>NC_139514.1:28122141-29541460 GCF_947247035.1 Vipera ursinii | reverse complement strand
TTATTATGCTTAAAGGAAATTTGGCTTGAAGCCCAGACAGATAAGACTCTTTGTGGTTCCTGGAATCTTTCACTTTTGCAGATTGCAGCTGGGAAAACAGAAAAAAAACCTCTTGGGCTGCTTATCTATGTTGGGGACCCTATTGGACTATAAAGTCGACATACAAAAGCAAAATGGGTGTTTCATTCTTAGCCTCAAATGGTAAAAAAACCATCTTTAACACTTGTCTCCGAAGTCCCCAGCTTGATATACCAACAAGAAAATGTTAATGAATCTCAGAAAGAAGTTATTTCTATGTTGAAATCAATCCAAGAGACAATTGTTTTATTTCATGATGAGACTAAAAATAACACAAATGAGATAAAAGAATAATTTTTAATCTAAACTTACAAATCCAATGACTACGAAGAAGGAACCCAGAAAATAAAAGCAAAATTAGAAGAAGTGGATCCGAAGATGGAGGACCTAAAGGAAGGAATTAACAGACAGATACAGACAAATGAAAAATTAGAAGGTGCCGTGATAACACCAGAAATGGAAAAGGTATCTTACTTGTCAAGATTTCAAAACACATTTGAGGATAAGGAAGAAGAGCTGATCGAACAGATGAGAAAGCTGTTAGGAGAAATGCTGAATATTGACAAACAAGAAATGA
The DNA here is from genome assembly GCF_947247035.1 of Vipera ursinii. Taxonomy (NCBI): domain Eukaryota; kingdom Metazoa; phylum Chordata; class Lepidosauria; order Squamata; family Viperidae; genus Vipera; species Vipera ursinii. The sequence continues at coordinate 29,540,805 of NC_139514.1, read as the reverse complement.
AAAGAAAAACTGAAGGAGAAGGATGGAGGCTTTTTAATGAATATAAATGGGTTGAGCATTCTTCCAAAAATACTTCAATCAAATTCTCTTCCTTATTCCAAACAATATATACAAAAACAGAGGAAGAATTTCTTGGTGATTCAAATGCACTGACTTGGAAAGTTATTTGGTAAAGGAAGAAAGCTAGTGTAAGACTGAAGAAAATAGAGGTTTTGACCTATTAGATGGGATATTATTCTATAAACATATGTTTGAATATGGTTAAGAAAATAGATAACTGTTAGAAATAAAAGTATTATTATAATTAGAAGGATAGGATTTCTAACCAGAATATTATACTTTGTTATGAGATGGGAAAAATGAAAATTCTAAAAGGGTTTGAATAAGGCAAACTTTTGGTTATCCAAATATAATTTACTATGAGAAAATTATAAGCGATAGAGATATTTTGAACATTGATGGGAAATTAAAATTTTTAAAAAGCGGGAAAAACATGATATTGATTGAACAAATGGATTTTAAGTATAAATGTAATTGAGATATGGTCTGGCTAGAAAAGATATTACAAACTGACACTATCAATATTATGTATAATACCAGAAAAATGTGATGAAGATGTCTATATTTAATTGTATATGTATTAACAGTAACAAGGATTGTATTTGCTCAGTGTGGAAAAATGCATACCACCGGAAGAAGAAAGGATCAAAGAAGCGCTAGATAGTGTAGTGTTGGAACTAGACTGAGAAAGTTAATATATACCATTGAATTACCAACACATTGTTTATTAAGTACTCATGATTATAAAATTAGAAAATTATATATATATATATATATATATATATATATATATATATATATATATATATATATATATATATATATATATATATATTTCATGTAAAGCAAATTACAGCAATACAGGTAAGAGGTAGCAGGCACATGAATGACCAACCTCTGTTTCTGCTCTTAATATTGATGTAGCAATTGAAACTGAATAAAGATCTTCCTGGCTACAGCTTCCACGTGGAGAAAGAATGTATAACTGGGTATAATCAGCATATTGATACCAATTCTAAACTTTTTGGATTATCTTCATATAGATATTAAATATTTTGACAAGCACAAAGTTGACACAATAGTGAAGCATTACACTAGATTTTCATATATGCTTATTATTTATTTCTAACCACTATGTGAAAAGAAAGATAATTGTAAATTCAGAGTTATCTTCATTTCAGTAAATATTGTCAAACTTTATTAATGCAGAATTTTCATTAGGTTGATTGATGTGAAATTGCAAATCCATAAAAAAAATTATCCACATTCTTGTCAATCTATCATCTCTCACATGTTTCATTCAAATCATGCCATACCCAAATCAAAGAGGACATGTCTCAAATGCAGTAGAGGTGAGGACTAAGAAAATCTTCCAAGATTTGAGTCCCAATGAGTTGTTATTGATCTTCCATGGCATCAGGAGATATATTCAGGATTGAACAAACTAAACTTGGACTTAAGAATCTTTTCCCTTTCTAGCTGCAATATCACTACACAAACTAAGATTTGGCTTAAGACATGAACTCAGAAATCCAGATTGACCTCTTGTATTTAAAACAAAATCCCAAACCACAATTATATAGTAAGAAAATTAGAAGCCATTGTGGGAGCTTATGAATTTCTTCTGAAAACATATGTTTTGCAGGTTCACTAAAGCTTTGAGAGACAGTTTAGAAACACTAAATAAAAAAGAAGCCAATACTTGGAGAATACACAATCAATTGTGTTTCTAGGTCAAAACTGCCTTTCTTTGGAATTAAAGACAGTATTGTTGCTAGTTTTGGTAAAATTTTCTTAATGAAACAAAGGTTTTCCTTCTAGCAGATTTCCTATTCCACAGCTTTATTTCTGGCGCTTCTTGGCATTGGCCAATGATTTAAAAAGCAGAGAAACATTTCTCATTTGTAATGCATGAGATGGAAGAATAATGATATAAGATTTGATTTTACAGCTGGATTCAATGTCATTCGCGTTTTTAAAATCTAAAAGTAAAACTACATAAGTATAGCAATTTACTTCTTGTTTACTCTTTTTTTAATCCTACCAACAAAGCTGTTTAAAAAATCATGCTTATTGGGCAATGAGAAAAGTGCAGAAATGAATAGATCAAAGATTTTAAGAGGGAAATAATGCAGGAACATATTAAACTTACTATAAACAAAAATTTTCATACCACATCAGTGACTGTTACTATAAGTCATCTGTCATATAAATTATGTCCACAGGGAAGTCTTATAAAATTAATTAGGCCAGACACAAGGGGGAAACAAATTAAAAAAAAATAAACCCAATCTCAAAGCAGCAACAAATTCAAGTTCTGTGCAGAGCAGCATCAACAATATTAGGTAAAATACTTTTTCCATTCCCACAAGGCTAATACAGAGAAATTGCCTGGACTTATCAATTTAAGGCAAGCCATACTGATTGCTCTCATAAAAGCAGTAATATTGAAGTTTTAAAACAAAAACCAACATGAGTTAAAAATTTAATGTTTAAAAAATGCAGAAATCCAATGAATTAATCTGTATAACACAAAAAAGATGCTTTTCTCTTTCAGATTAATCAATTTCAGAGTTTAATATACCCCAGAATATACCAGCACTGCAAAATACTTACTCATGTTAATCTATAGATCTAAGAATATAACATTCAAATGTTTTAGTACAGTAAAATCCCTCAACTTTTCTGTTACAGAATTTAAGTTAAAATATGTTTAATTCCATTTGCAATTATTTTCTTTCTGACTAATTCTTAACTCTGTTATTCATGGAGAAACATTCTCTATGTGGTTGCTAAGAATCGACAATGACTTGTGGCACATAATCAATCAATCAAAAAACTTTGTCTTGTTGTCTTCCAATTCTGTACTGCCTCTGTAATCCCAAAAACAAGATTATATGCATTCTCAAGTTTGAATCTCGGTACAGCTCAGAGTCCCATCACTACAATACCTGCATTATCAGTATTTTTTTCTCATTAATCCAAATCTGAATTTTAACATGTCTTGATGGATTTCAGGGAAAAAACACATACCTTTCAGCAGCCTCCCTAAATTACATGCCAGGTTTCATAAGGTGATCAGGTAAAGCTGACAAATGTCAACAAAGGAATGTTCTGTTTTTGCCAAATTCTTTTCATTTCTGATTTAAACTTGCTTTGAACTCAGTTTTCTTTAGGTGAGTAGTTATACATTTTTTTTTATCTGCACCTAAGACTTGGCACTAAGTGTCTACTATTCAATTGCTTCCAACTGGATTCAGTAAAGAATGAGTTGCCGAAAGATTTTATTATTTATTTATTATTTATTATTAATATTTCTATACCGCCCTTCTCCCGAAGGACTCAGGGCGGTTCACAGGGCAAGAATAAAATACAAAGTTACAAATATTAAAAGAAGATTAAATAATTGCCCGATTTTAAAACAATTAATATGCTACATTTATAAAACCCCAAGGATACAACAATAAAAATACAAGAATAAAAACCCCACCAATCCCCCATCAGGCTAGGCCGGCTTGTGCAAACAAAAATGTCTTCAGATCGCGGCGTTGTAAATCAATAGGTGGTTTGGCAACAAGACTAAAGCTGCAGGCTTTCACTTTTACTTTTGAAAAAATAGGGAAAAGGAAATAAATAATACTAATCAAATCCTGCATTTCATATAAAATGAACAGAAAAGAGCTTCACTCCAGCCAATTGCCAAGTCTCTTTCAACATGGGGGATTGGGTCAGCAGAAAAAACAATAAAAGCATAATATTTTTTCCATCTGTGCACTTCCAATGCAATTTGAAAAACAGGCTTTGGAATCCATGGGACATGGACACAGCATCTCTCTCTACAGCTACCATATACTGAAAAAAAATGTAGCTGCTTTAAAGAGTTGTAGATAGATGCTGTGCTTAAGCCCTGACACACTATGAAGAATCTTTCAGAAACCAAATATGAAGTATTTCATAGCCATACTATTCTCTCATGAAACAGTAAGATAGATCAATAATCACAAATTTATAACATTGGGGTCAAAGGTGACATGCCACATTTTGGGTTATATGCCAGCATTCACGAACACCCAACAACAGCAATTCTTGAAAGCACACCCTGTTCTTGTGTGATTTTCAGAGGCCTCAGAGAAAGGGTGTGCTCTGGAAGTTGCACGAGAAGGCTGTGCTGTTGCAGAACTTCTGAAGTCTCCAAAAACTAATTTGTTTTACTTGTATTTCATTCTTGTAATTATGTTGAATTATATAATGCAAAGCACCAGCAATGACTGGACTGCAGGGTTTTTTTTTAAATAAATAAAGAAATGTTTCTTTTTTGTTCAGGAGGAAGTGACACACCACCAGACTCAAGTTAGGCATTTTCTAAATTTTTGACATACAAGCCCAAAAGTTTCACCATCACTAAAATAGATGATTGGGAGAAAAAGAGAACAAATTATGGAACACAAGTTGTTTTCAACAAATTATATTTATGACTGTTTTATGTGTGAGCAACAGTAAGTGTATTTCATTTTTTTATATTTTCCAAAATGAAACTTTTTGTACAGAATGAGGTTAAAAAACCACAAACTATTTGCACTGTATATCCATTCTAAAGGCTAAACCAGAAAATAATGAAATAAAGATCTGCAAATATATCTCAGTATCATGGAAACACATACATGGACCTCTGTTGATGATTTCATAAAAAGACTAAATTATATTTTGTCTTTCTTCTTGAGAGATGCTTCAATTTAAGTATCTTTGTAGTTATTCACTTCTCAGTTTTGATAATTAAATCTCTCAGACTTACCAGAACAGGTAAACTGTAATGTGCTATTACATTTCTCCTTCTCACAATTAAATATTTGTGACCACTACCTTATTGTTTAAAACATGTGTAGTATTTTCTATTTTGCTAGATTTTCTGGATGATGGTTGGAATTTATGAATAGCAATGTTCCAACCTCACAAGTTAAAAAGTTTGGCAAACATTTTTTAATCTTAATTTTTCTAAACAATGTTTTAAAGAGCAACTTTTTTATCCCATCAAAAATAATAAATATAGCCCTTGTTTGAAAATAGTCTAAAAATATTTCTTAGTTTTAAAGAACTTGATTAAAACTTAATTAGTGCTAATGGGAAAAGCATGACTCAGTAACTGCCCATTCATTCACCAATATGATCCTAAAGTATACCTTAAAGTGAAATAAAATTTGGTGTGATTGGAGCAAAGAGGCCTTAATTGTTTTACATATCTCTTCTAATATAATCTAGGTTCTCTGTTGGTTTGAAGAACTCAGTAGAAGACAATCAGTATAGAAATATATTACATAAAAATGCAAGCTTGCTGATTGCAGTATATAACACAAGACCCAGCGCACACACACCCAAGACTTAGTGAGGCTAATCTTCTGAGGGGAGGGTGGGAGGAATGATAAAAGTGTGCATAGTTAGGATGTTGAAAGCTGGAAAAAAATGAAAAACTAGGCTGATTTTGTTTGTCTGGGAATACTAAAAGTCACAAGAAAGCTATAAACTCAAGGCAATCTCTCCTGTTTCTAATTTTTATCAATAGGGTACTAACTTGGTTTAAATTTTTGGTCAGGCCATTAAGATCTGAAACTCTAGAAGTTCCCCAAGCTGCTTAATTACAATACTAATATAATTATTCTATAGAATAGTAAAAAAATTAAAGTATATGACTGACTTCAACTATCCAGATATCAACTGGGAGACAAACTCTGCAGCGAGTGGGAGATCAAATAGATTCCTAACCAACCTAGCTGACAACTTTGTCATCCAAAAGGTTGAAGAGGGAACTAGACGTAAAGCCACACTGGACTTAATTTTTAGTAATAGAGAAAAGGGAGGGAGATGAAGTTGCCGGAACCTTGAGCGAAAGTGACCACATCATACTGAAATTTATTATAACACTAGCAACAGAAAACAATCCAACCAGGGTCTTAAATTTCAAAAGAGCTGACTTTAATAAACTCAGAGAGAATCTAGGAAAGATCCCATGGATCCTAGAGTGGAAAATCCTAAAGCGGAGAACAACCCAAGAAGTGTGGAAACCCTAAAAATTGCAATAATAAAAGCCCAGTCCAGCACAATACCACTGAAAAAGAAAAACAAGAAATTCAAGAAGAAACCTGCATTGCTGCACAAAGATCTCTCTGACAAACTAAAAGATAAAAAGGATAAATACAAAAAATGGAAAAAGGATCACATAACTAAGCCAATTATCAGCAGACAGCCAGAACATGCAAAGGTGAAGTCAGGAAAGCAAAGGCTCAGAACGAACAAAGACTTGCAACAGAAATAATGGATAATAAAAAAGTTTCTTCCAATATATTAACAACAAGAAAAAAGTCAAGGAAACTGTAGGGCCACTAAAGAGAAAAGAGGCAAGGAAAAACAGGCAACAGGAAGAAAGCAGAACTGCTTAACTCATACTTTGCATCAGTCTTCACACAAAAAGAAACCATAGCCCAACATACCCAAAAAAACCTGCAAAAGACAAACTAGAAGCAAAAGTTAAAATAAGCAAGAAAATGGTAAGAGAACACCTATCCGACCTTGGCAAATATAAATCACCAGGACCTGACAGATTATATCCCAGAGTTCTGAAGGAGCTGGCAGATGTTATCTCAGAACCATTGCACCATATCTTTCAAAAATCCTGGAGCACCAGGGAAATACCTGAGGATTGGAAAAGGGCTGATGTGTTTCCCATCTTCAAGAAAGGAAAAAACACAGACGTAGGAAACTACAGAGCAATCAGTTTAATGTCAATACCTGGGAAGATCCTGGAAAAGATAGTCAAAAAACAGAACTGCGAACAACTAGAAGCTAGCATGGGTTTGTTAAAAACAGATCATGCCAAACCAAGCTTATTTCATTCTTTGACAACGTGACTAAACTAATAGACCAATGGACATAGTATACTTAGACTTCAATAAGTTATTTGATAAAATAGATGACAGCCTACTCCTTGGTAAGCTAGAAAAAGGTGGACTAGACAACATCAACAACAGATGGATCTGTAGCTGGCTGGCAAACCATACTCAATGAGTAGTCCTGAATGGCACTACATCCACATGGAGAGAAGTAAGGAGTGGGGTACCACAAGGTTCTGTCTTAGGCCCAATACTCTTCAATATCTTAATAAATGACTTAGATGAGGGACTTGAAGGGGAACTCATAAATTTGCAGATGACACCAAACTGTCAGGAGTAGCTAACACCCCAGAAGACAAACTAAGGATCCAAAAAGATCTTGACAAACTTGAACAATGGGTCCTGCCCAACAAAATGAATTTCAATGTGGAGAAAAGCAAAGTTTTACATTTAGGCAGGAAAAATCAAAGATACAAGTACAGACTGGGTGAGACCTGGCTTAAAAACAGTAACTGTGAGAGGGACCTTGGAGTTCTAGTGGACAATCAATTGACTATGAGTCAGCAATATGCAACAGCAGCCAAAAAAGCTAATACAATCCTGGGTTGTATAAATAGAGGCATAGAATCAAGATCACACGAGGTATTAGTACCGTTTTATAAAACCCTAGAAAGGACACACCTGGAATACTGCAGCCAATTTTGGTTACCATATCACAAAAAAGTTGTTGAGAGTTTGGAAAAAATTCAGAGAAGAGCAAGTAAGATGCTCAAAGGCCCAGAAACTAAAACATATGGCTGCAGGACTTGGGTTTGGCTAGTCTAAGGAAAAGAAGAAACAGGGGCAACATGATAGCATATTCTAGTATTTGAGGGGCTGCCACAAAGATGAGGGGATCATGTTATTCTCCAAAGCACCAGAGGGCAGGACAAGAAACAATGGTTGGAAAATGAACAGAGAGAGAAGCCATCTGGAATTAAGGAGAGACTTCCTGACAGCGAGGACAATTAACCAGTGGAACAGCTTGCCTCCAGAAAATTGTGGACACTCCATCACTTGATATTTTTAAGAAGAGGCTAGACAATCACTTGTCTGATATGGTATAGGTCCTCCTGCTTGAGCAGGGGGCTGGACTAGAAGACCTCCAAGGTCCCTTCCAGCTCTATTCTATTCTATTCTATTCTATTCTATTCTATTCTATTCTATTCTATTCTATTCTATTCTATTCTATTCTATTCTATTCTATTCTATTCTATTCCATTCCATTCCATTCCATTCCATTCCATTCTAATACTAATATGGTTAAGCATTTCATTCATTATTTCCAGTTAACAAATGTGTCATCCTATATCTACTAACTATAAGTTAGTGAACATTAAAGGTTATAAATACTGACTAATACAGTTATTTTGAGTTATTGGAGCTGATGAAAATGTTTCATGAAATTTCCAAATATTTTCCATTTTACAAAGAAAACGATTAGGTGCAGACTGTTTTGATGAACTCTGAATGCTTGTTATTATCTGATGATCACAGTGATGAATGAATCTCAACAACTTTGGATCTACAACCAAAAGAAATTTCTATGAAATGGGTTATAAAGTAAGGTGTTGAACAACAGTGAAATATATTTTAAAAAGAACAAAATTGCTCAAAACAGAAATAATGAACAAGGTTTCTGTTTCTTGGCTAGAATTGTAAAACAATATATGACAATGTAGAATTTGAAATTAACAGCAAAAGAAATTAAAAAGAGATATCCATGCATTAAAAGTATGCATACAAATATCCCAGCAATATGTTGTCATTTTAAACAAGGAAAACATTCATACATAGACCAAGAAAAGTCTTGAATATCTCTAAGACCAGAATTGTAGGCATGAGTAAAATCTTTTAAAATCTAAATGTACATGGTCTGATTCGTTATCTGTTTTTTATCTGATTTAGTTCAATCCAAGATTTCAGTTAGAGTAAATCTACCACCTAAATCATAATTTCTTTACTTGCTCCAGTTTGAAGAATTAAAAAAATAAAATAAAAATATAACAAGCAACTCTAGTTTTGAAGGTTGTGACTATCTCAATCAATAAGAACGAAATTTACAAGTCTGTTTTTGTCTTACATTGACACATACTTAAATCTATAAAGCATGTTAATCTACCTGGTGGGAAAAGAAAAAAAAATCTCAAATTGTACTGGTATAGAGTAACCCATAGTTTGATTGTTTTTTTAAAGTCAAGCTTTTGAATAAAAGAATTAGTTAGGTCTCTTCTTAAGACTATCTAGACAAAAGCTTACGATATTGTATCATGTCCAGCAATAATCTGTAGCACTTCCAAGGACACTTCTTCCATGGCATTCCTATTCTTCTATCTACCAAGCATAGTTATTTGTTTTAGACCATCATCTACTCACACCCTATGCAAAGAGTAGGAAAACTTCTGTTTGGTCAAAGGATTTCACATTCTTATTTGATGTAGGTAAATTTGATCTCATCTTTTTGTAATCCATACTACTAATAGTTGATTATATGCCTTCATTTTGGTGTCAACTCTTAACTAACACATGACCACTAATATGGAATTTTCTTTTTCAAATTCTAAGGGATGGATGGCATAAAGTAAAGATGGATTCTGATTCTACCTTATATGATGAGAAGAAGTGTTAATATCAATATCATAAGCTTCAACAGATCTTAGAATTCAGCAAGAAAAAATATTTCAGATGTAACGTACTCCATTGCATTTACATCACAAAGACTTAAACAAATTGTCAGGATTCTGAAGATACAAATTAATGCTTTAATAATTCAAACATATTTTGTACAATGTCCTGTAACTATTATATCTGGGGAGGTGTTATTAATTCAACTTTGAAGCAAAATTAGATGTATATATCTTTTTGAGTTATATTTTAATTGCAAGGAAATTAATATCTGGCAAAAAATCCTGGGTTTTCCATGTTCTAAGAATAATTAGATGACTATGCTTCAGCATTGGAAAGATAAACATAACTCCAACTATGTTTATTTGCAACTTACTGTACAAATATCTTACTTACCAATATAGATTAACTATGGGTGAGCATGATGAAATATGGCTATCACTCACTTAAATACTTAGTATAACTTATATAACATGTATATATCTTTACATATTTATGACTGTATGTACTGCATAGTACTAATGTTGTTATAACTAACATTTGTTTCATAATCTATTACTTTTTTTGTAAACAATTAATAAAGAAAATGTCTCTGCTGTATATTAAATTGATTCCTTTGCTGAGCTGGAACTATGATCCAATGATCTTTCTTCCCAATGTCTATCAAGGTAGAGTTTTTGCATCACTTTGCATTTACAGTGAAGCTTTGATTTATCAGACCTTGGTGTAATGGATACTGCACAATTGGCCAAATTCTACCCCTATTTGTGTAATTTATGTAATAACAGCATTACTCAAATGATATAAAAAGGTAAAGGTAAAGGTTCCCCCGCACATGCGTGCTAGTCGTTTCCGACTCTAGGGGCCGGTGCTCATCTCCGTTTCAAAGCCGAAGAGCCAGCGCTTGTCCGAGGACGTCTCCGTGGTCATGTGGCCAGCATGACAAGACGCCAAAGGCGCACGGAACGCTGTTACCTTCCCACCGTAGTGGTCCCTATTTTTCTACTTGCATTTTTACGTGCTTTCGAACTGATGCAAATGACCATCAAAATGAGCTTTCACTGTAGTTAAATTGAATTTCATTTGCTATTTAGTTAACTATATATCCAGTTTAAAGAGATTCTCTATAGCTCATCACAATCAGTTTGGGGTTTTGCCATCTTAAATACTTTAGTATCCACTGCAAACTTGACTCATTTACTACTTTCCCCCAAAGGGTATTTTTCACATTGGCAGTAATGTGCTTTTTTCTTAAATTGGGAAGAAAGAATGTCAGTATGAACCTCCATAGACTACCTTTACTGTGTCTTAGTAATGGGGCAAAAACAATATCCCGGCCTGTATATACTATATCATAGCACAGTTTTACAGCAGCAACTGGAATAATACCTTTTCCATCATTTACCAGCATGAAAATGAATTGCAAATTGCTGATCTATTTTTCTGAAGTTTGGGGAGAGGGGATGAGAACATAGTTCAGGGTTAATATTCTTCTAGTCTTAACTACTTATCTTGGTGGCCATTGCTTACTGCTTGGCATTAAGCAGAATTGGGGGGTGGGGTTGGAAAAAAAAGGACCAGTCCATAATCTTATAAGTTTAGCCAGTGGCGTAGCGTGGGTTGTCAGCACCCGGGGCAAGGCAACCGGAAGCGGAAATAGAGGGGCGGGCGGGCGGTGACGTCACGGGCTGAAAAGACACGCCCCGCAGCGGCGTAGACTTTCCAAGAAGAGTCGCGTGCATGCGGGATGCTTCCGGGTCCCTCTCGAGGGCGGCTGGGCGGGGCTCCGACCTGCAAGAGCCGCTGCATTCAAGCTTGCACGTGAGCCCCGCTAAATAAAGCCACGCATGCGCATGAAGCTAGGCCGGCTGGCCAGCGGGTCCGTCTTCGCTCGGCCAAACCTGCCAGGGCGCCTGCGGGGCGCTTGCGGTTGGCCTGAGCCTGGGCGGAGAGTTGGCCACTTCTATTTATTTTATTCAGTTTATGTGGCCGCCCATCTCACCTGCCGGACTCATTTCGCTTTGCAAGAAAGAGCAGCTCGAGAGCGGAGCCAAGCCAACTCTGTGCAGCCCTTGGGGCTCCCTGAGCAGCTCAGTGCGAGCGCCCCCCCCAGATGTTGCGCCCGGTGCGGCCGGCCCCCCCTGCACCCCCCACGCTACGCCACTGAGTTTAGCAGGGAGCAAGAAGTCAGGATAGACCACTTGTGTACATTGGAAGACACGGTTGCCATGCAGGTTCTGCAACACATTTAGCCCACCCTCCAACAAAGAAAATATTCCATACACCATCCATCAGTGCATTTTGCAATTTGGATAGGTGGATGGAAGGAAGGAAGGAAGGAAGGAAGGAAGGAAGGAAGGAAGGAAGGAAGGAAGGAAGATCAAGATTTCCAGTCTATTAATTACAATTACCATAAATGTGGTAACTTACAGATACCATATAGGTGAAGTAACCAATGGCCGGAAGAATAAGGTCAGTTCTAGCAGATTGTTGATTTCTTCCATGCCATAGAAGATAGGATAGGGGCTTCACTGTAATGATATATTCTTGGCAAATAGTGAGCATTTTTGTCTTGTATCTCGGACATGTCTATAAACTCCACTAAGTCAAAATAATTTATAAACAAGTTAAATAGCTTTGTTTCAATACAGTTCCTTCAGGGACTTCACTTTTGTTTCTCCTATTGAGACAACTGTCCACTTAATACTATACTTGCTTTCCATTTTTCAGCCAAGACAGGTCTTCTTATCCCTTGGCCACTGAATTTACTAAGTTTAAGAACTTTTAATGAGAAGTCTGGCAAAGTCTTTCTCAATGTCAACAGGGTCAAAACAGCTTGAGACACACCGCTCCAGAAAGTGCCTCAGATAGAAAGTCCATATAGAGAATGGTAAGGACAGCTGAGAAGATCATAAGAAGTGCATTCCCTGGTATTCAGGATGCTGCCAATAATTGCTATGTGCTTAGAGCTCAAAGCACTGTTAGAGACCACACACACCCATTTTACGGTCTGTTTCTGTTGTTACCCTCTGGGAGGAGGTTTCAAAGTATTGCTAGCTGGACTACCGGATTCTGTAACAACTTTGTTCCCTATGCCATCCGTCTGGAAACCTCGCAAGATTCGTTTTTCTCGCCATGCACATGTATACATAACCTGAACTAGACTGTTGTTTCTGTGTCATATAATGTAGGTGGGTATATCCATAAATCTGTATTTATTTAATTTTGTTATATTTATTTAGTGTATATTGGAAGTGGTGACCCTTTGAGAGCTGTATGCAACAACATTTCATTTTAATATATGCTGATTAGTGTACATTCAAAGTGACAATAAAGTTATTATTCTATTCTATTCTAAAAGAGAACAAAACTGGACAATATGGTGTATTGAAATTTGCTCTTGCCTCTGGTCCAAGATAGTAGAGGCAACTGAAGCTGCTGAAGCAAAATCAATGTGTATCCTGGAATTCAAGAATTGGCACGATCAGGACTTCTCTAAAAGCAATTAGGCAACAACTGGGGGAAACATCCTGCTCTGTAGATTTATGATTTCTGAGTTCCTTTGGTGTTGTTTGCAACTGAAATTCTTTCCTGGGGATATCATGAAGCTTTCTTGTTTGCATCTAAAGATCTCCTCTTCTTAAGAATTCTTTGCTGCCACTGAATTCTAAGAAAGACTTGGGTATATACTATACAATGTACTATCATTTTAAAACAACACATCTTAGAATTTTACTTGCTTTCCTTGACTTTCCTTTGCATTGGAACTGCTAAACTGATTTAGAGTGAATTATAACAAATGTAAATTTAAAACAGGACATCTTCAATAAAGTATAAGCATTCCAGTGTATTAGTATTTCTACAACTAGAATTCTCTATGTAATAAGATAAATAAGGGTTTACACTTGTGGTTGTGCAGCATGAAATAATCTTCATATTCCTAATTATACTCTTGGATTGTGGGGAGTGAGCCTTAATCATTAGCAGGGTTCAGAGCAGCATATAGCAGCTTCCATTAATGATGAACATGATAAACCATGAAAACTTTAAGTAATGAGAGCTGCTTGCAATTGGTATGGAACTTTTCAAAATGTAGGCTACTTGTTTGCTGGGAATCCTAGTCCCAAGCTGTCATGTGAAGCTTTGAACCCTGTTCAGGTGACCTCTATCTCATCATCTGTCTTATCACTCACAGTTGAACTCCATCAAAACACAGGCCTTCTACCTAAGATCTAGCATAATAGATTGGTGATATGGTTCTAAGCAAGTTGTTAGAATATTGCAGCAAAAGTTGTAATTAGGTATCTATCTCAACATGTCATAAGACTGTACATTTTTTGCCAGTTGGGAAAAAAAATCACATGGTTTGTTTGCCTTCTGTTAGATGTCAAAAACCTATGGTCCTTTTTTCTCCACTAAGAAAAATGGACTAAATGTCAAAACACAGCTAAGTAGCCCCAAGGAGTATTGCTTACCTTTAATTTTCTACCAATTTTTTGTAGGAGTGAAGTGCTGCCTGTACTAAGAATGAGCCTGAGTAGCCTCCACCACAGTGGAATTGAGTACTGAAATAAAACTGACATTCCTTATCATGTACAGTATGAATTAGAGGGAACAATGAATGGCCTAATTCATTCCTGACCTGAGCTAACTTAGTATAATAAAAAATTGAGCTGAAGCTGCATCTTATATTAATAGTCTAAAGTGGAGATTCATCCTTGCTGCTCTTTTCAGAATCTTCTTAAAATGTGATATCTAGAATAGAATTCATTCTATTCTGTTATGACCAGAGCATAATAGTATAAAATGCTTATTCCTTGTGATTTGAAATTTATTCTTATTTATAATATAATTTTATCAAAATTTGGACTGCAGTAATAGAATCTAATACAAACTTAGGGAAAGAGAAAAGAATGAGAAAAAAAATAAAAAGTGCAGAAAATAAACAAAAAGGAAAAGAAAAATAAGAAAAAGATATATTCTTTATATAAATATAAATATATAAAGAGGTAACTTCCAACTTTAATCACAACTATAAACAACTCTCCACCCATATAAATATTTAAACATATAAATAGATATCTGTTCATCCCATACTCAATCCCTTTTCTGTAGGCAAATCAATAAAACATCAACTTTTCAGTCCTGGTGTCAGGAAAATGTCCAGACCTTTGCAAAAATGTCTTAATTTAATTTAATTTAATTTAACCTTGATCAAATAAAGCATATTTGAGGGATTTGATTTGTTTTTAATTCTTCATCCCATCACACACAGTTCTTTACGGAGGCTTTAACAGGCTTCTTTTGTATATCACAAAAATAGTCCAACCTATCAAAAACAGTACTGTAAAAAAACAGATTAGAAGCAGAAGTTAAGATAGGCAAGAAAATGGTAAGTGAATTCAAATCACTAGGACCAGATGGACTACACCCCACGGTTCTGAAGGAGCAGGCAGATGTGATCTCAGAACCACTGAACTATATCTTTCAAAGATCCTGGAGCACTGGGGAACTACCACAGGACTGGAAAAGAGCTGATGTAGTTCCCATCTTCAAAAAAAGGGGGGGGGGGAAAGGGATCCAGGAAACTATAGACCTATCAACCTGATCTCAATACCTGGGAAGATTCTGGAAAAGACAATCAATCAGTGAACACCTAGAAGCAAACAAAGTCATTACCAAAAGCCAACATGGGTTTGTCAAAAACAGGTCATGCCAGACAAATCTTATTGCATTCTTTGACCAGGTGACAAAATTAGTGGATCAGAGGAATACTGTGGATATAATTTACTTGGACTTCAGTAAGGCATTTGATAAAGTAGACCACAACCTACTACTTGATAAGATAGAAAAATGTGGGTTAGACAGTATCACCACCAGATGGATTCGTAGCTGGCTGACCAGCCATACTCAGCATGTGGTCCTCAATGGAACTGCATCTATATGGAGGAAAGTATGTAGTGGGGTGCCCCAGGGCTCTGTTCTGGGCCGTGCTCTTCAACATCTTCACCAATGATTTGGATGAGGGGATAGATGGAGAACTCATCAAATTTACAGACGACACTAAGCTGGGAGGAATAGCCAACTCTCCAGAAGATAGGCTTAAGATACAGAAGGATCTTGACATAGTTGAACATTGGGCACTATCTAACAAAATGAAATTCAATGATGAAAAAAGTAAGGTTCTACATTTAGGCAGGAAAAAGCAAATACACCAGTATAGTATAGGCGGTTCCTTGCTCAATAGTAGCAACTGTGAAAGGGATCTTGGACTCCTAGTGGACAATCACTTAAATATGAGCCAGCAGTGTGCTGCAGCTGCCAAAAAAGCCAACACAGTGCTAGGCTGCATTAATAGAGGGATAGAATCAAGATCACTTGAAGTGTTAATACTACTTTACAATGCCTTGGTAAGGGTACACTTGGAATACTGCATCCAGTTTTGGTTACCATGATGTAAAAAAAATGTTGAGACTCTAGAAAGGGTACAGAGAAGAGCAACAAAGATGATCAGGGGACTGGAGGCTAAAACATATAAGGAACAGTTGCTGGAATTGGGTTGTTGTTGTTAGCTGCGAAGTCGTGTCCGACCCATCGCGACCCTATGGACAACATTCCTCCAGGCCTTCCTGCCCTCTACCATCTTCTGGAGTATGTCTAGTTTAATGAAGAGAAGGATGAGGAGTGACATGATAGCAGTGTTCCAATATCTCAGAGGCTGCCACAGAGAAGAGGGAGTCAAGCTATTCTCCAAAGTACCTGAAAGCAGGACAAGAAGCAACGAATGGAAACTAATCCAAGAGAGAAGCAACTTAGAACTAAGGAGAAATTTTCTGACAGTTAGAACAATTAATCAGTGGAACAACCTTCCTCCAGAAGCTGTGAATGCTCCAACACTGGAAGTTTTAAAGAAAAGACTGGACAGCCATTTTTCTGAAATGGTATAGGGTTTCCTGCATCAACATCATCATCATCATCATCATCATCATCATCATCATCATCATTTCCCAAATTATTCTTTTGGTGTATTCATTTGTATTTCCTTTTGATTTTTAAAACCTCAGCCAATTTCTTTGGTACATGCAGTAAAGTGTCGTTTTCCAAAATTCTTTTTGCTTGTCATTTGTAGTTCCACTTTATGTACTTTCTCTGTCTTAGCAGGTAAAATTTGGTCAACATCTATTATCCCTTTGTTAACAAACTTTTGGATATAGTCTATCTATAGAAACAAAAATCATTATTGACAGTGTTAACAGTTTCTAATTTCTGGTACCCTTCTTCCTCAAGTAGGGCTTCACTGTTGATTCCCACTTATGCTACAGTAGCCTTTCCAGGTATGTCAGGTAGGTATTTCTCAACAGCAGAGTAGAGAGAAAGTTCCTTCATTGATGGAGCAGAAGCTAAAGTATTGGGTGCTTTTAAAGTCTGTGCTCAAAGTGTTGCTTTAAGATCTGAGGAATTATTTCAGTAACCTTCTTTCATGAAATAAAATAATGTATGCAGTTGTTCTTCACCAAGAAAGAAAAGGCAGAGACCATATCCATCATATGATGGAAGAATGCTCCTACAGATCCAGCAATTGAAGGAAGAGATTTCTAAAAACCTTGTGAATTTAAGAATAAACACTAAACAGAAATCCAAAATATCCTATCACTGAAGCCAACAACTATACCACCCTAACATAATAATGTTATGTTAGTCATGAACAGCATGTTGGAGAATTGTGCTCTTTCATAAATCAGTCCTGTAAGATACTGGAATAGTGCTTTATGTATAGAAAATCAGAAATAATCCACAGTTGGCTGGATTTAATTCTCACCAAAATCAAGGCTTACCAATTGCAAAAACTTCTTTCACACAATATACTAAATAAAAACCCAAATTTTGCCATGAAATATCTATCTGTAAATGTACCATCCATTATCAATACTGACAGTAAATTTCTTTAAGACACCTTTGAGTATGGTAAGCAAAAAACAACAACTCCTCTTTAATTTCCCCATCATCCGACACTGAAACACAATGTCTAAACATATTCCTACAGTACCTTTGTTTTATTTGATCCATATATAGAGTATTTTCATACAGTTTTTCAGCTCTACCAGTGACTACCCAAAACAGAACTTCAAATATTATCAAGCAATAATTAAAAATGAAGATTTGTATCAAACAAAGCAGATTTAAAATCTTCAGGCACATATTAAACATCATTAAAAGTCAAATAGAATGAGAATGCCAGTGTGTTTTTAATTACTTTTAAGTTTTGATTATGATATTATATTTTAGTTTACATTTAGCTGTGGTTAGCTGCCTACAATGTTCTTGTTAATGAAAATGAAATGTTTTCACTGACCAACTAAATAATATTAAGAATGAAGCTATCTCATCCCCTTTGGGCTGATTATTTTTATTTTTATATTGTTTATAATATGGAACTTTCTTCCTCCTAATTATTCCCATCCACTTTAGCAATCTTCAGAGACTTCTCTAGTAGTAGGATGTTACTTACAGTACTGCTAAGGTTTTCCAATGCAGCACTCAGGCTATTGCTATAATCCAGTCAGCCACTCAGTCAAATTTCCTCATCTATTTAACAGCTTCTTGTTATTGGAATGGTCAATCATTAGAATAAAGTGTTCCTGGCTCAAGGTAGCTAATATTTTTCTTCAAGAGTGAATATTCACATCACTGCCCCTTTTTTGACTGGCCATGCAAGCAACTATAGGAATGGCTTTACTATTTCACAAATGGAGGCAAATTTACTATTTCAGCTAATTAAAGTTTAAGGTATGTGTTCTATATCATTGGCAATGATCTTTTTAATGGAGTGGGTTGCTTTTTGCTCAAATTCTTTTTGTGGGAGGACTAAGTACACAAAATGGGTCAATTAACCAGGTTTAAAATTTGATTACTGGGTGGAGTTAGCTAGACCCTGTACTTGGGGAGGGGGATTTGTTTTGATAAATTTTAGCCTCCTGAGGCAAATAATCCATTTTTGATGCTTCTATAAAATAGTAACTTCTTCAGGCCCAAGACTTATGTTAAGGACATTATGGGAACAGAGGGCGGCCAATGAGACTAATAAGATTCCAGTAAAATTGTGTTCATCTTCAAGGTGACATATTACTTCAATCAAAGTTTTGTTGAAAGGTCCCTTCAAAAGTGATGCCATGAGTGAAGATGTTTTCCTGGAAGCAGCTATTCTCTGATTCAGTAAGACTGCTGTCTGCACGTACATAAAGAGTACAAGCTAACATTGAAGTTATTATTAATACTTTAGGTTGAAATAGTGGGTAAAATCATATTGCCCATGCTTTCATGAGCTATAGAAGTGAAGTGCCTGCAAATACAATTTACACAGGCCTATTATAAAACAGTTTTCAGATGTTCTTATTTGCATTATTATATGCAATTCTTAATGTCCTAAGTAAAATTGTTTGTCTATAACCCCTTATTTTCTGCTTGTTTTCTGTAATTAGTATAGTATATTCTGTATGTCTCTTGTTTTCGACTTCCCTTGATTTATCTTCACCTGGTGGTAAATTCTATCATCAATGTCTGGGATCACTGCTTTTTGAATTCCCCCCCTTCCCCTTTTTACTTTCGTAACAAAATTATTCTTATTCTTCCTCCAGTTTAAAAAAGCAGCCTTTCCTCTCAGGATAAGACTTTCTCAAGTAAACTGAATATTTCCTCTCCTTGCAGAACCTATTCTTCCAAAAACTGTGCTAATTTCTATTTTTTCAAGATTCAGACTGAGAAATCTAACTGCACAATTTGGATTTTTCCTGTCTTTGATAATACACTCACCTGTTCATGATACAGATTTAAATTATGGAATTTGCTTTCATAAACCATAATGAGGATTGCACATTTGGACCATCAGATTAGTTCTATACTGCAGCTACCATTATTAGTGACACAAACCTTGGAAACACCGATAGAAGAGAACATGTGCAAGAATGTTCTGCTTAGCGGTTTCCTATTAGCATCTGGTTAACTATAATGAGTAATAGGATATTGGGCTGGAAAAGCCTTTGTTGTAAGCTTGTCATGTTATGAAGTGTTGGTTACACTGCTAAAAGTTAATGCTGCCTTCTAAGGCAAGCTACCTTTCAGATATATTTGGACTGTAGACTACTATAACCTTCAGCCAGCATTGTCATTAACTATTTCAGTTATATAGGAAGTAATAATTTTAAGTAATGCTTAACTGTTTCCTCACTATTATCCATTTGCAATCTGTTTCTCTTTGTGAGGTAGAAAAGGAAGATTTGCATATGTTTTAAATGTGACAGGGGAAAGCAGATTGAAACAAGGGGACTTTCTCCATCCAGTACAATCCAATACTAAGATGTCAGGCCAGTTTTAATATAGTAATGTATTTTTCTATTGATATAAAGGTTTAGACAAGGTTTAGCCAAGTAACACTTTTGTTACTATCCTGTTTGATAACAGATTATTTGCAAGATACTTATTTCATTGAAATACTTGAGCCCCATCAGATAAAGAACAGTTAAAAAAAACAGAAAGCAAAACAAAGGCAAAGAGGTAAAACTATTGTCTTCTTAAATGTTTTGTTTCTAAAATTATTGTTAGTCACAAAAGGGTCTGACGTTTTAATATCTGCTCATTCAGATACTTACTGACATGCTAAGAGCATGATAGTTACGGGCACTGCATTTAAGGGCTGTTACTGAGGCCCTCACATATTGACAGAGTGCCAGACTAAGAAACTACTGATGTACGCAGCTGGCCTCTGCTCTAGACACCTATCAGACAGAATCTTTAAATGTCATGGATTAATGAATTTTCATGAAACTATGTGCCTGCATGTGTTTTATAAAAGAAAAAGTAAGAAAAAAGGGAAGAAATAAAAAAAAAGTTTCAAAGTCTACACAAACCTTGGAAACATCAATAGAAGAGGACATGTTCTGTTTGGGGGTTTCTTATTGGCATCTGGTTGACTATGATGAGTAACAGGATACTGGGCTGGAAAAGCCTTTGTTGTAAGCTTGTCTTGTTATGAAGTGTTGGTTACACTGCTAAAAGTTAATACTGCCTTCTACAGCAAGTTACCCTTCAGATATTCTGGACTATAGACTACTATAACCTTCAGCCAGCATAGTCACTATTTCAGTTAAGCAGGCCTTTTTTTCTTATAAAACGCTCAGAACGGCATTCCAACACCTTTTTTTGACAGATTTTTTCAAGTTTTGCACAAGCTGCGCTACTTCCTCTATTGGCTTTCAAAAGCCAATAGGGTCTTTCTTTGTTCTCCTTCTGGAGAGGGAGCTGCTGTTGCAGTGTTGGCTGCGAGCAAAGTTCAGAGGAGGCAGGAGAGGCCGCCCGAGTCACGGCTTATCAACAGGTGTGAAGGAAGAGGGCCTGGGGGGAGGCCCATTAAAGGTCCTGTGAATCACGACACTGGCCGTGCCTGTCCGTCGCCAGATCCCTGTGTTTAGGTGGGTTGCAGACTGGTGCTGGCTGTTAGTTTGCGCCAGGGCATGATTACATTGGCCCGATCTAATTTTAGAGCCATGCAGGATTAGCATGGTAAACTTTTCTTCAGTTTAAACTCTTCTCTTGTTCATTTCATGGAGACATCTGGGTAGCCTTTATTTTTGCAACAGTATATAACTGGTTGGTATTGTCTCCTTTATGGTGTCCTTACGTCCTCACTCCCCAACTCCCCAATCTAATCTACATCTCTGAGATTTTCTGACAGTCAGCCATCCAAGCACTAACTAGATTTGACCCTACTTAGCTCCAAGCTCAGGAGGTGGTCCTCAATGGCCCCTGAGAATGAAAGTTAGCTTTCTAATAGTCTCCTTTACTCCCTAAGCCAGGAAGTGTGTCTCATGGCTACTATTTTAGTGGTTATCTGGATTCTTGCACATTTTGTACGTCTATCTGAAGTGGTAATCTTAAGCATTTTTTCATAAATTACTTAAGGATATGCAACTATATTTTCTCATATTTATCTAATGTTATTTTTGCATCTACTTTTTTCAATCCATTTTCTTTCTGTCATTAATTCCCCAAGAATAAGAAATGTAAATTGTAAGCTCCTCGTAGCACAGTTCTATATAACTGTTAAAATACACTGGGAAATTATGGACATATTCATTCATATTCATAAATAGATTGAATTGTAACACTTTCCCTCTCACCTAAGCCTGTTCTCTTGTGTGTATAGTTTGAACATTTATTTATTTATTTTATTTTATTGGATTTGTATACCGCCCTTTCCCGAAGGACTCAGGGCGGTTAACAGGGTAATTAAAACAAGAAATACAAAAATTAAAAACAATTAAAAAGATTATAACAGTCCCTGAAAAAGTAAAAAAAAACCAATTAAAATTAGAATTAAAATTCTCAGCCTGGGCCAGAGAGCTCGAAGAGCCAGGTCTTCAGGTCCCGGCGGAATGAACGGAGGCCATTTTTTATCAGCAGTTGTAAAGAAACAGAAACAAAATGTTTAACTTATGTATTAATAACAATTTCTTTGCAATTCATTATCTTGTCAGTAACATGACTCCATCAATTAAGCACATATATGTTGAAGCCAGCATATGCACTTATATTAGACATCTATTATCTCCCACTGCTAGTCCTTCCAAACGGAACTCAATATATGTCATACTATATATGCCAAAGTTGTCTCCTCCTCTATTAAAGTGCAACACATCATTTTCCAAATAGACACCTATACCCACCTGCAGTATATAAACATGGGGGAGCTATCCCACAATTTTTCACCCCTATTAATTTGATTAGTGTTCTACGTTCATCATGAACTAAGTCTGATGAAAATAACTATTTTGGCAGGGATGAATTAATAGCATGCATTTTGGGTTATCACTTGAACCAATGTAATCATATCTTTAAAATGGTATGTACAAGCCATCAGTAATGTGGTTGCTAATATAGATAGGTCTGGCTTATGAGCTGTTTGTATTTAAGGAGATGCTCACAACAAATTCTAGTTTATTTGGTGAATGCCTGAAAGATGCATTAAGAATATAATTTTTAATTATATAAATAAATATATAAATAAAATTATATAATGCTTAAATGTTTCCTCACTATTATCCATTTGCAATCTGTTTCTCTCTGTGAGGTACAAAATAAATATTTGCATATGTTTTCAATATGACAGAGGAAAGGATATTGGGACAAAGGGACTGTCTCCATCCAATATTAAGATGTCAGGCCAGTTTTAATAGTACTGTATATTGATATAAAGGTTTAGCCAACATTTAGCCAAGTAAAATATCTGGGTGCCTAACATTTTTGTTACTATCCTGTTTGATAACAGATTATTTGCAAGATACATATAAATAAAAGATTTGAGGGGATATAGTCTTGTCACTTTCTGCCATTAGAGTGGTATCATCTGCATATCTTAGGTTGTTGATGTTTCTTCCGACAATCTTAAAGAGCCTTAATTCTTAAAGAACTAAAGAGCCTCTTGTTGCGAGTGAAGAAGGAGAGTGCAAAACTTGGGTTGAAACTAAACATTAAGAAAACCAAGATCATGGCATCTGGCCCTCTCAATTCCTGGCAAATAGATGGGGAAGAAATGGAGGTAGTGACAGATTTTATTTTCCTGGGCTCCAAGATCACTGCAGATGGGGACTGTAGCCAAGAAATTAAAAGACGCTTGCTCCTGGGGAGGAAAGCCATGGCAAATCTAGACAGCACACTAAAAAGCAGAGACATCACCCTGTCAACAAAAGTGCGTATAGTCAAGGCTATGGTCTTCCCAGTTGCAATGTATGGCAGTGAAAGCTGGACCATAAGAAAGGCTGAGCGCCAAAGAATTGAAGCCTTTGAACTATGGTGCTGGAGAAGACTCCTGCGAGTTCCTTGGACTGCAAGGTGATCAAACCGGTCAGTCCTAGAGGAGATCAACCCTGACTGCTCTTTAGAAGGCCAGATCCTGAAGCTAAAACTAAAATACTTTGGCCACCTAATGAGAAGGAAGGACTCACTGGAGAAGAGCCTAATGCTGGGAAAGATTGAGGGCAATAGAAGAAGGGGACGACAGAGAATGAGTTGGCTGGATGGAGTCACTGAAGCAGTAGGCGTGAGCTTAAATGGACTCCAGAAGATGGTAGAGGACAGGAAGGCCTGGAGGAACATTGTCCATAGGGTCGCGATGGGTCGGACACGACTTTGCAACTAACAACAACAACAACAACAGTCTTGTCACTAACATCAGGAATACCAGTAGCAGGAATAATATTTTGATACTACGCAATGGACCATTCTCCCTTAAAGAATACTTAATTTCATCAGATTGCGAAGCAAAAAAGAATCTGAGCTCATTCGAAAGGAAACAGTAGTTAGGGAAACTATAGTACTTCTATCCAATCAAGACAATCAGGAGGGAAGTTCAGATTTGTTTCAGCTAGATATAGACTTTGCTCTGCTTTTTTCAAACTTACTCTCTCTTCTTCCTTGCTGTTTCATGCACTCCCTTCTCTTTGTACATCTTGCCATCCTAGTTTGGAATCTTTTTAGCTGAATCTGATTTTTTTAATTGATGTGTACTACTCTGGCAGAAGGAGGGTGACATTTGTTTGAAAAAAAAGTAGAATAAATGTAATGTAAATAAATAAATTTGTTTCTGTGCATAGAAAAATTTGGCAGTGTTAACATACTTGCAGCATTTGGCTTTCCAATTTGTAAAAAAAAGAATAGGCTGATTGATAATGGAGAACTGTTCGAAACATTTTTAAATCGGCACATTTTAAGTTAATGGCTTTGTTTATGATAGCTGGATTTTTAAGTGCAGATGCCGAGATCATAACCTGTTTAATAATACCCAATTTTGAATGTTTAAAAAAACCTTAAGTTTCTTTAAAATGAAAAAAATAATAAGAATAACCTACCAAGCATTGCAGGAATCCTCCCTTTAAATAAAAACATAGACTGACAGGTTTCAGTTCAAGTTATAGCTTATGAACTATTGCTCTCAGGAAAGTAGTATAATTATCCTTTCTTTCTATAAAAAAACAGTTTTAAATATGTAAACCCAAACTAACATTGGCAAGATCACGGCCAAAAATTCTGTATTTCTGAAAAAAAGCAGGGGACATACTTGAACACTACCCTAAACAACAGACCATTAAAATACCTATATAGGAACAATATACGCAGCTGAGTACTTAATATAAAGGTTAGAGTGTTAGATTAGAAAACTGTTATGTTTCAGCATGGCTGAAGTGTTATGAAGTCCAAAAGGAGAAGGAGAAAGAATTGCATATGCCCATTCTGCATGATTAAATATACTACTATGAATACATATGTTAGAATTGAGGCCTTTGAATTTTGGTGCTGGAGAAGACTCCTGCGAGTCCCTTGGACTGCAAGGCGATCAAACCGGTCAGTCCCAGAGGAGATCAATCCTGACTGCTCTTTAGAAGGCCAGATCCTGAAGCTAAAACTCAAATACTTTGGCCACCTAATGAGAAGGAAGGACTCACTGGAGAAGAGCCTAATGCTGGGAAAGGTTGAGGGCAATAGAAGAAGGGGACGACAGAAAATGAGTTGGCTGGATGGAGTCACTGAAGCAGTAGGCGTGAGCTTAAATGGACTCCAGAAGATGGTAGAGGACAGGAAGGCCTGGAGGAATGTTGTCCATAGGGTCGCGATGGGTCGGACACGACTTCGCAGCTAACAACAACAACAACATGTTAGATTAAATATACTACTATGAATACATATGTTAGATAGTGCAATTTCCCACAGATTCAGTGTGTGAACATCATTTGTGCACCTAGCAGAATGCTTCGGCTGGTGACTGTTACAGGCATTGAAAAAATACCAGAGTAGTTTCTGTGTGCAGGAAAAGAATGTCAAATCATATTTTCTCAGTTTTACAGCTTGTAGTTATACATCTTGTTCATTACTTTACACTCAAATCCCGCAGAAAAAAATCATTTGGTACCAAGAATGATAAATTTCCTCCAAACTAACTCAGAATTGGAACAGAGGTCTGGGAAAACTCAGAATTATTTCTCAAAATAAAATAAAAGAGCGATCTTGAAAGCTAACCATCTGTGAAGGGCAATTTCAACTGACCCGGGTGTACAATGGCACTAAACCAGGGGTGTCCAAACTTTTTTCAAAGAGGGCCAGATTGGATGAAGTGAACATGCTGGAGGGCCGAACATTTTTCCGAACATTCTTTGAACAATTACAATTAAATGCAAATGAATTATTTTATGCCAAGTTAATTGAAAATGGCATACTTTTCATTTTATAACATAAGATCAACTGACAGCTGAGTTTTCACAATGTATTTTAAATAAATTTTAAAAAAAACTTACTGTGTGAGCTGTTACCAGAGAGTCTGACCTTGTCAAACTTACTTTGACTGTCTGGTAACAGCTCACACACTTCCACCACTTCACAAATTCTGCTAGGCCAGGGCCCTACCTACCCCTGTCCAGCTCCCCACATCCCAGCCCATAAAATGGCTGTGAAACACAGAATGCGTGCACGTGCACACACACACACACACACACACACACACACACACACACCCACCCTTCCCTGGATGTCGCCAAGGCCCAGGGGAGCCAGAGGGCTTCGAAGCCAGGGCAGCTCCACTGGCAAAGAAGGCGCGCCCTCGCTGCACCGGCACAGACGCCGCGCCAAGCCCGCGGCGGGGGGAGGAGCGTGGCGGTTCGGCCAGACAGAAAAAGGTGCGGGAAGCGGCCGCCGCCTGGTAATGGCGCCCGGGCTCACAACGTGGAGGCGGCGAGCAAGCACGCGCTCAGGGCGAGGCGGCCGCGGTCCGGTGAGGGAAGACCGCCGAGGGAGTAGCTGGCCGGGCTGCGCTGCTGCCGAGCAAAGCTCGGCCGGGGCGCACGCTCTGCTCTGCCTGGCGCCAGCTCAGAGACTCCACCCGCCAGGCACTTCTCCCGCTCAGCCAGGCCAGGCGCGCACCGTCAGCCTCGCTGCACCGGCACAGACGCTGCGCCAAGGCTGGGGCGGGGGGGAGGAGCGCAGCGGTTCGGCCAGGCAGGAAAAGGTGCGGGAAGCAACCGCCGCCTGGTAATGGCGCCCGGGCTCACAACGTGGAGGCCGTCAGTGAGGCTGACGGTGCGCGCCTGGCCTGGCTGAGCGGGAGAAGGGCCTGGCGGGCGGAGTCTCTGAGCTGGCGCCAGGCAGAGCAGAGTGTGCGCCCCGGGCGAGCTTCGCTCGGCAGCAGCGCAGCCCGGCCGGCCACTCCCTCGGCGCTCTTCCCTCACTGGACCGCGGCTGCCTCGCCCTGAGCGCGCGCTTGCTCGCCGCCTCCATGTTGTGAGCCGGGGCGCCGTTACCAGGCGGCGGCCACTTCCTGAACCTTTTCCTGCCTGGCCGAACCGCCACGCGCTCAGCCAGGCCAGGCACGCACCGTCAGCCTCGCTGCACCGGCACAGACGCTGCGCCAAGCCTGGGGCGAGGGGAAGGATCATGGCGGTTTGGCCAGGCAGCCGGCCCTTCAACCCACCGGAGGAGTGGCAGATCGGCGCGGCCGGAGTCGGGAAAGCCACTAGAAGGGGGAGGGGAGTCACCTCTCCCCGCCGGGGGGTCGCCCAGCCCGTCCCGGGAGGCTGACATTTCTGCAGCTGAAAAAGTCGTCTCGGATTCCATGGCGGAAGGTCACCCCCGGGAGTCCAGCGCCAGGCAGGGCTGAGAGAGGGAGGGGGGGAGAAAGGGAGGGAAGGAGAAAGAGAGAAGGAAGGAAGGAAGGAAGGAAGGAAGGAAGGAAGAAGAGAGAATGGAGGCAGGAGAGAGGAAGAAGAAAAGAGAGAGAGAGAGAGAGAGAGAGAGAAAGAAAGAAAGAAAGAAAGAAAGAAAGAAAGAAAGAAAGAAAGAAAGAAAGAGAAAGAAAGAAAGAAAGAAAGAAAGAAAGAAAGAAAGAAAGAAAGAAAGAAAGAAAGAAAGAAAGAAAGAGAAAAGAAAGAAAGAAATCGGAGGCTTGGACAGACCCCGCTCCAGGCTCCGGGGCCGCCACCACGGAATGCCCAGCCTCGGGGGGGAGTCTTCTGCAGGCGTGCCCTGGCCCCCTCCCCTCCCCTCCCTCCCTCCTGTGGCCCGTCCCCAAGGCGGCGCCCGTGGGTCCCCGGACTCACAGCATGCAGAGGGCGAAGGCGCCGGCCACGCTCTCGCTGTCGCGCACCAGGAAGCTGCCGGCCTGCCCGGCCCACGCCAGCAGCTCCTCGGCCGCCGCCCGGCTCAGGTCCTTGTGGTACCAGAGCGGCCAGCCCAGCACCGCCGGAGCCCCCGCGCCCGGGAGCCCCAGCGCCGCCGGGGCCGGAGCCGCCGCCATGGGCAGCCGTGGCGTGCAGGGAAGGTGCTCAGCGGGATGGGCGGGCAGGCCGAGACCCCCGCTGGCCACCCCCGCCTCGCCCACAGTGCCACATGGCCCGACCGGAGACCCCCGGCCGCTCAGGGCATGCCCGGCCCAGTGGCTCCTCCTCTGGGCTGCGCTCCGGCCGGGATGAGGGCACATCCGCTCTCCGCGCGCTTCCCCTGCGCACTGGAGCCGCCCTGGGCCCCGAGCAGGCCTGGTGGAGGAGGAGGAGGAGGCGGAGGAAGCCGCGTGGAGCCCCGGAGCCTGGCTGGCAGGGTGAGGGCGGCAGCTGGGCCGGCCTGCGCTTCCTGGGGCGGCCCCTCGGCGGGGGAGGTGGGAGCAGCTCCCGAAGGGGCGGCCCTCAATCAGAAGGGAGGGCCGTGGGAGGGCCGCATTTACATACAGCGGGGAGGGCTGTTGCGGGCCGTATTAAACCGCCCCGCGGGCCGCAAATGGCCCGCGGGCCGGACTTTGGACATGCCTGCACTAAACGTAACTGCATCTTAGACACTGGGGGAGGATATGAGTTCAGTTAGACATGTTGCCAGCTGTGAACAGTTTATACCCAGCAATTATATAACTGCACAAATGGAATAGATGTTTTCTCTGTCTATACACTGTAAATGTTTACATCAAGTGTGAAACCATAATAAGAGTGGCCAAGACAAGATTACTCTGTGAGTCTGTTCCCTATGGAAAAATAAAAGCCACATGAAGTTATTTCAGTGGGCCCTTAGGTATTATATGATTTGGTGACTACCACTGAAGTTAATTTTAAAGACAAAATGGTATCGTGTGTAACATTTGTTAGAAATCTTATTTTCAGATTGCCTGGAAAATCCTTTCTTCTCTCAACATGAAGAACTAATATGAGAGGTTTGTAACACTTTATTGAGTTTATTTAACTAGGGAAAATCAATTCTTGCTCTATGGCCTTAGGCCTTATGTACAATATCACTGCTTTTACAGCAAGCACACTTTCTTAGAAGCCATGGCCACTAAAAATCTGTAAGGTTTTATTTAGGATTCTTAGTGCAACCTTCAACAACCGCTTAGAATTTAAAAATATGATGGCATATTTTCCTTTCACAACCCAATGCAGATTTCTCAGAATTAATTACTATGAATTTCTGAAACACAGGTTAACTACTGATGAGATTTTAAATAAAAGTTAGTGAAGGTTGAAATATGAGTTGTGAAAGTAGAGATGAATGTAAGAACAGATGGACAGGCACGTTCTTCCCCAAATCCAAAAATAGCAATTAACCAAAACTTTACTTTAGGTTTGTAAACTCAAAGCAGATGCATAGATGTTTGTTTAAATCATTCTTGCTTGTTTAATTGGAAAGGTGTTGTGGTCTATTTTATCATTAAACAAATCCCATTGAAGGCTGAATGGCATTTTTTCTCTCTCATGACACCTATGGGCATTTCAAAAATATACTGGAATACTGCAAAATTATCCAGGGAATATTGTGGTTACACATATCAGGGAAGGAGATGTTCTGTTGCACCAGTTGAAATCCATTTGTACTATGCTAAATGTCACTCTGTAAGCACTATAATCCTATTTTACAATTGTATTAAAAACTATTTTTCCTTCATTGTGGGTTGACAAAGTGTATACTCACGTGCACACAGTATCAGTTTATGCAAATGAGTTATAGCAACTGGAAAATTCGTACCCTTAATAAATTGATTCTAATTTAGACTTGTGCATTACACATCTGACTCTTACAGCACAAAATATGGATTTCAGTCTTTTATGATCTAGCACGCTGTTTCCCAGTCTTAAAAGCAAGCTGGCTAGGGCAATCTGTTGATTGAAGTCCACACATCTTAAAGTTGCCAAGTTTGAGAAATTTTGTTCTAACCTATACTCTCTGACCTACTTTGCATTCCTTGGCTAGTTTTACCACCTACTAATTCTCCAAGATAATTTCATCAATACTCCCCCTCTTGTCCCCTTCTTTCCAGATCAATTTTCTTGTTCCTTAGTCAAATATCAACTCCCCCCCTAAGATATTACCTCATCATAATTACTTTGATTAGTAAAGCACCATCCTAGAGACATTCTAAGAGGCCTTGACCGTTTTTTAAAAACTGGGTTGTATTCCTTTATTGCAGATTATTGCAGATTGATAGAGCAGCATGGAGGCTTTAGAATATATATTCAAATGCTATGATATCTCTATTTGTACAAAAATCAAAACGTCCTAGCCATGGCCCTATGACACCATATGGAAGTGAAAATTGCACTTTAAAGAAGCAGGTATTCACACCTATGAACTTTGATGTTGGTGAAGACTCTTGAGAATACCGAGGACAGCCAAGAAAACAAACCAACGATTCATCAAACAAATCAACCCAGAGTTTTCACTTGAGGCACAAACGATCAGGGTTTATTATCCCACTTCATAAACATTATGTAAAGATTAAGCTCTCTAGAAAAGGCTCTAATGCTGGAAGGAAAAGTGGAAGGAAAAAGAAAAGAAAAAGAGGATAACCAGCACCAAAGTGGATGAATTCAATTACACTTGCAATGAGTGCACCGTTGGGAGACTTGAAAGAACAGTTTATCGACAAAGCATCATGAAGATCTATCTATGTGGTCGCCAGAAGTCAAAAATAACTTGATGACACAGAATCAATTAATACAATCTATTTGTTTAACACCAATTAAGATGTAATTAATAAAATAAATAATAATAAACCTGTAAACTCTAAAAGCAGTTTACAAATATGTTGTGATCAGTGGTGGGATTCAGCTGGTTCGCACCACTTTGGCAGAACCGGTAGCTACTTTTTTGTTGCTCAGGCCCAGAATGGACTTCTGGAAGCGGCATCCACACAGAGAACCGGTTGTTCACATATTTGAATCCCACCACTGGTTGTGATGCCACAGAAGTTCAAGCTATTTCTACAATAGACAAAGGACTGATTTTAAAATTCAGTTTTTTTAGAAGTACAGTCACAAGTGAAATATGATCAATAAGTAAAATATACACTTTCTAAAGTTAAACTCATCCTTGGATAAACTTCATGCATATATGCATTCATATAGATTTCTTGGAAATAATACAGAAGTCCTTCGCTGATGCCCTTGTTTCAAGCTATTTGTTGTTAAACTTTCTACTTTATTCTACAGAACCAATGTGGTGTAGTAGTTAAAGGTACCAGGAAAGAAACCAGGACACTGTGAGTCCTAGTCCTGCCTTAGGCATAGAACTAACTGGGAAACCTTGTCACTGTCTCTCAGCTCTAGGAAGCAGGCAATGGCAAACTATTTCTGAAATTTTGCCAAGAAAACCAGTTGTGTGGGCAATCACCAGCTGTCAAGACTAACTCAAGAATACAAAGGAAAGGAAAGGAAAGGAAAGGAAAGGAAAGGAAAGGAAAGGAAAGGAAAGGAAAGGAAAGGAAAGGAAAGGAAAGGAAAGGAAAGGAAAGGAAAGGAAAGGAAAGGAAAGGAAAGGAATTCTTGAGTTTCCTAGTGGCTTCTAGCCTAAATGCTAAGCTATGTTGTCCTTGGCTTTAGCTAAGATTAACTAGACACTGCTATAAGCGGCAGCTCAATACAGACAGCCATCAAAACTTGCTATTTTGAGTGTAAATGCATAGTTTTGTTTATGCTCTCCTACTAAAACCAGAACAGCTATCTAATAAAGACTCTTCTTTTTAAAAAAAGCCTCTGTCCAATCCAGGTCTGATTTTTAAATAAGGACTTTTAACAAATGAAAGATGGGGCCTTCAAGTTGCCAATTAATAATAGCCTGAAAAAGACTAAAGAGACACATGAGTTACTTAATGAACCCTCTTCTCTGCCTTATTTATATCACAGTGGATGTATAATTTTTCATGCACAATATGAATTCATTTTTTTGAGGGGATAGAGAGATTTTTTTCATTCTGATAACACCACCTTATCTTTTCTGCTTTTTTTCTGATTTACTTTTTTCTTAGTTGAAATGCATTTTCAAAAATGCTGCCATCAAAGTGAGCATGGCTGTAAGCCAGATCTTTCCTGGTGCACCAGCTCAGTCAGCTGCTGTTTTACGGGAAGATGTCAGCCTCTATAATAGAATGATCTGTTGCAAAGTCTGAATACGATGAGCTTTGACATTATAAATGTTTTATATATCCCTATATATCACTGATTTTTGCCTTAAAGTATGAACTATTTAAGGGAATGGCTTTCAGATTAAAGTAGTATCTGTTGTTGTTAGTTGCAAAGTCGTGTCCGACCCATTGCGACCCTATGGACAATGTTCCTCCAGGCCTTCCTGTCCTCTACCATCTTCTGGAGTCCATTTAAGCTCACGCCTACTGCTTCAAAGTAGTATCTAGAGAAAGTTATTTATTTATTCATTAATTTAATTTAATTTAATTTGTATACCGCCCTTCTCCCGAAGGACTCAGGGCGGTGTACAGGGCAATAAATACCAAAAATACAAAATACAAAAGTTAAAAACAAATTAAACAATTGTGCCCGAATACAATAAATTAATTAAAACAGTAATTAAAACCCCAAACCCATCAGGCCAGGCCGGCTTGTTCAAATAAATAAGTTTTTAGATCATTTTTATGTTATTTATCCCACATCTCCACTGTAAACTACGTTGGCTTATAGTTAACAAAGTTTTACCTCTATACATTCATAAAATAATTTTATAACAAGACCAAGATCCCATGTGTATTCATTTGCCTACTCCCAGTATCTTATTTGTAAAAAGGTTTCCACTGATGCAGCTTTGATGACTCTTAGCACTGTAAGGTCAGACAGTGCTCTGTTAAAGCAGAAGTAAGAAATATTGCAACTTAGGATATTTCCAATTATTGGTGCATGGAGCAACACAAAAGAAATAAGGGCGCTTCCAAATAAAGAAATGAGATTTCAAAGGAAGCTCCTGGGTCATCAAAACAACTTCCATCAACCTTGCTCAGGATTTTCCCTATTGCTTAATCTCTTTGTTTTGTCTGTCCTCATCAATGAGTCCATTCATTCCCCATAATCAGCTCTGACTAGTGTTGCTTCACACCAGTCTTTCCCCTTTTCTTTTCTGTTTTGCCTGTAGAAGGATTGAACTCAGCTTCTGCCACCCCTCCTTGTTAAAAGCCACACCTCTCCTGCTGACTTACTGCTCTCTCTCAATCAAAAGGGCAAAAGGAAACAGTTGGGATTTATTCTTCCCTCTTTTTTTGAGAAACTACACAAATGTCAACTTCCTCAGAAGATGTTTGGCATAGCCGAGTTCAGTCATGCAATGTACAAAGGACGGGATGATCAAAAGTTTGAAGGCCTGCCCACTGCTAAAGAGGGGAGAGAGAAAAGGAAAACACGATCTTTTCTATAGTTTTAAAGAAACACTTGTCTCTGCTAGCAGTGTTACTTCTATTAAACCCAGTGCTTTTTTTGTAAAAGAAAAAGGTGCCGGAACTCATACATGTCATACAACCCGCTTTGCCTACCCTATAAGGTTCCATCCAAAAAAGGTGCCGGAACTCCATTCTGAGCGTTCTATGACAAAAAAAGCCCTGATTAAACCTGATAGTTAGAAACAAAATTCAAGTGTGGATTTTCAGTTGTTAAAAGCCTGAGATTACTGTATTAAGATTAATTATTACTGCCCTTGATTCTTTTAAATTTACAATTACATATCCTTGATATGTTCAAGGATGCTTACTATAATGCCTACGTGTTACATTCTTTAGTTCTGCATTCTTTAGTGGGTTTTTTTTTGTTTAGACGTTTTATTAGTAATTTGTTTTCAGGAGTTCTGTTTCTTAAAGGACTTAAGAAGGCATATTATTACAAACTAAGTATGAAATTCAATCTGAAAAAATAAGTTGTTGATTTTAATGTCACCATGACTCCTTATTTGTCTGTGCTGCTTTTATCTTTTTCGGTTTTGAAGTCTTGCAGTTGTCAATGAAACTTGCCCACACACTGCAAAAAGAGAACACTGTTTATGTTTCAGAATTTTCACTGCATTATTTAAAAAGTATATTTGGCTCTGTTTTATTTAAGTACACAAAATCTACTGTGGGTCTAGGTGATGCTTGGAAGGTGCTGTTAGACTGAATGGCTTTAAAGGGGGGCAAAACAAAATTATGAATGAGAGAGAATGGTAGAAGAAATTATTTGAAAGATAGTGAATCTATAAATGCTCAATACAAGGAACAAGCAATAAGGAGATGCTGTTGCTTTGTATCCTGCTTATGTCTTTTCCAAAACAAGCCCCTGCAGAAAAAAGGATTTATCATTAATGAAACTTTCATAAGTTCAATAGTTAAACTGACTAAGTTAATGTTTTAGGTTAAACTGTAAAAGAATATATGAGAAGAAACATCATTTTTTTAAAGTACCTATATAGCTTTCTTTTTAGCCAGAGCTTTTGAACAAAGACATGCACATTTTTTTCTGAAACACTACAGTACTACAGGACAAAGAGCAGGATATTAGAATTTTTCATAGGATAACTTGACAAACTATTAATTTGAAGTTCCAGAAACAGTAAGGCTACTACTAGGAGAATGTGAATTAAAATCATACCAAAAGGGAGCTTGTTAACTACTGCACTGAAAATATTTAAGCAAGTACCTTGCATTAGCTTTGCATATGGTAATTTATACATATAAATATGCAAATTAAGAATTACTAGAATTATTAAAATTTTAAAGAGGGCAATCCAATTAATGTTTGTCAAATAAAACAAATTATTCAAGTAATTTACATCCCACCCCTAGATCACACCAAATCTGTTCATTGAATTATCTTCAATTAATTTGTCCAAATTCTCTCACAGATGGATTTGGTTCAAAATCAAAATATCCTTTCAATTAATTCCCTTTTATCAATCATCATACCCATCTCCCTCCCTTCCCTTAAAAAAGAGAAGATACACAATTCCAGTGGGTGGTGATCTATCCTGATTTTCTTTTCTTTTTAAACATAATCAGCTCAGCAAGCTGTTAGTTGGCTCTGTTGCCACTTGAAGTCTTCAGTTTGAAGCCTTCAATCTGTAGATCTATCTCTGCAAGCTCTGCACTTTTAAGAGTTCAACCCCACACAGTTGATCCACGTATGGTATTAGAACTGGGATGGGGTTATCTTCAATTTAAAAAGAATATAAAGGCAAGCTGAGGGATGGGAGGGATTTTGCTTACTTGCAAAAGTTTAGTTATGAAAGGAGACAGCCCTCAGCCTTACATTATACACAGACTATTGAACTAAATTTTCTTGTCAGACTGCAGAAGAGAATAACCCATAAGAAATACTGTCAATCTGTCTATCTATCTATCTATATGCATGCCCTTCATACAAGGAGTATCTATAACTATTTTAGGTACTACATTTCCAGAAGGATTTTGACCAATTAGAAATGAGGAGGGTAATAAAGCTCATACAGAGACTTCAGGACTTGCCTGTGAGTGGGGCTAAAGAATTTTGGATGTTCTATCTGGAAAAAAGTTCAGTATTCAGGTACAAATGATGCTAAAGAGATGACCAGAAACTGTTTTTCCATTGCCACCAAACTGGGACCCAAAATAATGAACATAAGTTTCAGTTAACCACAGAATCATAGTATTACAGCATTGGAGAAATCTTGAAGGTTATCTGATCCAATACCCTACCCAATGCAGGAATCCTTATACCAAATTGCTGCCCAATCTTTTCTGGAAAGCTTCCACAGTTAGGACACCAATAGTTCAGGAGGCAGGCTATTCCTCTACTTAACAGCTATCACAATCAGGAACTTCATCCTTATTTCAACTTTGAATTTTTTGACCCTCCATAAAGGAGAATATTTGTAGGTCAGGGTTGAAATGAGGGATCCTTGGTGCACTTGGAGTTTGGTTGTTTTTTTGCAGACATTTTATTACCCAACTAAGTAACATTATTAGTGCTAGACTAGCCACTGATAATATTACTTAACACCTAATTTAGGTAATGAAACATTTGCAGCAAAACAAGCAAGCTCAGAAAGCACCCCTCTTCCTCCCTCAGTTGCTATGGAGAATAGGTTCATACCATCTGCCCTGTGATATTTATTCATGTTTTGGAAGATTGCTATCACGACTTCTCTTAAGACTTCTTTAAGTGAACTGTTTTTTGTTTTTGTTTTTTGCAGGATTTAGCCTCTAAGCTTCTTTTCATACTTCTGGTTCTTTTCTACACACTTTCCAGTTCTTCAGCATCTTTTTTTCATTGTGGCAACAAGAACTGCAACAATAGTCTGGGAATGGTATGATTGTGCAGCATAGAGTGGTACTATCACTTTCTGTGATTGTGATACTATATCTCAAAGAGCCTCTCTTTGAAGGAAATGGATGGTTTAGAAATATGAAATATAAATACATAAATACCTCTGTCATTGCAGCTTAACAACACATTGGGTTTTTTGGAAACTGTGGCACATCGTTGGCTCCTGCTTAATCTGTGATCTACGAAAATACTCATATTTTTCTTACAGATACTAGTGCTGTACAGATATTGTACTTTGTACAGATAGTCCTCAACTTACAACAATTGAGCCTCAAATTTCTGTTGCTAAGCAACACAGTTGTTAAGTGAGTTTTGCCCCATTTTATGATCTTTGTTGCCACAGTTGTTAAATGAATCACTGCAGTTCAGCTAGTAATGGGGCTGTTATGTGAATTTGGCTTCCCCATTAACCTTTGCTTGTCAGGAGGTTTCAAAAATTGATCACATGACCCCCAAGACACTGCAACTGTCATAAATACAACTCAGTAGCCAAGTGTCCAAATTTTGATCATATGATCATGGGGATGCTGCAGCAATTGTAAATGTGAAAAATGCTCAAGGCATTTTTTTCAGTCCCATTGTAATTTTGAACGGTCATTAAGTGAATAGTTTTAATTTGAAGACTACTTTCAAGAAAAACCACTATCTGTTTTGGCTTTTTTTCTTTTTTTGCCTACGTGCAGAACCTTTCTTACTACTGAACATTTTGTTGGATAGGTCTCAATGTTGAAATCAATCAAGCTTCTCTGAATCTTCCATCTGGGGCATTAACAATACACCCAGCTTTATGTCATGTGCAAATGTTATGAGCATTCCTGTTAATGCCTCTTCTTTTTATGAAGATTTTGAAGTGTACTGAACCCAGGAGAGAATTCTAAGGTATCCACTACATACTTCCCTCCATTTGGACATAAGCTTATTAAGGACCATATTAATGGCATCTGGCCACTTTTTTTTCACTCTATCAAGTTTGAGGATATGGTCTACTTTACCAAATGCCTTACTAAAATGTAAATACGCAGTACCCAAAGCTTTCCTTTAGAGACTAGAGACGATGATCTTGACAGAAATGCGCAAGAACAATTGTCTAAGCCAAAAGGGATGAAACATTTTTTTAAGTACATAGCAATAAGGTAACAGTTGGAAGTAGCTCAGGTAGATATTTCCCTAATTCGCTGGAACCTAAGAAAGCGGAAGAGGTACAGTACAATCAGACTTGAAAGATCCTGTTATTAGAGACAATTTCAATAAAAGTAGTTTTGGTTTTCTGGTGGAGTTGATTTTCTGGTCTGGTTTATCTAGCAGGACTGATAATTCCTTGTTTCACTAATATTCACACTGTCAGAGAAAGCAGTAAAATTTGTCTGATGCAATTTGTTTTTAACTAATCCACGCTGGCTTCTGGTAATCACCCTGTTAGTTTCTATGTGCTTGCAACCCTACTGTTTGATTATCTTTGCTAGAGTTTTCCCAGGTATTGACCTCCAAATAATTGATCTGTAGTTTCCTCGGTGCAGTCTTCCCCCTTTTTAAAATATTGGAGTAACATTGGCTGTTCAATTTGTCCAGCTTTATCCAAACTGTAGGTGAGAAAGAAAAAGGCTGTGGCATGTTACAGCTCTCAGAGGTCACGTGTAGCACTATGTACATCCCACTGCACCCCTGAACAAAAAGGCAGAACCTACATGTGAAAAATAAATTAAAATTTATCAGGTAATATAATTTTTTAAATGTTTCAGTTCATAATACACACACACACACACACACACACACACACACACACACACACATAAACTTAAGGGATCCTTAGTGGATATATGAGAAAGATATACTTTGCTTCCTTTGCTACCTTGTTGTCTTCCTTTTCTCTTTCCCTACCTAATACATGTAAACTAACATTGCTTCAAATCACAATTGCTTTATTACATTGTGTTTTTATGAAACCTTTGATCATTTACAAAATATTTCTGTCTTATAATGTTCAAAGATCAACTACCTTTTTTCTCCAAAATGTGAAGTTCTATCTCTGCAAATGTCCATTACAATCCTTGCTCATTCTAATTTTATTATTATAGGCTAATTTATAGTCATAATTTTGATCACAGTCATAAAGTCAATTAGTTTCAAACAACTACTTCTGCACACACAGTTCGGCCCTACTCTGGAATACAAAACATCACTGAAAGAAAAAAAGAAAATGTGTTTATGTAGCTTTGAACGCTAGTTAGGTTTAAAACAGTACATGAGGTCTTGAATATAATCTCATAATCAGTTTCTCTGCTAGCATTTGTTAAAGGACACAATCATCAGGACATAAATCTAGACTGTGGTCATATTTCTTATTAGGGGAACCTAAAAATGTAGCCACAGAAAACTTTTTTTGTTCATATGCATAAAAGCCAAAAATTCACTCTTATATTTTCCCATGCAATATTTCTTTGGCATTATATTTTCTAGAAAGAGATTCAATTGAAGCTGGAAATTACTTCTTCCGAGTACAGTATATTGAAACCAGTCACCTTATGGCGTTCATCCTTCAAAATAAAAAATGTTTACACTATTTATGATTCTATTAGAATCCATAGGAAATAGTCTGACAACTGTGCCCTGACAAAAAAAATTAATGTACAAAGTTTGTACAGTTTTTTAAAATTTTTAGTTGTGGAAGTAAAGATTTCCAGTTATTATATTTTCAGTTTAAAAGTTTTCCTTTTGAATGGAATGAATGTGCATATGGTGTTTATAAACTGTCTTTTAACATTTAGATATTTTATTCATTTTTCCACATGGTACAAGTAGACACATATCACTGTTGAAAAGATAACAGCAAATGACATAGCTCTATAGCTAAGGAACTCGAAACTACTGCAGATTTCACTGGTGGCATGGTAAGCAACTAAGAGTATATCAGAATATACGTATCTGCATAAAACAAGAGAAAAAACAGTTTTGTCCTCAATGTACAAGCATAGTTTGTGAAAGTTAATTATTTAATTAACTGATGCTTTTGCCAAAGTAGTAATTTTTCCAGTACTATTTTAGTCCTTGACTTTGTCTGCCTTTCTCATTGCCTAAACTCCTGTAACATGTTAGAGAAAGAGAAACTTTTCTAGAAAAAAACCCTGAAAGGATAAAAAAAACCTGTCAATTATTCAGCCTGTCCTAACTTAAGACATTTTAGCCACTAGAAGATTAAGTAGTCTGATTTTAAGAATGTTACTGTAATTGAAATTCTTTTGATAAAAATATCCTTTTCTCTTTTAAAGGTTGAATTACTGCTTGTTGCTAGCTAAACAGTATACTCTTCAAACTTTACATTAGTCACAGAAAAACTCAACAAGAGTTAATAGCAGTTAACTTATAAGTTAACTTATAAGTGTGTTAGCCAAGGTATATTGCTATCATGCAACTATACTTGATTCCCTCTGAAAGAGATACAGTCATCTTACAAATGCTATTCCAATCCTTTTCTATACTTTTAAATACTTGGGGATTCTTTGCAACGAGAAGTGGTGGAACTCTTTGTGCATGTTTCATGTTAGATTTACTGCAGATTTATGCTGATAATCAGTGTAATTGTTTCTTGCCTATTTATATAATTTCTGTAAATTTAGAGTCTAGACCAGGGGTAGGTAACTTCAGCTCTTTTATGACTCATGGACTTCAAGTCCCAGAATTCCTGAGCCAGCCAAGCTGGCTCAGGAATTCTGGGAGTTGAAGTCCATGAGTCATAAAAGAGCCGAGGTTGCCTACGCCTGGTCTAGACTAATGTTTCTCAAATTTGGCAATTTCAAGATTGTGTGCATTTCAAGTTCAGGAATTCCATGGCTACCCAGTAGATTCTCCCATCTATAGTTCTGAATTAGCAAAAAAAAATACTATCATCTCCTCCACAATAATGAAATAAAATAATCACTAACTTTACTCACACATCTGTAGGATTGAAGGAGGGGAAAAAAATCTTCAGAGAGGCTGAGATGTCAGTCAGTATTAAAACATGGAAATGAATAGCCATGGATTGAACAGCTTCATAATAATACACAGTGCTTTTTTTGTAAAAGAAAAAGGTGCTGGAACTCACACATGTCATACAACCCGCCTTGCCTACTCTGCAAGATTCCATCCAAAAAAGGTGCCAGAACTCCGTTCTGAGCGTTCTATGACAAAAAAAGCCCTGATAATACAGCAATAAATGTATTCAGTAAGGTTTCTAGGTTAAGTAGCTCTGACAAAGGCAGCATTTTGCTGAATCAGCATTCAAGAGGCATTCTAACATTATATATTTGAATGTGTGAATGACTGCAGAAATGAATGAAAGTAGTTGTAAACAATGTATAGATGAATACCAAATCTGGATATTCCATAAGAAAGACTAATAGAGGGAAATAAGAAAAGTGTTGGAAAATGCTGTATTTGCTTTGGTTTTAGACACAAGTGGGATAAAGTTACATGTTAAGGCCATCATGAGAAATGTTTTCCATAATAACAGACATCTTCTGAGTTGTAAAAGTATACTAATTATGCTGCTATCATGGAACATTTCAAAAGAAAACTGCTTTCTTTTATACAGAAAACAACATGAGACAGAAAATACACAGGTAACACTCCTGTTTAGCAGCCATTCAGACTTTATGATGGCACTGAAAAAGTAGTTTAACAACTAGTCCTCAAATGTATGACTATCATAAGCTCCCTACAGTCACATGACTGCAATTCAGGTGCTTTGCAACTGACATGCATTTAAGACAGTTGCAGTGTCCCATGGTCATGTGATCACCATTTGCAAGCTTCAGAGCTAGTTTCTAACAATCAAAGTCAATGGAGAAGCTGGCAGTAAGTTGCAAGCTATGATTTATGTGATGTCACACTTAAAGACTGCATGTGATTGCAATGGAACTGACATCTTAATTCTGGTCACACAATGTTTTGCCAGTCTGAATTGTGGTTATTAAGTAAGGACTTAATGTACTGATTTACATAAGGAAAGGTTTCAGTCTCATAATCTTTGTCAGGAGGTGGGGATTCTGCTGGGAGATTAAAAAAAACATTTAAAGAAAGATTTGGAACAATTCATTGAAATAATGCTGCAGATAATTATGAATCAAGGCTAAGCCCAATTGATGGTGTGACAGTTTAGAAGCAGTCAGTACAGCAGAATCAAGTTATAACCAGTCAAAACTGGTTAATTCTTGTAATAAAGTACAGTAAGTTGTCAGCAGCTTCTTCCTCATTTTGGTGCCATTCTCTCTCTTTCTCCCCCCACCCTTGCCTAAACAATGGATGGCAGTGGTTTATAATACTACTTATTTAATCAAAAGACAACAGTATATCTATAATTGAAAAAACAACAACAGAGAAACAGAGAGAGGGGAAGTTATAACGCCAAAAGTTTTCCTACTGAAGAGCATTTATTTTCCTTTCTCCAGTTTGGATTTTGCTGGCTTAAACGGATACCTGCCATGGTTTAGAAAGCACACTATTTTATTTTAAAGTTATTTATTAAACAAAAGGAAAAAGAAAACTTTTGGCAACCTTAAGAAAAAAGAAAATTCTTGCCAGACATGATTGTTTTTGCTTAAAACCTCTATTTAAAATAACCACTTGAGCTTTATGTTCACAGTTTACTCCTTCAATAGAACACCTAAACGAAATTATAACCTTCTGATATACAGCAGGATATCTTTTCTTTATCACGTAATATGCACAGGCAGGAGAAATTGCGCTATGCATGGCAGTTTGCTAAGGCAAAATTTATTGTAAGACTGTTCCTTTGAATATGTGATTAAGCCTTCTTGTTTTCTGCATAACACATATAATGATGCAGGATGGGCATGATACCCATATTTTAGTGAACTCAGAGACATGTACCCTGACGTATACTATGAAATTCAATGCCTTAAGGCCTCAGCAATGTAATTCCCCTGTAATCTGCACTGACATTATTTTGCCAGCAGCATAACCTCATGCAAGCTCAGGAACTTAGCACACATAATAGTAAATCCTAGAACATGCAGAGAGGAAAAATAAAACTAAATAATATGCCTATGGGGGTGTTGCATTAGATGCCTTTATTAGTCTATTTGATAGCACTAGTTATTAAAGCATCTGAGGATCTTCTGAACATGATGAAAACTCAGAGGAGTTTCGGAAGCAGCTTACGATAAAGAAGAGTTTGCTTTCAAAAAATAATAGCAGAAACAGTTATAAAATCACACATAACAAGAGAACTGCAAACAAAAAGAGCAAAATGTTTCTAACTACATATACAACTTACATATATGAACACCAGAGGAAAGTCAGCGGTTTAAACAATATAGATATAATCTTTATGTAAAAGAGATGATAGTTTTATTACACAGTTTAATCAGTATGATTAAATCAAACCAAGTATAGAATAAAAAATGTCTTTCATTCCCACCCATATTTCTGGCAGTATAGTTTTAAAAACTGAGGAAATGTTATGTTTCCTTCCTCCAAATTTTGACTGTTGTGGGATAAAACCATAGACTAGCTAACTAATTATCAATCTGATTATTGTAACATATAAGAAACTTTATAGTTGTATAACATGTAATAATGATACCCAGTGCTTTTTTTGTAAAAAAAAAAAAAAAGGTGCTGGAACTCACACACGTCATACAACCTGTCTTGCCTACCCTACAAAGTTCCATCCAAAAAAGGTGTCGGAACTCCATTCTGGGCATTCTATGACAAAAAAAAAGCCCTGATGATACCATTAACATATAAATGACAATAATAATAATGTTGTAATGGAGTTGAGATAGATGTTTGATTCGCATGTATAGCATCATAATATTG
This sequence comes from Vipera ursinii, assembly GCF_947247035.1. Lineage (NCBI taxonomy): Eukaryota > Metazoa > Chordata > Lepidosauria > Squamata > Viperidae > Vipera > Vipera ursinii. Next base: position 29,497,760 of record NC_139514.1, on the reverse strand, counting down.
TGAGTTGAGTTTTGATGCTCTACATAAAGTGCTATTACAGTAAGCATGATGGCAGCTAGCCAACCAACAGCTGCCACATATAATTAAAAAAATGCAGCTTTCCCTCCCACCAGAACAAATTAAATCTCTTTGACCCCTCCTAAAAATTGGCAGAACACTTTTCCCTGATTTGCCCCTGAAATGGAGATATGAACTGGGAAAAGACATTTTGCAATAGTTGTAACAGTGAAACCTAAAAAGTTTATACACTCCATCATGAAGACCATAAGAAAAAGCTTAGCTGTATATTTATGAAAAATTAGGTTGTGAAACAGATGGGAATTTATTTAGCAATGATGCCAGGCCATGGCAAATCAAGTCTTTACTGGTAAAGAAGACTGGGCTTCAGCTGGCTGATGCAACTTACTAGGAAAGAAAAAACAAACAAATAAAACCTTTAAATCAGAATTACAGATAAGCTCTTAGAAACTGTGGGTCATTGACCAAAAGGTTACACAGAATTAGACGCAAAACTGGAAAAGATATTGGTTCTGAAATAATCTAGTTCTTTCTGAACCTAAAACTCAGAAAGCAGAATACAGCCAGTGACTCTATGAGAGTTGGCTACGCAGTTGTCTCTTAAGTACAGTGAAAGATATGTCTACATGGTGATTATATTCCTGAAATCATGTAGGTGCAAGATTTTTAAAAAATCAAAAAGATTCTTTTGATTTTCAAAATCAAACTTAGGAATTTCTAAAACAAATATTCAAAAATGACAAAATTGTTCAGAACATACTATTTTTTTTCTCATGCAAGAGCCCCAATGACCAACCTTTGGACTGATATAACTAGATTTGAATAGACAATCTTTTAGGTATACTGCAACTCTGACTGCAGGAAACAATTGTAATTCTAAGGAGATTTTGCTACATATATTATATGTATGTAGAATAATTACATACAAACACACACACACACACACAGAGTCTATGTATATGTGTACACAAACACACACACACTGTATATACATAGATATTTCTTAGGGGTTTTCTGCAAGTACAAGGTCTGCTTTTTTTCAGAGCAACTAAATGTCGATCCACTACTTTATTGCTATTTTAAATGTATTTTAATCTACTGTTGTAACTTGGGCATCTTGTTTAATTCTTTTTTAGTTTTTGTATTCCTGTACTTTTATATGTTTGCCCTGTTCACCGCCCTGAGTCCTTCGGGAGAAGGGCGGTATACAAATAAAATTATTATTATTATTATTACTTGAAATAGGAATTAACTGAGCTGCTTATGGCCCAAGCCTTCTAGCCTGGTGTCTTAATCACCAAACCAACTAGCTCCCAAATATAATGTATAATATTAGTGTTAAGTGATCACGTGAACATTTCTATGGAAAAATATTTTAATAATGTTTCAACATTTCATCAATGCATTCTCATTTTAATGCATAATACGCCTTCAAACAGCCCAAACTGAAACCTTTTCCAGCTTTGTTTTCTATTTAAATGGAGTTTTTGAACCAACATTTTGCAAACAAATACATGTTCTAGTACTGAACTCTGAATTATTCCAATTTTTAAATATTATAGATTTCTTTTAAAGTGCTATTCTGTTTTTAAAATAGTAAGCTATTTTTACTATCAAGTAAAAGTAATATAGGTAAAGGTAAAGGTTCCCCCGCACATGCGTGCTAGTCGTTTCCGACTCTAGGGGCCGGTGCTCATCTCCGTTTCAAAGCCGAAGAGCCAGCGCTTGTCCGAGGACGTCTCCGTGGTCATGTGGCCGGCATGACTAGACGCCAAAGGCGCACGGAACGCTGTTACCTTCCCACCGTAATGGTCCCTATTTTTCTACTTGCATTTTTATGTGCTTTCGAACTGCTAGGTTGGCAGAAGCTGGGACGAGTAACAGGCGCTCACTCTGTTACGTGGCACTCGGGATTCGACCCGCCAAACTGCCGACCTTCAGATCGACAAGCTCAGCGTCCTAACCCACTGAGCCACCACGTCCCTTAAAGTAATATAGGATATTCTAAACATATAAATGCACTATATAAATTTAGGTTTTAATATCAGAGATGTAATGATTGTTGAGTATGTCTGTTTTAATGAAATAATTCCATTTTTCCCATTTCATGGCTATTTTTAAATAGTGAAAACTCTATGTGTTTGTCAGCATATGTATGCACACACATACATGCATAGTTGCATATGGATGCACAAATACACAGAACTTCCAGGGGCTGCAAACATGAAGGAAGGGGGGAGTGTAAAGAGTTACGTAAGTCTCTTCTCTCTGGGAGTTTTCCTGCTCAATGCCCCCTCTTCCAGCTGCTTTTCTTCATGAAGAGGAAAATACATAGCAGCTATTAAGCCTATATAGGAGATTATTTCAGAATAACACATGTGAATCATTTATATCATCTCATTAGGAAAAAGAACAGAAGGGATAAAGTTTTGAAAAAAAAATGAAATCCTCCTGTACAGACCTGTGGAAGTCTAATTTATAAATGGTTTCCCACCACTCCGCCCCTCTCTCTATTCCCAGAGAGGTTGCTTTCATGGAAGTATTTTCTTTTATCATGCATTCACTGGAGAGTTTCTTTTATGCTTGGCTGGACAATCAGGTCTTCAGAACATAATGTAAATGCTGAGAAACACAGGCATGAAAAGTTGCCAGACAAAGAGTCTAAGTGAAGGATTAATATTTTCTCTTTTTTTCCAACTCCTTGTAGCAGTACACTCTTGTCTCTTTACAAGCACCTTGTTAGCTACTGCCAAGGCTGACACCCACTGGTGACAGCAGGAAAGCCCACCAAGGCAAGCTAAAGTTAACCTAAACAGTATTGATTGTTCTGTCGCTACCAATGAATATAAGGCAAAGTTTCTCAGCTCTGTGAAAGCTGTTAAAATGTTCAGCCTCTAGTGTGATATGAAAAACCGAGAGAGAGAGAGAGAGAGAGAGAGAGAGAGAGAGAGAGAGAGAGAGAGAGAGAGAGAGAGAGAGAAATTCTTTCACCACTAACAGCATCCACATACTAAATTCTAAATCCACAGCACTCACCACAATGATTGTAGTTCCTGTTCCAAGTGATGACGAAGGAACCTTTCTGCCTCCGGAGAGTGACAAAGCTTGGCTGCGATGCCTGCCTTAGCTTTTTGAGTTCACAAGGATCCACAGGGAGTGCCGAGGCAAAAAAAAAACAAAAAAACACTTTAGGGAGGAAAGAGGTGGGAAGGAAAATCACTGGAGCCTCCTAACGATCAAACTTTTACTAACTAAAAGGAAATGTCTTATAAATAAACAGAAAGAAAAACAAAACAAAAAATCCATCCCATCCTGCCATAAGAATGTAAATTTCTGCCTCTTCATGGAGCGTTTTACAAAACAGCAGAGAAACAGCCATGAGAGAGAGAGAGAGAGAGAGAGAGAGAGAGAGAGAGAGAGAGAGAGAGAGAGAGTTAGAGAGAGAGAGAGAGAGAGAGAGAGAGCGCTATAAAAAGAAAAAAATGTTCAGAAATTCATGCAGTTTTCAAGAAGAAAAGCAAACAGCTCAAGTTCAGCATAATCACTGCCTACTAAATTAAATTTCTTTAGCACTAATAATCACCTAAATGCTATATTTGAGGTTTACTGGGGATAGTATTCTAAGCCTTAAGCAGCTATGAATTTAAAGTCTAAAGGACATATTTAATCTAAAGACTGCAATGTAATGATCTCTTAGCACAGAACTACTGAACAGATCGGCACAAATTTTAGTGTACCAATTTCTCTAGACATATCCAGAGGAGGCTTCTTTTTAATTGTTTTAAAAGGGTCACTCTACATTTCAAATAATGCAAAGAAAGCATAGAATAAGTGACAAAAGATATAGAGAAAACAGGGCTAGATACATTCGCAAACTAGGATAATGGAAGTCAGGATCCTCTCTGCAGGATTCCTACTGAGAGAGCTTGTAATCACAAGGAATATTTAACTGCACTTACAACTTTGATTTTCATAGACAGCAAGCAGATATAACAGGATGACAGACCATAAGAACTCATGTAATCCCATAGTTTCCATAGCTGTTGGCCCTATCCTGGCTATTTAATTTTTCAGTCAGCCTGGCAGCCAAATACTGATCTAATTCTAAGCCATGGCAGAATTGCTGACCCCTCTGTTATCCATCAACAAAAGACATACTATGCTTGTCCCAAAGAAAAAGAAACATTGATTTTGACATGCCAAATTGCATAAAAAACAAGGTACTTAGAAAATGCCTGAAAGCACCAAAGGAAGTACAACATTACATAGTTACAATAAACTCATTTCCATGTTAGCTGCTGCATAGGTGTCTCTCAGTCAGTCTGTACAGTTAAGAATTGTCTAAAAATCACTACAGTAGAAACCAAAATTCTGGTTCGAATCTACTAAAGAAATGGTATTGATAGAGCACATTTGAGTAAAAAATGGTAGAAATTGAAAGAAAATGAAACAAGGTTTTAAGATTTCTGCAGAAAGAGCATAAATAAATCAACTTTAAAAGTAGAAAAATGTGAACTGTGGTAATGGAAAATCTTACTGCAATAGATTCTGCCAGACTTATTAATTGTACACAAAAGCATATGGCTTCTATGTGCTGTACAATCCCAAATTTTTCAACAGCCCAAGCGGTTATTGTAATGTTCTTATTGGCATCAAGCTACTAAGCCAACCATATGGAATAACTTGACCTGAACAAGTTCAGAGCAAACTTATTTACCCACACTTGATTATTGGTCCAATGAAATGTACCAGCCTCTTCATTCTATTTCTGAATAGCTATCATCGTACAATGTCAGTATTTTTTAACATAAAAATATCTACAGAAAACAATAAAACTGTTCTGTGTAGGCTAAGAGATGCCTCTGCCAGTTCTGACAATTCGAATTCAACCTTCTTAAGTCTGGATTACTTCCTTTTTCCTGCTTCCTTCTTTTTCATGGCTATTTACATTATTGATTGTAAATTGTGAGATATTTGGTGGAAAATAACATATAGTTATTTACTATATAGTTTTTACTACCAGTAACATCATCATGTTTTACCCTGATTAAGATGCCAGGTATTAAAGAACCAGTAATTGATTAAAAGATAGAGCATTAATCATATTCAGTAACTTTATAGAGGATAAATACATTTAAAAATCAGATCTGCTCAAAATCAAAAATCAGAGTTTGGGGAGATTTTGTAGGAGATTTTCTCCTACATTTCATTATTTACTTATGCTTCAGAAAAAGACTTAAAACATTTAAGATATTGCTTTTTCATCAAACTTTCATTTGACATCACTTTGTTAATGTTTTCCCCCCACTGATTATCTTGGAAAAGTTACCTATGATACAATAACATACATGGGTCAATGGACCCACATATGAATATATACTCAAGCATCAGATCACTAAGAACTAACTGGGCCTGTTTGTTTCATCCTGAAAGACCAACTCAGGGGTCCAACAGTAACAGTAATTTTTACTGAATTAAATCTAAAATCTATAGAAAGATGCATATACATTACAAAAAAGACTAACCCTGTCATTTATATACAATATTAAAGAAATATATTTTTGTGCTTCTATTACTTATATTTCTTACATTTATATTCTGCTCTTCCTTCAGGAGCTCAAGTTACATACCATTCCTTCTTCTATACGTTCCCCGCATAACAGGTTGGTTGGGCTGAAACAGGGTAACTAGCCCCAAGTCAGTGAATGAGCTTCCATAACCTGATGGTGCACTTGAACCTAAGCATTCCTACTTCTAGTCCAACACCTTCAACTCATGGCTTTTTATAATGCTCTTATAAATTATCACTATGCTAACAAGTACAAAATGTACTATTTTCCCTTGTTTTATAATGCTTTAATATTTGACTTAATATACTGATATTTATTCTTTGTTACCTGAAGGGATCAGTTATGTAGTTATGCAGTGCACACTCAGTTATCAGTTATGCAGTGCACACTCAGATGGGTAGACTAAGATCAGTTAAAGGATCAGAAATAGTCACGAAAAGATACTTTATTTTGTTGCTTTGAGTAATGATCTTTTCAACTCCTAAAATACTAGTGGCTGGCACTGTGACCTCCTCCACTATGAGTAACTGATTTAGGATGATTATGTCTTATAAATATATTACCTAGATTCACACATCAAACTAAGGCATTGTTTGCTTCCCTACGTTATGTTGAGTAAACTACAATTAGCTGAGAGTGCTATGCCAAAATCGAATAGGCTACAATCTGGCTTACTGAAATACATGAACTGAGTCACTGAATGAGAGATATCCTTTGGAAGCAGTAATCAGCAGAAGTTTCCAAGCGCATGGGAAAGCAGATGGGATTGTCAGGGAAACTGAAGGCAGGATCAGAAATGAATAGTGTCCTTGAGGAAAATTAAAGAGCCTCCAAAATTGGCAAATAAAGGGGAAGCAGGGGGGGGGAGAATATGAGCAAAAAAAAAAATCATTGTAGGAATATGCAGGAATTGTAGGAAGAAGGAACTTTACCATGCTAGATGCATACTACAAATAATGCCATTCCTTCTAGTATCATCTATGTTGCCGTGGGCATGGCTGCAATTCACAATGCAATGAGAGACAAGAGGCCGATCATGCTCCTCCAGTGTTCTGAATTTCCCAGATGTGCTCTTCTTTAAAGTTTTAATTTGGCAATGCAGCTTCTACGTTTGTCTCTAACAGGTCACAAATAACTTGGGATGCAGGATCTCATATTTCATTGTGTCCTGGTGGTGCCACTAAATATTTCATCTATCTTTAAAACAGCGGGGTGCTGTAAAGGCCCATATTTTCCTTCTCTCTGATATTGTTTACAGGTTGATTCTGGGAATTTGTTCCTCAGCATTAGACTAGTTTGTTCATACCTAATAAAGCAAAAGTAATCAAATAGCCATCTTCAATACTGCTTGTTCTTGTGATATGTCCTGAGAGATTCATTTTGGGAACATTTTTAAATAGATTGAGATCAATGCATGCACTTATAACCAAAAAATTAGTTCTTAACTTCAGACATTGTCTGATACATGAAACTTTCAATGACAAAGATATGCACTGAAAAAGGAAGAGTGAGGCAATGAGATTGGCACTGATGCTGATGGCATGCAAGCAGAGGGTAGTCAGAATTTACAAGTCAATGTTATTTAAAAAAAAGATGCAGTGGGGCATATTGCACTAGTTCACATAACTATTTTATTCATTGTTTGCAAACATCCTAGCAAGACTATTTTGCCCTTTACTCTGATCATCCTTTTGCAACTAATAGATCAATGTCTGAATTGTAATATAATGCATTCATCCCCAAAGTTTAAAATAGATTTATTATGCTACCTTAATCATTAACAGCATTTTCCCTTTCACACAGTGATCAATAAATGAGTCTCCCTCCTTCATAAATAGGGGGTTATAAGAATGATACATGTTAATACAAAAAGACTGTCATACTCTATACTTTTTTCCATACAATTCTACAGGCAGGATAACACTAAGTCACATTTTTTTATATTATTGTGAAAGTTGTTTTGGTAGACAGATGGTTCTAGTAAGCTCTAAGACAGGGGTGTCAAACTGCCGGCCCACAGGCCGGACGCATCACCAGGAAACCACACCTACCCCATTGCCAGCAATGGAGAAAAAGCTCCCATACGTCGCGCAACGTCACATGATGTTGCGAGTTTGACATGTCTGCTCTAAGATAAAAGATTAAAAAGGTAGTGGTCCATCAATATAAGAAGTCCATGCCTAAAATCAGCTATATTAGCCAATCCAGTCTCTGGACATGACAAAAATGTCCATCAATATATCTGTTATGAGGTTATATTTACATAAAGTGAATGTTATATTTAGGTCTGTTCTATCTACTACCATCAAATTTAACATATAGTAACACAAAATATGAAAGTTTGCAAGCAAGCTTTTTCTTTTCTTTCATTATAACCTACTGAAACACAGTTAAATAAAAAGCTTATACATATATATATTTGCTTAAACAGAATAATATATTCAAAATACAAAACAAGTAGTAAAACATATAAGTATCTTATTGAAACATGCCTCTTATTTTGATAATTTGTGCAACTTTCTGAATGGTTGAAACCATTCAAAAATATGCCTAAATGCAACTTTATAAATCCTATTGCTATTCCTTGTCTCAAAATCTGGAGTGAATCTGAGGGTTATTCACGGTGCAGTGGATGCAGATCTACACTCAGCTAATAGATGAACTGCTTTGGAATCCTATGCATGCCAATTTGGCTTTCATGGTGAAATCCAAAGAAGATATTGTCATAAAAATTAATTAAAAGAATTATACCTTTGTCTACTTAATTTAATGCAAGAAATAAAATAAAATAAACAAAATAATATACTTCTTGGATTTCTTCCTTCAACTTCTAAGTCATTTATTCCCCTCTCCCCAATCACTCCTATTTTGGAACAGTTGAGCTTTTCTATTCAAAACCAACTTTTTCTGCAGTGACCATCTATACTTACCCTGTCTATTCTTTTATCCAGCAACAGGCCTTTTCAGTTTGCCTTCCTAGGGTCTGCATTTGATTACAGTATTCACATTCTATTTAGATTCTTTTGTACTATGCCCTGTGGTGCTAGTATGAAAGGTGTTATTTATAAAATGTAATTGTGTTGCGTTGCAATTTGGTTCAATGAGGACAAGTAATATAAAATACTTAATTTATTTAATAATTCCTTGGATTTATTAAATCACGATCTTTACAAGATTAGTGCTGGGAGGTAGGAGGAGGTTATTAACTAATAAAAAGGCTTAAGACAACCCCCACTAGTCAACAAAATATATATTATTTAAACAATTTCACATGAAAGAGCCAAGATGTGCATCCAACTTAAAATCATTTCAAGGTTGTTTTTTTTTGTAAAAATAGAACAATATATATTACAATTATATTTTGAATAAAATTAATAAGCTTGTTACTAGTGACAAATAAGCGATATAAATTGTTACATGGATCCAATGGTATGTGAAAAAAGCTACCGTTCTCCATTAATTATGCAGATCACATATATCTCTTTTTCTAGCTACAGATTTACTGTAAAATAGCAATTGGCATGAATGCATGCCCTCTTATGAAAAATATAATGAATGAAACAAGACAACATATATTTCCAGAAGAGGAAATATTTTGAAAGTGAGTATTAGACTGAAAAACTACCAGAATTGGTGTAAGAATGACTAACAGTAGAGAGAATTCTAAGGACCAAACACTACAACCTCCTACATTAATATAATTATTCATCCATAATCTATTATTCCCAGACTAACCTACACAATACAGAAAACAATATGCTCTCAAAACCAAATATACATTCAATCTTTAATGGCCAATAGAATATGCCAATGTTCATGAGAACTCCACTACTCTACAAATGCTTGCTAAAATAAAATTTATCAAGTATATTATGAGCTGCTATGCCAAAAGGAGCTCACACAATTAGATAATTTAAACTTTTTAAGAAAGATGCCAATTCAAATTAACTTGGTTTGTAAAGTGATTATCTACATAATTAAAGAATATACAACTCTATATTGGCCAAGAAGCATACTTGTCAAGATCATTTTTTCTCTCATGTTACCAAAGTTATTTCTTTTCTAACTTTTAATACAAAAAATTACTAAACTCAAATGCCTAAAGCAATATAACTAAAAATGTTTAATAATCCCTAAAATATGGCCATATATTTTTCTGTTTATATATTACAAACAAAAATATCACCATTTCCTAAAGCTTCTCTTCCTGATAAAAATTTATTAATACTACACTTATTCTTAAGCTTAATTGAATTCTGCTTTTCTGCAATATAGAACCACAGATTTTAGTATGTCCTCTAGAGCAGCAGGAAATGGATTTGCTGCCTCATCTGCAGAATAGCTCTTCAGGCTAAATGTTATCTAGGAGGAAATACAAACTTTCCATTAAACACTTTTATCCATTTTTATAGCTATGTCCATTTTCTTGCTGGAAAAAGATGGAGGGGCAGGATTGCCCTATATATTTCAAAGCTGAAGTTTCAGGTCAAAACTTCTTAAAATAATCATAACTATCAAAACTGGATTGTAATACCTGTTGTCACTTTAAGTGCTGATGTATTAAAAATGAAATGCATGATTTTAAATAAATATATTTTAGCAAGGCTAAGATTTTCAGAATGGAAATTATTTAAAAATGATAAGGAATTAAAATGTAACTCTGAAGACTTGATAACGTGGAACAGGGGAGAAAAGAAAGTGTAAACGTCTCAGAGGTGCTAAAAAAGCACATGTCTTGTTCCTGGTTTAACAAAAGCAAAGACTTGTTCAGGTTATGCTTGACTCCTGATAATAATATGGGCTTATCCATAATATATTCTTGGTGTTACTACAGAAGCAATTTGTCATTTCCTTTTTCTAGGCTTTTTTTTTACTATAGGTAGCATTTGGTTAATGACAACCATTGGGACTGGAATTTTCATTGCTAAGTGATGCAGTATGATGTCACTTAGTGATGGCAGTTCTGGTTGCCATTCTTGAGTGATTCCCATGATGTCATTAAGATATCACATGGCCACCATTTACAACCCCTGTGTCGGCTTCACCATTGACTCTGCTTGTTCGAACTAGCAATGGAGGTCTGGTAATGACCTGATTGCAAAATGCTACAATGTATTTGCAAGCTGATTGCCAAGTGCCTGAATCACAATCACATGACATAGGGAAACTGACATGGCTAGAAGCTCAAGGACTGGTTAAAAGTCTTCTTGTTCAGCACTGTAAGTTCTAACATTAAACAAGGCATTAAATGAGGACCAACTATACCCAATCTGATCTCTAGCAAACGTTGCTGAGCTCCTGAGTCTAGACAACCTTGGTCAGGTGGTTCATATTCAAAAACAAATGGAAGAGGTTAATATAGGAACCTGTATCCCAGGATCTTTATATATTACTCATATATTTATCTTGATTAGTCCAACTGATGAGCTGAAATGCATTACTGATTTGAATTTTGTCCCAATTGTAAAGAAACCTGTGAAAGGAAATTTAGGAAGTTCTATAATATGACTTAATTCACAAAAAAAGCATAAAGGATTGATGTCTGAAAGAACACTAAAGTTCATACGTAAGCATATTTCACATGCAGGCAACATGGGCAAATTAAAAATAAAAGGCCTAGATCCAGTATATTACAATTAAGAAATTCAGACTATCTAAGGAAAACAAAAATACTAGGACTTTAATGTCACTGAATAATCTTTAAGAAAATATTTTTTTCAATTTATAAACAAATAGAAACTTAATAAAATTTATAATAAATACCTAATGTAAAACAATTGTTAGCATTAAATGACCCAGAGATACAGAACAGCAATCATACATGTTTTAAGTGCAATTTTAATGTTTCTATTGATCAAAATAATCAGACTCATATGAGAACTACTTTCACGGCATAGTACATTAGAAAGCATCAGAGAAAAGCCACAAGAGTGTAAGACATTCTCTACTTATTCTAAATAGTTTATGTAAATATATGTGCTAGGCAACATTCACTAAACAGAATACAGAAACTTCCTAATTAGACCTAATTTTAGAAGAAAAGCTCAGCTACAAATAATTGGCAATCTCTGTTGCTAAAACTGAAAGCTTATTTTAGATTGTATGTTGACTAGCATTGATTGATTGATTGATTGATTTAAATATTTTTATGCTATCCAAATTAGAACATGTGTGTTCAGGTGGCATAAACATTTTTTAAAATCATAACATGATACCAGAAAAATCCAAGAACAAAATATATTTAGATACCACTAATCCAGATCTTGTTGGGACCTGGATTTTAAATGACCTAGATATGGACACTCTTTTGATTAATAAGTACACACTGTATTTTTCATTCACCTAACAAGCAGAGTTCATCACAACATTATGTTGTGTGTGTGTGTGTGTGTGTGTGTGTGTGTGTGTGTGTGTGTGTGTGTAAATTTTTTGGCTTGCCTTGGTGGAGCGGTGGGCTAATGCCTCCTTAAGTAACACCAGCTGCCTGCAATTAGTGCAGGTTCGCATCCCACCAGGCTCAAGGTTGACTCAGCCTTCCATCCTTCCGAGGTAGGTAAAATGAGGACCCAGATTGTTGGGGGCAATTAAGCTGACTTTGTAATAATGCCGCTTGGGGTATGTGTGAAAGCCCTAACAAGCAGGCATATACATAGAATGAAGGCTACTGCTAAGCTTGTAAGCCGCCCTGAGTCTTCGGAGAAGGGCGGGATATAAATGTAATAATAATAATAAAAAAAAGCTGCCACTGTGTGGCTACTGCCTGTAGATGGCCTTGGGCTAGACTGAAACAGGAAATAAGATTTGTCCCGTGTCTGGGACTAAGCAAGTGTATTCTGAATGCTTAACAAACATTTAACACACACACACACACACACACACACACACACACACACACACACACACATATATATATATATATATATATATATATATATATATATATCATTAAATAGTACATAACATGCAAAAGGGAGCAAAAATGATGAAGAGGAAAAGGTTAAAATTAAATCCAAAGACACTGAGAGTTAAAAGGAAAACAATTTAAGATAAACATCTACAAAGTTCACAATTTGGAGGTGCTCCATAATATTAAATGTCAATGGATCTGGTAGCTGTGGTGCCATTAACCCTTCTTGGGTTTGTTAGATTCAGCAAATTATCCATACTTTTATTGCATCTTATCTTAACTATTGCAGCATAGTACTTTCTTTCATACTTTAGTTGATACTTAAGAATGGACATCTACAGTGCTGGTCCAAGAGTCTTCCCAGTTTCTAGCTTAGTGCCTTAGCCACTATGCCAAACTGGTTCTCATTTTTCTTTTCTCTAAAAACTATTATATAAAGACCTCAGTTGCCTGTCAAGAGGTGATATGATAGGATTAAAGTCAAATTTATGCAAATTTTCAGAAGGTTCTCTTGTTTTAGCTTTGCAAAACAAGGATGTGATCACTCCTGCTCACTTAAGGATTCAATGAAACAAAAAATGGGCATGTGTGCATTCACTTTTGCCAGCAAATGCAATAAAAAAGTAATGATAATATGACAATGTTGAAAAAAAGTAAGGCTGCAAGTATAGGTGGTATACCTGAAGAAATGGATATAGACATGGCTTGCTTACAGATGGTCTCCCTACTTGTTTAATTGCAGCTGTGCCTAACAATTAGAAGAATGCCACCACTGTTATCCTCTATAAAGAGACGGGTGACATGTAAAAACTGTAGGAGCATTAATCTCTTAAGTAACATTAATCTCTTAAATTGGGAAGGTGTTTGGCAAAATTTTGATTGAAGGAGACAAGAATGACAATGTGCAGTATGACTTTGTGCCAGACAAAGTCATATTCTTTGGTAAGCCACATTTGACAGTCAGTTTGTGAGATGGACAGCTATACACATTTTGATGGGGGGGGAAAGTATGAATATAAGAAAGTTTATTTGCAGTGAGAACTGTAACAGTCCTACATTTGTAACAATCCTACACTCTGGATCCAGGCACATTCAATAAAATCTAGGACTCTATTTGAACATACATAATCAGCCACAGCAACCTAAATGAGATGCTAAATAACTATTACCAACCAGCAACTATATTTGTGTAGAAAGGTGTGTCTTGTGTGTATAATGCACATCTAGTTTCTGGTGCAGTTATTTTGTATAAATACTGCCTGGAGGAATACATTATCCATCACCCAATTCAACAGTAAAAAATGGGGAAAGAAAGATGAATATATATTTAATGTTAATGAAATAAATTAGAAAAAAAGAATTCTATTCTCACCAAACAATAAACATGAAAAAATTAAGAAGTCCTAACAAATATTTCTTTTTTACTATCTTATTAACATGCTATGTTATTTTTTAGTAATCTTAACAGGTCATCTGAATTAGACCTTATCCATGGTATACCTGATGTTTGCATTATTTATTTATTTAATATTCATGCTTTTTTTCACTTGGTCATATGTAGTCTTTCTTGCCGGCATTAAGCAAGGATCATTGGTTGTTAAGCAAGGACCTCTTCATGACTTCTTGCTGGCTTCCAACAACCAAAGTCATTAAGGAAACCAGCAGGAAGTTGCAAGTCTTGGATGACCTACAAGCAGACCAGAATGCAGGTAAGTGGCTGCTGTGTCACAACACACATGCAGCCAGGTGGAATTGGCTACTGCTGGTTGTGGGAGGATGTGCAAGTGTGTAGTACTGCATACGGGTGGTGGAAAATGCACTGGTGTGTACTGTGGCTCACACAAATAAGCTGGGATTGGATGCTGCCAGGTACAGGAGGGTGTGCTGGTAGTCACCATAGTGTAAGCATGGCTGGGGGTGGCTGATGCTGAGGGCGGTAAGATGCAAGATGGTAAGTGTGTGAGAACATCCGGACATGGCTGCTGCCTGGAGAAGGAAGTGTGCAGTTAGCTGCTGCAGCACCACCCACGTTCAGCTGGGTAATGAGGACAGAGAGGTGCTCAGGGCAGACACACTTGCTATGGAGTGCAAGATTCCTGGGATTCATATTCCATAGCGGACTTTTCTAGAGGAAAACGTGGCAGGTGTGGGAGTGACTTACAGGAGTAACTTAAAACCTTCCCTATTAGCTTCTCCACTGACTTTGTTTGTGGGAAGCTGGTAGGGAAAGTTGCAAATGCCAATCATGTGTCTTTGGGATATTGCAACTCTTGTAAGTTGGAGCCAATTCCCAAGCACCCAGAACTTGATCATGTAACCACAGGAGGGCTGGGATAGCAGGATCTTCGAGAACCAGTCATTCAATGCTTTTGTAACTTCAAACAGTTATTCAATGAGTGGTTGTTATCCAAGGACTACTTGTATTAGCTCTCATATGAAAGTCAGTAAGTAAAGTAATTATAAATTAATATTATCTTAAATTATTTTTAATAACTAAGCTATTTGTGATCATGGCAAAATCCAATTTTGTTAGGAAAATCATAGCTGTCTAACTTTTTTTTTTAATCCCATTTATATCCTGCCCTTCTCCGAAGACTCAGGGCGGCTTACAATCTAAGAAGCACAAATCAATGTGCTTAGCAATAGCCTTTATTCTCTCATTCTCTCTTCATTTCTCTAGAAGCACTATTTGACCCATCTACACATATCAGTATAAATGGGATGGCCCCAGGAAAACTTTTTAAAAAGTATTTCAAGTGTTGAAATATTTCTGTTGTCAATGTTTTCAGCCTATCATTCTAAGTTACACAAACACTTACATAAAAGCTTCACTTAGACCTCAGATAAAATATTCTTGATTAAAAGAGGACAACTAGAAAAAAGACACATTCTCCAGTTTACATTTACGTACACATTTCAAAGCCAAGGCCTTGAAATTCATTTTATTTGTTACCCACAGCAGATTTCAGCTTCAGTATGCATTACATTAGCTGTCCAGGGAGATTAAAGCCTCTCTATTCCCTCGCCTTTAATTTTTGTGTGCTGCTTTGTGGAAGGTGCCAACTTCAGAACAGACAGTTCTGTAAAAAAAGGACATGGGGTGGGGAGCATAGCACTTCATAAAATTTAAATAGGATTGTGATCAGAATAACCCATAAAAGGGAGCATTTTGTGAAGTCATTTCAGAAGAACATACATCTTTTTGCTTTATTTTAAGTATATGTGCCAAGACAAGATATCTGAAAACAATTATCAATGGACATGGCCTAAATAGTCTACATCTGAATCCCAAACTAGAGGCACAGTGTAAGAATCTAACTCTTTCCCTCCTCTCCTCCTTTAAACATCTTAAGTTTTTTTTCCTTTCAGTTTTAGCTTTGGAATCATACACGTATCTTCCTCCTTGTATTTTCTCCTCCCCCTTTTTGAATGTATCATCATACCAGGAAAAGCATTTCCTTTAAAACTAGTCTTTGGTTGACAGAAGAGCAAGCATACAAAAGCAAATGAAATTAAACTTCAGAGTAACCAAACCTAACTTCAAAAAAAACCTCTGGCTTCAGAAAAACTGCTTTAAATTCCTTTATCAAGCTTGAGTGATAACTGCAAATCTTTGCCGAACATTCACTGAGCAATTCTATTTCTCGGGCTTCCGTTCCTCCCTCCCCAGAGTTGGAGGAAAAAAGATCCAGTGCACATTTTACATTCTCTAACCCTGCAGTTGTTTTTATGTAAGAAGCAATTTGTTTGGGTCATATCAGGTCAAATGGGAAGTCTGCCCAGCTCTTGGTTTTAAAGGAAAAACATACAGAAAAACACAAAAACACAGCAGTTTCCTTCGTTAAATTCCACTCTACCTGCTATGGGCATGAAGCCATAATGGAATTTCCCACCCTGGCTGAGGGCAGCACAAATTATATTTTAGAGCATTTTGGCAATTTATAGAAAAATATAGGTAGTTTGTTTTCAAATGAACTTTGAGGCAAAGGCTATTAATACTCGGCATAGGGGTGCTGTAAAATTAAATAATGAAAATACAGAGCAACTGGATCTGGGTTAAGTGTGAAAGTTCCTAATTGGAGCCAGCCTTCTTTGGTCTTCCATAATCTGAAGTAGTCCCACAAAAAGTAAATTCACTTTTATTAGATTAAAATTTAAGACTACGAAATTACTCTTACTTTGTTAGACCATTAGATCATATTGTTTCTTTGCATAATTTCCTTGATTATTGTGAGCTGCCCAAAATCATTGAGAGACAGTGGCATTAAAATTTAATATATTAACATTGATTGCATAGTCAGTCAGGTGTTTAGACTGGACTTGGCATTTTTAGCCTGGGTTAGGCAAAAGTTGTTTGATGGTATTGTCACAGGATATAAACTGTTCCAAGTAAAGCTGTCTTTTGCAATTGACCAATATTATTATTATTTGTAGCAATAGCTCTCCAGGTTCAAGCAGGAATTTTTTTGCAGAGGTAACTGGTACCAGGAATCTTATCATTTCCTATTTCCATGGGCATTATTGAGCTACAATTTAGATGTTAAATAATGAATACTTTTAGATGTATATGAGGTATCAGGAAATATCTCAGACCAAAAATCATACTGTACATTTTCTAACTAGAAAAGATATCCTTTTTGATAACAAAATCACTGCCCAATTTAGATACCGTAATTACATTGGGATATGAAACAAAGCAAATGAAGATCAAATGAACACACTATATTTATTTTAATGCACAGGTGATACTGTTTTTCTATTCTATAATGAAAAGCAAAGGAAAAGACCTGATCAGACTAGTGCAAAACAGAAAAAGAATGTATAATTCTTTCTTCACATGTTATTTTCCCACTTAAAAGAAAACCTGTTTGTTATATTTTTCATTTAGTACAATAAATATAGCTTGATGGGAAGTGAATCTACATTATTATTATTATTTACATCTGTGAAATAATGATAGGCTAAACACCCCTCCCTAGTACTGCTAAACCAAATGAATTGTCCTTCAAGCCCTACTTCAGAATTAACATAAAATGACAGAATCTCTCAAAAGGGAAGCTTTATTTGCTATTGGAGAAAAGTTAACAAAAAGGAATAGAATGTGGTCCCCAAAGAGTCATTAAGTTAATTACGGATCCAATGCTTTCTTCCAGTGAAATGTAAAAATATGAATCGGAACTCCCATGAAAATGTATGTGCAAAGTATATGAAATTCACACTTTGTACCTTACAGAACCTTTGCAGGAACAAATATTAAACATCTGTTGTCAGTAAGTAACCTTAAATTTACAAGAGTGTGATACTGCTTTGGAAACTGCCCTTTGTTGTCTCTATATGGGACACAACAGAAAACAAATTCTGAAACACATCTGAAGTTTGCAAATGAATTGGCTACTTTATCAATTGAAAAAGAGGTTGATTTATGGGCACTCATGAATCTTTTTAAAAAACCTTTTAAAATATTTTCCATAGCTTTAATGTCAAATACATGTGTGACCACTGGCTTAAGACAGAAAAAGCTAATCCGTGCATTGTCATAGCTAGGCATATATTCCAACTATCATAGATGCCTTACTTAAGAACCAATTGCCCAAGACAAAGGATTTATTCATTCAGTATAATGATGTCACAAGAGAACTGAGTGTTTTCAGCTTAGTAACTACTTAACATTAACAGATTGGCACTTCTCAATTCAAAAATCCACTCCATCTATGAGCTAAAACATTAGAAGCAAGTTCATTTGATTAATATGCTGCTGGGCTGTATCATTACCTCTTAGTACCTTCTCAAAAGTAATTTACAGATTGTAGGGCATCTGAGGCTACAGAACACAAACTGGAATATGTTTGAAGCAACTCTCATTATTTATGCTTATGTTTCTCCATGAAAGAAATAAATTATTAAAAAGGACAAAAAAACAAAATGGCACAGCAATGCTTTTAAAAAGTTCTATGCTTTACTTATTTTACAATATAGAACTGCAAGCAAAAAAAATGATTCTAAAGAACTAGAAAAAAATAAAAAAAAACTGATTAAAATGTTAATTTCAGCTCACTGAGAAGAAATTCACTTTTTTCCTGACTGGCTTCCAGATCTCTATCAATGGGGCCTTGAAAGTGATATTAGTTAAACCAGTTGAAACAGCAGAAGATAAGTTAACTAATCCATTTCTTCACACCAATTCTCCCAAGATGCTGTTCTCTTTCAACTGGTTTAACTCATGTCACTTTCCAGTGGACAAACAAGGCATTGTTATTATTGCTATTATGGGATGTGTCTTGACTGCGAGTGGTATACAAAGGATAACAACTTAAAATAATATAATACAAGCAAATTCAAAAATAAATATATAGAAAATAATCCAACTTTACCAGTCTCCTATCAACTCTAGCCAAAGTACATCAAACAGAAATACATATTTTACATCTCGAGAAACTATCATGGTAGTTGTTCTTAGTTAGTACCTGCTACAGTAAATGAAGTTAGGTGATATCAGTGCTTTTTTTGTAAAAGAAAAAGGTGGCGGAACTCACACATGTCATACAACCCGCCTTGCCTACCCTACAAGGTTCCATCCAAAAAAGGTGCCGGAACTCCATTCTGAGCGTTCTATGACAAAAAAAGCCCTGGGTGATATGTGAAAATAGTTTAAGTTATAGGAATAACAACACTCATAAAAATCCTTAAAAACTGCTTAGGTTACAAGTCATCAAAATGTTAGCCTTCCTGCAAAGGGTTCCAGATTGAGAAAGATTGCTAATTCCCTATGGTAGTGTAGGAACAAAGCCTGGGGGGAAACAGGAAATATTTATTTCCTTTATCACTAACATTTTTTTAAAGGGAAAATGGGAACACAATCCCACATGTAGTCCTTGTTAACGGGGACATATACATTTGCTATATATCCCACTATGAATCCTTCTTATATACAGGGCTCATATTAGGATTATTTGATGTAGCTTTAAAGGAAATCTAGTTACAGTGTCAAGGATATTGGTATGATGCTGCTAAAAGTATACAGACAAAGGGAAAGGGAGACATTTTGAGAAAAATAAACATGTGACTTTGTGGCTGCTGCTAAACTTAATCGGTTTCAGTAGACCTTTTGCATTTTGTTATAAATAATAGAAGTTACATACTGCACTTTTATTATATCTTAGATCTCAAGACTTCTTATGACTTAATTAAAAGGGATACTGCCAGGTTAAAAATCACAGACTTTTTATTAAGTAATTTCCTTACCTGTATTACTAATAACACTTTGGGTTATTAAGCAGAAACAATTTTTAAAATCTAATTTACTACTTTATGTATTTAGGCAATTGACTTTATATAGCATCCAGGGAAATGAAAATAGGTTGTCAGCTTCCATTTCTGTTCATTATCAATTCTACTGCAGATTTTTTAACACTAGAACTGGGCTCTGGATTTTGAAATTTTTAAAATAAAAGGTAGCTATAACAATAAATATGGCTTTCTTCTGTTTTTTTTTAAAACTGACTTTTTAAAAAGTCTGTATTAAGGTCAAATGGAATCCCTTCAAACGATCTTCAATTTTCTTTTCATTTTTGCAAATCAAAGTTTGCAGGCTGGACCATTCTAATCTACTCTATGACTATATAAATGGCCATTCTATGTATCTTAGTGCAGTCCCGGAAAAACCTTTAAAAGCAGGGTTGCATTTGGTAGAAGATATCACTTTGGTACACAGGATTTTCAGGATAAATGGGTATATGAAAATATGAAAGGGTTAATTTTTGAACAGTTTTATTTGGTATTTCTGTTAACAAGATTGTTTTAGATGAACTGAATCTATCTTAAGGCTTAGCACACCTTGTTTCTTGTGGGGGAAAAAGAATGTTAAAATGTATTGACAATTTTTGCAATTTGCTATCAGTTTTCTATTCTGATTTTGGAAGTGATTTTGGCCAAGCATTATATTTAAATATAGTTTTTTTTTAAATTTTGTTAGTTCTTTAGTTTTTTGTTTTTATTTGTTCTTGTTGCATGCAAGAACCTATAAAGTCTCCACGCATTAGGCAGGTTGACAAATAATGATAGTGAGCATTATGGAAACTGAAATGTCAGAATAAACATTTTACTGCCATTTCCAAATAAGATGAGAATCCAACATAACATAGTCAATACACTGATTCACTTTTTTAAAAATTGGAAGCAAAAGTGGTAAAAATGCCATGGGTTAAGAAAAGCAATAATAAGTAGAAGTGGTACAATCCCCAAATTTGTAAGAGACATATAGAATAAAGAATAATCTGTAAATAAAAGACAAACACTACCTGAACTCTAGTGGGAGACACTTGATGGTTAAAATTAAAATTAAAACAACTCACCAATTTACTGATCTTGTGAAAACTCACAGGCACGTGAATTCCTGAAGACAGAACTAAAGCTGACAATATATACAAAGTAACTATTAAGAAGCATATCAATGAATTGGGATGGATGGATGCAAAAAAGTGATGAATGACATAGTGTTTCTGTGCTTATATTTAAATGTAATATATCTGAAAATAGAATGCTTCAATCCAGAGATAATATGAAGAGGGAACTGGGTGTCTATAGCGTTAGTCTGCTGCTACTGCTGCCGCCTTTCATCCAGATTCAAGGTGCTGGTTATGACCTATAAAGCCCTAAATGGCATGGGTCCGGGTTACTTATGGGAACATCTGCTGCCGGCATCATCTTCCCTTCGTCCAGTGCGCTCCCACAGAGAGGGCCTCCTTAGGGTGCCGTCGGTGAAAAAGTGTCGACTGGCGGCCCCCAGGGGGAGGGCATTCTCTGTGGGCGTGCCAGACCTGTGGAACCGTTTACCAGTGGAGCTCTGGATGGTTCCCGACCTTCGCTCCTTCCGATGTGACCTAAAAACATATTTATTCGAACAAGCCGGCCTGGTCTGATGGGTTTTAGGGGTTTTTTAACATTTAGTAATTTATTATAATGGGCTATTGTATTTAACATTTTTTAAATTTTTATATATTGTATTTTATTGTATTGCCCTGTACACCGCCCTGGAGAGAAGGGCGGTATAAAAATTAAATTAAATAAATAAATAAATAAATAAAATCCACTAAGATAAAGTGTGAAAAATACCTGCATCTAGAACATAATATGTCTGGATCAATGGGAGAGATTTCAACTTAGCCTTTTCCATTGGCATGCTATTTTTCAGTGTGATGGAACAGTTTGCTTGTTTATTTAAGGAAAGAGGAAAAGAAAAATGCAAGAAGAAAGTTCTCTCTCTTTCCCTCTCATTATGTTTATTTGTGGAGCTATGCTTGAATACAATAGATAGAAAAGAAACGTACTGAAAACATTCATAACAAGGAGAACAATTCCAATAGTCCCCTCTTAAGATTAAGAAAAAAGAGTTGTCAGAATAAACCGTTGCATGCTACCAAAGATGTAGGATAAGAAAGTATCGAAGTATTATGCTATCTTAAACATTTATTACACTTATAAACTTTTGTTCAGAAAAGTTAGCTTTATCAAGTTAGCTATTAACTCAGATTTACCATTTTTTTTTAAAAAAAATTCAATACTGTGATATACAGTAATATGTCTCACCAAAATTAATAACCAATCAATCAATAACTGGGACAAAAATGATATGCAGATATACATTAACGGATTTCTTTAAATAGAATTCAATGAGTTTTAATTAAATTTTAGTAAGGGATCAGGCCACCAGCCCAAATGTGTGGTGGGACTGAATCTCTGACTTTGTTTATATCAGTCACAGAATGCACATTAAAAACAGGCAGGGCTTCAACTGCAGTCTCCTAACTCTCCCCTTTATTTTTTGACTGGACAACTCGGATGGGGGGGGGAGACAGTTTAAAAATACCTTTTCTGAAGAATGCAAAGCCTTTAAAGGATCATAATAATAGCAGGTGGAACTGGAGGGCTTTAAAATTAATATATTATATCGCATCAAAAATAACCAGTGTTTCGTGCAGGTCTTTAAACATATAAGAATAGCCAGGGCTTTTTTCCTCATAGAACGCTCAGAACGGAGTTCTGGCACCTTTTTTTGGATGAAACCTTGTAGGGTAGGCAAGGCGGGTTGTATGACATATGTGAGTTCCGGCACCTTTTTCTTTTACAAAAAAAGCACTGAGAATAGCACAATGCCATGCAACAATTTTACTCCAGTTTACTCCATTATTTTGCACCAAGAACAGTTTCTATTTAGTCTTCCAAGACAGCCTCAATAAAAGCATATCTTAAACTGTGATGGAACCACAGCATGAATAGCTTTTGGAAACTCCAACCAACTGGCACTGTTTGTGCTCCTTTGACTCAAATATGTTATTTTTCTGTGAAACAATGAAGAGGTGTGGCTTCTTCAAGAAGGTGATCCATGCCCTTTCTCAAGAGCTTTTTCTTCTTTGGACCTGAATAGCTGCATATTCATGCACTTCCACATTATTATGCATATTGCTTCCTACTATTTCTAGAGACAAACTTTGTTCTGGAGAGTAACAATCAACATATACATTTTTCTACATTCAAAATACTAAGCGTTCCACTACACCGTTAAATCACAAAAGCCTGTTAGCGGCTTATCCTGGCAATTTGTTTAAAACAACACCCAAAATCTACACTGAAAATAAAACTGTGGTTTGCATAGAAAAGAAGAACATTATTTTTCTTTGTATTTATCCTTCACTTAATAAAGCCTATATACTATCGGCTCTTCACAATTCAGCCTTGATTATTTTTAATAGTATCTTACAGACATATCTGCTGAAAACAAAGGTGTAATTAATTTTCATTGTGGAATTCCTTTCTGAAAAGCTTGTTAGGATCTATATACATACTATATTCAACAAGCATTCTAAACTGTTTTCAGCATTTACATTTAGTAATCCAGAACTGCTGAAGAAATAGTTGGAGCGTGGTGGCCTACTTCCATAAATGTCTCTGGATTTCAATCAACTGAATAAATATTGATCTTTTGTCCTTTGTCTATGTATGCTAATCACACCATACACTGTCTGGCGCTCTTATGAGATAATCCATTAAGACTACACCACATTAACCACAAAGCAAATATTACATTAAAAAAATTAAAATGTTGATGGTAGTTTAGCTTGAGATGCATTCCCCTTTCCCATGATGAAAAAAAGAGTACATCACAAATACTGAATTACTTCTCTATAAAATGGAGAAAATCATACAAAAAGAATGGTAATTAAAAACCATTTCCTGGAAACGATTGTCTTACTTTAGCCCAATCAGCTAATATATTCTGTAAGAGTCAGAACATTATACAAATATTATGAGGTATGTGAACTAACATCTTACTGCAGATCATTAGTGATCACTAATTATTACTAATGTGAGGCATCTAAAATATGTAGTTGTTTTGCCAGAACCACCTACTCCATGCTGGAAGGCATCACAAGTCAATATATTTTAGAAGAAAGATTGGCAGTTAGATATTTGTGCAACTGGTTCCAGTTTCAGTCACTGATATGTCCATTTTTTCTGAAAAAACAAACAAACAAGATGTCTAGGAAGAATCTTTCTCATAGTTCTCAGAATACTGATGCTTGTTAGAGTAAATAAAAGA
The DNA here is from genome assembly GCF_947247035.1 of Vipera ursinii. Classification (NCBI taxonomy): domain Eukaryota; kingdom Metazoa; phylum Chordata; class Lepidosauria; order Squamata; family Viperidae; genus Vipera; species Vipera ursinii. Next base: position 29,473,669 of record NC_139514.1, on the reverse strand, counting down.
TAGGGAACATGGCAGCATGAACGAAGAGAAAGTCTGGGTTTGCGATCCTGCCAACACATAATTTATTTAAGGACAATTTGTTGAAGAATCCATAGTGGCCTGGCTCAGATATAACACTTTCATAAACTGTGGTTTAGAGACATAGTGGTTAATCCCATATAATGAACTAAACCAATAGTAAACAAATTATATTATAGTTTACAGCAATGTGTGAATTCAGCAATATTTAAATTCAGCCAGCGAACTAAGGTAAGAAAGAGCAAATAAAAAAGAAAGTTCTAAAGAAACATCATAATAATCTATGTCCAATAAGAACTGAAGCAGTATTCTCAGGAAATAACACACTTACTTTACAGAGGAAAATGGAGATAATTTTGAAGAAGGAATGTAAGAAATGTTAAGGAAACAACTCAGTCCTGCAAAAGACACTCAAAGGGGTGAAGAACAAAATCAAAGTAAGAATATGATTGTTTCATGTAAGAGGAAGTAAAAGAATAGTGTGGCAAATTATCAAGATTCTATTATTATACCCAGTGCTTTTTTTGTAAAAGAAAAAGGTGCCGGAACTCACACATGTCATACAACCCACCTTGCCTATCCTACAAGGTTCCATCCAAAAAAGGTGCCGGAACTCCGTTCTGAGTGTTCAATGAGAAAAAAAGCCCTGATTATACCTATAAGAATAAAGCAGAGTTCCAGAAGTTGTTGTCTTGCCTGTTATCTAACCTGACCTATCTCAAAGGGCTGATACATAAAATATAATACATTTATGAATACAGAATACATAAGCATTCTGAATACTGGTAATGTAATTTGTTCTGAAGTTCTAAACTGTCTTTATTGTTCATTATTTTTTTTTCTAATTCATTGTCCTCATTCATATCCCACAAAATGTTAATTGAACACTGAAGGTACTTCTCTTATGAAAAAACATCAGTACGAATGATCCCAATATGACTATTAGGAGACCACACAGATTTATTTTAAATTCAAAATAAAATCTTAAATGCAAGTTTAATAAATAATGCTCCATAACATATGACATCTATTTTAAAAATTAACCTCCTTCAGAGTGATGCTAGTTTGATTATGTAACTAGTACCTGTATCACCTTCTTTAAATAAGGGTCTTCAGTCTCTTTTTACAGTAACTCCCAAAATGTTTTTCAAGTTCTGAATCATTATCTGATGTCTGCATCAGATCAAATAAATGTGCACATTGAAGCTAAATATGAAGCAAACAGAAACTACTGTAATCACTAAAACAAAGGACTGAGATTCAGGTGAGATAACATTGCTCTTAAAAATCTATATCAGGGGTGTCAAACTCAATTTCACTGAGGGCCGCATCAGCATTGCGGTTGCCCTCAAGGGGCTGGGTGGGTATGGCCAGGGTGGGTGTGGCCTACTGGGTGGGCATGGCTAGAGTGTGTATGGCCTACCGGGTGGGCATGGCCAGCTCTACATCGTTCGCATCAAGGGTGCCTATGGGGGCCTGGGCAGGAGTGGGACAGATCTGAGGGTCTCCGGCAGAAGGAGGGTCTCTGGGCCAGGGCCAAGGCAGTGGGGGCCGTTCCCTCACTGTTTCCAGGATGGCTTCGCGGGCCGCATGAAACCACTTCACGGGCCGGATCTGGCCCCCGGGCCTTGTGTTTGACATGTCTGATCTATATATTCTCTTGGATTTAGTTCTCAAAACTGCCCTTCAGATTATGCCCATTATCTATTGTGCTAATTTATACCAATTTTATAAGTTATATTTAATTTGAATTGTAATATTTTCAAGGTGTTGGGATGCCTTTGAAGAGAATGTAGATTACATATTATGTCATTAGAAAGCTTTTCTCAACAGTTTCACTACTGGTTCATAAACTTAAAATGATGTTTTTGATGTATAAAGACAATTTACACTGGCCTTTTTGTATTCACTATTTGATTTAATTTGCTTTACAGTACGGCTCATTTAAAATAATAATAATAATAATAATAATAATAATAATAATAATAATAATAATAATAATAATAATAATAATAATAATGAGGAGGAGGAGGAGGAGGAGGAGGAGGAGGAGGAGGAGAAGAAGAAGAAGAAGAAGAAGAAGAAGAAGAAGAAGAAGAAGAAGAAGAAGAAGAAGAAGAAGAAGAAGAAGAAGAAATAGCAGTAATAGTAGTAGTAGTTGGAAGGGACCTTGGAGGTCTTCTAGTCCAATCCCCTGCTCAGGCAGGAAACCCTATGTCATTTCAGAAAAAATGTGTTATAATGTGTTTACGTTCTTGTAAAACTCCCACTGCTATAAATGAAATCACTGAGGATGCTATTCCACAAACATATAGCCTAACTCTACAATAAGAAACAAAAGTAATAGAGCTATATAATAACCAAGGAGCTAATTGCAAAATTTAACATAAACAACAGATCAAAGAAACCTTATCTGTACTATAATAAGAAACTGAATGTATTACTCCTTGTTATACATTCACACACAAATAATCTCATGTCAGAGTTAGATGTCAGGAAGAAGGAATTCTACATAGGTTTCTGATAAGTTTCTATTTATTACATTCTAGGTTTTGAGAAATTATTCAAAGAGTTGCTTGAAAACATACAAGGACATGCAAAAAGCACCTCTTTTTCAAATAGTATAGCAGTTCCCTCTTTCTTCAGACCTGTAGAACTGTCTCAGAAGATGCTCCCAGGCTTTCTCCACTCCAGGCTAGGCGATACTTCTGAAGCCATCATGTGAATCTGGGAAAAGATGTGGCTGCTTTATTAATTGAAAAAAGGGTGATTCATACATACTCAAAAAAACAATTATGTTGTAGGATTTGTCCCAACTTTTATGCATTTTAGTATAGCAGAAGCAGAAAATAAACAAGCAAATCCTAATCTGAAGGAATATATCCCATGTGCCTGGATACTGCTTTGATGAACACTCTCATGCAGCTAGAATGGTACAGCAGAAGCACAGATTTATGAGATGCATACATCTCAGTTTTTGTTTCATTCTCCTAACAGCCCTGAAAAGATTTGATTTCCCAGCAGTACTACTAATACACGGGAAGTTGTTTAAAAAGTCACTTGTCCTGTACATGTGCCAGTTTTCTTACCTGCCAATGAAACTAATATTACACAAGTTTCTACCCAAGATGTCCATAAAGCTTTATCCATTAGTGACTTCAAAGTGCACAATATTCTCAAAAGCCTAGTGCTATGTAAGCAAAAATAATTCTCAGAGTTCTAAACTAGGTCCAAAGCTATTTCAGGTATTACCAAAATGCTCTGTTGAGGTACATTAAATTGCCATTGTACTGAAAAAATAATTAACAACCTACATTTTGGGGGAACCATTATGTGAACTATTTAACTGATCAGTGATTTACTCAGAACTTGGAGCAATCAAGGGAGAAAACATAAAACACTAAAGCCAAATCTTTGAAGAGATGCTTTGACAAACTAAGATAAGAATAGGGACATTTTATTCTGCTCATTAAGGCTAAAGAGGATATTAAAGCAAAGTAATTAGAAGTGCTGGTCAAAAGCATCTCTTCTGATGACTTGTCAATGTAGCTAAAGTTAAAGATGGAACAAGACTGGTTCTTAAAATCTATCACTATATAATGGCTTCACAGTCATTCAGAAAATATATGTAATGACAATTTTAATAAACCAATATAACTTATAAGAAAAATCTAATATAAGCAAATAAATTAATAACAAGAATGAAAATAAGGTCATTGTTTCCAATCCAAGGGTAACAATGTATTTAAAAATAAATGCAATATATTTTAACTTTTACTTTGCTACAAACTTGCCATTTTAATTGTGCAATTGAAGTGTTATTTAATGGTAGTTTCCTGTATTATGTTATATATCTGACTATTTTTAATTTACTCTACATCCATAGACTATAAATGTCTTTATAAATGCCTTAAATGAATTAATAAAATGCAGGCAAAAATACTTTGTCTATTTTACAAAGAGAAAAAAACTGAAATGATAATCAAAAAGGTAATTCTAAATATATTTTGATTCTGTGACTCATTTAATTAAATTTCATTTATGTTATTCTACCTTAATGTCATAGAAATGGAGGTAGTGACAGATTTTATTTTCCTGAGCTTCAAGATCACTGCAGATGGGGACTTTAGCCAAGAAATTAAAAGACGCTTGCTCCTCGGGAGGAAAGCCATGGCAAATCTAGACAACACACTAAAAAGCAGAGACATCACCCTGTCAACAAAAGTGCGTATAGTCAAGGCTATGGTCTTCCCAGTTGCAATGTATGGCAGTGAAAGCTGGACCATAAGAAAGGCTGAGCGCCAAAGAATTGAGGCCTTTGAACTATGGTGCTGGAGAAGACTCCTGCGAGTCCCTTGGACTGCAAGGCGATCAAACCGGTCAGTCCTAGAGGAGATCAACCCTGACTGCTCTTTAGAAGGCCAGATCCTGAAGCTGAAACTCAAATTTCATTCTTAATTTGGGGTTTTTTAACTGACTACAGGGTTAATTTAATACTTTTTAATTTGTTCTTAATTTTTGTATTTTGGATTTTTAATTCCCTGTAAACCGCCCTGAGTCCTCAGGGAATAGGGCGGTATATAAATATAACTAAATAATAATAAATAAATAATAAATACTTTGGCCACCTAATGAGAAGGAAGGACTCACTGGAGAAGAGCCTAATGCTGGGAAAGACTGAGGGCTGGATGGAGTCACTGAAGCAGTAGGTGTGAGCCTAAATGGACTCCAGAAGATACTACTACTAGTAGTAGTAGTAGTAGTAGTAGCAGTAATAACAACAAAACAACAACAACAACAACAACAATAATAATAATAATAATAATAATAATAATAATAATAATAATAATAATAATAATAGTAATAGTAATAATAATAAGTAGTAGTAGTAGTAGTAGTTGGAAGGGGCCATGAAGGTCATCTAGTCCAACCCCCTGCTCAGGCAGGAAACCCTATACCATTTCAGACAAGTGGCTGGCCAGTCTCTTTTTAAAAACTTCCAGTGTTGGAGCATTCACAGCTTCTGGAGGCAGGTTGTTCCACTGGTTAATTGTTCTAACTGTCAGGAAGTTTCTCCTTAGTTCTAGGTTGATTCTCTCCTTGACTAGTTTCCATCCGTTGCTTCTTGTCCTGCTTTCAGGTGCTTTGGAGAATAGCCTGACTCCCTCTTCTTTGTGGCAGCCCCTGAGATATTGGAACACTGCTATCATGTCACCCCTCACCCTTCTCTTCATTAAACTACACATACCCAATTCCAGCAACTGTTCCCTATATGTTTTAGCCTCCAGTCCCCCAATCATCTTTGTTGCTCTTCTCTGTACTCTTTCTAGAGTCTTGACATCTTTTTTACATCGTGGTGACCAAAACTGGATGCAGTATTCCAGGTGTGGCCTTATCAAGGCATTGCAAAGTGGTATTAGTACTTCACGTGATCTTGATTCTATCCCTCTGTTAATGCAGCCCTGCACTGTGTTGGCTTTTTTGGCAGCTGCAGCACACTGCTGGCTCATATTTAAGTGATTGTCCACTAGGACTCCGAGATCTCTCTCACAGTTGCTACTATTGAGCAAGGTACCACCTATACTATACCTGTGCATTTGATTTTTCCTGCCTAAATGTAGAACCTTACTTTTTTCACAATTGAATTTCATTTTGTTAGATAGTGCCCAGTGTTTGAGTCTGTCCAGATCCTCCTGTATCTTAAGCCTATCTTCCGGAGTATTGGCTATGCCTGCCAGCTTGGTGTCATCTGCAAATTTGATGAGTTCCCCATCTATCCCCTCATTCAAATCGTTAATGAAGATGTTGAAGAGCACTGGGCCCAGAACAGAGCCCTGGGGCACCCCACTACACACTTCCTTCCATGTAGATGCAGTTCCATTGAGGACCACACGCTGAGTACGGCCTGTCAGCCAGCTACGAATCCATCTGGTGGTGATGCTATCTAACCCACATTTTTCTATCTAACCCACAGGAAGGCCTGGAGGAACTTTGTCCATAGGGTCACGATGGGTCGGACACGACTTCACAGCTAACAACACCTTAATGTCATCTACACTGCAGACTGTCTCAAAGGTGCTTTTCCTTTCAAAAGGCAACTAGACTATGTATTTTTTCCTTGAGGAAGAAAAACATGCTTCTCTTCTCATCCAAGAAGCTTCATCAGTTCTGGCTGGATGACGGGGAGATGGAAGGATTAGTTCTGACTGAATGGGGGAGAGGGGGAATGGAAGGATTATATTTCTTTGCAGTCATCTAGTCATTAGCACTTTCTCTGACAGCTGTCGAGGTCACTTGGGGGATTTACCTGTGACCTCAGGATCAACTGAATCAGAGTGCAAATGGGTGTGGAAACTTCTTGAAACTGTATGAAAGGACTGTATTGTAGATAGGAAATAGGTGGTGTCATATTCAAAGTTTACTTTGTTTTTATATTTTTTATCTTTTTTATTGTAGCTGTCTTGTTTCCTTTATGTCATAAGCTGCCTTAAACTTTTAAACAGAAAATCAGAACATAAACTGAGTAAATAAAATACATCAACAGGATTAACAAAAAAGATATGTAATGAGCAGTAGCAATATGTGGTGGTGTTCCTTAAACCTATTACCATCTACTTCTTGGACATCTTAGGTTACAGGTGTCAAACTCAGTAACATCACATGAAATATTGTGACATATCACAATGTTTTTGCCTTTGCGGAGCTGAGGTGGGCGTGGCCTGCATGTGACTTATCCGACCTGCGGGCTGCTAGTTTGACATCCCTGTCTTAGGTAACTGAGCAAATTCTATCAAATGACTGTATTCCACAGAAGATTGTGATCTGTGATCTCATATGATATGTAGTTCCTGTGCACTTTCTTTGACATCTCTAGAATTTCATATTAATACTACTGTTGATAATCAGCAATGCAATTTTTCACTAATTGTAGTTGCAGACTTATGAAAAGCATAGTGCAAATCTTAAACAGACTTCAGGAAGTATAAGAAACAAAGAAAACATTGAAAACTTTCCCTAAGGTAAATGAAAAATCTAGCCAATCAAATATAGGATAAAGTAGGTTTTGTTCTAAATTTGCTACTCCATAAAAGATTTACCCTTTTACTTCAGCAGATTTACAGAACAACTTCTATGCATCCTGCTTTCTTTCTTTTGTTTTACATAGTTTCTGGTAGCATCTCAAGGCAAGCTTCTGCCCAATCCATCAGGCATCCAACCAGTGGGAATACCTGCTAGTAACACCACATGCTCTGTATTTCTTATCAAAGTGAAGAAACTGACAGCATTGCATGAAAGGCACAGCATGAGGTATTTGTGCCTTGTAATTTTCTCTTTCAATTAACATTATCATACTCTTTTTTCTGACAAAGATACTGTACTTTTCATGTTCCTAAACATTTAATCATACACAGGGATTATTTTTTCCTAATAAAATGGACACCACCTATCACGATGTGGAAGGGTGTTTTCAGAAAGTTCTCTTCATATATATTTTGTCATGATTATTGATTAAAACTACAATATCCTGAGTATCTTTATGTCAGGTATTTTACTGATTTTGATATTTGTATTCTCCTCCATAGTTCTCCGTACTGAATCCTTCTTCACTTTTTTCTCACAGATCTATGGAAAGAGCTAGGTTGATGGAAGCTGGATGTCCTCCAATAGCCAAGTAGAAATTTGAACATTGATTTACCCCCCCCAACCTGCACTAGTCAGTCTTCCAACAACCATGCTCTCTGTTATCCATTACAGTTTGAAAAATAAAACAATAGAGCCTCCCCCTTTTAATGAAGGCAGGAAACAGAGAATAATAGAATACTACCCTATTAAATGCTGCATCCATCCCAACTGCAACATCTAAATCAAATAATATAATATTTGCTTTCCTTTGACTGCCAACAATATTCTTCAGCCAAAGTCCAACATTTAAAATCACTAACTGACAGAACAGACCATTGATTTCCTCCTTCAAGGTACAAACACATGGACAGAAAGATCACCCAGTTTATAACTTAAAAGCAATCCAACTGAGAGTTTCTTATTTAGATCAGATTGTATTAACATCTGATTTTATCAGATTATCTTATTGAATATTTGTATATATTTTGAAATACTTTATTGATTTTATCTTATTTTACTATCTTGGTGATGTGGTATGATTTGATATGGTTAACCAATGAATGAACAATAAACTGAAAGTTATGGATGAAGTCAGAACTACTTACATGTGTGTGTGTGTTTGTGTCTGTGTGTGTCTGAACAACATCAAAAAAGGCATTTTCAGTACTTTCATCCGATATCATATTTTATTCAGAAGACTGTTGACTAAAGTTGAATGAGGGATTTAACCAGTTTCTTCCCAGTGTTCCATTTAACATATGCAGCTATTTTCTGTTTCCATATAAGCTAAATAAAACCATGGTCATAGGTGTCCAGGCCCATATAGAAGCTTAAATCATGTGGAAAATAAATCTATTGAACCAAGTCACCATGAAGCACTAGAAACAGACATTAGGGATACTTTGTGCAGACACAACCAAAGCACATGTAAAATGCTTACATGACCTTCACAAGTGCCATGCTGAGAGAGAGAGAGAAAGCACTACAGAGATAGAGAGACAGAGAAAGACATAGAAAAAGAGGGAAAGATGTTATTACTGTTATTGTAAATTTTAGCTCATTTCTACATCTCAAAAATATTAGCATAATGCAGTGCAATAGTAGTCCAGTGCTAAAAACAAGAAGTTACAGACCAGCCTTCCTTAGCAGTTTTTTAAAAATAAATTTTATATAGTTCTAGCCTAATGACCAGTCGCTTAGCAACCATTCATGAGGGACCCTCAAAAGGTACTCATGATCTGGATTCAAAGCTCTGCTGGTCTATCCCTCCCTGCAGTCACACGAGTGCATTTTGGGCACTTTGCAACCAGTCTGCACTTATGGCCATTTTCAGAGTCCTGTATTTACATATTTTTTTTGCTGAAACCTGTGTTTACAATGGGTTCACTTAATGACCACCACTACTTTGTTCACTTAACAATTGCCACAAAAAATGTTGTACAATGGCCCGCTTAATGACCGGCACAAATTATGATTGTAATACCAGGTTCAGTTATGGTTGTTTATTCAAGGATCACCTGTGATATGAATTATCACTATTGTAATGTGCAAAATAATTACTTTGCCATGGAATCATATACCTTCTCCTTTTCTCACTCATGATAGATCTAGGTTTTAATAATTCTATTATTTCTCAGTTCAGATTGTCACATAAGAAATAAGATTGATCACATTGGAAACAATTGTCTTCCTTAGCTTTTCATCTGAATCAAAGTTTTTATTATTCTGAGAAATAAAAAAATTGCCCCGAAAAATAATCCTTCAATCTACTCTAATACTTACACCATAAATGTAATATGCATTAAATATGTTTATTTATTTATTTATTTATTTATTACATTTATATACCGCCCTTTCCCGAAGGACTCAGGGCAGTTTACAGGGTAATTAAAAACCAAGATACAAAAGTTAAAAACAAGTTTTAAAAATTATATTTGTTCTTGTATAAATAAAACCCCAGTTAAAATAAGATTAATCCTCAGCCTGGGCCAGAGAGCTCGAAGAGCCAGGTCTTCAGGTCCCGGCGGAATGAATGGAGGTCGGGGGCAGTCCTCAGCTCCACTGGCAGCTGGTTCCAAAGGGCAGACACCCCCACTGAGAAGGCCCTATCCCTGGGTGTCATCCGCCGGCAATCTCTTACCGGCGGCACCCTGAGAAGACCCTCCCTGTGGGAGCGCACTGGACGAAGGGAACTTGATGCCGGCAGCAGGTGTTCCCTCAGATATCCCGGACCCAAGCCATGTAGGGCTTTATAGGTCATCACCAGCACCTTGAATCTTTTACTTAAGTAAAAATATTTATTTATAAATAAATAAATGAAAATACAATGTAATTTTCTATATGTTTTGTATATTTTAAGACAAATGAAAATGTATTAATTTGTTAAGGTCTATTATAAGTACTATATTGTTTAGCATACAGAATCCTATAATTTCAATAATATTTAGAGACTAAAATTATGAAAAAGCAAACAAACCTATACTTCCACAAAGTTCCATTTTGGAACATGAGGAAAAGAGGTAACATTTCATACAGATAGTATCATAAAGATAAAGAGCTGTTTAGAAAATTGTTTTGGGATAAGTGAACTAGATTGCTGCCAGCTTCCCTGCCCCCCTAAGTTTTGATTATTATTATTAAATTCCATCATCATAATTCAAGAAAGTTAAAACAAGAATAATTACTAAGGTGAGTTTTCTAAAATTTATGTATGTATTTCAGAATGCTCACTTTAGGAAGCATGAAGCAGCTGAAAACTTTAGACCTACTATAATTCACAAAAATGATTTTCACACAATTAGAAAGTTCAGTATGTGAGCTTAAATCAAACTTCTTCAGTTTTGATACTCTGTACTGTTAAAAAAAAACCTCTCTCAATTTCTAAAATCTTTAGGTAGCTGGAAAACAATATTACAAATATTGCACACTTTATATGAACTAATAAATGAGAACTCCAGTTTTGTTGCAATCACTATCCATTAAATTTAAAGATGAAAAATAGCTGCTAGAATCTTGATTTCAGGTGTTATAGACCTGCCTATATTTGAATCGGGATGCGGTGGCTCAGTGGGTTAGGACGCTGAGCTTGTCGATCAGAAGGTCGACAGTTTGGCGGGTCGAATCCCAAGTGCCGCGTAACAGAGTGAGCTCCTGTTACTCATCCCAGCTTCTGCCAACCTAGCAGTTCGAAAGCACATAAAAATGCAAGTAGAAAAATGGGGTAACAGTGTTCTGTGTGCCTTTGGCATCTAGTCATGCTGGCCACATGACCACGGAGATGTCCCTGGACAAGCGCTGGCTCTTCGGCTTTGAAATGGAGATGAAACGACTAGCACGCATGTGTGGGGGAACCTTTACAATACAAAAACTAAAAGACTAAAAACTAAATAACGGTATTAAGAAAAGCCACAGCCTTGTGGCATTTTAATGAATGTTATTATTTCAGAAATAAGAAACAATAGCAACATTGGCCATGAAAAGAAAAAAAATGTAGAGTAGTAAAGCGATATTTTTATTAAGCAAAATGAAGATAAGGTTAACTTTTGGGTGAGGAGAAGAGGACAGATAAACAGACAGAAGCACATTCTAATCTGAGTCATATCAGCTTATATTCCTTTTCCATTTATTTAAATTTACTACAGTGATTAATACAGTTGAATATACAGAGAGCAGAATAAATGTAACCTTATTTTAATGAAACTTGGAACTGATAGAAGTCAATCATTTTGTTAAATAGGTTTAAGCCAAATAAAGTAAAAAATAATCTGTTACATTACTACTATCTTTATTTGTTGTCAATTTTTCCACTGAAATGCTTTTCCTGCATATTTTCTCCCATGTTTTAGAGTGTCCTCATCATATAAATCTTTTAATTAATAAAGTTCTTTCCTTTCCCAACCTTGATACTTAGTACTGTTTAATGTTATCTTCATCTTAAAATGTATTATGAAATATAAAACATTGAAGGGGTGATCAGTGTGGAATTAATTTAGGGACTCATTTTTTCTATTTATGAACCTGTTCAGAAGAAATGGATTTTGAATAAAATTCCAATTCTTGATAGATACTTTTTTGGTAAAGGGATATGCCCTAATTTTTATTGAAATCCTATATAGCCATTTCATCTTTAGCCAAGGTACTTACGTATATATGTATTAATTTATATGGCCAACCAAACTGGGTGGGTATAACAATTAAAACGAAGCAATAAACAGATAAAACAAATTATTAAAAACAGCCTTAATTAATTCTGAGTTTATCATGGAAAAACATTATCAATGTCATTAACATTATAATAAGATTGTAATTATAGTTTGGAATTCTAAAACATCTTTCACTCATATTTTTATAAAGAATCTTTTGCATTTATTCTTGATTTTTGACACTAGATATATTTACTAATCATTTTTTGTATGAATTAAGAGCATTTTTTGTATATACTTAATACCCACACAAACACACACACACATACTCGCAGAGAATCTAAGGAAAAAATACAAGAATTAGGGAAGTAGTTACATTTTTACTGCTGCTGCTATATACCAAGCAATAATAATGTTAATTTTTACCATTCTTTTAATTCCCAGAGTGATTTATTAATGATCTGGAATAATAATTCTAATTTTTAGCAGTGTAAAATATATTTGAAAATATGTTTATTGTTTTTTTATTCCAGACTTCTTTAAAATGTTTTGAACTGTATTTACACACAGAAATTCTGAATTGGAAAAATTAATACTTAAACTGAAAGTGTTCAGACAAACTTAATTTTAATATCCCCCAAAACTTACAAACAAAATTCCAGGACCCTACTGTGATCATAAGTCAAGGACGTCTTGTAGTAAGACTTGTTGATGACCTGTGAAGCCGAGATGGTAGTGGTACATCCATTTTTGATATCTTGGCAGCTATCAATACAGTGGACCATGCTTGGGGGTTAGGGGCACCATTTTATGGTGTTCTCTTCCTATTGCAGGACCAGTTTCAGTTGATGTTGGAAGTTAGGGAAAGATCATTCCCCAGGTCCCTCCTTTGCGAGTGGTCAAATGGTTCTATTCTTTCCCCTCTCCTTTTCAACATCTACAAGAAACCACCAAGTGAGTTCATTTGCTGTTTTGGGGGTCAGTATATTGATGATACCTAATTATAACTTTTGAATCCAGATCAGTCAACTGAGGTTACAAAGGTTCTGTCCCAGTACCAGAAGGCTGTGTACATTTTGATGTGGAGAAATTATATCTGATTCAATCCTACCAAGACCGAGTTCCTGTGGTTATCTGGACTACGCCATCTGGTGATAGTCCATTACTGAACTTGGATGCAGTGGTAGTTGCATTCAAAGTTGGTGGATAATTTGGGGGACTCCATGGATTCACAGCTCCTCCTTCTCCATGAATGGTCTCTGCACTGCTTCATTTGGTCTGCAAGTTGAACCAATTCCTAGATCAGGGGATCCTTCAGATAGTCATTCATGCTCTGGTTACCTCACAACTTGACTACTTCCACATGGCAGCATTCAGAAGCTTAAAAGGCTACAGAATGCAGTGGCATGGCTTTACAAGCTGCATGGGTTCTAATTTTGCTTCTAATTGCAATTCACGTTGCTACCTATAAAGCTCTACATGGTATATGGCCTGATTGGTTCCCCTCCAGTTTTCTTCAATTAAAGAACACCATCTAGCAGAACCCCAGAGGTCTACCTCCTCTATAAAAGAGCTTGCCTTTGGGAATGAGGAATTGTTTACCTTCTTTAATTTAAAAAAAACATCTGGATGTTTTGTTTATTAAAACTTAACATACTTTTCTTCCGTTTCATTTTAATGGAAAGTCCATTAAAATTAAGACATAAAGGTGGTACATGATTTTTAAAGAAATACACATTAAAAGCAATTAGATTATTAAAATCCAGAATGATCTGACTTTGTGTTCCAGTAATAGGGTCACACAAATCTCTTCTTGGCAGGATATTAATTACTGATTATTGTCAGTTAATAAATTTTCTACAATTGTTGAATAGAGGAAAAAAACCCTGGGATATTTTTAAGCCCCCAATTCTGAGCCTTATATAATTAAGCTAACCATCATCAGTAACAAAAGCAATAAAAAGAAATCCTTGCTTTAATAAAGAAACAGACCCATTACAAGTTATAATAATAGCAAAGTAAATATCATATCTCAAATACATTAAAATGAAGAAAAATAATTATCTGGGAAATATTTTGATTGAATTGTTCCCTTTTCTTCAGTGAAGAACTGGACATCCTATAATCATACAGAACCTTTTCATTTTAGAATAAAATCTGTTCAGTTGTTTATCGCTGATTTTTTCAGATGCTGTTATTTGTTGAAATATTCAATGAAAAAAATGAAAATGATACATGCAATATATATTCCATTCTTCTATCCAATTACTTTTGTATTTACTTTTTAATAAATATGGAAAATATACTGATATATTGATTTGATTTATATAGCCACCCCCCAGCAAAAGTGACTACAAATATTTTATAATTGGATAGAAAAATATGAGGGATCCTTGGTGCTCTCTGAGCTAGAAAAATATGAGCTAAAAAATACAACGCACAGAAAAACAGAATGATAAAATATTGGAATAATATTGCCAACTACTATGTAGTCCATTCAGATGTCTTTCTTTCTGGAAAGATTCGATGAGATTTTGAACATGGCATGGTTAAGGAAATTTTTCTATCTATAATCACTTCTCTGGAATCAACTTGGAATTCTGCCTGGAATCTGATTTACTAAAATATTCAAAGGTGCTAACAAATTTCTCTTTCATGAAGCTACTTCCATTCTTTATGCAGATAGGTGCTGTTATCCAGGTGAAGGTTCTTATGATTTGTTTTTATGATTGTTTTAAAAGTCATTCTGGTTACTAAAGTTCTCTGAAATGAATATCAAATTTTTAAGAATTTAGAATAATGATTAAAGTGCTCACTTGAAATTGAGAGCCCATGAGATGTGGTCCTCCTTTAGATGAGGAAATTGACTAAGATGCTTGGGCGAGTAATTCTTTCTTGGCCCAAATCACCTGCCAGCATTGTTTTTGTGGGGACAATAGGAAGTGGAAGTATTATGTATATTATAAAAAAATGGATATGAATTTAACTTTTTTACATTAATTGTAATCTTAAATTAGATTATAGGGAGTCAGTGCATTTTTTTTAATAATGAAACTTATTATTCTGAGCTGGCCTAGTTACAGATGCATGAAAAATCACATTACTACTACTATTATTTTCAAACCAGGATATACAAAGTCATTTGTGGAAAACCAGTAATCCCACATATACTTTTAAAAATTTAAAGTATATACAAAGGTCTGTTGATGTCTCTGATAAAGACCTAGGCATCTGAGACCTCAAAGAAATCAAATGAAAGTGAAAATATTAGAACATGTCATCTATATACATGTATGAGATGAATTATGTATGAGAGTTTTGGAGTGAATCTTAAAACACCACAATGTATCAGTAAATGAAAAATGTAAACTACATTACTTTGAAATAAATTTCTCCAAAGACTGGAATGAGTTGGGTATGGTATAGGACCAGAATTATGTGGTTTCAAAACATAAATTTTATGTATAGTTTGCCTATGCTTATTTCAAGAGAATTTCCAGACTTTATTTTTGAAGCTCTTTGGAAGATCCCCAAACTCAATCTTCTGACATGCAGGAAAAAAGTCTTCCTTCCCTGCATAAGAAAGAGTTATTTGCTATCCACTCTGTTAATATGTAGGAAGTTGACAAAATCACATCTTGTCAACCACCTGTTTAACTGTTAATTTACTCCAATGTATAATCCAATTTCAATTGTAATAATGTTGTTTTAGTTTACATTTTGTACTCATTCATCACACTAAGCTGTTTTGATGGTTGAAGAAAGGTATAGAAAGGCAGCACAGAAATTTAGAGATAAATTACATCGGTTAGTATACCCTCTTACATAAAATACATGGGAAAGGAAATTAAATGTTATTAATATTCTATCTTTTAAATCTTTCTTCTAAAGTGTTCGTTATATGTTGACCAGCCAAATGGATACATCTATATATCCGTTCTCCAAGATCAATGTGATTCAGAAATTATTTTTCCTAGCTAGAAATGAAAGGATGGGTGGGAAATATGCAGTGCAGTGGAACAAAAAACCCATTTGGGAAATCACCAGACAGCTGTTGAAATGCTATTTACTTGGATAAACCCATTCATTTTCCCTCCTGAGCTAGTGACATGAGGTATCACCTCTTATGGATGGCAAGTACAAGTAAAAAATAAATAATAAATACATTCAACAAATGGAATTTTAGCTGCAATGCCATTTGTACAACCTTGTATTTCAGTTAAACTAAAATTTCTGCATCTTTAGCACTAGAAACATCTGCTCGGTATTAGATTCCCTTTGGATTTCCAACTTCAAAGGGAATATAAAGAATAACAAATATATGTACTGGCATCGAAAAAAATAGAGCAGCAGGAAAGAATGGTAAAATTGTCCTTACTTGACTGCTAATGACAGGCTCTGCAGGGAAAACTATGAGAAAATTTCTCAGAGGCTCAGGCACTTGGAAAGTGAATCTATACTATACACATAAGTTAAGCCTCTCCTGCTGTATATGAAGGAGCCATGCAATGAACTTTTGCTTAATGTGTTTCTCATATACCTACTGTAAATTTTCTAACAGTCTTACTGTATCTTCAGTTCCTTCTGCTAGTCCTCCAACTATAGCTTTTGTATTCACAAGTACAATATTGAAGGTTCAACTATCCACTATATAAGAAGCTCAGCACCAACCAAGATAAAACATAGTAGAACTAAAAAAATGTATGAGTGCCTACCATTTTGAGGGTTCCTTATAAAGGCTTGGTGGAATTTGTTTATGAAGCCAATTGACTCAGGGACCTTTGGCTTACTTGGGCAAAGTTTATATATGTTAAAATTTTTCAATCACAGGTAATTTTTGTTTAACAAGCTTTGTTCAGTGTCCATTTGAAGTTACAATAGTGTAACTACAGAAGCCACTTGGTCACAGAAGCTCACCCACATATATGACTACAGATGGACTTCAACTTCCCCCATCTGTATCTCTTAGCATCTCTTTTGGCCACTCTGCACCTCCCCTCCACTACTGACCTTCACCATCTCCTTGCTGCTGCTGCTGAATTATGCCTGGCTGAAGCAGAGTCTGGCCTTTTCCAATGGCTACCTATCTCTTTCTTGAGCTCCCTTTTGGTTGCACTCTACTGCCACTGCCTATCTCTTCCTGTCCAGGGGAAAGGTCAACACCAGGAATAAGATGGCAAAGGTCAAAGGAGCACAGGAATGCAAACAAGACTGGTGGTGGCAAAGTGCAGGGCGGTCAAGAGGTCAAAGATGGGGAAGAAGGGTAGGAGATCCAAAGTGGAGACAAATGTGTGGTCATGTGATGTTTCAGCTAACAAGCACTTTGTTTAGCTTTGGAAATTCCAGTCCTAATTAGGACCATAAAGCAAGAAGCACCTGTACAAATTTAAATACAAACAACCACAGAAGCAATATACTGGAAATAATGAATTGTTATCAAAAACAAGGAGAAGAACAGAGGTGGACTTAATGTTCCATTCTCCTCAGCACAAATCCTGACAGTCCTACATATAATATACTATTACTGTAGATAAAATACAACATTCAAAAATTTTAAACATGCCAGAAAAACTTGTAACCTAAACACTTTCTAAAAAGAGTCACACAGAATTGGACTGTGATACAGGAAAATTTAAATGGGAATACATTTTAGTTTAACATAGGATAAAAGACTTTTAAAAATCCAAGGAGACATTTATTTAATCACCAAAGATAACTGAAAAGATAAAAAAGAAATACAATTCTCCATGGTGTTCACTAGTTTTAGTAAAATCAGTGAAACAGTATAATATCCTGTGTTAAGTTTTCATTTTCATTAAGAATGCATTTACTATAAAAGTAATGTTTATCAAATATATTGTGATTGCTTAATTCATACTACGAGTTAAAAACTGCTTCCATGGGAAAAGCATCAGAAACAATGATCGGCTGAAATGTTTTGGAAGAAATTGACTGTTTATGCTTATGTCATTTCCCATAGGAAGCAAATTCTGATTCCAGAGCATTCATAGCTCAAGGAGGCTGTCATCCACTTGTTAATATTGCATGAGTAAAATAACATTGTAACAGCATTAAATAAATAATTTGATACAAATTATTCATTAAATACTATCCTATAGTTGCTACAAAGATGCTTTTATGATGACATTTGCTATCTTTTAGCAATATTTAATACACACACTGTTTTTGCAGACCTTTTGGGTTGTTTCAAACTTATTTTTGTAATTTTCAGACTGTGCAACTGAGACTAGTCCAGGGGTAGGCAAGCTTGGCTCTTTTATGACTCGTGGACTTCAACTCCCAAAATTCCCGAGCCAGCTCTGGCTCAGGAATTCTGGGTGTTGAAGTCCACGAGTCATAAAAGAGCCAAGCTTGCCTACCCCTGGACTAGTCCAAACAAGATTCCTATCTTAAATCTATTATTCAATGAGTTCTCTAAATATGTATTATTTGAAATTGTACAGATGAAGTGTTCAGTTGTTTTCATTCACAAAAATGTACACTTGGCTAATAACTTATTATTATATTATGAATGAATATAATTACTCCAAATAATTCACTACCTTTTGCAAAACAAATAGTGAACAAATTTGAAAGGCCGTTCATTTTTCTGAACTCTTTCCACACTGACATCTAATTAGAGTTCAATGATTCCGAACAACAATATTAATAAGATATATTTTTCTCAGACTAAATGCAAAACCATCTAGTTGCCTAAGCAGGAAACTTTATGATCAGTAAAGTACAGATAAAGACATATACCATGAATATAAGGACTTCACATTAATATCAAAACAGCTGGACTGATTCAGAATTAAATCACAAAGATATAAAATTTGAAGAAGCACAGAACAAACTTTTAGAAATGCTGTTTTGCATGAATTTGGAAATAATAATAATAATAATAATAATAATAATAATAATAATAATAATAATAATAATAATAATAATAATTTTATTTATATACCGCCCTTCTCCCGAAGGATCGCATCCTAAGGTTGAATCCTTCAGAGTTGTAAATAGAGAAAAAGTGAAAAGGGATAAAGATTGGTTTGTAAGTTGTGTAAAAACTATAATTGTATGGAAGTCATAAAATATAACAATCTATGTTTTATATAGATGTATAATGGCTGCAAAGGGACGCGGTGGCTCAGTGGGTTAGGACGCTGAGCTTGTCGATCTGAAGGTCGGCAGTTTGACGGGTCGAATCCCGAGTGCCGCGTAGCAGAGTGAACGCGTTAATCGTCCCAGCTTCTGCCAACCTAGCAGTTTGAAAGCATGTAAAAATGCAAGTAGGAAAATAGGGACCACTACGGTGGGAAGGTAAAAGCATTCCTGGCTCTTCGGCTTTGAAACAGAGATGAGCACCAGCCCCTAGAGTCGGAAATGACTAGCACGCATGTGCGGGGGAACCTTTACTTTTACCTTTATAATGGCTGCAAAAAAACACAAAAAATCTGGAAGGTAGCTAGGTAGGTAAGAAGGAAGGAAGGAAGGAAGGAAGGAAGGAAGGAAGGAAGGAAGGAAGGAAGGAAGGAAGGAAGGAAGGAAGGAAGGATTGATCTAATCCATCCTATAATTAGTTTATTTGGATTAGATTTTTTTCTACTTAATACAATACTTAAATATCATCCAATTTATTTAAGTGGCTGATTTAAATACAACACTTCTGTAAAGTACCATTGAACATAAGCAAGAGAGTTTTGGTATATTTGATCTAAATTCAGCTTAATGAACCTTTTAAAAAATACATTTCAATGTGGTTCATTTAATTAGATTATAATATTAATCATACATATAGTAGCACTTCAAGTACTTTCTCATCTTTAAGTCTGTCTTGCAATTTAGTATTTGAACACTGGATAGATTCTCAGGTAAAATATATATTTAAACAAAATAAATTTATATTTGTTTAAGATAAATGGGTAAAAGAAAATAAGAAATACATATTCATCACATTTAAAAATGTAATCCAAGGAATAATCTTACAGATATACACATAAAAGTGGTTCCCATTTCTGAATTTGTTTAGATGCATTTCACATATTAGAACAATTGAACAGCAAAGAATCTAAATCATCACTTGGGTATGTGTAGTTTAACGAAGAGAAGAGTGAGGGGTGACATGATAGCAGTGTTCCAATATCTCAGGGGCTACCACAAAGAAGAGGGAGTCAAGCTATTCTCCAAAGCACCTGAAAGCAGGACAAGAAGCAACGGATGGAAACTAGTCAAGGAGAGAAGCAACCTAGAACTAAGGAGAAACTTCCTGACAGTTAGAACAATTAACCAGTGGAACAACCTGCCTCCAGAAGTGGTGAATGCTCCAACACTGGAAGTTTGTAAGAAGACACTGGACAGCCATTTGCCTGAAATGGTATAAGGTTTCCTGCCTTAGCAGGGGGTTGGACTAGATGGCCTCCAAGGTCCCTTCCAACTTCTTCTTCTTCTTCTTCTTCTTCTTCTTCTTCTTCTTCTTCTTCTTCTTCTTCTTCTTCTTCTTCTTCTTCTTCTTCTTCTTCTTCCTCTTCTATTATTATTATTATTATTATTATTATTATTATTATTATTATTATTATTATTATTATTATTATTATTATTTCCTGATGTCATCTCAGTGCTTCTTGACTTGAATTTTGTTTAGTTGTAGCATGTCCTTAATCTGATTTTGAATTTATTCTTTAATTTAGTAAATTATATAATCAGTCAAAGTTAGAAGCAAAGTTAATAATATTATGTTACTTGGATTTTTTCAATCAATTATAGCCTGTTTACAAAATGAATCAATATATTGTGCATTACAAGTTATGTGCACAAGACATAAGGGATTTCTGCTGTTAGTAGTTCTTATTCTAGGCATAATTTACAAAGAAGTATCTTGAATTTTATTTTTGTTTCTTTCTGGTTTTCTATTTTTTTTACCTTTTTCTACATAGGAAAAACCCTATTTTTTAATTAATAGGACTTTGTTTTTATATATTATGGTGTAGGTTTATATACTCATTTTAAACCTCAAAAATGAAATAACTTCTAAGATACCACGTAGATATTATATATTCATGAAATAAATCTTAATTTATAACAGAAAGAGAAAAATGCAATACAATTAAAGTAAATTATAATCAATACATTAATTTATCTAATATACAAATGTATAATATCATATCAATTGACATCCAAGGTAAAATCAAAAGACAAAGATACATGAAATGTCTTTAAGATATTAATTAGTTATCATAAACATGATAAAATTTAACTGGAAGAAAATCAGTATTCAGAGGAGAGTATTATCTGTGAGGAGAGTATTATCAAAGAGGTAGAGGAACTAGAGATCAAATTGCCAACATACGCTGGATCATGGAGAAAGCTAGGGAGTTCCAGAAAAACATCTACTTCTGCTTCATTGACTATGTTAAAGCATTTGATTGTGTGGATCACAACAAACTGTGGCAAGTTCTTAAAGAGAATGGGAGTACCAGACCACTTATTTGTCTCTTGAGAAACCTATATGCAGGTCAAGAAGCAACAGTGAGAACTGGACACAGAACCACTGATTGGTTCAAAATTGGGAAGGGAGTCCGGCAAGGCTCCCTGCCTGTCACCCTGCCTGTTTAACATATATGTAGAGCCAGGGCTTTTTTTCTCATAGAATGCTCAGAATGGCATTTCGGCACCTTTTTTTTTTTGCAAAAAAAAAAAAACAAACAGCTCCCTTATTGGCTTTCCTAAGCCTATTGCAGGGCTAGGCAATCTTGGCTCTTTTTTTATGACTCGTGGACTTCAACTCCCAGAAATCCTGAGCCAGCTATGCTGAGGGGAAAGTGAGAGGTTTCTAAGCTGAGCCATGCTGGCTCAGGAATTCTGGGAGTTGAAGTCCTTGAGTCATAAAAGAGCCTGCACTACAGGAGGACATTAAAATTATTTACAGGATTACTTCTTTAGGAACTAAACTTTTAGAATCTAAAACAGCTAATTCAAAAAAGCCAACAGGAAAGAACCTCACATTTTTCATCTGCTTCTGTCTTTTGGAAGGTAAAATTAGATAACAAAATAATCTATTTCTTATGTTAACATCTCTGCAATGAAATCAAAGGTAACAGGAAAGAAATGAGAAACATTTTTCTCAATCTAATTTAGCTGATTCTAGAAAAAATAGTATCTTTGGTACACTCTTGAAAACTATTTTGAATCTAAGCAATTCTTAAGAATGAAATATTCTTAGTTTGGACTTTACTTTTACTGTTTGGACTGTTGTGTGTTTTGAAAAATAGATTATTTAGAATCCAGTTATGTTGCACTTCAGTCTTTAAATAATTAACATAGTATATACATAACAATATATGATGTTTTCCCTGGTGAGCTTAACATCAATAACAACATTTATTAAAAAGGCTAAAATAATTTCTGGTGGTATTATCTGTATATTAAAATTTTGGACAAGCAGTGATCATGTTACATATGTGCATAAGCATAGTCAGTACCATATGCCTTTTTAAAAATATGCAAAGAAACAAAAATAAGTCCAAAATATCTGTATTACATCCAGAAATGCCAACTTTGCAACCAATATTTCTCATCCATAACTATGGCACCCTAAGGATACCTGCATACATGCAAATGTTTCTCTGGGATCAGTAACGCAGCAGGGATTGCTTTTTCCTTCCAGTAACATATACCTAAAACCAGTTTATTGCATTTGGCAATTGTACTAAAAAAATCTCTTTGTCCACCAATATAATTCATTTAATTTCAAATCAAGTAAAAATTGATTTATTTTATTAAAACAAATTAATGGCAATTCTTTTATAAGAAGTTGCCTCAAACAAAATGAGTTTGACATTCCTGCTCTAGATAGTTGAATGCTCCAAAATAAATTCTAGACCAGGCCTGTACATGCAGCCTACCAAGCACCCTTGGAAAGAGCACAGACTTTTTTTATAGTAATAAAATCACCACCACTGCCCTGAAAGTCATGTTGCCTAGTGTCTCCATGGCTTACCATGACCACGAGCTCCAACACTGTAGATGCTCCTCTAGTCATCAAATCATTGATTAGCCCACTAGCATTCCTTTGCAGACCACAAAGATTTTTAATTTATCAGTGTGGGCCTTTCCCTTCTACAAGTTGCACAGATCTTTTCTAGATTTTCATCTTGCCTTTCCGAGTTAACTCCTTGGTCTGTCATTGAGCAAGAATTGACTTTGTATGGAAGTATGTTATCATTTGATGTATATTTAACATATGTTCTACTTTTATTTACCAATTATATAATATTTGTACGCAATCCACATGGCGAGGTTTGGGCCAACTTACAATAGAAAAAATATATTTTTAAAATCATAAGATTAAAACATCGCCTGGCCCGCACCGCCTCCTCTGCCCACCACACGCAGCCCTGCCATATAGAGCAGGCTCTGCTGCTCCCACAGCACCAGCCGCACCGGCTCTGGCCCCGGGGGGAGCCCGCCACCAACACCCCTCGCACCTGTGACCGCAGCAGCGCCACCCCCCACCCCCCACCTCCTGCACCCGCCAAGATGAGAGTTCCGGCCCTTTTTTTTTTTTAAGAAAAAAAGCACTGTGTAGAGCACATCATGAGAAAGGCAGGGCTAGATGAATCAAAAGTTGGAATTAAGATTGCCGGGAGAAATATCAACAACCTAAGATATGCAGATGATACCAATCTAATGGCAGAAACTGAAGAAGAACTAAAGAGCCTCTGAACTATGGTGCTGGAGAAGACTCCTGCAAGTCCCTTGGACTGCAAGGCGATCAAACCGGGCAGTCCTAGAGGAGATCAACCCTGACTGCTCTTTAGAAGGCCATATCCTGAAGTTGAAACTCAAATACTTTGGCCACCTAATGAGAAGAAAGGACTCACTGGAGAAGAACCTAATGCTGGGAAAGGTTGAGGGCAATAGAAGGGGACGGCAGAGAATGAGGTGGCTGGATGGAGTCACTGAAGCAGTAGGCGTGAGCCTAAATGGACTCCAGAAGATAGTAGAGGACAGGAAGGCCTGGAGGAATGTTGTCCTTGGGGTTGTGGTGGGTCGGACACAACTTCACAATAACTAACAATAAAATTTATCTGTGTAGGAATTAATGTTTGTACCTAATTTATGTGTTTGAGTCATATTTCTAATAAAACTACCATATTTTGTACAGCATTATTTTGGTAACTTGCTCTATAAACAACTACCTCCAAAACCCTTGGTCATCAATATCAGAACACATGCTGGCTATGAAGCCCATGTTTCACTTATTCATCTGTCTGGGAACTAAATGATAAAATCATAGGCTCCTCAATAATTTTTAAAGACCTAGGAGTTGGTTGACCAACTCTTTCCTCAAATGCTGGCATTTGAGGAAACATACAATTATATATTAACACAACAAAATATAATATTTTATATTATGTGAAACATCTCTGCTTACATTACTTGAGTTTTCTTTAGGACTGTGTAGTGCTTTAAATTTTGTTTAAAAAGATACTTTAAAGTGAGATAAGTGTAAAGACAGCACCTTTCTGCCATGCTTTAAAGCAGCTGCATCTTTTCCTATCCTAATTCTACTAATCTATTTGAAATGAATAGATTTTTTTTTAAAGCACAGACTATGCACATCTAGAACTTTCTATTTAGATAATGAAAATCATGGCCAGTTTTGTAAGAAAGTCTTACCTTATTTAAACCATTTGCTGTAGTTAGTAAACAGTACTGTTAAGTAGCAAATTTAGTCTATTATTCACAAGTAAAAACAGAATAACAGTAAAATTAAAATTACAAATGTTATACAAACAAGGTACTAATAAAAGCTCAAAATAAAAAGATAGGTAACCAAAAAATATCACTCCCTATTCTGTAAACCTAGAGACTGGAGAAGACTCCTGCGAGTCCCTTGGACTGCAAGGCGATCAAACCGGTCAGTCCTAGAGGAGATCAACCCTGATTGCTCTTTAGAAGGCCAGATCCTGAAGCTAAAACTCAAATACTTTGGCCACCTAATGAAAAGGAAGGACTCACTGGAGAAGAGCCTAATGCTGGGAAAGATTGAGGGCAATAGAAGAAGGGGACGACAGAGAATGAGGTGGCTGGATGGAGTTACTGAAGCAGTAGGCGTGAGCTTAAATGGACTCCAGAAGATGGTAGAGGACAGGAAAGCCTGGAGGAACGTTGTCCATAGGTTCACGATGGGTCGGACACGACTTCACAACTAACAACAACAGAGACTAAAAAGAAATTTAGCTGTCAATATTAATGGAAGAGAAATAAAGTATATAACTGTCTTTATGTAACTACTACAAGAAAGAAGAAAAACAGTTTTAAATTTTAACTGAGATTTATTTGTGGATAAATGTATTTAGGATTACAATATCATCAGCAAAAATGATAGAGCTCTATAAAAATTGAAATGCCGAATAAGTACTGATTTTTAAAAGAAAAGAACATGTGCCTTGTATTGAAAAACATATTTTTCTGTCATATTTTAAGCTTTTTTAAGTTTCCTCTTGTGAAAGTTGTGTAATCATATTCCATAGGTCCAGCTAATGTCCTAAGTGCTGCCATAGCTGCACTCTTAATGGCTCTGTGCAGAATGAGGGCACAGTTATGGTAATTGTTTAAATTATTCATTTTAAAACCCCAAAACATTAGGAAAAGGATCACTGTGTTACAAATGACAGCCTGGATTAGACAGAGGATGTAGCATGTGAATTACATGAGTCCTATTAATAAACAATTGAAATTACTCTGATGAAACTCTATATACAGCAGTTATTTGGGAAGAGTGGTTACATTTTATGGGCACTTTTACAAAAAGTCTCACTGTCTTGCTGGAACAAATACTCAGCTGGCTTGCATGAGGTGTATGCAAACATAAATTTGTAACTGCATCTATAGGATTATATACGCTTATTTAAACTAGGTATAAACCACTTTTTAATTAATATTAATTTCTCTCCATCCTAGCTAATAGTCATGGAGAAATAGGGCCCGACTCATGTGGGGGATCATACTCTCGACCTGGTGTTCCTATCTAGACAATGGTTGGATGATCTGGGAGGGGGTTCCCCGTCCATCACCCCTCTGTTATGGTCAGATCACTACCACCTGAGGCTGGTTTTCTGTTATGCCACCCCCCGCCGCTGGGCGGCGGAACCGACCAGGTGGTTCCGCCCCAGGCGCCTAATGGACCCTGATCAGTTCCAGAGGGCGCTTGGGCCTATACCCATCACCCTTACCCACAGCCCAGTCGATGCTCTGGTGGATGCCTGGGAAATGGCTGCCGCCAGGGCACTTGACTGCGTTGTACCCATGCGACCTCTGACCCGGCGCAGATCCCGCTGGGCCCCATGGTTCTCTGTGGAGCTCCGGGAGATGAAGCGTCAGAGACGAGGTCTAGAGAGCGGTTGGAGGTCCAGCCGATCCGAATCCGACCGATTGCAGTTAAGAACCTTTATAAGGTCTTATCTTGCGGAGATAAGGACGGCGAAGTCTAACTACTTTGCTGCCCTTATCGCGTCCGCAGATAATCGCCCAGCCGCCCTGTTTAGGGTGACTCGCTCCCTCCTTAACCAGGAGGTGAGAGAGGATCCCTTGCGGGGACGAGCCGAGGAGTTTAGTCATCATCTGGTGGACAAAATCGCTCAGATCCGGACCGGTCTGAACTCTGACTGGGCAGAGTCTGATGTGGAGGAATCGGGCGGTCTTGAGCACGTTATCTGGACTGAGTTCGGCCCTGTTTCCCCTGATGATGTGGACAGGATCATGTGGAGACTGAGCACCACCACCTGTTTGTTGGATCCGTGCCCCTCCTGGCTAGCTTATGCGGCCCGGGAGGGAACACGAGGCTGGTTCCATGCAGTAAATAACTGCTTCTTTGAAGGAGGGTGTCTTCCCTGCCGCCTTGAAGGAGGCGGTGGTGAGACCCCTCCTCAAGAAGCCTGCTTTGGACCCGGCTGTTTTAAATAACTATCGTCCAGTTTCCAACCTTCGCTTTTTGGCGAAGGTTGTTGAGAGTGTGGTGGCGCATCAGCTTCCTCTGTTCCTGGAGGAAACTGATTATCTGGACCCGTACCAATCGGGTTTCAGACCCGGACACAGCACGGAGACGGCATTGGTCGCGCTGGTGAATGATCTCTGGAGGACAAGGGACAGGGGTTGCTCCTCTGTCCTGGTCCTATTAGATCTCTCAGCGGCTTTCGATACCATCGACCATGGTATCCTGCTGCGGCGTCTCAGGGGGTTGGGAGTGGGAGGCACTGTTTTACGGTGGTTCTCCTCCTACCTCCTGGGCCGCTCGCAGTCGGTGTTGACGGGAGGGCAGAGATCCGCCCCGAGGCCTCTCATTTGTGGAGTTCCTCAGGGGTCGGTTCTCTCGCCTCTCCTGTTCAACATCTATATGAAGCCGCTGGGCGAGATCATTCGTGGTTTTGGGGTGGGGTATCACGAGTACGCTGATGATACCCAACTTTTTCTTTCCACCCCGAACCAACCCAGTGATGCCCTCGCCGTGATGTCCCGGTGCCTGGAGGCGGTCCAGGTCTGGATGGGGAGAAACAGGCTTCATCTCAATCCTGCCAAGACTGAGTGGCTGTGCATATCGGCATCTCGGGCTAACCAGACTATTCCACCTCTAACGATGGGGGTGAGGTGTTACCCCCCGTTGATAGGGCTCGCAACTTGGGCGTCCTCCTGGATTCACGACTCAATTTTGAAGGCCACATAGGAGCCGTGACCAGGGGGGCTTTTGCACAGGTTTGCCTGGTGCGCCAGTTGCGTCCCTATCTGGACCGAGATGCCCTACGCACAGTTACTCATGCGCTCGTGACCTCCCGTTTGGACTACTGTAACGCTCTCTACATGGGGCTGCCCTTGAAGACCACTCGGAGGCTTCAACTGGTGCAGAATGCGGCCGCGCGAGTTGTAATGGGGGTCTCCCAATACTCTCATGTAACACCTCTACTCCGCGAGCTGCATTGGCTTCCGGTTGCCCTCCGGGTGAAATTCAAGCTGCTGGTTATCACCTATAAAGCCCTACATGGCCTGGGTCTGGGGTATTTGAGGGAACACCTGCTGCCGGCATCAAATGCCCTTCGCCCAGTGCGCTCCCACAGGGAGGGTCTGCTCAGGGTCCCACCGGTAAGAGATTGCCGGCGGGTGATACCCAGGGACAGGGCCTTCTCAGTGGGGGCGCCTGCCCTCTGGAACCAGCTGCCAGTGAAGCTGAGGACTGCCCCCAACCTCCGATCATTCCACCGGGGCCTGAAGACCTGGCTCTTTGAGCTCTCGGGCCCAGGCTGAGGAGTAATTTATTTTAATCGGGGTTTTAATTACACAGGGTTAGTTTAATCTTTTTTAAATTGGTTTTAACTTTTGTATTGCTGGTTTTTTAATTCCCTGTAAACCGCCCTGAGTCCTCGGGGAAAGGGCGGTATATAAATGTAATAAAATAAATAAATAAATAATAAATAGCCATATACTGGTGTTTGTCAAAGTCTTTTTTTCTTCAGACAGCTTACAAAAAGCAGCTTGTAATGACAGTTCTACATATCTGTATATTTCTAACTAATAAAATAGTTGTAAATATTAAAAATATATGACACCATTAATTTAGGCCATAATCCAAAAGGTGGAAAAATACTTTCATAAAATTCTTGATTACACCATTTATTCTGAACAACTCAGACAATTAATCAGCTTTATCTGAAAGGGCAAAAAAAACACTAAGTAACTTACATATGTGCTCCATGATTAGCGCCTGAACTGCCAGTTCTCATGAAGTCATTTTACTTTGAGGGATGACCCGTAATTTTTCTGGCTTTGTGCAGGTTTATCTAAAACTGGATGATCTAAATTGGACTTTTGTTGCTACTGCTACTGCATTCCTGGGGTTTATTCTGTTCCACTTTTGAATGGAATGGAATGGAATGGAATGGAATGGAATGGAATGGAATGGAATAGAATAGAATAGAATAGAATAGAATAGAATAGAATAGAATAGAATAGAATAGAATAGAATAGAATAGAATAGAATAGAATAGAATAGAATAGAATAGAATAGAATAGAATAATAGAATAGAATAGAATATTTATTTATTAATTTAATTTATATACCGCCCTTCTCCCGGAGGACTCAGGGCGGTGAACAGGGCAATACATAAAAACTAGATACAAAAATTAAAAATTATTAAAACGTGATTAAACAATGCCCATAATAAATTAATACAGATTAAAATTGAAGTTCATTTATAAAAATCCCACCCCGTCCCATCAGGCCAGGCCAGCTTGTTTAAAGAGATGGGTTTTAAGATCGCGCCGGAAGGAGCGGAGATCAGGCGCCATCCGGAGCTCGACCGGAAGATGGTTCCATAAATCCGGTGCACCCACAGAGAACGCCCTCCCCCTGGGGGCCACCAGTCGGCATTCTTTGACCGGTGGCACCCTGAGGAGGCCCTCTCTGTGGGAGCGTACTGGGCGGAGGGAAGTTGACACTGGCTGCAGGTGCTCCCCAAGGTATTCCGGACCCATGCCATGAAGGGCTTTGTAGGTCATTACTAACACCTTGAACCTCACCCGGAAGACAATCTACAGGAGGTAATAACTCACCCCCCCATAGTGAGGGGTGGGATATCCTGAATATCCCGAGATGCCGGTACGCACAGCCACTCGGTCTTGTCAGGGTTGAGTCGAAGCCTGTTCCTCCCCATCCAGACCCGCACCGCCTCCAGGCACCGGGACATTACGTCGAGGGCATCACTGGGGTGGTTTGGGATCGAAATGAAAAGTTGGGTATCATCAGCATATTGATGATACCCAACTCCAAAACCACGAATGATCTCACCCAGCGGTTTCATGTAGATGTTGAACAGGAGAGGCGAGAGGACCGACCCCTGAGGGACTCCACAAACGAGAGGCCTTGCGGTCGACCTCTGCCCCCCTGCCAACACCGACTGCGAGCGTCCCAGGAGATAGGAGGAGAACCACTGAAGAACCGTGCCTCCCACTCCCAATCCCCTGAGACGCCGCAGCAGGATACCATGGTCAATGGTATCGAAAGCCGCTGAGAGGTCTAATAGGACTAGGACAGAGGAATATCCCCTGTCCCGAGCCCTCCAGAGATCATTCACCAGCGTGACCAATGCCGTCTCCGTGCTGTTCCCGGGCCTGAAGCCCGATTGGTACGTGTCTAGATAATCCGCTTCATCCAGGACCAGAGGGAGCTGATGCGCCACCACACTCTCAACAACCTTCCCAAGAAAGCGAAGGTTGGAGACCGGACGAAAGTTATTCAACACAGCCGGGTCCAAGGCAGGCTTCTTGAGGAGAGGTCTTACCACCGCCTCTTTCAAGGCGGCGGGAAAACTACCCTCACTCAAAGAGGCAGATATAACCGCCTGGAACCAGCCTCGTGTCCCCTCCCGGGCTGCATAAACCAGCCAGGAAGGGCACGGGTCCAATAAACATGTGGTGGAGCTCAGCCTCCCCATAATCCATAGAATAGAATAGAATAGAATAGAATAGAATAGAATAGAATAGAATAGAATAGAATAGAATAGAATAGAATAGAATAGAATAGAATAGAATAGAATAGAATAGAATAGAATAGAACGACAGAGTTGGAAGGGACTTGGAAGTTTTCTAGTTCAACCGTTTGCTCAGACAGGAAACCCTATACCTTTCAAAACCCACATTTCTCAGGGGCTCTTCCTAATTCTACTTCTCCCTCTATTCTTATATTTTCCTGGGTTCTGCCATACTCCTGGAGGGGAAGGGGGAAACGCTACGGGCTGCTTCTTTGTTTTTCTTCTATCGCTACAATGTAACACTTTTACTGTCTCCCCATACATGCTCTTTGAACTGTCTTTCCCCTTGATGCCAGCTCGAAGTGGAAGGAAGAAAGGAATGCACCTCTGGGCGACTGGCCTATCTCCTCTTTTGGAAGGGAAGGTGTGAAGATCCAACAAAACATCGCTGCAAGCCTTAGACAGTCTGGTGTTATCAGTCTTTTCCCACAATGGATTTAACACCTGGCAATTGGTCCATTTGAACTGACCGGATGAACTATTGGGGTGGGGTTTGCTTGGGACACTTTTAACCTATTGTTCTGAGTGGGAAACCCTCAGATCCTGTTTATTATGCCTGCTATCAGCTTCTCCTAATAAAAGTTCCTTTTGGAAGAAACTGCTTCCACGAGTTCTGCTTTTTTAGGATGAGGTTTTGAAGCGGGCCCTCACAATACCATTTTAAGCAGTACTTAAAAGTTTGGGAGCCCTCCTTTTGAAAATTCATATTTATGCATAAGTATGACCTAAAATGTAATCAGCTCTCCACTTATGTCTAAAACTAGATATGGAAAACTCAATGAAACAAAGCAGTCAAAGCAGCCACTAGTCTAGTGAAAAGAAGGCCCAGAGGAGACATGATAGCAGTGTTCTAATATCTGAGGAAGGGGTCAACCTATTTTCCAAAGCACCTGAAGGCCAGACAAGGAATAATGTATGGAAACTGAGCAAGGAGAGATTCAACCTGGAAATAAGGAGAAATTTCCTGACAGTGAAAACAATAAACCAATGGAACAGACTGCCTTCAGATGTTGTTGGTGCTTCATCACTGGAGGGTTTCAAGAAGAGACTGAACTGCCATCTGTCAGAAATGGTGTAGGGACTCCTGCTTGAGCAGCAGGTTGGACTAGATCAGGGATAGGCAACCTTGGCTCTTTTATGACTCATGGACTGTATCATCAGCCATGTATCATCAACTATGCTGGCTCAGGAATTCTGGGAGTTGAAGTCCATGAGTCATAAAAGAGCCAAGCTTGCCTACCCCTGGACTAGATGACCTACACAAGGTCCCTTCCAACTCTGTTATTCTAAAAACATACTTGTTCATTGATTTATTGAGTAAAAGATCCAAAGCTACAAACCTTTGTTTTCAGTAGCTTTGTGCCTTCCTTATACAACAATAACAATTAAATGTTTCTGATCACTATTGATTAGTCTTGCACATCAGCTTGGAGGAATTTTAGCCATTTTCCCGCTTCTTCAACTTCAGGGCTATTGGAAGGTTTCTAACATGAACTTCAGGTCCTTCCAAAATATTTCTATAAAATTAAGACCAAAGTCACCCTGCTGGCTATTATTCCTATTTCATTTTTTTATCCAGTTTACCCCTATTTGTGATAGATGCTTGCTCTGTAAGAAATATTTTCTATTTAAAGTTGTTTGCAATAACTAGCAGATTTTTACTAATTACTGTGCTTATTGCTTGTAAAGTGCTTACTATTATTATAAAGACATGATAAAATAGTGATATTTTGTCTAAGTTGTTTGTCTGCATAGTTGAGAATAATAAAATTAATCTATATACTACTAAAACATAAATTGTCATGATTCTAATTAGGCAAAATAGTGCTTCGCAGGGCAACAATTTTTGACCAAGGAACCTCAAATGGATTAACTTACCAAATGAGTCCAAAATCCAGGACCCATGACTCCCAAGGGAATGAAATGTGGGAAAAATAGTGGCTCTTTCATGCTGCTAGTTGCTGCTGGGCTCTGCTCTAGTCATGCATTCTTCTTTTGCAATATTCTGTGATAGTTTCCCAGTCAGTCTTGCAATCCTTTGCTTCCTCCCCCATCCAGCAACAGCCACTTACTACCCTCCTGGGAAGGAAAGGAAGGGAGGAAGGAACCCCATGCACCCTTTTCATGCACCTTGTCCAACTCATGCAGCATCTCTTGAGCACCCTAATGCACCCTGACCTGTATTGCCCCGGTGCACCTTCTCTGACCACACAGCATCTCCTGCATCTTTTCTGACTTTCCATTCCCCTGCATGTCTTCCCTGACATTACTTAGGATACAATATAACTGATGTATCATCAAGTTATTTTGACCTCTAGCAACTACATAGATATCAATCAGAATAGAGCTGGAAAGGACATTGGAGGTTGTCGAGTTCAACCCCCTGCTAACTCTATACAACTTGAGACAAGTGGCTGCCCACGCTCTTCTTAAAAACCTCCAGTGACGAAGTACCCACAATTTTTGGAAGCAAATTGTTCCACTGATTAATTATTCTAACTGTCAGGAAATTTCTCCTTAGTTCTAGGTTGCTTTTCTTCTTAATTAGTTTCCATCCATTGCTTCTTGTCCTGCCTTCAGATGCTTTGGAGAATAATTTGACCCCTTCTTCTTTGTGGCAACCCCTGAGGTATTGGAACAATGTATCATGTCACCCCTAGTCCTTCTTTTCATTAAACTAGACATATCTAATTCCACAACCGTTCTGTATATGTTTTAGCCTCCAATCCCCTAATCATGTCTAGTTTAATGAAATGAAGGATTAAGGGTGACATGATAGCAGTGCTCCAATATTTGAGGGGCTGCCACAAAGAAAGAGGGGTGGGTCAAACTATTCTCCAAAGCATCTGAAGGCAGGACAAGAAGCAACTGATAGGAACCAATCAAGGAGAGAAGCAACCTCTAGAACTAAGGACAAACTTCCTGACAATGAGAACAATTAGATAGTGGAATGACTTGACTTCAGAAGCTGTTCTTTTCAGAATGGTTTAAGGTCTCCTACCTTGAGGAAGGGGTTGGACTAGATGACCTCCGATGTCCCTTCCAGCCCTATGGTTTTATATTCTATGATCATCTTTGTTGCTCTTCTCTGCATTCTTTCTATTTTCTATTGGCTCTTGCATAACCATGGTTCAAAGCCTCTAGGTAACAGGCTAACCATACTAATGAAGAAATGCAGGGAACCTTATTACTAAATCCAATCTCAACTCTTCTCGTCAGCTCTGTAATGAAATGGCTGACAAAATAACACACTAAGCTCTTTGACACTGAGACCATATGTAGAATTATTTTTTAAAAAAAATACCACCATAGTATCTAATATCATATCTAGCAGACAATTTTTAATAGAAAATGTTTTCAAATAAAATAATTTATCACAAATAACGTTTTTGCAAATGTACACACACACACACACACACAAAACATGTATTTAAAATGTGGTTGAGAATCAGGCACCATAATCTATTTTTATTTTTTTTTATTTTTTCATAGTATGAGGACGAGTATGGTAACTAAAGGGGTAAAGTCTCATTCCTTTAACTTCCCCCAGAAGTCTGGAGATATGATGGTGTCCTTTCCTGTTGTTGACATTTTAAGAAAAAAGAAAATCAAAAGTCAGCTTCAAACTGGTTTATGAGGCATCTGGGATGCGAGGTAGAAACAGTGTGTATAACTGGTTCAAATTTAGCAAATTTGTTTTAGGAAGTATGCATAGTCTTACCCATTAAGAAACCTTATGGCTTCTAGAGCAGAAAATTATTTTTACAGATTTGCATAAATTTTGAGTGGTATACTCAAATATGTACCTAGGATTATTGTCATCCCTTTACTCAAAACAATATTTTATATTGATTTTCAAACAGAATAAAATAGAGAATTTTATAAAGCAAAATGAATTCTGCAATTCAAAACATTAACAAAACAGGTCTTGCACAGGAGCTCTTTTTATCACTAAATGCACCCTTTTATTTCAAGACATCTCAAGATGAGAGCCAATTGACACAACTACCAAAATTAAGGTGAAAAAATTCAGATTTCAAAGAAAGGGAGAATATTGAATGTTCGCATTCAATCACTATTTTACATACCGTAAGTCTACAATTTGTAAAACTTTATTCACATTTCACTTTCCTCCTTTAGTTTTCTTACAGGATTTCATCCAAAAAATAAAAGACTTCTCAAGTGCAGTTAACACTTTTAGGAAAATAGCATATTGTACTTACAAAAGAAAACTTTGATCTGTTAAATACAGAGTTTCATAAAGGAATGGAAAAAGGAATTTTATGGTTTCTTGCCTTTTGGAATTTCCTACAATATAAAAATATTTTTTTTAAAAAAAATAATTGATCTGTATGCAAAAGGAAACATAACCGTAAAAGTTTTCATTTATAAGTACATAAAATCTATTTTTATTAACTGTATTAATTTCTGCTAAGTACGATGACTACAAATCATCTGAGCATCCAACGTCATTCACATTCACAACTGCCTTTAGTTACATGTGTGGAAATGCAGGACACTACAAATTGCATAACTAGTTTACGAAAAACAAAATAAAATAAAACAAGAAAATAGATAGCAGTATATCCAATACACTACGTTGGCCCTTAATTTTATAACTTATCTTGTAAATCTCATAATAGTTTCTGTTAGTCAAATAAAAATCCAAAGTTCCATAATTTTGAAATCTTTTATAACACAAGGGAAACTATAAAAAACTAAATTAAAAGAGGGGCAACATATGTATTTTTATCTCAGTATAAAAATATTGTTGAATGATATACTTGCAATATTAAAGAAGCCAATACATTCTTTTAATGTGAAGAATAAAAGTGTGGTACATCCATATATATATTATATGCACA
The DNA here is from genome assembly GCF_947247035.1 of Vipera ursinii. Taxonomy (NCBI): domain Eukaryota; kingdom Metazoa; phylum Chordata; class Lepidosauria; order Squamata; family Viperidae; genus Vipera; species Vipera ursinii. The sequence continues at coordinate 29,438,437 of NC_139514.1, read as the reverse complement.
CAAACACTTGCACCCCTAATGTGTTTTTTTCCGTGATTTGTTCTGAATGAATATTCTCATTTTAATAGGAAAAAATCTAAACCTGCCATAATATCAATGAGACTTCTGGACAAGATTCCTAATCAAAGATGAAACTTAGACATGGAAGCAATTATTTGGTTTTTTACAGTAAGCTAGGTTCTCAATCCAAATTTCAAATTAACCTCTCCTTTTTGATGTAGAAATTCAGTTGGGAATGACTTACATGTCCAAATGTCTCAGAGATACTTTGAAATATTTTGTATATCCTTTAAAAACATTTAAGGCCACATCAAGAAAAGACTTGAATATTCAAATCCACAGTTCTTGTTGCTTTTTTGATTCCATAGAAATGGATAATGTATTTATTAAATACATAACTTTGATCACAAATAATGTTTTTGATGCAACTGATGCTTTTTTAAAACTATTGTAGTCTAGGGGGGAAAATGAAGAAAGTAAACAGTACTGTAATATGAAGAAGGCAACATTTTATTTTAGAAAGTATTCTAGCATCATCTGTGTTCAGTTCAATTTTACATTAAAAACCTATAGTCAAATTTATAGCTGAGGCCTAGCTATGTACTCAAAAGAGTTCTCAGAACAGATAGGATCAAAATATGAAGAGTATAGCACTGATAATGTACACAACACAGAGCCAACAATCTCTTAAACCATAACGATTTTTCTGTTTTGTTATCTTTACCACATAAAGATAACTTTACCACATAAAGATAACTTGTCACATAAACTCAATATGACAAGTTTCTATATCAGCAACAGAAGCCAAGTAACTTCAACCACAACAGATGAAGCCTACCAAAATTAAGAAATGGAGCAGAGGAATCTCCAGCAAGTTACAAAACCAGAATTGCTATTATTATTTAACTAATTTAGGATATTCATTTTAGGACAGAAGAATTATTCATGCTTTGTTTCTAGCTTCTGATTGCAAAAATAAAATCCAGGAAACAGTACTATATTAACAAAATACTGAAGGAGACTAAATCTTCCTGAATAATTGCTTTTCAAACTGCTGGAAAGGTTATTTTCTTACCTTACACTATGCCTTCTGCAATCTGACAGTGCCATTCAATCAGTAATTTTAATGTCAGCTGCTCTTTTATTATACAGAATACAAGCAATAATGAAACTGTGCTGATCTTCCTGTCTTCATTCCATATAGTGTCTATATTTATACACTTATGCTTCTATTTCAAACTATATTTATCTACTTTATCTGCCTACAGTGCATCTGTTTCTCATACACAGACCATATATACATTTATACACACACACATTTATACACACACACACACACAAACCACTATTTTTCTAAGAGCAGCAACAGAAGGATAATAAAAATGCTGAAAGACATATGATTAATTAATGTTGTGCATACAGACAATGCACACAGTATAAACATTCTTACAAAAATAAATAGTACATCACAAATAACAGCAACAAAACTACTTTTAGCTAAGAAATGGAATACTTGGTATGATACAAACTCGCCAGCATCATATGTAACATGGAATTTAGAACTATTCACTATATAATTCCCTTATTATGTAATTATGGATTGGTTCAAAGCAAAGCTAATTCTTACATAGTTATATTACAAAGTTACTTTGGCTAATCCTCACTGTCATAATGCTAGAAGTACTGGCACATAGCCTCTAGTACTACCTCTACATAAAACCATTAGCAGGGCTATGCCAAAGAAACTGGCAGATTTTTCTCGTAGCCAGTTTGCAATAGTAATTCTTTTTTAAAAAACTGTTAAAGTTGCATTTCCATGTAAGATCTCAGTCTCAAATTAGGCTTTTTATTACAGACAAAATCTCTCAGCAGAAATCTAATTGTTCACTGGGCAAAAATGGTCACTAACTGTTATAACAATACACAGTACATTGACCCATTATTTACTAGCATAATAATATAAACATTAAAATATATAAATTACTGCCTTTAATAGTTCTTAATTATTGAAGAGGTATTGTGATTTGACCTTAAATTGCAGTCTCAATACCATTTCTAATCATCCTTCTAGTTAGCAGACTCTAATGGGTTAATTATATACCATGCCTAAAATACAACTGCCTTTCCTAGTGTGTAGCTGAAAAAAAAATTTGAATCTACAATCTCAGAGAAATCTTTCACCTAAATAATAAAGGAACTATGAATAAAATACGCAGTTTGCAAGATCCCTATACTGTTCAGAATGATCATTTCATATTCTCACAAAGAATCTTGGCTTTTAGTAAAACAGAATTATAGTTAACTAGCTCTCATTTCTTAGAAATTCATGCAATTAAGGTTGCAAATAGCACTAAGAGATTAACAAGAAGCAATGATATATTCCAGTTTACCTACTTCCAAATCTATATATCAAGATTTATCTAAGGATGTGTAAAACACATGTGCACAAACGTATTTCTATTTTAGACCATTTATTTTCCATTTCTACACATTAGTTTTTGAAAATATTAGATAATAACTTGCATACTACAATTTAATTCATTGTTTTAAATCCCTTTTTCAGATATTTCATATTTCTATAAAAATATCATTAATATTAATCATTTTGTACTTGACAGTACCTGAAAACATTCCTACAAAAGGCATTTACTATTCTTTTATTAATATAAATGACAAAACTATCATCATAAAATAATAAACTTGAAAACATGATGTTATAGTTAGCTAATTTTAATTTTATGGATATTATTTTTATTATAACAATAATATTCAGGAGTTTGTTACTGGTTAGTGGCATCTCATATGAATAGAAACATAGCACAGTCAAAATATACTGTCCATACAATATGCATGTAAAGAAATATCACATTCTTTATTATTTTAAAATACAAAGCAAAATATGTGTTTTATCTTTTTTTTAATAAAAATGTAACAAATACAATTCACAAACAAGCAATAATGAATGTCAATTTATAGAGGCAAGACATCAGAAATAATTTGTAATATTTTAATATTTTAATTTATACTCTCATATTTCAAATGCGTATTTAAATAATTTTGTCTTTTCCAAATATCATGTAATGTCCATTGATATCAAATGAAACTACCTGTTTATTTATTCAGAACAACTGGCTATTATATCAAAATAATACCAAATAAGCCTATGTAGGATTTTTCAAACTTTGGCCAATTGCTTAGAAGTTCTCTTGAGTTCAGCATAATTTTTGAGTATTAGCTAATATTTGTAAATGAAACACTGAACAATTATAATCAAATCATGTCTAATAATATGAATTCCCTTTAAACAATTAAGACTGGAAAGATAAATAGTTTATTTCAAATATATAAAGATATAACTATTGTTCATATTACTATAGAAGTAGCATCACAAACTTATTGTAATAATCAGTTTTTTTAACCTCTAAAAATATTATTCTGATGCTATGATGCTATCCTATCAAACATTCTACACAAAACACCATGTCAGCATTTAGCTATCCTTATGGAGATTTGTCTCTGAAAATTAGAAAAAAGAAACTCTTCTTAATTTATCAGTGAAGATACACATACAGAAGTTGAAATAGGTGCTAGAGGCCCCTCCCCCAGATAATTTATAGCAAATATAAGAAGAAGGCCATTACCTAAATGATGGAGACCAAAACAGCCCTCTCGAAAGATCATCCTGGGAAAGATGCTAAAATCTCTTCAACAACTGATCATTGACACTTCCCAAGAAACAAAAGCTAAAGCTGAAGATATTCATGCTGCAACTTGGCAGCATTTTCATATCTCTAGGCACTAGCAGCTTTTTCATGTGCCCATTTTTTTTTAATTTCGAAGGATAGCCAACTGTATGCTTTTAAAATAAGCTATTCCACTAATGCCCCAACCATTATACCCCCAACTGTACAGAATAAATTAATTAAAAGAAAACAGTAAGAGAAACATTTGTCAATATCAACAACAAAGTTTTGTATGCTTAGGACTTTCCACAGTGACAGAATTTAATAGTTTAGAATACATAGCTTTTTGAAAAAAGTAAAATCTCCACAGAACAGAGAACAAAAAGTTCCATTTGAAACAGAAATATTGACAGATGAAGTTCGAAATGGTATAAAGGACTGTCCAAATGGCAAATCTCCTGAGGATTCTGTGTGTGTGTGTGTGTGTGTGTGTGTGTGTGTGAATTCTATAAATCTTTACAAGAGTTTTTAGTGCTTTAAGGACTTCATACAGAAAAGATTCTATAAATTTTTTCAAGAGTTTGTAGTGCTGTGAGTACTTGTAGTGTTTTGTTACTGCACAAACAGGCAAAATAAACCTATATGGAATGAAATTGTGCAAATTCTTGATTATATCAGACCATTATTAACAATAATATCATGCTGACAGGCATGATATTGTCATCAAGGGTGCCTAACTTGGTACTAATCTAGAGACTAAAACAAAACGTTTAGGGATAGGGTCTCTTTTCTCATTAATCAACTAATTTGCTAACAAACATGTTCTTTCTATAGCATTATACAGAAACTTTCATAACATGAGCATGCCTATTTTTATTTAAGAATTTTACATTTAAGTTTTTACAATCTTCATATTGTTCCAAATTTAACACACACACCCTTATTAACTTGAATGATACACAGCAAAACTGGGGAGGTTGATTTAAAGCTAACAAGTTACCTTTTGGGAAAGCAAGCCTCAAAGATTAAAGGTCAAGTTATGTACAGTTTTATGTCTTTATTCTTCAATGCATATATGACATTATTATCAAAAACTTTTCTGGACTCTGATATTGCCGTGCATTAAGAAAAAAAGCTAGCTGTTTTTACATACTTCTTTGTCTTCTGCAAAAGGCCATTCATGGAACTAAAATATCTTAGAGGTCCAGAGCACTATATTTAGTTTTAATGTAAATATGACTGAATTGAACATGATGATCATCCAGGAAATGACAGTCAAATTTTCCATGTCAGTGGTACTATGAGAAGTTCACATAGCTAGGGGTTCAAAGCTCATCCAATTAAATTATGTATTCTAAATTGAAACATGGAACAATTGTATATAGCATGGAATGATACCAAGAATAAAGAGCACCAAGATTCCAAAGACAGAAATAAATTATAAACTGTCAGAACTGGAAATTCTATAACTGGGCAGCTGTAATTTGATATGTTTGGAACTGTCTCTGTTTTGCAGAATTCGTAACAGCCCCACATGGCAAGTTATGAAAGAATGATATTCCACTGTCTTTCCAATCTGATTTGTATCAAATATGTTCTGTCTTCTGAAACAATTAAGACAACATATCAATGAATCTAACATGAGGAATTATAGGAAAAGGGGAACAGATCACTTGGTACCTAGCAAAGTATACAGTCATCCATATGTAGATAGAAAAATGTTGTCTAATACTAGAAATACTCAGTTTTTGCAAGAAGAAGAAATTGAACTCCAATTCGATGTTCTATACTCTAATTTTATAAATCCCTACAAAAGAAAGAGATAATGGAATTATCGCCAAGTACAGGCTATACCTTGTTGTCTAGTCATGTTGGCCACATGACCACAGACGTACCTTTGGATAACACTGGCTCCCTTGGCTAAGAAATGCCCCCTAGAGCCAGACACAACTGGACAGGGGAAACCTTTATCTTTACCTTAAAGGCTACCTGAACAACTTGGATACTGCTCATTTGCCCTAAAAAAGATTTTCCAGGCAGCTTAACATGAATTTCAGGTCAACATGGCCATAGTTCAAAGAAAACATCTGTTTTTAATATTTCTCCCTTGGGTTATAGCAATATTACATTAAAAGTATAAATGATTTATTTTGGTCATAGCAAGAACCTGGCGCTCTTTTACACACCATTCTATCAATTAGCCTTACTTTTTATAAGTTTTTTTTTTCATTTGCGATCAAGATGTTACAAGAAAATTACAATGAACATTAAATTTATTATTTTTTGTTTTAATATTGCAATAAATAATAATAATATTGAAATAATAAATAAAGGCTAATTGATAGAATGGTATGTAAAAGAGCCGAAATAAATTATTCAAATCTCTGTTCACTAAACTATTTCCAAGTTATTTTCTGTATATTCTGTTTCTGTAACAGTTATAGTTACAGAAACAGAATATAAAGAAAATAACTTGGAAATAGTTTAGTGAACTAAGCAAGCTATTTTTGAATCTTCAATCCTGGATTTTACTAGCGGTGCAATTTTACCTGACAATGTTATTTTCAAAAAAATACTTTACAAAAATCAAGCTTTCATTTATAATAATCCCAATATTTAGCAATAAATTTACTATACTGAAACTATTTTTAAAAGTTGACATTTAAAATTCAATATATCCCTAAAACGTTCTCAGCAGGACAAAACCTTAACTTCATTTTGTCATATTTTCTTTTATTCTAATATTTATGTATTAAATAATCATACATACAGTATTTTCCGGTGTATAAGATGACTGGGCGTATAAGACGACCCCCTACATTTCCTGTTAAATTATAGGGTTTGGGCTATATTCGCCATATAAGACTACCCCTCTTCCAACGCACACCAAATAAAAATTAAAAAACATCAGATTTGATTTTAATATGGTAATTTTAATTCAAATGCTTATGACATGCAGGTACTTAGTAGGAAAACTGTCACTTATAAACATAAGGCTGTTTGTCATCAAACATGTAAACATAAAACAGTGCAAGTAGATTAAACTTTAATAATAATAATAATAATAATAATAATAATAATAATAATAATAAGAAGAAGAAGAAGAAGAAGAAGAAGAAGAAGAAGAAGAAGAAGAAGAAGAAGAAGAAGAAGAAGAAGAAGAAGAAGTAGTAGTTGGAAGGGACCTTGGAGGTCATCTAGTCCAACCCCCTGTTAAGGCAGGAAACCCTATACCATTTCAGACAAATGGCTGTCCAGTCTCTTCTTAAAAACTTCCAGTGTTGGAGCATTCACCACTTCTGGAGGCAGGTTGTTCCACTGGTTAATTGTTCTAACAGTCAGGAAGTTTCTCCTTAGTTCTAGGTTGCTTCTCTCCTTGACTAGTTTCCATCCATTGCTTCTTGTCCTGCTTTCAGGTGCTTTGGAGAATAGCTTGACTCCCTCTTCTTTGTGGCAGCCCCTGAGATATTGGATCATTGCTATCATGTCACCCCTCACCCTTCTCTTCGTTAAAGTACACATACCCAATTCCAGCAACCGTTTCCTATTTTCCTAATTCACTTTTTCACTTTTCCTAATTCACTCTAAATCTTTCCCTGCGCAGAGCCTTAAGTAACACCAGCTGCCTGCAATTAGTGCAGGTTTGCATCCCACCAGGCTCAAGGTTGACTCAGCCTTCCATCCTTCTGAGGTAGGTAAAATGAGGACCCAGATTGTTGGGAGCAATAAGCTGACTTTGTAATAATGCTGCTTGTGGGGGGGGGGGTGAAAGCTCTAGTAAGCAGGCATATACATAGAATGAAGGCTTTTGCTAAGCACATTGATTTGTGCTTTAAATTGTAAGCCGCCCTGAGTCTTCGGAGAAGGGCGGGATATAAATGGGATTTAAAAAAAAGACCAAATGGGAGATCCGCTCCAGGTTTTCCAGCCAGCCCGCCCAGTTCCTGAGTCAAATGTGTCCTTAGAGCTAAGCAGCTGTTCTGGCTGCGGCATTCCCCACCTGCCTTTCAAGTTGGGATATACTACAGCTGCTCTTCAACTTTAGAAGGAAAGACGCCCAGACCCCAGCCTGTAAAAAATCACAGACTGCAGCTTCTACTCCAATTGGTCCCGCTTTCCCTGCACAGACTAAATGGGAGATCCGCTCCAGGTTTTCCAGCCAACCCTGTCCCTAAAGTTTCAGCACCCGGCGTATAAGACGACCCCTGACGTTTGAGAAGATTTTCATGGGTTAAAAAGTCATCTTATACGCCGGAAACTACGGTATCTATCCTATCATCAAGTCATTTATTTCTGGAATAGAAAATTAATAGGCAGCTAGATTCATAAATTAAATATAGTTTTAGAAATAATCTAATTTTTTTACCTTTTTGTACTTTAGAGATTAATACTGATGTGTTATTTGGAATGTTTATTTTATATTATTGATAATTCTTCTGCATTGTACTATTAATACTTCTTGGTAATGCAATACATTTCAGACATCAAAAAGAAGGATGATAATAGGTATGTGACATGAACATACACATACCTATTATGGGACTTTTTTAGATAGTTTAAAGTATTTTCATATTAATCACTTTGCTAAATAAATAGAACAAGAAAATAAACAAAGCCAATAATTGCTGATATTATAAAGATTAAACTGTGAAAAAAGAATGATAGACAAGAATTTCCACATCAATAATTATGAATATTAAAACATGTATTAAATGTATTAAATGCAGCTATTACCAAAATTATGCTCTGAAAAATTGAACAACTTTTGTGCAAAAATTCTAATATGTTACATCTCAGATGAAAAAGAAATATCATAAAAATGAATGAATGAATGAACGAACATATGCAATGAAAGGTCCCATATAAGTTAACAAGTCAGACAGATGGACAGACAGATATGCACTGTTGCTATTTTAGTTGCTGTAGGAGTTAAAATTTGCTACGGTTTTGCCAATAGTAATATGAAACAACATAAAAGCAAAATGTACTTCATAGATTTTGAAGAGTGTGTGTCGTTATTGGTTCCATTGGTTGCCCTGTCATTACCTAGTTTTTACATAGCAAAGCTATCTATGGATAATGAATGAGGTTATTTGTTCTTCAGTCAGCTTGTTGCAGACACTGATCCTGCTTCGGAGTGCAGAGGCAGTGACTGGCCCATGGTCATCCGGCTGGGCTTCTGTGCTCAAGGAGGACTAGAACCTAGGTTTCCTCACTTCTAGTCCTTTACCTTACACATTATACCAAACTCATTCTCATGAATGCATACTGTTCAAAGCCCATATATTCATATATAATACAGTACTTGTTTCAATCACACTGCCGAAAAACAGACTTCAGCTATAATCAAACTTATTTTAAAGAAAAAAGAAGGCTTTCTGAGCAACGGCTCCTTTAGTATAAGGGTTTCCTTAAAACATTGTGAAGCTAACACTAATTAATAATGTGATGAATAATGAAAAGTAGCATGCAAGGAAAGATCAGAAAGGACAATTTGTTAACTTTTCCAAATTAACAAGTTTACACCAGTTCTAATGACATTTGGAAGAACAATAAAAATATCATTCCCAGAAATCTTCTACATTCTCTCAGGAAATCTAACTCACACAGATTTCCAGTTTCCTGAACAACTGCACACAGTAACCTTGGAGACTATAACTTCATTAGTTTCCCTTCATTTGCATTTTGGTCAACATAGACCCCCCCAAGTCCTCTTGTAAGAACAGAAAACATTGTTAGACTTTTATATCAGACACATATTCACATTTTTTAAAGTCATCTTTAAAAAATTATGTATGTCTGCAATTGCATGAATGTACAGACACACAGACACATATGCCTTTTAGACATTCAATAAGCCAAAATGAAAAAGACAGTAGTTTTTAACAAATTGCTTTTCTATTCACCTCAAAAACACCCAGTTTCTTTCACCAGCTGTTTAGTCCATTTCAATATTCCACATTTTGCACTTTATACTGCATTTTGTCACAGACCTATAAAAAGTTTGCCAGACAGAAAAGCAAAAGCGTGCGCACATTACTTCCCATCTTGTAGAGATGCAAAGAGACACTGTCTGTCACAAAGTGTTCCAAATGTTCATAATAAGCTCTGATCCTGGTTGCTGTGAAGTCCCAAATTAGCTTTTTAGAAGGCAATTATATGCATCAGGTGCATTAGATCAGAACCAAATCTTAACTGTCGTGTATGTGAAATACTATTTTTTATTGTGCTAATGTTATGAATATCTGTGAGATTTCACAAGATAAACACCACTGACTGCTTTAGATCCAGAAAACTCATTAAGAAGATAATATGTCTACACAGTTCAGAAATATACAGAGTATTTCCAGCATACCTTCTTCACTTTCACCCCCTTAAATAGGTTGTTTGGGTTTAAAGGCAACAGCAAAACAGAACCCCTACAGGGGGAGACTAGAAGAGAAAAGGAGGAGCACAGAGATGCAGAAGAAAACAACACACACAAACACAAACAACAAATGTTGCACAAGATGGTTTGTGATACACTGTAGTTTATCTTGCACACACAAAATCAAAAATACACTTTCCATATCAGTTTGGTAATACATATTAGTAATTATAAAAAAAATTAATGATCCATATATTTGGATTATAAACTAACTAGATTTTAAGGGTTCTAGACTAAATTCCAAAACACTGAACTGATTTATTTGTGAGTATATATCTATAAGGGATGCGGTGGCTCAGTGGGTTAGGATGCTAAGCTTGTCGATCAGAAGGTCGGCAGTTTGGCGGGTCGAATCCCGAGTGCCGCGTAGCAGAGTGAGCGCCTGTTACTCGTCCCAGCTTCTGCCAACCTAGCAGTTCGAAAGCACGTAAAAAATGCAAGTAGAAAGATAGGGACCACTACGGTGGGAAGGTAACAGCGTTCCGTGCGCCTTTGGCGTCTAGTCATGCCGGCCACATGACCATGGAGACGTCCTCGGACAAGCGCTGGCTCTTCGGCCTTGAAATGGAGATGAGCACCGGCCCCTAGAGTCGGAAACGACTAGCACGCATGTGCGGGGGAACCTTTACCTTTACCTATATATCTATAACTATAATTTTTAAATTAATAAGCAGACGATGTCACATGTTTAAAGGTGTCACATGTTATGAAATAATCAAAGTGGTCTTCCTTTGTCTAATTTAGCAAAACCTGTATAATTTTGAATAACCTGAAATGTATTTCATTGAATAATTATATGAATTATGGTTACTTTTATTAGAGAAATAAGTTGTTCAAAACTTCAAGAGAAGCATTGTTTCTGTACACAGGTTTCAACATCATTGTTCAGTTTTGGTATGGAATTATTACTGCATCATATTATAATTATAACAACATAAATTAGTACTGCCTGGAAAATTTGTATTTCCTGAAGTCTACTACATTTCACTAGCCAGGTCAGTTTTATTAAACTATCTACCATGAAGAGAAATGAATCAGAAACATAAATAAAAAAAACATTAAAGATGGCATTAAAGGTCTGTTGAGAAGTGTGACAAACATTAGCTACTAATACTGTGGATCTTGGTTTTGTGTACTTCACAAAAACTACAATGCATCATGTTTTTATTTGGATAAACCAATCTGTTTATTAAATAAATATTTTATAGCAAATAGTGTTACTTACATATTAAGATCAATGGTATCAACTGACCCAAATAAAATTTGGCAGTTTTCAATGGGACAGGTTTCTATTAATTGCCTTAATTAGAGATATTTGGGTGATATATGTTGAAAATGATTGAAAAACTAATTTGGACTGGGGGCAAATCAGAAAACATTTAGAAATTCACTCATTAATACAGAAGCACATTTTGTCATTCTTATGTAAAGATCAACAAACAAAAATAACCACCCAGGGCTATTTTAATGAACAAATATACCATGGTCCACAATATTCATTTTCAAAACAACCACAATTCAAATAGACATGTTTTTTTCAGAATATGAGTTGTGCTTGACCAAAAGGCCCTAGCTAAACACTACATTAGGTTAATACAAAGAAATACACATTATTTCTTAGAACATAGCACAATTCCAGTCTTTTTAACACTGAGGACAATGATACTATACAGATATCGTCATGAGACATATGCTGAAATCAAACCACTCTATTCTATATCTCTTGAATTTTATTTTAGTGGCACAGTATGTTTTGGAAAAGTTACACACAGTTTGTTAATTAGGAAACTATTAAATATTCAATCATGTTCAAATCAGTACTATCTATGTCCCACATGAAGAACATTATTGAAGAAATGAACAGCAATAAAGCCTTCCTCTATATCTTCTCAGCTATAATGCATTTCAAATACCTAGCATGGAGCCTTGTTATTTGAAGGAACCTCTCTCTATATGTTTCTGTCAATCTAGTCAGCTCAGATGGAAGGGGCATATTCAAACCAGGGAGCATATCTTTTTGATGATGGCTTTTGCCCTATGGAATATATTCCCAAGATTTGCATTTCTCCTACCCTTTTTTTGTCACAAACCCTGAGAAGGATGGGCATTGACACTTTGGTTAGTTACTCATGGCATATTTTTTGGCTTTTTGGTTATTGGTCTCCCTTTTTTCCCCATGATACATTTCGATGCACATACACACACGCACACGCACACACACACACGCTACTCAGAGTTACTCTGGAGTTGAGCATTATCAAAATTAAAATAATACACCATTCTTTAACTGATAGCAGAAAACAGAATAGCAGTTCTGGAATTGTATTTCCTTTGCAGATTTCAAACAGATCAGGGGTGTCAAACTGCTGGCCCATGGGCCAGATGCATCACATGGAAGCCACGCCCATCCCAGTACCACTGCTATAACAACAGAGGAAATTCAACCACAGTTCAGGGGTGTCCAACTGACCGTATCACGTGACGTGTTACGATGTGATACATCGTAACACGTCACGTGATATGGTCAGTTGGACACCCCTGAAATATATCACAGAATTATTATTTCAGGATATGTGGTTGAATTTCCTCTGTTGTTATAGTGCTCATAGAAGAGAAAATAAAACTGAAACTTTCTACAATTATTAATATATTTGAAAAACACAAAAGTATTGAAGTAAATGTTATTTTAGGATGTTGCATGTTTAGTTTTTAGTAGTCAGTTGCAGGATTCTGACTGCAAGTTACCGTAATCTAATATTAAATATCAAACCACAGAAGACACTGCTGAACTATTATCTTCACATTAGTGGATTTCAAAATCTGGTTTACATTGTACATCAATATAATTGGTGATCAGAAAAGAAGAGAATTATGATTTGGATGTAATGTTTCTTACCAGTGAATCACAAAGGCCAAAAATTTCTATACTTCAAATTGCCAATCTAGGCAATCCACTATCATACTGTACAATTGATTTCTAATATAGATTAGTCCTTATAAGAAGATAATTCAATGGAATAGAGAATCAAAGGATAAAAAAACAAAAAAAAACCCAAAAAAAAGTTTTCTCAAGATATTTTAGTTGATTGTGCTAAATTTAATTTACATATATGCAGATGTACCACACAGGTAGTGTTTTAAAAAGAGGATTGCTCATTTGTAGATAAGAGACTAACCTTTAAAAAATATTGCCACTTGTTATTTTTGTAGATATTTGTATTAAAATAGGTGTAATATTTTAAAAAGTCTGTTAAATTAAGATAAAATTGCAAAATATTTTAATTGGGGAACCTAATAAAAGAACTACGGTGGTGCAGTGATTAGAATGCAGTACATACAGTCCTTGACGTACGGCCACAATTTAGCCCCAAATTTCTGTTGCTAAGTGTAACATTTGATAAGTGAGTTTTGCCCCATTCTACCTTTCTTGCCACAATTGTTAAGTGAATCAACTGTAGTTGTTAAATTAATAATATGGCTGTTAAGTGAATCTGGCTTCCCCATCAACTTTGCTTATCAGAAGGTCACAAAAGGTGATTAATGACCCTGAGACACTGCAACTATTATAAATATGAATGTTGTAATGGTTGTGTGAAAAACGGTCACAAATCACCTTTTTCAGTGCTGTTGTAACTTTCAACTATCACTAAGCGAATTGTTGTAAGTTGAGGACTACCTGTATTGCAGGCTAACTCTGCCCACAGCTTGGAATTCGATCTTGATGGGACTCAAGGTTGACTTAAACTACCATCCTTCCAAGGCTGGTAAAATGAGGATCCAGATTGTTTGGGGCACAGGTCGGCAACCTGCGGCTCCCAGCCACCCGGTGCGCGCGCACCTCTTCCAACGGGCAGTGGTGCGCGCGCACCTCTCCAAATGGAGAGTGGCACCGCCCGTTTGGAGAGGTGCACGCGCACCTCCCCGAATGGGCGGAGGTGCACGCGCACCTCCCCAAACCTTTGGAGAGGTGCGCGCGTATCTCCGCGCGAAGGGGCAGCAGTGCCGCTCTTTGAGGAAGCTGCCGCGGCCCGTCTGTGAAGCTGCCGAAAGCGGCAGCTTAGCAGACGGGCCGCGGCAGCTTCCTCAAAGAGCGGCGCCCCTGCCCATTCCGAGAGGTGCGCGCGCACCTCTCCGAACGACCGGAGTTGCGCGCGCACCTCCCCAAACCTTTGGGGAGGTGCGCGCATACCTCCGCGCGAAGGAGCAGCGGTGCCGCTCTTTGAGGAAGCTGCCGCGGCCCGTCTGTGAAGCTGCCGAAAGCGGCAGCTTAGCAGACGGGCCGCGGCAGCTTCCTCAAAGAGCGGCGCCCCTGCCCATTCCGAGAGGTGCGCGCGCACCTCTCCGAACGACCGGAGTTGCGCGCGCACCTCCCCAAACCTTTGGGGAGGTGCGCGCGTACCTCCGCGCTTTCGGCAGCTTCCTCAAAGAGCGGCGCCACTGCCCCTTTGCACGGAGGTACGCGCGCACCTCCCCAAAGGTTTGGGGAGGTGCGCGCGCAACTCCGGTCGTTCGGAGAGGTGCGCGCGCACCTCTCGGAATGGGCAGGGGCGCCTCTCTTTTTGAGGAAGCTGAGACGGGCCGCGGCAGCTTCCTCAAAGAGCGGCACCGCTGCCCATTCGCGCGGAGGTACGCGCGCACCTCCGGTCGTTCGGAGAGGTGCGCGCGCACCTCTCAGAATGGGCAGGGGCGCCGCTCTTTGAGGAAGCTGCCACGGCCCGTCTGCAAAGCTGCCGAAAGCGGCAGCTTTGCAGACGGGCCGTCGCCGTCGGGCAACCGGGAACCGGTTCCATCTCATTTTTAAAAAAATGGCAGCTGCGTGCGTCCACGCATGCGCAAAAAACCTTTTTGCGCATGCGCGTGCATGGACACACGCACGCGGCTCCCTCTTTTTTTAATTTGTGATGGAACCGGTTCCCAGTGGCTCTTTTTCTTTTTTAGGTTGCCGACCCCTGGTTTGGGGCAATATGCTGATAATGTAAACCACTCAGAGAGTGCTGTAAAGCATTATGAAGTAAATGCTAAATGCTATTGCTCTTCTTAGGAAGGCAGGAAGGAAGGGATGGAGGGAGGGAGGGTAAGAAGGAGGGAGGGACGGAGAGTATAAATTTTTTTATTACATTAAGAATGATCCCTAAACACACAATCCAAAACACATCAGTGAGCAATCTTAATTGAATTAATGTGTTTGCCTCCAATAAATAGAATTTATTTTAATTGTATCTATCCTGCTACTTTAGGCAGTCCCTCCCCCCACATGCAGAAGTGTATAACATAAAGCTTTCTAAGCTATAAAATCATAAAACAAATTACAAGCATCCAAGCTATTAAAATTATATAATTTTCTTACATTCCAATACCATGATCTAATTTTTTAATTAATTCTAGGCTATCCAAAATTATATTGTGCAATCTATATGTACTTCAGAGCAAAGTTAATTCATATGCTGAGAATTGTGTTAAGCCAACTTTTAGAATAAGGGACAAAAGCCTTCTTCCATGAGGACAATCATTTTTTCTTTTTGCAACAGACCAAGTTGCAAACATACATACAAACATCTTCATAAATTAAAAGATTTCAGATTTTTGGAATATGGTTACATAAGATATCAATATTTTTAAACTTTAATTGTTTTGCAAGAATCAGATTTGTTATTTCTTTAACCATAAAGAAATACTAACAGACAAGTGCATAACATATATACCAAAATTCTCTGAAATACATTACATGTCCAGCATGTATGTATATATGTATGTATGAGAATCATATTTAAAATAAAATCATATTTCTCATAGACCCTAAAAATGTGTTTTTCCTTTCTTAAAACTTGTGGCCAGTTATAAGATATAACTATTGTTTAATACAGGATACGGCTATTCTCTAATTCAAATTATATACTGTCCAAATTTATTTTTGAAATTCTAAATCTTTTACTAATAATATATATTGAATAAAGGCCTTCTATAACACACACACTCTGGAGTTTCAAAGGATTCAAGGTGAACAAGACGAAACCAAGTGCATAAAAAGTATTTTAACTGTACTTAAACATTCTAAGTAAATTGCAATATTTTTGTAAAACAGCAAACATTTTTAAAGTTTCATTATTTAAAGCTGACTAAGAGTAATGATCCATTCCCTTACATGACCAATATTAACAAACAAGCCTAAAATTAAAATTATCATTGTGAGAAAGATTTCCTTAAGATTTAAAGATTTAATCATTAACTTCTCAATTTGTTCAAAATACTTAAAAACCAACTTAGGAACCGCTCTCAAAATCTGCGTCAGCCTTGAAATAAAATTCAGTCCTGGCGAACTTAAAGTTATTTATGTCATCTTAACATCCTCCTCCACCTGAATAAAACATTTTGAAATGTTTTTATTGACTAAGTTGGATAGTTTCTTGGGGTATTTAATAGTGTCTGAACTATTTATGAAACTTAGTATTTTCTCTACAATTTTTGAAACCTTCCTGCCAATTGACATATTTGACTTACTCCAATGTATTCTGTTCAGAATATTTGCCATATAACTATCCCACTTCTACTTCTTAGATTATTATTAATCATAAAAAACAAAATATGACCTTCATATTACAATATATATTCAATTTCAGCTACAGAAATTATTTTAACATACTATGAGGCATTTTTCTGATATGTGGAAGTTCCAGAATTTCTCAGCCAAAATTGAGGTCCAGTTACCTGTATTGAAGTCAATGTATTTCTAAGTTGTTAAGATTCGGAAACTGTGTTTTAAAATAACTATGTATAGAATGATAGATAAACAATATAGCCTCTACGGTATATATTTTGTAAAAATATAAAGTAGGATCAACTTGTAGGAAAATAGGATCCACTCTCAAGTCCCTGCAGTTAAATTTAATTTGTAAAAATTGTTTGTATTTTAAGAGACCTATTAGAGCTTTTTAAATCTGAATAAATTCAAGTTGCCTTATAATAGCAAAAACAGTTATTAAAAACATTTATATCCTTTTTTAAAAATGTTATTTTGCACCTTCCTGTTCTCTTGATTTTTTTTTAAAGCTGTCTCTCACCAAGTATTTCAAGGAGAAAATGCTAAATAAAGATCACAGCCTGTTCCATTGTGCCTCTTCTTTTTATTTTCTCTTTCTTGCATTTGTGCAATGTTATGGCACCTATTAACTACCAATGTTTTTAGAATGACATTATACAAGGTGCAGACTCCTCTACTATGCCCTAAAAATATCAACAGCTGCATTAGTCTCACAATAATTAATGGCAGGCATTATGCAAATGACAAGTTTTTCACTGCAAAATAATGACAATTCTTCATTTTAAGCAGAGTTATGCAAAACAATGAATTGGGAATGATAAATCGTGAAGAAGAATTAAGGAAACCGTAGTGTTCTTGCTCAGACAGGCCAGCAAAAATTAAGAAACAATTCAGGATTCATTGCTTGTTTTCAAGGCTCTATTAGCAGATAAAATCATAAATAGGCAAGCAGTCAAACCTATATGAGGTTTCATCTTCTTCTTATTTGCAAAAGGATTCTACTTAATTGCAAGTCAACACTCAATTTTTTTCTTTATTAGTTTAAGAAATCATTCACTCAGAAACTGAAATCATCAAGAAAATTAAAAGTTTCTCAAGTCATTCTTCTACACATTAACATATTTCTTATGCAAGCTTCACAATGTATAGCAATTACTGCTGCTCAAAATAATAAAGTCATTTTCAGTCTACTTTTGCTTTGTATTTGATCATTTTGGAGCATTTTTTTCTTATTCACCAATAGATTTCAAAGCAACAGGAGCAATGAGCTAAGCAAAAATCTTCATTTTTCATTTCAGAATACAGAAAAAAACAGAAGTATAATTTTCTATACATACCATGAAAAAATGGTCTCTACACCAGTAGAATGTAGGCTTATTTGTCTGCATTACTTTGAATTCAGTGAGTTTCTCCGAAAGAAGTGTATTTTTATTTATTTTATTTTATTTTTATTACATTTATATCCCGCCCTTCTCCAAAGACTCAGGGCGGCTTACAAGCTTAGCAGTAGCCTTCATTCTATGTATATGCCTGCTTGTTAGGGCTTTCACAGACACCCCCAAGCGGCATTATTACAAAGTCAGCTTATTGCCCCCAACAATCTGGGTCCTCATTTTACCTACCTCGGAAGGATGGAAGGCTGAGTCAACCTTGAGCCTGGTGGGATGGGAACCTGCACTAATTGCAGGCAGCTGGTGTTACTTAAGGAGGCATTAGCCCACTGCTCCACCAAGGCTCTTTTATAGAGATTTGAAACTAAAAAACTTTGAAAGTAATTTTTATGATATTTTTTCACAGCATTTTTGCAGACACATATATGCATTGTAATTGAATCCTTCATAGTAATGTACGTTGTACTGAAATACTGTAATAACAATAATGGTGGGATATAAATAAAATAAAAATAAAAATGATAGTGCCTAAAATTGTGCAAAAAGAAACCATAAAGCTTTTTTTAGCTTTAATTTCTTTTTATTGATTGGTCACTATAAAATATTTAATATACATACTATATAGGGTGTGCAAAGTTTTCAGCTGTGAAACATTTCAAGTTTGAACTAGGTTGTTTCAGCCTTAAAAGAATTATTCTGATGCTGTTCAAACTGTTTTAGAAATGTTATTATCTCAAAATAACTAATGGACTATTTCCAGAATATTTTAAACTATGTTGGAATACCTCTGGCAATGTTAGAACAGCTATTTTAAAGTTGAGATTGGATATCTGAATTCAAGATATTTTATTTACCACTAGAATATACTATTGCTTCTGCACTAACCAGAATGTTTATAATTGTCTATTTAATATTTCTGTATTAACTAAAACTGGCTAACCACTAGGTTGGAAGCCAGCAAATACCTCCCATTGTTCTTGCAGTGCTTTTTTTCCTTCTCACTATTTAACTTATTTAATTTATTTTAAAACTGAAATATAACAACACGAAAATATTTTTCACTATCATTTCACCATTGCTTCTGGGTACTGTTACCAGACATCCAGCAAAAGGAAGTCATGTCCTTTTTGTCTTCATGTCTCAATCTGGCAAGCAAAGCCTTAAAATCAAATATTGTCAAGCTTTTACTTAGTAAAGCTTATCGCTTCCTGAGCTACAGTACTTTTCTCTGAGGCACAGCACTTCCCTAACAAGTGCTAATTGGAAGTTAACAACACCACTCTGTTACCTTACTTAGTTGATTAAAACCCTATCAGGATGAATCATTACCTGAAAATGATAAGAGGTTAATCAGTTACACACTAGTTAGGGAGGATCCTTTCTAAATGACTGGCTGGAACAACTAGACCCATACACAGTGCAGAGTTCAAGCTAACTACTTTACTATGTTCTTTCTCTAATGCCAGTCTGGCAGCATTCCCCTGGGAATAATTAGATAAAACTCCAAGGAGTTCAGGGAGATAGGTATGATTCTGGATCTTTTACAGTTGCACAGTGATTCTAGACTAGCTCCATGCTTAATCCCTCCTCCCTGCGAGGCTGGATAGTTCCCAACACTAAGTTTTCCTCTGCCCATTACTCCTCCCTCTTTTATCTGTTCTTTCCTTAGCAGCATTCCTCCCTTCCAACTTTTAAGGTCATTCTCAGATTTCACTACATAATGGCTCTAGCACAGACATGTCAAACACAAGGCCCGGGGGCCAGATCTGGCCCGCGAAGTGGTTTCATGCGGCCCCCCGAAGCCATCCTGGAAAGTGAGGGAATGGCCCCCACTGCCTTGGCCCTGACCCAGAGACCCTCCTTCTGCCAGAGACCCTCAGATCTGTCCCACTCCTGCTCAGGCCCCCATAGGCCCCCTTGATGCAAACGATGTAGAGGTGGCCATGCCCACCCAGTAGGCCATACGCACTTTAGCCACACCCACCCAGTAGGCCACGCCCATCCAGGCCACACCCACCCAGCCCCCTGAGGGCAACCACAATGCTGATGCGGCCTTCAGTGAAATTGAGTTTGACACCCCTGCTCTAGCACATTCCTGAGTGAAAAACCAATCTTACAGATACTAGAAAAAAATAATTTTGTATACATGTAGCTTTTCTTTTGTTTGTTTTGCAGTTTTTTTATTCAAATATCTGATAACCAGTCTGGGAACCCAATACAGTTGCAAGAAGAAGTATGTGAACCCTTTGGGATTACGTGGAGTTTTGCATGAATTAGCCATAAAATGCGTTCTAAACATCATGTAAGTCACAACAATAGAAAAACATAGTCTGCTTAAAATAATACTACACAAACATTAGCTGTTGTCATGTTTTAATTGAACATAAGATGGAAACATTCACAGTGCAGGGTGGAAAAAGTATGTGAACCTTTGGACTTAATAACTGGTTGACCCTCCTTTGGCAGCAATAACCTCAACCAAACGTTTCCTGTAGTTGCAGATCAGACCTGCAAAACGATCTGGAGTAATTTTGGACCACTCCTCTTCACAAAACTGTTTCAGTGTAGCAATATTCTTGGGATGTCTGGTGTGAATTGCTCTCTTAAGGTCACGCCACACCATTTCAATCGGGTTGATGTCAGGACTCTGACTGGGCCACTCCAGAAGGCGTATTCTGTTCTTTTGAAGCCATTGTTTTGTTGAATTACTTGTATGCTTTGGGTCATTGTCCTGTTGCATCACCCATCCTCTGCGGAGCTTCAGTTGGCGGACAGATGGTCGTACGTTTTCCTGCAAAATGTCCTGATAAACTCTGGAATTCATTTTCCCATCAATGACAACAATCCGTCCAGGCCCTGAGGCAGCAAAGCAGCCCCAAACCATGATGCTCCCTCCGCCATGTTTTACAGTGGAGATGAGGTTTTGATGTTGGTGTGCTGTGCCTTTTTTTCTCCACACATAGTGTTGTGTGTTTTTCCCAAACAACTCAATTTTGGTTTCATCTGTCCACAGTATATTTTGCCAGTAGTGCTGTGGAGCATCCAGGTGCTCTTTTGCAAACTTCAAACGTGCTGCAATATTTTTTTTGGACAGCAATGGCTTCCTCTGTGGTGTCCTCCCATGTATTCCATTCTTGTTTAATGTTTTCCTTATTGTAGATGTGTCAACAAAAATGTTAGCATGTGCCAGAGATTTCTGTAGGTCTTTAGCTGACACTCTAGGATTCTTCTTTACCTCATTAAGCATTATGTGCTGTGCTCTTGCAGTCATTTTTACAGGACGACCACACCTAGGGAGAGTAGCAACAGTGCTAAACTTTCTCCATTTGTAGACAGTCTGTCTTACCGTGGACACATGAACATCAAGGCTTTTGGAGATACTTTTGTAACCCTTTCCAGCTTCATGCAAGTCAACAATTCTTGATCGTAGGTCTTCTGAGAGGCATGGTTCACATCAGACAGTGCTTCTTGAGACCAGTAAACCCAAAACAGGTGTGTGTTTTTAAAGGGCAGGAGAGCTGTCAGCAACACATCCAATATCTTCACACTGATTGGAGTCAAGGTTGGCTCACTCCTGGCTCCAATTAGCTCTTGGAGAAGTCATTAGGCTAGGGGTTCACATACTTTTTCCACCCTGCACTGTGAATGTTTCCATCTTATGTTCAATTACATGACAACAGCTAATGTTTGTGTAGTATTATTTTAAGCAGACTGTGTTTTTCTATTGTTGTGACTTACATGTTTAGAGCACATTTTATGGCCAATTCATGCAAAACTCCACGTAATCCCAAAGGGTTCACATACTTTTTCTTGCAACTGTAGGCCTAGAGGTATTTTTTCAAACTTTGCCAAATAATGCTATATCTGAAACCTGCCTAAAAATAAAACACAAAAACAAAGGAAGACTGGAGTATTAGAAAACATTATAGGAAATCAGACAAGATACCTGGAAGCAGTCTCACCTGTTTGCCTTTCAGTAAGAGGATATTTTGATTGGCTACACCCACCATTTCTGAAATTTTGCAAATCTATGAGCTACACTCACAAAGCAGACAATTTGTTAAACCCCTCTTATTTCAAAGGTTATAACTGAATTAGCTTAAAAAAAACCATTTTTCTTTGTTCCTTTATCTTTCACAAAGACTAAGTGAAAAGCAATGTTAGGCTTGTTGCCATTAAAAAAAATCAAATTCATGTTAAGGTAATATTTTAATTAGACTAGCCAATGGGCTAAGATGTAGGTATATGACACAAGAAATGAATAGGAATATTGCTAACTAAAAGCTTAAATCATATAGCTTATTATAATTATAATTTTGTAATTTAATTATAATTTTAATTGCATTTTAATTACAGTTTTAAGATGCAATGTTGGAGGAATAGTAGACATTCCTTTTACATTTCAGTCCAGAAATGTAAATTTCTGAGCCAATGAACACATTTGGAAAAGTTTTGTGAGGACGTACATAATCTTGCTGTGGAAGTTGAGCCTACCCATTCACCAAGTAACCATTGTTTAAAATATGTATACTGTATTTCTTCCAAGAGCATAAAAAGATGCTTATAACATTTCTTCATACTATTTTTTCACAAGACAATCTTTAGAGTGGCTTCAATTTGCACACACAAAAAAAATGAATCCATTTTCTGAAGCAGCCTCCAGCTTTATGGGGAATGTTGAATCAGTAAAAATAAGAGGGAAGAAAGGAAAGACACCCACTCACAACCCCCTAACTGTATGCTTAAACCTGGTTGCCCAAAAGTTACAAGTCAATGTTTTCCGGAATCCTCATCTTCCTTTTCCCATGATTCACTTTGCATCATTTTAAGATCCTCCATACTTACAGACATGTCAGATTGGAAACCTCAGAAATTCCAGTCTGTGCTGGCATACAAACTGGGAAAGATGAAATTTATAATCCAGCATATTTGGAGGGTGCTATTTTGGAGAAAACGTTTTGCATTATATAGTAGGGAAGGAGCAGACAAGAGAATGGTTCTTGCTTCTCATTGTGCAGTTAATAACATTTTGCAGTTCCCCTTAAATAAAATCCAGCCTATGCTAGATCAATAAGAATGATGCCTATTTCCCTAATGGCAGCCGATTGCCATTTGCTATTCAAATCAGACTAGATAAATTACAGTACATGTCAAGGAACAGGCCAGTGAATTAAGACAGGCCTCCTGAGGACCAGCGATATTATTAATCTTTTAAGACACTATCATATTTCTTCTTGACAGTGTGCGTAGAGGCACAGACATGCTGCATCCAGATTGAAATATCAGCTGCTGCTAAAATCAATAGCTTTAGAAACAATAATTCTCTGGCTGCAATGCCCTCAGTAAGCAATGTTCAGGTCTGTTCTACATCCCATCTCCAAATTAACATATTCATCAAAAAAAAAAAATAAGTCCAAAGATGTAAATCCAAATGTCAGACGTTGAGAAGCTGTAGTGCTCTGACAATACTGTCCCAATGCTAATTCTGTATATGGAAGCAATTCCAAGAATCATTGTGTGATTCTCAGTGTCCACCTAGAACATCTTATAATCCTCTCAATTACCACAATATTTGGACACACACCCATAGTTCCTGCTAGTACAGGAAAGATGATTACATGAACCCCAGATGCAGTGTTACTGAAGCAGAATGTGAGACAGGAAAACCATCAGATTAAAGATTGTCTTCCATGTTGGCAACAGTCAAGAATATTTCAAATTATGGTGACATTTGTGCAATCAGACAGTGAATGTTGCTAGGATTACTTTTTTAAAAAATCTACAAAGAGATTTTGTGTTACTTTAGGAACTAAAAATATAGTGTATCTTTAATAAACTGCATCTCACTTGAAAATTTTATACCTGGTGATAATAAAAACATAGGTTTAGAGACTGTAATGGGGAGTCAAGCATGGACTGCTTAGTTGCTGGTCTCCAAATATTCATAAAAATAATTTTCTATATATTCCTCTATCTGTCATTTTGGATAATGGTATCAAATAGATCGGGCTGTAGAACAAGAAAATGTGTAGGAACAGGAAAACCAAATACTCTAGGAACTAGAATAGCTAACCAATAAGAAAAGATTATAATGATTTGGATGTTTAGCTTAATAAAAAGGAATCTGTCATCTCTCACATGTAGGAAAGCTTGGAATTTCTGATCATTAAACTTATCACCAAATTCTCTAGTGATCTCAGGAGGAAAAAAAACCTCTCAATGAATATCATATTTCTAATAATACATTGCATAAAGATTTCCTTTTTCTACACATCTTGAACTTGCCCACTTTAAGTTTCATACATAGCCTTCATATCCCCAGTTTTTTGTACCTAAACATGGTTCCTAGGAATGTGTAACAAAAATCAAATTTAATAATTTCACTGTATTCTATGCTTGTTGGATCCTGCTCTGATAGAACTGGTGCAAAAACATGCAACAAGTATGATCAGAAGATTAAAAATGTAATGTTATGATTAAAGAGAGAGAAACAGAGACTTTTATTCTTGGGAAAAATACTCCTGAAAGAAGCTGTGACACTTTGCTTACAATACCTGAAAGTCTGTAATGCAAAGAAATCCATGGATATAGTACTATTACGGGTAACACCAACTTAAATTTTATGGACTTATCCCCTGCTTTGGAATGGGTGCTTTATGGCCAGTAAAGCATTTCTGGCTGTTAAAAAAATGCTGTGTACCCTGCCCCCATAGTCAAATGATATCATCTCAGATGTCTGGCTTCTGGCTTGCTTTATGATGGTTGCAATATTCTGGTGATGTAACCATTCTTTGCAATGTTTTTTAGCTGGTTTCTGATAAAAACGGCTTTTCAGAAAAATAGGTTTGTTTAACAAATACAATGGTTTAACAACAGGTCCAATCATGTGGGTGCCTTGACTTATGACCACAACAACTTATGACCAGATTTCTGATCTTAATTGTGCTTGTCAGTTGAGGACCACTTGTATCTGTATCTAAGAATGGAGGATATGAAATAATGATTAAGCTGCAATATGATTCAAGATTAATATTAGAAAAGATGCTGGTAGTATTCCATATTTTCTATAGCGGTGTTAGAATCTCTTTTAACAAAAGCACTCTAGCAGTGGCTCAAAAGCATTCCTATATTTGGTAATTAATTTATTTTGTATTGATTAGGGACTGGACTAAAGGCCTGAATGTTTTCTTCTAACTCCAAGGAGTTTGCTTGCCCACTATTCAGAAATATTTGTCACTTATTTTTATAACAGGATATAGCTTTTGATGTCCACATGAAAGGTAGCAATGAAATTGATTATTGAAAGAATAATTAAAACATAATTTTAAGACTAGATTATTTTGTCTTAGTTCTAGTTTTCTATTAGAAAACTGAGTAACCCCCCAAAAATAAAAATAAAATAGTAAAATAATTCAGCAACTTCTCCAGGACTGTTTTATTTTTAGATTACCCAATTTTTTTTAGTAATTCTGATTCAATAATTCTGAGGAACCTGGAGTAAATCAATTGAATGAGTCCATATCCCTGTAGATATGATAAAATTGAAGCACTTCAAATAAATAAGAACACAGATAGCCACACAACAAGGAAAAATAATACCCCGTCCCTCAGATTATGTCTCAGCTCTCCAAAAACAAAAACAAAATCTAATTTACAGCCTTTGATATGGTTCAGGTCCACTGCAATTTGGAATATGGTTAGCATAGTAGCCATAAATTTCTAAGTTGCCTAAGACTCCTCATCAAAGAACAGATGATTGAAGATCTCCAGAAATGGAAGCCTTCTGCAAATAAATCACCAACTTGGCTTTGAGGTTCTGTAGGTTAGATAAGGATGAAGCTCCCCAACAAGGATTACTGCTGTATCCTTAGTTTTTCCCTTAAGCTTAACCACTCAGGCAAGGGATAACATCCAATTATCTTCATGACAATGCTGCTAGTAATTTGCCAAGCTTTCCACATATCTTTATCCATTGCCTTCAGGTTGCAGCTGGTGCAAAACCCAAAATCCAGGCAAGCATTGTTCAGAGAAGGGACAATGTCTCTTATCCTTTCAAGACAAGTCTGTCTTTTCATCTATAATTAAATCACAGACAATGATAGATTTAATACAAGCAGAACTTAAAATCTGCTGATATTTAAAAGCAATAGCTAGAAGATTATTTGAACCAAACTTAGCTCCTAGGGTAAAATAAGGCCAGAAGAGAGGATCAGCCTCAAAGTTATCATCTACAAATTTCTGATCTAGTAACCAAACTTTTAAGAACCCTAGATAAATGTCCAAGTATGCTAGAGAAGTAATTCTGCAATATATGCAACACAGAAGATCACCATTTCAAAGCTTCAGATAGGAATTCTCTTCTACCACTAGATGTCAGCAACAGTATGTTTCTGTCCCTCTTAATAATTTAATTTGCCGCTTCCTTCCATGGGAGGGTGGGGCTAAGCTCTCCTTCCTTTTCACTTTTGGAGGCTTTTTTGCTTCTTTGGGTATCTTTTCCAAAAGTTCAGAATATAGAGTAGGAGAGAGAAAATCAAATTTTTCACCCAGTTTCAGCACACTGTTCACCGATATTTTGGTGGGTACTTGTGGACTTCGGCTGCAAGTAGCTTGGGCTGGTTACAGAGGTGGGGCCAGCCTTTCTCATCGTGTTAGAGGGAATTCCCAGATCGAACGGGACAACTGCCATCATTCCTGGATCGCTGGGGCACCCCTCTTTCTTTGCCGCCTCTTCAGGGCGGCTTTAGACCCATTTAGGGTCCCCTGGCAGGACGAAAAAAGCCACGGGAAGCGGAGCTTCATAATCCCACGACCGTGTGCTATCACATAAAACTGGAAGTCCCCAAATTGAGTGTTTTTATTGTTATTCTTGTTGTTGTTTTAGTTTCTAGACTAGGACTGAGATACAGAAACTGGCTCATAGTTATCCAGCTGGCTTCTGTTCCTAAAAAGAAGAGTTTGGTTATCATTATTCCTAGTCCAGTATTTTACTCATTATTATGCTGGCTCTGAAGGTGTTTTAAAAATTGTTATTAATTTTTAAGTGAATTTTACCTAATGTCTTTGATTACAAATACAAAAAGAAAGCTATTTCTTTGAAGATTTAAATAATACAATATTCCACGTCCTATGTCCTAAGACTGAAAATTTATATAAAAAACTAAACTTAGAATATAGATGCAATATGTTACTAAAGTTCTTAGATCTTTCATTAAATTAATTAAAGACAAAATCAATGGATTGAATATGTATGCTGGTTTTGCATTTCACTCTGGAAGACTAGATTATTCAGTGTCTATCACATAATACAATGCAACTTATAAATAGAAAAAATCTTGTTTCTTCAGAAGCAGAAGTCTGTAAACTATATTTAGTTAGACCATAAAGGTAGCTTCACTAATGTTCAAACACGATCAATATGGTTACCCTGGCTATTATCAATAGACCCTAGTTACTTTAAGAAAAATGAAGACTGAAAAAGATTTGCTCTTCATGCTCTTCATCTACAACTGTTAAACTCCAGACCTTTCAAAATAAAGAAAGGAGTGTTTTCCTTTTTAATATAATCCCAGCAAAAGCTTAATGTTTGAATATTTTAGAATGTTTCTATGAAAAGCAATACAAGATATACAAAAATATTTTTCTAGATTTAAATTCTTTTCCATTTGATAATGAAAAGTACACATTTCCCTTATACAATGAAAGAACTGCCAGTTTATACAGTTAAGAAATATTTTCCAAGCTGTAAAAGTTTCTATATTAAGAGTGGCTTACAAGGCTCTCTGACAGATTGTAGAGTTCACATCTTAGTAATGTTTGCCTTTTTGCCTACCATCTTTGGAGATTATCACAAAACCTACAAACTAGTCAACACTGTAACAAGTTAATTTATTTTTCAAAAGAGCAATTTTTAAAAGAATAAATACAAGGGTTGTTGATAGTCATCTCATTCACAGGAATTGTAATATACAAATGGGATTTTTTTTCTCTCCTGTGCAACGGCCACCCAAAATCTTAATCTGAATTTTTCATAGTAATGGATAACAAGAATAATATAGAGAATCAGAGATGAAAAAGAAAGATGCCAGGAGAGCAGAATAAAAGCATTATTATTCTTAATCCTCTTCCATATGGCTGTTGATTTTACCATTTGCTCAACTGTTGGGAGCATTTTGGTTCTGCTATCTCAAACTCCCTTTTACCAACCCCTCTGAGCAATTCTGTGTGTGGCTGGTCTGGCAAACAGGCAATACTAAAAAGCAGACAAAAATCTACACTGAGGACATTGACATGCTATTCAGATTGGAAAAGTGTGGCCAGATGATAAGTTAAGAGATGGAAGGCAGTTAATACCGATGGAGTGAAACTTCCAAAGAGTCACAAAGTAGACATGGACTAGCTACAACTACCTTGACTACTGCAGTAGTCAGTGACATAGTAGTGCCTACTGCAGAGAACCACAAGTCAAGAGTGCCGACTGACAATGAGACCATTGAAACAGTAAAGGAATTTATCTTCCTGGACTATAAAATTGACCAAAGGGGTGACTGCAACCCTGAGATCAGAAAGTGTATAGACTTGGAAGAATTACAGTGTTTGGCATGAATAACATCTTGGAAGAGTAAAGACATCAGCTTCACAACCAAATGCATATTACTTAATACAGTATTTTTTCCAATTGCTACTTAAGGCTGCGAAACTTGGGCTTGGAAGAAGGCAGATAGGAGAATGATGGACACCTCTGAACTGTGTTGCTGGAGGTAACTATTATGCATCCCATGGAGTGCAAAAATTACAAAGAAGTCCTAGACCAAACCTCACCCAAAATATGACTTGAAGCCAAGATTGACAAACAAAGCTGTCATACTTTGATCATGTCCTGGAAGTTGACTCACTTGAAAAGTCAATCATGCTGGGAATGATCAGCAGAAAAAGGAAAAAGGCCACCCAAGTACCCAGTGGCTGGACATTATAAAGAATGGCAAAAGGATGACCATGGCAGATCTGAAGGAGGCAGTGAGAGAGAGACAGGCATGGAGAGTGCTGATCCAGAGTGGCTGAGGGTTGGACATGATTGAATGGCTGACGATGACATCAACAACTACCTTGATATCCTATTGTCACATGGGAATCACAATAAGGAGGCAAGACAGCAACATCGAAATAAGTTCTGAAGATCCAGCTCAATGGGAAGAACAAGATCAAGCCATCAACACATAAACCCTGCCAGTCATCAAATTCCTTCTTGTGTATTAGTAGTAAATAAACATCCTCTAACACACAGGTGTGTCAAACTGCTGGCCTGTGGGCCGGACGAGTCACCAGGAAACCATGCCCACCCCATTGCCATCAATGGGGGAAAAGGTCCGATACATCATGCAATGTCATGTGACATCGCGAGTTTGACATGTCTGCTCTAACAGAACAAAATATATGATATATTTTTAACTTAACACAGATATAATTTGACCAGGGCTACTAGATCTGGGCAGAAAGAACACTGAAGAACATGAAATATCAATAAAGTCCTATGACTACGAGCCTGGGTCCTCTAAATTTATTTTTATTTTTATTTTAATCCCATTTATATCCCGCCCTTCTCCGAAGACTCAGGGCGGCTTACAATTTAAGCACAAACCAATGTGCTCCAAGTCATATTCCTATATGAAGTTTAAAGAATTCAGGATTGAACTGCTGAGTCCTTGGTGCTCTCTGAGCTTGATTTTTGTTTGCAAATATTTCATTACCTGATTAGGTAACATAATCTGGCAAAAGTGGGTGGAGGTACTTCATCCCTCAATGGTCTTCTTGACTTCTCATCAGACTTCAATCCATTGACTATGATATCCTGGTCTGGCTCCTTTCTTCAAGACTGTTCCCAATCAGCACTAATAGGGAATGAGAGATCCAGCCCATGGCCGCTCTTCTTTGGTGTGCTGCAGGGTTTGGTAGTCTCTCAATTACTTTTAACATCTACATGAAGCCACTGGGTGACTGAACTATATATCTCCATTCTGGGTGACCCAGGTGTGGCTGTCACTGCTCTAGAGGCCATGGGGGATAATAGACTTTGAACCATGGTAAGACCAAGTGGCTATGGATGCATAGGGCTTTGGGATCTGGGAGTTTAACATCTTTAGTTCTGGATGGAGTTCCATTGCCCCAGACAGACACATTGCATAATTTGGAAGTTATCCTCCAAGGGGAATTTCTGCTGGAAGAGTAGGAGGCAGTCATGGATAGGAGAGCTTTGCTCACCTTCATATTCTGCACCAGTTGCATTCTTTCCTGGCAAGAGTCCCTGCCTTTGGCTCACTTAGGCCCACCTCAGCATTTAGACCACTGCAATGTGCTCTATACAGGGCTACCCTTGAAAAGTATTCTGCAAGTACAGCTGCTGCAGAATGAGGTTGAATGGACAGTTCTGAGAGTCCCTAGAGTAGCTGAAAGTAATATCTTGAGTTATATTGGCTGCCGGTTTGCTTCCTGGTCCAACTTAAGGTGTTGGTTAATACCTATGAATCCTTTTATTGGGATTGACCTGCCCCACTTTGGCTGGAAGAAGGGGCATGCTGCAGACCATGTGGGTCAATGAATTCTGGCTCTGAGAGACTTTTATATCATTGCTTCCACCCTCAAGGTGAGATCCACCTGCTTTGCCTTCCAAAAGGATCTTAAAACCTGTCTCTGCTGATTGGCCTAGGGCCTGGATTAGGACGTGCCCTTTTGGAGGGGATTGGTGCATTAAATAAAAGATCCCTCCTCTACCCCTTTGTATAGTCTCCCCTTGGTTAATTATCTATTCATTCTAAAGTTAAATATACTATTTTAATGTTTTATAGCATGTTGTAAGCTATCCTGTGATAGCAATATAGGTGACATATGAATTTAAATTTTAAATATAAATAAATAAATAATTGTTAATAAGTATGCAAACAGTATTTTGGAGCTAATTATTCTTAAATTTAAAGTTTCTAAACAGAATTTAGGAAAATACTGCATCCAATCCTATATTACTATGAACATCCACTGCACAAATGCCAAGCACACAGAACAGTCCATTTAATAATTAATAGTAAAGAGCTTAATTCTGATCCCTTTCTTATATAATCTCACATTATTCCATTGAGTTCTACTAAATTGTTGCTGAATGACACTATCTAAGGATATGTATTCAGATAATGCAGCTTAAATAAGGAATTAAAACCATATTAATAATACTTGCTAAAATTAATTATAAAATGCTCTGACAAATGGTACATAAAATCAATAACTCATGTATTGGGTTTCATAATATTATACTTTTGCATCTGTTTTATTAAGCATATATGTGCTAATTGCATCTTTCCATCTCTTCACTGATTTTTAATTAATAATCCAAGTCAAGAGTAATTTTATGAAGCTAAAATTATTTGCCACAGTAATGGAAAATAATTATATAAAAAAAACAAAGGACCTCTAGTTAACAAAATACAACAGATGTCTCCAATGCCAAATATACAGAATCTTAAAATAAGACTTCTAGTGCAGTGATAAAGAACAGGCAAGAATAAAAGTCTTATACCATCTTATTTATCCTGGGGAAGCATTACAAGGCTAACTAAAAATAATAATAAAAAACCTTAATACTATCAAGTTTCAGGCACATCTTCTGTCACTATATTTCATTTTTATTCTAAAATAAAATAGCTACTCACATAAATAACTTATTTAAGAAAGATGCATCAAAGAAGCTCAAATAATTGCAGCTAATTCTCCACTACTACACAATGTAGACAATGCCCAGAACACAAATATCCCCAGTGCACTGTGGGAGAAAAAATGGCAGGGACTGAAAACTAATCATAATTGCTTTATTTTCTCCAGCATCCCAAGCATCAATTGCAAACAGAAAAAAATGAGTAAGAAATTGAAGAGATTCCACAATGAATGAGAGTACTGAGACTCAGAAAATTATAATATATTAAACATAAAATGAATTAGGCTTTGTAAGAAAAATACGCAGAAACTCCTTAACATAATCTACATTTCTCTTACAGGAAATATAACCATACAGTATAAATCCAAATACACATGGATTCTTATATGTGATACATATATGAAAGGGATAAATCTCTCTATAAGGTGATTTTTTTAGAAAAAAAATTCAAAATAAAAATTAGTTTTAACCTTCCTTATGCTGATCCAGGGGTCCCCAACCCCTGGTCTGTGGACTCGCCCCAGGCCATGGCATGGCAGAAACCAGGCTGCACAAACAAGTAAAGCCCCATCTACGGGATGCAGGCAGCATGTGAAACCACATCCCCTCCGGGGATGAAACTTCCCCTTCCATGGAACCAGTCCCTGGTGCCCAAAAGGTTGGGGGCCACTGTGCTAACCTATTGATCGCAAAGCAGTTCACAACAAAAGTATTAGATTACTCATGTATATTCTATTTGTCATCAAAATTATTCCCTAAACAATTTATAGTCTCAGAATCAAATCAGAATGCTATCTACCATGTTATGTACATATACTGATATACACATAAGCATCTGTACATATATACTTTTCTAAAGTTACCTTTTGATCAGCAGCCCCCTGGCTTTATGTTACTAATATGTAACACTTAACTGTGGAAAATGTTTAAGAGGCTTGTCTTTACAAATTAAAACACTACCTAGGATAGTAAAGTAAGTTATAGTATGTATCTCTACTATTACTAGTTCACTAAGCCAATCTAGTTGCTAGAGAAGACTTCTAATAAGATTGTGTACAGCCAAGAAAATAAACAATTGAATCATCCAACAATTAACAGTGTTCTCACTCAAAAATGCCCAGGCTAAAATGAACCTATTTTGGACATTATGTGGACACCTACATTACTAGTGGTGGTGCCAATGGTAGGAAAAGTAGAAGAAAAGAGAATAAGAGGACAACCAGCAATAGTAAGTGCACCTTGAGAAACCTAAAATAAGTTAGGGATAGATAACATGAAAAAAATCAGAAAAAGACCTATCAAAAAAGGAGGTGGATTATATATAAAAGTTCATTTTTTTAAAATCCCATCTTTCTCCGAAGACTCAGGGCGGCTTACAATCTAAAGCACAAATCAATGTGCTTAGCAATAGCCTTCATTCTATGTATATGCCTGCTTATTAGGGCTTTTTCTCCCCCAAGCGGCATTATTACAAAGTCAGCTTATTGCCCCCAACAATCTGGGTCCTCATTTTACCTACCTCGGAAGGATGGAAGGCTGAGTCAACTTTGAGCCTGGTGGGACTCGAACCTGCACTAACTGCAGGCAACTGGTGTTACTTAAGGAGCCATTAGCCCACTGCTCCACCAAGGCTCTTCAGAAAGGCACAAAACCAGATGAAAACCTCCTAGAATACATATGGGTCTGTTAAGGAATTTGTTGTGCAGAGGTCTCCTTGTGCTACCAAAGAGTTGCACAGAAAAGGAAGGGTACTGAGAGCAGTAAGAGTCACACAAGAGTACACTGAGTTGTAAAAGCAAAAAGTAGTTTACTTTTGAGGTGGTGTAAAAACAAAAATGCACAGTCAAAAATAAACAGTCCAGGTCATATACAATAGCAACGGTCCAAGAAGTAATCCAAAATACAAAGTCTTCTTACCAGTCCAGAGGTCAATACACAGTTCAGGTAACAGAGCAAACAGTAATAGTAGAGAGCAGTGAATTCAGAGAGAGAGAGAAGCTATGTTACTAGCTCCCTCTTATGGCCATGAAAACACTTACACACCCATTGGCCAATTAACATCTTAAAGACATAGCATCATGGTTAATATATTTTCAACCCAACATTTTAGGCTAACACTATATGCCTAACAGGGTCAATATAAAAGGAAAAAAGAATGACATTTATATACTACAGGCCATTCAACCAAGCTGAAGAAATAGATGAACTTTTTGCTAAACAATTAACAAATGTATGTAGGAAACATACTGTCAACGCTGCTAACACTGGATGTTCCTGCTCTGACAACTGATGAAAATGCAGCAATTTTCTCTTCTCCTTTAACATGCTTTTCTTACTTTTAGAATACAGGTGCAGTGGGGGGGATGTAAACCCAGTTAGTCATAATAACGCTGCCATGGGAACTCAACGATGAGCTGATAACATTTTGGCGGGCTGAGGAGCTGAGGAGAAAGTCTGCGCTTGAAGCTAATTGGGAAATGTGTGTTATGACAGTTTATTGGGGGTGGGAATTGTACTTTGTTACTTTGTATCAGGGAAGGGAATTTAGTTTTTGGGTTCAACTATGTAGTGCTAATACTTTGTTTCCCAAATAAATGTTCTTTAAGAAAGAATTTTGTCTCGAAGTTCTTTTGATGGGTTTCATCTATCAGAACCTTGACACATACCACAGTAGTAATGGGAGACTTTAACTGCCCTCATATCAACAGGGAGACAAACTCTACAGCAAGTGGGACATCGAACAGATGACAACTTTAACTTCCAAAAGGTAGAGGAGCGAACTACAGGAAAAGCTATATTGTACCTAATTCTTAGTAATAGAGAAGTGATAGAGGGAGTTGAAATTGCCAGAACTTTGGGTGAGAGTGACCACATCATATTGTAATTCAATATAATGCAAACACAAGCAATAGAATAATAATAATAATAATAATAATAATAATAATAATAATAATAATAATAACAACAACAACAACAACAATAATAAACCTTTATTGTCAAAGTACATGTGTACATTGAGATTAGCTGAGCCTCCCCCCGTGCTCTCTCCCCACAACACACAGTGACAACAAACCCTCCATCCTACCATACCATGTGAACCAACTACACCACACACCGGCCTCCCAAGTCAATTCTGCATAAGTTCACAGAGATTATGTCCCATTTAAAAGTCTAACAGCCCACGGATAAAAGCTATTTTTCAGCCTGTTGGTACGGCTGGCTATATTCCTATATCTCCTACCGGATGGTAGGAGAGTAAAGAGATACCGTCCAGGGTGTGAGTCATCCCTGAGAATCTTCCTCACTCTTCCAAGGCAACGAGCCCTGGCGATGTCATCCAGTGGTGTCAGGGAACAGCCCACAATGTCTTGTGCTGTGCTCACTACCCTCTGTAATACTTTCCTGTCCGCGGCTGTCAGACCAGCATACCAAACCACAATACCATACAAGAGGACGCTCTCTATAGTAGACCGGTAAAAGAGGGTCATTAGCCGTTGTTCTACCCTGTTCTTCCGCAAGGCCCTAAGAAAGTGAAGCCTCTGTTGGGCCTTTCTAGCCACCTGGGTTGTGTTAACTTTCCAGGTCCGATCTTCACAGAGGTAGACTCCCAGAAATTTAAGGAGGAAACTCTCTCTACACAGTCCTCCCCGATGTAAAGTGGGGCAGGTTCCTCCTTTTTTTCTCCAGAAGTCTAACACCATCTCTTTCGTCTTGCCAATGTTTAGGTGCAAGTTGTTGTTACTACACCATATGGATAGTTTTTGTACCTCCGCCCTATATGCATAACATAACCCAACCAGTGTCTTAAACTCTAAAAGAGCTGATTTTAACAAACTCAGAAAGTACCTAGGAAAGATTCCATGGATGAAAATCCTAAAAGGAAAAACAATTCAAGAAGCATAGGCAACTTCGAAAAATATTAATTCCAAACAAGAAATCCAAGAAGAAAGCTGTATGGTTGCACAAAAATTTCTCTGATAAACTGAAGGATAAAAAGATTAAGTACAAAAATGGAAAGAGGGATACATTAATAAGGCAGAATATCAGCAGATAACCCAAATCTGCAAAGATGAAGTCAGGAAAGCAAAGGTTCAGTATGAACAAAGACTTGCAACAAAAGTCATAGATAATTTTAAAAAGTTTCTTTCAATATATAAATAACTAGAAAAAAGTCAAGAAACCAGTCAGTCCACTAAAGAGAGAAGATGGCAAGGAAGTAACAGGCAAGAGAGAAAGCAGACCTGCTTAACTCATTCTTTGCATCAGTCTTCATGCAAAAAGAAACTATAGCCCAACCTACCAAAAACACAACCTTAAGGACTAGAAATAAAAATTAAAATAAGCAAGAAAATGGTAAGAGAACAGCTTTCTGATCTTGACGAATATAAATCACCAGGACTTGATTTGTACCAAAGGTACAAGTACAGATCAGGCAATACCTGGCTCAAAAATAATAACTGTGAAAGGGACCTTGGAGTCCTACTGGACAATCACTTAAATATGAGCCAGTACTGTGCAGCAGCAGCCAAAAAGGCTAATACAATCCTGGGTTGTATAAACAGAAGCATAGAATCAAAATCACATGAAATATTAGTACCATTTTATAAAACCTTAGTAAGACCACACCTGGAATACTGCATTCAGTTTTGATCACCACATTACAAAAAAGACTTTGGAAAAAGTGCAGCGAAGAGCAACTAGGATAATTAAAGGTCTGCAACTAGAACATATCAAGAATGATTGTAGGAACTGGGTATGGCTAGTCTAGAGAAAAGAAGGACTGGGGTGACTTGACATTAATATTCCAGTATCTGAGGGACTGCCACAAAGAAGAGGGGGTCAAATTATTCCGCAAAGGACCAAAGGGCAGGACAAGTAACAATGGATGGAAACTAATCAAGGAGAGAAGCAACCTGGAATTAAGGAGAAACTTCGTAACAGTGAGAACAATTAACCAGTGGAACATCTTGACTTCAGAAGTTGTGGGTGCTTCATCAGTGGAGATTTTTAAGAAGAGACTGGACAGTCACTTGACTCAAATTATGTAAGGTCTTCTGCTTGAGCAGGGGGTTGGACTCAACGACCTCCAAGATCCTCTCCAGCTCTATTCTGATTGCTTTCTATGTGGTTACTAGAGGTTAAAAACGACCTGATGACACACCAGTTATTGTTGTTGTTGTTGTTGTTAGTTGCGAAGTCGTGTCCGACCCATCGCGACCCTATGGACAATGTTCCTCCAGGCCTTCCTGTCCTCTACCATCTTCTGGAGTCCATCTAAGCTCACGCCTACTGCTTCAGTGACTCCATCCAGCCACCTCATTCTCTGTCGTCCCCTTCTTCTATTGCCCTCAATCTTTCCCAGCATTAGGCTCTTCTCCAGTGAGTCCTTCCTTCTCATTAGGTGGCCAAAGTATTTGAGTTTTAGCTTCAGGATCTGGCCTTCTAAAGAGCAGTCAGGGTTGATCTCCTCTAGGACTGACCGGTTTGATCGCCTTGCAGTCCAAGGAACTCGCAGGAGTCTTCTCCAGCACCATAGTTCAAAGGCTTCAATTCTTTGGCGCTCAGCCTTTCTTATGGTCCAGCTTTCACTGCCATACATTGCAACTGGGAAGACCATAGCCTTGACTATACGGATTTTTGTTGACAGGGTGATGTCTCTGCTTTTTAGTGTGCTGTCTCACCAGTTATTACTGTATCCTAAATAATATAGGGTTTCCTGCCTGAGCAGGGTTTAGACTAGATGACTTCCAAAGTGCCTTCCAACTTTGTTTTTGTTGTTGTTTTGTTGTTGTTATTATTATTATTGTTATTGTCAGGGAAGGCATACAGGGGAATGGAAAATTGGAAAAAGTGCAGGAATTGCCATGTGGTCAGAGAAGGTGCACTGGGGCAATACAGGTCAGGGAGAGTACATGAGGGTGCTCAAGAGGTGCTGCATGAGTTGGACAAAGTACATGGGGGATGGCACTGGATGAAAAGGGTGCATGGGGTTCCTTCCTGTCTTCCTCCCTTCCCTTTTCTTCTCAGGAGGCAGGTAAGTGGTTGTTGCTGGATGGGGGAGGGAGCAAAGGATTGCAAGACTGACTTGGAAACTATCACAGAACATTGAAAAAGAAGAGTGCATGACTACAGCAGAGCCCACAAGTAGCCAGCAGCATGAAAGAGCCACAATTTTCCCACATTTCATTCCCTTGGGAGTCATGGGTCCTGGATTTTGGACTCATTTTGTAAGTTAGTCCATTTGAGGTACCTTAGTTCAAAACTTGTTGCCCTGCAATGCACTAGTTTGCCCAGTTAAAATCATGACAGTGAAAGTTTTAGTATTACATAGATTAATTTTATTATTCTCAACTATGGAGACAACAGCTGAAACAAAATATCACTATTTATCATATCTTTATAATAATAGTAAGCAATTTACAAGCACTAAGCACAGTAATTAGTAAAAATCTGCTAGTTATTGCAAACAGCTTTAAATAGAAAATACTACTTACAGAGCAAGCATCTATCACAAATATGGATAAACTGGATAAAAAATGAAATAGGAATAAAAGCCAGCTGGCTGACTTTGGTCTTAATTTTATAGAAATATTTTGGAAGGTCCTGAAGTTCATGTTAGAAACCTTCCAATAGCCCTGAGTTGAAGTTGTTGAAGTTGAAGAAGTGGAGAAATGGTTAAAATTCCTCCAAGCTGATGTGCAAGATTGATCAACAGTTATCTGAAACATTTGTTATTGTTATAAAAGGTGGGTACAAAGCTACTGAAAGCAAAGGTTCACATACTTTGTAGCTTTTGATCTTTTCCACAATAAATCAATGAACAAGTATGTTTTTGACTGCTTTGTTTCATTGCACTTTATCTAGTTTTAGACTTAAGTGAAGAGCCGATCACATTTTAGGTCATATTTATGCAGAAATATTGAATTTTCAAAAGGGTTCCCAAACTTTTAAGTGACTGTTGTAGTTACTGAAAATAAATTCTACTAAATTCAGTGAAACTTATATTGGAACAATTTATACTGTAAGACTCAATCTCATGTCTACTTACTGGAAAGTAAATTTTACTAAGAAGGATTTATTCCCAGATAAATACAAGTACAGTAAGGAAGAATGTAACATCAGTTTTACTGAATGCAATCATTTATTAAATCAATCTGCAACATGAAGTCCTGCACTTTGAGTTGGGATAACTGTTCCCTGTTATCTGGGAATTCTATGCACTGCAGTCCTAACTTAGACATTAGGGAATTAGGGAAAGTAACTAACATGCTAAAGATATCTATATAACATTCACCATTTGTTAGCATGGCCATATCTAACTTTGTGTTCAATGGAAGCATGAAAATGAATGTCAGCTCTTGGAGAGCAGCAGTACTTAACAGCCAAAGTTTTATCTTGTCTGTGAGCTTTCCAGAGGCATCTGGTTTGCCAGTGTAGGAAGCAGATGGCTCTTATTCCGAATGGTTATGGGGACTATATAATCTTTGGTCTAATTCAACACAATTCATTGGGGGGGGGAGGAGAGAGGGAGAAGGGAGGGAGAGAGAATAGTTCCTCCCTTATGAACAAGAATCTATACTCATTTCTTCTTTGCAGTTTAATACCCTAATAACATAGTTTATCTAGCTTGATTTGAATATTGTTAATTTTTGCAAGTAAGAAGCAGATATCAGTGTGATGCAATTATTAAGGTATTAAACTAGAATTCAGAATGCCTGCATTAATCCTCAATCCTCAATCCTGAATTTGGGCCAGTTCCTTTCTTTTTCTTTTTCTTGGTTGTATGTTGT
Organism: Vipera ursinii; assembly: GCF_947247035.1. Lineage (NCBI taxonomy): Eukaryota > Metazoa > Chordata > Lepidosauria > Squamata > Viperidae > Vipera > Vipera ursinii. The sequence continues at coordinate 29,398,909 of NC_139514.1, read as the reverse complement.
TGTGTAACATGAAAAGATACCTTGAGCTCTAGAAAAAAGTGCAAGATAGGTAGGTGCAGCAAGCAAATTAAAAATGAGCATTATTTGAATATTGTAGCTTTATAACCTTTTATTGTAGAAAATTATTTTTGCTAAATCAGTAAGAAAAAAAGGTGAAAACCTGAAAAGTATATATAGCTAACAAAAATATACAAAAAAGTAGAATAACCAACAAAATTATTAAAGTGATGTTTTAAAGTCTTCTAAAAAAATATCCTGAAGATTTTTACATGCATTATACATTCTGTAGTCTTCATGCTTGCAGATCATCTTACAAAGCAAGCAATTTTTGAAACTGGACATTTTTTCAAAAGTAACTCACCTATGAAAATCTTGAAAGAAAATAATGTTCTAAATTCTACCTAAATCTTAGGATGGATATAAATATAAATATAAATAAATTGAATCCCAGCTATGGTAGAAAAATGGAAATATTATATAGCTATAATGATCGAATTAGAATAACAGTGAATAATAAAATGAAGTTTATATGCCACTGCAAAAAAACTAGATTGCTTAATTAACATTTGGAAATCATATAAAACCAAAACATAAAGCAAAATATTAGTAGAAATCATATGGGGGGAATAAATTTACAAAAAATAACATATACCTATTAAAATTTATGAAGTCCAAAAGTAATGTATTAATAATAAAGAAAACAGTAAAGAGGTAGACCTAAATAAACATGATGGAGCAAATGTATTAGAACATCTAGAAAGGAATCTCATGCACATTCGGTCTCCTTAAATTTCATCATAGACTACAAGGTATATAATTCTCAATTTATGACCATATGCTCAGTGACCGTTTAAGGTTGTAACCTGACTGCTCGCTATAGGCAACCATTATGGATTCAGGTTTAGAAATGTGTTTTTGTCCTCATTAAGTGCCATCATGAAAAAATATTTTTTTCAGTAACTTTTGTATGAAAAGCAAAATATGTAATAATTTTGAAATACATCTTTTTCATCATTCAAAACCGTGTGATTAAAAATAGATCATATATAAACATTAAAAGCTTACACAAGGGGACGAGGAGTGACATGATAGCAGTGTTCCAATATCTCAGGGAGAAGAGGGAGTCAAGCTATTCTCCAAAGTGCCTGAAGGCAGGACAAGAAGCAACGGATGGAAACTAATCAAGGGGAAAAGCAACCTAGAACTAAGGAGAAACTTCCTGACAGTTAGAACAACTAACCAGTGGAACAACTGGGTTAGCCCCACATGGGGCTTCCCTTGAAGACCACTCAGAGGCTCCAGCTGGTACAGAATGCAGCTGCGAGAGTTGTCTTGGGAGTTTCCCGGTACTCCCATGTTACACCTTTGCTCTGCGAGCTGCATTGGCTACCAGTTGTCTTCTGGGTGAGGTTCAAGGTTTTGGTAATGGTTTTCAAGGCCCTACATGGCATGGGTCCGGAGTACCTCAGGGATCACCTGCTGCCGGCGTCAACTTCCCTCCGCCCTGTGCGTTCCCACAGAGAGGGCCTCCTCAGGGTGCCACCGGTCAGAGAATGTCGGCTGGTGGCCCCCGGGGGAGGGCCTTCTCTGTGGGCGCCCCGGCTTTATGGAATCAGCTGCCGGTTGAGCTCCGGATGACACCTGACCTTCGCTCCTTCCGACGCGGCCTGAAGACCTACCTATTTGAGCAAGCCGGCCTGGCCTGATGGGGGATGTGCTGGGGTTTTTATTGGGGATTTTTATTACTCTACTGTTTTTAGCTTGAGCTCTAATTTAATTCTTTTTTAATTTTTGTATTCTGTATTTTTATGTGCCCTGTTCACCGCCCTGAGTCCTTCAGGAGAAGGGCGGTATACAAATATAATAAATGAAATTAAATTAAAGGAAACCTGCCTCCAGAGCCACGTGTTGCTGACCCATGGTATAGGTGGTACCTTGCTCAATAGTAGTAACTGTGAGAGGGATCTTGGAGTCCTAGTGAACAATCACTTAGATATGAGCCAGCAGTGTGCTGCAGCTGCCAAAAAAGCCAACACAGTGTTAGGCTGCGTTAACAGAGGGATTGAATCAAGATCACATGATTCTCTACATGGGGCTTCCCTTGAGGACCACCCGGAGGCTCCAACTGGTACAGAATGCAGCCGCGAGAGTTGTGTTGGGAGTTTCCCGATACTCCCATGTCACACCTCTGCTCCGTGAGCTGCACTGGTTACCAGTTGTCTTCCGGGTGAGATTCAAGGTACTAGTAATGGTGTTTAAAGCCCTACATGGCAGGGGTCCGGAGTACCTTAGGGAACACCTGCTGCCGGCGTCAACTTCCCTCCGCCCTGTGCGTTCCCACAGAGAGGGACTCCTCAGGGTGCCACCGGTCAGAGAATGTAGATTGGTGGCCCCCAGGGGGAGATCTTTCTCTGTGGGCGCCCCGGAGCTATGGAACCAGTTACCCGTTGAGCTCCGGACAGCGCCCAATCTTCGCTCCTTTCACCGCGATCTGAAAACATACCTGTTCGAACAAGCCGGCCTGGCCTGAGGGAGGATTGGTGGGGTTTTTAACTATCATTTTATTGGGGTTTTTATTAATGTATCAACTGTTTTTATGGGCATGTATTTAATTACCTTTTAATTTTTGTAACTCTGTGTTTTATTCTTGCCCTGTACACCGCCCTGAGTCCTTCGGGAGAAGGGCGGTATAGAAATATTAATAAATTAAATTAAATTAAGTATTAATACCATTTTACAATGCCTTGGTAAGGCCACACTTGAAATACTGCATCCAGTTTTGGTCACCATGATGTAAAAAAGATGTTGAGACTCTAGAAAGGGTACAGAGAAGGGCAACAAAGATGATTGGGGGACTGGAGGCTAAAACATATAGGGAACGGTTGCTGGAATTGGGTATGTCTAGTTTAAAGAAGAGAAGGATAAGGGGGGACATGAGAGCAGTGTTCCAATATCTCAGGGGCTGCTACAAGGAAGAGGGAGTCAAGCTGTTCTCCAAAGCGCCTGAAGGGAGGACAAGAAGCAACAGATGGAAACTAATCAAGGAGAGAAGCAACCTAGAACTAAGGAGAAACTTCCTTAGTTCCTGACAGTTAGAACAATTAATCAGTGGAACTGATTAATGCTCCAACACTGGAAGTTTTTAAGAAGAGACTGGACAGCCATTTGTCTGAAATAGTATATGGTTTCCTGCCCGAGAAGAGGGTTGGACTAGATGACCTCCAAGGTTATTATTATTATATTATATTATTATTATTATTATTATTATTATTATTATTATTATTATTATTATTATTATTATTATATTTTAGACAATATATTTATCATGATTTTCTTTAAGTTATTAATGGGTAATTGTTTTATTTATTATCTCTGTGTTACCTGTTTTTGTCCTGTGTTAAACTGAACAGAAAATGTCCTGGTGTTATCAAGCTCCTCCTTCCTATGCCTTTGAATTTAGTTTGTTAATGATTTAAAATGTTTATTTAACAAAAAAAAGTAGGGGAATGTCACAAATTGATTTGAACCCTCCTTGTAATCATATTTAATTTGTTTTTTACAAATATAATGCTGCTATATGTTACTTCACTTTTATAGTTTCCTTTACTGTATTTTAACTCCTTAAGAATGGGAATTTTTATTCTTGTGCCAATCTGTCCGTGTTAGTAACTAATTGATGGTAGAGTTCACACCTTAGAAACTCAAGGATTTATGTTACCATGGCTCCCTCTTTCTTCCCGCTGTAAATGCAAAAATCAAAAGGGGCCTGGTAGCACCTTTTCAGACTAACACATTTTATTAAAAGGCATAGGCTTTCCTGAACTGTAGCTCACTTCATCAGATGCACGGATGAAAAGTGCTACCAGACTTCTGATTTTTACTACTTAGATTAACAGAAATCTCCTTCTACAAAGCTGTAAATGCAGGGTTAGTCTACCTGAATAATAATTAAGACCTTGGCTTATGTTACCTATCAAAGCTGCCGTGTTGCATTTCTAAGAAGTTACCTGCAATGTTTTCCTACCATAAAACACCCTTGTCTCTGTTGGTGATCATCTTGTTTCCCTTTTGGATTGGAAAGGAATTCTTTCTGTATTTGGGATCTGCTGGCCTGCGCACATACTCAAAACTGTACTTGTTCAAAATTCTATACAAGATCTATATCAGGGGTGTCAAACTGCCGTCCCGTGGGCCAGATGTGTCACGCCAAAACCGTGCTCACCCCATTGCCAGCAATGGGAAAAAAGTCATGATGCGTCGAGATACATCACGTGACGTCGCGAATTTGACACCCATGATCTATATAATATTGCAACTCTTGCTATTTGCTTGATTGCAGACAAAAACGTGACTCATTCAACAAATTCTGAAATAATAATTGTTTGGGTTCTCTTCAGTTTTTGGTTTTCTTGCTGAGTTACTTTTGTAGATACAGTAGGAACAAAAAATGCCTCGTTGTGCAGGATATTCCAGAATTGAGGAATCACTGAAAAGATCCATTGCAAAGCAAATACACATAATTTAGGACAGAAATAGATAAATATGTTAGAAATCTATACAGATAATCTTCAACTTATGACCACAATTGAGCCCAAAATTTATGCTGCTGAAAAATTTGTTAAGTGAGTTTTGCTCAATTTTACGACTTTTCTTGTCACATTTGTTAAGTGAATCACTGCAGTTGTTAAATTAGCAGCAATGTTATTAAGTGAATCTGGTTTCCCCACTGACTTTGCTTGTCAGAAGGTTGCAAAAGGTGATCACATGATTCTAGAAATCTGCAACTATTATAAATGTGAATCAGTTGTCAAGCATCCAAATGTAAATCATGTGAGCATGGAGATGCTGAAACGGTCGTAAGTGTGAAGAATGGTCATAAGTCATTTTTTTCAATGCCATTATAACTTCAAATGGTTACTAAGTGAATTGTTGCAAGTTGAGGACTACCTGCATTTCAAATTGAAATTGGAAAGAAAGTATTACACAATATTAAGGACATAACATAATCATTATTTCTAGTCAGTGCCCTTAGTCCCATATTTTTTTAGTAAATGTACTTTCAGGACTTCAAGGACAGATCCATGTATCACAGACTAAAGTAATTTGGACAGGATCCTGTAGAACAGGGATGTCAAACTGCCGGCCCATGGGCCGCACACGTTATCCAGAAGCTGCACCCACTCCATTGCCGGCAATGGCAAAACCGTCCCGATACGCTGCGTGACGTCACAAGTTTGACATGTCTGCTGTAGAATGTCAATAATCAAATAATATGAAATTTAAATTTCACAAGAATCAATTCATGCACTGACCCTCCTAACAAACCTGCTTGTCATCTTAAGCAACAGTTTACTAAAGCCACCTTAAATATTCCCACTGTGCCTTAGGCAATGAAACCTGAAATTGCAATAGGCCAAACTGGAGCAAATAAATGACATCCAGAAGCAAGATGCTTGCATTAATGAGTTGCATAAATATACAGTATCCCATGTGATCATAAATTTAGCTTGTAGTGTTTGTTGGCCAGCAAGTATCTCTCATTAATCAGCCTGAAATGTTTTACATTACCCTGAACTCTAGCAATGTAAGAGAGTAAAATGTATTAAAATTTAAAAAAAAATCTGAAATTAATAAAATTGGTAAAGAAATAAAAAATTGACTTAATTCTTTGGTTCAGCAATTTCAGTAACTTAAGCATAATATAAAATATTGCATTGGAGTTTCTTGAGCCATCAAAAATTTCCCAGGTAATTTTTTTTCAGTTTGCTTGACTGTATAGTGCTTTTATACTGTATAAAGGTAAAGGTAAAGTTTCCCCCGCACATGCGTGCTAGTCATTTCCGACTCTAGGGGCCGGTGCTCATCTCCGTTTCAAAGCCGAAGAGCCAGCACTTGTCCGAGGACATCTCCGTGGTCATGTGGCCAGCATGACTAGACGCCAAAGGCGCATGAAACGCTGTTACCTTCCCACCGTAGTGGTCCCTATTTTTCTACTTTCATTTTATGTGCTTTCGAACTGCTAGGTTGGCAGAAGCTGGGACGAGTAACGGGCGCTCACTCTGTTATGCAGCACTTGGGATTTGACCCGCCAAACAGACGACCTTCTGATCGACAAGCTCAGCGTCCTAACCCACTGAGCCACCGCGTCCCTCTTTATACTGTATAAGACCTATTAAAGTAATATATGCAGCCCTGAACCATTGTAAACTTTACAGGATATAAGACAGGGTGTAATAATTGAAAGCAGTTTAAAAAAATGCTGATTCTGAATTGAGATTCAGATTCAAATTCAAATTCAAATGATGAATTAACTTTGCCTTCTTAGCTTTCTTCTGCCGAACAAATTCTTAAATGATACCGCTACAATGAGTTTGTTAAAACATTGGTTAAGAATCCAATTCAGCTTTCAAAACAAATGATGAATTACATGATGGAAAAAAGTAAATTTCGTTCTACAGCTCTGTCAAGCACAATTTAGCATCACTATACTGTAAACAATGGCTCTAGATCTAAGTACCAATTCCCAAGGGAAACAGTTTTAAGATCTCGTTTAGCCCAAGCACCGGAAACATTAATTTAATACTTTTTTTTCATTGATGTACTATTGATTCTCCCTTTTCAACATATATGATAAGGCAAGAAATTTTGCAAATACACAGATTTAACAGGAAGCAAAAAGATGCAAAACAAATGTTTCATTATTATGGTATAAGCTTTGTAAGAAATAGTTTGCTATATTTCATAATTGAATGCAGTTATTTAAGTTGTATGTTAAAAAATAAAGTCAAGGATAGACTATATTAACATTGTTCAAATTAATTATAATGTAGGAAAGAAGTCATGACCTGCTGAATAAAGTGTAGAATATGAAAACAACTGAACAACATACTTTTTAATGACAAAAATAACACATGTTCCTAAGCTTGTAAGCCGCCCTGAGTCTTCGGAGAAGGGCGGGATATAAATGGAATTAAAATAAAAAAAAATAAAAAAATAATCTCTGGAAAATAATTGGTGGGAATTCAGGGTTGACACAATATTAATTTTTATTCCTGTTTTAGATTTGAAACAAAGTAATTTAATCAGAACTAATTCAGTATACATAAAATCATTCCTTCATACATTTCTGCTGCTTTCTCTTTTCACTCACATCCTTCCAATATAATGCACTATTTTTTTTACAATAACTATGTAAACATAGAGGTTTCAAATTCATATCCTCAAAATAAATACATGCATACTTTCAGTACATCTCAATAATCAAGAATGTCATATTTTCTTTTCCAGCCTAATAAACTTAATTTCATTTCAGTTGCATTTTCTGTTTCTATTATTTTAATATGACTATATCATATTTGCTTAGAATTAATTCTCATTGTGTTCAATGGGGCTTACTCCCTAGAAGGCACATTTAGATTTGCAGCTTCTACTGTAAAAGAAGCTACATATTTATATCCAATTACAATACAAATAAAGAAAATGTACTGTCAACACATCCCCTCACAAAAATAGAATGAGTAATTAAAAAGAAACTACCCTTCATAGTTTCTATGAAAAAGCACCAACAATAATAATGTTCAGATCAAGCTAATTTTTTCTTATTCTTTATTCATAGACTCACCTGATCTACCTGATCTTCATTCAGAGACTTTTCTTACTTCCTATCTCTTATTATGGTATTCCATTTTGTGTTAATCTACAAGGGCAAACTGTTAAATAAGTGCTAGCATATAAGCAATAAATCCTTTTTACACTGATTCAGTTTACTATCTTGCACTGAAAAAGAAGGTCTTTCCAAACTTTACAATCTTTGGCCTTAAGCTTAAAGCCTCACATCTTTCCAGTCAATAATGAATTATAATGCCACCCTAGAAATATTCTCAGACCTTGCCTGTTTTTTCCAGTTTGAATGTCCGAATGGCTGATTCATGCTTCCATTATATCACAATTATATTTTTGTTTGGTACCCCTGTGTCTCTTACCAGTCATCTGCAGATGGTCTAAAAGCCACAGAACAAACTGTACCTCACATTAGTTCCATTTTATGGAATACATTCCACTTACCACAAGGCACAGACACTTTCACACAAGTTTTAAAGATCCTTCTTTTGCCAGTTATTTATTCTGAATGCTGAAAAACGAGGTCTCAATTTCTTGCTTCCTCTGAGTCTAAATACATAAATACAAAGGAAAAATTAGGTTTACCTTACAGCCATTAATTCTGTTCTCAGAAGAATTTATGCACACTTAGTAGAGAGAGCTGCCAGATAACCAAGGTATTGTAACTTCACATCTAACACTGTGGTGAATTTTAGTCAGCCCATTGTGGTACAATTATACTACAAATGAAGCTTTTAAAAATTAAGAAAAGTTAACAGAAAACTAATTTCTAAAAGATAAATGGTAAAAATGAATTATATAATTTATATTTTAGGCAATTTTACAATGAGATTTTATTTTGATGTGAGGAAAAGGTTTGGGTATAACAACAGAATGGTAAGTAGTAAAAATGTTTTTTCCCTGGAGAGATCACTTATTTAGGATTTGTACAGAAACTGACATGTTGATTTAACTGTTGTTCTACCTCAGGAGTCTTCAAACTTGGCCCTTTTATGACTTGTGGACTTCAATTCCCTGGCTGAGGAATTCTGGGAATTGAAGTTCACAAGTCATAAAAGGGCCAAGTTTGAAGACCCCTGTTTTACCTGGATATTCAAGGCTGCTCAGAAATTCTCATAGATTTTGTTGCTTTTAATGTTCCAATTTCCTCCTTTTATTTCAGATGATTATCAGAGTAGGACATACTGGAAGCCCACTAGATAGGTAGCCCACTAGATAGGCAACTAGATTGGTAGTTACCTACGTCTGGGATAGCTGTGGTATGGACAACATAATTCACTATGCAATTAGCTTAGGATCCAGATGTTGTCTTATTTCTCACATAGGTAAGCAAGTCCTAGGATTCTTATCAGACTTTACCTTGAGCAATTTCACCTCCAAAAGGCTACCAGCTGTAATTCATTACTCAAACTAGGTAACATCATCAGTGTTAGTAAGGACTGCAGTTTGCTGTCACTTTATATGCTGGTGGCTTGCCCTGTCAGTGTTGGTGGGCATGATCTTAGAGATTCTTTGGTTGTGTTGTTTGGCAATTTCTTGATTGGGATATTGTTTACTTGTTGTTGGTTTGATGTTAACTTGGAGTTAATCTATGCTGATCTTGGTGCTGATTGCTGGTGGAGAGGTGCTTGGGTCTTTTTGTTCCCTTTTGGGCTGGGTGATAGTCTCTTATGCATAGTCTGTAGATGTTGTTAATGTCTATGTATCTATTAATGGCTGATTTGTCAGAGTGCCAAGCTTTTAGAAATTCCCTGATATTTTTGCACTTGGCTTGGTCTTTCCCAATTGAAACTATGGTTAAATCTGTCTATATGTTGTGAAATTAAAGAATTTCCATTATGTCTTCTGACTGCTAGTTGATGTTCATGGATGCATTCTGCCAGTTTTCTGCCTATTTGTTCTACCCAGTGGTTGTTGCAGTCCTTAGATGTAATGCCTCCTATTTTTTCTTCTGGGGTTGTTGGATCTTTTGGTCTGCTTAGGATGTTTTGAAGGGCTTTAACTGGCTTGTGTGCTATGCTGATTCCATGTGGTTGTAGGAGTCTGTTTCTGGCATATTCTTGATGTATGGCAGTGTTTGTGTTGGTTGTGCTATATTGGGGTGAGTGGTATTGGGTTTGATAAAGTTGCATGGTGTAGAAATAGTAGTCAAAATTAGCAGATTAAAATATTGTGGGATTTCCAAATACAAACTGGTCAAATTTTGGCACATAATACCATATTTAACTTTGGTTGAAAAGAAGAAATTATGGATAATCAATGTGGCAATATGAGGGATAATAAAATAGAAGACAAAGAATTGGAGCAGATGAGACAATTCTGAAAATTGAAATTGAAAGATTATGGCATAAACCAACTTTGCAGCTACCAATGGTTACTGGCACACTGGATGCCATACAAAAAAATCTTTGACAGAAAATCTGCACATTGACATTTGTTAATTTCAAAAGACCGCATTACTTACATTCACACATATTCTATGTCAATACATTATGATATCCTAAGTTCTTGGGAAGATCTAAGGAAGAACTTGATGTGTACGAAGGCCAAATCCAGCTAAAGAACTGGCAGCTGTGATTTCACAGTATTGTTTAAACCTCTATGCTGCTCAACTCTCAATGACTTTAGAGAGCTCACAACAATCAAAGCAATTATACAACAATCAAACAAATGTAACACACTTTAATAGGCAATATAAGGCAATTTCTAAGTGAAGAGTCATATATAGTTAAGATATACAGTTGACTCTCTCCAAACAGAAGAACTTCTTCCATAGGCACAGAAAAGTAAGTAAAGGATCTAGTAAGAAATTGAACAGAGAGAGTTTTCAATTTTCCTGACTTCTCCTTACTACAGATTTTAAGGAAAACAGGGAAGATAAATATAATTCAGTGCTTATTAATAGAGGTATCCTTCATAAACTTGCTAAATTCTTTACAAAAATGCATTATGTTGTGTAAAAAAATTCCTCTACTTCCTGTTATTTCTTCTCTGTGGATTTATTGCTTATCCAGAATTGTGAGAAAATAATCTCTCTCCATTTACCCTCCTCATATAACTCATAACAGTATCTTAATCACTGTGTCCTTTTGTCCTCCTTTTCTTGTTAAATGAAAGTTCAACAGTTTCAGCCTTCCTCCTTAGGAAAATGCTCCTCATCATTATCCTGCTGTTTTTTCTCATTCATTATGGGGATACAGAAATACAGATGATCTTGTAAATATTCTGTAAAAGGGGATAAACAAATTAAACTGAAATTCATGTTTTATAAAACTGTAAGTGAAACCTAAAAGCAGCACAAAAGTTTCAATGTGTATCAGTCAATCTTGGAATTGCATTCTTCAGACAGGAAGGTGGTGCAAAGTGTGGTGAGGATGGCTGAAAAGATTATTGGCAGTTCCCTCTCTTCCATCCAGACATAGCACAGAAGCGTTGCTTGAGCAGGGTCCCTAAGATTATCCTCTTCACAACCTGTTTTCTTTGTTACCTTCTGGGAAGAGACTTCGTGGTATCCGAAGCAGAATATCCAGATTCAGCCATAGTTTCATTCCATACAGCATTAACTTTGTGAACTCTCAAGCTTCCTCCTTCTGTTATATATTCAAGATGAACAGTATTTAATATTTATTTTTTATGTTTATGTATAGGTGTGGGTCTATACATATACATATGTTGTATATAGTATATTTAGGTGTGTGTGTCATGTATGTGTTGACTTTGAGAGCGGGCAACTAAATTTTATTTTTGATGTGTGCCATTGTGCCCACAGTAAAAAATGATGATAAAGGTTATCTTATCTAAAAACACTGCATTAAAGATCAAACAGATAGATTACATCTTTAATGAAGAGGGATCCCATGATCCAAGAATGATAAAAATCATACCTAGTGTAGTGGCATAATTCCGATGATGACAGACAATTGGTTCAGCTTACCTAATCAGTGCCATCTCAATATTTTATTTTCAGTATTTACTCTTGTTAAATAGGAATCCCAACTTTTGTTTTAACAAAATCATTAGACGTTTTTGGAACCTTAAATGGGCAAGTCTTTTTCAAAGTTTCTGATAAGTATTAGCAGTGCTTTTTTTGTAAAAGAAAAAGGTGCCAGAACTCACACCCGCCTTGCCTACCCTACAAGGTTCCATCCAAAAAAGGTGCCGGAACTCCGTTCTGAGCGTTTTATGACAAAAAAGCCCTGAGTATTAGTACCCTGATATGTTATTTACCACAGTGGATGACACTGTGATTTATTGATTCCTGTGATATTAAACTAGCCTTATTGACCACTGTAAAAACTGTAGTAAAATCGAGTCATGCATTGAGCCACTTAACAAATGCAATGACTAAAATTCCTGGCTCAGTTGTGGTCGTAAATTGAGAGTTAATTGTATATGCACAACATGTACATAGACTCTTATGAGTACAGCAGAATAATTATTTGTGACATATCATCCCCTTGGCCTATTTTGTAACATTCATAAATGTTTACATTCATAAAAGAGGTAGGTGGTGGAGAATCTGTACTAGACAAGCACTCAAAATTCATTAGAGCAAACTTGTTTAGTATCTGTAGATATATGAACCAATTTTTTAAAAAGAAATAACAGCTTAATATAGTTGCTTGCAAAAATATGCATGGAAATTTCTGATAAAAACAGAAAATAACAATATTAAAGGAAGAATTTAAATTGGGTCAACTTAGAAATGTTAGTTCAGCACTGTAGCACTGAATAGATAAAAGATATAAGTATGTTATTAGAAATCACTACATAGGATGACCACAGCCTTGAATCTTAAGCCTTGAATAAGTGATTCAGATTCATCTTTTTGATATGTAAAGATATACAATGAACATTTAGGGGGAAAGTCCTATTTTAGCCCTTTTTCAATAATTATTTCCAGATAAATTTATTTTTTTCCCAAGCAGAACCATCCAGGGATTTATTTATTTTTTTAAAAAAGACTTGTCCATTTGACTCCTGAAGTCTGCCCGGACAAGTCCCTGAAGATTTTTTTGACAGGTTTTGGAAATTCAGGAGTGGTTTGCCATTGCCTCTTCTCTAGGGCTGAGAGAAAGTGTCTGGTTTTATGCTTAAGGCCAGCTAGAAATCATGGTCTCCAGGTTTCTAGCCTGATGGCTTAACAACTATACCAAACTGGTTCTCTTCCATTAGACCTGGATAAAAGAAAAACAAAACAAGTGTCTCCCACAGAATGTATCTTGATAGCACCATATTCCAGGAAGAAAAGAATCAATAATCAGAATAAAATTTAAATTGCAAAATGTAATTTACACAGTACAAGTAGCCCTCTGTACCTCACTGTGATGATTAAATTCAACGTCTTTTATCTAGGTATATAAGAATCAGTGTGATTTTGGTTATTTTCCGAGCAGAACTCCTAGTGATTTATACTTTTTAAAAAATCTATATTGCACATTACTGGAACTGCTTAATTCTATCAGACATTTCAGTAATTTGAAATAGACACACATATCCAAAGGAAATTAATACATTAAGGAATTGCTGGCTTAAAACTACAAATAATTCTTAAAAGAAAGATTCCCAGGAATGTAATGTTTTATATTTGTTCAGGAGATTTGTCCATTCAAATATATTCATAACTAGGGAAACAGCGAGTGTGTATTCAGTCAGTAGAACAGACTCTGTCCTCAGGTAACCTCAAACAGCTGCCTTGAGCAAAAAGCGCTGTCTCTTCTTCGTCTCTGAAGCACTTAGTTCTCTCACATTCCTCCCCTTAGGAATGACAGTAATGCAAAACAGACCCTTCCTGTTGGTTGAGGAAGTGTCAATGCAGCACATCTAACAGCAGTACTGAACTTCTGTATGTTATAGATATGTGTTAAAGATGTATCTAAACCTTCCATTTGCTAAAAGAGAGGAAGCCCACAAACACCTGGCTTCTGTTAAATACGCCTTGGGATTTGATTATGTTTTCATTTCAAATACATTGCTAAAAAGATTTAACAAATGTGTCAGAAGCATCACAATTAAAATAAGGCATACTATATGATATAAAATATAAAATATAAAATCCAAGATTTAAATATGTACAAGTTGGGGATCTTGCCCAGAAACTAGCAACATTAGTTGTATTCTGTTCCATTGACATGAGGTCTTAAAGTGTACCCTCATCAGGCTACAAAGGTATGGTGCTGTTTGCATATCATCTCAAGCACAAAGGCCAGAAGCCACCACATAGCCCCATTTATTCAGAGTGTCTATGGATCTTGTTGTACCCATGCACAGTCTATTCAGTGATTTCCATATTTCCCAGCTTTTGTCAGACCCAGGTGCCAGCTCCTCTGTTGGTTCCATCCAAGGCTGGTTCTTGTTGCGTTCCGTAGGGCCATAAATATATTTACTTTCCTTTAAAGCACCTTGTGGTTACATCTGGATGAAAAATAATGTTTTAGAAGAGTGATTTCTTTTCTTTTCTTTTCAGATTCATTAGCATGTTCCATAGAATTCTAGTGAGATGAAAGATTCTCAAGCTTCTCAAGAGATGAAGAATTCTACAGCAAAGCATCTCTCAAATTATTCACATAGCTGCACTAAACATATCAATTCCCTTCTTTCCGAGATTCTATTTCCATGATCAATTCTGCTGCAATTCTCTGAATCGGTTGTAGTTTGTCTGAATATTTTGACAGATCGATTTCCCAGACTATGACATGGTATTTAAGGTGAGACTGACTAATGGGCAACAGAGCAGAAATTTTATTTTACCAAGAATTTGTATTTATTCAATTTAAAATTGCATTTGCTTTTTTAGTAGCAATATTTTATTGTTGACTTATATTCATTTTATAAGCTCCTGTAGTTCCAGGATGCTTTACACATGTCTTATTATCAAGCTAAATATTCTCCAAACTACATATTTATATTTGATTTTGTTTTTCTTAAGTGAAGGACTTCTCATTTACTTTTATTACCATTATGGAGCTATAATAAAAGACTATTAATTGGGGTTTTTTCACTTTGATAAGTATATATTCAGGATACTAAGAAAAAGTACTTTTTATACAATACATAAACTATGGGATCAACTGCCATCAGATTTGTTGACAGATAGGCAGACAGATAAAATTTCACAAATTCATTGAGCATAAGGTTCTCAGTAGATAACTGATGGTCTGAATTAAAGGCAGCATGACTTAAACAGCAGTAATTAGGAAGTAAACGTGAAAACGATTATTGTCAATGTGTTCTTGTATATATTTGCAATACAAAACTCATTATAACAAAAATATAAAGATTACAACAAAATATAAAAGCAAAATAGATTAAGCAGGATTTCCTGAATCTGATCACCTCCAGATGGGATGAGCCTGGAAGTTATCTATCTGAGGATATCATCATCATCTTGTACTATCAAGATAGGTGATGGTTTTTGAAATTTAAAATTGCTTGGTTTGGTGTGATTTGGTTTGCTTTCATCCTAAAAAGGACCTGAGGATTGTATCTTTGAGCCTTTCAACATTCTGATTTCCTCATGTATCATGACTTCTTGTTCTGCGATTATACACCACAGATGTAATCCTTTGAAAAATGTAAGGAATGGAAGAAATATTCTAGTCAAATTTACAACATTATTAAATGCATTTTGCATATGCCAAAAAGGATATTGAAATTGATGGAGTGACAACCTCTATTTCGTGATATGTTCTTCCTGTTAGATAACTCCAGGGGCATTTTCTAACTGGACCAGGCAGAAAAACTTGATCATCATCATTCAAGACCCCAGAAAGAATCAGCAACTTTTTCTGAGTAGAAAATTCAGATTCCATATTGATACTCCAATTAATTACCATTACATTCATAAGTTTATAAAAACAAATTAATTATAGAACTGCGCCAATATGCTCTGCCCATTCCTCTGATATTCATAATTACTGCAATTTTAATTTTATAATTTTCCTAAGATACCAGGCAACTCATTTTTCTTCGATTTAGATGATTTAGAATACATATATCTTGCAGAAGAGGAAGCTTTTGCAAGATTACTAAAGGACTGGGATCAAAACCAAATTCAGCATTCTTGTCTTACAATACAACAGAGATTCACAATTGTGCTCTAAGGCCATTTTTTACAATTTAATTAAAATTTAACTATGATATCATTATGTTAACTGGAAGAAAAGTTTATTATTATTTTAAACATGTTTACTTTTTAATCAATTATGAAACTACTTTTCCCTCTGTACCTCATTGTGCAAACTTTCTTCTCTTTGTATAAGTTCCCTGTTTCTCTTTGGATTGCAATTTGATATAATTCTTTGATCTCTAACTTTTAGTGCTGTAGCTCATCTAGATATTTTCTTTTCCTTTCTCTTACTGCATAACCAACAGTTTACACTTCATTTCTGTTACTCAATCTTTTCCATTTCAGTTCATCCTTGCCTAGGTGAACTTTTATTTTTAACATAGGCCCTTTTGTCCTTCCTCATTTTTGACTCCCAGAAACGATAACAACACATATAGTTACTATTTTTGCAGGTAATTTATAAACTAAGGATATTACAGATAACAGGTAATAGATTTTTTATCTATTTCAGCTAAAATAGTTGGAAACTACTTCCTGCAATTTCTGTAAGTAACATATAGCATAGTAGAAATTGTTGCACTTTAGATTAACAAATACAATATAAAGGTAGAGGTAAAGGTTCCCCTGCACACGTGTGCTAGTCATTTCCAACTCTAAGGGCCAGTGCTCATCTCCGTTTCAAAGCCGAAGAGCAAGTGCTTGTCCGAGGACGTGTCCGTGGTCATGTGGCCGGCATGACTAGATGCCAAACTCTTATTTACCATTGACCATTAGTAATTCAGATTCTTGTACACAGCATAAGGTTCAATAAATCTTTATAATCATTTAAATTGCCTGGATTTCCTAATTTTCCTCTCACTTGACAGAAAGGTATCAACTGATTGCTGTTCACCTTAAAATGATTATAGAATATATCAGTATGGAATGATGTCAATGTCAGTAAAAATTATTTCCATTAAAATGAAAAGGTTATAATCTCTCAGAAGGAAAACTGAAATATCTAATATGGAAAAAATAAGTATTAACAAATCTAAGAAAGGATATAGTGTATGTATTTCTCTATTTCAGAGAGAAGACATGTTTGTTTTCCACTCTTGGCGACTTTCAAAGTGTGAACTTCCAGAAATTTCCAGCCAGCATAGTACTGGTGAAAATTCTGGGAGAAGTCCACATCTTTGGAAATTGCTAAAATCCAAACACTGACTGACCTGCAACACACATGGAATTCTGTAATTCAATACCGTATTTTCTTCCTTATTAAAAAGTATAATATATTTCTGATAATTCTAATAGTGTAATATTTTCTTCAATTTGAGATAATTTATTAAAAGTTGTGATGTTCTTGTTGTTCTCTGAGCTTGGTTGTTTTCTTGCCGACATTTTATTACCCAAGAGAGGTAACATCATCAGTGCTACTGAGGTTTGCTCTCAGTTTATCATGCTCTGTCACTGTTGGTGGCAGTGGTCTTGGAGGTCTTTAGTTGGTCTACTTTAGATTGTTTGGAATATTTCTTGACTGTTGGTCTGGTGTTAATCTTGGTTGTTGATCTCTGTTCATCCGGGTGTCATCTCTGGATGAGGAAGTGTTTTGGTTTTTTTGCTTCCTTTTTGACTTATTCATTGTCTTAGATCTGTCCATATCTTGTGAAATTAGTTTTCATCATGTCTTCTGACTGCTAGTTGATGTTCACGGATGCTTTCTGCCAGTATCTGCCTGTTTGTTGTGCATAGTGACTATCAACAGTCTCTACAATGCACATTATTGATGACTCCTGCTTTTTCTTCTGGAGTTGCTGGATCTCTTGGTTTACTTAGAATGTTTCGAGGACTTTAATTGATTTGTGTGTTATGTCGATCCTAAACCCTACCCCAAGACTATCCCCCACCAACACTGACAGGGCAAGCCACTAGAATATAAATTGAGAGTAAATACCACTCCTTACTAGCATTGATTATGTTACCTCATTTGGATAATGAAACATCTGAAAAAAACAACAAAAAATCTCAGAGAGCACCTCATTCCAACCCTTTGCTACAAATATTTTTCTTTAATAATCAATATCAATAGTTATCAGAAAATGAGATGAACCCTACCAAAACCAAAAAATTCACTGTTAAATAAGTATGCATCTAATTGGACTGTTGACACGGAAATAAGAAAACAGTTTTGATACAATGGTGAAACATATATGGGATACAGCTGTTGGTCTTCTGTGTGTATTTATTATATGATACTTTGCCCCCCAAATACTCTGTTTCCAGTTAGAATCCACAAATCATTCCCAATAAATAGTGGGTATTTTGGAGAAGTGCTATGATATGGTGCTCCTATTTTGGAAGATAGTTAATAGATCAATATCTATTAGTGCTGGCACCAGCATTTTACTTGTATCATTCATCTATTTATTCAATACTTTTTCCTTTGGGAAAACTGCAATTATGCGGTATGCAAACTATCTACTACAGACATGTCAAACAGAAGGCCCGGGGGCCGGATGCGGCCCGCAAAGTGGTTTCATGCGGCCCGCGAAGCCATCCTGGAAAAAGTGAGGGAACGGCCCCCTCTGCCTTGGCCCTGCCCAGAGACCCTCCTTCTGCCAGAGACCCCCAGATCTGTCTCACTCCTGCCCAGGCCCCCATAGGCACCCTTGATGCGAACGATGTAGAGCTGGCCACGCCCACCCAGCAGGCCATATGCACTCTAGCGACGCCCACCCAGTAGGTCACGCCCACCCGGCCCCTTGAGGGCAACCGCAATGCTGATGCGGCCCTCAATGAAATTGAGTTTGACACCCCTGATCTACTATATCCCTCTTATTAGTTTTAGACTGTGCATTGTTCCAATAGTCATAGTAGTAATAGTATTTAAATTAAATACAGTTCTAAATGAAAGAATATGCTATCTGGGGCTGAAATATAGAAGACTTAATGTACTACTAATGCACAGAACATAGTTTATAACTTTCTTTATCAGGATATATATGGTCCAGTAACACATAGTGATAAACACATTTTTTAAAATTTTGAGACAATAAATGAGCTGTATTCATTCTTTTAAATTCTGTCTTAAGATCCTCAGGATTTATAACTCTATCACTGAATATTATAGTTTCTAGCACAATGGAGTACCAATGTATTTTCTTTATTTCTATCCTATATCAGGTTTACAAAATTTATAAGATTTGTACCATTCCTTTAAACAAGATTCTTAATAACACTCTTGATTCAACAACTAAACTGAGAACACAAAACGTGTATTCACCTGCAATAGACATAAATATACTGCATATGATACTGGAAAAATCACTGTTGATAAAAATTTAGGACTACACTTCAAAAGTAGACAGATAATTTTCTGTTACCTAAAAGATAAAAATAAACAACCGGACAAGAGCCTTGGTGGAGCAGTGGGCTAATGCCTCCTTAAGTAACACCAGCTGCCTGCAATTAGTACAGGTTCACATCCCACCAGGCTCAAGGTTGACTCAGCCTTCCATCCTTCCGAGGTCGGTAAAATGAGGACCCAGATTGTTGGGGGCAATTAAGCTGACTTTGTAATAATGCCGCTTGGGGGTGTGTGTGAAAGCCCTAACAAGCAGGCATATACATAGAATGAAGGCTATTGCTAAGCACATTGATTTGTGCTTAGATTGTAAGCCGCCCTAAGTCTTCAGAGAAGGGCGGGATATAAATGGGATTAAAAAAAAAACTGTTAGCATACACATTTCAATTTCAAGTTTATTCAGTTAAATTCAACTATAAAGTAAAATATAATTATTCCATGTATTAGCCAACAAATTATTAATAATTATGCTGTACCCTTAATTAATCAGTTTTTAAAATTGTATAGCAGTGAAGGCTGTCTCATACACAAGTCACTTTGTTAAATGTGACATTCAAATCCATCTTTGCAATACGCTCTGCTCTGGAGTTGGGCCATGGAATAAAATGCTATAAAAAACAAAATAAACCAAAACCCTGCTGTGGAAACAGGACAAAGCTAGTTTTCACATCTCCTGCACAGATAGAAACAAGACAGAAGTAAAAGGCACCAAATGGAGCTCAAAGCTTTAGTATGATATCCAGCCTCCACATTCTGGCAGAATCTGCAACCAAGCTATCAGTCCCTCCAAGTCAAATCATTGCACATATTCTGAATGCCCACAATTCTCTTGCTTTCAGGAGTTTATTCCTTTTTAAACACATTTTTTTTTAAAAGGGAAATATTAAAGGTGGATATACCGAAGTTTTTATTTTAGAATAATTAATTTTGCAGCTGTTACATTTATTCTTTAAGCAAAATAAAACCTACTTTTTAAATTACATCTTTCTTTGTTAGATGCTTCTGGCATGGAGATTCCCACCCAACTGGATTACTAGATACACTACAGAAATTCATACAAATCTTTCTGCACAAAATACAATTAGCCACATAGAAGCAAAAATGTTGAGATGGACATGTAACTCCAATTTTGTCAGAGATTAAGGTGTATTTGCTTTGATATCAGATGGATTATTTGCATCTATTATCAAGATCACCAATTTTTATCTGAGTTGATTGAGGCTAGCAGAATTACTTTTATTATGAATCAATACTGTGAGGAAAACCAGAAAAAAACAGACCGCACAATAAAGATGTGAAACATTTCAATTGATTCACTAGGACCCTTACATTTTTATATAATAAATATAATATAATAATATAATATAATATAATATAATATAATATAATATAATATAATATAATATAATATAATATAATATAATATAATATAATATAATATAATATAATATAATATAATAATATAATATAATATTAAAATATTTAATATTTATTTGTTATGTATATGTAAGGGTGTGGTTCTATGCATATGTGTATATAGTATGGTTAGGTGTGTATCATGTGTGTGTTCCACTTTGAGAGCGGGCAACTAAATTTCATTTTTGATGTGTGCCATTGTGCCCACAGTAAAAAAATAAGGTTATCTTATCTTATTTTTGTATATTTGTATCTAATACTACTTTGTTCATTCATGAATAACATGCAGCTTGGTGTCCATTTTGGGTCCATTTATCCTTCCTTCCTTCCTTCCTTCCTTCCTTCCTTCCTTCCTTCCTTCCTTCCTTCCTTCCTTCCTTCATTCAACTGGTTGCAGATTAAAACACTTTAGTTGTCATTATCAATGTTCTGGACCATGTGTATCAGAAGACTGTGAAACTCTTAGTCAGCTATTTCCAATGTTATGCCTTTCAGATAAATTACTAGGTATTTCTGATTGAGAGTTCTGGAACTTGTCATCAAATGCATATGGAGGAAACAAAATTGAAGAAATAATTGCTCACATTCATCATGTGCACATGCGCGCATACACACAGAGAGAGAGAGAGAGAGGAGAGAAACAGAGGCATCATATTATATAACACATAGGAAAAAATTGGATGAAATCTATGTATGACATATAATTAATGTTTATGGATTTTCTAAAATATTGTTCAGATGTAGGTCTTATAATAATTCCATAATCTGTTATATAAGTATCTTATATGCAGGCTGATAACCAGAACACTTTGTTTTCTAAAACCTGTATCTATTCCTATAATATACATTTATTTTACTGACATTTGATCCTGATATTTGGCAGCATATTTTGCATGAATCTGCATTCAGTAATATATTGGTTATTTATCTCATCTGAAGATTTTTTCTTGTGACATAGCATAGCACAACTTGATTGGAAAACTCACAGTGTTTTGATATAACAATTTAGCAAGTGCTTCGGGATAGCTTTCTTGAAACTAACTAACTCACTCACTCACTCTCATTTATTTATTTATTTATAATTCATTAGCCTTTATATATTTTAGACTGCAATTCCCAGAAATTTTGTCATGGCCATGTTTGCTAGAAACTCTGGGACATATTGCTTAAGACCAATGGATGATAATTGAAAATAATATGTTAAAATGTATTTCTGCAACATAAAGAATATTAGTATATCTTTACTGCTACATTATAAATGTTTTGTGAATAATGTTTCTTTCTTAATGCATAAAATGGATAGATTTGAAGAAAAAAGTTGTTTTTCCACACACACATAACTACCTCCATACCTGGAGTAGGTATGGAGGTAGTTATGTATGTGGAAAAGCAACTTCTCCCCCCCCCCACATTTTGCACTCTGGAGTAGAGTGGAAAACCATTTTCTCTCCAGGATTGAATGGGTAACTGGCAGATGTATTTAAATATCTCAGTATAGAACATTTTAAAATATAATGGTTCATAATATCATTTCTTCATTTCATTGTACACCATTAATGTATAAAGTGTTTTGGTTATATATAATTCTGTAAGAGATTTTCAGTAGATACAGTACATCATTCTTGGAGATACTCACCATAAATATTGGTTGTTACACAACCAATAAACTGTCATATGTAGTTTTTGTCTTCTGCAGACATATAATTCACAGAAGTTTCTTTATTTTGTACTTAAAAAAGCTTTTTTGCTTTACTTTTACACATTCTTTTCTTTCATTCCCAGGAGTCAGCTTATGCTACATTTGCTTTATTAAAAATTCACAAATGTTCTGGATTGATATATCTCCCTTCTTATCTTCCCTGATTTACAATGTCTTATTTTTAAGATTTTTTTAAAAAGTTCATAGATTGAATGCCAATCTCAGTTGAAATCCTATGCTTATTTACCTGATAGACTATTATTGTTACAATATTAAAGTTTGAACATGAAATTAAAGCATCAGTTCAATTTAAAGTAAACTACATGGATTGATTTGCAGGGACATTTTGACATTACTAACTTTTCCAAAGCTTTAAGAGGCATTCCAAACAGAATCAATTCTTTTAAACCTATTTCTCATGTTCCTTCCTTTTCCATAATTGAGATGTTATCTATTTTCTCTTAATGGTTATCCTAATGACTGTTTTATTCCTTTGTCAAGGCTACCTCCGCAGTCCTCTGCAATGATCTGCTTCTTATACAAAGCACTGCACACCTTCAGTATTTATTGTTAACTGATGCTTTGAGCAAGATCTCCTTATTGAGATTGTCATACATATCAACATTTATGAAAACAAGTATCCACACTTCCCAGCTACAATGCTTTCAGTTTTGTATATTTAAAACTAATCATAGTATTGAAGCTATGATTTCTGAAAGATCCAGATGATGTATATCTCATTTTTCTTCATACGATACAGTTCCACATTTTCCTATACATGATTGGAAAACAGATTTCAAAATGAATCTAGAGCAGGGGTGTCAAACTGCTGGCCCGTGGGCTGGATGCATCATGGCAAAACTGTGTCCACCCCATTGCCGGCAATGGCAAAAAAGTCGTGATACATTGCGACACGTCATATGACACTGCGAGTTTGACACCCCTGAGCTAGAGGAATTAAAACTGCAAAGGCCATTCAACTCTCTCCATACTTGCCAATATACGACAAATATCATCTCAAATCTACATGATACACTCCTATCATCAAGTTAAATTCTGATTTAGAAACTGATCTGAGGAAAAAAGAATATAAGTGTAAAATAATTTCATTCACTTATGGAGAGAATAAAATTGTGATGAATTTTCTGTTCATTATGTAAGTCTTTATTAGTTATATCATAGATGTGCCTTCTTTAGATGTAGCCTACATTTTGTTATATTTTGGTATCAACATAATGATATTCAAAAATATTATATTCTCATTAAATGATTTGTTAACATATAATTACTGAAAAGATACACTGAATTTCGACTTTCTACTTAGATAAATTTCATTAGACAAAGATTCCCACTGGAAATCATAAAGGTAAAGGTAAAGGTTCCCCCGCACATGCATGCTAGTCGTTTCCGACTCTAGGGTCCGGTGCTCATCTCCGTTTCAAAGCCGAAGAGCCACACAATTGAAATTAAAAACAAAACAGAAGAAATTCCATGTCTATTTTGTACATATCTGTTCATAAGTGTCTTTTGCCCCATTTTTAGTAGTT
This sequence comes from Vipera ursinii, assembly GCF_947247035.1. Taxonomy (NCBI): domain Eukaryota; kingdom Metazoa; phylum Chordata; class Lepidosauria; order Squamata; family Viperidae; genus Vipera; species Vipera ursinii. The sequence goes on along the minus strand of NC_139514.1, from coordinate 29,375,216 downwards.
GTCTACTACCCTTACAAACTACTGATTATTAAGGGCTCAACATTTTCTTTATTTCTTTAGGACTTTGTGTTGGGAGCTATGAAGCACAGTATCTTCATACTGTGCATCTGAAGAAGTATTCTAGCAGACATGGCACATTATACACAGTGGCTTCTCCCTTCTTAAAGAGAAATATGTGAAATAGGCAGCCACTGCTAGTCCAGACACTGAAAATAACAGGGTGTCATGAAATGTCACTTCCAATAGATCAAATGCAATGTGGTAAAATTAAAAGAAGCTTCATATTATATGACATTTTATGTACCTAAAACATAGTGGAAATATTTATAGAACGGTGCACTAATCTACGTATATATGTTCCAATCTGGGCCCCAATCAAGCAAATAATATTACTTTGTTGTAAAATCTGAAGCAAATTTTTATTCCCACTATATTTACTACTGAAACAGACTGATTATTACGAAGTAATGAAAAGAAAAAAAATATGGAAATAGAATTTCCTAGAAAATGGGTCTTTCAAAGAGAAATCAGAAAATCAGAGAAATCATCCCAGATATTCTGGAAAGAAAATGCTCATACTGGGGAGAAAGAAAAATGTATTGGCACAATGGGCAAAGACGGGAATAAATTGTAAAATGAAGTGACTCCTAAAGTTTATCTTTGCTAAAAATAATTATTCTCCATGGTTTATGAACCATATGAAATTTATCAGAGGTTGTCTTCAGAAATTAGCATCCTAGATAAAAGTTAAATTCCTAAATCAATTATTACCTTTGATAATGACTGATTCAAGGAACGTTTTGACAAAAGACATTGTACAAGGATATTTCAGATCACACTGATTTTCAATGGGAATGAAAATTAAGTATTCTAGTTGACTGTGAAATAAATCTGTAATTACATTTTACAGATCTTTAATTTTAAGCTGCTTCAGAAATTAGACATGCTTTTAAAATGTTCATTTTTTGCCATCTATATCAACTAAGCATTTGTTTGTTTGTTTCATTTGGACACCAAATATAAAGGAAGCATTCTTTCTTTACTGATATTTTTTAGACATTCATCTAGGTGTTGTATAAGTGAAGATGACACAACCACCCACACTGTTTTGATTTCTTTTTAAAAGGCTCTTAACAGCTTAACACAGCAGCTGCTGCTACTTTTCAGCACAACTTTTTTATCTTACAAAGGCCATTGCGTTTTGGGCATGATTTTCTCAAAACGCATTTCAAAAACCTCTAGGCTCATGTCTTTCACCTATTCAGCCTGCCAAAATTTACCCTAAGTATTCTTGTTTTATGAATAGCCCTGTTCAGATAATCCAAGGTAAAACTGGCTTTAATATCTTCTGGAAACTGAAGTAGGATGATTCCAATGTTATACAAATTATTTTCCTCAAAATATATTCCATGCGATTTTTTATATTAATCATTCATCCAGTTAAAATTAATTGTACCGAAAGGTTTCAGATAATATAATATTTTATACTGTGGTGTTTAGCCTGGATTTTTAAGCCTCCAGTTTAAAAGCAGTGTCATAAATAAATTCCTCTGCCCTTTGAAAAAAAGACAATATAGCTAAGCCTTCTCTCACTTCCAAAAATCTAGACCAACTAGAAATTGGGCTAGATAAGGCCAGGTAAATCTCCTTTGAAGACATACCTTTTGAAGATTTCAGGTAGTCTTTCTATCCCAAGCTTTTATACAGCATGGTGTTGGCTAAGAGCAACAAAATACTTGATAAATCATAACAGAAAAATCAATCTAATCTCCTCTAAAACCAAAACCAAAATAGTTTTTCCATAATGCCCTCACATACTACAATTGCAAAAACATGATTCACTACTGTGTTGAAATGGGAACACATAAAAAAATGTAACACAGTAAAGCTTGATATGACTTGACAAAAAAGCCCCTAAACTCCCTCTAAGTAAAAAAAAAAAACTAGTTCTACTTATATGCAAAATCTATGAAAAGATCCTTTACTTATACCAGAGAAATTGCATTTTGGAAGACATCAATTTGGTACATACTTGGAGAAAGCATAAAAAAAATGAAGTGAAAATTGATATTTTCAGACTTTCTCTGAAATGCCCATTAGAGCTCTCAGACTTGGAAAATGCAAGTTCTGTTGTCTAAGTTTATCTTGCTAAGACACAATGGCAAAGAGTCAACTTGACTGAGTAGTACCAGGCTAGAAATCCAGAGACCATGAGTTCTAGTGTCAACTTAGGCAGAACGCCAGTTGGGTGACCTTGGGCCAGTCACTCTACAGGAAACTACAGACCTATCAGACTGACCTAAATACCTGGGAAGATTCTGGAAGAGATAATCAAACAACAAATCAGCGAACACCTAGATGCAAACAAAGTCATCACTAAAAGTCAACATGGGTTTGTCAAAAACAGATCATGCCAGACAAATCTTATCACATTCTTTGACCAAGTGACAAAATTAGTGGACCACAGGAATGCTCTAGATATAATTTACTTGGACTTCAGTAAGGCATTTGATAAAGTAGATCACAACCTACTACTTGATAAGATAGAAAAATGTGGGTTAGATAGCATCACCACCAGATGGATTCGTAGCTGGCTGACAGGCCGTACTCAGCGTGTGGTCCTCAATGGAACTGCATCTACATAGAAGGAAGTGTGTAGTGGGGTGCCCCAGGGCTCTGTTCTGGGCCCAGTGCTCATCAATATCTTCATTAACGATTTGGATGAGGGGATAGATGGGGAACTCATCAAATTTGCAGACGACACCAAGCTGGCAGGAATAGCCAATACTCCAGAAGATAGGCTTAAAATACAGGAGGATCTGGACAGACTCGAACACTGGACACTATCTAACAAAATGAAATTCAATGGTGAAAAAAGTAAGGTTCTACGTTTAGGCAGGAAAAAGCAAACGCACAGGTATAGTATAGGTAGTACCTTGCTCAATAGTGGTAACTGTGAGAGGGATCTCGGAGTCCTAGTAGACAATCACTTCAATATGAGCCAGCAGTGTGCTGCAGCTGCCAAAAAAGCCAACACAGTGCTAGGCTGCATTAACAGAGGGATAGAATCAAGATCAAGTGAAGTACTAATACCACTTTACAATGCTTTGGTAAGGCCACACCTGGAATACTGCATCCAGTTTTGGTCACCACGATGTAAAAAAGATGTCGAGACTCTAGAAAGGGTACAGAGAAGAGCAACAAAGATGATTGGGGGACTGGAGGCTAAAACATATAGGGAACAGTTGCTGGAATTGGGTATGTGTAGTTTAACGAAGAGAAGAGTGAGGGATGACATGATAGCAGTGTTCCAATATCTCAGGGGCTGCCACAAAGAAGAGGGAGTCAAGCTATTCTCCAAAGCACCTGAAAGCAGGACAAGAAGCAATGGATGGAAACTAGTCAAGGAGAGAAGCAACCTAGAACTAAGGACAAACTTCCTGACAGTTAGAACAATTAACCAGTGGAACAACCTGCCTCAAGAGGTGGTGAATGCTCCAACACTGGAGGTTTTTAAGAAGAGACTAGACAGCCATTTGCCTGAAATGGTATAGGGTTTCCTGCCTGAGCAGGGGGTTGGACTAGATGACCTCCAAGGTCCCTTCCAACTTTATTATTATTATTATTATTATTATTATTATTATTATTATTATTATTATTATTATTATTATTATTATTTATTATTGTTGTTGTTGTTGTTGTTGTTGTTGTTGTTGTTGTTACCCTCAGTCTTAGGAAGGAGGCAATGGCAAACCATTTCTGAAAAACTGAAGGGAATTTTCCAGGTAGTTGCCATAGACAAAAGCAATACAACAGTGCATGTACAGGTAGTCAAAAGCACCAAAAAACCACCACCAATAGTGCGTATACAAACAAACCTACTGACACAATTGAAAATGAGACATGCAAAACTTTGATATAATATCATGGATCTGACCTTCTGCCTTTGTCTAAACAACAAACTAGTATACTATGCTTATTAACCCTCTGTTTTTAGTGACCTATTCCTGAAATGAAATTTGAGTATTTTCTTTGCTACATCAGCCTGGCTCAGCTTCATTGTGCCTGCAATTCAACACTTTAGTTTTGGATATTCTTGGTTCATTATACTATGATAAAGATGCAGTTGTTCTTCCAATTCAGCAAACAGGAAATATGAGAAGCTGCATTAAGAGTATATCTCATTTTATTAAGCCTTGATTAACTGTTGATTAGAAATCCTACGATACTGAATAAATATTTCAAAGCATACAAGAATACAATGAAACACAGGCTGGTTTCCCATGGCTCATATTTTTTAAGAAGTATGAATCATTTGATCTCAGTGGAATTAATTTTCCCAGTTTCTTCCATTATTTATTAGCCCGAGGGGGCAAGGTCTCAGGACCCAAAAGTAGCTTCAAGTTTTTCACCATCTGTGCTGAAGTGAAGCCAATGCAAATTCTACCTTCATCTCTGCACTTTTATGCCTCCTGCAATATTTCATTTCACACTTGTGATCTCTTGCTTTGGAAACAATAAAATATGCACATCTCATCAACCTGGAAGAACCATTTGTCACACATAACAAAAAATGGCTCTCAAGTAATTCAAAGTACAGTATCTAAAGAAAGGGCCAAGAAAGATGTAGCCTTAAGTGCTGACAAAAATATACCTTCAAAAGCCATATTGCCATAGTATGTTAGTCAGCATGTACAGTACTAATTTAAGTTTGAACAATGCCTGTTGGGTAACCAGAATTTATTCCTGTACAGTCTGCTGCAATATCATGCTATAAGAAAACACAAACAGGAATAATGGTATAATAATATCACAAAGTGACATACAATACTTTACTTTAAAAATAAAAATGGGAAAGCATGGGAGGACTGCTTGTCAGAAATTCTGCTCTGACAGGGTGAAGCTTCGGCCAAAAAAGTTGATACAGTATGCTATTTCTTTTAAAGGCATAATTGTAGCTACAATCTTGAAATCATAAGCACAAATAAATATTGTGAGAGACCAGTTAGATATGAATCATTTGTGGCCTCCTATATGCATGACTGGCTCATCCATAAAGAGTGAGAAGTTTTTTAAGAATAGTTTGTCACAGTGAACATTGGAGAAGGCTTTTGGGCAATGGATAAATTCTGAATCATGACGAGGCTTCCAAGTTTTGGAGTGCCTTACCACTACTAAGATGGTAATAATAAGAGAATCCAGCTAGCCAGTCAATTAACAATGGCTTTTCAATAATGGGAGCCAGTTCTGGGAGGAATGCCATTCATTGTGGCAATCAACAACAGCAACAGTTCCTTGCAGCAGAGATCAGTTGCCAAGGTGGCCAGGAAAATGGAGTGGCAAAGATCCAGATCAATGATGGAACTTGGCACTGGATCAGGCAATTGTCCAGCAGAAGCAAAGCAAGCTCAGCTAATGGAATAGACTAGTGAAAACGGTTAAGGTCCAAAAGTCAATGGGACCAAGAGAAATGAAGAGAAGAACAACATGTGAAAGTTGTTGGAGCTACACTTCCAAGCCAGCTAAGAGCCATGTTAAAGCCCACGTCATTGCAGCCAGAAGAATAGCACCTCCACAGCAGCAGGATGGTCTCCAAGTAGGGTACAGTTTAGACAGCAGCTGCTCAGCCAAACAGCTGGCAAGGGCTTTTTTGCACCCAGCAATCACAGCTCCGAGGAAAGGAAAGTCATAATGCTACAGTTGTCTTTGTTAACAATAAGAGAAATGGAGTTAAAAATGATTTTTGCAACTTAAATTAATTTTGGATTTATAAATAAATAGGGAAATGATTTGGTATATATAAACTGAATAAACAAAAACAGAAAAATATACTAAAGTAAAAGATGAAAGCAACATAATAACTGATAATTTAAAGATGCAAACATATTTCATCAATATTACTGTAAATTATATAAAACTGTGTGATACTGGGCCAGTGGCTCTCTCAACCCAACCCATCTCACAGGGTTGTTGTTGAGAAAATAAGAGGAGAAAGGGGGTGGATATGTTTGTCAATTTGAGTTATATGTAGAAAATAAGGAAGGAAGGAAGGAAGGAAGGAAGGAAGGAAGGAAGGAAGGAAGGAAGGAAGGAAGGAAAAGGAAGGAAGGAAGGAAGGAAGGAAGGAAGGAAGGAAGGAAGGAAGGAAGGAAGGAAGGAAGGAAGAGAATTTCCCTATTTAAATAAGCAAAATTTACACAAGATCACAGAAAATCAGAAAAAAAAAGGAATGAACCTTTAACAATAAGGGAAGTCTATGAAGCTATAAAAAAGGTCAAAATGAAGAAACTGTCTGGACCGTTTAGAAGTTTAAGTACTAAAATCATTGCAACACATGATGAACTCTATTTTACAGATTGGGAAGCTACTGGATACTTGGATAGAGGCTAATATAGGAAGCCATATTCAGCCCAAAATTAACTTGCTTGCTCCTTAGTTAGATGAACTCTGATACAGTAAAATCAGTTTTATATATTTTTACAAAAAATGATAAGTACCTGTAAAAACCAACCAGGCTGAGTAGCCTGGAATGAACATTTCAGTTAATTTTCAGATAAGTAAGGGTTATCGATTGCTATGTTGCAAAACAATCAACAAATTGGGAAGACATTTAGAAAGGTAAGTATGAGATTAGTTAAAGTTCAAAAAAGGAGCCGGAGATTAATAAAGCAAGGAGAATAGGTAGATCAACAGAGTTAAATATAATACCTTAGTATTGTCATTCCAATTTTAAACCAATCCTATAAAGTAAAGAAGGCTTTTGTCCCGTAATATCAGAAATAACATTTAAACTTTTACATAGCCACCCATCTTATACCAAACTCTGGGTGGCTCCCTCTCAAGAATTAAAACAACATAAAAACCATATTAATACTACTACTATTAGCATTCTTGCTAGTTCAGAAGAAGCAGGCAGATTAAAGTACTTATTAAAAATTGATTAACCATATTCTACCCCTTCTCCAACAAGAAAACCAGTTGCTGAATATAAAGTCAAGAAATGTGACAAAGTATAGCAAGATTATATGGAAACTACTGATAAGAAAAAAGGTGCTAAGACAAAGATACAAGAATAAGAGATAGTCATGCATTGTGTGAAGGGATGGATGAGCTGAAGTCATGTACTGGAAAATGACACAGAACACAAATTCAGAGACAGAGAAGAAAAAAATTGCATTTTTGTACATTGCAATTGGAATAATTATGAAAGCACAGTAAGATAATGAATGTTGACATATACAAAGGTAAATGAGAAAGAAAAGAAACCAGCATTTTAAGGAAATGAAACCAAATAGCATCATGCATAAGTCTGCTACTCCTGTGTCAGTCAAGAGTGAAAGGATTAAGATATAGTACTATGTATAAAAATAAACAGTTCTAAAATCACTGTGATAGTTTTGCAATTCCTGATAAATATATTTTCCCAATTAAAAACGGCAAAAGAAGGAAAAAAATGTATACTAATTTGCATTTTTAGCAAGAAATGTAAAACATAGTTTGGAATCCATTAGAAAAATTTTGGCTAACTATAAACAAATCTGCAAAGGTTACTATTTAATAACACTGACAGTGAAAATTGATTCCTCATATTAAACCTTATGAGCATCATTCTGCACATGGATTCACTTAGTGGAGTGAAAGAGTTCTAACAAGAAACTAAAAGTATACACTGCAACTTAATGTCCACCTCTCTTTGATTCTGGAAATAATTTCGAAAGAAATAAACTGTACTATTTTGATTATGGTGTGCAATAGTTCAGATATCCAAAACTAACACCCAAGGAATTATGCATCTTCTTTTATTTGATATATCTGAATCTTCCTGTGGCTTCCCAAGAAACTCTTTCCGATTCTCAAATTTATACAAATGGAGATGAAGCTTTATAACATTCATAATTATATATAAATCAGAAAGCACAAACAAAATATATAGGGTCTATAATAAGTACTATCAAAAATAATAAAGTATAACATGAACTGCTGTTATGCATTGATATGTGCACGTTTGTCCGTGTATGTTCCTAGATCCACATATTCTGCTAATGTGTGTTTGACAAAAAGTATTAGAAAATCTTTTACTTACAGGAATGCAATTCAATTCAACCTTTTTTTGTTTTTAAGGTGCAGTGATTTCAGCATCTAAAATGTAACTTCAGGCACTCTGAAAAGAAACAGGTTAAAATCTCTTTCAGTAATAATTGCTATTTCAGATTTAATTAAAAATTAAACTTTCATAATGTTTCACCATCCAAAGCAATGCATTATCAGTCAAGCATAGCTCTTTTTTTTTAGTTAGAAAAGCTCTTTCAGAGTAGTTTGTAATGAAGAAAGAAATAAAGAAGACACTTCAGAGTAGAAAAAATATAGCTCTGAAATAAAGGTTCGCAAATAGCATTCTGAAAGAAGGGGGGCAGATGGGAACATTTCCCGAATCTTTATATCAACAGCTAACTTATTAAAAGAATGGGCATTATAATTTGTTTTTTAAAAAAGATGAATTTACATATGCATGATTGTGTGAGAAATGAGCAACACACACACACACACACACAAACACACAAGAAATTTTAGGACAAAACTGAAATGAAAAAGGAACAGCACTTTGATACAGATGTATGCGCTAAATGGGAAATCTTCACAGTTTATTGATGTATTTCTGTCGTCGTCAGGGCTCCTAAGGCAGATTGCATTCACATTGTTTAAATTATAGTATATTTAACTGCAAATACTTGCACAGAATTGAAAAACAAAATGTACCATACAATTTTATTCAGAACAACTGTTTAAAAATCTCTTTTCTCAGACAAAATTATGTAAGATCTATGTTAAGAAAGCAAAGGAATAAGCAATAACCTCTTATAGTTTGAGAGTACATGTTGTGCTTATATAACTACAGGATTAAAATATCACGGTGTGTTGTTTTTTTTAAATGAAATATACAATACACTGGTGAAATAGTGGTGCCAAAGTTTCAGGGTTGTTGTGCTATTTTGGGAATAGTGCTGCATAGTTTTACAAATACAATGATATAAAACAGAAAAGGAAGAATAAAAAGCAAAAATAAAAATATGTCATCAAAAACAAAATGATAGCATGTCCTGTTTAATTTTTACTACAGACAACTCAACAAAATGTGATACTAGTTATTTACAAATATTAAAACACAAAGCTCCCCTTCTAAATCAGGTTAAGGCATGTACAGTCAGTTCATATAGTCAAAGAAATGTTGGAATAAGTAGAGACAGCAGACAATGAAATCTCACAAGAGCATTTATTTTGGTAAGAAAAAAAGATTTTGGTAGGATATTACAATATACACCCATTTAATAATCAATAGTTGCTTTTCTCTACACATAAAAATAGCTCTTATGAAACAATATATCTAACATCACATGAATCTTAGATAGCACAAATTTTTAACTTTGAAACTGTGATTCAATCATGTGCATGTTGATTTAGTTCTTAAAATCCACTCTGCCATCTACAATTTTGTGTAAAGGTAACTGATAATAGACAATCTGTAAATACCACTGCAAAGTTTTTTCTTTATATTTGGCATTATTTCAGTGAGCTTACGTAAGTTAAAGAATTCAAAAAGTATAGAATTTTTGTTTGTATTTTGCCAGAGATAATAAAACTAAATAAGCCATGAATTTCATATTTCATTATTCCTATCTAGTTATAGATGCTATAAATTTATAGATCAGTTTTATACATATTTGGAATTTGTGCACTATATATATGTACCTTACACACACCCACAAATACAAATACATTAGTCCCTTCCAAAGTTTTATCTTCAGCTCAACTGCATTACTATAGTAAGCTAAAGAACTGTTCTGAGTCAAATGAACACTTAATATGTACTTCAAATTGAAGAGAGACATTTGAGGTTTGCTTTCCATGCCGAACAATCTAATCTCTCCTGAAATCAAAGGAATTTTTTAAATTCTAAAAAGTATCTGAGTAATGATATAGCTGGACCATACAGACTAAAATTTAACAGAGGGATATGAATTCAAACATTTTGGCAGGGGTTACACCCCTCTTAAAGATGTAGTCATTGTTGAATATACTGCTGAAGGTTTAGTAATGGACAGGACTAGAATTGCACAAGTGGGAGAGTTACAGTCAATAACAAATGCCTTAGTCAACTGCTTCTTGAACTACTACTGTATAATGCATTCTAAGTGGGACCACTTTTTTTGCTTTTCTAGAATACTGTAGTCAGATGATTGACCAGAGACAAGGGCGCATGTATTTAACAACCAGGTTTCACTAGAAGCCCAAGTTAGCTCCTTTTTTTGATACTGTTTTATTAAAGAAGAAAGCTTGTTAATGATTAACTGGCATGATGAACATGCCAGTTAATCAGGTTTCTAAAGTAGTTTGAACTTGTGGGTGCAGTTTATTTATTTATTTATAATATTTGTATGCTTTAAACTGATTTGTCTCTAAATTTTCTCTTTAATATTATTTTTATCATAGAAAATAAAATATAAAACAGTAAAACAAACAAGCAAAAGCATTCAACCCTAACAAGAAAAAAAAGAAAAAATACTGTTAAAAAGTGTAAAAAATGATCAGTTAAATTTAACTTTTAACATATAGGATCCAAATGTCTCTAAATTTTAATTAGATATTGTAATTTCCTTATACTTAGGCAGAGTGGAAAAAGCAAGATATAAACTGAATAAATACTTTTTTGCATATGGGCTGATCATTCATAAAGTATTTCTAAAGTTCTTTGAAGCTTGCCCTTGATTAATTTTGCAGCTTTTCCCCCTTATTCAAGACAATCCCTTCAAGTTCAGATCATCTAAAATTCTAAAAGAGGAAAAGCATAAAGGTTAAAATGATATACAAACTTATAACAGCAAATGTCAACAGAAAAATGGGGTACAAATTATACAGTTGTTTCTTTATTAAGATACTGATATTTTATCAACAGGGAATTAAGATTCTGTCTGCCATCAACAGAATCATTCTGAAAGGTGAACATTTTGATGATACAGGGGAAAGTTAGCAAAAAAAAGATAAAATATAAAAATGGGCTGGATAATGCTGAGACCTTCAGAAAAAACAATAAAGAAAAATATCACAAATGGATTCCCAAGATAAAATATAATGGTACTGATTCAGAATGCTGTTGATTTCTCCAGTCTAAGCCCACTTTCCTTCTCCCTCCTGCTCACATGACCTAAAACACAGCATATGTGTTGCCTAATGTACTCATACAAACATTCACACATAGCCACAACATCAGTGGGAAGCAGATATGCTCACCCAAACACCTACACAGATGCAACAGTAACTTCTATTAAGAGTTTTTGATTATACAAAGTAAATACCAAAATCTCCCACGGCCACTTCTGGTAAGTTGGTAAAAGCTCTACATGCATTCCGTACCTTGTTAAAATATTCACATGATGTCAACACTAAAGTCAGCTCTTCTTAATAATAAGATTTTTTTAATAATAGGAGATTTTTCATGAGAACTCTTCTAATGATAGCAATAAAATATATAAAAATGAGTAAGATGGGTACTGTTCTCATTCAAACTGAGGTAACTATTATAAAGGCATTAATTATAATAAAAGGTAAAGTTAGTGAATACTAATGCTATCCCCAGAAGAAAGGATACTTTGGTAAGAATAGCTGTACTGACTTATGCAACTGATTCAGTAAATTATGATACTTCCGTATTTTTCAAAATTAACACCAGTATTATTCTTTTATATCAACAAATCAACAAATGGAAACTGTTAATCAACAAATGGCAACCATGTGCATTTGCACATGCTTATTCCATCTTTAATCTTTATAAATATTCCATTTAATATTTTATATTTACAAAAATGTTTTATATTTTACTTATATTTATTAATATTCAATTAATACCTACAACAAAGATAATAATTCCATAGTAATGCTATATATATATATATATATATATATATATATATATATATATATATATATGTTTTCTTCAATTCCACACACACACACACACACACACACACACACACACACACACACACACACACACACATATATATATATATATATATATATATATATATATATATATATATATATATATATATATATATACACACATACATACATACATAACATACATACATGCAAGGGACGTGGTGGCTTAGTGGGTTAGGACGCTGAGCTTGTTGATAAATAGGGACCACTATGGGACCACTATGGTGGGAAGGTAACAGTGTTCCGTGCGCCTTTGGCATCTAGTCATGCCGGCCACATGACCACGTAGATGTCCTCGGACAAGCGCTGGCTCTTCGGCTTTGAAATGGAGATGAGCACCGGCCCCTAGAGTTGGAAATGACTAGCACGCATGTACGGGGGAACCTTTACCATATATATATCTTACATACATACATACACATCTTACACACATACACACACACATACATATATGTGTTTGTGCATGCGTGTGTGTGTATGTATATGTGTGTAAGATGTGTATGTAAGATCAGACCGGTTTGATCAATACATCTTGGGTTTTTGAACTTGCTATATTGCAGTTCTATTATTATGATTTCTTTTGCCTTGCAGCTCCAACCTAGGAGTGTTAAGCAGGGTTCAAGTCGCTACTGAAACAGCTATCCTAGCCTTTGTCAGCAAAAAGAAATTCAAATACACACAGAGACACACGTGTGTGTCTCTGTGTGTTTTCGTAGATTTTCACGGGTATAGGTATGTAGGTCTTGGCGTATTCAGGTCTTCCTGAGCTGTCACGCAGCCCATTATCTAGATTGTTACAACACAAAAGACTAATGGGCACACAGCCAACACCTCAGCCACACAGGATGTTACAAAACAGCCAACTTATCCACAAACAATAACCCCATCAACCAATCAACATGTAACAACACAGCCAACCAACCCGCTTACAGCAACAAAGCCAGCAACCCACACACCCCCACCAATATTTATAGATAGACGGCAGCTGCAATCACGCTTTGCTCGCACAAGCACGAAGCCGAAGACACCAGCCTGAAGATGACAAGTGGGACCTCGTCGAAACGTTGCCAAGACACTATCAAGCTTAAACGAGAAAAGACCCGAATACGCCAAGACCTACATACCTGTACCCGTGAAAATCTATGAATATGTGTGTGTGTGTGTGTGTGTGTGTGTGTGTGTGTGTGTGTTTCTCTGTGTGTGTGTGTGTGTGTATATGTATATGTATGTGTATGTGTGGGAGTGGGTGTGGGTGTAACTAACTCATAGACCAGTTTCCCAAAACACAGCCCCATTCCCACCTTTTGTTATCACACATTATCATACTTTGAACTCCAAAAAAATTATCAATTAGGTATTTAAGCAATAAGTAAAAAGAAGTAGAGGAACAGAATTAGGATACAAATATAAAATAAATGTAAAATAAATGAAGGCTGTGTAGCATATACAGTTTTGTTACCATAAGGATTGTCTATTGTAACTACTCTTTTTTTAAAAAAAAAAAAAGAAAGAAAGAATTTTCTGAAGAGTCCAGCTATTGAAGCACTGTCAGCATTTTAAAGGCTGGAATTTTAAAATATACTGAATTATTCTTATAACTGCTGATTAAATGGGCTAAGAATTTTTCATAATACCTCTTGACACTTCCCTCGTACACAAAGTGATGACGAAAAATAAGCTGGCTACAGAAAAACTATAGTATTCCAGTATTCCAACTGTTTTCTTGCACAAGCTGTCCCTAGATCCTGTTTATGTTCCTAAAGAACAGGAACAGTTGACAGCATGCAGCTTTTGAGAGGTCTTGCACAAATATATTTTTTTACTAAAGATATAAATTCTTTTAAGCTCTGAGTCTGAGCCTTCAGTTCATTGCAAATTTGCTTATATTCTTCACATCTTCATAACATGTTACTCTCTCCAATTTGTCAAAGGTTGCAAATGTCTTGATTTTTACAGCCTCACTTTTTATATAGAATGATATTGTCTCCCATGCTTCAAATTACTACCAAGAAGAAATATGAGTTAATAAACAGGGGCTACAATTCTTTTAACATACATTCTGTTCCAATATAAATAAGTATTTCTGTAACTATCATTCTTCAGTAGGAAGCTGGGTGGATGAAGGAAATGGTTCAACCAAGGAAATGTGCACTGGATACAATATAGAAAAAAAAAGGATCTGACAGAAAGAACATGAATTATATTAGTTGAAAACTGAGGAAAAATGAAATTGGAAATCAGCATTAAAGCAATGAAAGTTCTTTATTTTCATCAGTGAAAACTGGAAAACAGTTCAAACTAAGGGGTTTTATAACCTAACATACTGCATGAAAGATATAAAAAAGTAAAAGATAAAATCACTGCTTCTTCAGGATACAACTTAGCTTCTTATGCAACATCTGTTTTTTGTTACATTTTAGCACTGAATTAGGTTAAAATATCTTGAATTGTTTCTTCTCTAAAATGTCCTTTCAGAAAATGAAAATTCATTTAACATTTCTTAATATTCTGTAGCACAATTGACTATAATACAGATGAATAAATAAGTAACATTTATACTGCAACATTTATGCTGGCTACTTTGTCTAGTTTATTTGGAATTTTCTCTAAGGAAAAATATTAATTAGAATAGAACCATACTACTACTTTTTCCTTTACTGATATAATGAAATTAATATTTAAAAGTTTTTGGGATATATGAAAATTCTTATAATACATTTCCATTCAAGGAAGCAGCCTTAACTTTGTTTAGGCACATAATCATATAAATAAAACAAGAGAACAGAGAGATACAAATGTCACATTCTATCATCCCCCTTTATGGGTTTTTAGAATTTATGAACGAACTTCAGAATTTCTTTATTTTTACACAATATACATTTTTATGGTGATCATTATGTATTTTTTTTATTTAAAAGCTTAAGAGATTAATTTCTTAGCTAGAGCTTAGGGACTTTCTTCAATCATTTAGACATGGCTTGATTTCCATGTCTAGCTTCTGTTATTTCAGCAATAGCTCTCCATGACACAGCAAGCTGCCCTCATATTTTGAAATTTCCCATGTAATGTCTCATTGCCATATGTCAAAAAGTCTCATTTTTACAGGGTAAACATTTAATAATTAAAATGCATGAAAATGTACATGATTAGGTTTTTATAATTTTGAATCTTCATGGGGAAAAACAAGCAGAATTTTAAAGTCTAGGGAAGAATTTTGCAAATTGTGAAGTTTTTTTTAAATATTAAGTGTCATTCCAAATTTTAACACATCTTTATATCCCAAAGAAAATAAATAATAAAGGTTAAAATATTGGGACATTCATCAAACTAGAGAGTTTGGAAAAAGTTTCTTTAAGCTTAAAAATTAGATGTGTTAGAAACTGAAGCCACTTTTTTGTTGGAATGAATGAAAAGATGCCCATGCTTCATAAATCTTCTATACAAAAAAAAAATCTTACCTTACCAGATTAGAAAGCCAAAAGTCATGGTTCATGTCCTAAGTAAATATGACCTCCTTTATCTCTCTTCACTCTACTTTAATATTCACACTTAAGGACACAATGTGAATTGTGTACCTAACCAGGATATGAAATACATTTTAGTACACTATGACAAAATTCACTGCACTACATTTTTCACATTTCATGTAATTAGGCAATATTTGTTGTTTGCGATATTCGAGTGAATGTATATATACCACAGACATATCCTCTGGACACCATAATCTTTAAATATAGATTCCTTTAACGGTCACCATAATACTTTGGTATAAAATCAAAATGCATAAAATAATTTTGTTTCTTTTCTTAATAATGAAAGCATCTTTACATGTATAACAGAGTTCTATAATTCTGCCAGAGACAATTTTAGATCTCACTCTCAAACACTGTATTTTAAAATACTTCTTTCATTGGTAAACTGCAGGAGGAAAGTTATTTTCCTTTGCTCTAAACCACATGCTCCCTAGAAGGAGGAAGTCCCACACAGTAAATGTATACAGAACAGTTTCCTATGTCTCTGTGCAGTAGAAAATCCCACTGTGTTAAGTAGGGTTCTGCTAAGGCCACTAAAACATATTACCCTATTAAACTGTGTTTCTTTATTGTTCTCTAAATGCTAATGAAATGTTCCAGTGTAGTGTTTATACAAGAGTACATTAGAAAAGCAATATGCTAAAACTGTTTCTCTTAAAGTGACAGCAATTTAAGAGAGTATGCTACATAAACTGTTAGACAAACATTTGTTGCTTTACTTCTCATACAATACTCTAAATTAAATCATAATCCCAATACCATTTCACGGAGATAGTTGGAATTTTAAGAGAGTTCAATTTAATATTTTTTTATTTAATCTTGATTTATAAAGGATAGATAGATTGATAGATAGATAGATAAATTTGTGCATTAGTTTATAAATATCATAGTTTATAAATAATATAGTGCCCCAAAAAGTATAACATAAAACTTAAAAAACTAGATAGTACACTGTCAATTTTAATTAACAAATTTATGGGATAAAATAATAAAATAAAAAACAATTCTGAAAATGTTTCTTTTCTAAAGGAGTCAATGCTTTTTCTTCTTCTAAAACTGCTGACTACCCTTATAAGCAGCAGCAGCAGCAGCAACAGCAACAACAACAAGTTGGAAGGGACCTTGGAGGTCATCTAGTCCAACCCCCTGCTCAGGCAGGAAACCCTATACCATTTCAGACAAATGGCTGTCCAGTCTCTTATTAAAAACTTCCAGTGTTGGAGCATTCACTGCTTCTGGAGGCAGGTTGTTCCACTGGTTAATTCTTCTAACTGTCAGGAAATTTCTCCTTAGTTCTAGGTTGCTTCTCTCCTTGATTAGTTTCCATCCATTGCTTCTTGTCCTGCCTTCAGGCACTTTGGAGAATAGCTTGACTCCCTCTTCTTTGTGGCAGCCCCTGAGATATTGGAAGACTGCTATCATGTCCCCCCTCGTCCATCTTAAACTCCACTTATTAAGAGAAAAGTTGCAAAAATGATGGGATAGTTCATTTAACTTTACTCTCCATCTTACAGTGGATTTATCCTGTAAGCTTAATAATCAAGTAAAATTAAAATTAGGAAGAGGAAAATAATTGATTCCAGAAATTAAAAAATGATCATTTCAATTTCTTGTTCACACTTTCTTCTAACAAAGTCTTTTCTCTATTCAAGTTTCATTTCCATTAGCTTTTGCTTAGGACAGCATTTCATTAAAGTGGAAAGTATACAGTTTTTAGCTTTTTAGCATTTAGCAGACTTTCATCTACATAAGAAAATAAATCTTTTTGATTTTGCATACGAACTTTTCATCTAAAAATGAATTGCAACGTTAACACTCATGTTCTAAAACTAAGAACCCATGTTGCAGTTAAATGTTTTTTTTAGTTTATTCTCATACTTTGCATTACTCAATACCAAGTGAATGAAATAAATCAGAAACAACAAGGGTAGCCTACAAAATATTACATTTAGGGAGAAGAAATAAACAATTAAAATACTAACATAGCAACAAACTGCTTGGCTTATGTACAGTGAGTCAAATATATCCTTCATTACAACTATCTTAAGGTTTTGGATTTTTAATGAAAATCTAGATGATTGTAATTTTCACTGATAGCTGAATGATTTACCATTTATTTAAAAATATTATGTATTAGGAAAATACCAAGTGGAATGAAATTTTAAAATAGTATTAGTAAGTGGCAGCAATATAATATTGGGATGTCCCACAACCCAAAGATCCTCACTCTAGCCTAATACCTGGGTAAAAAGCCAGCTCTTGATGGCCTTCTGGAAGGCTAAAAGGCTGACCACCCTGTCTTTTCTCATCTCTTCCCAATGAATTCACTAGGTTTTACCTCTGAGAAGATATTTCATACTTATTCCGCTTGGTCTCATATAACAGAGTTCCCCAACGTTTCCGGCTTTGCGGACCGGTGTGGGTGGGGGAGAGGGGCTGGTTTCATGTGAGCGGCGGGGAAATGCACGTCTGTGCATAGCTCCATTGACCTGATTGGTGGGCATGCGCACCCACCACTCATGCAAATGGAGCATGCATGCACGCGTTCTTGCTGCTTGCACAAGGGAGAATGCATGTGTGCGTGCTTGTCTACCACTTTAGGTGGCCTGGTAGTGGGCCATGGCCTGGGGGTTGGGAGCCCTGTTATATAGAATTACTTATAAACATTGTTCATCTGGCTATTTGCAATCTGTTTAAATTCCTTTCAGCTATGTTCTTATAATATAAATATAATACAATGAGTCAGTTTTTCAAAGACAGACAATCTGAATTTACAGATAACATTTTCAAATATATTGGATCTCTCTTTACCTCCCAACTAGGTGCAATTTTTGTATCGTTTTGTTTGTTTCAAGCAAAGATACATCTGTTACTGATGTAGATAAATCCATTTTACAGGCCAGGTTTTTATTTGAATGTTACATTTTTTTTACTTGGAATTTTGCTAACTTGGAATAACAACTTTTACAACCCACCTGGACTGTTAGAAATATGACTATTGTATTTACAGGACACATGGATATTTGTAAAGTTATCTAATACCTAGCACATTGGGAGAATAAGTTATTGATATTTCCAGTTACCAAGTTTCTGCTACTCTAAGATGAACATAGCAAACTGATTTTTTTTCCACAAATGCATATCCTGTATTTTGATTTATTATTAAAATTGTTACCAGAGCCATTACATGTTTTGGAAATGCAAGTTTATAAGAATTTGGCCCACAAATTGCATAACTAGAATGTATCTAGAACCATAGCTCATGCATACTGGTTAGACAGCAGTGTTATTGTAAAATTTGTCTTGCTTCTCTATATAAAGACTGTGGAATCTTTTGTGCTTTCTCTGCTTGTTTACTTGCAAACATTTCATTACCCAACTAGGTAATATATCAACAGTGTTAGGTATCAATGCATGATCAATGCAGTATCATTGCATATACGCAGAATACTACATATATTTTCTTCTCATGGAACTATATATCAAGAACTCAGAATAAAGTTTTAAGACCAAATGACATCAATTGAATTACATAGAAGTATCACAATACAGATATTCCTGCCCTTATAATCATTTTTTGAACAAAGTTTTGAAGTTTTGACAGTCTTGGAAAAAATAATTTACAACCTATTCTCAAGTTACAACTGTCACACCACCCCCATTGTCACATCGTCCTAATTGAGGCATTTGGCAACACGTTTGCATTTATAACAGTGATCATGTAATCATGATTTGTGATCTTCCCAGCTAGTTTGTGACAAGTGAAGTCAAAGAAAGAAACTAGATTTGCTTAATGACAAGTAAATTCGCCTAAAGACCATTGTAAAAATGGATCTAAAAATGGATCTTGATGATTTGTTTTATAACTGCACCAACTTACTATTATTTTTAGGGTCCTTTCCTTTTTGAAAATTTAAAATTCTATGTAGCATGCACATTTTAGCTCCCGTTTCTCATTGTTATGGTCCCCCTATTCACTTTGTTCAGTGGTGGGATTCAAATATGTGAACAATTGGTTCTCTGTGTGGATGCTGCTTCCAGAAGTCCATTCTGGGCCTGGGCAACAAAAAATTAGCTACTGGTTCTGCCGAAGTGGTACGAACCGGCTGAATCCCACCATTGACTATGTTGTGATTTACTGACAGCACAGAAAATAAATAAATAGACTGAATGTCAGTGAGAAAAACATCTGCTAATCAAAGAACACCTTGGATCTGGCTGCAGGACTATGTCCCTCATTTCTCCACATTCCATTACATTGTAATCTGAACTGAGTAATGTTGAGGGAAATAGCAAATAGAAATGTTAAAAGTAAGTCAAATACGGCATTTTATTTAAAATGACCTGCTCCTCTCTTCTCCTTATGGTACCAAATACTGGTTAGACTGCAGTGTTATTGTTGCGAAATTGCTACATTTCTGAAATAGCAATTACTACATTTCTGATATAGCAGAAATAGGTAGAGAGCTAGAGAAATAATGTACTTACCCTGTTGCATATAGCTTTTTAGTGAGATAACAACAGAATGGGGAAGAGGAGGCTACCTTGGGGCTGAAGGAGCCAAAAGTGCTTAGAAACAACTTTAAATAATGAACAGACACTATCCTTGATTCCATGTAGTACCTGTTACTTGATTTTACTTTCAAAGTAATGGCTGGCAAAGCAAATGGATAATATATACCTAGCAGTTGCATTGGATGCTATCAGCTAAAGGGGAAAACATTACTTTAATATTGGTACAAATAAGGACAATCAAAAGTGCTGTCAAATTTCACAGCAAATTGCCTGGAAACATTTATGGTTTGCCTGAAGGCAAATGTAATTATAACTCAAGCAATTGCTATTTCTCTGAGTTGCAAGCAGGAATAAAAAAAAGGAAATACAATGATCCACTGAAGTGGACTGAACAGTACACAATAGAAGCAATTGAGTCTATTAGTGCCTATCGTTCCAAACTTAGAAGTTAAATACAAGGCAGCATTTATTTACAAATATATACAAAATCAATAAAATAAATTGCATGAAATAAGAAAAAAAGATTTTTTTGTTTTTAAAAATAATATGCTGGGGAATTTCAGAGACGAATGCATCTAGAGTACATACATCATCACAAACTTTTGTATATTATAGAATTATGTCAAAAAAATAATATATGTAAGTCTGCAAATTTTCTTATGGTTTAAAAATTGGTTCAATTACCAATGCAAAATTATAAGTGATCAACTCAGCAGGTTTTGATTATGTGAGAATTGTGGAATGTAGGGGAGTTATAATAGAGCTTTGGTGAAACAGAGTTTTGTTGTTGTTCTGAAAGTTTTTGGTTCTACGTGCATCCCTGAATATGCTTTGCAAAATTGCCTGCAACTGCTGATCTCAACCTTTCTAGACACGGGATTTCTAGGACATTTAAATGATTTAACTATAACCATACAGAACAAAATGTATTTTAGACATAAATCTACCCATATCAGGGGATGCAATGATTCAGCAGTTAAGATACTGAGCTTGTTAACTGGAAAGCCAACAGCTCGGGTTTGAGACCTGAATGCCATGTGATGGGGTGAGATCCTGTTACTCGCCTCAGCTCCTGCCATCCTAGCAATTTGAAAGCATACAAATGCAAGTAGAATAAGGGTGTCAAACTCGCAATGTCACGTCACATGTTGCAACGTATCACAACTTTTCTGCCATTGCTGGCAATGGGGTGGGCGCAGTTTCACTATGATCCATCCGGCCCGCAGGCCAGCAGTTTGACACCCCTGAAGTAGAGGAACTGCTTCGACTTCCCCCCCCCACTTTTTATTGCTTTCCCTATTTTCATGCTGGCCACATGATAATGAAAATGTCTGTCAGACAATGCAGGCTTCCTTGACTGAGAATCGGAGATAAGCACCACCCACTTGCATCGGTCTTGACTAGACACAGCAATTTTTAAATCTTTACCAATGTCAAAAAGCAGCTATAGATGTGCCTCATTTAAAGAAACATAATAACAGAGTTCAGAGATAAACAGAAGGCAAAGCGTAACAAAATATCTCTTTGTCCTATTTACTGATCAGGGAATCAAGTGAAGTACAACTAAATTTCATAGTTATAATCATGTAATTATAACTATGATTATTAATTATTAACTATGATTATTATTAATGATTATTAATCATCACATAATTGCAACTTTCACAATTCTTTCCATTACCACATTTTTAAAGGGGTATATAAAGGGGTACAAAAATCACTGATGTAATGTTTCTGAATGTAAAATAAACATGTGTAGAATTGGTATTTGTATATATTAAATCATAAAACAAAAAATAATGATGTCGTGTTTATTGGAGTGTTTCACAAGACAGTTCAAAAGTTATTAAATGAACATGTATAGGAATCTGGAAGTAAGTCCCAGATCATTAGATCATTAGCAATATAGTATGAACCTGTATAATGAACAGACTTTACAATGTCCTGCAATAAGCACAAAGATCCGTTATCTGTCGTTCCGTTCTGCTTGTGTAGAGCCAAAACATGTATACATGGAAATACTTTCTTCCATTTAGATATACAAATTGTAAAGCATACCAAATATGTTATCAGGGCCGTGCCTTAATGCTGAGTTTCGCATGACTAGATTGCTGTGGTTAGAATACAACCTTCTTTAAAAAAGAGGATTAATGTTAAATTTAAAATTCCCATTTATACATTTTAAAACAGATGGCAGTTATAAGCATGTAAATACTGTGTCTGCTGATTCATACAACTTTTACACATACATTTAACTTTCCTGTATCATTGTAAATTGGTAATGTAATGCTAAACAAAATGAAACTAAAGTCTCTTAACAATGAGATGTCCTTTACATTATATTTCACTGTGTCCATCTATTGAAAAGTGAGATTTCAAATATGGTTTGTACATTGCCTTCTATAAATATTCTACTAGACTGAAACCCTGTAAGGATATTAAGATAAATGCTATCGTAATGCTGCTTCCCAAGACAAGGCAAAGCATTGTATTAAATTTAAACATTTTTAAAATATTTTTTGTTCTTGAAAGTACTTTAAAATCACTTTAAGAATGCTGAATCTAATTGTGATTTGAGAAAAGAGACACAATAACATTTTAAGTTGTAAAGTAGGAAAATATTTTCCTCCCTCTATACATACAACTTACTACCTGCATGTAGCATATTTCTTAGGAAAAAAATCTTCAGGGTGTAGTACTATTAAAAAATATTCCTGTTAATCATACTCTTAGGAGTTAACTTTTTACTGACCAATTTTGGATTTTTTAAAATATATCTGTCAATTGAAAACCATCAGTCTGTTCCGAACAGCTTTTAACACATTTAGATTTTTTGTCATAAAATATTCTATTTATTTCTCAGCAGCTGGTGTCAAAAAAGTTGTTGTTTTTAAATATTACTCTTAAATAAATAAAATCTGTTTTCATATTGTGTAAAATTAGTTTTGCCTGCTGTGAGTTTGTGGCATTATGAAGTGATCAGTTCTCTCCATGAATTATTTAAAGAAAGGCTATCAAATAAACTGATGGAGGCGTAATATAATATGTATAATTTGTATAAATCTGGCACTTGTGCATGTACACACCATAGATCCTACTTGCTCCTTTCCCACTTGCTGTTACACTGCTTGTCCCGTCTATTTTTCAAAAGTCAGGGAACATCTTCCTATAAATGATAGCCTCACTTTTCTAGTACATACAAAATGTTTCTTTGACGGTACCAAATATATATTTAAATAAGTCTACTGTCTGTTCATACAGGTAATTGTTTTTCAGCCGATCTTCAGTGGCATTAAAATCTTTATTTATCCTTTGTTTTAGTTTCTGGTTTGACAGTGCCTCATACTTTTATTAAACACTATTGGATTTGTTAACAGTTCCTCTCGGAATTATCTTGTCTTTCAGGAAAAATGTAACTGTATAGTCATAATTATTCTCACCAAATTTTTTGAAGAACAAAGGGGTCTTGGTTTAAGGAATTTCTCTACTTTAATAGAGAGAAATCTAGCATATCATACCTCGAATATTTTCAAGGAACAATGACACTGCAAAGGATCATGCTGATAATAATTAAGCAGCAGCAGCAAAATAAATAAGTGGTCATAAATGATTGTACTTAGAAAATATTGTTTTACCTATGTATAGGATTTATATGTCCATCCTATTCACAAAAATGCATCTTTGGTCAGCATACAACAATAAAAACAGAATTACATTAAAAAACAAAATAGCAACAAAATAGCAATCAAACACAGTTGAAACACATCAACTTATACTATACCTCATTGTTCTCCCATGCTATTTTATTGGAACACAAACACCTATAATTACTGCACAGCCTGCCCATTGTTTGTTCTTTATTATTCCTTGTATATTCTTTTTTCTTTATAAGGCAGCTTATAAAGTATTCTTAATTGAGGAAGTATCTGAATTCAAATTTTAGCTGTGGATAGCCAGTGCAATTTGAATAAATTATCAAACACCTGTGTCACTGTCCATAATCTGTCTTTTGTCACTGCACTTAATTTCATCATCTATTATATATTATAAAAGTCAACAACATCATGTTAACAATAGTGATCTAAGCAGCTTTCAAATAAGATGCTTTATAATGCAGGTTAACAGAAGCTAAACATCTTTCTTCTTAAAACAGCTGCATCTGTTAGAATGTTTGCATGTTTATTGGTAGTTCCAACAGAAATACTGTCTGTGCAGGTACCTGTACACACACAGAGTTTTAGAGAGATTTTTATTTGCTTTTATTTTTGCACTTATGAATAAAGCTGAGTTCCCAGGGTTACTCAGATGTTTCCTCTTGCTCTTGAACACTATTAGTTGCTATTCTATTTATAACAGAAGAAAACGCTTTGGTGGTTTAATTTTAGTATTCTGTGGCAATTAAACTTGTGTTCTCTTTTGCCTAATGGAAGGATGAGTATTTGATGACATACCTTGAGTTCTTTCAATAATTATAAAACCACCTGCCCATAACATATATTCATGGACAGTTTGTGGCCATACATATACTTCTTGATAATTTCATGACTGATTAAGAAGAAAGACACCATTCTCAAGTCTTGAAAGTTTATTGATCTTCTTTTTTTCCCCCTACCTCATTCTATTCTATCTTATAGTGACTGGAAAGTTGAAGAAAATGGAAGCTGATAAATAATGGGCAACATCTGGGAATTAATATAAATAGAACTACATTTTTGGCATTGTTTAAAAAGTTACATGTGAAAATAAACTGATAATAGATTACAGACTAAAAGCACTTCCTTAAATATGATATCCTTCCTTCTCTGTCAACAGAAGATTTACCAACATATATTTTTTTCATATCAAAAAGAACTGTTTTGTGTTTATAGTTCCATTTTTATTTATTATATGCTTCTTTGTTTTGTTACACTGTTTCTTCTAGTTTTCATGAATGAATGAATGAAGAAGAGAAAGGAAAGGAAAAGAAAAGTGTTGTCTTTCTTATTGAAGTTATTCATTTTCTCCTAAGATAAATATAACTTTAAAAAAAGAAAATGACGCATTTTTTTAAATCTATGAAAGTTCAATATCTTTGGTGTTAAATTGCCATATATACATAGCCCAATTACTTAGCAAATAACAACAAATAGCCCAATTACTTAGCAAATAACAACTATGACTAGTTTTTCACAAAATAAAATATATTAAACTATGTAAAGCAGACATGTCAAACTCATGATGTCACATGACATCATGCAACGTATCAGGACGGTTTTGCCATTGCCGGCAATGGGGTGGGTCCATTTTCCTCATGACACATCCAGCCCACGGGCCGGCAGTCTGACACCCCTGATGTAAAGTAACAATTGTAAGAGAAATATAGCATATCAAATTAAACTTATAAGAAATAAAAAGTGTCAAAGATAGCTCTATAAAAGGAATTTTATAAATATTTTAGCAACATTTTACTATTTCATCTGAAGAACCTAACAATTTAAATAGAAGTATGTTCTAGAACTTGAAAATAAGATTTAATTATATTTAAATTAAGTAAGAATCTTGTAACTATGGTTTCATAGTTCTATCATTATTTTCAGTTGTGCCAAACTTCTAATAGTGATAGTAGCAAACAGATTCAATTTCTCATTAACAAGCAATGCATATGCAATGATCAGACTGGTTCTGACTGAATAGAAAGCTAACTGAGTCAGTATGGCACATTTTGATTATTATTCACCATAGCAACTTTTGCAAAACCCTTATTTCATTGTTCCCTTTGGATTCTTTCAAAGCTTTCGGAAAATTAGGATGGTCCTTTCTACTCAAAATTGTCAACTAAACTGAACTTTGGAGAAAAAACATGAACATAATCTAGCCATTATACTGCACCTCTACTGCTGTGATCCGTTCAAATGCTTTTGACTCTCTACCAATTGAACTGCATAGCAATACTAAGCAAAGATTCAATTCTCAACTCTACCATTTGTAACAGTCATTGAAAACCTTGCTAACTCCATTCAGAATAAGGTGAAAAAGTTCATGATTAATAAAAAGAATCATGGTATAATCTTATTTATGAATGATGTTTTATTAATTTTTTGTAACTTGTGGGAAGTGATCCTGAACTTGAACAACATGCTTATGGAATTTGAGGAGGCAGCAATTTTAGAAGTCAATATGCAAAATCAAGCTAATATTTTTAATAGTCCAAACTGAATACAAATGACTTTAGCAATTGCCTAACTTAACTTTCTTTATAACCCATCAACTCCATGGAATGACTCTCAGTTCCTGTAGCTGGAAGTCATTCCATTTTATTATCTGAACTATTTGCATCAACAGGGATAAACAATCCATTTCTGAAAAATGCAGTAATGGACTGGAACTCATGTACTAGAAAGTGGTATGCTTGTATATTGTGTTTATTCTCACTTTTTCATCATCCTCATATAAAAACTGGGAGAGTAATTGTAATGCCATTATCTGAAAAAAATTAACACTCTCCAAGACCAAATTACTATCATCATATAGAGAATCAGCTAGGACATGACTCCAGAAAAATTTAGAATGTATAAAAATACTTCAAATTTATGTTGGAAATGTAGAAAACATGTCTTATAATGCCTGCTGGTCTTGTAAAAAAGCAGAAAAACTGGTTAAAATACACAGTGATACAAAGAATTTTTAAGATTAATATTGAATTGAAACTAGAAGTCTTATTGGGACTAATGAACAATTAGAAAACAGTTAGAAAATACTGTTTTTATATATGATAATATATTATATACACAAAAATGGAAAGCAGAAATATCCTGAATAGAAGATGACAGAATTAGAAGAGATGGCAAAGTCATAGAACTGTTTTGGATCATTTGAAAGACCTGAAATGAGCATGATTTCAGCCCTTAGTTGCTTCATATATTTAAATAAATGTAATAATTGTACTTGCCCTGTTCCTATCCCTTAAGTATTGTTTATTGACACAAAATTGATGTATAAATACATTAAGAGCATGATAAGTGAATGTATATGTCAAAGATTACATGCAGAAGTAACTTTAAAAAATAGAGATGATGCAGAATATTAGGCTAACAAATGACTTAAAACCTAAAAAATATTCTATATTAAAAGCTATAGGGTTTTTTATTATTTAATCCAGTTATATGGCTGTCCAGCTTGAAAATTTTGACTCTGGGAGGCCAAGATAAGATTAAAATTAAAATTAAAAAAAAACAGGTAAAACAACTGAAAATATTGTGTAACTGAGGCTAGCTCACAGTTTCCAACATTATGGAAAGCTCATCCACCACTGAATAAGGAAAGTCATGACTTAAGGGCCAGCAGGGTCAGGTCAGACAAATCTTGGTGGAGTGGCATACTGTACTAAAGGATAGGTACTGAGACAAAGAAAGCATTTATGAGTTCTGTCAAATATTACTGTTTCATAGAAGAGATCCGGAGCATGTCCATACTCTCAAATCTAATGGGACATACAAATTCATTAGGAAATAGACAGTCCTGAAAGTAACTGAGCACTTCTGAGTAAATGAATAATTGTCAACTGGCACAGAGGATTTATAAGTGTTAACTTGCATTGTATCTGGAAGTTAGGAGAACACATCCCTAGGGCAACAGAAAAACAATATATAACTCTGCATATCACTGTCATTCATAAAAAGCAATATTATAGATTGATGTTTTGTTGTATTGTTCTGTTTAGTGTCTCAAGCTCTGGATAGTTACAATACTACAGAAATAAGTTTGTGTGTGTGTGTGTTGCAAACACCTACCAACACATACAATGTAGTTAAGATTTAAAGAACAAGGTGTAAGATCTACTCCTCTGCACAATCTCTACTCTGGTTTCACATTAAGTACAACTTTGCATTTAGGTAAACAATTAAGCCTTAGGATGTCATGAGCTCCTTAACACGACATTGAGAAGCACCTACATTAATTATTTAATATGGATTGATGAGAATCTCAATTAATGTGATTCAGGAAAGGAAAATTTGCACTAGACTGAAACAATAAGGCAGAAGAATGAGTAAGCAATCATACAGAATGACTGCTTACTAAAACTAGATACCAAGCTCTATATACTCTATATACCCTATACCCTATATTGAGAGCTGCAATATTTGGCTCAATACATCCTCTTTTCATGTTCTCTATAATATTTTGTGTTCTATAAAACAATGAGATTTGTATTTATTTCTAGGCTGGTGAATATCAGTTTATTAGCTAGTTTATGGTGCCAAAAAAGTCTTTGTTCCACTTGAAAATACAAATTCATTTTTAAATGATTGCCTCAACTAACTGCAAAATATACTCTAAAAAGCCAACATTGAAAGGTTACTAGAAGGTCCTCAAAAATGATCTAGCATCCTAAAAAAGTCCTCATAATATTTATCATACAACATACATGCTGGGAAAACTCATCTTTAACAAAATTGGGAGACTTAATTATTTTTGTTTTTTCCTGCTTCAATTTTATTCTATTTGCAACCCATTTTTTACAAATTCATATCAATGAATGTCTCTATATGCATAGCAATAATGATGTAAATCTGAAAACATTTTAATAAAGTTTTTCAATTTTCTACTATTTGGAACACTTTCCGCAGAAATAAATTTTAAAAAATTAGCATGCTGGTCATGTATACAGGAATGATTGCTGCAATGTAGGATTTGGAACCTCAGGAAGGAACAGATACAATGCTTTTCATTCTATTCCATTCCAATTCCTTCTTAACCATTTTAGCACCACCCATGAAGCAACAGCACATGCAGCCACAATCAAACTCCTAATGTAAGATGACAACAAGCCTTATTTTACCAAAATTATTTCACCAAAACAGACATAAAACCCATTTAAGAATTATTCATTTTAATTGATACCAAAAAAGGGGGAAGAGGGGCTGATTAAGGACCTGACTAAAAAAATGAAAACAAAGAAAAAAATCCACAAACAAAAGGAGAAAATGAGGACAGAGAAAACAATTATCCTAGACATTAAGGAAGTCTGTAATATTATCTACTATGACAGCACAGTTATTGCTGCCAAGACCCTGCAGGTTTGCTATATCAGCCAAGGTCCTAAGAGAATAATAAACTAAGCAGATTAGAGTTAGGCTGATGCCTCTGTGGCATTCTGACCTCCATATATATACTAGGGTGTATCAAATACATATAGGCAGGGAGACCTGGAAAATGGGTAATCCATTTGTCAGGACTGGAGAAGACGCTGCCAATTAACCAGGGTCTGTTTATTATTTAACAGTTGGTATTGCTAGAAGCCTGGCACTGCAGTAGAGCAATCTCTGTTTCAGTTTAAGTCAGCCTGATTATAGATGCATACAAGCCAAATCCTGTTTACCATAATCTAGAAGAACTTCTGTGCCCTGAACAGATAATAGAAATTCTTACAATACTTCTTCTCCAAGTGGAAAGAAATCTTCCTTAACCGGGGTTAGGAAGACTTCCATTAAAAACGTATAGGAAAACAGGTTCACTAAGAAAATAAAAGCAAAACTGAACTCTTGATTAGTCACTTCCAAGCTATAAAATAGTGAGGCTCTTGTCAGCCTATTTTCTTTCAATTAAGTAAACCTTAAGTCATGCACATATACAGAGGCTCATAAAAAGTGTATTTTTTCTCACTGTGAAAGAAACCAAATCAAAAATAATTGTACATAAATAATATTCACAAAACACTGATATTACTGGAATAAAACAATACCACCACAAATTGTAAAGGTATCGCTCAAATTCAATACTATTACCTCAGGCCTCCTAAACAATAATTTCGAATAAATCCAATCCGTTACTTTTTAAGGGAAGATTAGCTTCAAATTGAAGTAGCTGCTTCTTTTTGAAACAAGTAAATACAATAAGCCGAGTTTATAAACTCAACCATTTCATGTTTTTATTTCTGTATTCTTTTTCCATTTTTCATATCACAGCAATATAATGTAATGTAATGTAACATAATAATTATATTAATATAATATTAAAGGCATTGTCTCATAAGCCCTTAGAACCTGAAAAACAACTTAAGTATCAAGGTTTATGTGCTAGTGTAATATATCAAACCTACATTGTTACCAAGGTTGAAGTCTGAAGCACTATGAAAAGAGAAATGTAATGATTGTCAAGATAAATGGTCAAGTTATTTCAAAATGTTCATGATAATATACATTTATTTTACAAAACTACAGTTCTACTAGCAGCTTGTAGGAAGGTGACAGAGAATTACCAGTTTTAAAACAATTGTGTATAAACATTTCAGAAAATGGCTGCTTCCTACTAAACTTTCCATAGAGTTTATGCATAAGACAAAGGGTATTTATTTGTTTGAGTATTTTATAAGATCAAGTAATTCATATTGAGTTTGGCACATTCCTGCTTCATAAAACAATCAAGCTGATATTTGATATGGAATTTCCATTTGAGACAGTAACTATGTAAATGCAACACTCCTTGTGAATAAGTCTTTACAAATAAAAATGCTTGTATACAACCTTCAAACAACAGGTATGGATCACATTATACTTTGAAGAGTTCTTTTTATAATGCCAAAAAGAAGCAGTACAGATATAAGAGATACTGTAAGTGAGATTTTTTCACAAAGTTTGGAGGGGGGAAAAGATAAGTCTTGGCTTTTCAGCTAATGACATCACTAAAAATGTATATATTTATGCTGGAGGGAGAAGTCCCCCCCCCTCCAATTCTATCAGCATTTGCATTTCTAGAAAAAGGAACCACTCCAAGTTTCCTTTTAATTTTGTCATAGTGAGAATTGTTGTTTGTCTTGCCACCTCAATCACTAAGGCAACTCTAGGTGGTAAACAAAAAGCTTAATATTCAGGCTGGTTGCACAATCAACCTGAAATTTTGACTGGGTTTTGCATTTTTGTCCACCTATCGAATCTTTCCCAAGGACCTGGGAAAGACAGATGTTGTTGCTTAATAATATTAAACAATTATCATTGCAGGATAAAAGTTGTTCCAAATAAAGCTGCCTTTTGCAATTGATGTGATGGTGATTTTGTCAGTGTCAATGATGTTCAAGCAATGCTTCAGATATTTTGAAATTGCACCCAAGGCACCTATTACTATTGGAGCTATCTTAGCTTTATTTTGTCACACTCATTATACTTCTAGTTGCAGATGTTTATATTTTATGATTTTTTTCTAGTTCTTTCTGTTCCATTCTGTTACCTTTAGGTACTGCAATGACCACTATCCAAACTTTGGTTGTCTTTCTTAATCAACAATTGTTAAGTCTGGGGTGTTATGTAGCAAATGTTTGTCTGTTTGAATTCTAAAGTCCCAGAGCATTTTAACATTTTCATTTCCTATTACTTTGTCTATTTTGTGGTCCCATCAGTTTTTGCTTGCAGGCAATTGGTATTTCTTGCAGATTTCCAATGCACCACATTGGAGAAACCAATTAATCAAGCAAACAAGCAGTCCCAGTCATAGGAGACAAATCCAGTATCAGACAACAAAAAATAACTCATCTTTGCTCAGAGCCTAAGAGGAAAGACAGGCCTTTAAAGGTTTACAAAAAGATAGCAAGGTCAGGTTGTGTGGATGTCACAGGGGAAATGCTATTGTATGGGGCAGGCGCGGTCATATACTATAACATCAGCTACAGTGTTGATTTACCAGCATTATAGTTAACATAAGTCTCTCTGCAATGTAACATGGGCAATTTGAACTAACAGGCTCCATAAAGCCAGTCCAAAGAACACTGAAGCCAAAGTTCTAGTGGTACCAATAGGCATCTCCTCAAAAAGATCAACATTCACCATTTGGGTGAAAATTGTGAAAAACCAGCAGCTGGAGATGGTGTAGAATCAGTATCACAACAGAATATTTAGAATTAAAATATGGAAATGCATCTCATTACACACTCTGGCTGGTCAAAAGGCTTCTAGATCCATACCAGATAATTCCACTTCACCCTCAGCATAACCTGTTATACTGTAATGTTGTCTAGGCCACATTTTAAAACTACTAAAATCTAATATTAAAAAGATACAATAATTGCTACTGCACATTTTAATGAATTATTGTGTTCAAGGTTCCTTTGAAAAGTAATATTATACTCGGCTTATGTTTTAATTGATTTATTAATATTTTATCACAGGAATGTAATTTAAGCTGCTCATGATTTAGATCTCATAAACCTTTAGCATTTTGCAAATTCAAATTCCAATTTAAAGCCAGGGCGAGCAATTAACTTTTCTATCATCTTGTCAGGAGAGAAGGTTCATGTTTAATTTGAGACAAAGTGACAGAAATATATATACACTGTATGTATTACTCCAATTTAATTTATGAGTCAGCACCATCCATTCTCCAAATCTCGATTTAATGGAAGGGGGAAAGGCTTGTTGTTGTGGCACTACTGAGATATCTATCCTGAATTTGTGAAGGGAAAATGCCCTTAATTTATTGAAATAGGAAGCTTAGATTGATTACTAGTTCATTTCAACCTCTTCATTTTAATTTTAATTCACATGTCATGTTTCTTGTAGACAGTTTATTCTCTCAAATATAATTTCATAGTAGTTGTCTTCAGCTATTTCTTCACCTGACTTTACACACACATACACAAAAACACAAATATTTAGTTGATAACAAGCAGTAGACTAAGGAGATACCTGATAAAATAACCTTCAACTGTGTTGAAAGAAAGGAGTAGTGTTTGGGTGAATTTTACTTCTGCTAAAATATTCCTGGTATCAATGGGACTACAATATTTAAAGAGTTAGAAGTGAGGGACAATATTTATTTTGGAAGCTGCTTTCACTGTGACTTAAAATATATTTATTTTCGTAATGACATTGTTTTTATCTTGGACTACACCTGTTTTGATTTTAGTGTCAGAATTACTAGAAATGTAGATTTGTCTGGGGGAGAAGGTCAAAGGAAGGGGAAATGAGAGGGGAAATCACCTGAACAAGAGACTTTTGTATTATGATACCAAAAGCAACTCAATAGATGATGTATTGCATTGCCTAAAAATACACCATGAAAGAAAACTTACACTGTAATGGGTTCCACAAAGATCTATGAATTAGTGTGGCTAACTCAGTCTTTTCTTGACTCATAGACAGATGCTACTAATGTTCTTGTATTTTGAGGGGAAAGGTACAAGTATTTAGAAAATAATTATTAATTTTTAATATTTTATTTTTTTTTTGTATAAACTATAGTACAAGTTAGAAAGGACATAGAATTATTGGAGAGCCAATTTTGGTCTAGTCACTAAAGTACCAGGCTACAAACCAGGAGAACATGAATACAGCCATGAAAGCCAGATGGGTGAGCTTGAGCCAGTCACTCTCTCTTAACCTATCTCACCTTACAGGGTTATTGTTGTGAGGAAAATAGGAGCGAGGAATATAGGTATGTTCATCACTTGAGAGTTTATAAACATAATAAAAATGAAATAAAAATAAATAATTCCATAAAATTGAAAAATAAATGAAAGAATAATACTTATAAACTTACTGTGACATGGACTAAAGTAAATCTGCCAATCTCTAGTTTATCTATGCTAAATACCAATGTTGCTAGAACAATAGAATTCAAACTGCCATGATCTATGCAGGTTCAGTATCACCTCCAATTTTGGAAAACTAAAAGCAAATTGATAAAAAAAGCCATGAGAAATTCAGACTTCCCTTGTGCCTACTCTGTCTTTATTACAAAGATGGTAATTAATTTATGTGTGATGTGCAATGTACTCAACTTCACATATAATAAACCAAGGGGGGGTGGTGCTCTCTGATCTTGGTTGTTTTCTTGCAGACATTTTGCTACTCAAACTAGGTAACAACATCAGTGCTAGTAAAGAATAGGGTTGGCTTTCAGTGGCTTGCCCTAGAATATAAACTAAGAACAAAATCTACTCCTTACTTGCATTGATGATGTTACCTAGTTTGGGTAATGAAATGTCTACAAGAAAACAACCAAGATCAGAGAGCATCAAGGACCACTCATTTCAATCCTGAGCTACTTTATTGATAACAAATTAACATTGGCAGTCTAAGTTCTCTCTCTCCCTGTGTGTATGTGTAAAAATAGAGAAAGAAAATTAGTCTGGGGTTAAGGCGCCAGCATCATGCTAGAAATCAGGAGACTGTGAGTTCTAATCCCACTTTAGGCATGGAAGCCAACTGGGTGACTTTGGACCAGTAACTCTCTTTCAGCCCATGATGTCAGGCTTAAGAGTCAAGCTGGTCAGTCAATTTCTGCCTCAACCAATGGATGTACTTTGATCGGGACTGGAGAGGAAACACACTTCTTGCTTGCAGGGAAATGCTAAGAAGAAAATAAATAAACCTAAACACACACACACAAACACAAAATAGCATCTATGTTAGTAATGATTCAAACTGAGATTCTATGTAGACTCTTTTTCTCATACCCACAATATAGGTTTGATTTTTCAATTCAAATAAATAGAATAAATAGCATAAATTAAGTCTCTTTCTATACCATTCAAATTAACTATAACATTATTTTAAAACATTATAAGAAGAAATCAGATGAAAATCAGAAACAAGGATTTCTTATTTGTGCAGTAGGGTCACAGTACTAGACAGGATATGAACAGCTCCTATTGTTTTGTCTGCCAAATGTAGGTTAATCCAGCTACACTATAACTGAATACCAGCTTCTAAAATCATACTGAATATGTGTTGCAGTTGGTTACAATCATTAAGCTGATGGCAACATACTATTTCATATCTTATTCACTTAGTAAACTCAAATAGCTTTACTCCACTGAACATGCAGGTAATATAACCAATACTGTTATATTTTAAGAAAAATTACATCCAATTGCATTGCAATTTCCACCTTTTTGTGGTGTCTGCAAAGTAACAAACTTCACCCCACATTAGCATCCTTTTGGATTGTTCACATACTTATCAGAAAAAAATCCTATTAACAGTGTCTTTCAGATACAGTATTTGAAGTGTGTAAAAATCATGTAAGTTTATTTATACTTGAAGACATGGTTTTTTCCCTCAACATTTGTATTCTTCTTAAAATGCACACTTTTAAAATATAATCCTGAGATGTCAAAGCCAAGGGTTCTCTTTTTGAGGGAAAAAGGAGAGTTCCAACATCAGAAGATTAAATATGATATTGAAAATTTGTTCTATCCGGCTCCAGAAAGGGAGTCTCCCAAGTCAGTAACTGAGTTTTCCTGACTTTGCATAGTCCTGAATCTTGGAAATGTAAATTATAATTTTCAGCATTTTGTACATTTTCATTAGGCTACACAGGTTTGCATTATCTACAAAAATTTTACATACAATTTAACTAAAAAGTTAAAATTTTATATGATAAGCATTTCTTCTTTTATAAACTATAGTTAAAACTAAGCATATTTAGTGTTGGTTCAAAAACCAGAAGTAGTAGATTAAAAATACTATTAAAACGTGACATTGCACACAGAAGCAAGGATTGATTTCATTGTATATCTATAACATCATATCTCCTACATGCATCATATTTACTATATAAAACAAGACCCCAGTGGACTTGTGTTGTTTTTGTTTAACATTTTGTTTAAAAACTAAACTAGCTTATGTTGCTTTTCTTGCATATCCACCTGCATTAATTTTAGCACAGTACACCATGTCCTGCTTGAATAAGCAGTCTCTGTTTCATCAGCAGTACAAAGACGAATTCATTGCATTAGAAGGATAGGTGTGTATATATGTGTGGGTACAGAAAACCTCCACGCAGCCAAGATGGTACCACAGCTGCTAATGTATATATTGCAAACATATACAGGTATGATGTTTACAATAAACAAACATTCATGGAGCATCCAAAGATGTAAACAGTTGCTAGAGCATGAATACTCAGCCTGGTTGTCCCACACACAGGGTGTTTATTTACCCCATTACATATGATCAACAGAAGAAAACATTCAAAACAAGTTTTTAAACAACGTGTCATTTTATGGTAGTTTTTGCCAATGGGGCTTCTTCCAAATGAGTGTGTCATAATAAGATATGTATGTGTTTAGAGAGTTGTATTCTTTTATGTCTGTCACAGTAGAAAGACAAAGATAATTCCTAACATTTCTGCTTTCCATTTCTAGAGCAATATGAGCCATACAATTTAATCAGGATGTTTCCTTGAGATCTCAAACATTCCACCATATAAACCAAAATTATTAACCCATAACTTATTCTTTTGAAATGATTTCCTTATTTTTTAATTTATTTTTATTTTTTATTTTAATTCCATTTATATCCCGCCCTTCTCCGAAGACTCAGGGCGGCTTACAAGCTTAGCAGTATCTTATCCTGATATAAACTGAAAGAAGACTAACACAAATTCTCAAGAGTCACCTACATACTTCCCTTACTTTGTAGTTTCTGTTCTTTATGGGAAGACCTAAGTCCTGGGAGCAGATCTGCCTTTCCTTTATTTATATCTTGTGTCTTTCCATTTCCTATTTCAATATACTATGCACAATCTACTCCATAGTTATTGCTACTTGCTGAGATAGAACATCACAAAAGGCAGCTCTAAATTTTATGGAGGAAAGATAGTCCCTATATGACTAACTACATTCTCATCTGAACCTCCTGATTTTAATATAACTTACAATAGTTTTATTTTTATTTTTTATTTTTGGAAATAGGACAACCAGGGGCAAGTGAATGGGCTGATGGGAGACAAGAAAGATCAGGTTAAGGATAAAGTCATAAAGTCGTCTGTCTGTCTGTTTGTCTGTCTATCTATGCAATTGGTAAGAGTCAAAAATGCCTTGATAGCACATAATCAATCAATCATAGTTCTGCATGTACGTAACTTATGAGAAATGAGAAGAGCTACAACAAACCTAAATTTGATTTCTTTTAAAAGTATATGGGTGATTTATTAATCTGCCAATACTTTGCTCTAGTTTTTCGCTACTGTATTGATTCGGAGGGGACAGAAACTATTCAGTTAGCAAAATAATAAATATACATTTAATTCCTTATTTCTATGGCATATTATTGTACTGAATTTCATAATAGGGAGCAACATAGTATCATTAATATCACTACTAATATTTATCCTCGACAGAAATGACATTCCAGATTTTTCTGCATCAATTGCCTGACGTGATAATTCCAAAAGCAAATTTTTTTTTCTTAAATAAGGAACAGTCCATATATTTCTAATTGCAAAAGCTGTTTAAATTTATTTAACCAAGTGAAACGATAATGTAGATGAGAAAAAAATCCTATAATATATATTCATGAGCACATATTTTATATTATTTTTAAATATATTTTTAAAAATAGATGCACAAATTGAGCAAAGGAGTACAACTATGCTGACCAAGCAATGGGTAGAATATATTACACATGAGCTTTTGCAGAGGGTAGGCAAAAAAACCCCCAAACCTGTTGTCCTTTCCTTATATGTGATGAATCTAAAAAAAGGAAAGGGCTTTGATTGCATGATTGTAATTTTTTCAACCTCTGTCACAGCAAACTTGACATCACAGTATGTAATGGTATGTTGACAAATTCAGTTAACTTATTTCACACCTACTGAACACAAATATCTTAGTGCAGATAGATTTTGCAGATAAAAATGTTTGGGAAAAAAGCAGATTTTAGATCTTAACAATAAATAACTTATTTAACTGATTTTTATCAACTGCAGGATACTTCCCACAGTTCTCTTTGGAATTATGCTGACCCTTTTTTTTTAAAAAAGATGATAATTTAAATCAGTTACATAACCCTGCACTATAAAACACTTTTGAAAAGATGTCTGATTTGAAAATGAATGTAAATGATCAAACTACTATGAAAGTAAAAAAATTAACTTGCAGCAAAAGTATTAGTTGTTTATAAACTGTTACACTATTTCTTCAAAAGGGATACCTTTCAATAGAATATTCTGGATTGATTAAGTAATTTGAAAAGAATTCCTCCTAAAAGTGTACAGTACTATTTGTAAATAAAAACAAAAAAAAATCTTTAGGTTTCATTTTCAGGATGACAGAAAAAAAACAAGTAATCTTATATTTCAATTGTTATTGAATAAAGGCACAGAAAGAAGTACTTCTTGTACTTTCTGCAGTTCATAGATAAAATGCTGGAAATCAGGAGAAGGTTTACGCTTTGTGAACAACTAGGTCAAGTAGCACATGAAAATTTTATAGTTATGTAACTAAAAAGGTTAAGAAATTTCTTTCATTTTAAAGCTGAAAATTCAGAAAGGTGGTACACCTTTGACTATCTCCGATTCTTACTAATTATAAGGAACAAAGTAATACGATCTTATAAGGAACAAAGTAGTAGCACAGAATCTTTAAGAACAGAAATTTTAAAATATGAATATGGCATTTACAGTAATGTCCTTGTGCCCATTCTGAAATCTAACAACTTCTTCACTCTGTGAATTTCAGTATCCCCAACATTGTTAAACATGTTAGTAGTCATTAAGTCTGTCCAAGATCTTCAGCTTTCAGGATCACAAAACATAGTGAAATATAATTCAAATTACCTACAGGTTTAATCGCCAATGTATTCATATTTCAATAGAACTTCAATGTCTTCTTGCATCAGAATTTATATCACTCTACTTCAGGGGTAGAAAAAGTACTACTAAAAAGAAACATATGTTTTACATGCCCAAGTATTAGCATTAACTGATGATGTTTGGGGTATGACAACTACACTGCAACATGTTTAAGGATTTCATGTTATTAAAAGGGAACTTGCTTTCTTTTGGTATTAATATTTTGTTTTTGTATAAATGGACCAACTGATTTTCTTACATTCTAAAATTAGAAACTTTTGTTATCTATTCAAAATGATATTAAAAAGAACCTGTTCACAATTATTTTAAAAAGCCTAAATCCCACTTCATACTATCATTATCTTACTTTATTTTGGGAGCAGTATGTGAGTGTAATTTAAACATATATTGAAACTATTGTCCACTTTATATTAACTTTAATGAAAAAATAAATGAAGCTGCACAGAAATTTTACATATTGGTACAGAGTCTATTATCAAATTCCTACATGCATTTTCACAGGATTAAAGCAACTAATAATCAAACCGGCACATATATTTTAAAAATCCATTTTTTTCTCTGTTCATGTAATCAATCCTCTCAAACTGAAGCATTATTACAAAGGTTAGATTTATAAACGGAAAATTATTAGCATTTTGTTAAAAACAAGTAGGCTTTTTTGCTCTCAAGATGCTCACTCAAACGTTCTTGGATGTGGCTTTTCCTTTCACTGCAAACTAAACTCTTCTAAAAAATTAAATAAAAAAAATAGATTATGGCAATCAGTGCATGCTTTTATTCAAACAGGAAATATTCAAAATCTTAATTTAGATGAAAAAGGTACCTTTTAATTAAGAGAAGAGAGCAGATCACTTCAATACCCAAATCCTTTAAACAGAAAAATTCAATATAAGCTATCTAATTAATCTAATTAATCACTTAAATCACTTTCTATTATATTTTCATATCCATGACTCTTATTACAGCACTATAAGGAATCAATCATAAATGTCATTATTGCTTCAAAAGATATACACAGAAATCCTGCACAAATACATAACATGAACAGATTTAGAAATGTTGAACACTACATATATACTGATTTTCTGAAAATTTATAACATCTGAAAAAAGTCTCTTCATTTGTCCTAATCTATATCAATAAATTGAAACCTGCCTAATAAAAGAATCAATTTAAAAGAAAAAGTATTTTAAACTCAAACATCTCCTAGAACCCAGATCCACACAGCCTTCTTCATTGTTACGATTTTAAGAGACAAAATTCTGTCATTTCATTTGCTCTTTTTTAACAAAAAAGACTGCTGTGACTACCCCCATGTGCTTAGAGAACAACTGATTAGCACTTTGCATAATTAACCTGATTAGCACTGTGCATAATCAAACTGATTACCACTCTGCATAATTAAAAAGAAATAATAGCAACAACAACAATAACTAGTTAACATGAATAACTGCTATTCCAACAGGCAATTTACTAGAATCAAAATTATTTTACTACCCAACTACCATTCTTTAACATTGTTTTAATTGGTGAGCGCTTATAGCAGAAATGGTGTCAATAAACTGACTGTTACCCAGAGAACAATCAATTCTAGGTATGATAACTAGAGACTAGTTATCCAAAATGATAAATCATTAAATGGAAACATTTTCATGCATAATTCAACATCAATAAAATTTCAAAAAACATTCATTCCAATTTGCATCCTCCATATAGAGACAAATATTAAAACTCTTTGTATTGAAAGTATTGTCCTATGGTCTTTAATCTACAAGTGACATTAGTAGTTTGAATTTCCTTATATAAAGGTCTATATGTTTTTACAGATTACCCCATTTTCTAACCTGAGGGCACTTATTCAGGCTCCCTAGTTTTTGTCCTATTGACAAAAAGAGTTAAAAACTATTTTTGGAGGGCATGGTGTTGCTCTGTACTCACACACTCCTTTCATTGGAAATGCAATGCTGTGCTTTTAAAGTATACTTCCCTCCTCTTATCTCACCTCACATAC
Source organism: Vipera ursinii (assembly GCF_947247035.1). Taxonomy (NCBI): domain Eukaryota; kingdom Metazoa; phylum Chordata; class Lepidosauria; order Squamata; family Viperidae; genus Vipera; species Vipera ursinii. The sequence continues at coordinate 29,334,593 of NC_139514.1, read as the reverse complement.
TGTATCTTAATAGCTGACTAGTTCAGTTCTCTGGCTATTTCACAAAACAGGAATGCACTTTCAGCTGAGTCAATGGTTGCCATAGTCTCTAAAATCATTTAGAGCTACTGCACTTCTACTAGGAATGTTATAACAGAAAAAGAGTTTGAACACCTGCCCTAATACTAAAAAGTGACTGGTTTGAAATTTGCAATTTTTACTGTATTTCTTATCTAAGCCACTTTGTTTCACTGTTTTTAGTCACAAAATCAAAAAAATAAAATAGTAAATTAAAAGAATTCTGGCAAATTTTGAACGTAATCTGTTTACATTCTATTAGAGTATTTTTGGAAAAATAAAAAAAACATTAGAGATCAACAGGGAAGTAAGAAATGAATTTTATTTAAAAATTGATTGTTACTATTCCATTTATGTCTATTTAGATCAGACATGTCAAACACAAGGCCCGGGGGCCAGATGCGGCCCGTGAAGTGGTTTCATGTGGCCCGCGAAGCCATCCTGGAAACAGTGAGGGAACGGCCCCCACTGCCTTGGCCCTGGCCCAGAGACCCTCCTTCTGCCAGAGACCCTCAGATCTGTCCCACTCCTGCCTAGGCCCCCATAGGCACCCTTGATGCGAATGATGTAGAGCTGGCCACGCCCACCCAGTAGGCCATACGCACTCTAGCCACGCCCACCCAGTAGGCCATGCCCACCCTGGCCATATCCACCCGGCCCCATGAGGGCCCACCGCAATGCTGATGCGGCCCTCAATGAAATTGAGTTTGACACCCCTGATTTAGATGCTTTAAACTTACATTTATAAACCTAGTTTAATTTGGGGTATGTGGCTGTATGAGAAGAGAGTACAAAAGAAATGCATACATTTTTGTGTAGTGATACAATATTATCTGCAACTAGCAAGAAATTGCAATATGTCTAAAGCTTAAAGAATTAAAGCAATTACTACATGGAGAAAATGTCCTTAAATTTACTTTTTTAAAAAAATATCTTCCTATTGCTATACATGAGGAAGCAAGCTATTGATTCTAGCATAAAAAAGTTAAATTTGGGAGTGTTTGGAGAACACCACATTCAGAGAGATGATTAAACATTAAATTAAATTAAACATTTCAAAATTTCTAATAAGCGGGATTAAGCCATTTCCTGGCTACATCTGCATGTATGAATGTTTTTTAAAATATATTTTAATACACACATATGTTAAACATTCTTCTCAGGAATGAACATTTTAATGTGGGGAAGAGGGCTCAGCATCTTCAGTTACTGAGAAAGTAATGCCAGCATCATTGGAATTTCCAAATTACTTCACCTTTGCTAATAAAAGGAATAGTGAAGCTAAGGATAATCTGCATTAGGGTGACAGTAAATATGCTGTGCAGATTTGAGGATGAGAAAGTCTTGCTTAGCAGAAGGATGCCCAAAATCAAATCAAGAAGTAATGCCTATAGCAGGATATGAAAAAAAAACTGTATACACATGACTGAAATATTTAGTGGAAGTTTGATTGCAAGACAATGAGATCTCTATGTACGAAGATACTCTAATTACAAAATAAGAGTAGTTAACTTTCATAAACATAACTGGAGATTGTGATCGATGGGAGTGTCTTTTGGTTGGAGCAGTGTTGAAGAATAAACATGAGCAGGGTACTGAAGAAGCAAACAGGAAATTAATCCTGAGGAGGGATGCAATGAGAAACTTAAACAAGATCATGAAGAATAATAGTCAAATTATCAGCAGTAATATATGACTGTGAAAACTAAAGATAAAGTGTGAGAAAATAGATATATTCAAATTATGGATTTAGAACTAAAGAAGATTTATTACTGATTATATAAGCTCCCCAAAATTTCCAGCACAAAACTGGTACGGTCTGACTTTTTTAAAAATGGAGATATTATACTTTATATATTCTATCATATTCTACAATAATTCCTTATAAAGGCTGGAGCTAATAGAGAGCTCAGAAGTTTTCCCTTTTACAATTATTCAACAATGATTATGTTACAACTTATTATGAAATAAATAACATTGCATCATTGGCTTACAATGAAAAAACTCCCATTCCTACAAATCCTAGTTACAATTCTTTGTTTTTCTTGGACCAAAAGTCAAATTTATTATTTGTCTGCCATGTCATGCCCATAAATAATAAACAAGAAGCCCTGGTGATGCAGTAGTTAATGCAGTATTGCAGGCTAACTGTCCACAGCCTGAAGTTTGATCCTGACAGGACTCAGGGTTGAGCTTTACCAAAAATTAATGGAATGAGGATGGCAAAATTTTTGGGAGTCAAACTGAAAATAAATTTAATAAAATAATAACAATCAGTTTAGATTTTTGTTTGGACTGCAAAAATGGATGATTCCTCCTTTTACTGAAACATCAGTACCACTGTCTATACTGAGTTGATATGTGTTCCATTTTTGTGGAGTAGCTTAAATCTACAAATTTAGATGATTCTCTGAATTTTTTATACAGGTCATCAAGACAAAATTGTTCCAGACAGCTTTCTACTTCACATCAATACTTTTTTACTGTGCAGGAAGCTATAGGATATTATTATTTTAACCACATATTATATTATATTTTACAGTTTTGTTATTATATGATATGTTATTGTGGTATGAAAGAGAAAGAGATCCTTGTGTATTAGGTATCTCTTCACTATTTTAGTTTTGTTGTATACTGCCCAGAATTGTTTGTTTTGTGAAACTGATATATACATTTGATAAGATATATAGAATATAGATGAAAGATAGATAGATAAAACTTTATGTTGTCTGAATCATAATCTATAATCTATAATCATTCTGCTATTATTAGTAATATATATTAATAATAAAAAGGGATACATTTAATGATAATATAATTTATGTTAACAAAATTGTTTTTACTGATCTATATGAAAACTCTGTCCTATTTATCTAGGCCATCATGTTTATAAGTTTATGAAAATATATAATAGCTGAAAGATAGACATACTATATAAAAACATAGATATAGAATGCAACATGTCAAAGGTGTCAAATTTATATAACCACTATATGTATGTAATTTCATACACATATACAATGTTGGGAGAGAATGAAAGAACAAAAGAATAAACCTCCTTCAAAAATTTTAAATAGTCTTTTTAAAATCTTCATCTAAAGTTGGAGGGCTTTTAGGAATTCATACATTTATTTCTTCCAAAATACACCTGCTTTCTTTTCCTCTCTTTTCTTTTCTTTTGCTAAACTAAATATTTTTCCATTTAATGCCTCTCTTTATTAGACAGCATCTAATTTGCATACATTTACATACAATTTAACTGCTTGCTTCTGAGAACAAAGAAATGGCTCTGTATTGTAGTAAGGGACAATACTCAGAAAAAGAAGGTATAAAAACCCGCTAGCTCAGTGGCTGTGTATTCTTTTTGTTTCAGAAATACTAGGATTTTTAAACACTCCACTTAATGGGTAAAGAAGATTATTCCAACAGACAATGCAAAAAGATACAACGCAGCTTCTTCTTAACACATTTTTCTTTGGCCTGGTTAATGGGATTTATGGTCCAAGATTTCTTTGCTTCTCTTTACTTCTTTTATTAGATTTGATGGATTTAATTTTGTTACATATTTTAATTCACATTTTATTTATGTACAAAGTTATGCGAAAGCTTAACTCTGAGAGCTAATTCAGTATGTTCCCCTTTCCCCTATCATTAGGAAAGACTGACTGTCTCTGGATCGGCATGCAATATTGATTTCAGTGGTTAATGTTATTATTATGAGAATTATAAAGATGGTGATGAAGAAAAAGAAGACTTATGTAGACAGCAAATACAGTGCTTACCATGTAACCAAAGAGAAATCAACAGGATGGGATGGGATGCAAGGCTGAGCTCTGTTTGTAAATACACGGAGGAATTGTCGCAACAAAAGCAGGAAGCAGCAGAAATGTTAAGCTCTCAAATTTCCTAAAAGATGAGGAAAAAGAAACACAAAATTACATGTGAAAAAACTTATTATGAGACAGAGTGTAAGAAAAACCAAATCTGATTAGATTCAGTATTTCCACATTGACCATTTTTAAGATGACCAATTCCTCAATTATTAATTTTTATACAATTAAATTAATAAATCTTGCATTGGAAATGAATGTCACATCTATCTTCATTTTTAGATAAATACAACTGCAGTGATTGGGTAATATTCAGACACTAAAGAATGCTAGCAGAAATGTGGAGGGGGAGGCTTAACTTTCATTTGTTAAGACATGAAGTTACTACTACTCATTTCCAGAGTTAGAAAAATAAATTACTAATAAAAAAATCATTAGTAATATATTATAACTATAATTTTATATTGTATTTATTTATTTGCCTTTTATGAGAGCAGCACCACCAATCCAGACTTAATACAACTAAATTCTCTCATTATAGGCCTTTCCTTACGCTGAGAAGTTAACATGCTCAGATAGCTTGCAGGTTTGCAGATATTTATGGCAATGAACATTCTGGAGCTCTATATTAGGAAGCTAATTTTGGTTTATACTGTCAATTCAATCGGTGGTGGGATTCAAATGTGTAAACAACTCTGTGCGGATGCCACTTCTGGAAGTCCATTCTGGGCTACCAGTTCTGCCGAAGTGGTGTGAACCAGCTGAATCCCACCACTGAATTCTATATATCCAGCCTTTGATATATTGCCATTTTAATTTGAATGTATACAACAGAGATTAGCCGTTCTTTAGATAGGCCAATGGTGACTTATTTTCTATTGTCAAGGCCTAGTCATCTTTTAGGATCCATTGTATAAGGCCTACTGAGAAAAACAGAATTTTCAACCAATACAGTAAATCAAAACTTGTTTGATTTGGGGCATCCCTACTTCAACTCTGAGGACTGCTTTAGAGATGCTTTTTGCGGGACAAGTATTCACCTCAAAAATCTAATTTGTATGACTTCTGTGGAGCTGTTCCCAACAAAAGGCCAGCCTGTGATAAATATAAAGACCGGTTCAGTGTCAGCCTCAAACAGTTTAAGGGCTGCAGGAATATATTCTCTTCTGACAGAAGAATCTCCCAATAGCCATTGATGCTCTAGTTGCTGTTTCATTTATATATTTATGGTGGGCTTTCCAGGATCCTCAAATTTGGAATATTGTCCCAGTGTGAAGGGAGACAGAGCTTCTTGCCATTTTGAAGTTTCCTTCTAAAAATGGAAAACCATAATGGGCTTAAGATTGTTTTAATGAAAATAAAGAAAATCCAAATTTCTCCTTATTTTATTTTGGATGCTTATGGGTTATTTGTTGAACTTTTTTTCTCACAGGGTATTTGGCTTTATTTTTTTCCTTCACTCCACAATACTATTTTAATTTGAACCTGCATTGAAATGTGAACTGGTCTATGAATGATTACTAAAACAAATCAAACAGGCAGTACAAGTCAGTGATAATTCATTACTCAATTGTAACATAACAACAGGATATCAGAGTTCAGGTGGATTTAATTAAACTTGATAGTTTATTAATTCTGTCCTCTCTACTACATATTCTCAAGAATTTAAGTAAACAAGTAAACATATAGAAGTTAAAAAAAGATATGTGAATGTGTCTTATAAATTGATGTAACAAATTTAACATAGTAGTAATTTTAAATACTAGATGTTATCTCTCATTAAACCGGCCACACATCACTTAACTCAGAGACTTAGCCAAAAGTAAAGTACTGCCATTTCTAAGCAGATTTTTCAGTTGTACTACCATTTGATGTGCCATTAGGGTAAATGGATTCTCTGGGAGATCAACCCAATGTAATACATTTCATGATTAAGCACAACTAGAGAATATTCCACATTTTCATATAACTTGCAAAGCTTCTAGTCATATAAAATCCTCCTATTCCATCTGTTTTGTTATCAGGCGAAGCTGGAATCCTGGAAGTATCACCCTAATCCTAATAAGCTAAATTGTTAGCTGGGCTTCTCTTCTGGGAAGCAACGGGGCATGCCAAAAACATGATAAAACAGTATGCTTCTGTGTAATGAGATAACTTAAAAAATGAACATCTCATTCCATGCCTTCTATTTGGGCTGATTAACCTTCTCGAACCTCTGGGGACAAAATATATAATACATAATAATAATAATAATCTTCTGCTTGATTGACACTCTGGTTTCATAATGTACATTTACAAAATATTATTTATATGTTTATGATTGTTAAATTGTTTTGCTGTTTGATATATGTCTTTGTCAGAGGTGAACCAACAACCTTAACAATTATTCCTTTTACCTGCTTTCCTATCAAGCCTATAGTTTGTGTTTTTCCTTGATAGAAAAATCTAAACCATATTTTTACAATTCAGATGCATTAATTTTTAGGTTTGGCACAATACAAAAGATATAGAAAAGGAGTTATATAGATATTGTCTTAAGGTTTGCTTTCCTATTTCCAAATAAATTGAAATTTAATCAAAAAGTATTATGTAGATAAGTCGTCATTTATGTCACATGTCAGAGTAGTTCAGGAAATGTCAAACGTATATGAATCTCCTACTGAGCCTGCTCAAAGGACTTCAGAAATTAACTGCTCTTTTCTTGAAAAGATTAATAACTCAGAACAGTACATAAATTTTTTTAAAGAAAACCTATTCCTATTTTCTTCCACAGAATCATAGGTCTGGAATAAACCTTGGAAGTCTTCTACTCCAACTCTCTGTCCCAAGCAGGAGTCTTCAAACCATCTTGAACAAATGGTTATCCAAGGTTTTTTTAAACATACACTTCTGAAAAATGGGGCAAAGTTAAGTGCCACCGCTTTTTATGCAAAATACATTTAAAAAGTGTAGAGCTTCAGTCTACAGTCAGTTCCATCATCTTGACTTTTGATTCCCCATTGATGGATGTCAGTGTTTATAATTACTGTTGTAGGCTTTACGTGGATTCACTGAAAGTAGTTGACAAGAAGTCATGACTAAAGTATCACTGATTTTAATAATTTTATTCTAAGGTTTACAAATGTAGAATGCAAGTCTTACTATCCATAAAACATTTGAATTTTTTTTAAATCATAGTAACCAATATTATTATAATGGATGCTATTCCACAAAATGGTTGAATATAAAACCTACAGCACAATTATGAACTTACTAATTATAAATATCTGTACAGTGATCATATGACAATTTTATGAAGATGGAAGACTGAAAGACTAGCACTCAAAAGATATATTTACTTAAAAGCTAGGAAACTTTCATAGTATATTTCAAATACATTTACACACAGACAGACTGAGTGATTGACTGACTGACTACACTAGATCAGGACAGTACATTAAGATCAGAAATGATTAAGAAGCCTTCAAGCTTCAGTGAATTAATTTAGTTTGATCACACACAAAAAAAAACACACAGAGAGAGAATGTGCTGTAATGATTACAGTTCTGAACTAGTTCTAAGCATAGAAACTGGTAGAATGAGTTTGTACAGTTTGCTGTTGGAAAGAGTAGTCTGATAAAATACCTAACAGACTTTGGGAAACTGGAGGAAGAATAAGAGATATCTTAGTTAAGGAAGTGAAGTAGTTTAAGAAAAAGTCTTAGAACAACTCCACCTGAGTTATGCTTATACAGGCAGACAATTATTTTGGTAGACTTTCAAGGTTAGCACCAAGTCTTTCAAGGTTAACATCAAGCCCCCTGTTGCTGGCCAGCACAAGAAACAAGAACCACTTGGATTTTTGGAAAATCCAAATAATATAACTCAATCAAAAAGTAGCATGATCTATAGTAAGCAATCAAGCAGCTACCAAAAAGCCTATCCTTGATACAAGTTTTCTCATTATGAAGCATAAGCTTTGTTGGAAAAAAAATATCAGTATCAAAGTATCTTCTTTACAAAAATCTGGGATGTTGCATTGCTTAGGTCAGGACAGGTATAAACATTTATTTGCTGGAGATTAAGAACCCTAACGGTGCCAATAAGACTGCTCAAGTAGCAAATAAAATCTATGCCTTGAATTTGAATTAGAAATAGAATAAATGGATTGCACAATTTTCTAAAGAGGGCAATGAAATCCAGAGCACTTTTTCATAAAACTGTCAGTGCTTATGGAGAAGAGAACATGTACTGGCAAAACATTTGTTAAATGATTCTTGGATAAGAAGACAAGGAACAGCACAAGCCAATCCACACAGACTTCCAAATAATTCCTGCAGGTATTAATTGCACAGCTGGATTTAAGAAGAAATGGGAGAGAAGATGCAAAATGCTTTATCCATTCTAACACTATATTTCTCACAACCATTGTAACGGTTGAGTTTAAACAAAGTTGGTGCTAGCAATTCGAGAAACCCCATGTCAACTATAGCTGCTTCAGCCCAATTCAATTACATCTGGCTGAATAGTTCCAAGATGCTGAATCGATTGAAACCATATAGGTTAAAAAAACAAAAGAAAAACCCTACATTCTGATGTTACTATGTCCTGTTCAATAAAATATAATTCTGTTCTATGACAACAGGAAGGAAAATATGAAATCAAAGCAAAACTTGAAGGAGGTAATATTTTCAAGCATTGGGGGAGAAGGAGGAAGCTTGTTTATATTGCGACCGCATTAACATTGCATTGTGTTGGGGGGAAAAAAACCTTTGGGACTCTGAAATGGAGTTGCCAACTTTTCAAAATCCTGAGTTGAGCACATTTGGTGACCATTCTCTCTGGGTCTGTATTTTACTCCAAAGCGTGTCTAAATAAAGAGCCAAGCAGCTGGGGAATTCTGGAGTGCAGTGCATCTTTATTAGTTATCATCTGCAGTTTGAAGTCAGCTCATGGCAAGTCTGGCTAAATCCTTGTGTTACCAAGTCCAAATCTGGGTCATTTTAAATTACTTTATAGAGAATCTGGTAGACTTTTTTTTGTATAAACATTCTTCCAATAGAAGGGAATGTATGTAGTTCAGGGTTGTATTGTGAAATCCTTGATGCTCTCTAAGCTTGTTTGCTTCCGGATATTTCATTACTTGACTCAGTAACATCATCAAAATGCTTCCTGGTTAGGTAATGAAATATCTGGAAGCAAACAACCAAGCTCAGAGAGCACCAATGATTCCATAAACATTCTTATTATTCAGCACAGAAAAAATAAGCAGCTCTCCAACTAATCATTTTTTAAAAGGATGTATATCAAAGTTTTAAGCCAGATTAGTAGATGAAAGATAGAAAAAAAAAATACATTATAGCATAGAGCAGGGGTAGGCAACCTTGGCTCTTTTATGACTCGTGGACTTCAACTCCCAGAAATCCTGAGCCAGCTATGCTGGGAGTTGAAGTCCACGAGTCATAAAAGAGTCAAGGTTGCCGACCCCTGGCATAGAGGTTAGTTTAAAAAACTGTTAACTAAAGTGGGTCACTATCAGTTCTGCCTTAAAACTGCAAAAACTGCCTTAGAGAAGGAAGAAATATTTTCATTTATAACATGGAAAATTTAGAATTTAAAATATCTACTTTGTTCAACCTGAATTTGGAAACACCCGACTAGTCACAATTACTGTTACAAGTAAAAGAAAAGACACATAAGTAGGTGCTGAGAAATAACCCATAGCATGAAGCTGCATAATAGCCAGTGGAACATACGTTTACTTAAACCAAATTTAAGTACAATACTAGTAGGTCATAGTCTTACCTGTAGCTCTTGTCCTCACTCTATTCAAAAGAAAATTAGATATTTTATTTGCTTAGAACAATGTGTGAATCCTGCTATAGTGGTTTGTAAGCTGGAGTTTATAGCTTACTGTTTTGTATGAAGCAAACCATTATAATTATATGAAGCAAACCATTATAATTTGATCAGCTAACCATGATTTTAAGAATCCACAGCTTATGTGTTGACTACATTCCATACTATTTCTATAACTCTATTAGTCATGATATGCATTAAAGGAAAATAGTATCTATGTATCTAATGAGTGCAATTTTCTGCAGCACTCATTAGATACATAGATGATATGTAACTTGCTTTAATTTTCTAATATGATGCAGTACACATGAAATTGTTGAAGGCCATAAAAATATGGTATAGGTACATAGAAAGAATATGTAACTTAGTTTTGATTATATGGTGCTCTAATTAAAATTAGACTGAGTAACATCTTTCTTCTGGATCAGCTGTTCCAGATGCCCATTTCTTTGTATTGTTAGGCTTTATTCACATTTTACATCAACAGAGAAAAAAATAAACTAAAGCAGTTTTAGGTAGTCTTTGCTGCTCCACAATCTTTTAATTACCTGATGTTTACTATTATATATAACTGATTTATGTACTGAGTTATTAAATAACCATAAAAGTTTCTATTTCAATTTGACTATATCAGGGGCAGGCAACTTTGGCTCAGGAATGCTGGCTCAGGAATTCTGGGAGTTGAAGTCCCTGAGTCATAAAAGTCATAAAAGAGCCAAGGTTGCCTACCCCTGGATTATATGATTTACATGTAACTCCCAGATTTTGATTCTGGGATCTCCAAATAAGATTCTTGTTTGAATCTTCTGATATTTGCTGACATAGAATTAAGTCTCATTGAAATAAAAGACTTAAGAAATATCTCAAATATGGAAAACTGAAATGTTCAGAACTATTACAATGGCTGATCTATGAACATACCCATGTTCAAATCCTTTGAGATACCCACATCATGCAGTTAGTTTTAAATTAGGAAAACATATAATACACTAGAGCTTACATGATTCCATGCACTGCCACAGTTAAGTAACAAAAAGTAATATTCTTTCACTAGTACTTTTTTGCTCTCAAAATTTAGCAAAAGGAGAATATAATCTTACATTACACTACCTCTCTATGGAACTGATTTTTTATATCTATTCCAGGTCAGCACAACCTGGGACAATAAGCAAAGCAGAGATGAGAAGGTCTAGATAGAAGTTAAAATAACCTATAAAAAGCAGACAGTACCAAGTAATGGTTTTCTTGCACTTTAAAAATAAATCTTCCTTCCATACTCACTTTCTTATAAGGAGAAAACATTTTTATCATGACAGGTTTTCATCTTCAAAAAACTATTTACCAACATCTATTCATGACTTTGAAATGGACTCTCAGTTTCTACTGCTCTGTTGTTTCTAAAACTATAGATTCTTTTTCTAACTCCTTAAGATGTAAAGTCCTTCTGATCATATCTATGCCAGAGAAAACACAGCAGACGTTTTTACACAGAGTCTATTTCATCCTGGCATTAAAAGATGCTGGTATACAAGATCAGTTCCAATCCTCAAAACCCATTAACATCTTAAATGTTTGAAAACAGTATTTGGATGTTGTGATCTTTAAAGACACTACTCATGATTTATAGTCAAAGTTAAAGACATACAATGCATTTTAAAATGTGCTTTACTGAAGTTGTTGCACTGAACATATGCCACCAAACCACAGGCCCCTAACTGTATAACTATTTTTCACTGATGTGTAAAAAATATATTGCATAGAAGAACACCGAGCTGTCGGGGGGGGGGGGGGAAGGGCGAGGGAAATTTCTGCTATTAGATTTTCTAATATAGCTTTTATCACACTTTTGAGTCTGGAGGAACCTTGGAATACTTTTCAGGCCTCCATGAATCCCTGCAAGATTATCCTCCACCTCCTTCTGTTCTACCTTTGTGGGTGGCACCTGCTGCTGATGATGTCCAGGCCAGCTCAACTCCAGTTCTCCTCTGCTCGCCCTGTGATGGATTCCTCCAGGCCGCTGCACCTACAGAAAGGCAGGCATGCACCAAAGAGAGTCCTAGCATGAAGGTCCTGGCAGCAGCTCTCTGATGTGTGCTCCTTCAACCACTGCTGCTCCTAACTCTTCCCCTTCTCACTCCTTTGCTTATACTTTCCTACCCACCTCACTGGTACACAAATGCACAATCCCCACCCCTGCCTAAGATATTAGTGATTGAGGGAACTTTTTTAGTATCTTATTTTTTTTACATAAATCATGATCTCCTAGGTAACCCTAGTGACTATGAAACCCCATTTGAGTAACCCTGTTCTAGGATCTAAACTGAATATAGCATATAAAAACAGGAAATACAGTTATGGCATACATTAAATTTAAGATTTCCATAAATCTTAAATATTTTCATTATATATGTGAGATTGGTGTGTGTGTTTGTGTGTGTGTGTGTGTGTGTGTGTGTGTGTGTGTGTATAGCTAGCCATAAAAAGCATGTGCTTTACAGTCTGAAATATTCCTGCAAAATATATATAGCTACCCATCTCTCATATATGATACTGGGCAGTTTACATAATTTTCTTGAATAAGGTGTCTTGAATAATTGGCAGGCTTTATTCATTGCATTTTAGCTGATAATCTTGTCTGAATTTGTGTAATACACCAAGCACATCTTATTATAGCTTAAAACTGGGAATTAAACATAGTAAGTAAGGTAGTTGAAATTTCAGGAACTAGTACATGGCACAGAATTTTTCAACTTACTCTGGTTATACTGTCAATTTGTATATCAGAACACAGAATTGTCAATGTGCTCCACTGAAGGACTACTTTTAAATGAAATTGTCTAGATTTATTAATAACTAGACTTATCTAGGATCTGTAATCTGTGCTCTTCAGGTAGAAATTAGGTGTCCAGTTCAGCCCTTCTGCTCTATTGAGCTGCCATACTATCAGCCCCCTCTACCACAAAGATCCTGCAGGAGAAGGGCAGTATGGACAACCATGGGATCTGGAAGGGTGAGAGCTGTGAACCATAAATACAAAGCTTTCACTGTATCCCTGCATAACAGACACAGTGCCCTTGCTGACCTTATTAGGGATACTAAGGAGACAGGTCAAGGTAGTTGGGATGATGATAACTCAAATAAACAAGGGATTGTGGTCCAAGATGAAGAATTTGTTTTGGACAGGGGAAAGTGGGAATCAGGTATTACACACCAGTCATGCAAGAACAGCAAGACATCCCAAAAGAGAAGCCACCTTCTGGTCGGTGATTCAGTTATAAGGGATGTAAATTTATGAAAGGATACAGAGGTTTTGAAAGAGGTCAGGTGTCTTCCAGGTGCTGTTACCAGCAGGGACAACAAGCGTATTTTTAAGATAGTCAAGAATGCCAGCAAGGAGTGTGATGTGGATGCTATTGTACATCTTGGCACTAACAATCTGTCCCAAAAAGATGTACTCTCTGTGCAAAATGATTTCCAGAGCTTTGGCCAGGAACTCAGCCGGATAGACTGTAGGCTTACTGTTAGCAAAAAAGAAAATTGTTGTGCAAAGTGCTTCTTGAGTTATCAAGAAGCTGCACAGGCAAAAGCATACTGAGAGTAGTAAGTCACACAGTAACCACACAGATACACTGAGTTGTGATAAACAGAAAAATACTTTACTATTAGGTGTAAAAACAAAAACACAGTCCGAATAAACAGTCCAGGTCATACACAGATAAGCAACAGCAACAGTCCAGGGAGTATCCAAAATACAATGTCTTCTTACCGGTCTGAAGGTCAAGTACACAGTTCCTAAGGTTTAACACAGTAGTAAACCAAACGCAAAAACAATGAGAGCAAAGAGAGAGAAGCCACGTTCCTAGCTCCCTCTTATGGCCGTTGGAAAAACTTACACACACATTGGCCAATTAGCACCTTAAAGTTATAACATCATGGTTTATATATTTCCAACCCAACCAGGTAGGCTATAACCATATGCCTAACACTTTTTCAGAGGTTTTACCATATATAAGGAGCAAAATGGAAAAGACCAGCATATAGCAGAATTCAATATGTGGCTAAAAGAGTTATATTAGTCACGATGTCTAGTTGATCCAATGGAAAAGTGTACAAGAGATGGTTTGCATCTATCAAAGAAAGGGACTGAGTTACTTGGCAATCAGTTCACAGATTTTCTGGAGAAATATTTAAACTGAACAACGGTGACAGTGAGTTAATTGACACAGAATATTCCTGTCCTCAGCAATCTAAAAATTATAGGGTTATCAGTGCATGTAACATAGATGTGTGTGTGGACAAAAATATTAACTTTGCTATCGAGCAAAATCAAGCTTATAAATAGCAAGCGCCACACAAAGTGCACTAATAAGTCAGGTGGTAAGAAAACAGGGGAACTCAGGCACCACAAAGGTTATGTCAAAGTAAACACAGGGTTAGTCATAAAAGACTCAAATGTCTACACACCAACGGACAGAGAATGAGCAACAAACAGGGTGAATTAGAAATTCAGGTAAATGAGGAGAAATATGATATTGTTGCCATTACAGAAACTTGGTGGGATGAAATGGAACACACAGCTAGAGGGATTTAAATTATTTAAAAGAAATAGACCAAATAAAAAAGGAGGTGAAATTGCTCTCTATATAAGAAATAACTACATCTCTACAAAAATACAGCAAAACAATGATGAAAAGTGTCCTAAATGCATTTGGGTCAGTATAGAAGAGGGAAAAATGACACTGCCATAGGTGTATACTATAGGCCACCCAACCAGACAGAGGTAATAGATGAACTTTTTGCTAATCAGTTAACTAAGGTATGTAGGAAGCACATCCCAATAGTAATGGGGGATTTTAATTACTCTGACATCAACTGGGAGACAAACTCTGCACCAAGTGGAAGTTCAAGCAGATTCCTCACAAACGTAGCAGACAACTTTGTCTCCCAAAAAGTAGAGAAGGGAATTAGGGGATCAGCCATATTGGACTTAATTCTCACTAACAGAGATGAAATGATAGAAAGTGTTGAAACCACAGGAATCTTGGGGGGGAGTGACCATGCAATATTGGAATTCAACATTATGGAAGCACAAGTAATAGAACACAGTCCAACTAGAGTCTTGGACTTTAAGAGAGCTAATTTCAACAAACCTAGAGACAGCTTGGGATGGATTCCATGGAAGAGAATCCTCAAAGGGAAAACAACACAAGAAGCTTGGGAAATTTTGAAAAGTGAGATTATAAAAGCCCAGTCTAACACAATACCAACGAAAAAGAAAAATAACAGCTCTCAAAAGAAACAGCAAGGCTGCATAAAGAACTCTCTGATAAATTGGAAGTCAAAAAGGCAAAGTATAAAAAATGGAAAGAGGGGCACATAACTAAGGCAGAATATCAACAAATAGCCCAAGCCTGCAAAGATGAAGTGAGGAAATAAACTAAAGCTTGCAACAAAAGTCAAACTTAACAAAAAAAATTCTTTCAACATGTAAAAAATAAGAAAAAAAGTTAAGGAAATGATTGGTCCATTAGTGGGGGAAAGTGGCAAGAAGGTGACAAGCAACAGGGAAAAATCAGAACTATTCAACTCGTTTTTTGCATCTGTATTTACACAAAGGGAAAAACAGTCCAACCTATCAAAAACAGTAACACAAGTTAAGATAGGCAAGAAAATGGTAAGTGAGCACTTATCCAACCTAGATGAGTTCAAATCACCAGGACCAGAGGGACTACACCCCAGGGTTCTGAAGGAACTGGCAGATGTGATCTCAGAACCACTGAACTATATCTTTCAAAGATCCTGGAGCACTGGGGAACTACCAGAGGACTGGAAAAGAGCTGATGTAATTCCCATCTTCAAAAGAGGGGAAAAAATTGATTCAGGAAACTACAGACCTATCAGTCTGACCTCAATACCTGGGAAGATTCTGGAAAAGATAATCAAGCAATGAATCAGCGAACACGTAGAGGCAAACAAAGTCATTACCAAAAGCCAACATGAGTGGTGCTCTCTAAACCACATTTTTCTATCTTATCAGGTAGTAGGTTGTGGTCTACTTTAACAAATGCCTTACTAAAGTCCAAGTAAATTATATCCACAGCATTCCCCTGGTCCACTAATTTTGTCACCTGGTCAAAGAATGCAGATCATCTTATTGGCTGTCCGGCATAATGGCGGACTGGCCACAAAGCCCCATTGGCGCGGGCAGAAACGGCTCTGGGACAGCTGGAAAAAAGCCCTTGCCCGGCCTGGGCGCATCCACTCAATGGATATGACGGGGGTGGCTTCTGCTGTTCCGACTGGTCAACCATGCAAGGAAACAGGAGGAGGTGGAGGGGAAGCCAGGGGTCTGGAGCCGCCTCGTCTGCTTGCTTTTTGTTTATAGCTCGGCTTTCAACACCATTTTGCCAAGCATTCTCATCGAGAAACTGACTGACTTGAAATTCTCCTCTGCCATCTGCGATTGGATTCAAGACTTTCTTAGGGATCGGTTACAAACAGTGAGGGTCGGGTCTGCTTTGTCCACCCCCCTGAAGCTTTGCACTAGCTCGCCACAGGGCTGCGTGCTTAGCCCCTACCTGTACTCTTTGTACACATACGACTGTGTATCATCTGACCCATCCACTGCGATAATTAAGTTCGCAGATGATACGACTGTGGTGGGTCTTATTACAGGTGGGGATGAGAGCATACAGGGCAGAGGTACAAAAACTATCCATATGGTGTTGTAACAACAACTTGCACCTGAACATCAGCAAGATGAAAGAGATGGTGCTAGACTTCCGGAGGAAAAAGGAGGAACCTTTAAATTGGGTAGGACTGTGTGGAGAGAGTTTCCTCCTTTAAATTTCTGGGAGTCTACCTCTGCGAAGATCTGACCTGGAAAGTTAATACAACCCAGATGGCCAGAAAGGCCCAACAGAGACTTCACTTTCTCAGGGTCTTGCAGAAGAACAGGGTAGAACAACGGCTTATGACCCTCTTTTTACCAGTCTACTATAGAGAGCGTCCTCTCGTATGGTATTGTGGTTTGGTATGCTGGTCTGACAGCCGCAGATAGGAAAGTATTACAGAGGGCGATGAGCACAGCACAAGACATTGTGGGCTGTCCCCTGACACCACTGGATGACATCGCTGCCTTGGAAGAGCGAGGAAAATTCTCAGTGATGACTCACACCCTGGACGGTATCTCTTTACTCTCCTACCATTGGGTAGGAGATATAAGAGTATAGCCGGCCGCACCAACAGGCTGAAAAACAGCTTTTATCCATGGGCTGTTAGGCTTTTGAACAGGAAATAATTTTTATAAATTTTATGCATAATTGACTTGTGAGGCCGGTGTGTTGTACAATTAGTTCACATGGTGTAATAAGATGGAGGGTTTGTGTCACTGTAAGTTGAGGGGTGGGGGCACAAAGAGAGGCTCAGCCAATCTCAATGTATACATGGTTGTACTTTGACAATAAAGGTTCATTCATTCATAGCAGCCCAACGAGGCAGCAGATTCGCACACCTGCTGCCCCACCTGCTTTCCTGCCTGGCTGACCGGTCAGAGCAGCAGCAGACACCACCCCCCGTCATATCCATCGAGTGGATGCTCCCAGGCCAGGCAACTTTCCACCTGCGTCTTTCTCATTCTCAATTCTCTTACCTGTGTGTTGTCTGCACCCCACCCCCCAACTGCTCTATGCTTCACAGCCCAGGGAGTGAGATTCACCACCACCCCGCCTCAGGGCCCCGCTCTTCTGCCTGGCGCTGGTAGCTCCATCATCCGCAGCGGTCGGAACAACAGAAGGGTCGCAGCAGCCCATTAATTCTTTTGCTGCATCGGCACCTGAGCGATGAGCCCGGGGGCTTGCTATTCCCTCCCATCCGCCCCCAAAATCTAGGTTGAGGTGCAAACCCAGCTTGTGTGCCTTTGCTTGGGAGGAGCAACTTCTGAGTAAATGGGTGTTGGTTTCCAATGGCGGGGGGGGCTTCTAGGAAAAAAATTATTGGGAACAAAGGGTTTTTTTATTATTATTTTGAGCTAAGCCGTAATAAAAGAGGTTTTTCTCTCTGATTTATGGTGGGGTGGAAAAGGAAGCCCTTCCTTTCCTGGTCTGGGCGCATCCACTCGACATATCTGATGGGGGTGGATTCCGTTGCTGCTCTGACTGGTCAGCCAGGCAGGAAAGGAGGAGGGGCAGCGGGTGCACAAATCCGCTGCCTTGTCGGGCTACTAGCGAGCAGCCGAGGCGGCTCCAGACCCCTGGCTGCCCCTCCACATCCTCCTGCTTCCCTGCATGGTTGACCGGTCGGAACAGCAGAAGCCACCCCTGTCATATCCGTCGAGTGGATGTGCCCAGGCCGGGCAAGGGCTTTTTTCCGGCTGTCCCAGAGCCATTTCCGCCCGTGCTGATGGGGCTCTGAGGCCAGTCTGCCATTATGCCGGACAGCCAGCATGCTGCTCGCTGGCCTGTGTGTGCAGGGGCTGATAGTGTCAGGCAGCAGATCCAGAACCGAAGCTTTGCTGACCATCCTCGTGCTAGTGGGGGCGGTGGCGGGGGAAGGCAGGATCTGGTATGTGGCCATCCTTTGCCTCTGCTGCCATACATTGTCCCATGTGTGCCTCCCGGCCATGCATGTAGGACGATGTAGGGTGGCAGTAGGGAGGGGAGGGCATGTGCCACAGTCACCTTCCCCTGCCGCTGTCCCCACCAGCACAAGGATGGCGGCATAGCTTCCCTTCCAGATCTGCGGCTATGCAGGCTTGGTGATGCAGGCATCACCACCAATGCCTTCTGCTTCCCTATGTGGTTGGCCAGTCAAGAGGCTCAGAGCAGGAGGAGCAACAGCCACCACCCCCGCCAGAGCCACATTGTAGACAGGGCCCGCACAAGGTGAGGGCTCCTTTCCAGCCATCGTGGGACTGTCTCCGCCCATGCTGATGGGGCTGCCATGATGCAGGAGGCTGTGGCTGTTGACGTACACCATCGGCCCCCATGCACTCACTGGCCTCTATGCGTGGGGGGGGTGATGTTGTCAGGCAGCAGCTGCTCCAGCCCGCCTCGCCTTGCCTTGAGGCACTTGGCACATGCACCCTGCCTCGCCTCACCCCACAGGACGAGCCTCCAACCCACCGCCCCACCCGCCAGAGACCTCCTGGATCTCCCCCAGCCCTGCCCAGCCCGCACAGGCATCCCTCCCCACGAGCATCATTGAAGTGGCCACACCCACCATGGCTATTCCCACCCAGTCGGCCATCACCACTGTGGCCACGCCCACCATCAGCCGTGACCAATGTAGCCACGCCCACCCAGTTGGCCACACCACCCGGCACCCGGCAATGAATAAATGGGTTTTGAGTTGCAGTTTGGGCATTCAGTCTCTAAAAGGTTCGCCACCACTGCCTTAGGAAGATTGCCAAGAAGTTAGGTATAAATGTGGCAGGCTTAGCAGAATACAGCTTGAACTAAAAGTTTTCACATTGAATAGGAAAAGCAGCTATGAGGAGAGGAGAGGAGAGGAGGGGAGGCTTCTGATCTTTTTTACAGCTATTACAAACAAATTTATTTTATCTCCCTCCAATTACAACATGGTTCTCTTCTTCCCACATTGTCATTTTTAATCAGCAAATCCATAAACCACCAAATCTTTTTTTTAATTTTCAGCAAAAAGTCTGTAAGATTTCGTTTTTGATAAAAACACTTATCTGTGAATAAAACTGCAACTTCATATTCAGAGTGTCACAATCCTTATACCCTTAATCCAAATAAATTAGCAGGATAGTTACAATTTATACAAATGCACTATAAATATCGATACCTCATTTAAATCCTAATAGGAAAAAATAACAAAATATATTACTTAGTTCATTTCGCATTTGACAGTTACTCTCACTCACTGGTGCTGAAATACCTAAAACTAGTATTTCTTATTGAAGTCATTAGAGTTTACTCATAATACACCTTTGAACTATTTTGGTCCTGTGGTCAAGCCAGCTTGACCCTAAAATGCCTTAAGAAAATCTTGTCCAGACTAAGCCACTTAGCAACAGCTCGCAAACATCTGAACATCAGGCTACTATTCTTTCCAATAGACAAATGCTCTGCTGCCGTTGTAATTGTAACAGAGAGAGAGGGGGGGGGGTTGTGTTTGGATGTACACATAGACACATATATAAACACAAAATACGTACACACACTTGGACACATTGCACATAGTTAATAGGCATGTGAGTTTTATTTTTCTTGTACTGAGAACTAGCTTTATCCCTGTTTTGTTTATTTACTTATTGTCCAAGGATGCACTGTTTAATTCTTTCTCCATTTACTTGAAGAACAAGGAGTAAAACAATTGTTTGGTTCAACAGAGTGAAAGTTTTTTATTCTGAAACTACTAAAAGCTATGATCTTACTGGAATTTACTAAGATCAAATATCAGAATGACTGGAATTCAGATTTAATTCTCCAGGTCAAAAAGCACAATTTTTGTGTACCTGGGAACAAAACAAGCCCCACTAGGTCAAATTTTAGGCATAGCTTTGTCTAGCATCTTATGTCACCTTAGGCATACAAATGCATCCAGGCAGCATAAAGCCATGTGAGAAGACTCTTTTACTGTTGCTCCCTAGAAACCGGCATTTAAAACATACTATTACCAACTACAGTACACTTGGTAATCCTCAGAATGCCAAAAGCACCAGGTTTGGGGGCAGGGGTACACTAAACAGTCTGAGAGTATTTTGGTAAAATGTATGCTTTCTAACTAGCTTTGTTACATAGTGGTCTTCTTATGAATGAGCACTTTTTCTCCATCCCATCACCAAACCAGCCATTTTACAACAGTACATTCAAAATGTTCTCTTAAAAGTTCTTACTAGCTCAACAGGTTTGGAAAGTGCTAGCCTTGACTAATACTCATTGGTATGTCTGTACTTCTCTATTCAATCTCTACATATCCACCCGGGAGGTCTGGAAGTTAAGCATTTTTTCTGTTTGATTGAATGCAAGTGAAGTTATCTGAGGAGGGAAACAAATGTTAAGCCAAATTAGTACACTTTGCCTTAAGACTTCCAATGGAATGGTGTAAAGCAGACATGTCAAACACAAGGCCTGGGCCCGCAAAGTGGTTTCATGTGGCCCGCGAAGCCATCCTGGAAACAGTGAGGGAACGGTCCCCACTGCCTTGGCCCAGAGACCCTCCTTCTGCCAGAGACCTTCAGATCTGTCCCACTCCTGCCCAGGCCCCCATAGGCACCCTTGATGCGAACGATATAGAGCTGGCCATGCCCACCCAGTAGGCCATACACACTCTAGCCACGCCTACCCAGTAGGCCACGCCCACCCTGGCCATACCCACCCGGCCCCCTGAGGGCAACCGCAATGCTGATGCGGCCCTCAATGAAATTGAGTTTGACACCCCTGGTGTAAAGAGTCTGAAATATGACTGCCTGTATGGGACATTTCTGTATTAGGTTTCTCCATACAATTCAATGCCAACCTGTACAGAGTTCATGTCTTTCACTTGATGCTGAAAACTTGATGCACTTTCATCTTCTCTTGTAGGGAACCATAATCCAAACATAGAACATACAACATATGGGTTGACATATTTAATATAATTCGAAAACCCCTTTCTTAATAAGTCACTGACAACTACAATTCTACTTTCTATACTTTATACTTTACATATACCATTTCCCCCCCAAAATGCATTATTTTGTACAACCATTTACCATTCACAGACCATATCATACAAATTCTCTACTTCTTCAGTAATGCCCACCTTCCCTAAAATTCTAGTTTTCTGCAACTGTATAGTGTGGGTGCTACAATTCAATGCCTAAAAGTATTTTCCGTAACTTCTATTTTTCAAATATTTTTCCAGTATTTATCTTAATTTCAAATTTATCCCATGAAAGCTAGGAATACAACTCTACGCAATTTCTTCACACTAGAATGTAAATTGATATTATTATATAATGTCAAATATTTTAGATCAGCATCTGCTGTAGCCAGTTAGATTGGGATGACCTAGTTAAAAAAAGGATGTGTGAAGATTAAAATAGAATGTAGGTACTTTGTAATTCATGGATATGAATATCCGGTATAAATAAGACGACTAGAGATATATCATTGAATTTAGAATAGAATAGAGCTGGAAGGGACTTGGAGGTCTTCTAGTGTAATCTCCTGCTCAAGCAGGAGAACCTATACCATTTCAGATAAGTGACTGTCTAGCCTCTTCTTAAAAACGTCCAGTGATGAAGCGCCACTATTTCTGAAGACAAGTTGTTCCACTGGTTAATTGTCTTCACTATTAGGAACTTTCTCCTTTAATTCCAGGTTGCTTCTCTCTTTGGTTAGTTTCCAACCATTGTTTCTTGTCCTGCCTTCTGGTCCTTTGGAGAATAATTTAATCCCCTCTTCTTTGTGGCAGCCCCTCAAATTGGAGATTTATTATGGAGAACATAGGTCTACAGACTCTCCAGAATGCAAAGGCCTTACCCCCTGCTATGATGTTTTAAATTTAAATTTTAGATTTAAATTTAAGCTTAAAGCTGTTTTTAAACAGAACTGTTATTGAAATATTTTTTAAATTAAGAGCAAAAAATCACAGATGCCTACAGGAATCAATTTTTAAATCCCAAGAAACTATTCTGCAATTAATAAAAGTTATTTTATTCAATTATCCTTTTAATATTACTTTATCCCAGATTCTTACATTCATACTCAAAGAGCCCATCTGCTCATCTACACAAACTACTGTGAGTACATCGGGCTAGTCCTTCAGTTATTACACTACAGATATTGACACCAATTCAAGAACACTCTGTTTCTCTCTGTGTGTCTTCAAGGCATTCAATGGTCTGAGTCCAAGATATCTTACTGACTGCTTGAAGCACCAAGATGAAACACATGGTTGACAGGTTGTGTAGAACTTATCCAACTTGGAATAAGGTTGTGAAATCAAATTCCATAAGCCTCAGAAAGCCACTTCACAATTCGACCATTTTTCTCCCTTCAATACAAAGCACATTTATTTGGACCTTGACTTAAGTTAGTAAGTTCCCATATGGCAAGAAGCATTAAAATGCTTTGTTTTTATTTCTTGGAAGAGTAGAGACAAGACAGTAAAGAAAATGAGTTATATATGATGGATACCAGTTTGGTGGTATGATTATAGTGAACAGATAACATAGAGCTGGAAGTATGAACATTTGAATAAAATTACCGTAATTGGGTGAAAAGACCAAAATAATGATATCTGTTAAGATGCATATACCTACAAATAAGACTACAGCAGTGCTATTGTACTTTTAATACAATTGTGTTGTACTGAATGAAATCTATGAAATCATTCCATACACTGTCTTCAAAGTAACTATCCTTCTGCTATTTGTATTTCTAGGTATGCTGTGAGAATACTATATGCTATTCTGAAATTTACATTATTTTACATTATTATTATATTATTATAAATTACATTCTTGTTCCATTTCAATTCATGGCATATAGAATTGAGAGCCTCCTACATTCCTTTCATGGAATATAGAATTTAGCCTCTGTAATCCATCCCATCTTATTTTTATGAAACGTATGTGATTTTTCTTTAGAAATATTTGTTTCATCACACTAGTAATTCTTAGCACACGGTGGAGTTTGATATTAAAAACAAATACAAATTAATGACTACAGAGCTAAGTAAAGTTTGATAAAACTAAATTTCCTGCCAAAATTATTTCTTATATTTCCTAAATCCTAAATTTACTTACTTTAAAAAATATAGTTGTAGCATTATAAATACTGTGATAAAAGGGAGTAGTCCAGCTACTTTGTTTTTAAAATGAACTTTATGATTGCTATTAATTGAATTCATATAATTAACTAATTATTTATAATATAAATCAAACATCTGAGTAACCTGCTCATTGCATTTAGTCTGTTTCTTATATTATTATTTAGTTGTTGCAGTCTGGTCTAGTGGTTAAGTCACCAGACTAGGAAGAGGGAGACAGTGAATTCTAGTCTGTCTTAACCATGAAAGTCAACTGGATAACTCTCAGCCCAACTCATCCACAGGGTTGTTGTTGTTTTGGGGAAAGGGAGAGGTGGAAGGGTGTGTTGAATATGTTCGCTGCCTTGAGTTATTGTAAAAATAATAAAGGCAGGATACAAATAAAAATAAATAAATATTGATTTAGCAGCACAACTCCCTCTTCTGGTCACATGATTATCATTTGTCTTTGACAACTGCTGGATTCTAGTGAATGTGCATTACTTTTTTTACATATCTGCATTACAGCAGCAGTGAAGATAAAGTGATTAGTCCTAGGTCACCCAGCTGGTTTTGTGCTGGTTTAGATTAGACTAAAACTCACTATCTCACAATTTATAACTGGATGTCTACATCTAATTGGTTATATAGTAAAATATATAAGGAAAAGTTAGAGGGGAAAAAAGATAAAAGTGAAGAAGCAATATAGTTAAAAAAAGCAAAAGATAATTAAAGAAGCAACTTCCAGTGCTTTGCAGCAGCTACAAAACGTTATTATTCCTGCTCCCTCTTTCAAATTACATTACAGAGATCCCATCTGTTCCATATTCAACCTCTTTTCAATCAGCAAATCCACAAATCACTGTTTCATTTTTTCCATTTTCAGCAATAAAAAGTTTCCAGTCTTTTATTAAAGTACTTATTGTTTTATTTTTGAACAAATAGGTCGGGTTTTGTCATTTATGCTAATTATGTTTTCTTTACAATCCATTCCTCCATTGTGGTCTTCCATCAGGCTTGTGATATTATAAGCATTCAGTTAGGATACTGAGAAAAACAAGAACTTCTTGTGAAATATAAGAAGGAAATAGGCAAACACAATTCTATTTACCATCTTCTCAAAGCAGAGTTAACTTTATCTTAATTTAATAGCTTATTTTACATTGTCCTTAGCTTATTTCAACAATAAAGTTATCTTTAGTGCAGGAGACAGCAAGTTGAAAAATATATTTTTAATTGTTAATAAAAATCAAAAAGATAACCAAACTTTAAGTCTACCATTCATGCTATATTTTCTTACTTTGAAAAATAAAAATATTCCAAATTTCAATCCTTACAGAACAGATTGCACAATTAAGCCAGGCTTGTAATAATCAAAGAAGTCATATACTGATTGTATTTCAATTTATGCATTAAAAACTGTATGAGAATCAATTTAAACTACCAGGCTAGATTAGATATAAGGAGAATACGAGTTCCAGTCTTGTCTTAAGCATGAAGCCAGCTGAGTGACTGACCTTCCAGCTCTAAGAAGAAAGCAATGGAAAATCAGTTCTGAAAAATCTTGCCATGAAAATTACAAAGGATTTGACCAGGCAATCACCAGAAGTCAACACTGACTTGAAAGACAAAAAATATAATACCTTTATTTCCAGGTTTGATCATTGTTCTGAAAATGTATTGAAACAAAAATAAAAACTAACAATGTAAGTATTTGTATTTCCACTATTATAAGTAGTGAAAGTATTTGAAAAGATGGAAAATGACATAGTGTTTATTTAAAAATTTTTGCAGGCCCAACATCTGTAAGGAAAGGGAATATTTTTTAACATGGCATAATTAGAAAAAAATCTTTAAAAATCATAAAGTATGTTAATTATTAATTTTTATTTTTTCTTTCATTTCCTATAAGCACATTAATATCAAAATATAAATATTTTGTTTAAAAAGAGAAAGGGAAGGTTAGCGTAACAAATAAAAAGATTTTAATAACTGAAGAAAATTGGAAAAATTACAAAGTTACAGTTTACAACAGTTTCCATGGTTTTTTATAATGAAATAATGAATATAATGTTATGTATTTCTTAGATAATTTGTCAGGAATTTCAAGGTATGTTACCTAGCTTAATGCTTGGTTTGGAGCATATACTGTAATCTCCAATCAAAAGGCAGATGCTGAGGTGATACATGTTTATGAGCACTAAATTGTAAGGTATAGAAAGCCTTGTTCTATCTTAAATATATATATTTTTAAATCCCTTTTTATATCCCGCCCTTCTCTGAAGACTCAGGGCGGCTTACAATCTAAGCACAAATCAATGTGCTTAGCAATAGCCTTCATTCTATGTATATGCCTGCTTATTAGGGCTTTCGCCCCCCCCCCAAGCGGCATTATTGCAAAGTCAGCTTATTGCCCCCAACAATCTGGGTCCTCATTTTACCTACCTCGGAAGGATGGAAGGCTGAGTCAACCTTGAGCCTGGTGGGATGCGAACCTGCACTAACTGCAGGCAGCTGGTGTTACTTTAACTGCTTGTATTTGTTAAAAAGAAAAGAAATGGAACCACATTCAGCAAATGAAGCAATTTTGTGTTCATATTAAAAGAGTTGCCATAAGGTTTAGACATGCCAAATCAGATTGAGACTTGATATGGATCAATCTGTTCACACAACAGACTGATGTGATAAAATAGATATTGTCTGTGGGTAGACACAGCATGCGTTTACATTGCTGGTTTTCTGGCAGAACCAGGATTACAGTTTCAGATAGTTCTGGCAGCATCAACATCATGGCTTTGTCTAACCTGTGTATTACAATTGCCCAGGTAGGACCTGCAGTTTAAAGCATGATATCCTGGGACCTGTGGGACAAACTTTTTCAAGTAAATGACAGTCATCTGACTGCTTACATATTTTTAGCTTCCATACTTGTCAGTGTTATAGAACTAAATGTATGTACCTTTATTATTTGTTTCTGGGATTTATTGCTTTATAACCCTGCATTCCTTTATAGGAAACAGTGATATATAAAGAGCAGTGTATAAATAATTAAATAATTATAGATTTGCTTTTTTTTTTTACAAGACTACAGTCCTATGAAAGTTTGTTAGCTGAATCTCAGCAGCTCCATTTGATGTCACTTCCGTAACACCTAATCAGCATGGTTATCACTAACTGGTTTTCATGGCTGAGTAGTACTTAAACGAATTTAAACTGTGTCTCCTTGTTTCAAATATATGGAAACTAAAACTTAAAAAGCACAAAACCCGAAGTCTACATCACTAGTTTCCTCATTGAGGAAATAATGTAAGACACAGAAGAATTTTCCCACAGCATCACAAAACTCATTTTTGTTAAAAGTTTTTTTTAATCCTGTATTTTCAATAGTTTCATACAAATTCAGAAAATAATACACAGTACATGTCAACACTAATCTTGTAAAAGCCTGTCTTGTATTGTATTTTAACAAAAAATACTATTGTGAATATTATATCAATGGCAGGCTTAAGAGAAAAATACTTCCCAGTATGTCACTGGCTATTTGATTGGGGACTTTGTATTTGTCATTCATTCTTGAATACTGTTTTAAAATAATAAAATAAAATCCAGCAATCTTGGACTGACAGCAAATAGTCAGGCACAAGAAGTACCTTTTGAAATAAAGTGGTTACTCTTCTCACTGAAAAAAGCAACAGTACCTCTTTATTTTCTATTCAAATATAATGAATGACCAAAAAATAATAATAACTATACTAAAGAATCATTAAACTTCAGGGTGCATCTTAATAAAGTGATTGGTTCAGTGAATGGGCAGACAGGTTACACTGTAGAGTATAAAACACTGGTATACATTAAAATGGTCCTCTGACAACCTAAATGTCAGTCAAAAAGACATTATTAATACAATTTTAAATGATTATGGAAAGTATTACTAGACAGAATGTGTACAATTCACATGCAACTCTTCTTTTCCTTAAAAATTTCTGTTAGAATATTGCACTTTCAATTTTGATCAACACAAAGTCTTATTACAGCACAATAAGTAGAGGCCTATTTGTAATTCCATAATGCACAGAAACTATTTAACAGTTCTTTCAGATACGTATGTATTTTCAAGCAATTTAATAAACAGCCACAACAAATATGCACAATTCCCAATAGATAACATATAACATATAAATATAACTAAATAAATATAACTAAATATAATGCCAAAGTTTTTTAGAGTAATATATTAATAAACAATTCCTGACTAAGATGACATATTGATACAGAACAAATTTAATTAAGAATTATTTTACCAAAATTATTGGACAAAGTCATCATTGCCAATCATTCCCACTTTGATTCATAGATAAATGTTGTGTGCATGAATGGGGTATACTAAGTAGAAACTAAGTAGAAACATTCCAATTAGTTATATCCTTCCACTCATCTCTGAATTAAAAGAAAAATGCTTAATTTAGCCTAAAATAATTTATTTGGAAGGAAAGCTTAATCAAGCTTATATGCTGGTTTCTGATAAGCTACATGAAAGTAGAAGGCAGGAAAAAAAAAGTCTAATGTGCTTCCTAGAGACATTCTCCGTGATACTTTTTATCAGTTCTCTGCTACTGCATTGTGGATCCAAAATGAGTAGCCAGGCTTATACTTTATACCTGTGAAGGGGAACTTGTGAGGAAGAGCTTCAAGGAGAGTAGAAGGGATTCAGTAGAGTATGGGTGAATGGCAGCGAATAACAATTCAGCAAGGAAAGACTCCAGACCAAAGGCAATGAAATGCTCAAGTGAGAGGTAGCATAGGCTTGGCAGCAAACTACCTGAGCCCCAACACTAGCAGCAACCGGTGTAAGCTAAAATAGAAGTGTTGCAGGGCCTATAATAAGAAGACATGGCCCAGGGACAATGGCTAGCAATAGTAGAAGGAATCCAAGCTCCTTCACAACTGAAAAGTAATCATGAAACATATGAACTGTAAAATAGGATAGAAGATAAAGCTAGAATAAAGTTTAAGGAAAATCTTTTCAGCTCACCACTAATAAAATCTACTTTAGCAGAAAGCCAACCATGAAGTAGTTTTGTCAGCTGAAAGGCCAAGCAGCCAGGATTTCCTACCTTACTAAAGTAAGCTAAATACTTAACTCACACTTATTGCATTTTATTTTGGGGAGCCAAATGTATAATATAAAAAGGTATATGCAACAGCACTAGGAATATTTTTGCATTCTTTTTTTTCCTTGTGCTCCATTTTTTGTGCTGATAGTGATGCTAGTTTAAATTTGATAAAGAGGCAGCCATGCATGAAAAACTGTACTCAGCAGGCTCTATCAGTCAAAAGTCAAGGATATATGTCCATGATTTATCATGCTTTTCATGGTAATTAGTCAAGAGTGCATTTTGCTTTCTTTAACATCACTCTGTTTCCTTTCCTTTTTGTTTTTTTAACCTTTGGTCTCTTTTTCATGCATTACATTTACATATTTCTCATTCTCTTATCCCATACTATGTTTTATTTATGAATACAGACCTTCCTGATCATATCTTTAATGTAAAAGAGATTGTAGTTACTGTGTCTGTCTTCAGTTAAAGCTTTTCCCCCAAATCATTTACAAAAAAATTAAAATAAGTAACAACTTACAGTCAGTATTAGATTTAATTAGGTTTAATGAGAGTTACTGATTCACTGTACTAATAGTAAGTAGGAATGTAATTCCTAAATGACATTAACACTCAATTTCATTTTGCAACTTTAATAATACCTTATAAGTGCCATTTTAATTGATAAAACCTGTTCTGATGAGATGTTGTAAAAATCAACATAGTATCAAATAGCGGGATTCTTGCCTAGACAAGAAAGCTTTTTTATTTAGCACATTTCTGTACATAATATTATCGAGAAAACAAATGTCCTTCTAGCATGAATACATTCTTTGTAGGAATGTAACCCCACAGTTAACTAAATATTACACCACTGTACAATAAAGCTTCTCGCTTCTTTCTACTGTTAATTAGTTAATTAAATAATTAGTTTATTTATACCTTGTTCATTCTCACACTATTTATATTTTTAAACAGACGAATGAAGAAAAATGAATGCAACAGCCAATCCCAAAAAAATGCATTAGATTTCTTCTTTGCTTGGTCTTCCATACTTTTCAGACTTATTTAAGATAATAGTTAATTTTAAATGTTTTAAAAGCATTGAAAACCAAAAATTCAATATTGATTGTTTCTGACTAAAATCATTCACTTGTTATAACTGTAATAACAATAGTTCAGATAACTTAAAAGATTTTAAAGCAAAAATGTTGATCATAACTAGGTTTTTATGGTATGCATTGAAAGACCAGAGTGCAATGGATTTTAATCTGATACCTGAAAGGAAATGTCATACAGAAATGAGAGTGAAAAATTACCTAAGTTATAAAAACATAGAAAGTGGAGAGATCGGTCTTCAGTTTAGTTAATGCCAAGAAAGAGTTGTTTTGTTCCTTTCATCAAAATCTTTTGCTTTGTTCACCTACATGTAAGACATGTTAATGAAAGATGGGACCAAAATCATGTTTTTAACTATCATATAACTTAAACTTACAGTTTAACCAACTGTTCTGGGTTTTATTTTTTGAAAGCCAGTTTATGTATTCTCAGAACCAAGGGAAGTGGTGGGTCACAATATTTACTCAACATAGCTAAAACAAAGTATTTACTTTCATAATGGATGATAACATTTTTAAGAAGTAAATAGTACAATCATGGCTATTTTATAAATAGATGAAGCAGTTCAACACTGAGCATAGGATTGTAGGTGTAGTCTTTTTAGAAAATCAACGTAGGCAACAATTGTTTTCTCTATTAGTTTTACAGGAGTATATGATGAAAATGTTGTTTATATGCACATAATTTTGCTGAATTCTGTGAGAAAAAAATGTAGTTGCCCACATTCTCTAGGCAATAGTCAGCTTTGCAATTTTTTCCTTTTCTCTCAATGACTTCATGGTAGTATAAGAACAGCAACCACAGCACAACACAGGTGGTCTCTTTCCATCAAGCAGTCCTGCTATTACTCTGTCAGTGTTCAAAATAAAAAAAGCAAATATATAAAAAAAGAAAAAATAACTTTCTGGTTTCCTATTCTTTTGCCAGCAAAAGTAAAAGACAGATAACTTTTCCTGTCCCATAGTTTGTCAGAGCAGAAATATTTTTTAGAGCAATGAATGTTCTCTTTAAAAGAACACATGTGGTGTTTACGATGTTTACACACTTGCCTTATTCTGCATCTGTTTCACATAGTAGTAGTACAGGTAGTCCCTGACTTATAACAGTTCATTTAGCGACCGTTTGAAGTTACAATGAAACTGAAAAAAAGGAACTGTTTTTCCTTATAACCATTGCAGCACGACCAAGGTCACATGATCAAAATTTGGGTACTTGGCAACTGGTTCATATTTATGATAGCTGCATTGCTTTCAGGTTATGTGATCATCTTTTGCAATGTTTTGAGAAGCAAGTCAGTGGAAAAGCCAGATTCACTTAACAACCATATTACTAACTTAACAACTTCAGTGACTCATTTAACAAACAGGACAAGAAAGGTTGTAAAATGGGGCAAATTTCATTTAACAAATGTCTTGCTTACAATAGAAAGTTTGGGCTAATTGTGATCATAAATCAAGGACTATTGGTACCAGCTATCTGCAGTTTCTCAACAGTACTGCATCTGTATCAGGACCAGCAAAGTATTTATGATTCTACAGACTTGTAAAATCATAATATTGAAGAGACCATTTACACTATTCAGTTCAGTCTATCAAAAACATTCCTTTCACTGATTCAAATTCTGCAGAAACTCCAGAAGACACTTGACAAAACATGGCTAGATGGGAATACATATTGCATACCAGAATTAAGCCATTTAAAACAGTTAATTACTCTTTTATCAGGTAGAGAATCTTCTTGTACTTTTGGCTGAGAACTAATCCTGACAATTACAAGTGCTGGAGGAGACAAGTAAAGTAGGTGAATCAGAAAGATTAAAAATCTACTTGTAATTTGTCCTTCCCTTTTCGTGGAAACAGGCCGAATTATATCATCACAACCAACTTATTTATTAATATTATATGCCACTGTCTCAATATACAAGCAATTATATACATACTTCCCCTCAGTTTTGTAATTTCACAATGCCAGCTGGCCATTTATAGAGCCTTGGTGGAGCAGTGGGCTAATGCCTCCTGAAGTAACACCAGCTGCCTGCAATTAGTGCAGGTTCGCATCCCACCAGGCTCAAGGTTGACTCAGCCTTCCATCCTTCCGAGGTAGGTAAAATGAGGACCCAGATTGTTGGGGGCAATTAAGCTGACTTTGTAATAATGCTGCTTGGGGTGTGTGTGAAAGCCCTAATAAGCAGGCATATACATAGAATGAAGGCTACTGCTAAGCTTGTAAGCCGCCCTGAGTCTTAGGAGAAGGGCGGGATATAAATGGAATTAAAATAAAAAAAAATAAAACATTTAAGTGTAAAATTGGTCACATTTTACCTATATTTTGCTGCTCATGTCTCTTCCTGAGTTACCATCTTCTTCAAACACTTAAGAGTACTGAAATAAACCCACTGACTACTTACACAAACAGTCTATTGTACATGTTCCCCTTTGCAAAAAGCCGTAATACTGACTGACCATGTATTAATGAGCTAGGGGTGTATTGATGTTGAAATATCTTTTTTCAAAGATGATCCACTTCTTTCTCAGTAGCACCAGTTATTGTTCAGCAAAAAGGCATAGCCATTCAGAACAGGCAATTCAATTTATGGCTTAGTGGAGAAAGCCTGTTTGACATTCTTGAGATTCTCAGCATATCACCTACAATTTGAAAGTGAGAGAAAGAGGAAAACTGCTACCTTGGAATAATACCCATTGCCTCTGACTGAATTTACCTGTAACAATTCAGTTCATTCTACCGTTTGCATTTTAGTCTTTTTATGACCACTACTCATGCAATTTACCTGACTATCTTTCCCATTCCTGAGCCTTCAAAGTTCCTACAAGAACTTCAAGCACTTTCCCCCCAAAAATTGAGTGGCAATGTCAAGAGGCCTTTTTATTATTGTTAGCTTTAAAATAAATTTCTATTCTCTAGATGTCTATCTAAACTTGATATAAATGCAATGGCTCTTTCTCAATTCCTGCAACCATTCTTCATGTTTTAGCCTCCAACCCCCTAATCAACTTTGTTGCTCTTTTCTGTACTCTTTCAAGAGCCTCTACATCTTTTTTATAATACAGTGACCAAACCTGGATGCAGCATTCTAAGTGTCGTCTTATTAAGCATTTATAAGGTGGATACTAATACTTCACGTGATCTTGATTCTATCCCTTTGTTAATGCAAACTAAGATTGTGTTTGCATTTTGGGTTGCTGCCATACACTGCTGGCTCATATTTAAATGATTATCTACTAGGACTCCAAGATCGCTCTCACAGTTATTGCTATTGAGCCAGGTTTCACTTAGCCTGTAGCTGTACATTTGATTAATCCTAGTAGCCTTTCCTAGCAGCCTTTTACTTGCAACATCCAGGTAAGCCCCCCTATGCTCTATATTCTCCTTTTGTCTCACCTTTTCCACTATTTTAGTTATGAGTGTAGATAATAGAAGGTGGAAGGTAGAATATATTTTTTTCCAGAAACAGAAGAGGCAAATTAGAGTATCTTATTCATTATGACACTGAAAGACCAAGCAAACCACTGTCAGTGTTCATCCTTCAATAATTTTATTTGCAGAACTAACATAAACTAAACCATAACTGGATGTCCTGTATACCTGAAGTATCTATAGACTCTTTGGTCTCAAAAACTCAGAACAACAATTCCCTACAGGATGTGGTGGTATATTGTCAACTTAATTTTTTTTCCTAATAAATCTTAGCAATCAGAGCATTTCCGGTTTGCATTGTGGCGGAACAGGATACAGGAAGGCAGAGCTCTGCCTTCAGTGCCCGATTTCACCCTAGTGGGAGCTCTAAAAAGGGCCTAAAATCACCCCAAAGAGGCAATGAAGAGGAGGGGTGCCTTGTTGATCACGAAGAGATGGCGGTCTTTCCAATTGATCCAAGGAAAACCTCCAAACCGACAGGGGAAATATCAGCTACATTCCTGTGGCCCGCCATTAACTGCTGACAACTGAAGAGGAAAAAAACACTACTTAATACATCGTAAACAGCATGTTTGGACCTGCATGGAAATATTGATTCTTTCTTTACTATTTTACAACTGAATTTCCTAGAAAAGGCTCACAAGAAGCGAAAAACCTCTGAATGTAAACGGAAGCGGCATTTTAATTTTATGGGGGACAGAAACATACAGTACTGAAATGGAAGTAACATAAAGCTACAGTTTTGATAAACTTGAGAACTGAGATAACTGTTAAGATTTTCTCTTTGAAAAAAAACATTGAGGCGAAATATAAGAAATCAATTTAAATCAATTAAATCCTTTAAGAATGGAAAATGGACTTTGAATGACATCTAGTAATGGATTGCTCTGCTTGCTGATTCCTACCCTGGGAGAATATCTGGCAATAAAGGAAATTATTTTGACATACTTATCATCCTGACCTTCTTGGATTATAAATACTTACTGATTTTGGACTTTTAACTTCAAGAGCTATAGAACTGAGATAACTGTTAAGATTTTCTCTTTGAAAAAAAACATTGAGGCGAAATATAAGAAATCAATTTAAATCAATTAAATCCTTTAAGAATGGAAAATGGACTTTGAATGACATCTTGTAATGGATTGCTCTGCTTGCTGATTCCTACCCTGGGAGAATATCTGGCAATAAAGGAAATTATTTTGACATACTTATCATCCTGACCTTCTTGGATTATAAATACTTACTGATTTTGGACTTTTAACTTCAAGAGCTAGTGGTAGAGAAAGAAAAATTTGACCTTGGACTATGCCAGGCTTGGAGAGACATTTGAGCTGTTTTCAGAGAGGTTGAACATTTTGAATACTTCAAATATTGTGGATTACATCCTTGCCTGATTGACAATTTTTGGGATACTTGAGACAAAGGATTACTATAAAATATTGCCTTCAGGACTGAGTCTATACTTTGGAATATATTGGATTATAAAGGATACATATAAAGACCAGAAAATCAATCTACACGAATGATGTCTCAAGAAGAAACAAACATCTTCCAGAAAGAAATATATTCTATACTACAATTAATCCACTAAACAATTGTTGAATGCAAAAAGGATATAAAAAATCATGAGACTAAAAACCACTTAAGACAATATAAATGAACAAATTTCCAAATTAAATCTACAACTAGAAAGCTCCCAGATAATGACCACAAAGTATGAACAAATAATCCAGAAATCAGAAGACAAAACAGAGGAAATGGATTTAGAAATGGAAGAGATAAAAGAACTGCAAGACTTAGCTATAACAATGAAAATGCAAAAGACCCTTTACCCCTTAGGTCTGCAAAATATACCTGATGGCAAAGAAAAAGATTTTTAAAAAGGGAATATAGAGCTGTTAAGGAAAATGTCACAATTTGAGAGACAGGAAATGAAAAGAGAAATGGGGGGGAGAGAAAGGAACAGGGAGTTGTTTAAGGAATATAAATGGGCAGAATTCCCCCGCAAAATACCCTACCCAAATTGTTTTCCTTATGCCAAGCAATTTTCACAAAAATAGAAAGAAAATTCCTGGGCAATCTAATTGCCCTGGCTTGGAAAATGACTTGGCAAAGAAAGAAAGAGTCAGATTTAAAAAACATAAGACTTGACCTTTTAGAGGGAGCATTATATGTTTAAATACTTTCTTGAATAAGATTAAAAGAATGGAAGACTTCTAGTTATAATGAGACTTTTATAATGAAAGATATGATTTATAATTAAGATAGCATTTTTTCCTCAGATATGGGAAATATGAAGCTAGGAAGATTGATTTGAATAAAACTTTCTGCTATATAAATGTAATTGTAATTACATTAATACTGATTTAATTTATATTAAATTAATACTGAGGAAATCATAATTGATATTTCAAATACTGATGGGAAATCAAACTTTAACAAGAGTACGAAAAACAGGATATTGATTAATGAATTGACATTATTGACGTAAGAATTGATATTATTTGTTATTTGTATGATATTACTAAAATATGATGAAGATGCTTATATCTAACTTTGTATACAACAGTACCAAAAATTGTAATGGCGTAATGAAGGGAAAATGGAAAAAAATATGGAGAAGAAAGGAGGATCAGGGAAAAAATACTGGATTGTGTTGTATTGAACAGATTTATATTCAAAAAGTTAATGTTAAATATTTGAATCCAGACATGTTTTTTACTAAGCACTAAAGACTGTAATTCTTAAAAAATTAATAAAACTTTTATATATATAAAAAAATCTTAGCGATCAGAGCTCAGGAAACCTTTTCCTTGCTTGGTTATTTTCAGTCCTGATGGTTGCTAAGGAGCTCTGACACTAGCTAACCTAGCAAGTTAACGGCAGCTCTTACATCGCATCTGTTCTTTCAGCAGTTATTGCTCTGTGATAGTAAACCCTATTTAATTAATGTCCTTACTCTATGTGATTTATACTTTACTCTGAGACCTAAGGTCATTCATTCATTCATTCAATTCATTCATTCATTCAATTTGCATAGCTGCACATTTCAACAAGTGACTATGGGATATGAACATAGGAAAATAAATTAAAAACTATCCCAATCACAAATACAAAAGTTAAAATACAGGCCTTTGTACAGATCTTATGAAAGGCAAGCAAAGCCAGAAGCAGATTATTCCATAGGGTACGTGCTACAGTAGGAAAAACATGCCTCCGGACGCTGGCAAACGTCCTTATTTGGCCAACAGGATCTGTAGCATGATCTTCCTGCTGGACCATATCAGACTGATATAAACAATGTGGAAAAAACCCCTCCCCCCATGTAACATTCTCCTATGGAGCAATCTGAGTTGAAGTTATAATTAACTTAATAACAGGGAAAACTAGAATATGGGAAACTCTACTCCTTATGCTGGGGGTCATTAGACAAATATAACACTTTTGTGAGAACATCAAACAAACGAATGGCATGAAATCATTCACTCTTACAGAATAAGCAACGTGAAAAAACCAGCACATTTATAGGTCATCCCAGAGAATTTTTGTAAAATAATCCAGATTGCACAATTTATGTGATATTTTTTGCACCTCACATAGAGTTCATGCCAAGATCTATGGTTTGTCTTGTGACACTTATTATTCTGTGAAGCCTATAACCAACAAATTAACTGCCAGAAGACTCACTGTGAGGAGGGTGACATTCCTACAACTAAGAGAAGATACAGGCATTTCCCAGGAGATGTGAATGGTATAAGTCCCCATTAAAGAAGGAAAGATACTGATATACCTTGCATTACCACTGTCTGATGTTAAGAAATGAAACAATGTCCAAGAGGATGGAAATTATACCAAATCAACAAATAAAACAATGAAATTTCCTTCCTTCCTGTTAGTCTTCAGAAAGAAAAGGAAAGAAGTGAGGTGTCAAAAATAAGAATATGTCACAGATTCAGTCAGAAAAGAAATGAAAATGGAAAATACAATGTTAAAACTTATAGTTAGCAATGATCATCAACCAGAATTAGGGAGTTGAAAATGTATCTGACACCTCCAAACACAGAAGAGAGAAAGGAAAAATAGAGGTGACAATCATGTTTTCAGACTACACAGAAATGTAAAGTAAAAAAGCTCCCAAAAGATGAGAAGAGAACAGCCACATTTCTATTTCTCTGAAGAAATCTAAAACTTTCTCTACATGTGCAGGAGTGCATGAGCACATACAGTATCTCAAACTCCCTGTATTTTACAAGAACTATAGCTTCTATGTACTCATGATTGTTATCTTGTCTGCAATAAATCAGCATGTCTTAGTTATATCTTCTCCCTCAGCTTCTGCTGTTAAAGTACGTGCAGTACTGAGGTTTATTACCAAACCTAGCATTAAATCTGGCAATTATTTTCCTGTTAGTTCCATGTCATCCTCAGATTTGATAAACATATATTTCTCTCTATTCATTTATCTAACCTATTTATATAAATATTGAGCAATACAGAGCCAGGACAATACTCTCCAAATATTCAACAAAATTCACCTGAATTTTCTTCAGGCTGACAAATACTTGCTAATAAGTACTACAGTACAATGCTTAAATTGCTGTGAAGTCATAAAAAACTAGAAATTTATCATGTTTCAAATAACATTACAATGATATGCTTCCTTGAATTCAAGACTGATATTTCTGCTACATCCCACAAACTCTAAAGTTTGTAATTTTATCAACAGAGGAGGTAAGATTGAAGGATATGTCTTGTTTCCATTCAGAGTTATTATTGCTCAATTCTAGTCTCTTGGCATATCACAAAATTATAAAAGAGCTAGGTTTTCTTGATCAAGTTTTACCCTCTTCATGTCTCAAACTAAAAAAAACTTGCTATATAAAATAAATATATCTGTCTTCTTTATCAAGTGTTAGCATTTCAGATTTTTTAACCAATTCTCTAAATGTTCCTTTGCTGCAGTCTTATTAAACTTTATCCTAGGCTCGTATTGTAGAAACCAATGAATGAATGTTTTAGAATATAGCACATAAGATAAGATAATCTTTATTGTCATTTTTTTTTTACTGTGGGCACAACGGCACACATCAAAGATGAAATTTAGTTGCCCGCTCTCAAAGTGAAACACAGTTGACACACACCTAAAACATACTATAAACAACGTATGTATAGACCCGCACTCCTACATATACATAACAATAAAATATTAAATACTGTCCATCTTGAATATATAATGGAAGGAGGAAGCCTGAGAGTTCACAAGGTCAATGGTGTAAGGAATGAAACTATGGTTGAATCTGGATGTTCTGCTATGGATACCACGAAGCCTCCTCCCAGAAGGTAACAAGGAAAACAGGTTGTAAAGAGGATGAGTAGTGTCCCAGATAATCTTAGGGACCCTGTTCAAACAACACTTCTGTGCTATGTCCTGGATAGAGGAGAGGGAACTGCCAATGATCTTTTCAGCCATCCTCACCACTCTCTGCACCGCCTTCCTGTCTGAAGCAGTGATGCTTCCAAACCAGACTGTGATGCTGTATGACAGGATGCTCTCGATCGTCCCCCTGTAGAAAGTGGTCAGAACAGGGGAAGGAAGATGAGCTTTTCTCATGCGACGCAGAAAGTGCAGGCACTGCTGTGCATGATCCAACAAATCTCCTATTTCTTGCTATTCTTTATTCATCTTAAGTCAAATGAAAATACCCTAAAATAATAGGTTCTTCCATTTTAAAAAATAACAAGCAATGGAAATTTTCTAAAAGAAACTCCTGTGCAACCTGTGTATACAAACTAGTTTTTAATGGATTCTTTATGAGTCAAATTACTATTGTATGTTTTAGTTAAGAACAGGTGGTAAAATCAGTTAATGCAAACAGAATAGGATCCAGCATCACTTCAACAGAGATTGTGACTCTGAGGAGAGTTCCAAGGAATATCCATAGTTTTCCTCTCCAAACTGCAATTGAAACAAGACTGTGCTAGGAAAAGTAGGGGGCTTAGGAGAATATGATTCTTTACTGGCACAGCATTCACAGATCTTTCTGATGAAGACAATTAATGTAATTGGAAGATCCTGCAGCAAATAGATTAAACTCTCCTGGTTGAATGAAAGTTATAAGAATATTCTTGTTTGCAGCACATTCTTTTTATATGTAGATTTACAGATAATCAAGATTAGACAGTTCAATAAAACTCACTGGTTTTGCTGGAATGTATCTGCCTAGATATTTTACAGATGAGGTCTGCATTACAATAGAAAATTGTCAAGCTTTTCTTCTAAATATTTTGACACGATTACAAAATGTACACATTTTAAAAATCTAAAGGAAAGCCATTCGGAATGATTGATATCATTAAGTCTTTAAATTTAAAATAGTTTAATTTCTTTAGGAACACATTCACATTTTTTTAAGAAGTAGGAACAAAGCCATATTCCAAATTTTTATATGTATATAAAATCTCTATTCTAACTATTAGATTGTTCTCATAAAAGTTCATTTGAGTAACAGCTTAAACAGAAAGTAAATTGCAGAGAAAAAAAATGAAAAAGCATATGAATTTGGGATTCAGATTTGCAACTCTACAGACATTCATTGCTTGAAAATCAAGGTGGTGTCAGAAGAATCTGGAAAACTAGAAATTTTCTGTAAGTGCTCACAACAGCAGCTATATACAGCATATAATGCTACTTAGTTTTATCCATAAATTAATAGTTTATCCACGCTTTCCTCCGTCTTGTTTCTTTTATAAGCACAGAAGCTCACAATCCTCACAGTTACATTCCAATAATTACAAAGACATAACACAGAAGTGAAAAATATGAAAACAAGTTAAGCAGCTGTTCACCTGGTGCTAAACTTCTGAATCTTCATATTTTCAACATATGTTAATGTAGAAGTTTTAGCATTCTATCCTTCAATTCAAAGGAGAGTAAAATAATAAAAACAGCATTTTCTCCCAATCCTTCTCTGTCTCTCTTCCTTTCTTATAGCTTTATATAAATGCAGGAATCAAAATAAAATGAAATAATTGATAGATAGATAGATAGATAGATAGATAGATAGATAGATAGATAGATAGATAGATAGATAGATAGATAGATAGATAATCCTGAATACAAAACACTTTTTTCCAAGTGGATCCTCCTGGGGAAAGAATTACAGGAACAGAAAATTCTGAACAAACTCTGTACAGTAGTCATCAGCTGTTTTACCTTAATATATGCACAAAGGGAAATGAGCACCACCATTCTTTCACGTACTTGGATCCCAGGATGTTTTGGCTTTCAAAAGTATGCAATTTCTATTTATATTGAGCATTTCTGTAATTCTTCTTCTATTAAGCACTTTATGGGAGAAATGAATTTATCCAATATTACCTATGAATTATAAATAGTAATTTGTTTATATTAACATTATTTTAATTATATTTCTGAGGCAAAAATGGACAAATTGTTAAGAAGATATTTATTTTTACATATTACTCAACAACAGCAAACCAAAATCAACTAAAAAGTTTTTTTATTAATTTCCTGTTTGCCCATAATGACCTATGGTAAGATTCCAATTGTGTATCCCCATCCCATGGTGCTTTGGTGTATCACCTGGGATGCCTCTGACTCGAAAGGATTAGACAGAGATATCACTGTTGCCCAGGGCACACCCAGTGGGGGATCCTTTCATGTCCCCATTAATGAGCCCACCAAAGTGCCTATTTATCTACTCAAGTTTGCACACTTTCGAGCTGCTTGGGCATAAACTGGAGCAAATGACGGGAGCTCATGCCGACACACAGGAGCATTGGGTCTCGAACACAGGCTTGTTAATTGCTAACCCACCATTCTAACACATGAGCCATTGTGCTCCTGTTCAATTGTGTATGGTTCTGGGGGAGAGAGAGAGAGACATACATTTTTAGTATTTATATTTAACAATCATAAACCAATATGGGATATATTTCACAACATTTTTGAAGTTCACAACTCTAATCACATTCAAATGCTACATCATTTCATTACACAATAGGCCACTTTATAAGATTAAGAATTAAGTCATTTGTGGGGGGGAAATATCTCAGATTTCTATCTTAATCTTCAAGAAGGCTGGATCAACTCCCTGACCTATTTTAAAGGAAATTACTGAGATGACTCTTCACTCAAGGCACAAGTGCTTCCTCACAATATCTTCCTAAAATATTCTGTGCCCATTTGGTTTCCAAAAGAGTTAAAAGAGGTTCCTAACACTTCATTTCTGCACTGCTGTAAAGAAAAGAAATATTTGTATTTAGGCATCTACTTAAACAACATATTTCGTTTTCATAACATTTGAAAGACTCGGCATTTAGCTGCCTTACTGTGTGTATATATATCAACATATAGCCATCTGTTTGAGTAAGAGAAAACAAAACTACATTCAGTCATATTTATTATGCAGGTGATAAATACGTATGCATGAAAAACTAGCAATAACTCTGCCAGTTATATAACTGAGTTGAAAAAAAGGCAGAGAACAGAAATAGTGTCATGTTATGGAGGCGGCAATAGGCCATAGTTAAAACTGTATGTTATTTTTAATTACAGGGAGGCTTATTTTTCTATTAGCTATGAAAGTAATTCCTTGTGATAATGAAGAGTATACTACTCTCTCTAAAGATGCATTTATCAGAAATGTTACAAGTAAATAGTTCAAATAGTTTAGAAGCTAAAATCACATATTTTAAAAATCTGAATAATAGCATCTAGTGCTTTTAAAACCTTTCTACAAATGGTCTTGTATTGGATAGTGATACTTCATGAACATCTCAAATGTTAGATAAAATGTTTTTAGAAAGATTTTTTTTCCTTTAGTAAAGATAATTATTTAAAAGCCCTCAAAAAAAACCACCAGCCCAAAATAAAAAAGGTAAAATTATTTTTGAAAGTTCCTTATTTTGTCATTTACTCCCCAGAGAAAATGTATGCATCCCTAATAATATGTTTTTTTATAGTCTCTTGAGTCATTTTGCAGCAGAAACTGTCAGGACCCACCTCAATCCACATCTTAGGAAATAAGAACTCTTGGATCCAAGTTTGTCCAAAAGGAAAAGTTTACTAGGATGAGATCGGTTGTGGCAATACAAGACGGGATCTGACATTGAGTTACATTTCAACACTATATAAAGCATTCCCGGTTCAACCCCCCTCCCCTCAAATCCATTTGGTCAGGCTCACATCATTTACTTAGGTGTCAGGCCCTTTCGTGGGAAAAGAAAAACTCCTTGTTTTTATTGTTATTGCTTTCTTCCTTTCAGTTTCAAATGGAGATGCAACCCAGATGTCTCTCTCTCCCCCTGTTCCCCCCAGATCAAAAGCTTTCCTGGTCTTTGAAAACAGCCTACTGCAATCTGAATAACCATCCTCTCCCCCCCCCTCGGAGAGATGGCAGATTCCCGAGAATAAGCACAATATTCTAACCATACATTTATGAAATGTGATATAAATGGATTCTGACGGAAACTTCAAAATCCTCAGAATTACTCAAAAGCCAGGTATCTATTTCAAATGAACCCAGGTTCTTACACAAGCCTGGTAACTTTTTGGCATTTCTCTTTTGAACAGCAGATCATTCAGCATTATTAACTGATAAAACCCTTCTCTTCCACAAGCTTATGACAACACAAAAAAAGGCTGTTTGAAAAATTACAAATCCAGACTTTACACAAACACGGAAATAGTCACCCAATTGTTATGGAGCTGATTCAAAGAGTTTTTAAAAACTTTTTAAATATGATTGTATTGGACATGTTTACTGTTTTATACTTTTTGGTGTATGCCACCCAGATTAACTTCTTATGAGATGTGCAGCAATATACACATATATATTCCTTCCTAAGGAATTGATTGTTCTTGTTTAGTTTACAATAACCTTCCCAAGCTAAAAAAAAAAGAAAAAAAAGTTCAACTGATCCTTAAAACAGAGTATGACCTCATCCTTAAAACAGAGTATGACCTCATTCAAAGCAGTAGCTAAATCCAAGAATAAAAAGTTTATGGCTGTTAATATGAGTATAGTCATGAAAAGTTATTATGTTGCATTTTGCCATGAAGAATTTTTAGCAAACATTAATGACATCATTTGGGGCAACGGTGTAAACTCCAGTAAACGTATAAATGTAGAACTTCAGTGCAGAACTATCTTCCATCCACACATCCAGAAAACTCA
This sequence comes from Vipera ursinii, assembly GCF_947247035.1. Taxonomy (NCBI): domain Eukaryota; kingdom Metazoa; phylum Chordata; class Lepidosauria; order Squamata; family Viperidae; genus Vipera; species Vipera ursinii. Next base: position 29,291,258 of record NC_139514.1, on the reverse strand, counting down.
CTTCATCAAAAGAAATTCTTATTAAAGAGTCTTGGGGCACTGAATTCAAAGTTTCTGAAGATGTCTGTCAATGGTATGCAAATATTAAATAGTACAAGGGATGTGACTCAGTTCAATATATTCTTCTAAGTGGGATCACCACAATAAACTGAAAATCACAGAATACTTCCATGTCTGACAGTACTTCGCATATTTAGACTTCCAAGAAAATGGACAAATCATACTTTTCCTGATATCTAAAAGAAAACTGTTTCACATCCAGATGGTAAATTAGTAATTTTATCCGTATGAATACACAGTCACACCCACTTCTAGGAAATGACACAGAAAATATAAATTTTAATGTGAAGTAACATAGTCAGATTAATCTTTAGAGATGACAGTTGTCTTTCAGTACCATCCATTTTGATAAGGATGTGCAGAGTACCTCTTGAGCTAACAAGAGCTTGCACAGAAAAAGAGGATACTGAGAGTAGCCAAGTTTACGCAGCAACCACACAGATACACTGAGGTGTGTAAAAAGGTTTACTTGTGGAATAATACAATAGCACAGTCCAAGAAAAAATCAGACCATGTCATACACGAGTAAAGAGATGATAGCAAATAACAATAGTCCAAGGATTATCCAATACAGAGTCTTCTTACCTGTCCGTAAGTCAAAACACAGTTCTTCAGGTTTAGCAAACAGTAGCAAACCCACAAACCACAATAATCAGCAAGTAACAGCAAACATAACAGAGAGAATAACAGAGAGAGAAGCTATGTCTCTAGCTCCCTCTTATGGCCGTTGGAAGCCAGCATTGGCCAACCATCACACATTTAAAGTGATACAATACAATCATAGCTTATATATATTGCCAACCCAACCCGTTAGGCCAATGTCATCTACCTAGCACATTTGAAGACTATTCCAAGATTGGCTGAAAGACAAAACAATCATAAGAAATAATGGCTCAAAAGCTACCCTCATGCCTGGCTTCATCTGGAAAGTGGCATTCCTCAATCTATATGGATTTTGTATTTAAATTAAACACATTGTTAAATTGGCATGGGTCACATATCATTATGCATTTATTGCCTCATTTCATTATATATACAGTATCTATACAGTATATTCAGAAAGTATTCAGACCAATTTCACTTTTGTCAATTTTGTTATGCTGCTTCTAAAAAATCTGTTTTCAATTTGTCATTTAGGTACTGAGTGAGGATTAATGAGAAAAAATGAATTTCAACAACTGTAGAATCAGGCTGCAGCATAACAAAATTGACAAAAGTGAAGGGGGTCCCGATACTTTCTAAATGCACTGTAGGTGGGAACTTGTTTCAGTGTATTCTCATCAAATATAAGCAAGAACTTACACTTCTAGATATATTGTTACCTAGATTTCAAACTAAGCTCTCCTCATTTTCAGATTTAGACTATATGATACAGTTAATTATGAAGTTTAATTTGATATTATACTTATACCTCCTTCATTATGTTGTCAGTTGCTCTGAGGACCTCATGAAGATATGTGCACCAGAATTTAAAATGTTTTAAACTAATTAATAAGCATTTTGCCATAGAGTAAAAATGGCTATCATATACCGTAAGAGACATAACCCAAATCTAGAAATTTCTCTAATACAAATGAAACTAATGAGATGGAACAAAGTTACTGTGAACGCCCCTTCCTAAATGTTTATATCAACATCCTTTTCCTTACTCTTCATAGATCCTTGCTCTACTAAAAAATAAGTTAAAAAATTAACTGAAATTTATTTTAAAGTAAGAGTCATTACAACTATAAAAAAATAAAGTGTTATTTTCTACCAACCATTATTTAGTCTAATAGCATTATGTTTTGTACAGTAATGCTGTTGGAATACCTACTTATATATTTTTCTTCCAAATTATTCTTGGAATGTATGTAGCACAATAAATTAGGTTCATTTTAATTGCTCAGAAAAAGAGCAAGCAGCAGACACTGCAAAAAACCAAACTTCAAATTATTAGAGCAATGGAAGCCATCCTAAAAAATTAGGTTTGAAGGCTTTCTCTGTCAAGTTGTGTCCAATTCTAGGGTGTGGTGCTCATTTCTGTTTCTTGGCCAAGGGAGCCAGCATTGTCTAAAGAATTTTCTGTACTCATGTGGCCAGAATAGCTATAACCCAAAGATGCATGGAACACTGTTCTCTTCCCACCAAAATGGTAACTATTAATCTATTTGCATTTGCATAGTTTTGAACTGCTAGGCAGGGAGAAGCTGGGGCAAGGAAAGGGAGCTCACCCCATTATGGGGCCCACAGGTATTGAACCCCAGATTTTTAGTTTTCCAGCTGACAAACTCAGTGTCTAAATGCTAAGCCATAATGTAGTCCATGCTTACCTAATAATTCCATGGAATTTAGATATTTCATGAAATATTATGCACCAATAAAATCTTTCTTCTTCTCACATTGGTAGTACTACTCATTCCTACAGAAAGGGAATGAGGAGCTTTTACTCAAGACCTGTGGGAATAATTGTTTGAGGAATGAGGAGCTTTTACTCAAGACCTGTGGGAATAATTGTTTGACATTGTTTCTTGTGACCAGTGTTTTTAAATCACTGGAGGTTCTGTTGACTCTAAATCAGCCTGTTTCTGGGGATTTGGGGAGCAAAAATGAGCAACCTGGATTTATTTCAAGTATATGTAGATGTAGATGTAGATGTAGGCTGATTTCAGCATCTATCAGAACAAATCATGAATTGATAGGTCATCAGTTTGATGCACACAAATGAGCCGAGGTCTTGGTAAAAAGAATTCTTGAGTGCACCAATTTCATTTGTCAGAATATTTTACGTGTATGTGTGTATGACTGAAATCTTAGCCAAATTGTTACCAAACTGGCCACAATTTCTTAAGCAAATATTAAAATATAGAATTTTATTCTGACAAATGAAAGTGGTGCACTCAAGAATTCTTTTTACCACGACTTCGGCTCATTTGTGTGCATCAAACTGATGACCTATCAATTCATGATTTGTTCTGATAGATGCTGAAATCAGCCTTATTAAATGAGTAAACAAATGACAATATCTTTAAAAGCCCTTTAAATGTGGCATTTGTTCCTTCCAGATAACTCTTTGTTCTTCTTGTGTCATCTTTAAAAAATGCCTGAAAGCATTTTGTATGCATGAGGTGCTTTCAAATCCATCATTAGTGATTCCCACTGTTTAATTTTTTTTTAAAAAAAGATCTCTTTGGTTCCTTCCTCACCCCTTATCACCACACACCCTTTAAAATGCTTTCATACTGTTTATTTAATTGTTATACTATTTCTCTATAAAGGAGTCAAGCACATTTATAAATTTGGAAAACTACATAAATTTAATTATTATTCATTGTACAGCAGTAGGTGGGCAGTACAGGAAAAAGAAAAGTGGGGCTTCTTTAAGTTAGAAAGTTCGTAAATGAAGTACATCTCCCCTCTTCAGACTGCCAATTTCTGGATAATATTAACTGAAAGCTATCAAATTTTACACAACAAATTAATGTATGGTTTATATATGATGATTGCAAAGAGAATAAGCATAGTATAAAAACAAAGTATGCAAAACAATCCTATGCCAAACAGTCACAAAGAGAAGCACATGCTAAATTTTTATTGAACTTTCACTCACACATGCTATCAAAGCACCATCAGAAATATTCTGCTCTTCCTGTGCTTTCTGAACGCCTTACTCCTAGACTATACAGAGCAAAACTGAAGAGATGCACTTTTGAATCTATAATAAGAATAATAGGGATTTATTGCTGCTTCAAGTGAGAAAGAACCTTACTCATTTGTTATGCTACTGTTCAATTTTTCCTCCTGCGGTCTTCATGCAATTTCTTGCAGTACCTCACTCATGGAACTTGAACTTTTTAGCTTCAAATCTCAAGATATGTATTATATTTATTTAGGTTAGTGGTCTTTTTACTTTAAAAAATTGCCGATTATTCCCACTGATAAAATTTCATTTGAGATGTTCCCTTTCTGTTTTAAAGATAATTGATTATTACAGATTAAAGCAGCAGCTTTCATATACAAAACCTTTTCTTTTTCTGGGCAGTCGACACTTGCATTTGATAAAGCATATTATTAAAAAAGGAAGGTAGATAATTTTTAAAAAGTCCTTTGTGATCAGATTCAAAGGCAAAACGGGTTCTAACATTTTTTTAACTGGGGAATGATGGGTAATCCTATTTCCATAATAAAATGACTGGAGAGAGCTGTATTCCATTCTTTATATAAGCCACTGTTTTTTTCTTTCATAGAAGGAAGGAGCTTCATTAACTTAAGAATCAGAACACATGAACCAGAAATAAAATAAACCTAAAAAATCTATAAAAAGTACACAGAGAAATGTACTTAATTATTAACAGGTAAACACATCGCATCCTGAATTATTTACTTAATCTTTTTCAACTACAAACCTCAGAGTTTTAGAGCATGAAATACGTGCTTCCTTAAGAATGCAAAACAATTCCTTTAGAAAGGCTTTTTTTTTTAAAAAAAAAAAAAAGTCTTTTAGTTAACTCCATGCTGCCATTACACATATTGTATTTCAGTGTGTGCTGAAGTACAGTAGTTGTCATTGTTTAAAATGAAATATATGCAAGTGCAGCCTGGTCTGTACCAAGACACTTGTTTAGCAAGTGTATAATTCTTTTAGCAGTACTGTCAGATTTCTCCCGAATACAAAAATGTCTCTTGAAGACAGCAGCTTCAAGCAGCTAGACAAAAAGTAAGCTAGTAAATTGCAAAGATAGATGTGCAGAATAACAGCTTAAAGAAATATTAGTTGTGGTAAGGCAACACTGTATTAATTATTCCAATAATTGTATACCTAGAAAAAGGTGTAAGAAGTCTCATGGAAAGTGGAACTTTTTTGCTCTTAAAAACAACTCAGTGTTTCTTGGACTTTTCTTTATAAGACTAATTTTTTCTTTAACTCTTGTATAATTCCTCTTTGAAAGGGGAACAGAGCTTTTCAAGTTTCTCCCTTTTCCACAAAGAGCGCCCCTCCTCAAACAGACACATTCAAAAATTTGAAAAAGCTTGATACATAACAAAAAGAGTTTCTTTAACAAAGGACATCAACCGTTCTCTCTTTCAATCTATCAGACTGAGCAGTCTTAAGAAGGATTCCTACTTTCACTTGTAAGAGATATAACCTTTAGAAAAAGAGCAAGAAATTATAACACTGATTTGTAAAAAAAAAAAAAGTCCACTTTTATTTTACTCATAACCTTCTTGTTTTCCTTTGCCTTTTGTTGTCGGTTCAAAACTTCTAAAACAGAAAAGCTAGTTGTTTCCAGAAAAAGGGTGAGGCTATGCCATTTCAACAGTGTGTGTCCGTACACACTGCGCACACACACACACACACACACACAGAGGCATACATATACATCTATCTAGCTACCCATATATACTGAGCAGGCTGATAAAATACAGTTACTTTTATTTTGAGATGGTGTGGAAATTAAATCCATTGTTCTCTATCTTGTTTGAATTTTTAACCATGATCAGTCACAGCAAAGAAGCCAAGGCAAAGTCAGGAACTGAAAAGTCAATCTTCAATGCAAAATCAGCCAATGCTGTAAGAACAGATAAAATGGTTACATCAGAGAAATATCAATGTGTCACTTTCCCATAAAGCTACCTATGCCAAAGACTTTGTATAAAAGGTGCACAAGAGGGGCAAGAATAGGAAAATACAAAATAAAATAGTGGAACTCTGATATAGCAAAATGCATTATTTTATTTATTTATTTATTTATTTGTTTTTATAAACCGCCCTTCTCCCGAGGGACTCGGGGCGGTGTACAGAGTAGGACAGGCAACACTTTAGATTGCAAGATATTAAAATATTTTTGATATGAGTCCTCACATAAAACATTCAATTATATGCAACTAGGAATCTAGCACATTACAAACCCTGTTTCAATCCTCACTAAATTTCAAATTTTCTATTTACAACCAAAGTTTACAAATCACTCTCAAACATCTAAAAATACAATATATTACATTGCTCCAGAATTCAAGGGAATGGATGAGGGGGGAGATGTGTAAAATAAAGATCTCTACAACCAAAAATCAAAATTCTTTTATGAAAGTAATTATTAATACCATTTTTAAAAGTTAGTTCATAATGGCTCTAATCCAGACATGTCAAACTCACGATGTCACGTGACATCACACAATGTATCGGGACTCTTTTGCCATTGCCGGCAATGGGGTAGGCGCGACTTCCATGTGACATGTCCAGCCCGCAGGCCGGCAGTTTGACACCCCTGCTCTAATCGATCATCATTCTGACCTTCTCTTCATGTATTAGACTGCTGGAATTATTTTTAATAAAATCTATAGCTAATAATTTATTGACCAGTTGAACTCAAGAGATGAAATTGGTCTATGGACCAATGGAGAAAAAATGTATTGTACATGCAAATTAATGAATAAAATTGTCTAGAGAAAAAAACCACATTTAGAACACATTTGCAAGTAATCCACAAACAGACTGGTTACTTTGTCAACAAAACTATAGTTTAACATGCTGAATACACAGATGATCATTTTGCATCCATTTTAATCTTAACAACATTATTAAAAGTTTCCAGGCAAAATTCCCAGAATTCTGGGGAATATGTCACCGAGATTATGAAAAGTATATTGAAATTGGTTGCTCATCAATAAAATCCCTTTTGTTTTGGGCTTTAGGCATATCCAAGGCCACTATACTTTCGGCATGATAATGAGGCAATTTACTAAGAAAACTGTTTACCACCAATCAGTGGTAATGGAGAAAATGTGCACTAATGTAGTAATTTCAATATAAGGAGATTTTGTTAGAGGCAAGACATTTTATTTATTTTACAGTATATTCCACTAATTTTTATAAATAACTCAAGGCAGAAAAGGTACTAATACTCCTACCTCCTCCAGTTTTCCCCACAAAAACCCTGTGAGATGAGTTGGGTTGAGAAAGGAGTGATTGGCCCAATGTCACCCAGCTAGCTTTCATGCTTAAGGTGGGACTAGAACTCATAGTCTCCTGAATTCTAGGCCAGCACCTTAACAATTACACAAAACTGTTTCTCAACTTCTTATAAATAAATTCAGAAGAGACATACACCAAAAGCAGTAAGCTGGGTAAACGTATTTAACTTCTTTAGTATGTATCACACAAATATACTGCTTTTAATTGTATACAACCCAGAGTTCGCAACAAGTAGCATGCTCTTATAAATCTAAATTATAAACAACAACAAAACAAATAAATATTCAATCCCAAATGCCCAGGAATATGCTTTAGTTGGCCCCAATAAAAATAAAAATCATAATGCTAACAGTTAAGACAGAAGAAATGCTTTTTTCCAAGCATCTTTAAAATGTTGCATAGCCCCTGAACATATTACACAGCAGTAAACCCAGATGCAGAGTGCACACTCAGCTGGAAACCATAAATGGAACTGTGTGACACTGCAGACTCATTTTATTTCTAGATGAACACCTAAGATGTTTTATCTGGCTCACAGGAAATATGTTTTGCAAGTGGACCACAATAATGCCCTCTAAACTGAACTGCCTTTGAAGAGTATCCAAAATTTCAATTGAAGTTAGGCTATTGTCCAGGGCTGGTTATAAGAAACACATGAGTCCCAGTTTCCATATTACATCAGTTTCATTAGCTACCTACCTCTTCTGAGTACAATTCAAAGTGTCTTTTAATACAATAGTTTAGATTAGATTAGATTAGCTGAAAAATAGTGCTCAATCTTGCCCAGGGGTTTATCTCACTTGGGAAAATCCTTCTTACTGTCCTGCCAACATCAAAAATATTGGAGGTGGAAAGATACACAAATTCCCACAACTGAAGAGTGGATTTCAAAATTAATGGAATTGGCAGAGAGGGTAAAACTGTCAACTTTGATGAAAGATAAAAGCCTATCTAGTTTTGTTTTTACTTAAAGACTATTTTTGGACTTTTTGTTTGAGAAAGATAAAAATGATTAGATTTTAGGATTCAATGATTAAATCTGTTATAACAGAAATATTATACTGTTTACTATTATTAGATATGTATAGTACACATTTTTGTTTTATATTTAAACTTAAGAGTAACAGGTTATATAATTCTAATATTATTTTGAATGGTTTGTGTATTTTATGTAATGTTTTTATATTTTGATTTTAACTTAAGAGTAAGAGATTATGTTGCCTATATATCTATTGACTTCCAGTTGCCCTCTGGGTGAGATTCAAGGTGCTGGTGATGACCTATAAAGCCCTAAATGGCATGGGTCCAGATTATCTTAGGGAGCACCTGCTGCCAGCATCAATTTCCCATCGTCCTGTGCGCTCCCACAGGGAGGGCCTCCTTAGGGTGCCGCCGGTCAGTAAGTGCCGGCAGGTGATCCCCAGGGGAAGAGCGTTCTCTGTGGGCGCGCCTGCCCTATGGAATGATCTGCCTGTGGATCTCCAGACTGCCCACGACCTTCGTTTGTTTCGCCGGGACCTAAAAACCTGGTTGATTTATCTGGCCTGGACTGAGGGGTTTTAAATTTTCAAATTTTTAACTTTTTGGGCTATTAATTATTATTTAATTTTATTTTAACTCTATTTTAACTTATATTGTTTTTCAACTTTGCCCTGTAAACCGTCCTGAGTCCCTCGGGAATAGGGCGGTATATAAAACCGATTAAATAAATAAATAAATAAAATATGTATTAAAGAAATTTGAAAATAAACTTTTGATACCTTTAAAAAATTTCACCTTTTTGACCCTTTCACCAATTTTTTCTGTTGTATTCTACTTTTTATTTTTGAAACTTAATAAATTTGATCAAATAATTGGCCACAAATAAATAAATACTGTCTTAATCTCAGTTCTCCAGAACACTAGCTACCTACATTAATATTCAGGCAAACCTCCTCACCAATTTCATTTTAGGAAAAGAAATCCATGAATCAACTAGCTGATTATTTTATTAAATATGAAATCTCCTTTTTTCTAGCCAGATTCATCAATTAATTAGAAAGATTACGAAATTTTTTTCAACTGAAGGATTATAGTAATTGCTCAAATAGTAGCGCCAACAAAATTAGTTATTTCATTCTGATTTAATCAATATATAATTATTGTAATTAATATTTAGTTATGTTTCATAAATTCATCTTATCTCACATTAAAATTAAAATTTGTATAGCTTTTATAGTTGTATCCAAGAGCTGGTTTTAAGAGCCACACTTCAATTAGACTATAGAGAGACTCAGATTCAAGTCTATAGTCAGCCATGAATGTTCACTTGGTAACTTGGGCCATTCCTCAGCCCAATCTCCTTCATAAAGCTGATGTGGGAGGAAAAATGGAGGAAGAAATCCTAGTTAAGCCAATTTGTGTTCCTAGAAAAAAGGCAAGATATAAATCAAATAATCAAATACTTAATACAATTCTATATTAATCTTAGGGCCACCAGTTTGTCCAGATCTCTGGAACTCTAATAGAAAATGGGCAGGGAAAGAAAAGATATTTAACCAACTCCCTTTATTCTTTCCATCTCCTTTTTCACAGAAGACTCTACGGAGCGTATTTTATATTAGAAAGCAAAAGACAGGAAGGAACTTTGTTGGGCTACGTGGGGAACTTCCCTCCTCTTCTCAGAGAGACAACCATACTATCCATAATGGTGATGACCTATAAAGCCCTAAATGGCGAGGGTCCGGGATATTTGAGGGAACACCTGCTGCCAGCATCAAGCTCCCTTCATCCAGTGCGCTCCCACAGGGAGGGTCTTCTCAGGGTGCCGCCGGTAAGAGATTGCCAGCGGGTAACACCCAGGGGTAGGGCCTTCTCAGTGGGTGCACCTGCCCTGTGGAACCAGCTGCCTACGGAGCTTAGGACTGCCCCCAACCTCTGTTCATTCCGCCGGGACCTGAAGACCTGGCTCTTCGAGCTCTCTGGCCCAGGCTGAGAATTTTTTTAATTTTAATTTTAATTGGGTTTTTTTACTGTTCTCAGGGTTTTATTTAATCTTTTTAAATTTGTTTTAACGTTTGTATTGACTCTCTTTTAAATGCCCTGTAAACCGCCCTGAGTCCTTTGGGAAAGGGCGGTATATAAATCTAAATAAATAAATAAAGAGAGCAGAAATGCTCTCTGTCGTGGACACATCAGTCTTCTGGGCAATTTAAACCATCAGCTTCTAAAAACATTTTCAACTTTGGAAGTAAAAATAAAATGGTCTCACCTAAGACGTGGTGAATTTACACTGTGTGGTTTCCTGAATATGCTTCAGGAAATTGAATCTATTAATATTCTGGTCAATCTGAGGAACAAAAAGATGGCCCAGTGGTTGATACTATTCTTCAATGCCTTTTTTCCTTTGGGAAATCTCATCCATCACTTTGCTTTAGCTGAAAAGTACAAAACTGATAGCAGTAACTCATAAGTGGGATTGGATCAGATACAAGGTGGGCCTTTTAAAAAAACATATATGTAATCCTACTTCACAGCAATGAATTCAGCTGAGGAGGCTAACTTTTCTTCTTCTGCACAGCCAGCTTATCCTCCTTCAAATTTGGGCAGGTCATGGGGAAAGAAAATTTGGTCACTGCCTGTTCTGTTCATATGATTTTTTTTCAACATATATATGTTAAAGACATCAAAAGACTATTGCACCAATTAGGACCACTTTGACTTGCTCAACTATTGTCCCTCCTGGCTGATTTAATCAGTATCTAACCCATGAATAAAGGAGATTATCACTCTCTCATTAAATATAGGATATATACAGTATATCCATTTGCTTAATGGTGATAATTACAAGATCTCTACTGACAAAGTCCTTCTTTGACTTTCTTTATAGCTATAAACTGCACAATCCAGTCTCAAGTATTTCATTTCTGGGTAAAATTGCCAGCCCTCCAGAGGATGACTATCAACATCTAAATTGTTGATTATTGTGTTCCACAGGTTATAACTTGTTCTTGTACTGATGAAGACTATTTCTATGGCTCTCTACTCTCTTATTCCAAAGAAATAATCAGTATTCTTGAACTCTGCCCAAGATAAATAATGGGCCAGAGGACAAAGAAAAGTTGAAATCAAATCCAGATCAAATTGATGCATTAGATAGAAGTACTGTGATATTCAGGTAAACCCTGTTCTAAATGGAATAACGCTCTTCCAGAAACTGTTTCACAATTTGGGAGTACTCCTTGACCCTCAGCTGTCAATGGATTTGTGCCTGGCAGCTATGGCATAGAGCACTTTTTAATAACTACATTTAGTATACCAGCTGTGGCCTTTTCTGAGCCAGTTGGATTGGCAACAGCTATCCTTCCCTTAGTTATTACCCATACTGACTAGTAAAACATTCAGGGATATATGTCAGACAGGTTTCTAAACAATGCAAGGCATTACATACTTATGTATAAAAATCTTAACTGGCCACTGACCAGCACAATTATTCTCATACTATAATGTATATTCTAAGAGCTTTTTTTCTGTTCCTGAGTCTACAATATAAAGTGGCATATATCACTGACAATAAATAAAACATTTTTTCACAGTCAAGATAACTTCCATGAGAATATTTTGAATATAGCAAGTGTATAATTATTAAATATTATTATGCTGTAGAAGTCAATCTGAGAAGTAGTAAGATTTTCTTCTGTCTCTCTTAATATATCTCTCACAAAATTACTATTTAATATCTATGTATCCGAGCTTTCTCTTTATAACAGTATACCATAGGTAGCATAGGTTAATTATAACAAATCAGTTTTAATACTCCAGCAGCAAAAATAAATATGCCCATATACAGTGGTGTCTGTGGAGAAAAATATAAAAAGTCAACATGGTGATTTTGATCTTGCAGTTGCACTTTTCTTTACATTGCCTTCTATCACTACTGCTAAAATACAGGTGGCTTAACAATTCTCCAGCCATCTAAAAAAAATTAAAATAGTTGTATAGCAATTCAATGGATTAATTTTAAATGTTTATTATATTCCTTAGAAAGGGTTTTCACTGAAAAGCTTATTATAAACTAGTAACTGAGTAGCTAAGTAAACAAATAAACTTACAACAGTGTTTTCCAGATATGTAGACTTCAGTTCCCAGAATTCTATAGCCAGCAAGGCCACTGCTGAGAATTATGGAACTGAAGTTTACCCATCTGAAGGTTTCCAATACTGGCTGCTATAAGATACTCTGCCATTTGAGGGAAAAGTAGATGAATGTATTTATATGGGTGGACCACCTTTAATACCTGTTAGTAAAGCAATACCTTTTACACACAAAAACAAAAAAATGAAGCATTTTTGCCTGTACTGTGTTTCTTCATCACCTACTGCAACTATCTGCGTGGCCCATTCATCTCTTAAACAAATCATTTCAAATCATTTATGGCATTCATTGCAATAATTATTATTTTGTTTTCACTTGTATTTTTTTTTCTTGTTTTAAGCAAAAGACGACTATTTTTCTTGAAATCTTACTCAAACAAATTAGTGTGGTATAACGTATTTTAGTGGCCTTCCACATACATCATGGAAAAAGTTCACTGAGGAACACACAATGTGTTATACCTTAGCTTTCATTCACAATAAGCCATTTTCTTGCTTCTAACAGGATAAGTTATAATACATGATCGAATTATTATTATTATTAAAGTGCCAGACTCTGAGTCTGTTACAAAGCTCCCTCTTTTCAATTGTTTGTATAAAGCAATGATTACGTACATGCTCAAAAAGTTCAAATGGGGTTTACAGAAAAAGCTATATTAACTTGAACTGTTTCTGTCACAATTCAGTCAATACCTAGATTTGAAGCAGCTGATAGACATCTATCTCTCTTTACATTCTATTTATGGTTAGATACTATAAGTTCTGCAGACATTTTTATCAAATGAAAGTGATATCAGATGAGTGTCTCCATGGTATATATATATATGGGAAGATTTCGTCCATTTCTACCATCCATCATTTATTCTTCACTGAATGTTTAAATTATAGCACTGCAAAAAGAACTGTCTTTTGTATGGTATAAGAGAGAAATGTTTAATTAGGGTATCGTATCAGTAAGCAAAGGGACGCGGTGGCTCAGTGGGTTAGGACGCTGAGCCTGTCGATCAGAAGGTCGGCAGTTTGGCGGGTCGAATCCCAAGTGCAGTGTAACAGAGTGAGCGTCTGTTACTCGTCCCAGCTTCTGCCAACCTAGCAGTTTGAAAGCACGTACAAATGCAAGTAGAAAAATAGGGACCACTACGGTGGGAAGGTAACAGCGTTCCGTGCACCTTTGGCATCTAGTCATGCCGGCCACATGACCACGGAGACGTCCTCGGACAAGCGCTGGCTCTTCGGCTTTGAAACGGAGATGAGCACCGGCCCTTAGAGTCGGAAACGACTAGCACGCATGTGCAGGAGAACCTTTACCTTTATATCGGTAAGCAACGTACTCAATTATGTCATTTTTCTATGCATGTGCAGAAGATGGAAGAAAAACATTTTGTGCAATTATATTTACAAAGGTGAGTCTTGTATATATGTACATTTCTATATGCCTTTGTTCAAAACAATTTTTCCCCTAATTTTTTTTCCTCAGATTTTTAAAAGATGGATGAAGATATATTGAATTAGCTGTGGTCATTATGGTCTCAATTACTTTACATTGTACTAGAAATACATACAAACAAATACCATTGTTCAAATACTTTAGCCAGAACAGCAGAATTTTGCAAGTGAAATGCATTTCAGTTTGCATAGTTAATTCTACTTATCATAACTCCTATAGTGACATTCTGATATTCACCAGCTACTGTCCATTTCCTTTAAAACAATTTTTCATGAAACTTATTTGTTAAAATTTGTTTCTGCTCATAGTACTAATTTACATGTTTATGAAAGACAAATGATTAGAAACATTTTCTTTATACCTGTTATACCTTTATATCTTCAGAAACTGTTATTTAAAGTCCTTCTAATTTTAAAAAATAATACATCTTAGTCAAAAATATATAGAACATTTTCTTTATAAAGAACAATCCCCTTTTATGTAGTGATCAATTTTCTTCCTACTAAACACAGTCCTCAAGAATCAGTTAACTAGGCAACAGAGATAGATACAGATATTTCAATGTTTTGTACATCAACTACATAGCAAATGTAGCCAAAACACTGAAATCCAGCTGAGAAAAAGTCCTTTTCTGTTCATACAAAATTTACAGGTAAAGTATGGCAAAGCATGATATAAGATTGTTCTTTACAATAGACTGTGTATTTAAAAATGCATGGAGACAAACAGGAGGAAGAAAAAAAACCAGTTAATTTTTGTCACCATAGTATCAGTATTAAAATGAGCATTTATTAACTGTCTATAGAAACTTGTAAAGAAAAAAGCACAAACCTATTTACTGAATTTATATTGTGACACTGTGAATTTAAAAATAACTTGCTTTATCCAGAGGAATCTATCCTTTATCAATGAAACTATATTGTTTATCTCAGTAGCTTCAAATTATAGTCTGACTTTATTTAAAAAAAAGGCATATGCCTGTATAAAATCTCAGAACTCAATTGCATGAAATGAAACCATTTAAAAAATCCACTTAGTTGAAATACGGTTGCAGTGTGGTTAAAAATCTTTTGTCAGATTTAATGCTATAATCATATATCTATATCTGGTCTCACACATGCCAATTACTTAAGGATGCTAGTGAGATACTTACATGGATTATGAAATGCCCTTTTAGTAACAGAGGTGGATTCAGGACAACACCACTTTTGAACTCTGTATATGCAATTGGACTCTGACATTTCATTTGGATATTTTAAGCACTAGATGTCATTGTACTTTGTAGACCTATATTAGCATGTTTAATGTAACAGATGGGAACTTGTTTATTACAGTAAACAGGCAGCCAGAAAGCAGATTTGCAGAGAAACAGTGCTTTCTACTGGGACCAAAACATTATTTTCTTTGCCCCTTAAAGAAATAATGAAATATATAACAGAGATACATGCAAAAACATGATTGGCAGTACAGTGCTGAATCTCAGAAGATTTAGCTTCTTTATAGAACCCAAGAATGCATATTTGCAGAAGTCATGAGCTGTGTGTTTTCTTGTCCTTGGAGCACAGTTATTTTCCAGTAATTTCTTCTTATCTACTTCACTTTATACGATATGAACAAAATCTTCCACAGTGAGTGCTTGCACCAATCTATAATACTTTGGAAAAGAGGGAAGCAATTGGTTTTTCTTTCATGAAAGACAATCCATTTCATCATCTCTCCTCTCAACTATGCAGTTTTACAGTTCTTCAGGTTCAGATTCATGGCTCTTGCCACAAGAAACATACTCAACAACTTAGGTTATAAGATAACTGAAACATTTGCACTGGCCTGCCTACACTGATCTCCCCACATCTTTCTTTCTCTACATCCCCTCAGCCAGCAATGCTACCAATATCCAGCTGACCTGCTCACTGCAGAAGATTTCCAGTACATTCTCTTGTCTTTTTCTTCACTGAGGTTACACTGTAACTATAACGCCCTTACGTCTAATTTTTCACTGTTTTTAGTCCATTAAATCTGAATTGATGTCTTCTCAATCGAAACTTTTTATTTGATTCGTGGTGAGATGGACAGCAAACACATTTAATAAATCAGTCAATCAATAAATAAATCAATAAATCAATAAAATTTATGGAAGTATTGGGGTGATTAAGATAAATGGATCTACTTCAGACATGTCAAACACAAGGCCCGGGGGCCGGATCCGGCCCGCGAAGTGGTTTCATGTGGCCCGCGAAGCCATCCTGGAAACAGTGAGGGAACGGCCCCCACTGCCTTGGCCCTGGCCCAAAGACCCTCCTTCTGCCAGAGACCCTCAGATCTGTCCCACTCCTGCCCAGGCCCCCATAGGCACCCTTGATGCGAACAATGTAGAGCTGGCCACGCCCACCCAGTAGGCCATACGCACTCTAGCCACACCCACCCAGTAGGCCACACCCACCTGGCCCCCTGAGGGCAACCGCAGTGCTGATGCGGCCCTCAATGAAATTGAGTTTGACACCCCTGATCTACTTGGTCAAAAGAAACCTACCTTCCTTGCTAGCTTCTTTGAATACAATTTGGAGGGGAAAGTGGCATTTAAATGTTTTTTTTATTGTTTTCTCTGATTTCCAACTATGTGATGGCACTTGGGCTCTGGTACACTGCAAAACTGATATGGTTATACATCTCTATTTTTCCTGAAACCAAACACTACATTTCTGAATCAGAAAATTGCAAAAACTTCAAGGACAGGATATTCAGAGCCATGGTGGTGCAGTGGTTAGAATGCAGTATTGCAGGCTAAGTCTGCACACTACCAGGAATTCAATCCTGACCGGCTCAAGGTTGATTCAGCCAGCCATCCTACTGAGATTGGTAAAATGAGAAACCAGATGGTTGGGGCAATATACTGACTTTGTAAACCATTTAGAGAGGGCTATAAAGCACTGTGAAGTGGTATATGTCTAAGTGTTATTGTTATTGCTATTCATACATAACTTGCTTCATATCAGACAAGGTGGATATCATAATTTGTATAATTCCATCACAGAATATTTCCCACCAATCTCATTTATGCTTCTCTGGTGTGTGGGTGTGTGGGTGGGTGGGTGGGTGTGTGTGTGTGAGAGAGAGAGAGAGGGGGAGGGAGGGAGGGAGGGAGGGAGGGAGGGAGGGAGGAGAGGGAAAGAATACTGCAGGGTTTAAATTATAAGCTTTCTCTTACTGCCCTTGAATGTCAATGAATTTTTTATCACTGATACTGGAATGTATCTGCCTTATGTTTACACAACAGTTTTGTCCACTCTGAACTTCATTGCTTCTCATCTTGCCAGCTTCTGTTCTTGCATATTTTGCTCATTACCCTTGCTCTTTATGTAATACAGTATATAAGACAATTCAATAGCATCACAACATAATTATTTATGGTGTCAAAGAAAGAATATTTTTTGAGTAACACATGCCATATTGCCTCCACACCGCTTGCTTTAATACAGAAGACTCCACCAGGAACAGATAGAAACATCTTCATTTTGCTTATAAATACATATTATACCAATCTTCTCCCAGCCTTAAAAAAATTGCAAAGCTACTCTTAACACACATATATTATACTGTTCTACAAAAGTCTAGCAAATTAGGAAACTTGATAACAAAACATGATTACCATGCAGAATTGTCATTTGTCACTTTGCCAAGGCATAACAATAACAAGTTATCTTGCAGGACTTTCAGACACCATGTTAATTTTTGCTACATATATTGAGCAACAATGAATTTGATCTGCCACGTACTAGCAGCATAATTTTCTTAAATATTTGGAAACTCACAAAAATCCTCCATTTTGAAAAAAGTTGATTTAAGCAATTGCAAACTCAAGATTTTGCTCTTTTGATTTTGGGCAAATACATATTGTCTAATCACCACCTTATAAAAAGTCTGGATTTCTCTTTTTTTTTTTAGAAGGGACATATTTTTATGGGGGAAAGACACAGAGTATGCTTGCATTGGATACTTTCTTTTCGTTTGTGTGTGTGTGTGTGTGTGTGTGTGTGTAAATAAAAATATACTGAAACCATTTAGAGGCTAAACACACAGAAAAACAAGTTACAAAGTAAGCTAATTAATGAATAATAACAACTAATGTTGACATCATTATCATCATCAAAAATAGTAATGCCTCAGCATCTGGAGATCTACGTTAGCTCTTTTAATAAATGAAAACTGGAAACCTGGTGCTATAACTTATCCAGGGCAAACAAATATTTAGTTTTAGTTCCCCACCACCACCACCACCTTGCAGGTATCCATGCTCAACAGATTTACTAATTTTCAAGCAAGACATGCAAACACTTATATCATACATATTCTGGTTGCCCAATATTCTTGACCAACAGTGCATCATATCAGCATCCCATTTTTCTCTCTAGAATTAAAATAAGCTGTAATAATTTTGAAAGGAAAAGAAAAATGGGAAGGGAAATGAGAAATTGGATGGTAGAGTCTACAAGGCATCTAGAGTAAATCTGCAGGTACATATAGCCCTTTGGGCATGATGTTGAAAGCTTCAGCAATACCAGGAATATTATTTCAGCAAAGTTTTGTTTTTGTAATCTATGTTTTTGGCAATGTGTAAATATTGCTATGTATAGGAAATCACTATGCATGTAATATTAATGAAAGATTATAGTTTGAATAATTATACATACATTAATATGTCAATTTAACAGGACATTTGGGAAAAAGATGTGTCCATTAAATCCAATTTTTGTTAAATCCGAATCTATGTAATTTACATAGGTAATTTATTCTATTTACATAATTATTCAATTGATGTTTTACATCATTTGCATCAATTTGTGTTATTTGTGTAATGATCTAACTGACATTTTACATAATGCAAATGACAAAGTGACGCAAATGATGTAAAAATGACAATTATGTCATTATGCAAATACTATAAATTATGCCAACTCTCTGGGCAGCCTGCAAAAACAGCAGACTTTTACATTATTTTGGGGATGAATTCCAAACACAGATTCAGTCTGTTGCATCCAAAGTCCATTAAAGAGATAACTGTTAATTTGAGGTATCACTGTATTTTAAACATATAATTCTAACTTTTTAAAAACATTTTTACTACTCTCAAAAGCTTCTTGAACTTGATGGCCTAAATGTACACTTCAAATTATAATTCTGTAATCATTTTTAAAGCCGGTAGTATACAAGGAGTATTTATTTATTTTAAAAAACCTGACCATCTATTTTATATACCAGAATTCTGGGTAGCTCACAAAACAATTATAAACCTCAAAAAGCTGTAAAACCATAACAAGAATTCCTTTTCTGCAAAGTCAATCCTCCTTCATATATATCGAGACTCCTTTTTACTGGACTCCAACCTCACTCAACCTTAATGCTTGCAGAAAAAATCAGCTCTTCAAGGCCTTCTGAAACGCTAAGAGGATCTGCTGGATGTGAGGAGGAAGGGTATCCACAGGACAGGGACTGTATATAGAATACATATTTAAATATATTTAGGGAAATGTCTATGGAGAATCTGTCATCCAGATCATGGTTGTCCCAAAGGTGCTTTTTCAGAAGCAAAAAGACTTTCTTTATTTTCCTTGAAGACGTTTTGCTTCTCAACCAAGAAGCTGTTTCATTTTCTGAACTGAAGAAGGTTCTTCAACGAGAAGCAAAATGTCTGCAAGGAAAACAAAGTAAGTCTCCTTGCCTTTTGGAAAAGCAACTTTGGAATATATTTAGGTAACATTTTACATAATTTTCCAAAACATAATGAATTCAATTTTATTTGAACAAGTTGCTCCTGAAGCAGCAAAAGGAAAAAAAAAACTTGGTTACAAAACAGAAAGAAAAGATTTGGGATAGGCTTTCCAGTTATAAGAATTCAACATTATTTTAAAATCTACACAGAGATCTTAAATGTGCAGGCAAACACGCTCAGAACTTCATCAGCTAAAGATTCATCAAGAAAAGAATGAGGAGAAATGGCCAAAAAAAGGAAAGGAAAGGAAAGGAAAGGAAAGGAAAGGAAAGGAAAGGAAAGGAAAGGAAAGGAAAGGAAAGGAAAGGAAAGGAAAGGAAAGGAAAGGAAAGGAAAGGAAAGGAAAGGAAAGGAAAGGAAAGGAAAGGACAGAAAGGCAGCTGCTGGCCTCAGGAAACATTTGAAAACAGTCACTTGTTACAAAATTATCCAAGCTTCTGCACCTGTCATATTAATTGTATTTTGAATCTTTATTTTGAATCAATAAAGAATTTAGAATGCAAATCTCAGTTTACATTCAAATTTGCAGAAAGAAGCTAGGCATACCATGCAAGGTTTGATCAGCTTTTATTCAGCTTAGGATTCATGAAAATGTACATTTTGAGGGGAAATGCTTAATCATTTTCATGTAAGTTAGCGCCACTAAACTGTATAGTTTTTAGAGAGCCCTAACACATTATTCTGGTCATCAATTTGATTTTTTTAACATTATCTGAAATTGATACCATTTAACAAACCATGAGGAATGGAAAGTTGGGTTTCAACTTTTAAATGCATTGGAACTTGCATGGTTCATTGATCTTAAATACATCAAAAGATTCTTGTTATAGAGCCAATCTGATCTAGTGGTTAAGACACCAGGTTAAGACACTGTGAGACTGTGAATTCTAGACCTACTTGAGGCATGAAATATATCTGGGTGATTTTGGGCCCTGCTCTGTCTCTCAGCCAATTCACTTGACGGTGTTTTAGTAGAGAAAATAGTAGGAGGAAGGAGTATTAGGTATGTGAGCCTCCTTGAACTATTCATAAAAATAATAAAAAGTAGGGTGAAAATAAATAACTTTGTGTATAATATAAAATACCTTTGTCTTTTATTCTTTTATTCTATTCAGAATTCAGAATCCATTCTAGCCTGAACTATGCACAGTAATTCAATCAGAATACATCTTTAGCCAAGATCTTGATCTTATACTATTAGTTTAATTCAACATCGATCTTAAGCTATTTTTTTTTCAGCAAAGCACAATGGAAATTTAAAGAAATTGTTTGGACTCAAAATTAACATATGTGAAGCAACATTGTCCAATTATAGACAACTATAATTTTCCAAGTATTGTCTGAACAAACTGAAACAAATAAAACAAAGGGGAAAGAAAATGTGTGCCTATTTGGCAGTGTCTGAAGAACATTAGTATGAGTGGGTGGATTTGAACAGGACTAAACCAACTGGTCGGGTTTCTTTCTAGTTATGGTAATATTCCACTTTTCTACTGATCACAATCTCACAATATGGAGCTTTTTGCTTAAAAAATTAAAGACAAAAATTTTGAACATATATCCAAAAGTAGATCAATTACCTTTAAAATACAAAAGTGTAAGGACAAAATGTTCTACTAGCATATCAGATAAGAACCAACGCCAAAAAAATGGAATACATTCACTACCAATTTACTGCAGTCACCTATAAAATATTATAAGAACATTATGTATTGGGGTTCAAGCCAACAAGCTATTAAAGAGGATTGCGCGGATGTCCTCACAACATGTTATTGAAGCATTAATACATCCTCAGGGTATTGCATTTATGATGGAAGAGCCATCATCTAATCATGTTTTTAAAAAACATTAGCTATGTGTCTTGTTCTCTTTTCAAATTTATTAGTTTTCATTCTATATCTACAAAGATTTTTCATGTTTTTATTCAACTGAAACTGAGACACACATACAAAGACACATATCTATACCTATATTCTGTGATAAATGAAGCTAACCAATATTCCTTCATAAGCACAGCATGTACTCATTTCAACTCTGCTTTCCATACTAATCTGTTTCTATCTCAACAAAGAATACATGAAATGTACACAGATTTTTTAAAAATGTTCAAAAGAGACATTTTGCATGGGTGTACAATTTGTTTTAAAATCCTAAAACAGCTAGAGGTAAGTATTTATTTTAATCAAGAACCTTCAATAACTATGATCACGTCAGGTCATAGGACATGATCTGACATGACAATTGGCAGGAGAATTTGTTTGAATGGTTAGTTTTTACATGCATTATCCCATTTGTTTTTTTAAAAGAGTAAACATTTCAATAATAATGACCATCAATTAATAATAAATCAGTAGTCCTACTTTTGGAAGGAAATGGTTTCTTGAAATGGTATAGGCCAGGGGTACGCAACCTCAGCTCTTTTATGACTCATGGACTTCAACTCCCAGAATTCCTGAGTCAGCTGACTCAGGAATTCTGGGAGTTGAAGTCCATGAGTCATAAAAGAGCCGAGGTTGCCTACCCCTGGTATAAGCCATAAATGCAAACTTTTTGTTCTTAAGAACAAAGTTCTCAAACTTTATGTTACAGGAACAGAAAACAACAGCCAGCAACAATGGGCTAAATGTTTGTTTGTATTTCACCTTATTATTTTTATAATAACACCTTCCTCTTCTTATTTTCCCCACAACAAACACTCTCGGAAGTGGGTTCAGCTGAGACAGAGTGACTGGTCCAAGGTCAATCAGCTGTTCTCTGCCTTTACATGTATAGATACAAACATAAACATTTTGATGGTTGAGATGAACTAAATTGATACTAAATATTTTTCCTTCTATCCCCACAATGTTAAACATTTCAACTCAATCCAAAGTTGAAAAATAATGGGCAACAGGAATATCTTATCTCAATTTTATGAGGTTATTTTTAGAACACAGAGGTTTATTTCAATGAAACAAGGGGGGGGAGAATCACTTTAATTTAGAAAGTGAAAAAAAATCATTTTTATACAATTATGTATACGTTATAAAAACAACTCAATATAATTATTTAAAAATAATAGCATTCTAAAAATGCATGTGTTGAACCAAGTCACTCATTATAGAGTGAATAAGTGAATTATTTATCAGGTGTTTTTGCCAGAGTTAAAATGGGATATTAATGTTGAAATGAGTAATAATGATAACCTAAAACTAGTCACATCCCTGATAGTTCTCATCAAGTTTACCATGTTTTTTCTGTAATCTCTTGATTAATAGAGATGATTGTATTATTAAATAGCCATGCTTATGCCTTATTGTTTCATTATTTTATTTTGTATGAAATTAATAATATTCCTATCAAACATATTAAAAGCAATTAATAACAATTTTCACCTGGGCTACAATATAGAATATATGGGAGCCATTCTCCAGAACCTTCCAGTAATTACCTTTTCATGTATTGCAAATGTTCAAAGAGGAAAGCCTTTATCTCAAAATCATAACTGCGCAATCCCAAGTTTAAAATTCTCATAGAAGCAGCTGGACTTTTACATGCCTGAGATATTCTAAAGATATGGTCTTTTAGGTTTTTTTCTAACTTTTCTTTCTCTCTACACACACACCACACGCACGCATACATACATACATATATACAGACACATATGTGAAGTATTTCCTTTTTTAAAATCTGTAGAACTCATTTAAAATATATTTCCGTTAAGAACAGAAGTCTTCATAAAAATAGAAAACAGACAAAAACACAATTCTTGCAACTCAGAAAAGATTTACTTTCAATATTAGAGTAAGTGAAATTCCTCTCCATCTGCTGCATGTATAGGTCATTTCAATAAGTAACAAAGAGGTCTGAAAAATTCCTGCTATCAACAAAGTTATTTAGACATCTGTTAAGCAGCCTGACCTGTTACAACAGAAAAGAAACTGGAATATGCATGGAATTTCTATTTGAATTAAAGCTGCCCTGTTTTTATTAGACTGCTTAAATAGGTATGACTATTAACACAAGCATTACATAAAATCAAGGCAGACAACAATACATAAAATAAAATAGATGTTTTGATATGAGATTGGGGTATGAGATTGGGGATAGGGATGGGGAGAAAAATAATCTTGCTATAACAGTTCCATTTAAACTTTGGCAGGCAAGAGGAAGTTGGCAGAATATGACATAGAAAGAGTAAATATGTTTCATGGCATACACATATTTGAACATTATTCAAATTTTTCAAATGAAAATGTCGATACCGTGAAATCCTTGAAACATGGATAGATAAGATAGATAAATGCAAATAACCAAATCTAAATATTCCCCACTGTATTTAAAAAAAATTAAAAAGCTGAAATTGGCTAAACTATACTGCCTCTAAACATATTTCTCAAAACCCATATTTGCAAATTATTAAGAAAAAAATATTGTGCCAGGTCTCCTCTAACATTAAAAGTTATCCCATTCCCATATCCTGCTAAGGAACCTTTCGGTGAAATCAGGGATGGAAAAGAGGAAATGCTTGAACTAAGTTCCACCCTTAGGGCTAGTCTGATGCTGTTTGCTTGACTGCATTACAAAAATATTTTACCAGGGACTTTTAGAATATTTTCTGACTTTCCACTTTAGGAACTCTTTTTTTAAAAATAGGTATTATAAGAAGATAAATCCTGGATTAACTAGATATCCATCTTAAAATGGTCTCCCAAGAGATAAGTTTGCTTTTGTCTGCTTTTGAAAATGTAAGTCTAGAAAAATGGATAATAGGGCTCTGTATAGGATTCCAAAGAAAATCTTTGCAACATGCGGGAATACAAAGCACCTCTCTTCAAAATTTTAAAGCAGCCATTTTTTCTGCAAGGGTCACATGGCTTCAGAAATGAATGCAGTGGGGAAAAAAAAATCAAAAACAGCTTTCAATGCAACTAAAGATAAAGCTGCTAGAAGAATTCAGAGAGAGCTGTTTTGCTCGTGCTCATGAACCTTTTTTAACATGCATAGTTCTAGCTTAAAAATTAGATTAAAAATGCATACACATTCAGCAATAGCTTTCAGTTTGGCTAACATAATCCTGTAAAGTCAGGCAGTTACATTCCCCATAAACTGTAATTTTATTTTTAGTGTGATCTAGTCTAGATGTGTCAATGATAGGAAAATTCAATTCTCCTATCAGGAAATTTTACTGGCTGAACACCTCTGAATCATGTACGGTAACTTAATACACCAACACATTTCACTCAGAGAAATTGCACCAGTGGTTTCAGTTGACAGCTGTAATTTAGATTTAGATATTAAGAGCTTAAAATACTATCCACAGTCTATCAAAAATCTCATCATCCAATAATTTCCTATGACTTCTGTGTATATAACCCTTTTCTTTCTATGCAATTCATCTATTTAATATTGGCCTGAAAACGACAACCAAAAACAGAGTAGAACGAATAAGTCTATGCTAACTATTTTGTGGTCCTCTATAGTTTACAAGTGGCAAGTATAAGAAGAGGTGAAACTATTTAAATTCTCTAAAAGAGGTGTAATTTTTAAAAATTGTGCCCTATTGCTCTAGAGAATACATTTTTAAAGCAAAATCTTAGAATGTTCTTATTGGCAACTATTTGCTATAAAAAGGGTTAAGATGACCTAGGATATAATTAGGAAATTCTTTCATTTTTTTAATTGGTTATCTACTTTTTTTGCTCGGTTTTATTTTGCTTACTTTCTACATATGTAACTTGACAGGTCTTTAGCGTTTTCTTGCTTTTATTGTATTTGAGCCTGCTTTTAGATTCTGTTTTATTTACTATTTTAGGAAGATTGCTGGCAATTGAATATAAATAAATGAGATAAAGAGATACATCTCTACTAAGGGGATTTTTTGTGTGTGTGCTGGCACCCATTTATGGAATTGCTCCCCAGAGCGGCTCAACTGATACCCACGTTAGCATCAATTTGACAGGTGAAGATCTTTCTATTTTTAATTATGAGCCTTTTTAATTGGCTCATAATTATATTGTTTTACATTTTGCTTCTTCTTGGCACATATTTTTGTTTGGTATTTTATTTAATTTTATTCTGTATGTTTTCATTTAAATTGTATTTTAGTGTGTTTTACTGTAAACCATACAGAAAGGTTCACTTATTGGGGAGCTTTAAAAAAAAGTTAAATAAATAAATGAAAATATCAAATGGTCTCTATTCATGACCAAAAAAGCCAAAAATTGGAAATGGAAACCTTTTTTCTGATGCTTTCATGATTCAGAAAATTTCCACGAACTTTGTTTGGATAGTCAAAAATATTTGCAGATTAAATTTGAGCAGATAGCAAAGTCTAGTACAAATCACTTTATTTATTAAAAGTTACATGGTACAATTATAAAACTCTATTATAATAAACAATTGGGCATGCAAATAATTAATATAAAACTTGCATACAAAAAGCTATATGCAGCCTTCTTCAAAACAAGATTTTTCATATGAAGGAGAATTTTTTAATATTTTTTTAAATATACTAAAAGGAATTAATCTATAGAAATGTCTGTCTACGTTCTTAAGAGGCACAATAATGGTCTCAGTATATGTACCTACAAGCCACGCATAGAGTGGATCATAGACTTTAAAGGCTTAACATTCATCCCTCACAATCATTTTATTAGTACCAAAGTGCCCATAGTCACCAAAATGTAATTGATTGTGCTTAATGTATAAGGGACGCGGTGGCTCAGTGGGTTAGGACGCTGAGCTTGTCGATCGGAAGGTCGGCAGTTTGGCGGGTCGAATCCCGAGTGCCGCGTAGCAGAGTGAGCGCCTGTTACTCGTCCCAGCTTCTGCCAACCTAGCAGTTCGAAAGCACGTAAAAATGCAAGTAGAAAAATAGGGACCACTCCGGTGGGAAGGTAACAGCGTTTACGTGCGCCTTTTGGCGTCCAGTCATGCCGGCCACATGACCACGGAGACGTCCTCGGACAAGCGCTGGCTCTTCGGCTTTGAAACGGAGATGAGCACCAGCCCCTAGAGTCGGAAACGACTAGCATGCATGTGCGGGGGAACCTTTACCTTTACCTTTACCTTTAATGTATAATATTTTTCAAATTAAAATGCTTTCAAGTATAAAACTGTATACTGTTATAGGAAACGATAATGAATAATGACATTTTTGTTCATTGTTCATAGAAAATTACTCTACAGCTCAAAATCTTGGCTTGCTGAAACTAGATTTCTTCAGTAAGCCAAGATTTCAAGCTGTAGGGTGATTTTCTTAAAAGTGTATAGAATTAACTTTATTGGTAACATAAATGTTCAGTGGTTAAAATTTTGAAAAGTAAATAATATAATACTACTGGGCTCCATTAGAAAAATTGAAGGATTATGTAAGGGAATACAATAGTAGATTGGCATGATTTCGTGTAGTAAACTAATGATGGTACTTGACCCTGTCAAAAATTAGTGGATCAAATGGAATCATTTTCAAAATAAAAGTACTGTGCAAATCTGTCAGTAAGTGTACCTGTTATACTGTGAAGGCATGTTTAAACAACCTTCTTTTAAATAGCATACAGAATCAAACTATTATTTTTCTAAGTAGCAGTTAGAGAGCTTTCTCTATTAAATAATATTGGCTTGGGTCCAGTACTGAATTCCTACTATTCTGGCAGGTCTTCATCTTTTGTTGTTGTTTATTCTTTAGGATGTCTCCTGTGCCAAATTTAAAATGCATAGTTTCAATTCTGCCAAATAATTTTCTTCTTGTCCTACTCAGAACCTATTAATTCTGTATTTGCCCAGAAATATGGTGTGATTTCAAAAGAAGCCAAAATAGTAGAATTCTGATATTTCATAGCACAATGTACAATACTGTTAGATTTTAACAAGGGTTCAGACATTAACTTAAAGGTGTGACACAGAATCCAACAATAGTAAAAACAACTTTCTTTTTTTATACCCCAAACCTGCATGAAATGGACCTTTCTTCCTTTTAAAGAGAGTAGGCTACAGTAAATCCCTTAAATATCTTTTTGAGCAACCATGTTTTTCAACTTCCTTGTTGCATATACCCATAATGCTTCCATAACACAGTAAAATTATTCTATCAGCAATGAAATGTAAGATTAAATATTAATCAAACCCTTCTTAGCTACAAACCGTATATAGGCCAAGATGTACACATTATTGCCATCTACTAGGTTTGTGCAAATCATTCAAAGCCCTAAACAGTGATTGAAGTTGCAAAGCTATTTAAACTTTGATAAGCCTGTTGTGCTTTGAGAACCTCCTAACCGTGTAAGTGTATATACACAAGTTGCTTTCACCATAACAGTGGCCTCTACAAAACACAGAAGGAATATCTCAATGCATTTACATTACACCTTTGATAACTACTTCACAGCTTCCAGAGCAGATTCTAAGGGCACTAGTTAGTGACTGCAATATTTTTGGTGTGCAATCATATCCTATGTCTCGAAAAATCTTAAAAGGTAAAAGATTATTTACAAGGACAGCAAGATCAGTGGAAGGAGACTTTATACAGTTATGATTAATTCTGCAGTGAGCACAGACTCACAAGATGCACAAATAATCTATGCAAACAATGCATTCATCCACTCATTACCTCCTACCTTATTATGTCTTATGGAATGTAGTATGGAATGCAACAGAATGCTTCATATCTCCAATGTCAAATTGAGAAACAATGACATAATCTCATAGAAGATGACCTTATGATTCAGAATCACCTCAGGCACACAATTTTAAACATTCACAAAATTCAGTTACATGCTTGTCATAATGTCATTGAAAAGTCTATATTTAAACTTCTAATAAACATTTTTATTTTGCTAATTTCTTCATTGCTAAAGATAGTAATTTTCTAAATATTAAAAACTATCTGATACTGAAAAATGTAGCATTGTCCTTATTTCCATACTAAACAAGAGTATATTATTGTCTACTTACTTCAGATGATCATACAGATTTCCCTTCCTGTAGAAGAGCTCTTACCTCTATCTCTACTTTGTTACAGGAAAGTGTATATTACCTTTTAAAAGTCATTATATGAAAACATTAAATATTCCTTTATTGATAAATTAATTGTAATGTATTAAAGTTTTGTAAATACGGTACACTGACTGGATAAGAAGGCCTGTACAAACATAGAATTGGGCAGTTTTGACAAGTTAGGATTACTGTGGGGTAATTATCCCTGGTTTCCCAGAATAGTCCTTTAGGGATCATGTAACTAGGATAGTGTTGAAGCAACCATCTCTTTTATGCTCAATGATTTGACCTCCGTATCTTGGGGGATAATTAACTTGTTAATTCATGGAGTGCCGTGGATTAGTCATAAGAAATCATGGCCAAACTCATATAGGAAAACTATGGGAGATAATATATCTGGTTTTACATTACCTTGCTTTGGATCAGATAAGAAGTGATCTGAATATGAAGACACTGACATGAGTCTTTTGTCATGATCAGATTGGTAATTTATTAAAATATTGCCTCATCAAACTGCAGATCTTAAACAATCTGGATCTCTATAAGGGCAGAAGACTACTTGCTTAATGGTTACAGAGAAAGTATAGTCATAAATCATGACAGATGTAAAGCAAGTCACCATGTGACCAGATGCAATTTTAACAACCTTTTTTGCCATAATCATTAGACAATGCTGAAGTCATTAAGAGAACCCATAGTCTGCTATGGGGCAGTTTTTGATGAAAACTGAAAGTAAATGTTTGTTCTGGCAAAAATGTCATAAATTGCAGTCACTGGGGGCAATGTAAACAACCTTAAATATGTGCTGATTTCTAAGCACCCAAAATGCAGTCATGTGACCAGGCAGAGGGCCTGGACATCACAACTTTGAAACCGATTCATTTTACTTGAAGATTAAGCCTATACAGGCAGTCTTTGAGTTACAACTGGACAACCATTTCTCTGAAATGGTAAAGGGATTGGACTAGAAGACCTCCAAGGTCCCTTCCAACTCTTGTTATTATGTTAATAATGCATTGTTTATAAGTTAAGAAAAAAGAGTGGCACAGTACACTACAATAACACGTTTAAGGTCTGCAATGCCATCAATAAGGAGCCTTGGTGGAGCAGTGGGCTAATGCCTCCTTAAGTAACACCAGCTGCCTGCAATTAGTGCAGGTTCGCATCCCACCAGGCTCAAGGTTGACTCAGCCTTCCATCCTTCCGAGGTAGGTAAAATGAGGACCCAGATTGTTGGGGGCAATAAGCTGACTTTGTAATAATGCTGCTGGGGGGGGGGGGCAAAAGCCCTAATAAGCAGGCATATACATAGAATGAAGGCTATTGCTAAGCACATTGGTTTGTGCTTAAATTGTAAGCCACCCTGAGTCTTCGGAGAAGGGCGGGATATAAATGGGATTAAAATAAAAAAATAAAAAAATAACATTCTATGCAGGCTGGAAAGCATTGCAATCCTTTTTCAGTGTTCAGAAGCGTCTACTGAGAATTAGAATTGCATGTTTGCAAGATGGGCAGCTATATAAATTGTTTTAATAAATAATATAAAATAACTCTAATAAAATGTTCTGTTTTGTTCTAATATATTTTGTTAAAATATTGAAATAAAAAAGAAGTTAGGAAAAGAAATAGAAGAAAAAAAGACTGCTGTATATACGTTAAAAAAAGATAATCAGTAAAATTTTTCTGATGATAGATTGTCTTTTTCCCTTCTATTTGTGTTCCAACCACTATAATTTGAATATTTATATTTTACATTGAACATTAGTCAACATTAAGACTTAAAAATTATACTCCAAATTTACTGTATCAATTTGCCATAAGAGCGCTAATGCTACTTCAATTCAGTTACATTTCTATAATGGACACGTGCTGTCAATTTTGCAATTACAGTATATTTCCCAGTTTCAGTCTCCCAATCTGATATTCTGGGCGAGGTATCATTTCTTTTTACTGCTGTTAACATACATCTTAGTAAATTATGACATTTTTCATTTATGTTTTCTGGAATCATACCTACCAGAAATATATGTTGTAATAACATGTTCTTTAGGGCAGTTGTTGTGTTAGGTCAGGGGTCGGCAACCTCGGCTCTTTTATGACTTGTGGACTTCAATTCCCAGAATTCCTGAGCCAGCAGAGCTGGCTCAGGAATTCTGGGAGTTGAAGTCCATGAGTCATAAAAGAGCCGAGGTTGCCGACCCCTGTGTTAGGTAATGTCCAGTTTCTATTATGCCCATTCTGTTACTATTTTGCTATTTTTATTAATTGTAGGAAACAAAAACAACTAACATAGCATTCTTTTGACATGCTGTGCTGGACATTACTAGACATTTTTTTTAAGATAGTTCTTTCTGCAAAAAAAAATGCACAGAAATATCTTTTTGGGATGAGAAGGGGCGCTGTCTTACCTGAATGCCTTTTCTCAGCATGATGATGGAGAATCCATGAATGGGTTAACTCTGTCTTCCTGCCCAATCAGACTAAGTCAGTCAAACTTGCCATGCCTCTCCTGGGCCAGGACACCTCCCAGTCATGATGAAGGCGAAGCAAATGACGACAGTCTGACGTGTTGGCTCCCATGCCCCTGACACAGGACCTGACGGACACTAAGGGGTGGGTGTGGATTTTCCATCATCATGCTGAGAAAAGGCGTTCAGGTAAGACAACACCCCTTCTCCAGCATGATAGATGGAGAATCCATGAATGGGACATACCAAAGCTGCCCTATCCCTATGGGAGGAAATCAGTCTGGGCCTATGTCCCACCCTGTGGCACTACCTGTTGCAGCACTCTCTGGCCAAATGAGGCGACTGCGGAGGTAAACCTACCCAGTTTATAATGCCTAAAAAAAGGGGAAAGCGAGGACCATGTTGCTGCCCTACAAATGTCCTCAATGGACGCCTGTATTGCCCAAGCCGCAGAAGTTGCAGCACTAAGAGTGGAGTGAGCAGTGATACACCTGGGAACTGACAGGGAATGAGACTGGCACGCCCCTGCAATACAAGCCCTAGTCCATCTGCCTATAGTGGAGGCAGAAACCTTCTGCCCCATAGTAGAGGGTTGAAAGGAAACAAAGAGGGCTTCCGACTTGCAAAAAGATGCTGTCCGCTTAATACCTAATTTTTATAACTTTATTTAGAATACATTTTCACTTTCCAATAAAATATATAGTAGTAATAATGTAAAATATTAATAGTTACATTTTATGTTCTGCAAATTTCTATGCTTTAATTAAAAATTGGAAAGTGGGCAGTGAAAAAAAATCTAAAAGAATTAAACACCTAAGAAGGAAATTTATTATTTATAACTTTAATGAGCAGGCCTAAAACTAAAAAACAAAAATATCTTTTAAATTTTTAAGATTTTTAAAAAACCTTCAGTATCTTTTAAGTCAGGGGTGTCAAACTCAATTTCATTGAGGGCCACATCAGCATTGCGGTTGCCCTCAGGGGGCTGGGTGGGTGTGGCCTGGGTGGGCGTGGCCTACTGGGTGGGCATGGCTAGAGTGTGTATGGCCTACTGGGTGGGCATGGCCAGTTGTACATTGTTCGCATCAAGGGTGCCTATGGGGGCCTGGGCAGGAGTGGGACAGATCTGAGGGTCTCTGGCAGGGGGAGGGTCTCTGGGCCAGGGCCAAGGCAGTGGGGGCCGTTCCCTCACTGTTTCCAGGATGGCCTTCCGGGCCGCATGAAACCACTTCACGGGCCGGATCTGGCCCCCAGGCCTTGTGTTTGACATGTCTGTTTTTTTTTATTGAAAAGTTTTAAAATACATTTTATCTTTAACAATCCCTCCCTCCCCCTCCCCTACCTATCCCTCCCTACCCCTCCCCCGTCTCCCCCCCGACTTCCCAGAGCTAAATACAAGGTATAAAAACAGAAAACAATCATAAACATCCATATGCTAACAACAATAAACTCTTAAATCTATCGCCCTCTAACTCATATAAAATAACTACAAACAATATTAATATTACATATAAAAGGAGCCTTGGTGGAGCAGTGGGCTAATGCCTCCTTCAGTAACACCAGCTGCCTGCAATTAGTGCAGGTTCGAGTCCCACATGGCTCCAGGTTGACTCAGCCTTCCATCCTTCCCAGGTAGGTAAAATGAGGACCCAGATTGTTGGGGGCAATTAAGCTGACTTTGTAATAATGCCGCTTGGGGTGTGTGTGAAAACCCTAATAAGCAGGCATATACATAGAATGAAGGCTACTGCTAAGCTTGTAAGCCGCCCTGAGTCTTCGGAGAAGGGCGGGATATAAATGGAATTGAAATAAAAATAAATAAAATAAATAAATAAATAAATAAAAAGAAAAAAAAGAAAAAAAAGAAAGGAAGATTCATTCAAATGCTAAGTGAAACTTTTTAGTCCCATATTTCTTCTGGATATATTCAATCCATTTTTTCCACTCCATAATATAGCGTTCTTGCGAGTGATCTTTCAAATAAGCCGAGATCTTTGCCATTTCTGCCAGGTCAGAAACCTTTAAAGTCCATTCCTCTATAGTCGGCAATTCCTCCTTCTTCCAATACTGACCTATTAGAAGTCTTGCTGCTGTAATTAAATTCAACATCAACTTAGTGTCCACAACAGTAGCTTCTGTAATTATACCCAACAAAAAGAATTGCGGACAAAACTTTATCTTTTGCTTAAAGATCTTCTGCATGTTCCACCAAATTTTTATCCAAAAAGCCTTAACCTTTTTACAAGTCCACCATATATGAAAATATGTTGCATCTTCATCACCGCACCTCCAACATTTAGGCTGATAGTTCGGGTACATACTTGCCAGCTTTTTAGGATCTAAATGCCATCTATAAAACATTTTATAAAAGTTCTCTCTTAAGTTTTGAGCTTGTGTAAATTTTACATTCCTCACCCAAATCTTTTCCCACGTGTCCATTGTAATAACTTCTTGAATATTTTGGGCCCATTTTATCATACAATCTTTAACAAGCTCTGTTTCTGAGTCAATTTCTATCAATGCAAGATATATCCGTTTGATATGTGCCGGACCCTGATTTCTAATTTGCTTTATCAGATTTTCATCAGTCATTGTAAAGCCAGTTTTCTGATCTTCTTTCCACCTGGCCCGTAGCTGAATATATTGAAACCAAGTTTGAATAATCTTCTCATCTCGCAAGAAGCTGTACGGTTTCAGACACCAAACATTTCTTTCCAAACTTCAAATCTCTTTATACGTAGTCACATCATGTTTAAAACCAACATTTATATTTTCTATTGCGTGTTTTGGGATTGCCCACAATGGTATCTTACAGTCTAACTTATGTCTATACTTCTTCCAGACTCTCAACAATGCCTGTCTTAAAATATGCACTTTAAACACATTATCTACCTTCTTATCATACAACAAATATGCATGCCAACCAAACAACAAGTCGTGGCCCTCAAGATTTAATAATCTCTCTTGTGTCAAATTAATCCAATCACTTATTCCTGCTAACGCAGCAGCTTCATAGTATAATTTAAGATTGGGCATTTTAAGACCACCTCCTTCACGAGTATCCTGCATAATCTTAAGTTTAACTCGCGGCCTTTTCCCTGCCCAGACAAATTTGTTGATACCTCGTTGCCATTCCTCCAGATTAGAGTCTTTCTTAAGAACCAGTATCATTTGGAATAAGAATAAAAATTTAGGCAGGACATTCATTTTCACTGCTGCGATTCGCCCCAACAAAGACAATTGCAATTTTTCCCAGCTTTCCATTTCTTTTTGAATTTTTCCCCATAATCTTTCATAGTTATTTTTATACAACTTTGTATTAGAGGGTGACAAAAACACCCCCAAATATTTGACCCTTTTAACAGTCTCAAATCCAGTTAGTTCTTCTAAAAGGGCCTTTTGCGATGCTGTCATATTTTTGGCTAGAATTTTAGTTTTTTGTGCATTAACTTTAAATCCAGAAACCTTCCCATATTGCATTATTATCTCCATCAGGTCCACAACAGAGTTCTCCGGCTGGGTCACCGTAACAACCAGATCAACGCTCTCAATCTATAATCCTGATCTCTAATTTGTATACCCTTAATTCTTTCCGAATTCCATATTTTTATCAATAATATCTCCAATGTTAACACAAATAACAAAGGCGATAACGGACACCCTTGCCTTGTGCCCTTCTCAATATTACAAGCTTCAGTCAAACTATTGTTAACTATTATTCGGGCAGTTTGTTTTTGATATAATGCCCTAATTGGTTGCACAAAGTTATCCCCAAAGTTCATTTTATCTAAAACTTTCATCAAAAATTGCCAATTCAATTGATCAAAGGCTTTTTCAGCATCTAAAAAGATTAGCGCCGCAGAGATCTGGTTGTTCCTTTCCAAAAACTCTAACACATCAACTATATGCCTCACATTATTCTTCATTTGCCTGCCACTAATAAACCCAGTTTGATCCCCATGAATCAGAAATGTCTGTTTTAAGTGAACACGTTTGGTATCACTCCCATGGGAAGGAGAAACTAGAAAGAGAACTCATTCATGAAAACATTATTGAATAGACACTGGTCCTATTATGCAATGAAAATAGTGGCACTTAAAGCAGATGTAACACTGACCATCTGAGGATGGATGGATATGAAAATAAATAATTATGTACTTTTTAGAATATTCTCAATACGGCTTGCTAAAAACCTTAAAGAATTTATGACTAGTAGGCTAGTGCCTTAAAACTGAGTGACGTAAGCTAAGGCAGGCATATCCAATCTTATGAGCGAAATGGAATTTTCTTGGGCCGCATATAAAATTTATAGTATAGTTAATGTATATAATAAAAATGGAATTAAATAACAAACTTCCAAATAAGGTAACTGGGAATTTTTGTTCTTTCCTCCCTGCTGATATTCATGGTGTTCAAGAGGTCAATAATTATTGTGGAGTGGAGGTGGAAAGAGGGAGTGATTACAAAAACTAAACCCACAAATAGAAAAGTATTCAAGTTAATAGATTTTTTATTGAGAATTCCACTAGATCCACTAGGTTCAAGGTGTTAGTGATGACTTACAAAGCCCTACATGGCATGGGTCCGGATTACCTACGGCAACACCTGCGGCCGGCGTCAACTTCCCTCCGTCCAGTGCGCTCCCACAGAGAGGGCCTCCTCAGGGTGCCTCCGATCAAGGAATGTCGATTGGTGGCCCCCAGGGGGAGGGCGTTCTCTGTGGGCGCGCCAGACCTTTGGAACCGCTTGCCGGTCGAGCTCCGAACGGCCCCCGACCTTCGCTCCTTTTGGCGCGATCTCAAAACTTTTCTTTTTGAACTAGCTGGCCTGGTCTGATGGGTTGGGGCTGGGTTTTATAATTGGTTTTAACTTTTAATATGTATTAATTTATTACGGGCATTGTAGTTTAATTACTTTTTAATTTTTGTATCCTGGTTTTTATTATGTATTGCCCTGTTCACCGCCCTGAGTCCTTTGGGAGAAGGGCAGTATACAAATTAAATTATTAAATTAAATTAAATTAAATTAGATCAGGCATGTCAAACTTGTGATGTAATGTGACATCCCATGATGTATCGGGACTTTTTCCCCATTGCCGGCAATGGAGTGGGTGCGGTTTTGGCATGACGCATCCGGCCCACGGGCCAGCAGTTTAACATGCCTGCACTAGATCTACCCGAGTAGAGAGGCAACCTCTAATCTGTATTCACTGAAAAGTAGTGAACCCACATTTGATAATCATAAATATCTTTGTATGCTTACATGCAGTTCATACTCCCAGTATTCTAAAACAGAGGGTTGGACAAGGAAACATTGAATTTGTAATATAGCAACATTTATGCTATGAATTATTACCAAAAAGTTCAGTTTTGAAAGAGGATCTGAATAGCTGTATTTCCTTTCTTTTTAAAAACTATAGGCTAATGCACACTATGGCTTATGTTTTATAGCCCAGTTTTATGTGGCAATCAGCCTTCATGTTTCCCTTAATTATACAGTGCAATCTGGATAGCATGACTATTTGCCTTATGGAACATTTTGACATTTATTAAGTGTTTACAGGGCTTAAATTGGTGAGTCTTAAGAACTAAAATATTCTGGGCTTTGGAAGGCGAAGTCTACAAACTTTTTATCCAGATTGCTGACTGCTTTGCATTCTGCATAAATTTCCTGCCACTTTCCTTTTTTAGGAATTATATAAGCTAATTTTCATTAGACATACATTTGTGTTAAAAGGAAAAAAAGGAACTAAATGCTCTAATGTACACAAGAAGAAACAACTGGCTTTTATGCTCAGACTTCATAAATCTAAAATGTTACTTCTATCATAAATTTGACTTTCAAGCCAGGAAATTTCTTTAAAAATCAGTTTGCAAAATGCATGGCACATGAATATTTGAATAACAGAAATAATAAATATTAATAATAATAAAGCTGCTGCAGCAAAGTAACAGAACTGGTTGCCTTGTGCCAATATTGCAAGCCAAGTCAGGATGTCATCTAGTACAGCAGGATAATTCACAGCCATTATTCAGAGACAGCCAATACTGCTAGATATGTAGTCGTGGCACTAAGTAAAAACATTATACGCCACAAAAATGAACAGAGGAATAAAACGTAGAATTCATTGAAAAAGTATTCATTCCCGTTCAGTTTTCTAAATTTTTGTGTATCTTTTACACTGAGTGTTACTAGGGCTTCATGTGAATCCGACAGAAGTAAATCTGACAATTGTACCAATTACAATGTTATCTATTTTTATAAACAAAAGTAAATTAACATACATTTTTTGTGTGTTATTGGATGCCAACATGAAAATCATTCAATAAATGGTTGAATAGCTTGTAACTACAATAACTGCAACCAAATGCTTCTTGTAAGAGGTAATCAGTATCTCACGACAGTGTCTAGAAATTTTGGGCCATTCTTTTTTCACTTATTTGTATTCTTGAGAGTGATTTTGACAAAAGGCTTCTCACTGCTATTGTCCCATTCCAAGATCAGGTATGTAACTGAAAATCAATGGAAATCCAGAAGTTTAAAAATGGATCTGGAATCTTTTCTGGAATCTTAATATCTTAAGTGGTTTATCACATTTGTCTAGAATCTGTATAATGAAAACTTCATTGTAATGACAGAAGCCACATAAGTATTAACACAATCACCTCTGGTTATATGCATTATTTCTTATTCCCAGGCTTTTAAACTTCAGCTTTTACAAATCATCTTTTAGCTGGCTTCTTGTTAATTCAACCTTTTTGCCAATAGCTTTTAAAACCTTTTTAGGTGTGTGTCTTTGATTTCTGTGGTCAGGACAGGATACCTTAAACATGCCCACTCTCTTCTACTCGAGCTAGAACCTGTATTTAAAGTTTGTCTTGCAGACCACTGTGATATAGCCTATATCACATCGAACAGGAAATGTACAAAGTAGATTGACACACCCACTCAGGATATTTAATTTTAAAAATAGTAACAATTTTTTTTAGATTTCTTTTAAGAAAACAAAGAACAGATTCACAAAAAGTACTCTAGAGGTTGAAATAATTTATTCGAAAGCTGGTGCTACACTAATTATTTTAATTGTGGTCACTTGTACTCCAATCATGCTTTGTACTAATTCTCAGTGATGCACACTATGTAATTAAGCAATTAAGGAGGATGAATTGGGTGGAGTATTTTTTCAGTTCTCCAAAATAACTTAAGCCTGAAAACTTAATGCAAAGTTATCTGGATAACTTTTTAAAGATGAAATGATTCTTAGATATACTATGTTGAAAGACCAATAAGTTGATTTGTGGTAAAAAAAATATTAAAGATGCATCTTTTTCATTTGCATATTTGTTTTTCAAACAATTTATCTGAACAAGTGAACAAAACTATCAAACAGCTTATTGAAGTACTACAATTCTTTTTTTCTAGGTGTATTTTCTAGCCGCCTGTTTCCACACTCCCCTTAATGATGAGCCCAATTGTTGGGACTCCGAGAAGTGGCCGGGCTTAGACAGGGGCCTCGAGTTGAGACATGTTAAGAGACCCCTGATACATTTTTAGCCGGTTATTTTAAAAGGTTAGGGACGGGGAGGGATAGTAGGGTGGGGAGAGAATTATTAACCGGTGCTCAGTCTGGGCCTGTTAGGGGTCCCGACAAAATGGGGTTGGGGGAGGTGGTTGCTGGTTCTGTGAATGTTGGGGTGGGGCTTCAAATCCCCACGGCGATAGGGAATGGCAGCAGGTGGTTGCACGGAGGGCCGCATCAAAATCTGGGATCGCGCGTGCTACACCAGGCACGGGCTCAGGGTAGGGGTGGTGGGGTGACGGTGGTTGTCCGGGACACTTTATGCCCACGGAAGACCACCACTGTCCAGACTGCTAGGCGGCGAAACCGACCAGGTGGTTCCGCCCCAGGCGCCTAATGGACCCAGAACGGTTCCAGATGGCGATTGGTTCTATACCCATTGCCCTCACCCACAGCCCAGTCGATGCCTTGGTGGATGCCTGGGAAAGGGCGGCCACCAGGGCACTTGACTGTGTTGTACCCTCACGACCTCTGACCCAGCGCAGATCCCGCTGGGCTCCATGGTTTTCTGCGGAGCTCCGGGAGATGAAGCATCGGAGACGGGGTCTAGAGAGCGGTTGGAGGTCCAGCCGATCCGAATCTGACCAACTGCAGTTAAGAACCTTTATAAGGTCTTATCTTGCGGCGATGAGGACGGCAAAGTCTAATTAATTTGCTGCCCTCATCGCGTCCGCAGATAATCGCCCGGCCGCCTGTTTAGGGTGACTCGCTCCCTCCTTAACCAGGAGGTGAGGGAGGATCCCTTACAGGGACGGGCTGAGGAGTTTAGTCATCATCTGACGGACAAAATCGCTCAGATCAGGGCCGGCCTGGACTCTGACTGGGCGGAGTCTGACGTGGAGGAATCGGACGGTCTTGAGCATGTTATCTGGACTGAGTTCGATCCTGTTTCCCCTGATGATGTGGATAGGATCATGAGGAGGCTGAGCTCCACCACCTGTTTGTTGGATCCATGCCCCTCCTGGCTGGTTTATGTGGCCCGGGAGGAGACACGAGGCTGATTCCAGGCTTCTTTGAAGGAGGGTGTCTTCCCCACCGCCTTGAAGGAGGCAGTGGTGAGACCCCTCCTCAAAAAGCCTGCCCTGGACCCGGCTGTTTTAAATAATTATCGTCCAGTCTCCAACCTTCGCTTTTTGGCGAAGGTTGTTGAGAGTGTGGTGGCGCATCAGCTTCCTCTGTTCCTGGAGGAAACTGATTATCTGGACCCGTACCAATCGGGTTTCAAACCCAGACACAGCACGGAGACGGCATTGGTCGCGCTGGTGATCTCTGGCGGGCTCGGGACAGGGGTTGCTCCTCTGTCCTAGTCCTATTAGATCTCTCAGCGGCTTTTGATACCATCGACCATGGTATCCTACTGTGGCGTCTCAGGGGGTTGGGAGTGGGAGGCACCGTTTTACGGTGGTTCTATCTCCTGGGCCGCTCGCAGTTGGTGTTGACGGGAGGGCAGAGATCCGCCCCGAGGCCTCTCATTTGTGGAGTTGCTCAGGGGTCGGTTCTCTTGCCCCTCCTGTTCAACATCTACATGAAGCTGCTGGGTGAGATCATTCATGGTTTCGGGGTGGGGTATCATCAGTACGCTGATGTTACCCAACTTTTTCTTTCTACCCCGAACCAGCCCAGCGATGCCCTTGCCGTGATGTCCCGTTACCTGGAGGCGGTCCAGGTCTGGATGGGGAGAAACAGGCTTTGTCTCAATCCTGCCAAGACTGAGTGGCTGTGCATATCGGCATCTCGGGTTAACCAGACCATTCCACCTTTAACGATGGGGGGTGAGGTGTTACCCCCCATTGATAGGGCTCGCAACTTGGGCGTCCTCCTTGACTCCCGGCTCAATTTTGAAGACCACTTAGGAGCCATGACCTGGAGGGCTTTTGCTCAGGTTCGCCTGGTGCACAAGTTGCGACCCTACCTGGACCGAGATGCCCTACGCACAGTCACTCATGCGCTCGTGACC
Source organism: Vipera ursinii (assembly GCF_947247035.1). NCBI lineage: Eukaryota > Metazoa > Chordata > Lepidosauria > Squamata > Viperidae > Vipera > Vipera ursinii. The sequence continues at coordinate 29,250,920 of NC_139514.1, read as the reverse complement.
TCCCGTTTAGACTACTGCAACGCTCTCTACATGGGGCTGCCCTTGAGGACCACTCGGAGGCTTCCGCTGGTACAGAATGCGGCCGCGCAAGTTCTGATGGGGGTTTCCCGATACTCCCATGTAACACCTCTACTCTGTGAGCTGCATTGGCTTCCGGTTGCCCTCCGGGTGAGATTCAAGGTGCTGGTAATGACCTATAAAGCCCTAAATGGCTTGGGTCTGGGATATCTGAAGGAACACCAGTGCGCTCCCACAGGGAGGGACTTCTCAGGGTGCCACCGGTAAAAGATTGCCAGCGGGTAACACCCAGGGGGAGGGCCTTCTCAGTGGGTGCGCCTGCCCTCTGGAACCAGCTGCCGTGGAGCTTAGGACTGCCCCCGACCTCCATTCATTCCGCCGGGACCTGAAGACCTGGCTCTTCGAGCTCTCTGGCCCAGGCTGAGGATTTTAATTTTAATTTTATTTTTATTTTTTTACTTTTTCAGGGACTGTTGTAATTATTTTTAATTGTTTTTAACTTTTGTATTTCTTGTTTTAAATACCCTGTAAACCGCCCTGAGTCCTGCGGGAAAGGGCGGTATATAAATCCAATTAAATAAATAAATAAAATAAATATTTAAACCCAGAATGTTTCTATTACTTCAGAATTTTTAAGGGTTTTTTTGTGAATGACCACCATGAACATGAAAGGCAAATATTGTGAACTGATTGGCTAGTGAACAAGCCCTACAGTTTTTATGAGGTATTAAATACACATATATCTTCAAATCAAGCACAACCAAATAAGAAAAGATGCTGGTTTCTTTGACTGTCACCACAAAAGATGTAAATGTTTTAAAAATATCTGAATTAATAATATAGTCAGCATTTATTTTGCTGTCTAATTAAAGCAAATGTAAGACAATTAACTGAGAATTATACGTATGTAATTGGAAAATTCTGTTTATTTTTTTGTAATGGATACAGATTGTGGCTAAAATTATAATTTTTATAGAATAAACTTATAATACTGGTTTAAAAAGAAAAGTCAAATACTACGTAAAACCAACGAGTCAAGCCTACCCCCATATAAATACTATTTTACAAATATAGAACTCTACATGGTTCTGTCTGATCAAGGGCTTGTCTATTTATTTCAAATGGCTAAACAGACCTCTAATTTGAAAATAAAAATAAACTCGTGCAATCACAAACAACTTCTAAAATTGCAGTTTATTAAAAAGAAAAAAGGAAATCTAATCTAATCCAATCTAAAACACGCTCATACTTACCTTTTTCTAATCAGAGCATTCATTTCTTCTCATTATGATCTCACAAGCACATTAAAATCTTATTAACATTAATTACTTCTGAGCCTCTATGCATGATCAGCTACAGGTTTGTGTGTGTGTGTGTGTGTGTGTGTGTCTGGATCATATCTACATTTATATACCTTGCTGCACTCTGCTTATAAAACATGTGAAAATATTGCTGCTAACACCAATTAGCTAATTTCACGCGTACACAGATAGTAAGTAACCTGATGTCTCCCTACACAGTTTAATGAAGACCAGCAGACAGATGGACCCACAAATGGAAAAGGCACCACGTTTTCTACTTTAGAAGGGAAGGGAAGGCAAGGGGCACAAAAATAGTTTCTCTCCACACTGTTCTTTCAGAAATTTTTCAGGGCTCATCCTAAAAGTCTTGATTTTTCCTACGAATGACCCACTCAAGTTCTAACTAGGTCCAAACCTCTTCAAAATAAAATCTAAGATTATGTAAATATTGTCATACGCTAACCAGCATGAAATATAAACATACATAATTGACTGGCATTCCATGTCAGTTTCTATTTCTCAATGTAAAAGAATCTACTCAAAACCTTTCCTTGAACTTTTAAGAACCATTTTTTCTTAAATTAGCAGTCAACACTTTTCAAAATAATTGAAACAAATTACAAAATAAAAACTGTGACAGTAACTTTATACAATAAAAGATGAAAAACAGTATACAGATTACAATCCATTAACTTTTAAAACTTGTGGCAAAAATATGCATTTTACCAGAATGAATAAAATCACATCAATAGGGACATTCCATATTCCAGACTACATAGAACAGACATGTCAAACACAAGGCCAGGGGGCCGGATCCGGCCCGCGAAGTGGTTTCATGTGGCCCGCGAAGCCATCCTGGAAACAGTGAGGGAACGGCCCCCACTGCCTTGGCCCTGGCCCAGAGATCCTCCTTCTGCCAGAGACCCTCAGATCTGTCCCACTCCTGCCCAGGCCCCCATAGGCACCCTTGATGCGAACGATGTAGACCTGGCCATGCCCACCCAGTAGGCCATATGCACTCTAGCCACACCCACCCAGGCCACACCGCAATGCTGATGTGGCCCTCAATGAAATTGAGTTTGACAGCCCTGACATAGAAGAAAGCCCTCTTATGAGTACTATAGCTGAGTTTTTGGCAAGCAGGACATTTTCTAATAATCAAAATAAAACAGCAGTGATGATGTTACCTAGTTCAGGGCTTTTCAACCTTTTCACCCACTGTACCACTTTTAGGATATGACAACATCCAAGTACCATCAGTCGCCTAGCAAGGTGTCAAAAACGTGATGACCAAAAAAAAGGGAAAAAAGTGATGCAAGTAGTCCTTGACTTACAACAGTTTGTTTAGTGACTGTTCGAAGTTACAATGGCACTGAAAAAAGTGCCCCCCAAGCCACAGCTGACCAAGACACCTGGTTGCCCACCCAGCGGCCTTCTTCCTCCTGTCCAATGTTTTCATTGTTGTCAGCATTTCTGTTGAGGATTGACAGTGGGGGTGGGGTGGGGGGTGTTTGGTTTTTATTTTCCCCCTCTGCTGGGCGGTTGCAGGTTTTGGTCAGTTCACATGACCCTGGGACACTGTGACCATCATAAATATGAATCAGTTGCCAAGCATCTGAATGTAAATCACAAGACCCTGTAGATGCTGCAACATTCCAGCTGATCGGCGCTTCTTCTGGGATCAGCAGAAGCACTGGGATCAGCACCAAACTCCAGCTGGAGCCTGGCGCTGATCCTGGTGCTTCCGCTGAGCCCTGACAGCCCTGAAGAAGCGCTGATCCTGGCACTTCTGCTGAGCCCTGACAGCCCTGCAGTTCCAGCCATCTCTCGCTCAGGCTTGCCACCGGTTCAGCTCATTCCCCTCCCCTGCTACCACTTTTCTAGGATAGTTGCATACCACCTGCCAGGTGCCAATGTACCACAGGTGGCACCCATACCACTGGTTGAAAAGCCCTGACCTAGTTTAGGTAATGAAATATCTACAACAGGCATGTCAAACTACTAGCCCACAGGCCGGATGCATCATACTGAAACCGTGGCCACCCTATTGCCGGCAATGGGGGGGAATCACGATACATCATGCAACGTCACGTGACGTCGTGAGTTTGACATGCCTGATCTACAAGAAAACAACCAAGGTCACAGAGCACCAAGGACTTCTCATTTCAGCCCTGAGTTACAAATATTCTTTAAAAGAGATTCTACTACTGGAATAAGGAACCAAATAACTTGATAGCAGAAAGTCCTTAATGCCATATTATATTCCTGGGCTTTCTCTGTTATAAGACTCTGTATTCTCTAGACCAGGAGTAGGCAACCTTGGCTCTTTTATGACTCAAATACTTAAACTCCCAGAATTCCTGAGCCGGCTGGCTCAGGAATTCTGGGAGTTGAAGTCCACGAGTCATAAAAGAGCCAGGGTTGCCTACCCCTGGTCTAGACAATATCAATTATATCAATTTATATTCATAAAAAAATACTTATAAAGTTTTGTAAAAGTTGAAGGAAGTATACTCTAGTTGCATTAATTCTGTCATATGTTACTTGTCCAATTCTGGTTCTGGGCTAATTTAAGGGATAGGTCTTAATTTTCAAGAGCCTGTATTCCTTTTTTATGCTCTAAGTTGTTGTTGTTAGTTGCGAAGTCGTGTCCGACCCATCACGACCCCATGGACAACATTCCTCCAGGCCTTCCTGTCCTCTACCATCTTCTGGAGTCAATTTAGGCTCACACCTACTGCTTCAGTGACTCCATCCAGACACCTCGTTCTCTGTCGTCCCCCTTCTTCTCTTGCCCTCAACCTTTACCAGCATTAGGCACTTGTCCAGTGAGTCCTTCTCATTAGGTGGCCAAAGTATTTGAGTTTCAATGCTCTAAGTAGAATATGCTTTTCTAAAATATTAGAAGGAATATCGTTTTGTTTGAATGTAAGGTGTTGGCTTTGGTTTATTATTTGGGTTTTATTTAGTTTATTGCAGTACAAATAACATTGTATATTCTTAAAATCTCAAGATGTGGCAAAGTTCTCTTTAAAGTTTGGGTTAGAATGTTAATATTGTTTATTCAATTATAAATTGTACTTTAACTTTTTCAGTGGTAGGACAACTACATACACAATAACCTCAACTAATATAATAGAGACAAAACTTACTTGAAAGGAACAAGTATAAATATCATAATTATGAAAAAATGATTTAACAAGAATATTGACAGTGATTTCAAACTAAATAAAAATATGTCTCTGAAGGAAGGTCACCTAATCTTTTTTTCTGCTAAAATATGGTAGGAGGAGGGAGCCATTTTTTTACAAACAGTAAAATAATATATTCACCAGTCTTAATTTAAATGTTTAATTGGTAAATGGTTTTAATCTGCAGTGAAAGAATTCATTGATAAATATATGCATAAAATTCAATTGCTTTTATCATTAATTAAATATTCCTCCAATAAATATTAAGAGAACAATGAGGTATGCCTACATCTTATCATAAAAATAAAACCATTGTGAAATAAAGTTAGACAATTACTTCTTATGGTTTTCAATTGCTCTACTTTTTCAAATTGCTCTGATTTCCTTAACCTTGTTTTTGGCTTTAATCTGTGTTCTCCAGCCAGCAAGAAATAAGGAATAAAGTAGCATAATTCTATCCCTACCATAAGTAGTGAAAGTCTACTTCTAAAATAATTATAACATGTACTAGAACCATACAATACACCAGTTACGCATCTGTATATTTGTCTGATTAATATGTCAATCCAATGCACAATGAAATTCTAAGTGACTCACTTTTTAGAATTATCCAAAATCAAGGAACTACAAACAAAACAAAATATTATATATATCTGGAACAAAGAAAAACAATCAGAATTGAGTAATACTATAATTGAGGCCATAAACATAGGGTTCAATCAAGATCCTTGACCATAGATAGGTTCATTCAATGATCTGCCCAATATACAGGGAATAAACCAGGTTTTCAGATTTTTAAAAAGGCCAGTAGAGTCAGGGCACGCCAAACCTTAGAGACAGATACTGCAACACAGAAGGTTCCTATTAAAGAGACATTGGTTTCATAAAAGGGATTCAAAATATTACCACCTGTGTTGGACCTCATGGAACAAGCAAAGATAACTGGAGATAGACTTGCACATAAATCAGCCTATATTATGAAGGGACTTTTATAGTTAACACATTGAGCTAACACATTGAATGGCACACATAAATCTTTCAGTGTAGCTTTGCAAAGTAGTGATACTACATGGACATGACTTACACAGTATATTCTACTATATTCTGGCCAACTACAACATTCACATTCCAATGATTTTGAGACAAGCTTCATGTAGAGCATGTTGCAGTAATCTAAATATGAGGTGATCAAAACATAAGAATATATGGCAATATTTCCCTACTTCAGAAACAGTCAACTGAAGCACAGTATCTTCAATTCGTTTTCAGTTTCAAATTGACTATCCATGTCTACCTTATCTTTGCTTTTCTTCTTTTTTGTTCTTCTGATATAGATTTGAAATTATTAGTTTTCCCCTTGAATGTTTTATGCGCAGAGTCTTTTGAAATGAACGCAGCAATATGGCACTTCTATAAATTACTTTAGGGTTAATTCTTGATGACTTATTAAAACTAATTAATTTTGTACTAAAGAGAAATCCAATAATTTAAGTCTTGCAGGTTAACAATTATTTAATTTTCGATTTTTTCCACATTTTTTAAAGACTGTCAAGAGAGTCTGCTGTATATGAAATTTATATAAAATAGACTTCTTTTTATTTTTAAATCGTTTATAAATATCAATAGATGGACCATATTCAAAATACTGCAAACAATTCCTTGTGGAAAACTACAAATCATCTCAGATCAGTAATTTCACCATGTCGGGGAAGAAAAATTGAACATTTTGTACATAACCAATGATATACATCAATCTTCAATGTTCCTGATATGCAAAGACTTATGAGTTTAAGAAAAATTAATACATTTTTAAGAAAAATTAATATATTTTTCTTATTTTCAAACCAGTTGGAATTTATGTCAAAAATCTTCTGCAAAGTATTCTCAACAAAAGTACATTTCCCAATCATAAAGGTATTTGCAAGCCTCTAAAGTCCCTTATGTTCTAGTCTTTGAACCGATGATTTGAATCAATATGTTAAACTCTGTGTAAACAAATAGTGAAAGAAGAATCAAATGATATCATGATACAGATAATGTGCAAGATTCAGAATATTATTATGCAAAATAGCATACATTACCACAACTGATACAATCTGCAATATAATGAAAATTCAGGATTGGAAGCACAAACTTGTTCACTAAGTTGAAGTTTTATTGAATGAAACAAAATGGATATAGCCCTAACTAAAGTTATGTCTACACAAAAGTTTTTCTGGTTTATCAAAACAAAAACAAACCTCCCTTAAATTCCCCCTTGAATCCAAGAGTTTATCTTACAGTTAGAAAAATTAAAGCAAAAACAAAAATAAATCTGAAATTATCTAACATTCTTTTTTTAAAAAACCCTCTGTACGCCGTTTCTCACAATATTTCAAAAAACTTAATTTACTTGGTGCACTATATTATTTCACTGAATTCTGTCATATGCATCTGCCCAAAAGAATTGAAAAAATATTCCATACACTTTTTATAAAATGATGTGTCTAGAATCACCAGAAAGTCTGAAAAATTGCAGACTTTACTTCTCTTTTATTTAAATTATCGTATTGTTAAATTATAATTTTATTTTTTATTTGTAAGGGTAATCATAAACTACTTTTAAGAAACCTAGAAAAACAAGATGAAAAAGAATCAGTGTAATTTCTACAATGCAGACTTTTCAACAACGATTCAGAATTGTGATTTGGATTTATAGTAGACAATTCTACAGTGCAATTCAAATGTATTTATTTATTTTATTTATTTTAATTCCATTTATATCCCGCCCTTCTCCGAAGACTCAGGGCGGCTTTACAAGCTTACAAGAGCCTCTCAATTGTATTCAGAAATAAGATGGGTTCTATGGGCTCTACTTCCAAACATTTCATCATGATGTACTTCGGTAACATTAAAAAAGGTAAGCAGGATCAGGCCTGATTAGTAGATGGGATACCACCCTTAGTAGGATTTAACATTTTGGGAGAACAATAACTTATACAGTCTATGACTATAAAATCAGCACTGTAAAAATATCTAAGTAGTGACAACAGCAATTAATTTTAATCCTAGAGACATCTGACCCAACTGTGTTAGAACATTTGCATTCCTTTTGTGTAAGATTTCTTGATGTTGATCAATATTACACTAAGAATGTGAAACTACAAAATTTCAAAAATTAAGGACAATATGGATATTGTTATCTAATCCAAATAGTTTAATTTTGCAGACTGCCTATAATCCTGTTTAATTACGCTAGAATAATAGATTAGTGAAAAAATAGTACGACTGAATAGTCACTCTATTTTTCTTTATTTTTACAGCTTTTATCCTGTTCACAGTTAGCAGGAACAGATACAGAGCAAACCATGTTAGTTTCATCTATAAATCTACATCAGAAGTTAAACCAAGGTTAGTAACAAAACAAAATGTAAGTTATTTCAATAAATATTTCTAAAAAAACAAGTGGAAGGTTTCATTTCCACTGCAAAACATTAACATCAGACTCCTCAATTTCATCTACGTTTCATTTCAGAAATTTTCAGTTTTATTTTAATGTTTCTAATTTGTACAACCTCGAACTGGAAGTACAGTAATAGTTCCTAAATAGCAACCTTCAATCCCAAATAAAAACAATTGTAGACATTTTAAGAATTATTCATTCATTAAGATTGTTACTAAAGTATTTAAAAGGCCTATCTTTCTCCTGAATAACCTTATGATCCCAACTATATATTACATTTACAGGAAGCTACCACAGTCTTTAAAAGAAAAATTTGTAATCCCCATATCTGCAGCATATATTCTTCTGCTCTAATGTAAGAATGCACATTTCAGTAAATTCCAATGAAATAAATCATGCCTCACTACTATATAAATAATTGATTAAACTATCTGATGAACAAAGGAATATATCCTCCCACCATTTTTATATAACAAAAAGTCATATCAAACAAAATTAAACCCAATGGTAAGAAAACAAAACATTTAACTGGGAACAAGCTGAAAGAAAACTTAATAAAGTCCTTACATTGGTAAGGAAAAACTAGACATTTTCTTACATAATAGTAATGATTCAGCTGAACATACTGTGGGAAAAAACACTACAGACTACTGAACAAGACAGGAGCAGCTGCCTTCACAGCAGTTAAACATTTTAGAACTATACTGGTTCATAGGACAAATCGTTTGAAGTCTGTATGTCAGAGAAAGAACCAGCTTGTTTAGGAAACCTTAGTACCTTAAAAATCTGAACAAAATAGATACAACAGTTTATGTCAAATTGAACCAAGTTCTGAAGCATCAAGAACCTGCCAGGAAGACAAAAGAGGAAAAAGACAAAAATATATAGATATAGTAGAAATGAAATGCTGGAAGTCGCAGAACAGATTATTCGGACTTCAATCAACTGGGTTTTTTTAAAAAGAGTTACCGGTATCTATTGCTTCCCGCAATTACTATATATAGTCAAGGTATAGTCAAGGCTGTGGTCTTCCCAGTTGCAATGTATGGCAGTGAAAGCTGGACCATAAGAAAGGCTGAACGCCAAAGAATTGAAGCCTTTGAAGTATGGTGCTGGAGAAGACTCCTGCGAGTTCCTTGGACTGCAAGGCGATCAAACCGGTCAGTCCTAGAGGAGATCAACCCTGACTGCTCTTTAGAAGGCCAGATCCTGAAGCTAAAACTCAAATACTTTGGCCACCTAATGAGAAGGAAAGACTCACTGGAGAAGAGCCAAATGCTGGGAAAGATTGAGGGCAATAGAAGAAGGGGACGACAGAGAATGAGGTGGCTGGATGGAGTCATTGAAGCAGTAGGCGTGAGATTAGATGGACTCCAGAAGATGGTAGAGGACAGGAAGGCCTGGAGGAACATTGTCCATAGGGTCGCGATGGGTCGGATACGACTTCGCAACTAACAACAACATTACTATATTACTCTACATCTTCTAGGTCAGGGGTATCAAACTCGCAACATCACGTGACATCTCATGACGTATCACAACTTTTTTTCCATTGCTGGCAATGGGATAGGTGCGGTTTTGCCATGGCGCATCCAGCCCGTGCGCCAGCAGTTTGACACCCCTGTTCTAAGTCAAAAGGCCTGCGTTATCAAAACCTCTGCTTTCAAGAGGGGTAAAGCTTCCTTCTGACTAATCCATTTTTTTAGTCAACACAGAAACAGCAAACTTCCATTTTGGGAACTCCGCCATAGATTCTATACATCACTGCATGGAAAGCTGTGTAAAAGAGAGCCAGTTTGGTCTATAGGTTAAGGCATGAAGCTGGAAAGTCTGAGACCTTGAGTTCAAATCCTGCCTTAGTGATGAAAGTCAGCTAGGTGACTTTGGGCCAGTCACTTTCTCTCTGCTCAACCCATCTCACAGGGTTGAGAAAATAGGAAGAGGAAGGTGTGTTGGATATGTTCACCACCTTAAATTATTTGTGAAAATAATAAAGATGTGATGCAAATAGAATAAAAATAAATAAAGCCTGCAACTGAAGGAAGAAATAGCATTGCCCTCTGAGATATATTTTTAGAAACCCATCTAAATATTTTAAACCATATCTTACAATAACCTTGGATTATTTATTCTGACTATAAAGTTTAAATGCTCATACAACCTGAAAAAGGACAGGATGCTCTTTTATAAGTGGTCCAATATAAATAAGAATTTTTCAGTTATAAAAGTAAATTGTTATTGTGACTTTGAAAGTACAAGAACAGAAAAGTTATGCTACATAAATCAAATGTCTCATCTAAAAGGCCATTTCTGGATATGGCTTCTGATCAGTGAAATTGGTTGATGATATTTGTGAGCATTTTCCATCATTCTAGGTCTTTACTCCTATGACGTTTTGTGTGGATTAAATCCATGATGGAACTGTCTTAAGGCTTCTGGAATAACAAAGAGTCCATGTATAATAATGACAGATTTTGCCCTATTATAATGTAGAATTTATTGGAGATTTTTTCTCTTAATTGTCCAGGAAATGAATGTCACAGAAAACAAATATAAAGAGAAGATTTTTACATTGAACAGTATGTATGTATGAAATTTATAGATTGTCCAACTCCGACAAAACTGTGCTTTACAAAATTAAAAACAGTGGAAGTGTGGAGCAAAATTAAAAAAACTGACGGAGAAAAATAAAGACTGAAAACTTGATTAGTTTTAGCTGAAAATGCAGAGAATTTGGAATACAAACCTGACATTAACTTTTATTATGATGGTTTAAATATAAAGCTCTCAACACAACTGAAAGAAGAGCGTCAAGAAAATCGACAACTTTTAAACAGACAAATTTGGAACTTTTTCTTTAAGGACATTAAAAAGGTTGAGAAATACATGATAAAAGTGAGGCTTTCCAGAGAAGAAAAAGATTTCACTCCTTGAAGACAAGCTGGAAGGAGTGACTTAAACTTAATGAGTTAACTGGATCTAGGATGGATTTTTCTTTGTTTGATATTTGTAATTGAAAGAAAATCTTAATCCAAAATAGAAAATGTAATTTTATTTATATATTGAAAATGTATTTGAGAGTACGTGGGTTAAGAGAAAGTTAAAGAAAATGATGCACTAGTTTAAAGAAAAACTCTTTTAAAAAGGATGTTTATAAAAGAAAAAATATTATTCTATAAGAGTAGTTTAGAGGGTGGGAAATAAATTTAATACTGAAGTTCAAAGCCTGTATGTTAATACGTTAAAGAAAAAGATGCATTAAAAAGTTTTAATTGTAGAAAAATGTTTAAAGAAAGTTTAGCATTTTTAAAAAGGGTGAAAAAAAAGAGTATTTTTCCTGGTAAGGTCAAAGAATTTGAAAAAATATAGTGAACTTTGTTAATAAAAATGGTGATAGTTCACAAAGATTATTAGAAGCAAATAGAAATACATACTATTTCCATAGCAATGAAGATAAAACAGGAATGGTTAAAGTGATCATTTTATTCAAAGAGGAATATATTTGAGTACTTTTTTCATTTTCATTTCTGGATTTTGTGCTTGTAATGAAAAAAAATGAAACTTTGAGTTTGGTTTTGTCGATCAGATAGTTTTGTTTTTATAGAAATGGCTAGCTATATATTAACCGGTAGAAGCAAATAGTTGAGGCTAGAGTATTTTTATCTTGTGCTGTGCTAAAAAGAGTCAGAAGTCAACTCCTTTTTTCTTTTTTCCCTTGTACCTCACACCTTTTCCCCTCTCCTTTTCCTTTCCCTAATTTCCTATTTATATTTTTCTTTATATATTACATAAATGAACCAGTGTTATGAACAACCTGAAAAGCAAAAAAGACTAGAAAAAACAGCATAATCTAATCCGCAGCTAGTTTTATCAGTTTAAGCCTATCCATCCTTATTCAAACCCAGACACTGAGACAAGACTTTGCCAGTATCACCTGGTCAGCCGAAGGACACTCTACAGCAGGGATATCAAACTGCTGGCCCACGGGCCGATTTCATCATACTGAAGCCCACCCCATTGCCTTCAATGCAAAAAGGGTTGTGATACGTTGTGACATGTCACGTGACGTGGCGAGTTTAACACCCGTGCTCTACAGGCTAACCAGCGTACTAAAAGAGATGACTGCAAACTGACAAAATGACCTCATCCAATGGCATTATGAAGGGGTGAGTATATCAAATTTTGAAGGATCTGATATGAGAATCTGGCTTGATCTCTCCTTCCCCAAAATACTGACCAAAAAACTTTACCAAAGAGAAAGGAGAACCAACAAAACATCACTTCCCTTTCCTATCCCCACAGGCCCTCCAGACTGCTATCCAAAACTGCATTAACCCTCACATACATCCCCATTGACTTTGCTTGTGGAAAGCTGGCAAAGGAAGTGTAGTGTGATGATATTGACACTGCAATCTCTTTCTAAGAAATTATGATTACAAGCCAGGCACCCCAGCACCCAAATCTCAACCGTGTGTTTGGTAGTGTTCTAGAAACTGGGAGGCTGAACTTTTCATTGATTATTTTGACCTCTGAGGGTTACAGTATTTACAAACAGTGTTACCATGACACTAACAGGCCTGATTTTTTTTTAATTTAAAGAGGGATTAGTTAAATAGGAGATTTAAACTGATAATCATTTCAATGCCTAGATGATATGCTGGGGTTTTCCATCCTTGGGTTACATTATCTGTAGATAAAAGTTACTGATATCAAATCAGTGAGAAACACAGTCCAATATTAATATGAAAAATGAAGCAATGTTCAACAAATACTTATATAATTACTATTTAGGCTATACAAATATCTCCAAAGTAAAAATTAAGTGTTCCCCACAAGGATTCACAACACAATATTATGCATTTGAAAGTAAAACCTACTGAATTCAATGCAGTTGGCATTACAAATCAATTCCAGAATATAAATTTCCTCGTAATTCCCCCATATTTTCACCTTCTTCTAACAACCCAGGTCTCAAAAATAATATCTGCCATGACTACAAAAACATAAACTTGTATTAACATTCAACAATCATGAATTACCTTGACTCTGAAAAGGAGTTACCCAGTGGAGGTGAGAGAATTTAAAACATTTAAAATATATACAGAATTATGTGATTGTTGACAAAGGCAACAATGGATTGTCCCAAAAGCAAATGTATTGGCCATACATGTATTGTCCCAAAAGCAAAAGTATTGGCAGAATGACCTTGAAATTTTCTCATAGTAAACATATACAAATATTTTACTTTAATATAACATATTACAGTTCTAATACATTACAATGATATGCTAATGATATTTTATTTTTTCCATCCTTAGTGAATTGAACTATGGATATCCTATGGAATCTCTAGGGAACAACAGACTTCAACTGAACTCTAGAAAGATTGAGTGACTTTGGTTTTAAGGCTTTCCAGATCTGGGTCTTTTACTATCTTTGGTACTTTGGATGGGATGGCACTGACCCAGACAGATCTGGTCAGTAATAGGGGGATCCTTCTGGAGTTATAACTCCTGTTCAAGGAGCATGTGGCAGTCACTGCCAGTTATATGTGCTCATAAAATGACACATGTTAAATCTTTGTATTAATTGTCAGCTTGCTTCTGGATATGATTCAAGGTGCTGGTTCTGACTTTTAAAGTCTTAGATGGCATGGGGTCAAATTAGCTGATTATATCTACTTGTCCCATCAAATTTGGCAGCAGAATCTGTGGGTTGCCATCTGAGAAAGATCAGAAAGATCTGATGGGACCTACGAGGTGAACCTTTTCTTCTGTAACACCTGCCCTCTTGAACATTATCCCTCCCAAGATTAGGTTAGCCCCAACCTTTATTACTTTCTAGAAAGCCATTAAAACATGTTTTTTTCCCCGACAAGCCTGGAGACACCCTCGTAATAGGGATGTCATCGTTCTGATAAATGAGACAGTTCAAACAAAATGCACGCATTTTTATATGAAAAGGCTTAATAATGAAACGAAACATCACCACTCATGGAGGGATGCCAGAATCTGAAATCTCTTCCCCCAAACCCATCATAACACACACACAATCCCCGCCCTTATCTACACGTCATAAATCACATTATCCAATTAGTTTTACATATGAGGTTTCACTTCCCATTCTGTACGCGGGCTTTTCTCATCTTCTCACAACATCTGAGTGGATTTCCTCCCCCCCAAATGAAGCAATTAAAGTAACAGGCTGTCTCTTATATTATCAGTGCAAAAACATGTTAATATTTGCAGCATTGACAAGGGACCCCGTATGCTGGCTATGTGCACTCTTCTATTTGTGGTTTTTTTATCTATGTTTAAATTATTAATTGGTTTTTGTAGTATTTTAATAGATTTTATTGTATGCTGTCCAGAGTCACTTGATGTGAGATGGCCAGCCATATAATTTTAAAGATGGATGGATGGGCAGACAGACAGACAGACAGACAGACATAGATCTGAAAACATATGTAACAAACTTTGTCACATTCATTCAGAAAAAAAAAGTTAAGATTCCTTTTACTCCATGTAAAATGTGGAAAAAACTACAATCTGAGCAAAAACAACCAAAAAACATTCCACATTGACTAGAGTGCAAATAATTTTCTGTCACATTTGTATATCATCATGACTAGCCTTAGTATATATTCATACCAACCATCTGATTCTAGTAATATTCTTTCCATTCAAATATAAAGTCCCAATTTCTAAAGCACGGAAGCTTATTCCTTCTCATTTTGTCAAATTCCTATTTGATTGCCTGGTATTCTATAAACAAGGTTTCATGTCAATACACTAACTATAATACATAGAAGCCAATTACAGTTGCCTCAAATGATTTGACACCGTGTTTGGGGAATCCTATTATCTGACTATAGTGCATAATTAACACTAACTTATAAGAACAGAAACTCATTACATGAAGGCAAAAAAGCAGAGGGAGATTTTGTATGAAGGTAGGAATTTACAGAATCATGAACCTTACAACCACACTATTACAAAATTATGTTCCAGAGATTGAATCACTCATTTAAATTTACTGGTTAAATCAGATACTGAAGGAAGGACTCACTGGAGAAGAGCCTAATGCTGGGAAAGATTGAGGGCAAGAGAAGAACAGGATGACAGAGAATGAGGTGGCTGGATGGAGTCACTGAAGCCGTAGGCGTGAGCTTAAATGGACTCCAGAAGATGGTAGAGGACAGGAAGGCCTGGAGGAACATTGTCAATGAGGTCGCGATGGGTCGGACACAACTTCACAACTAACAACAACAACAAATATACTATCTTCACATATGTTAATCCTTCAAGCGTGATTAAGCAATCATTGTAACAGTAGTAATCCCAATACAGTTCTCAACTTACAATCTTCTGTTTAGCGACTGTTAGAAGTTACAACACCACTGCAAAAAGTGACTTATGACCTTTTTTCACATTTACAATTGTTGCAGCATCCCCATGGTTATGTGATCTAAATTCGGACACTTGGCAACTGGCTCATATCTGTTACAGTTGCAATGTCATGGGGTTATAAGATCACCTTTTGTGACCTTCTGACAAACAAAGTCAATGGGAAAGCCAGCTTCACTTTACAAAATTAACAACTGCAGTGATTCATTTAATAATTGTGGCAAGATGGGTTGTAAAATGGGCAAAACTCACTTAACAATTTATCTTGCTTAGCAAGAGAAATTTTGGGTTAAATTGTGGTCGTAAATCAAGGACTACCTATATGCTAAATCAAACCAAACAAACTACATTATGTTTTAATATCATGGCCTAGTTCTTCATATGCTAAACCATAATGTGGCTTGTTTTGTTTCATTTTATTATCCATGGTTAATATGAAATTAATTCCTTATTATATTGAATTCAGTCTTACACTGTTTACAATTTAAAGATATAGTGTATGATTTTCCAAATGGTGAATTAATTTGTGAATAGAGATAAAGAAGCAAATATAAAATATAAAAAAAAATTCATCACATATTCACACATACACTGCAATAAAATACTATTAGAACATAACCGATATAATAAGCATAAATCATATTAGAGAACTATAAATAACAAGGTAAAAGCAACAAAACAATCTTTTAAAAAAAGGCTAACATTTATGTAACAGCCAACTCAAGATACAAGTGACAGAACTCATAAAATCCCCCCCTAATTCTAGTCTCATTTTTGAATGTAATCTAGTTGAAAGATAATTCAGAGCAGCCTATTTCAGGGACAAACAGACTACTAGTATAATTATATTTTGAAGTAACCCATACCAAAAGCACCAAGGTAGAAGATGTCCTTCATAATTGTGCCTAATGAAATTTAGAAATATCCATTCTTTTTATTGCTATATCTATTCTAAACCAAATTTATAGTTAAAATTGGTTCCACAAAATTCTTCACTTTAGTTTGAATCCTGATTTTAAAAAAAAACAATTCCTATCAGGAAACCAAGGCACAGTTATAGTGAAAAATACAGTTTGTGGTATAGTTCACTTATACTCATCCTTTTATTGATATTGTTGTTTGCAAGCAGTACTGTATTGATTTCATATTACTATGAAATAGTTCAAAATTTTGAGTAACAAAACATTCGTGCACATTGCAAATAAGTTGATATGGCCCAAACTTAAAAAGAAACTTTTGCTGATATAAAATTGGTAAAACATGGCATAAACAATTTACTAGAGCAACAGTGCTCTCCAAGAAAACTTTAGTTTATTAGTGATGAAATCCTTTTTTTAATCTGTTTTCATTTATTTAATCTGTTACTGCTTGATCTGGATAAGCATTTTAGCTGAAATCAGTTTCACTTTTGTTACTATTGTTTCTCTCTAGCTGCAGCAGCTGTACTGCCAACTCTACACAGGGAGAGAACTTGCTAGTTACAAGAAAATAGTCTCCAATTAAATATTTTTAAAATAACAAAAAGATTCACTTTTTAAAAAACAACTGAATAATTCTGTATAAAATATATATTATTCATATGCTGAAGCTTATGAATATATAACAAATTCTATATCATCATATAAGTATAAAATTCATTAAGACAGATCATTTAAATATCATTTATTATAGACAAAATGCTGGTTAAAACCAATCTTGCAAACTGTAATACCTCAAGGAATGGAGATGTGGTAAAGTTATTTTAAAATGATTTAAAATTCTAACACAGAAATTCTCATTTTTATTACTGCTGCACAGCTATTTACTTGGAAGTTAAAGCTGAAATGGGATAGAAATGTGAAAGACATTTCAATATTTGCACTAATTTTATAGAGCCATTTCAAAAAAGTTCAAAACAATCAATTTCATCAAAATAAACAGGCTTTATTTTCTCTAAAACGTTAACCAAAGTCCACTGACGTCAATAAACTGTATTTTGGGCAAATCCAGCCAAAGTAATTCCGTGAATGTATTGACTAAATCTTACCATTTGGCATCTCTATATTCTGACCTTACTAGAAAATACAGTAACCAAGCTCTCAAACAAATATAAGAATATGAATATAAAAATAAACATGTACATGTACATATACATACTTATATCTATATCTATACCTATAATCAGCAAACCCAAATTATTTTAGCTACAGGGTATAGCAAAGCTACTTTAGAGCACTTCCTCATGTGGGTGTGTTAGATAACTGTCAGTCCCAATGCTAAAATAAAGCATGCTGTGACTGAACCAATCGTACCATAGGATGCTCTAATCTTATATGGGAAGGGACTTCAAAGAGTTTCTAAGTGCATAATTCATAATACCCAGCTTGGTTATTATGAATTACTGCTATACTGCTCATAACAAAACATTCTTTATTTCTTTGTGTAAATTATAAAACTCAACATATCTGTCAATAAAGATATATATAAATGAAACTGTAGAGAAGTCTTTTACAAAATTAAAAGATAAACATAGAATATAGGAAAAAAATAAATTAAAATACATTAAAAACTTAAAAACAATTAAAAGCGAAGGAAAAGAAAAAAAATATTTGAAAAAGCAATGTCCAATCTTCTTTACAACAAGTATAGGCATACTTGAAACCATTTTCCTTATAAATTACATAACATGGTTCTCTTTTCCCCATACTAATATCCTTATTAATTGGCCAATCTGGAAATCCTATATTCATTTTAATCCATTTTCAGCAGAATGATCATAAAGGATTTCTAATCTTTTATAAAAGCACCTCTTCCCTCCCTAATTAACAATTTAGTCAATTCTGTAAGTTCTTCACAATCCAATCCTCTGATTATAAATTTTTGAAGAATATTTTGAATGAAAGGGTCAGTATTTTATTGGCAAATTCACTTTTTATAATGTCATATTTTTTAAAAAAAATTGTAAGAAAATATTAAAAATTTTCAAATACAACCTCACTTTCTGTAATAAAATATATTCCTCATCTCAGGCTTGCATTACAATAATATATTTTACTTTTAATGGAGTGTAGAAGGTAGTTTATTTGGCATTTACTACCTATAGCAATAAAAAAAATAAACATGTGAATCCCTACAAGTAAAAAAGCTAATCCCAAATGGTAGATATACCAATATCGGTTATATTACATTTTGCTTTTGGGATAAACGGCTCCCAATCACCGCTAAAACTTACCAAGTGGTCTAACTTCAACAACACTAAATGAGTGAATCAGAGGCCTCTTAATAACTTATCATATCTACTCAACACTATAAGATTTGAAATTCCAAGTACAATTGCACATGTATATATAACCTAGTTAACATATACTTCAACTGAAGAATATTTGTAGGCAACTGTTGATTTGTTCTTAAAGTATAGGAAGGATAAGATTATATATTCTTGTTGTATTACCATATCAAGTAATATATTATGGGGATGGCAGATGCTACAGAATTGTACCAATAATATCAGTCCTAAAACATTTAATCTAAATGGAGTAAGACAGCAAAAACTCCCTCAAAGTACACTTATATCAAAGCAAGGAGTTTTGTTTTCCAAGAAATATTACCTGTTATCCTGGAAGAAGTAGCAACCTTAATGAAGGTGAGCAGTTTATCCTTTATTTTTCCTGAAACCTTGCAGAGCTTTTATTTTTAAGAACACAACATCAATAATTTATTTTGAAAAAAGTATATGGTGATGGAAATAAAGTCCATTATAAAGCTGAATTAGCTTTCAGGCCTCTGATATCAAGAAAGACCTAATACAATTAAAAATAAAAACAGTCTCTTTTTATTTATTGTTTTTAATGGATTATCACTGTTGAAAAATAAGGGGTTTATCCCTGCATTTAAATATAAGCACAGCCAAATTAAAAATACAGGAAAAGAAAAACTTAACTCCTACTGATTAACATTTATTTTCCAAAGCATAGTAATTAGTCATAGTTTTTCAAAATCTTTTACACAACCCCCTTGTAGTTTTTCTAGTTGTTTTTAAAGAACCAGTAGAGTAGCAGTTGTATGTATTTGGTGGCAGCCCTGACACAAATTCAGGCTTAAGAGGCCATTAAATCGTTCAGTTTAAACAGACTTAAAAACAGGAGGGGGGGGGCGGAAGTTCATATGAAGCTGCTCAAAAAAAATTCAACAGGCTACACTATACATACTTCATCTTTTTTGGGGTAGAATAAAAATAAAACCATCTTCAGCGCCTGAAGAATATGTAAGTTATCAGCCGAATGTAAAAGATTGTATAAGATATACTGGGACACTGTAAAAGGTATCACTTCCCTTCAGCAACACAGAGCAAAATACAGAGTGAAGACTAGAAGGGAGAGAATCAGCTGAGAAAGAGTTCTGTATATAAAGGAGGGGGCTGGAAAGGAAGAAACCAAGGTTCCTAGCTCTCTTTTTAAAAGTTTGAATTCTCACATTCTTCTTTAATATAATAAATAAGCAAAATTAAAGACTTGTTTTTCTATACAACAGATTGAGAGTAATGCATTTTTAAAAATGTCATCTGAGACAAGTACATGTACAATAGTGCATTCAGTCCCCAAATATTTATTTTATTTTATTTTTAAAAAGCTTTCAGAATAGTAATGCCTACATACTAGGTAGAAATTTGTTTTTATAGATAGTAAATGTGGACTTTAAACTTACATACACCAAACAAAGAGCAGCCACTGTAATTTCTGCTTGCCGGCATTACAGTAAAACTCAATTTACAAATACTAACAAAAACAACCCCTCCAAAAACATGCAACAGTTAACAAGGAATATATGATATATGGACAGACAGATGGAACTGCATAAACAGAAAACGGGGGGGGGGGACAGAAACCCACTACCATACGGAGAAGGTTGTTTTAAAGGAGTGAAAGATAATGATTTACTTGGAGCTAATGTTGGAAAAACAAACATATTTGTTTCCTTCACTGATTTAAAATAAAAAGTAATTAAAGTGAATTACAAAAAAGCACATCTCTGAATAAGTGAGAAGGGGGCATGCATTTATGAAGAAGCAGGCCTATATATATATATGTTCCAAAATCTAAGCCCACTAACAGGTCTCGCAAACTTACATCACTAAAATATAAACAAAAAAGCAACACGAGATGAGCTAACAGAGCAGTATCAAGAGGAAAGGGGTGTTGTGTGGGGGAGGAAGGAAATTTCTCTCTCTTTTTCTTTCTTTTCATTTTTTTATAAAAGTTGGCTGGCCTACCTTGCTCCCCAGTCCTCAGTCTGTCTCCTCATAGTCGCTGTCTCCCTGGAAGTGCAGTGTGAATGGTAATGACTGCCTGTCTCCCTAATGAGTCCATTTTCCTGCTCTTGATGTTGTGTATATACACACACTGCAACCTACCTTACAAACCACAGAGACGAGAGAGGGAGAGGGAGGGAGAGAGAGAGAGAGAGAGAGAGGGAGGGAGGGAGAGAGAAAGAGCAAGCGAGAGTGTGAGAGACAGAGAGAAAAAAAGACAGAGAGAGAGAAAGAGAGAGAGACAAAGCCCTCCTACCAGACAGCAGACAAGCCTCCTTCCCCTATCCAGCAAAATACAACTCGGCTAATGCAGCAACAGGTTCAGCGCTGCCAGACTGAGACTGTAACAGAAAGGATATATATAGTGGAGATCAAGATTGCTGGCAAACATATCGTTTAATGTCAGCTGGCCCCACCTTCCTTATTTATGTTACAGGATGTTGGAATGCATTGTTCCAGGCAGTCCATGTAATTACCATAGATGCATTTTTTGTGCATATTAGTAGGAAGGACTGAACTGCATTAGCCACTCTGCTTTGTAACCTGATAGCTTTAACACATGCATGGAAGGTGTAAACATATCTCTTTTGATAGGCAAACTACACAAAGCTCACAGACGCTGGGCATGAGATTTTTTTTAAAGAAAGCTACTACTGAAGATAGAGATTTCCCAAGACAATAGTGAAGCATTGAAAACTGATCTTGTTTTGAGATGAAAGCTCTAAAAGATGCTGCAGTGCAAATTTTAAAAAGGCCATTACCCCAGCATTTCCTCCCACCCAATTAGACAGATAGATGATAGATAGATAGCTGATAGATAGATGATAGATAGATAGATAGATAGATAGATAGATAGATAGATAGATAGATAGATAGATAGATAGATAGATAGATATTATATGTGTGTGCTTGTGTGGATAATACTGTATATAATAACATATATAATCACAGCCTCCACTTCTAACCAGAGAGGGGCAAACTTATTACAGTTTGTAGTGCAGGATATAATATAAAAAGGACAGAAATAAACACCATTGCAAGCACTAGGATTATGTGGTGTGCAAATGCAAAAATCAATGCATATATTTCCCAATCACAAGCTATTACAGAACCCATAGAGAATTCTACAGAACCCTAGAATTCCAAATAACTCCAACTGAGAAAAAAGCTGGTCTAATATTACAAAGAAACGTGCATGCATCATAGAATAACCAAGATTGAATTCAGTATCACAACAAATACAAGTTCAATATACAAGTTCAAGCAGAAAGTAGATATGGTCCTAAGAAGACTATTTTATGACTATGATTAACAAACTTTCTTAGAAATAAGTGAATATAAGCAAACAGTATAGCTTTAGGGCAAACCTCCCCCTCCTTCCTTACTAAATCAGACAGTTAGTTTATGTGCCTTATGAAAAAAGTTCACATTGATACCATTAAAACTGAGGAACACAGTTTGATACTTTTCAGCAAAGTTAATGATATGTTTGCCAAACTGTCTTGTTGAGGTAGGAAAGAACCCATCCTCTCACAAGTGCACTGTAGTTTTTCAAAAAACAACAATAATAAATTTATTAAAGTTTACAAATACAAAGATAAAAATTTAATACTAAGAAAAACAAAAGTAGAAGATAGAAAAAGGAAAGTACAGATAGAAAAAAGTATATATAGTAATATATATATAAACTTTAGTCAAATAAATCCAATTTGTATTCCAACTTACCACTTTGTCTAAGAAATAAAACATTTATAAACAGATCTTTAAAATCTTGTCATTCAATCCTAGTCAATTTCCATTAGTAGCTACCAGAAACCACCTGACATTTATTTTAACCCTAGTCCACAGGTCTGCAACCCGTGGCTCCGGAGCCGCATGCAGCTCTTTCAGCCGTCTCCTGCGGCTCCCAGTCTTCTGCTACGTGTAGTCCCCCCCCAAAAAAAAGTGGGACTAAAAAAGTTCAACCAATTCAAATATGCAGGGTAGGTGCATATCTCGCCTTGGCTCCACTCTTCAAACCCTGTTCTGCGCATGTGCGCATGTACATGCATGCGCACACATTTTTTGCGGCTCCCAGTTTTTCCTTTTGTGAGGGAACCGGTTCTGAGTGGCTCTTTCACTGTTTCAGGTTGCTGACCCCTGCCCTAGTCAAATATATTTCTTGTTTACTTTTAAAAAGTTTGATCTTTAATCCCATCAAATAATGTTCCACAAGTTGATTTCTTATGATTTTCTTTTGTCTCTTCTTAGAAAGTATTTCAGTAGATAACTTATCCTATTTGTTAATCCAAGATAAGAAGGCTTTCCAAATCATTTATCTTATATATTATTTGTACATTCTCTTTAAGACATCAGCCACTTTCAAATGTAAATCCATTGTGGCATCTTTTTCCATATCACTCTTGTAGTCCGGGACTTTTTTAAAATCCATTTTCAAATCCACATTCAAATTGATCTTAGTCTGTTTTATCCAGTAAAATCTGTTCTTTTATATTGTCTGTTAAATCTATTTTTATAGTATCAGGCAATCTTTTAAGCAATTTCTCATTAGATTATTTCAAACAATATTAATTTCTTCTATAGTCAAATAGCGCTGTTCCTTTTAGCAATGGGTCTTTTCGTCTTTAATTGTAAGCCTTAGTGCTGTCTGGTCAACTTCAAAGTTTTTTTTTTTTTCAAAAAGCAAAGTTCTTTAATACTTAAACTTGCATAAAACATCTTTCATCCAGAGTAGAAGGACATTTTCTTGGTATAATAAAATCTGCCCTTCAGAAGGTTCTTAACATCCATAAAATAAATAATAAGCATGAAGAAGCTAATGAACTGAAGAGCCTTCCTGGATGAGAAGGGAAATGTTTTCAAGGGGAAAACCAAGAAATTCTAGTTGCCATTTCGAACAGCAACTTTGGAATAAATAATAAGCAATTTTCTAAAGTAGTTAAGAGCGGAAGTGACTGAAATCAGTGTCAGTTGGAAGATCAACGGCTAAGATTAAATTATTTTCTCTCAGCTCCCAGAGTTCTCAAACCTGCCAGTTATCACTATTTTATTATCTCTTTGTGTGCAGCGTTGTATGGAGCACACTTGTGACCAATCCTGGCACCCTCCTTGTTCTGGAGAAAAGTTCTGAGGATCTGATCTATTCATTGGTTCCTTATATTACCATGACCATTGATTCCACTCCCACGAAACTTATCTTTAATCCACCACTGCTTCCTCAGAAGTCCAACAAGTGCAATATAGATAAAGGTAAAGGTTCCCCCGCACATGCATGCTAGTCGTTTCCGACTCTAGGGGCCGGTGCTCATCTCCGTTTCAAAGCCGAAGAGCCAGCGCTTGTCCGAGGACATCTCCGTGGTCATGTGGCCGGCATGACTAGACACCAAAGGCGCACGGAATGCTGTTACCTTCCCACCGGAGCGGTCCCTATTTTTCTACTTGCATTTTTACGTGCTTTCGAACTGCTAGGTTGGCAGAAGCTGGGACGAGTAACAGGCGCTCACTCTGTTACGCGGCACTCGGGATTCGACCCGCCAAACTGCCGACCTTCTGATCGAAAAGCTCAGCGTCCTAACCCACTGAGCCACTGCGTCCCTTAAGTGCAATATAGGTAAAGGTAAATTTACCTTCAAGTTGCACTTCTGGGATTTTTTTTTAAAATTTCTCAGTTTAGTTTACAACCCTAATATTCCCCAGATATGTCACATTCAAACACCAAACAAGCCTAATCTTTTTTTAGTTTCTGAAAAGGTCAACCAGGTGCTGCCACCTGCTGTCTACCCTTCCAGGTAAACCAGATAGGAGACTCAACTAGATGAACTAATTCTACTTTATTGTAAGACTACATAAACAGAATATTGCAAGTCTGAAAGTATAAACTTCCCATTATCTGCCTTAACTGCTTGATCCATTATGGTGGGTCTGTCCTAAGTTTCTTTTTCTGACTGTTAAGCCACTGGGAGCTCATGCCTCTCTCATCTCATTGTTTCCTAGGCATCATATCTTCCCCTTATTCCCCAAGGTCATCCACACATTCCATTTGCTTAGGCATTGCAATAATATGCAAACACATGCATACCAGCAATCCTACTTCCTTTGCTATGTTTTAATAATTTAAGTAATTGATTTACACATTTTCTACTTCATCAACTTTAAAGAACTTGAGCAACTTACCAGTGACATAGTAAAATTTCATGTTTCCTGCCTTAGAAATGCAAATTGTTATGTCTTAAGATTTCAAACCCCCTCCCAGCCATCCATTCTGCTGTGGCAATGGAAAGGAAGGGGGAAAAATAGTCTCTCACCTCTGGCGCAGTCAAGCACCAAGAGCACTGGGAAATATCTTTTTTCCTAGGTCTGATAGAGCAATAATACAAGGAAAAGGTATTTTTGTTCTGTTTACAGCCATAATAGCAACTAGCCAAATAAACAGGGCGGTCAGAAGTAAGAGAGTGTGCAATCTCAATCCAGATGGCCTGGATTAAAATGAAACTTTATTATTAAAATAAAAATCCCACAATATTAAGTGTAAGGCATACTAAAAGCAAAGATAATACTTGAATAGTAACTATACAACCTATAACTGAATTCTCAAATTTTACAGTAATATTACCAGGTGCCTTCTGTTACCTCTTGTTGCATTTTGCTTATTACTTTACAGACTTTGCCTTCACTATATATAATGCCTAGAGCAAAAAGGCGACATAATAATCATCTGTTTGGCCAGGAAAATTTGACAAAAATTAATTTACTCTGATTGTCCCTATAAGAGTAAAATAAGCCATGGACGGTTCTTCTGACTACCTATGATCTATATGGTCATGTTCATGTCTTATATAGAATCTTATTAAATTAGCTTTTTTGGGAGGCCAGTGCAATAAAAACCCAAGAGCTTAATTGCATCTAGGTAACTATAAGGTATTAAGAAAATTAGCTTCACACTAATATTCAGTCTCCAAAACCTATTGTCATTAGACCTTTACATCATTTTGCAAGTCTGTGACCATAACTTGTTTAGAATCCCTCTAGCTTGACTGTACTTCATGGTTACAAATATCTACATAAAAACCATATGATGCCAAATTGTTCAATGAGGCTTCTTTCTAGTCAGACTGATACTTGTCATCGATTGTTAAGACAACTAAATGTACTGGGCAAAAGTTGAGTTTTAGCCAGAAATGGACAACTGGACAACCATTTATCTGAAATGGTATAGGGTTTCCTGCCTGAGCAGGGGTTGGACTAGAAGACCTCAAAGGTCCCTTCCAACATCATCATCATCATCATCATCATCATCGTTATTGTTGTTATCATCATCATCATCATCATCATCATCTGGAACACATCTCAAAATTATTGACTGAACTGCTACAGAAAAATGTAAGTGGAATATGGGCCAAATGAACTCCCAAAAGGAGTGATGCCAAAGACACAATCACAAATAAGTTTATACAATGGAACCATTGATTTAAAAAAAGTCATCACTTTTTTGCACTACCAGCACTGTGGATTCAATCTGAGCTTTTCTCTTGCCTGAGGCATAAAAAACTATGTACAGGTAGTTAGAGCTTTCCCCTGATATTATTACCCTTTGTTATTTAATTTAATTTAATTTAATTTATTGAGATTTCTATACCGCCCTTCTCCCTAAGGGACTCAGGGCGGTTCACAGGGCATATATAAATAACAATACAAAAATTAAAAAACAATTAAATCAATGCCCAAGTTAAAACAAGAATGATAAAACAAGCCTATAAAAAGCCATTTGCTTATTCTACATCTCCTGGCAAATCCTGTAATCACTGTTTTCTAGTAAATAATCTGGTGGTGATTATCAGAGCAATGTTAGGACAGGTCCCATCACATGCTCTAAAACAAAATTGAGGTTGGAATAAACCCACAGCATGAGCATATAGCAGTTAAACTTAACAAGATGCTTGGATGGATGAAGATCTAGTTTGAGCTGATGCTTGATAAAAGAGTTATGGCAGAGATTTTAAAAGGGTATAATATAAATCCCCACTTAGCTGCTTTCTGTATAGCAACCGAGTTTGAAAACTGCCCCTGTGGAGTTCATCTTACATGCATGCTTGTCTTTTTATACAATAAATTCAGCTATTTCTAGTATATATAACCCTGTGAGCTGAGTTGGGCTCAGAATGGGTGACTGGCCCAAGGTCATCCAGCTGGTTTTTCAGGGCTCCCACTGGATTTCTCTGCAGATGGAAGTAAAAGTACATGTGAAATCAGCAAAGCTTCATAGACAGATATGGAGAGGTTGTTTGTGTTTTTGTCTATGATATGCAGTGCCAGTTCTTGATTACAGGCAAATCCCAGTTTCTGATTCTGGGGGAAAAAAGTTTTTTTTTTAAAACTCAATTCTAAATCTATCTGAAGGAATTTGCCCATTGCTGTAATTTGAACTATATTTAGAGATAAACACTCTGCCAGATAGATATACAGCAGGCATGTCAAACTGCCGGCCCATGGGCCAGATGCATCATACTGAAACCGCGCCCACCCCATTGCCGGCAATGGGGAAAAAGTCGCGATACATTGTGCAATGTCACGTGACGTCGCGAGTTTGACATGCCTGATATACAGTATCAGAAACATGTTCCAAGCATATGTATACAGTATATCATTAGCCTTGATGTAACCAATCTACTGACTAACTTATATTCTGGACTGCTACTTAAGTATAATCTTTTGCTTGTAAAGTAAGACAAAAACTGGCTCTTTCTTCTATTTTCCCATTAGTTCTCCCAAAGAATTGCTAAAAACTGAATAAATAAATAAATAAATAAATAAATAAATAAATAAATAAATAAATAAATAAATTTGTATACCGCCCTTCTCCCGAAGGACTCAGGGCGGTGAACAGGGCAAACATATAAAAATACAAAATACAAAAATTAAAAAGGAATTAAACAAGATGCCCAAGTTAACAATAGATTAAAATACATTTAAACAACAATAAAATCCAAACCCCATCCCCCATCAGGCCAGGCCGGGTTGTTCGAACAAATAAAGTCTTCAGATCGCGCCGGAAGGAGCGAAGGTCGGGCGCCATCCGGAGCTCAACCGGCAAACGGTTCCACAATTCCGGCATGCCCACAGAGAAGGACCTCCCCCTTGGGGCCACCAGGCGACATTTAGTCATTTAGCTTTCTCTTAATGAATTAGAAAAGAAACCACAGGCCAGAGAAAGTGAGAAATGAAACTTCTTTCTTCAGCAATAACTAAGGAAATGATTCAGGGGACTGCTCACTTCATTCTGTTCTTTGGAAGGTCAAGACAGACAGCTCTGGAATAAATTCCATACATTCTTGCATTTAGAGTCTAATATGTGAATCAACTCCAAATTAACATGTTTCACCACAGTTCTCACAATTTTAACTAAATCATGCCCATACTTGTTTCTCATACTTGTAGCCAATACATGCTATGGAACTGACATAGTTAGCATCACGGTTAAATAATGGTTCAGATGAAATACAAATAATTGTGTGTTTTTTTGGGGGGGGTGTGTGTATGCATTGTGTATTGATATCTTTAGGAACTGTTGGATGGTTGCAATCCTGCCTCTCTTATAACTAAAGATGGCAGAACATTTCTCATGCATCTAACATAAGCTATAAGTTTTTTTCTTGATATATGTACATTTTAATTGTTTTTAATGATTTTAATGTTTAAAATACAACTTTTTCCTTTAATTTTAACCAGAATTTAACAGAAAAATAATTTTAGACACTACTAAGTTAATATAATTCATTTTGAAGTATTGTAGAAATAGAAAAATTCTCTAATGTCACTGAATAGAAAATTTTAGTGAATTCAAAAACTTTCATTCTGAATCTGATGTTTTTTAATTTGAGTGTGCCATTTAAATAGCATCTAACTTGCTTGCTTGCACTAAATAATTATCAGCTCCTCAAGTACATATTAGTAATTTTAATAGCCAAACAGTCTAGGATAATTAGCTCAGTATGCTCCCCAAACCTCTACCTCAAAGTATAAAATATTATTGTTAATAGAAAGAATCACCTTGGAGTTTAGTGCAGATTGAAAAGGTATCTTAGGAGTCTTTTTTCACATAAAAATATAATGAACCTTTCATTCAACTCTCATAACGTTCACTAATTTAGACAATTTCAAAGTTAACAACATTCCTAAGCATGGCAACAAACTGGTGTAACCAAATAGTTTTGGTTAATGTTAGATATTCATTTACAAAAAAAACCATGAAAAACAATAAGGCTGTTAGTGCATCTATCTGAACATTTCCTTACGAACTACCAAAACTTAAAATGACTATAAAAGTTACAAACATACTGTAGGATGATAGCTACTAACATACAATCCATTTATTCTGGACTCTGTGCTGCAATCTTAAGGTCTGCAACTCCCCTTTAGGTTAAATTGATGTTATATTTATCCCAAAATTGCAAAACTTCTAATGCATGAAATGTCATTAAAATGTAAGGAGAAAGTCTTCCCAACCTGCATGTTTTTTTAATAACTTATATAAAATACTTACATCAAATATCAATCTAAGGTTTTGCTACATTTTCTGTGAAGGTGCATTTTATATCTTCTCATGGTCTGCATACCGTCCAATCTGCATTATACCATATTAGGTTTCCATGTGCATAAAGACAGGATATAAATAGGAATTATTTACAGGAGTACCTTTTGCCGCTGTTAACTTCCCATCGTCCTGTGCACTCCCATAGAGAGGGCCTCCTCAGGGTGCCGTCGGTCAGGGAATGTCGACTGGCGACCCCCAGGGGGAGAGCATTCTCTGTGGGCGCGCCTGCCCTCTGGAACCAGCTTCCTGTTGAGCTCTGGATGGCTCCCGACCTTCACTCTTTTCGCTGCGACCTGAAGACTTGGCTATTTGAACTTGCCGGCCTGGACTGAGGGATTGGGGTTTTAGATTTTAAATTCCATATTTTAAATTTTAGAATGTGTTTTATTGCTTAGGGCTACTTGGTTTAATTTATTTTAATTTTTGTATATTATGTGCTGTATATTGTGTTTTAATTGCCCTGTACACCACCCCGAGTCCTTCGGGAGAGGGGCGGTATATAAATCCAATAAATAAATAAATAAATAAATAAATAAATAAATAAATAGGATATAATTTAAAATAAAACTATTTGGGCCTAACTTACTGTGAAATTTTATTTACATGCAAGCTTTTTGTATGATGTTTTAATACCAACCTATAAAATACAAGACAAAATAAATAAATATAAAATAAAATAATGCATAAAATTAAAATGACTAGCTGACGGAAGAGAAAAAAATGTATTAGGGACTCAACATCCAAAAAGAATTTCACCAACATCATAGAAAATGGTAGTCTAAATAATAATTCTAAAATCACTTTCCTGATTCTGAAATGTTAAAGCTAGTCCTGAAAGGTAGAAAGAGCCAAGTGGTAGTGAAGTAAGCTTGTTTCCTTGCCATATTGATTCTATAGTTTCAGGACACAATGCAAAGAGTTAGTTTGCATTGTCTTGAAACAATTAAACTTCAAGAGAGATTTGAATGTTACTTCGTGAAACTTTACAATATAAATTCTGCCATAGAGGCCTTCAGTTATTTTCAAATCCAGCTTAATGCAATCTGCTTTGGTATGCTTGATAACATGTTTTTAAGCAGCTTTATTTACTATGTATAGATGCTATTTTGATAAAAAAAATTAATGCTGTATTAACATGATGACTTTTCATGAGAAAAAAGGCCGTAACTCATCTGAACCCTACTTGTCCTTTTCCCACCAATGAATGTAAAGCAGATGACAATTAGAAATGGGGCAGTGTCTTTGAAACTCTTCAAAGAGATGTAGCTGATACTAAATTTTATTTGTTTTAATATAAATATATACCAACTTTATTTGAATTGTTTTATATACATTTCAGAGGTTAATTTTAATTATTGATTTTATCTTATCAAACCCTTGTAGTTTTCTACTGATAATTTGTTGTCCAGGCAGTCCTCATGTTGTTAAATGAATCTGGCTTCCCATTGACTTTGCTTGTCAGGTCACAAAAGACAGTCACATGAACCTGGGACAGTGTTGTAAGTTGAGGACTACCTGATTTTATGTAAGCCATTCTGAGAATTGCCTTCTAATAAAAGGAAGAACTTAACCTGCTGTTGGATGGATAAAGAAAACATGCTGAGATATCACAGCCACAACTGAAAAGATCTGTGTTTTGCACCTTGCAATACAGTTTTTATATAAGATCTACTGGAAACTGGTTCATAAGGACTCTTGACCCTCAAGCCCAGTAACAAAATTAACTTTTAAAAACCTTTTTAAAATGCCAACAGGACTAAGGACAATTTGATCTTCCAGTGACAATGTCTCAATTGGAAAGCACCATTATGGAAAAGGTTCTTCTTTTGGGCGCCGCCAGAGGGTTATCCTTAGCAGCTGCAACCGAGAATGTTCCTGTTCTGCCAGACCCAATAGGGCAGATTGACATAATCAAGAAGAGGTGGTTCCTCAAACATCATGGATTCCATGCCATAAATGGCTTTATAGGTTACAACCAGGACCCTGAATTAAATCTAGAAGCAAACTAACAATCAATAGTTTGAAGAGCAGAGGTTTAACATAAACTAATCAAAAAGCACACATAACTGAACTGCCACATTTTTTACCAGTTGTAGTTGATGCTTTTTCAAAGGCAAATACATGTAGATATTTTTTTTTCTAAGTGCAGACACATGTAATTACATTTGGGATGTAACTAAAATATGACTGACTATGAGCAGGGTCTCATAAACCAGAAAAGGACACAACTAATACACAATGCTAAGTTGTAAAAAGGCTTCTCTGGTCACACCAAACAGGACTTGTGAATTTAAGATGACTCCCAGATTGTGCATTGACTATGTTTGGAAAAGTACAGCCCTGTCCAGAACTTAAGATGGATAATCTCCACAACAAGGGGGCCTAAAGCAACTCAAACTTGATAGGTTTGACTTAAAGCCTATTGTCCCAATCCAAACTCCTCCAGACAGAAACAGATCTGCTACTGCATCATTTAGGCAGTCAAGGATGGCAATTTAAAACTGTATGTCATTGGATAACATCACCCAGAGCCTTTGTGTAGATATTAAATAGGAAAGAGAACAGAATCCTGTGGGATCCCAAAAAGTACGGACTGTGGGCTTGATTTTTCCTTCCCAATAAATACCAACTGGAACCAGCCACAGAGAAAGGAAGAGCCAGCACAATGCAGTACTATCCACTCCCCGTTTCTAAAGGTGATCCAAAATACCATGATTAATGGTATCTGGATGCACCATCCATAAGCGCAATCAATGCCGTTTCAGTTCCATATCAGGGCTGAATCGTGACTGAAAATGGTCCAGATAATCACAATCTTCCCCAGAAGGGAAAAGTTGAAAATTGGGTGCAAATAGTATAACATTGTAAGGTGCACAATAATTCACAAGGAGTAATATACTGCAATTGTGGCATACATAAACAAAAACATGCCTGTTACTAGAAATAAATGACAACTGGGAACCTACAGAGTTTCACATAAAATAGTTCTGACAAAAACAAATACCAAATAGTTAAGACATCTCAGGGAGTTACGGCATTAAAGGAAAGTTAAAATTTGGTACGCAGTTTAACCAATCTGCTGCGATTATGAAACATCTGAAAGTGGAGCATTTTGGCTGTTAGCAAATATTTGCTGTCAGCAAAATACAAAATCTGAAGTTTATTCAAACTCCAATAATGGAGATCAGAACAGGCTATGCTAATATTTTGGGAAAAGAGCAATTTTACCTAATTTTTTAGGGTAGTAAATTATATGAAGAGCCTCCACAGAGAGAAAAAATCCTTCTTGCTACCTAATTTATCTCTTAGCATCTGAGAGTTTGAGAAGATCTACGTAGTCTTGGAAGTAGGCTAAACAAGCAGCCTTGTGCAATGCAGCAGCTAGGAATGAGATTCAATGCAACCTGCTAGTTATAAGTGTCCATAAAGTTGCAGTCATATGGTAGACCAGGGACAGAGTACTCCTAATCCTCAAATAATGATGAACTATAACTGGCATCCTTTCCATTTACCAATTTTGGCAGAAGTTTTCAGAGATTGTCCCAGTAAGTGTGTGTTCCTGTCAATCTTCGTAAAAAAGACAAGGTCAGTCTGAAGTCCTGCCACATAAAAGTTTTATATACTTGTTGGCAGACATATACAATTTGCACAATACCTAGACATAAAACTGGCTGTCTATAAAATTATCAATGCCACATACCATGTATGGAATCAGTCATGACAAGTAGTTTCCAAGAATTATAAAGGGGGGGGGGAACACTTTAAAAAAATCTATCTGATCCCAGCTTTTCTTTAGCTTGGCTGCATCTCACCATCCCGTTTCCAGAGTGACAGCCTTAACTATTCAGTTGTCTCTAGTGGTATCCTGCAGTGCGTGTGCAAGTTCATTCAAATGTGATGAGAAAGATACCAATTAAACAAGCACAAGAGCCCTGCAGTTTGCCAGTCTGATTCAAATTAGATACCTGTATGAACAGATTAAAATTGGGGTTTTTATCCCCAACAAATAAAAAGAGGACAGTATATTTGATTTCTAACAGCAGGGGACAACAAAAGCGTAAAAGTATAATGCAAATCTAGAATATCCAAATGGAATGTCTAGTTAAGGCAAAATGAGAATTAAACAAGAGAAATAAAATGTATATGCAACATTTCACAATAAATCTTATTTCAAATAAATAACATTTTACTTATTTCAGAGGAACATTCTGGTCTTTTTAAAGACTTAAAAATGTATGCAAGAGGAATATATTTTAAGAATGGGGACATCAGTATAAAAACTTCTGACATACAGGCTTAGAGAACAGAAACCAGTAAACTGAATTAGGAATATCAAGAAGTCACCTTTACGAAGAAACAGAATCCTTTTGTGAATACTTAATTTGGATTTAGGAAATAGATATGATTTAACACATTTCATCAAGACATAAATTAATTTCATTTTGAACATTATTAACAGCTCATTAATATCTTTAAATCATTTTTGGAGGCCTTAATCTTATTTTAAAAAGTAAAAAAAACATCCAACATTTTTAAAAAGAATTGGGACTCTTGATATGACCAAAGGAAATT
Source organism: Vipera ursinii (assembly GCF_947247035.1). Taxonomy (NCBI): domain Eukaryota; kingdom Metazoa; phylum Chordata; class Lepidosauria; order Squamata; family Viperidae; genus Vipera; species Vipera ursinii. The sequence goes on along the minus strand of NC_139514.1, from coordinate 29,217,113 downwards.
CCAGGTCTTAATTTTATTATAAATTATCCATATTTATTTTAGTAAAGTTCTTTAATTGTTGATAAAACTGAATATTTAACCTATAAAATATATTAAAATGGATTTAGGCAGCCAATTTTTGTTATTCAAACAGAAAATGTAACAACAATAAAAGCTGAATATATTGTCACTGTTTGGGACACTTTATATTCTGTTTCTGTCCGTTCAAAAGTTTTAATGACAATGATTAATTGACTGATCAAGGTAATAATCCCATTGTCAACACAAACTCTCTCCCAAAACATTTTTAAAATGGATTTATAAACTGCAGTTTAGTAATTAGTTAACTGTTTTTTAATTATTGTCCATTTAAAATAAATGTTAAAATATTTTTTAAAAATGTTTTCCAATCAACAAAATGATAAATGTATTTTTCCTAATGACACATTCTGTTGCTATATTGAATTAATTTAGATAACACATTGAGGTTCAAATATCAGTCTCTTATTGAAAAAAACAAAGGATAGAATGAACATTCAAAAATTCACTATTTCTCTCTAGGGCTGAAATAGTATATACCGTTAACATATACAACTCAAACCTTATTTGTCCTGTAATCAATTTTGTATGTAAGCTGGCTTCTTGCTCTCACATTGTATAGAAATGTACAAATAAATAGTTCTGGTGACTTGACTTTTAAAGGATACTTGTGGCAATCTTTTCTACAGTTCCACAGAACTATTTTATACTGATCACAATCACTAAATTCATCAACTCCATATAAGACACAGGCAGATATTTCAGTAATTTATTGATGACTCTCTTAAGACATAGCTCTACATATAGCATAGGAGGAAGAATGGAATAATCCAGTGCTAAAACTATAACATGATTATATATAAACAAAAAAACCCACTACAAACAAAATATAATTTAATCCCAACTTATTTTTGATTCAGCATTGTTAGTAAGAAATGGTAACAGTGCTTACACAACTGTCACGTACTGTAAAATGAGCACGTTTCTACTGTAACATCTCCAATGTATTTGATGGAATGCATAGTTTAGTCAAAACTCAAGATGTAAGAGGTGAACATGTACACCCACACAAAAATAAACTGTCTTGACATACAATTAAACTGTGCATATATTGTAGAAAAATGTGCATGTGGTACAATTAGCATGTGTTTGTAAATGAACAAGCCTAGCTTTTGCAGCATTCAACATATTTCAGAGACATGGGGGGGGGGGAAACGCAACCTTAGCCATGAGTAAAAACAAGGCTGCTAATGCTCCTCTGAAAAGCTTGACTAATTAGCGTTCATAAAGCTCTTATAGGTCTTCATACAAAAAAAAACCCTAGAGCAAAGCATTAACCTCAAATGCTAAAAAGGCTCCAGCTCTTGCATAACAAAAGCACTGAAATACCTGTAGTTTCCATGACAGTCAATATCCCCAACATGATTTACAAATGATGAGAGCTATCCAAATAAAATAAATGTCTGCTCAGCAGAGTAAACAGAGACAGCTTTACCAGTCCCAATTTAAATGGCTGAGATGATCAATATGAGAATAGTAGTGGCCACAATGAAGCCTGTATTAATTATGAAGAAAGTTATGAAAGACATTCATCATTATTATGGGGATCACTGGACTAATTTAATAGACTTGGCCAGTTCTACACAACTCTTAGGATATTTGGGGTCAAATATGCTGAGTCCAAATTAAACTTTAGTCTTAACTAAACAGAGCATTGTCTAAGTTTTCAGAAATTCTAAATTTGTGTGTGCTAATCAATAATCTACCTTACTCTTCATAAGCGAATTGACCCATATTTATTTATTCAGAAGTTACATGCCAGCCATTCTCATTTTTAAGCTATAGGCAGCTTATAAGTGTTCATATGCAATAAAAATAAAAATAAAATCCAGCAATATAAAAACATTAATAAACAATGAAAAATCTGAAAGAGTTTGGTAAAATGAGATATGTCTCAAAATGTTATCAACTTGTGATGCACTATATCACAGAGTAGAGTAGCTTTAACTTGATATTGGAATCAAGATCAGGCACTACCATAGAAAAGACAGTATTGCCTTTTGTTATTAAACATGATGCTAATGAAACTTGCTAAAGGTGCCATATTGAATATGAGTTTATAGAAATCGGGAACCAGTCAGGTAAGATATTCTGAGATAGTTTTCTCAACTATTTTTAAAAGAAATATATTAAAGGAATTCATGGCTGATAGATTATTGCAACTGTAGATTTATATTTTTACAGTCACTTTGTTTCTAAAAAATAAAGGCTGAACAAGGATTATGTATATTTTTAAACCTAAGGTTTAGCCTACATATCATGAATAATCAGTATTTTCTAAAAGCAAATTAATAGGGAAGTACATAATCTATTATTACAAGAAATGGAGCTATTCAGAATGTTTTGGTCAGGCATGTCAAACAGATGGCCCATGAGCTGCATCTAGCCCACACAGGCCATGCCTACCCTGGCCCCACAAGGGCAAAACAAATCCCGATACGGTCCGATATGGCCCACAATACGATCAGGTTTGACACCCCTGGTTTTGGTAATACTGAAAACTTCATTAATCCAAACTATCATTCTGCATAGAATATCTCACTTGACTATCAATATCTGAAGCAATATTGGAATTTTATAAAATTGGAGTTTAAAAGTACTGCAGGGCAGCTGAATTGACAAAATTTATGTCTAAATAGTCCCAACAACTTTCTTAAAAATAAAGATGATTTTCTAAAACAGCCATTAGATATCAGGAAGTGAGACAATTTTAAAATGAAATATCTTTAATTTCCCAGCTTGGAAAGGGAAGTCCTCCCTTTCTCACTACCTGCCAGACTCATAATCCCTAAGATCCCTAAGACACAGGTAGATTTAAAAGTACTAGTCGACTCTGGATGCTCCTTGTGCATTATTAGCTTGTCACTTGTCCTGAAAATGAGCATATGAGCAAGGCTGCTCTCCAAACCTGTGAGGTTTGAGCAAGCTGATGGCTCCTTAATGGGAGGAACTTTAGTCATGCAACTGACTGAACCCCTACGCTTAGAAATAGGTGAGCACTGGAAGTTTATTTGTTTTATGGTGGCTTCGAAAATGACTGAGGCTGTGATCTTAGGGCTAGCCTGGTTGGACAAATGGAAGCCATTTATCTGGTGGGAGAAGGGAATAAGGACTGTGAGGTTACCTATAGGACCCAAGTCCCCCCTTAATTCTATGGATGTTACAGGAGAACCTAGCCCACCCAATGACCTAGCACACATAGCTGCCTTGTCTCAAACAGGCAAACCACTCATCCCCCGTAAATACCAGGACCTAGGGGAGGCATGTACTGAGAAAGAATGCAACACCCTGCCTCCCCACTGACCCAATGATTTCTCTATCGATCTGTTACCGAGAGCCAAACTCCCATGACCAAAAATGTACACTATGTGCCCCCTTGAGATGGAGGAGATGCAGCAATATGTGGACAAAAACCTAGCGAGGAGATTTATCAAATGAGCCAAGTCTGCAGTGGAAGCCCCAGTGTTATTTAAAGAAAAAAAAGAGGGGTGGCTTCACCTCTGCATGGATTATAAAGGTCTGAATGTGGTGAGTGTGAAAAATAAATACCCGCTCCCCCTCCTGAAGGGCTTACTAAGCCACCTGGCAAAGGGGAGTACCTTCACTAAGTTGTACTTGAAAGAGGCATATTACCGGGTGAGGATATAGGAGGGAGATGACTGGAAAACTGCTTTTAACTGTCCCATTGGGAGCTATCAATTCAAAGTCATGCCGTTCGAACTACAGGGGACTCCAGCTGTCTTCATGCAACTGATTAATCAGGTCCTACATGACCATTTATACAAAGGGGTTCTGGTGTATCTGTTCTGTACCAGCCTGCTACCGGCCCTGCAGAGAAGGCAGGGACAACCCCTTTACAAACGGCAAGAGGCTGGAATAAAGCCTGCCAAATTTATTCACATAAAACAGAGCAAGACAAGACACCAACCATAAAACACAAGCTAAGAAGCAGGAACAATCCAAGCAGTTGCCTTCAGCAAACCAGCCCTCCCACACATTCCCCTTAAATACAGTTCAGGGCGTGGCCTCTCTGTGCCTCCTTCCGAGATGCCCCATTGCCTTCCTCTGTTTACTCCTGACTGACTGCCTCCTGCGTCGGGCGTCCTTGAACAGGGCCAGCTGTGGGTCATCTTCATCCACGCTGTCAGGCTCACACAGCTGGGTCTGCATCGTGACCAGATGAGAGGGGCCTTGCTGGGGGCTCTCATCAAGCTGTCCAATCCCCTCAGCAAGCTCTTCAACACCCCCCTCCTCCTCCTCTGAGTCGTCTGACCCAACTGCCGAACCCACAGGCTGACCCTGAATCACAACAGTATCTTGATGACATCCTGATATACAGCACGAATATGACTGACCACATAAAACTAGTGAGAGAAGTGTTAAAGAAGCTTTTGAATGCCAAACTTTATATCAAACAATCAAAGTGTGAATTTCACCAGACCAGACTAGATTATCTTGGCTACAGAATTTCCAGCAAGGGCATTGAAATGGACCAGACCAAAGTGAAAGCTGTGATTGAGTGGCAGCCCCCAAAGACTTGCAAACAGCTCCAGAGCTTCCCAGGATTCACCAACTTCTACCGTCAATTCATCCCCTCCTTTGCCAAAATTACCTCACCTCTTATGGAATTACTAAAAACAGGTAGAGGGTGGGAAGCCGCATCCGAGCCAACCACTAGCATGGACTATGAGCTGCCAGACCGCTTTCAAGAACTTAAAACTATTTGTTCAACTATTTGCAGTTGAACCGATCTTAGAGCATCCATGCCCAGGGAAGCCCTTTGTAATTCAAGCTGATGCCAGTGATGTGCATCGGAGCTGTGCTACTGCAAAAGAACCAGAGTGGGACCCTAAAACCCTGAGCCTACACCTCAAAAAAATTCATTGAGTGCAAGAGGAGGTGGGCTGTGTGGGAAAAGGAGGCCTTTGCGAAGAGCTGGGCTCTATTAAACTGGAGACACTATCTAGAAGGGAGCAGGGTGCCTTTTGAGGTATGGACTGATCACAAAAACCTAGAAGCACTGAAAACTCCCCACAAATTGTCCCCGAAACAAGTACAATGGGCGTAGTACTTTAATCGTTTTAATTTCACCCTAAAGTACATACCAGGAGGAAAAAACTTCTTAGCTGATGCTTTATCCAGATTGCCCCAATACAAAAGCCAGTGTGAAGAGGTTAATGAGGCAATTATCTCCAATCCACAAACTGCCTCTCAACTCACGCCGCACAGATTCCCACTTTCTAGAGCCCCCAAACCCCAAGAAAATAAAGCAAGAGCTCCTCACCAACCAATGGTTCAAGGACAATCAAACCTCCCTGACATGCAGGGGTGGTTTGGCTTACAAGGGGGGAAAGCTATACTTGCCAGAGACGCTCCGCTTTAACACTCTCCAGCACGGCCATGACGTAAAACAGACTGGGCACTTTGGATATTTGAAAACCCTACACCTCATCCACCGGCAATTCTGGTGGCCAGGATTGAAATGGGACGTGGAAAACTATGTCCAGAGTTGTGCTGTATGTGCCCCCATGAAAAGAATCCTGGGGAAGCCCCCTGAGTTGTTGCAACCAGTGGCGGACCCTCCCCAACCATGGGAAGAAATTGCTATGGATTTTATAGTAGATCTACCTGAAAGTAGGAGAAATACAGTCATCTGGACAGAGATAGATCTGTTTTCAAAGCAGGCTCACCTTATTACCTGCAAAGGACTCCTGTCTGCCCAACGACTAACCAAGATGTTCCTGAAACACATCTAAAGACTGCATAGTGCAACAAAGCGAATAATCTGTGATGGGGGGGTGCAGTTTACAGCTAAGTTTTGGAAGAGTTTTCTCAAACTAATTGGCTCATCTCAAGGACTATCATCGGCCTTTCACCTGTCTACCAATGAGGTGGCCGAATCTGCAAACTCAATGATGGAGCAATATCCCCGATGCTATGTGGATTATCAACAAATGAACTGGACTGACCTCCTCTCTTTCGCAGAGGTGGCTTACAATAACTCTGTTTATAGCAGCACCAGCTTCACGCCTTTTAAAATGGCCACAGGGAAGAAATTCAGCCCAATACCCGAATATCCCCAAGGACCCTCCGCTTTCCACTTTTAATCACTGGGTGATGGGGTGAGAGAAGGTCTGGAAAACCACGAAAACTGCTTTGAAAAAGGCTTCCGAGACATACAAAAACCAGGCAGATAGGAAAAGGGGTCCTCAAAGGACATTTCAAGTTGGAGAAAAGGTTTATCTGTCGACCAAATATTTATGGCTCAAGTTATCTAGTAAGAAGTTACAACCGAAGTACTTAGGACCCTTCCCCATTGTAAAGATCATTAACCCAGTCACGATAGAATTAAAACTTCCCAGGCTCTTAGGGAAAATTCACCGTTTTTCATTGTAGCCTGTTAAAACCTTTTTGGGATTCCACCTACCTCCCCCTAAGAAGGCACCTGGACCTCTCGTAGTGGCAGGACAGACTCACTATTAAGTAAAATGTATTATTGATTCAAGAATTTTTAAAGGGAAATTGCAGTATTTAGTGCAATGGAAGGGATATCCATTGTGTGAGGCCACCTGGGTCAAATCTAGTGATGTAAAAGCTGACAGACTCATTAATGGATTCTGTAACAAATACCCTAATTAGCCAAGAGGCAACCCCTAGCCTGTGCTTTTGTTTGTATTACAGGATTTGTCCTTTTTGTAAGGGGGGCCGGATCTCAACACTGCTAACATTGGATGTTCTTGCTTTGACAACAAATGGAAATGGAGCCATTTTACTCTTTTGCTTTTAGAGTTAGTTGATCCTGGGAGGGGGAATGTGGATGAGAGTCCAGTTAGTCATAACAATAACTTAGCCATGGGAATCCAAGGTTATTGCGCCCAGAGTTGATAAATATTTGGTGGGCTGGAGAGCTGGGGAGAAAGCCCACATTTCAAGCTAATTGGGGAATGTGATTTATGACTGTTAATTGGAGGAGGGAATTGTGCTTTGTTACTTTGTGCTCAAGGGAGGGGAATTCAGTTTTTGGCTTTAACTATGTAGTGCCGATACTTTGTTTCTCGAATAAAAGATTCTTTAAGGTAAACAATGCCTTGAGGTTCTTTTGAAGAGTTTCATCTGTCGGAACCATGACAATAACATTTTAAAAAAAAACTAGAAGGGACCTAATGAATAGTGGAAAAATAGCTATGTTTCTAATAAATTTACACAAAGAAATGGAGATGCAGTTCTTATTAAAATATATATTTTCTAATACATGTTTACTTTTGTGCCAGAAAAAGTCTGCATAGCTGTATTGTTATTCATTCATTATACTGTTTAGTGTTTTTATGTGGTTGTGGGAAGTAAAGAAAAGCTAGGTAAATTGATGGATGTGCATTATATGATGATGCTTTTGCAGCAGGAATATTAATTTGGAAGATGATAAAAGGCCACCAATGTAGGATTGCATAGGAGGAAAATGATCATGCTGACAGAGGATGAACTATTGAAATAAACTAATGTATTTCATTTTATTGATAATGATTGCCTAGATTTAAACTAAAAAACTTCTGTAAGAAGGGAGATACCTCCAACATTACCTGACAACCTTGAATAAATGTATTTTATGTCTCCAAATTGCCTGGCATATTTTATTTTATGAAGTGCAGGCAAAGAAGGTATCATTCTGACAATATCAGAACAAGAAAGTGTCTGACAAGTTCATTCTGAAAATAGCTATCAAATATAGTGCCAATCAAAGAGTCAGGTGGGGACAAGTTTCAAAAGCAATAAATAGAGTTGAACAACAAAATCCTTCATGGGATTGTGATTATGGCCCCTGGTATTTGAAGAAGGCCTCTTCAGCAAGAAAGAGGGGCTAAACTGTATAGTACCAGTGCTGTTTCTTCAGCAACTTCAAAGACAATCTTAGTAAAGTTATTGCATCCAAAAGTAATGGGCAGGATTAGGGCAGGAACATTAGCAACTATGAGTTGGACAAAACTTGCAGTGTGGGGCACATTCTCCTGTTCTCTTTTTCATATTCAAATTCTCTTTCATATACAAAGATTCATATCCTCCTACACTGCCTTTTAAATTTGTAGAAAAGAAATATATAATTTTATCTTAAAAGAAATACTAATATAAATGCAAATAAAATTTCTACTAATAATAGGGACATACTGATATTAATGTATAGTGATGAGTCACCAACATAGTGAGTGAGTGTGTGTGTGTGTGTGTGTGTGTGTGTGTGTGTGTATTAAACAGAATTGGCAGAAGAAGCTTTATTTTGTTAATAGTTTCATTTTATGGCTCATCAACTGGATTGCAGGAAAAAAAATTGATTAGTCTCTTTGCCCTTCACAAAAGGATCCAGTGAATATTTACAACCAGAATGTGTTCTAGTGTTGAACCTATTTGTGCAAATATGCCAGTAATATTAACAATTAACTAGATATATTACATATATCAATGTGTGTGTGTGTGTGTGTGTATTCTTAACTGCCCATCTCCCTCATATAGGGCATCTGGGTGAACTACATTAAATAATATTCTCACAATCAAGCCTTAGCAATAGCACACACTTATATTCTACTACACAGTGCTTTACAACCCTCTCTAAGCTGTATACAAACTCAACATAATGCCCCCCCCCAAACAATCTGGATCCTCATTTTACCAACCTCAGAAGGCTGAACTGGTCAGGATTAAACTCCTGCAGTGGGCAGTTAGCCTTCAATACTGCATTCTAAACACTGCTACCACATCAAACCTTGCAAAAGGTAAACAAGGATGTAACAGAAAATGTTGTTCAATGCAAATTTATTTATTTATTTATGAGTATATCTGTTTAGGAAATAAGCCTTTCCTAAAGCTTACCTTCATCTTTAATGATCAAATATTGTTCAAATATATGTAAATATAAACTTATTTTATTGATTTATGACTGGTGACTAAAAATATCAGATTTTCATATCTCCCCTTGATAAATCAAATCTATTTTATTTTATTTTATTTTATTTTATTTTATTTTATTTTATTCACAGTGAAGATTAAGGTACATTTTCTATGAAAATAGCCTGAAGGAATTCAGGCATGTTGTATTTGCTGCATTATTTCACTTGTAAAGAGATAACTGGCCAAATTTGGAAAAAAATATCTAGAGGTTTATTTCTTACTTTTTTAAAATGAAGTTTCCTAAGGTGAGTGGCAAACATATAGAAACTTAGCCTAGGTAAGATCCTGAATGACATTCCCAGTCCAGTAACTGTATTCTAGGAAAGTTAATATAATACAACAGATTATCCTTAGTATTGGTTTGACAAAGTCAGATGAACCCAATATCAGCTTTATTATGCTCTAGTAGCATGTGTATGACATGTCATTTCCAAGAATTTAAAAAAGGAAACAACATATTCTGAAATCTAAAAAAAGCTTTATTGCAATAATCATTACAAAGAGCTATCATATAAAGCTACAGCTTTAAATCCACTTATCATGGATTCCTAAATTTGTAATCAGCAGGATGAGCCTATTTTAAGCTAAAAGTTTGAAGAGGTCAACATGAGAAAACTGTTCTTGTACATATCATTTCTAACTACTAACAATTGTTTTTGTAGCTAACAGTAACAACCACCACAACCCAACAATAATTCTGCTCTATGACAGTCAAAAATTTCTTTAGTTTATGAGATGTCACAGGGTCTATCACACGTTTGTAAAAATATAAAGCAAGGTGTTTTGATTTCTGTAAGGAAATAATTGTTGACTTCCAAATTAATTGTTACATTATAATTTGCCCTGTATAATTCTGTTAAACCATCTGTTCTAAAGGGCACAATGCTCAAAAAAATTGAATATTAGTTTATTTCACATAACTCCATCTAAGAAAAAAAAATACAAGGTAGCAATTAGACCAATTAAAGCCAGGACCTCCAACTTGTTCTTCATTTTTGTTTGTTCCACAGAAACAAACACAATCTGGTTAAAAATAAAGCTGAACTATCAATGATAGAACGGCTGTATTCTCATCTTACTTTAAAATTATTAACAAACATGTTAAACTTTAAACAGATTTTATGGAACTGTTCTTAGTATGTAAGAGTAGATGAGGTTTTTTTTAAATACAAGAAGACAACACATTTATTAATCACTACTTTCAAGAGTCAATGCTACATTGTTCAATAATTTGCAAAATTTTGCTTGCTTTTTCAGTAAGAGTCCAGATTCTTCATGTTATTATTTTTAAAACAAATTATCATTTTTGTTCAGTTATTATGCAAAAACAAGATCAAGCCCTATCCCAAACAGCTGCACCATGTTCTGCCTTCAACATTAGACAAATTGCTCTGAAAGTCTGATTTTCCAATGCACAAAAGCTTAACCTGCCACTTACAGCCTGCTTTTAAAGATAGGTATTTAGAAGTGCCAGTCACAAATTACTTCCATAATAGTGTATTTAGAATTGCAGCCATAGGATCCCAAAATTTCTGTTTTAAAATTCTAATGACTCACCCTTTTCTTTACATCTTAATTATTCTTTAGTACGATGAGAATAAAACATTCAAGTATCCTGTCACACATTTTACTGGCACTTCAAATCAGACCATTTTATCTTTTGCTCTTAACAGTGAAATATATATAGACTACTAAAGACAGAAAAAATAATAAGAAAGAATAATCCCTTCCTTAAAAAACTGTCTTTAGAGATGGTACTTTGGCCAATTTTTTTTAAAAAAAATCTTCTTTATGGTCCTCAACTGTACTGGTGTAATTTTTATGGGTCATACAAGCAGAAGAGTAAAATGTTGTGTCAGCTTTTTGGATGTAGAAGTTGACCATTAATGCAGCATCTGCCGGTGTGCCATATTTCCATCAGGACATATCAAATATTCAAGAAATAGAATAAGAGACAATACTATTTTAAATGTTCTGAGAGTCACTGACTAAGATCACACCTAAGTAGGTTTTTTTTAGAAGTGCTACATGTAGGAATCACAAAAGATAGGCAATGTGATTCAGCATATTCTCCACACAATATTGTAAAACAGATACATCATTCTTGAGTGAATTTGCACTTGCATACACACTCACATGTATGCGAACAATTTAGATATAAGGCTCTGTATGTTTAGATATATGGATAAAGAACTATAGTTTAAAAACTGCACATTGTTTCCTATTCTGTAAAACAGACATGTCAAACACAAGGCCCGGGGGCCAGATCCGGCCCGCAAAGAGGTTTCATGTGGCCCACGAAGCCATCCTGGAAACAGTGAGGGAACGGCCCCCACTGCCTTGGCCCTGGCCCAGAGACCCTCCTTCTGCCAGAGACCCTCAGATCTGTCCCACTCCTGCCCAGGCCCCCATAGGCACCCTTGATGCGAATGATGTAGAGCTGGCCACGCCCACCCAGTAGGCCATAAGCACTCTAGCCACGCCCAGCCAGTAGGCCACGCCCACCCTGGCCATACCCACCCGGCCCCCTGAGGGCAACCGCAATGCTGATGCGGCCCTCAATGAAATTGAGTTTGACACCCCTGCTGTAAAATATGCATTTCAATATTTGAAGATAGCTCAAGGATCACAACAGTCCACTGATGTAGCAGAGAGGAGAAGGCAAATTCCTTATACCTCAAAAGGGCACTATCTCTGGAAAGTGTAAGAAGGGCTACTATTTAGCTTCTTTCCTGTCTTGGTTTAATCTTTGTTTAAATATTGGTTTGTTTGTAAACTATGTAATTTATAGGTCTTCCTGACTTAGCAACCACATTTGGGAATAGCAATTGGAGGACTAAGCACTGTGGCCACTAAGAAGAAAATCATGTCACTTCCCATTTGGTCATTAAGCAAGACACCCTACGAGCCTGAGTTGCACTTTTACTGCTGCATTCTCCATTATCTCTGCTTGTCAGAAGCCAGTTGGGAAACACACAAATAGCAATCATGTAATCACTGCGGCAGTTGAAAATGTGAGGGTGGGTCACAAAAGTTTTTTGTTTACACTGTAATAATTTTAAATGGTCATCAATCAATGTCAATCAGGATAGAGCTGGAAGGGACCTTGGAGGTCTTCTAGTCCAAACCCCTGCTCAAGCAGGAGACCCTGTACCACTTCAGACAAGTGAATGTCCAGTCTCTTCTTAAAAACTTCCAGTGATGAAGCACCCACGACTTCTGATAGCAAGCTGTTCCACTGATTAATTGTTCTCACTGTTAGATGAGACAGTCAGCAAGTGAGGACTACCTGTGTTGTAAACCAGAGGTCTCCAAACTTTGTTGCTTGGTGTCCCGGCTGGGGGGGGGGAGAGAGGGGAACCAGACTGCACAAGTGGGAGACCAGCACACACACAAACTCAATTTGTGCAAGATGAGCTGTGCACTTATGTGCACATGCGCTAGCCCACCACTCATGCAAGTCAAGCTGCATGTGCATGTGCTGGCCTGCCATTTGGGCAGCCAAGTTCCAAATAAGCCATTGCCCTGTAGTCGGCCGTGGTCCAGGGTTGGGGACCCCTGTTGTAAACCACTTTGAAATTGTGTAATAGGATTATACATGTAACATATAAAAATTATAAATAAATGCATAAAATAAATATATCTCACTAGTATACAGACACAGGAACATACACAGAAACACACACAGAGAGAAGAAAATGCTATTTCCTCAGAATACCAATCAGAACAATTAGAAAAAAATATCAATCCTGAAGGCTTTCATCACATACAGGAGAATTTTAACAACTCACAATCTATAGATACAATAGCCATGTAAATTAATATTACAATAATATTATAATAATATAATGTAAATTAATATTACAATAATCATTATTAATAATTATTCCCTCCAAACAAAATATTGCTTCCAAATTCAAAAGCAAATGCTTTTTCATCTTGTCTTATGTACACCTGTACTTTTAGGGTATTTTAAATTATAACAATAAAAAGCCTGTGAATTTCTGATTAATTAATTTGGAAAAATAAACCATTTAAAACTTGTTCTCAAGTATAGAAAGTGAGTTTGAGAATAAAAGAATCTAAACCTTGGTTTAAAACATTCTCTGTAGCATTCTCTAAACATCACTTCCAATGATATAACTTAGGCTACATGTCCCATCGGAGAGCAAGTGTCAGCAAAGTAAATGCATTAGTTAAGAGCTTAATGGTAGTTTAGTGTTCAATACCTTGAAATATTAAATATGTTTTTTCCCAAAGTAAACTGCAATTCAGATTTAATGAAGACATTAACTTGCTTGATTTGTAAGCTCTTGTGGAAAGCCAGTCTAAAATTTTGTCAAGAGATGAGCAGAAGTAGTAAGAGCTGCTGCAGAAAAAAAAGTACTGGTATTTTATGAAACAATTCGAGAGCAAGCGTGAATATGTACCCGTTTTCCTTTTACCTTTGGTTAATGTGATTTGACCCTAATATAACTAGAAATGCACCTGTACATGGCTTGCAATTACGAGTGTTTAAAAGCAATGATACTTTCAACATTTCTAGATGTCCATTTTCCAGGGAGCAAGATCACAGAGTTCACCAGAAGCATTCAAGGGAAAAATCCAAAATAGATTTTCCCAGTAACTCAGTAGGATATACTTGACAAAAGGGCTTTTTATGAATGGCGTTGATTTAAGAGATAGAAGTGAAAATGAACAAAAATCACTCTGCAGCATGACTTTGCAATACTTCGGGCAGGTTACTGTTCTGTGTATACTTGAGTATATAGTTTCAGCAAATGCAAGCTTGTAGCAGTGTCTTTTTTTTAAGTAAACAACTATGCACATTTCACTCATAAGAGTGAAGAATTACCTGACAAAACAAAAGCAGCCACAATTTGACAAAATCATAGAAGCACCACAAACAAAAGCCACTATATGTGGTTGCCATATTGTACACTGCTAAATCTCTGGACTTCAACTCTTTTGGTAGGAAGATGCTGACATATTTAAATTCTTTGGAAACTCCATGCAAACACATTTGAAAAAAATCATATTATTAAAAAGCACATGGAAGACATTACTAAATTGCATAAAGAGTCTAATGTTTACATGCCATTTGCAAATGTTAATATATTTTTTGATTCTAATAAATAGGTCTTGTTGTAATATTTTTTTAATAATAACTAAATTAGATGGAAACATCCCCTTTCCATTTTATTGTAAAGACAAAATCAGGGCAGCTTACAGAGAAAAATATAAAATCACAAAAAAGTATAAGCAATGCAAATAATCATTTTGTAGTGATACATCCTGTTCATATTTACTGAGAAACGTTTCTGAAGGATTTACTCCGTAGGAAAGTGAATATAAAATTGCAGCCAAGATTTGCTACAGGCCATTGAAAAACTTTCAGGCATATAATCATTATATTCAAATTTTCCACAAATTTATTACATTAAAAAACCAAAGAGGTAAAAGACTAGACATCAAAATTACAACTTCTCCCATTCATGCTCTCCAAAAATTTTCTCTGTGTCAGAAATCTTGGATTTTTGCAGCTATAAATTCAATTATTAAATTTAAGATAATGCTACAATCTTTGGTGATGTTCTTTCTGCATTACAAATGGGCCATTAAATCAGTGAAGTGCCAATCAAGTGCTTTTGTGTGCTGAAAAATGGTTTAACAAAAGCATTTTTGCAGGCCTCTCCTTACACTATAGTCAGTGTCACCTATATATGATAATTGCAATGTATTTTTTGTATCAACCCCAAATGGAAAGAATAGGATTCTTACCCCCTCCTTTTTTAAAAAAATAAAAAGTCATAATCCTACATATTTGGAGTTTTATTAAGGTGTCTAAGGATATTTAATATGCCTAAGCAACCCTTTGTATAAAATATCTGTTGTAACAGGAGGAAATAATGTGTTTAACAATCCCAATAGAAAAAATGACACCTTGAGCTTTGGATTCACTTCCCTGTTGTACAATTTAATCATACTCTTGTTCAGTCTCACACTGCTGACTGCTGGAGTATAGCCCTCCCTCTCAAATGAATAATTCTTCCACATCTGAAATCTAATCTGCCACACATTTTGCTTCACATTTTGTCTTGTGATTTTATATGTACTGTTTAAAAAACAGGACATACACAGTTTGTTCTTTCTGCACTTTACATTCCTTTTGTTCATGTGATTTTTCCTTCTTTAGAAAAGCTGTGTAGAAAAGCAATTGTTGTTTTTTTTTGTAACTACTTGTTATTGCTATCTTACTATCAAATTACTTCCTGAAAGCCCTTTCTGCTTTACTGGAGCTTCTTTAGCAAAAGATACTGTATTAAAAAAATCTATATAGATCACTAATAGATAAGTTCTTGCAAATCATAGAAATTTTGAATGGTGAATTAAAAGTCCAGTCATATTTTAGGAGCTATCATGCAAAACAATATGGATATGGAAAAGGCCACAATTTAAAGGGATAATATATATGCATACCAAAATGAAATTATGCTTTCAGGATTTGCTGTAATGTGGTATATAGGATCTTTCCAGAATGTTGATACACTCATGATTTAGCCATATTTTTAAAGAATGAACAAAGTAAATGAGCCGCTCAGAGTCATTTGCTAAGATGGGCTGTTGTAGAAATCAAATCAAATCAATCAATCAATCAATCAATAAAGTGCATCATACTCTTGGTTTTAAATGTATTTATTTCAATGGAAATAAAATTTCCTTGAACTTGTGCTGATCCAAGGGTAGGCATTCATAAACCTCAGATACCAAGTTACCTTACTCAAATTTAATTTCCGTATGTATCAATACTTTTAACAATAAATCACAAGTCTGGAAAGGGCAGAAGCCAGTTTGAATGTTCAATTTTATATTTGTTTCCAAAGTTGCCTCTGGGCTTCTACATAGAGGTTTGACATACATTCTTAGAAAATAGAAATGGTTGGTGGCTGCAGCAATGCTTTATTTGGAAATGTGCCACTTACACAAAAAAGACAAAGTAGACAAGCATTCTGAATGGTTAGAAGGAATTACAAGGAACAATTTTCCAAGCTTCTTTCTAAAAAAATGAATGCTTTTGTATTGCCTATGCCCACTCATAACAGCCATTTTATGACGTATAGCCATTTTGACATGTCACAAGATATTTTAAATATGCCAAATATGCTCAATGGCCCATTTCTAATAAATTTACTATCATGAAACAATAGTCTGACAATCTTACTACCAACGTTTTGTATATAGCTTTGTATATTGCATTTGTACAATATAGCCAGTCTTTTTTTTTCCTCCTAACTTTCATCGACAAGCATGATATCCTTTCCAGCACACACTGGTAATAATATATCATTTACAAATAAGATGTTTTGGTTGGGAATAAGGGACAATGTGTTAGCTTACAGATACATTGCTTTGAGGCTTTTTCAGAGGATGCCTTGATTGCTTCCTCTCTCAACTGTTCATTTCTTTGACTCCTATAATTCTTGCAACTCCTTTATCTGTTTCGTTATACGTTTATATAGAACCAAAATATATACAGTGTGAACCCTATAGAATTGTTAATATTGGGTGGTGGTGCAATAGTTAGAATACAGTACTGCAAGCTACTTCTACTGACTGCAAGCAGTTCGGCACTTTGAATCTCACCGGCTCAAGGTTGACTCAGCCTTCCATCCTTCAGTAAAATAAGAAACCAGATTATTGTGGGCAATATGCTGATTCTGTAAACCACTTAGAGAGGGCTGCAAAGCACTATGAAGCAATATATAAGTCTAAGTGCTATTGCTATTTCTTCATAAATATAGGTAGTCCTTAATTTAGGTTCACAATTAAGCCCACAACTTCTGTCGCTAAGTGATGTGGTCATTAAGTGAGCTGTTTGATTTTATGACCTTTTTGCTGCAGCCATTAAGCAAATCATGCAGTCATTAAGGAATCCAGCTTCTTCTACTGACTTTGCTTGTCAGAAGGTTGTAGATGGTAATCATGAAGTCCCAGGATGATGCAACTATCATATATGGATGCTGATATACCCAAATTCTGATCACCTGACTGCAGATGCTGCTGCAATAGTTATAAGCGTGAGGGCCAGTCATAAGTCATTTTGTTCAGCACCATCATAACTTTGAACAGTAGTCAAGAAATAAGTCAAGAAATACCTGTGACGTAAAATGTTCTCCATACAAGTCCTAAAACTAGATAAAGGAACTCAATTAAACAAACAAACCTTCACTGATTTGAGAAAAATGATTAAAAGCTTGCATGTGAATTTCTGGGATTACCAGTTCATTTGAAGAAGAAATTAAAATAGGGTGTTTCAATCAATGGGATAATAATCAAATGGGAGAATGGGAAGTCCTGCCTTATTCTGGGTATTCATTATAGAAATCTGATCTTCACAGCACAGATACACAGAGATGGCTCAAACAAAGCAGATTGTTTAAAGACCTCCCAAAAACAGTTGTTGATGCACACCAATCTAGAAAAGATTACAAAGCAATTTCCAAAGTGTTTGGTCTCCACCAGTTTATTGTCATCCAGACTGTGTACAAATGGAGGCAATTAAACACACCATTACTACCCTCGCCAGGAGTGACTGACCAAGTAAGATCACATAAGAGCAAGGTGTGTAAAACTCCAGGAAGTCTTAAAGCAGCCCAGGATAACGTCCAAGAAATTAAAGGCCTCACTTACTTTGATGAATGAAGTGTTCATTCATCAAGAAAACAATGAACAACAATAGTGCGCATAACAGGTTTGCAATGATAAAGCCAATGCTGTCCAAAAAGAACATTGCTGCCCACCTATACTTTAGGAAAACCATGTGCATAAGACCAGAGGGCTATTGGAAGAGTGTTCTGTGGATGGATAAGACCAAAATCTCTGGTTTGAATGAAAAACATTGTTTCACAAAAGGCAAATAGTGCATTCCAGCATAAGAAGCTTATTCCTTCTGTGATACATGGTGATGGTAGTGGAAATATCATGATTTTAGCCAGCTTTTCTGGACCTGGACTAGGATGGCTTACGATGTGATGGTTTTGGTTCTACCAGCAAATTCTTTAGAAAAATATCAGGCTATCCCTCCATGAACTGAAGCTCAGAGGAAAGTGATCATGTAGCAAAGAATAGTTAAATCAGAAGAAAGTTAATGTTTTGGAATGTACAAATCAAAATCCTGACCTTAATCCTCTAGAAATATTGTGGAAGGAATCTGAAGCAGTTCATGTGAAAAAGCCATCCAACATCCCTGAATTAAAGCTGTTCTATAAGGAGGGATGGGCTAAAATTCCTGCAGGATTGATCAACAATTATCAGAAATGTTTAGTTGCAGACACAGAAAGCAATTCTATTGGTCTAATCTATAAGGAACAGACAAACCTCCCCCCTCCCAATTCTTCTAACTTTAAAGGAAGTGGGGTATTGACCAATTCAGGAATACCCTGATGAATGACTAATAACCAGGAATTCATTAACATACCAATTAATGATATGGATTGTAAGAATATCTATATAATACTAAAACTCTTGTGCCCATAATATTTCATTCGGTGAAATGATGCAAAATAGGCCAACAATTTTTGAATCAAATGCACTAACTTATAGAATATGTTGAAAATTCAAAACTCATGACTCCCATGGCATTACAATTTGGCAAACTTTACAAAACATTTTATGACACAAAAAATACCAACATGTCTAAGACAATACTACAACTCACAGTCTCCTGGTCTAGGCCAGCACCTGAATCTTTTCCCACTCTAAGTTATCTAATGAAATGTTGGCTTTGTCTAAGAACCAATGGAATCAGTAAACAAATTCAGTTAGGGCTCTGATGAGACAAAGTGCTATCCAAAGTTATCTAGCCTGTCTCAATCTAGCTTACATTCAACACCATCATGCCTACTTATACATACCAGTTATTTGCAAAAGAAAAACAATTTCCTATTGATAACTTGATCATTATGTCAAGATGCACTTTTTAGGTTGTGAGATGCTAATTATAACAAACTGAAGTGTCCAAAAATTTAATATCAACATATTTTCATTTTAAGGATACTTGTTGACTTCGCTTTCAGAATATGATATGTCAATATGTGGCATTACCGTATTTCCCGTTAACCTTAGTCCCAAGTTTCAAAGAACAAAGATTTATAGACAATAGTGCTATTAACCTTTCCATAGTTTAATTATCTATTGAAGATGAGCATATTGTCTAGTACAAGGGAGTGAGTTGTCTTAACTTATTAATGTTTGCAAAGCTGAACTTCAGAAACATGAAATGCACAGCGTTACTCTGTTAATTTGATGTATAAAAATACACTTTAAAATCACCTAAATGTATTTAACGTCAGGCTCCAAAAAGTAAGAAAGACACGTTGGAGCAGTTTCCTTTAATTTTTCTTACTTATGGACAGAAATCTTACCAAACTAAAGCAGACTACTTGCACCATAAAACATAGATTCTGGGAGACAATTAGGGAGGAGCTGTCTTCACCCTCTTTCTTCCACACAACTTTGTTGTCTTTGGAATGCATTCACTCCCTCCTGGGAATCTGAACTATATATTCCATAACTGTTAACTCTAATATACTGTAAATAATCCAATTTTAAATAAAGTTAATAAACTTTATTTAAATAAAGTTTTGGGTTTTTTAAAAAAGTTTTTAGGGCTTTTTTAAACCCGGTCTGTTTTACCAGCTCACAATTCCTATTATGTCTAGGAATGCTGATATTATTTCAGTGTTTTTACAAAAGAGAATAGCATAATTTTACAAGAATTTTTATCACAAACACTTTATTTCATATAAACATGAAAGTTTGCCTACTCTTGAATTTAAGCCACAAGTAATGTATACATATTAAATATAGTATATTTAAATATACACGTTAAGTATACACATACAGTTTAAGGGATCTTACTTCCAGGAATCTGGGTACAGAATCCAATCCTGAAAACTTAATGCCTAATTAGAAGTATAACAAAATTTTCCCCAACAAACCAATTGACATGATAGATTTTTTTTAAAAAGTAGAGATAGTATACCGTAATAGGTTTTTCTCTCATGACTTGGGTGGGGAAAAGATTTTTCAGCTTATGTAAATTACTGCATGCTAGGGAAGGGGGATATCTTCCACTGAAAAACATTGAGAAATCATACATTTTTCAAAATTCAGTGGTACAATTTCTGAAGGATCGGACTACTCCATACAAAACTAAGAGCTTCTGGTAGCCATGGGGGACACCTTATCACTGCAGGTGTCTATCAATAAAGGAGAAATTACATGACATCCCCACTTCTGCCCTAAATGATCTTATAACCTTTAATATAATGTCAAAGTCTTAAAGATGCCAACCTGTGACCTCAGACCCACTTGTAACTGAAGGCTTGAGTAGTTTCTTAAAAGTATTGCCACAAAATTAAAATATTTAATATAATGGAAGAGGAACATTAATTATATGTGATGTGGTTACCTCCACTCAACCTCAAAAGAAATGTGTTCAGTCAAAAAGCAGGTACATCTCAGTTGAGGGCAGTTGAGTCATTTGAAAGAAGAAAGAAAAGAACTAAGAGATTATTTTTGCATTTTCATACAGCATCCTCGATACAAACTATATATGTATAAAGAGCAAGAATATATATTTACAAGCATTCATAAGCCCTTTTAATTTATGACCTACTGAAATAGCTTTCAGAAAGAGGTTTTGGGCAGTAAAGATGGAATAAATCTCAATGCCACAGGGTTGCAGTAGCTATCAGAGTGTGGCAAAATGTAACTTTTCTCTTCTTTCCTAAATACTAGCAATAGTTCCCTTGTGGTGCTATAGCATAAACACCATACTATTGTAAGAATGTGGATAAGATAAATGGCATTAACTAACCCTTAGCATTCTGAAGCTTAGATGGGTTTTTTTTAGGATTGCGGCAGAGGTATGATCTCCCTGGGAGTGACTCAACTACTCATAGTGCAAGATTTCATCTTATGTATGGATTGACTCGCTACATGCTAGAATGATCCAAGTTAATTAGGAGACATTCTCAAGAATACTTTGTAACAATGTCACTTTTTTTACCATAGAGGTTTCATTGCATTTTAGCTTACTTTAAGTCACCAGGAAGGGAAATGATGTGACATTGGCAGCTAATATATTTGAAAATTAATAATAAAGTAACTTTTAGATATTGCTTGGGATGTCATCCACTTTGGAATCTTTAAAATACATCAATAATTTAGAATTTTACTTGTCTCCTCCTTTTTTAATGAAGACACATTCTAAATCAACATTTCTAGATCAAAATGTTATAGTAATTATTAGTGTTTTAGTTCACAGATGAATATACAATTTTACAAAAAATATCAAGGTTTATTAAGCTTTATCTTAACTGTATGCTGAGATAAATTGAAAGTAACCTTCTTGTAGCAAACTATTTACAAACCTCCTGTCCTTCACAGACATAAAACTGCAACATGCACTATAGTTGCACTGCTGGGAATTAGTCCAGCAGTGGAGAAAATGGCTTTTATGCATTCCAAAGCCTATTGCATAATACCAACATTTTTCAAATACATTTCTTTTATAAAATGGGTGGATCACAATTGCCAGTCCTTTCATATGTAGTTATTTGCTGGAAGAATAGGCATATATAATTAACATCTGGAAACTGATTAAGGCACTAATACTTACCATAAACGTATA
The DNA here is from genome assembly GCF_947247035.1 of Vipera ursinii. Taxonomy (NCBI): domain Eukaryota; kingdom Metazoa; phylum Chordata; class Lepidosauria; order Squamata; family Viperidae; genus Vipera; species Vipera ursinii. The sequence goes on along the minus strand of NC_139514.1, from coordinate 29,195,401 downwards.
ACACAGAAATAATTTAGGATGCATATTTTAAACTCCAAGTTATTAATGTATTTTAAAGCTTCCCAAATAGATGACATCTCAAGACATATATATATATATATGTGAAGTTTGCAGTAACTCTAGATATGTCCTCAACAACATTAAAGTTTGTCCTTATTAGATTTATATACAATTTATTACAATTCATCCTGCAAGATATTAAAATTGTTTTCATGAAACCCAGACAGGATTTCATCTTTTTTCAGATATTACTGATGCTACCTTAAACTGCAGGCCCACAGATTTTTTTTTTTACTACAAGGAAAATGGGAAATCTAGTCTCTTTTCAGGGATCCTGAACTATATCAGGATGGGGGGGGAATTTATTGCTTTACCCATTTCCTTTTATGTTTTCAGACTGCAGGGTAGCCAGAAATTTCTAGCAGTTTGCTTATAGGGAAAGCAGAAGCATAAGGAAAACAATAGGAAAAATTCTGTACTAAATACAAATCAAAGGCACAATAGCAACCACAACAGATGAAACAGCTATACTTGTTTTTTTGAAAAATAATTTACTTAAGTCTAAACCTATTTTCTATATTGTAAAAGCTTTCAAATCTAATCCAGGAAGGAAGTGGATTTAGAGACTACTGATAAATGCTTACCTGATAAGTGAAGGAAAAAATCCTGTATTAATTAAAGAGGTTTCTCCAATCTGAATAAAACAAGACTACTTAAAATTTTTGTTTACTTGTTTACTTAGAAAGTAGTCCATGGTGTTCAATGACGCTTAAATCTAATGAATATGAAGGGATTTCATTTGTTAGCAGAGAATCAAGTTGTTTCTAATCTACATTAATCATTATATAATTAGTGCAGAAATGTCTACTTTTTTTAGTAATAACAATTTAATTAACATGCTATTTGTGTAACGTTATTAAGCTAACTTTGCAGGTTGCAAAATAAGGTAGTAACCACACTTAATGAAATTTATTCAGAAGTATACATACAATTTCTATCGACTGCTTTAGGTCTTACCCTGTTCTATCTTACTTTTTAAATAAAATAAAAAATATGAAGACTTTTAATAAGTACATCAGACAGATCCTTTAGTTATAGTACATATTTGCTTACCCCACATCCAAAGTTCAAACAGGGGTAACTTCACATTTTTTCTTCAATGGGGCATAGCTTTGCCTGCGACTTAGCATTCTGGTCCCCACTCAGCTTACTATTTTTTTCTTTCCCCCTGTAATTCAACACCAGCTTATTTTGCTCCCTTACATTCCTGGATCTCTCTCCTCCAACAGACAGAATTGAATTTAACTATTTTGAGTTAGAGAAGGAGGAAAGCTGGAGCAAGACCCACTCTTTCCTAGTCTATCAAGAAGCAAAATGAAGTGAAGCAGATCTTAGATAATGGAGAAGAGTGAAAGAATCAAGCTAGAAGCTGAGAGCAAGCCACAAACTGCATTCATCCCACTTCCAGCCCAATGTTTCCAACAGAAACTGAATTTTGCTATCCTACCCAGCAGAAAGTATTCCCTGGTGGATCAGATGGTCCTGTTCTACTTCTTTTCAAGAGAGTGAAATTAAAGATTTGATCAGACACAGATTTTTCATATGAATGAATGTCTCCAGATTCATTATTGCTCTATTCTCTAGCCAAAGGCACATTATCCTCGGCTGAAATTTATGATCAGTGAGTATATAAAGTTCACTGTAAAATAAAAAATACTCATTGAAAGAATTCACGTTTAATCCTGAACTTTCTAAATTAGTTTTTTTCCCCCAAGTTACATTACTATTTTAAACCCATTATTAAGGAAGAAGCATCTTTATTAAACCAGCGACCGTTTATGAAAGAATTCCAGATCCGAAGAATTCTTTTATTGAGGAAGGTGGTAAAAAAATTACTGGATTAAATAGCGTGGGTCAGAAAAAAAAATGTGGCTGGCACTAAAGCCAATGTTCCAAGATGGAGAATAGGAATCGGCTGCAAACATGCGAATTTCTTTTTACTCCTGGGTTCAGTATACCCAAGAGAAACTCTCCCCTGAACTGAAAAGGACTGTTTCTCAGAACAAGCACGCATTGGGCTTGGGTTTGGCTAGTGGCAAGTTTGTTCTGCAAGATCTATTTAGCTTTCTTCCGATCCAAATTTTACAGCCCCTGGCACACTGCTCGGACACGAATAGAATTGAGCATTTTTTCTAGAGAAAAGAGTGCGCGTCCTGAAAATCAGCCCGACCCCAGAAAATTTGGGTGGAGGATTTCGCCACTACTCGTCCACCGCGTGAGTCTGCGTCCGGATCCGTATGCATAAGAAGCGTCAACTCTGCATGGGACGAAAGGTCCTCGGCATGCAAAGTTACGATAGAACCTGACGCGGGATTCTTAAGCAAACTTCCAGGCACGCATTCCCCAAGAAGTGCGCGCAGAACTACCCGGTTCGCACGGATCGAGTATGTAAAGGCTATAGGGCACTTATACGCACTTCCCCGAAAGGAAATCTCAATTAAACTGGCAGGACTTATTCCTGACCCCACACGCAAGCTCTTGACATTCACTTTCTCGGGAGTAAACTTCCCTGAATGCAGGGCAGGTCTACTTCCCACGAGATTTGCAAGGGTTTCCCTTGCGCTTTAGTCTTTCAGAGCTTTGATTTGGTTTTATTTTTATACGTAGCCCTAATTGCTTTCCCCTCTCGCTACCCTTGGAGAGGGCGGAGTCTCAACCAACCACACCTCCTCACCCCCCGTTGACCCCGGAAGAGCGATACCTCTCTCGTCTTCTGTCAGCCTCCCGCGCCAATTCAACTCTAATGTAGACCAGCCACCACCCTCCCTTCAGGCGACGCTCTCATTGGCCCTTAGCCCCGCCTACTCGGTCCGCTCAACTTTTCGATTAGCTGGCACCCCTGCCACTCCGAAGTGAGTTCGCTTCCCCCAGCAACCATACAATCTTTTCCTCTCATCCGCCTATATTTACTGCCTTCTCATTGGAGTGGTTCCAGCCTTTAAGAAAATAAATCTCCGTTATGTCCCCAGTGTATTGGTCTTGACGTTTGTCAATCAGACATCAGTGATGTTTATCATTGGAGGATATACATATGATTAAGGCTGACCTTTTTAATAACTCGTGTTTCATTTGCCCGGGCTAGCTGCCAAAGTGACCCAAGCTTGCAAATGATTGGCTCTAAATGATCTTTTTCACGCTGCCTAGCATGTTAGGTTGCGAACCCTTGCCCGCTCCCCCCCTTTCTTTTTTCTACGCATTTCTATTTCTTCCTTTATTTATTTATTTATTTCATAAACTTAAATGACCTCGGAAGGGAGGGGGGGAGGGAGGCTTGCTGTTATACGGTGACCAATAGCAGAAAGAACAGAGGAGGAGCCTAGAAGGCTTTCACCAATCATAATAGGATATTGCTACGTACTTAGCAAGTTGCCAGCCAATCAAGTTTTGAAGCTCCCGGCACCAGAGGCTGGCGGCGACGGGCGTTAATCACTGTCTGGATTTGGCGACAAACCGGACGATACCATTAGTAGATACAAGGCGGGGAGAGACGGAAAGTAAGAGAAGGAGGGAAGCCGCAGAATTGTCACTTTTCAAGTGACTGGGGAATGAGGGGTAGGGTTATTTCTTTCTTTTTTTAAGGAGAAAGTATAATCCGAAAATTGGGAAGACATGGACATGTGATTGATTTCCTTGTCTACCTTACATCCGAAAGAGAAGCTGCAGTCTATTGCGCCTTTAAATTCAATGGAACTTATTTCAAGTAAATGGACAAACTTATACCATAACCCCGGCACTATTTCATATGTTAATAATTTTCTACTTGTTAATAATTTTTTAATTGTGATAAAAAGAGAATCCACTAAAATCTGTTTTCTTTCAAGAAATACTTTAATTTCGTTTACTGTGTAACATAGTTTCAACTCAGAAATAATGTTCCAGTATTGTCTGTCACAAGTAATGCTTGTGATGTTATTATATAGTAAAAAATACTTGCCTATTTTTACCATATAATATTATAACTAGGTTTCTGTATCAGTATACAATGTTTTCCTTTTTCTTGGTCAAAATATGTTTTAATTCTATTTTGAACAAATCATCAAGACACTGTATTTAATGAAAGTATTATTTTTATGCAGTAATAGTTAACATTTTAAAACATTTTTAAACAATAGATAAATATACAGTTTCTCTGATGTTAAACTGGCAGATGCTTCCTAATCTAGTACCTGGCATATTAAGTTTAGGATTACAGTTACCAGAAATCCTAACCACAAATTTAGGCTATATTGGTTGCAAGTTCTGTGTGTCTGTATCTCGGTGTATCTGGGAGTCTAAAAGATAAAGATCATTTAAGCTAATGCTTAGTGCAAAAAAAAATGTTTTGTGTTCTTGCTATCTATTATACACCATGCTATCCTGAAATTCAATAAACTGCAGACATCTTGTCTGAAATGGAGCTGGTTACTGTTAATGGAACACTAAATAAAATCTGCATGACAGTCACATTATATAGATGGAAACTCACCAGGAACGTATTTGAGTTAGAAGAGTGACAACCATGCTATCAATTTAAAATGTGCAGATGTCCTAGGCATTAAAGATGTATGATTGAGACAAACAGCCACAGTAGGATGTATCTATATTTTAAAAACATCTAAGGAACAGTATCTAAACTAGATTTAAGTCATTGATGCAATGATAATGGATATAATTTCACATGCATGAGTAACTGAGTAAATCTTTGAGATAAACATATCTACAACTATAGAATGAATCTATTATGTTAAAAAATAGCAAAATATTTTCAGAAACACCTGTCACTTGTAACATAAACAGTGTGTAATGCCTTGGTTTTGAATACCTATGACATATATTACCTTCTTATCAAGTCATTCCCTTTATAAAATTGCATTATTTTTTCTCTAATTGCCCATAAATGTATTTTCTCTTCCAGTATGTTGTATGCCAATAAATGTATTTATTTAGATAATATACTGTATTCCATCTGATTTGTCTGAAGCACTGTTCTTTAGTTATGAGCACAGAAGTAATTGTGATTATAAAGAATGACTTTAGCTAGCTAGCTATCTCACCTCCATTGGTATGAAGATGCACTTACAACCAGCCGTTTTCACATTGCTCTGCATGTAGTTTGGGCTGAAGCACGTGGCAGCAGCATTTAAGTTTGCCATCAAAGTGTGTCTTCTACTAGAAAGAGTTAAGGTATAATGTCAATGTGTGGCACTTAAACTGCACAGTTTCTGATCATGTCATGTTCTCCATTGCAGTAACTGTAGACATAAATTCCATAACTATGCCCTGGGACCTCACCCTTCCTGCCACAGCACTCTCTGTGAAGTGCTCATTCAGATTTTGCCTACATGAGACTTAGACTACAGAATCACTTCTCCAAAACTTGCTTGCTTGTTTCCTTTTGATAGAGCACTTTTAGCTTGACCAATTCATTACATGTAAGGACCATGAAAACACTATGCAGCTATACGTATTTCTTGTTCATTACAATTCATCAATAACATTCCTGTTAAACGGCTGTTTTATCACCTGACAATCACGTCTTCCCCTTTCATAGCAATAGCACTTGACTTATATACCTCCTCATAGTACTTTATAGCACTCTCTAAGCGGTTTACAGAGTCATGAGTGTTTTTTTCTTCAGCCTTTTGTTCTAACAAGGAAATATCTCAAATGTCCCAAAACGATCACTATAGCTGCTAAGCATAAATCATGCTAGATTGTAGACAAGTGATATTGTGAGTATGCTTTGGGGACAGATGTGCAGTACATGCTTTTTCATCCAGTTTGAACTGTGAAGATACTGTTATGTAGGGCATCGAACGTGGGTGCATTTCCTAGGGAGGTGTGATGTATGGTTATCAGGACTTTTATTGGGAGCTGTGAACCAGGTGGAAGAGCATATGGGGAGGAATGGACCCGGAGTTTATGACATCCGACCATTTCCTTACAGAACTCTGAAGACATGGTCAAAAGTAAGAACTTGAATTCTTCAATTTAATTTTTTAATGTTCAATTTACAGCTCAGTGTCCCATAAAAGAAAACACCAACCTACCTGCTTTTTTGCTGCCTCAACTTTTATTTTTTTTCTGTGCCTGATCATTTGCTGTTGTGATTACACTGCTCAGCTTGCCCATGGTTAACCAAGGTGTAGTTTAAACAACTTCTGGTCACATCTTTGGAACTCTGCTTCTTGTTTGAAAGCCTGGTCTGAATTCTTGGCAACGCTTCTGTACATCTGCTTCTGAACTGTTTGTTTGGACGTTATCTCATTCCAGTGGACGCTTGAGGTAACAAGCCTTTTTTGCTGCCAAGGCCTTATCTGAAGGCAATTAACTACAGCCTGTAGAATTAACTCTTGCTAGTCGTGCCTGCTTGTCTGTTTGTTTGTACTCCGGAGGGGGAAACAGAACAAAGGCGTTCTGGTCATGACCGTAATTTACCAGCCACCCGCTGGAACTCACGGACGTAGTCGATAACACGTCTACCCCGCCGCCTCCGCCAGCATCTCCCAGACCAGCTGCTTGGCGGCGGACCCGGCAGGGAGGCCCGACTGTGCAGCCGTGCCCACCAGTGTTTTTGGAGCCAGCCGGGAGGCGATGGAAAGAGCAAGATGCCCAGGACAGCCGGCGGCATCTGCGAGAGGACCTGACTCCAGCCGAAGATGAGTAGGGAACACAGGGGGCTCGGCGGTGATGACAGTCTCTACAAGGGAAGTGGCAGTGCTGTCGGCTCCGATGCAGGACTCTGCCTTCCCCCCCACTGAATGTCGGCCCCATGGGGCTCGACACCATGAGTAGTTGTGACGTGAATTACATGATACTATAAGGAGAAAAAAGTGAAATATATAGAGATTAAGAACAAGTGCAGATGATTTAAGAAGGATGATTGAAGATGATCAAAGAAAAATGACTGCTGACAAGCAGACTGACTGGCCATCCAAAATGGTGGAAATAGTTCTGGGCCAACATTGATGTAGCTTTCTGTAATGTATTGGCCTTATCTGTTTTAATTCACTTGCTTAATGTCTGAATGCTTGCTTAATGTCTGACCTACTTTCTGTGTGTTATGTAACAGTTGCTGTTCTGAGCCAGACTTGCTGTCTCTAGGCTGATAATTAGGTTTGTGGCAGGAAACTGCTAGTCTTAGGAAGCAGGCATATACATAGAATGAAGGCTACTGCTAAGCTTGTAAGCCACCCTGAGTCTTCGGAGAAGGACGGGATATAAATGTAATAAAAATAAAATAAATAAATAAAATAAACATATTGGTCGCCACCTAGAGGTCAACCATATAAATATCTGCACAGCAGCTATTAGTTTGCTTCTGTTATGTTCTGAGTTAGAATAAAATTGTTGCTGTTTCAACTCTTCATCTCGCTTAATGCCTCAAGAACCGAATGTTTAATACTTTCATTGATCTCTTTTTCTGCATGCCATCCAGTGCTGTGCATGCCATCCAATACCCTGCTGCTCACTTTCCAAAGTCAACATGAAACAATACTTCAGGGTGAGATCACAGCTGGTAGAAGTCACCATTGGCTCATCTTACCATCCACTTGTCCCTGTTTGTAGCACTGCATTTTAACAGTTAAGGTGGAATTCACAGGATCAGGCAATGCAGGGAATGATGCCCTCTCTATTTATGACTATATCTTCAAATTTGGCTATGGAATCAATGTCCTTTCTATTATTGCAACCAGAGAAGAGTAGGAAACAGACTAGGAATTTATAGTCACAGATATTACAGCTTGTTACATCAAGGTTATTTATAATAGTCTTGATAACTACAGTCTTTAACTACAGGCATAACTGGAATGTTGGTTGATACTTGCATGCTGGTAGAAGTGATATAGGGGGACAACCGTGGCAGGTATATACCCCAGGTGGATCCCAGTGATGGTCCAAAGTGAAGCTGATGTGGTTGACAATGAGTGTTGGCCGGTTAACTTCTGCACCAACCTCTTTGAAATTCCTCACCTGCATCAGCAAGACTAGCACCATCAGGAAAGCCATTCCAGTCAAGCAGTTATTGTATAGTGATTTGACAACCAAGGCTTTCTACTGGGAAATTGCATGACAACTATGGCTGAGAATCAGGGCTACTGAGAATGAACTGCTGAAAATGGGTGTTTGCCTTAGAAACTGCTGCAAGGGAAGACAGCCAGAATCCATTTGTCTGGATAATACTAACTTACCTAGGTCATACAGAGTACATGTTTATTAACTGTCTGCAAGGTTCATACAGCATGAAAAATAGTGTATCCGTGATATCTCTATTTTACTTCCCAGAGCTTGGACAGTTTCAAGGAGATACAGTTCATACACTTTTTTGTTACTACCAGTGGTTATTGCACTCCAGTTAATAGACCCTACAGGTAAAATTCCTTGTTTTGAAGCATTATAGAGGCTGGAATGTTCCTTGGGAACTCCACAGTTACCTAAAGGGGTATATCAATTCCACTATAATCAGAGGAGTAGTGTATAACTGCTATATAACTGATATAGTGTTAACTCATGAAATCCTTCCCAGACTGTCTACTGTTTTAGGCAGCAGCTTAATAAATGCATTTTCAAGCATTGCCAAAATAGCCGAAGGTTTGGTAGTACCATTTTGACTACATGTGGCTACAGGTTGCAGACAGGAATGCCTCATTCCTTCCTGTGTTGTCATGAGCAACATTTCCTAAAACAGGGATACCTCATGCCTCCAATCAGCAGAGAAGAATCTGATCCAGCAGATCCATAGAGAGACCTTTAATGCCCATGCAGGTAGTGTCATGTGATAGAAAGCAGGTCATACTGAGTGCCTTTTCATACCTGTCTTGGGTGATCTCTTAAAATCAACACTATTCCCCTTTGCTGTATGGTGAGATTATCTGGCTCTGCTCTTTATTCATTGTTGCCAAACATTTGCAAGGCTGTAACAATAGTGGATAGCATGATTAGCTTATTGTCCAAGAAGGTCCATGAAAACATACAATACTAACTACTATAATATTCTATTAAGTGGTGATCAATGTGAATTAGCAGAGAAAATTCAAAGGGATAAACAATTTCTTTTGAACATGCCAACAAGGCTGGAAAATGGTTGTCCTATAGGCTTAGGAAGCGAGCAATTACGAGAAAAATAGAATGGTTGCAGGATGGGATGGGTAATATGGTGGAATCAAATGAACAAAAGAAAAAGGTGATTCAGGAATTCTTTACCGCATTGTATAAGAAAGATCCAATTTTAGAATAAAGGATTGGAAGTTACTTAGAAAGGGTGGACTTACAGGAGGTTCCTGAGAATGTAAAACAAATTTTGAATTCAGAGATCTCAGAAGGGGAAATAAAGGAGGCAATTAAGAAACAATTGAATGGGAAAACCCCGGGAACGGATGGACTCCCGGCGGAATTATATAAAGAGATGTTGGGAACGTTTAGTGGCCATTTAAAAGATTTATTTAATGAGGTTTTGAGTGAAGGGAAAATACCCGAGTCATGGACAGAGGCTTATATATCTTTGATCCCAAAGGAAGATTCAGATCGTACCTTGGTTAAAAATTATAGATCCATTTCGCTATTGAATGCAGATTATAAATTTTTTTCCTCAATTCTGGCGGGCAGGCTTAAAGTATTGTTAAGAGAATTTATACATTCAGATCAGAATGGGTTTCTTCCAAATCGGCAAATAAGAGATAATTTGAGAATAGTGATGAATACGTTGGAATACTATGAGATGCACCCTAGTAAACAGTTGGCAATGATGTTTCTTGACACTCAGAAAGCATTCGACATGGTTAGTTGGGAATTTTTAATATGTCAGATGATTAAAATGGGATTTGGACCAAATTTTGTAAGAGCTATACAAACAATTTACACTACACAATCTGCCCGAGTATTATTCAATGGTGAAATGACTGGGAAAATTGATATACAAAAAGGTATGAGACAGGGATGCCCCCTTTCACCTCTGCTGTTTATTCTGACTTTAGAACCACTATTGATTATAATTAGGCAAAATAATAATATTAAAGGATTAAAAATAAATGATCAGCAATATAAGCTTCAAGCTTTCACTGATGACTTAGTTTTTATTTTGGAAGACCCATTGGAATCAGGCCCTAAATTACTGGAGGAAATTAGTGCCTTTGGAGAAGTAGCAGGTTTAAAGATTAATCGAGATAAAACTAAATTTTTGGTAAAGAATATCGGAACTGAATCCAAGGTACAATTACAAGAGGTGATGGGGATCCAAATAGTTAAAAAAGTTAAATATTTAGGTATTTGGTTATCTTCAAGGTGTCCATCTATAAAGGAGTTAAATTATCAAAAATTGATGACCGAGATGGAGAAGAAATTAGACAGCTGGAAAAACATTCAACTCTCAATCCTAGGACGAATCGCAGTAATTAAGACTCATATTTTGCCAAAGTGGTTATACCTATTCCAATCTGCTCCTGCAAAACTAGGTAAGATTTTTTTTAAAAAATTAGAACAGATAGTTGGTAAATTCATATGGAATAATAGAAAGCTGCGTATTAAAAGGAGAACGCTGCAGGAGCACAAAACAAGGGGAGGACTGGGGCTCCCACATTGGGAGCTGTATTACCATGCCTCTGCCTTGGCTTGGATTAGGGACTGGGTTGTGTTATCTAGAAGGAGGGTGTTAACTATTGAAGAATATAATTTAATGCAGGGATGGCATGCCTATCTCTGGCCAAGGAAGGATAGTCAATATCAAGTTTTCTCTAATCATTATATTAGAGATGTATTGATAAACTCTTGGTGTATGGTGAGAGGGTGGATCTATACAAAGATACCTGGCTGGTTTACTCCTTTGGAAGCTGTAACTTATTTAACGTTACACAATCCAGACAGAAATTATAGGTATAAAGATCTTATAGATCTGAGAGGCAATCTTAAATCCAGGGAGGAGTTACATTCTGGGGGTATAGAGTTGGATTGGTGGTCGTATTCTCAAATGAGCTCAAGTTTTAATAGGGATAAGCAGGAATTTGGAATCAATATAATCCCACAAGAATTAGACAAGATTTTATGGGGAAGTGATGCTAAATTTTTATCTAAGACCTATAATCTCCTTTTGTTTCATGGGATGGAAGGGGGAACAATAAATGATGTAATGATTGCCTGGGGGAGAAATATTGGTCGCACTATAGAATTAGAGGAGTGGGAACAAATTTGGAAGAAAAATATAAAATTAATGTTAGCAACGGCATGTAAAGAAAATATGTACAAAATGTTGTATAGATGGTACTTAGCTCCTGCATGAATTTCAAAAATGTTTCCCAATGCAAATGACAAATGTTGGAAATGTGATTCTGCCAGGGGCACTTTCTACCATCAATGGTGGACTTGTCCAAAGGTTAGGCGTTACTGGACCAATATAAAAAATTGGTTATTTCAAATAACAGGATATGATTTTCAATTGGACCCAGCGGAGGAGGAGTCAAATCTGCGCATGCCCAAGATGGCGAATGTGCTTGGGTGAGCTCCGTGGTGAGCTCCGGCTACCTTGGCGTCCTTGGAATCCTCGGAGTCCGAAGGGGGGCTGCAGAGTTGTTTTTCCTCTGCGCTGGAATTCGCCGAGTTGAAAGATCTAGGAAGAGAGATTGTTGATGTCTCCGTCGGCGATGCGGACCCCGTTCTGAACTGTTCTGAACTGTGCGCTCCAGCATTTTCTTTTTCGGAGGCCCTCTGTGGAGCGGTGAGGTGCCGCGGCTTGGAGGGCTCTGAGCAGCTGTTTCTCGGAGCCATAGAGCAGCGGCCTAGAGCGGCCTCCAGAACGCGGAACGCTGAAAGCTGAAAGTATGCGAAATGGTCGAAGAACTGGCTCTGGAGCGGCGAGCAGAGAGTCGAGAGGGAGTGTTATGGCTGCTTTTCGCTCTTGCGTTTTGCTGTTTGATGGCCACTGGGAGTCTGTTTCGTGCCTGTTTCTGGCAAAGGGGACCTTCGGCTGGGCGTTGGATTTCTGGCACTGCACGCTGTTGGTCAGGCGGCACAGGTCAGCTCGTGGCGCCCGTGTCCTGTGGCCATTTGGACTTGAGCTACCTGGCTTGGATCCATCTGCTGTTTCAGCCTTTCTTTGCTTTCCTCGCTTTTGAGAAGATCTTTGTGACTGGAACTTTTGTCATCTTCAGGTTATGTCGGTTAATTGCTGCTCTAATTCTTCTCTTCCCCTCACGAACCCACCAAACCCATCGGACTCAGAAGGTCTTGGAGCTGAGCCGCTGTGAGAGGGTGGCTCAGCTATACCATCAATTACACCACCCTATACCATCTGCTATCTCCCTAGAGGTGAGAGATCTAGGGAGGTATGCTTTATTTGGGTTGGTATTCTGTCCGCTTCTGGATAGGTTTGGGCCCTCTGTGAGAGGGAGGTGCCCGATCTGTCTCGGGAGTTACTTGGCCAGCTCAAGTGGCAGGGAGCTGGTGGACTGGACATTGTCGATCTTCTATTTTACATCTCTTCGAGTGACTATGGGACTACCTGGCTGGATCTACCCGAAAAATGGTTTTATTCTATTCAAGCACAGACTTATTTGCGCTCAGGGGTGCCCCCCTTCCTGGGTGCGACCCGCCTTTATTTCAATCTATCCTCTTGATGACGGGCCCAATTATTGGGACCCTGAGAGATGATTGGGCAAGGACAGGAGCCTCCGTCACAAATTTAATAAGAGGCCCCTGGTGCACTTTTTAGCTCAATTTTTGTGGGGTTAGGGAGGGGGGAGGGTTCTAAAAAGGTTTGGTTGGAGACTGGGGGGCTTCCACCAACCATTTCTCAGACCAGGCCTGGGATTGATCGCGCTGTGACGAGGCTTGGGTTGGGTGCCTCCGGGGCCTTGGAGCGGGGTGTGGGTTTGTCTATTCCCACAGCGGTAGGGAACGGCAGCAGGTGTATGAACGGGGCCGTATCAATATCCGGGAGTGCGTCCCCGCTGTCTCTGTGCGGTGATGCGCTCCGACCCCCTGATTTCAGCCTATGGTTCCAGGAGCGAGGATGAGCAGCCACCTGAGCTTAGGCTTGTGTATTTTAATGCCAGGTCCATAGCCAACAAGGCTCCTCTTATACGTGATTTGATCGAGGAGGAGCATGCAGACCTGGCTTGCATCACAGAGACCTGGTTGGGCCCAGAGGGCGGTGTCCCTCTGGTTGATCTTTGTCCATTGGGTTTCCAGGTGCTGCACCAGCCTCGAGCTCAGGGTAGGGGTGGTGGAGTGGCGGTAGTCGTGAGGGAGACCTTATGTCCGCGGGAGGCCACCGTTGTCCAGATAGATGGGTGTGAGTCCCTCCTCCTGAGATGTGGCCCTAGAGCTCAGTTGGGCCTGCTGCTGGTGTACCTTTTGCCTAGTCACGCAGCAGCAGCCCTGCCTGAGCTTCTCGATATCCTCTCAGGGTTGGTGATTGAGTTCTCCAAACTTATGGTTTTGGGTGACTTTAATCTACCATCCCTGGGGGGATCATCTGAGTTAACTCGGGAGTTCATGGCTTCCATGACGGCCATGGACCTGACGTAAGTTATTCAGGGTCCAACTCATGGGGGGGCCACACGCTCGATTTGGTTTTCCTATCTGGACGGTGGTTAGATGATCTAGGTGGGGGTTCTCCAATTGTTATGCCCCTGTCATGGACCGATCATCACCTCCTGCGGTTGGTCTTCTGTTTTGCCACTCCCCGTCGTGGGGTGGTTGAACCAACGAGATGGTTCCACCCTAGGCGCTTAATGGACCAGGCGGCGCTTGGGTCCTCCTTTGCTCACAGCTCGGCCGATGCCCTAGTGGAAGCCTGGGAAAAGGCAGCCATGGAGGCACTCGACCAAGTAGTATCCATGCGGCCCTTGACCCGGTGCAGATCCCAATGGGCACCATGGTTCTCCATGGAGCTCCGGGAGATGAAGCGTCGGAGACGGGGCCTAGAGAGCTGTTGGAGATCCAGCCGATCTGAATCCGACCGGTTGCGACTAAGGTCTTTCACGAGATCTTATCTCACGGCGATGAGGACGGCAAGGTCTAATCACTTTGCCGCCCTCATCGCGTCCGCAGATAATCGCCTGGCCGCCCTGTTCAGGGTAACTCGCTCCCTCTTTAATCAGGAGGTGAGGGAGGAGCCCTTGCAGGGGCGTGCCGAGGAGTTTAGTCAACATCTGTCGGACAAAATCGCTCGGATTCGGACCGGTTTGGACTCTGACTGGTCAGAGTCTGACGATGAGGACGAGGGCACTCTTGTCGATATTATCTGGGAGGAGTTTGATCCTGTGACTCCTGAAGATGTGGACAAGATCATGGGGAAGCTGAGCTCCACCACGTGTTTGTTGGACCCGTGCCCCTCCTGGCTGGTTTATGCAGCCCAGGATGGGACACGAGGCTGGCTCCAGGCAGTGATAACTGCTTCTTTGAGGGAGTTTTCCCGCCGCCTTGAAGGAGGCGGTGGTGAGACCCCTCCTCAAGAAGCCTGCCCTGGACCCAGCTGTATTAAATAACTTTTGTCCGGTCTCCAACCTTCACTTTCTTGCGAAGGTTCTTGAGAGTGTGGTGGCGCATCAGCTCCCTTTGTTCTTGAAGGAAGCTGATTATGTAGACCCGTACCAATCGGGTTTCAGGCCTGGGTACAGCATGGAGACGGCATTGGTCGCGCTGGTGAATGATCTCTGGCGGGCTCGGGACAGGGGTTGTTCCTCTGTCCTAGTCCTATTAGACCTCTCAGCGGCTTTCGATACCATCGACCATGGTATCCTACTGCGGCGCCTCAGGGGGTTGGGAGTGGGAGGCACAGTTCTTCATTGGTTCTCCTCCTATCTCCTGGGGCGTTCGCAGTCAGTGTTGGCAGGAGGGCAGAGGTCGACCTTGAGGCCCCTTGTTTGTGGGGTTCCTCAGGGATCGGTCCTCTCGCCTCTCCTGTTCAACATCTATATGAAGCCTCTGGGTGAGATCATTCGTGGTTTTGGAGTTGGTTATCATCAGTACGCTGATGATACCCAGCTTTTTATTTCAACCCCAAACCACCCCAGTGATGCCCTTGACGTGATGTCCCGTTGCCTGGAGGCGGTCCGGGTCTGGATGGGGAGGAACAGGCTTCAGCTCAACCCTGACAAGACTGAGTGGCTGTGCGTGTTGGCATCTCGGGAAACGCAGAATATTCCATCTCTTAATATGGGGGGTGAGCTATTACCCCCCGTAGATCAGGCTCGCAACTTGGGGGTCCTTCTAGATTCACAGCTCTCCTTAGAAGATCATATAGGAGCTGTGACTAGGGGGGCCTTCGCCCAGGTTCACCTGGTGCACCAGTTGCGGCCCTATCTAGACTGGGATGCCTTGCGTACAGTCACTCATGCGCTCATGACCTCTCGTTTGGACTACTGCAACGCTCTCTACATGGGGCTGCCCTTGAGGACCACTCGGAGGCTTCAACTGGTGCAGAATGCAGCCGTGCGAGTGGTGTTGGGGGTCTCCTGATACTCCCATGTTACACCTCTGCTCTGCGAGCTGCATTGGCTACCAGTTGCCCTCTGGGTGAGATTCAAGGTGCTGGTAATGACCTATAAAGCCCTACATGGCATGGGTCCAGATTACCTACGGCAGCACCTGCTGCCGGCATCATCCTCCCTCCGTCCTGTGCGCTCTCACAGAGTGGGCCTCCTCAGGGTGCCTCCGATCAGAGAATGTCGATTGGTGGCCCCCAGGGGGAGGACATTCTCTGTGGGCACGCCAGACCTATGGAACCGCTTGCCGGTTGAGCTCCGGATGGCCCCCGACCTTCGCTCCTTCCGGCGCGATTTAAAAACTTATCTATTTGAACAATCTGGCCTGGTTTGATGGGTTTAGGGTTGGATCTAATTTTAACATAGTTTTAATTATTGTATTATATTGGGCATAATTATTTAATTCTTTTTAACTTCTTTTTTAACTTTTATATTTATATTCTGATATTTATTGCCCTGTACACCGCCCTGAGTCCTTCGGGATTAGGGCGGTATAAAAATTAATTAATTAATTACATAAATAAATAAATAAATAAATAAATAAATAAATAAATAAATAAATAAATAAATAAATAAATATTTTCCTCTTGGGGATGAAGCCACAAGAAGTACCAAAAAATGTTTGGTATCTATTAATACATATTACAACAGCGGCACGTAGGACTTATGCGCAATATTGGAAGACGAAGGAAATCCCAACGGACTATCAAGTAATAGAGAAAGTATTACTATGCGCAGAGTCAGATCGAATGACATATATTCTCAAAGGGAAAAGTGAATCACTTTTTAATAAAAGTTGGGACTCCTGGTATTCATGGTTACAAAATAGAATATTTAACTTCAACGGGGGAAATACCAGATGATTGTGTATTATTATTTGAGGTATAGAATCTGGAGATATATACAATTATAGATTTCTAATATTTGGTAATTAAAGGTTACTTAGCCTGGGATGTACGAGAAAAAGAAAATTAGGGGTAGTATTACACTTGTTTAATGTTTAATGTTGTTGTTTTTGTTTTTTGGTGCATAGGGTGTTTTGGTGTTTTTCTATTTGACGCACTTTTCAGTACTTTGTAATAATGTTCTTGTTTTTATTTAAAACTTGTTTAATAAAGTATATTTAAATATATATATATATATATATATATATATATATATATATATATATATATATATATATATATATATATAATATTCTATTAAGTGGTATAGCAGTTGAGTGGAAACTGTTGCTCCTGAATGCATTGGCAGCTGTACCTGCTCAATGTGATCCACACAGAGCTATGTCCAGTGCCCTCCCATTCTAAGGAAAAGCAGAATGCATTTTAATTCTATCTGGACTCTCTCATAGATCATGACCCCTGCTTGTATGGTCACACTATGCAACACCAACCTTTGCCACAATGATAATATGTCCTTGTGGCAATTCCACCAAGTGAATTGGTGTTGTTCCAGCTTCAGCAATCCAGTGCCCAGTTCAGAGTCCCAAACTCCTAAATTCTCTGAATCCAGACCACTCTGCTGAATCATGAGTAAACATATGGTATGAAATACTGTGGCACAGGTCAGAGACAACACAGAGAGCATTAGATCCAGGAAACTACAGACCTATCAGCCTGACCTCAATACCTGGAAAGATTCTGGAAAAGATAATCAAACAACAAATCAGCGAACACCTTGATGCGAACAAAGTTATCACTAAAAGCCAACATGGGTTTGTCAAAAACAGATCATGCCAGACAAATCTTATTGCATTCTTTGACCAAGTGACAAAATTAGTGGACCAGAGGAATGCTGTGGATATAATTTACTTGGACTTCAGTAAGGCATTTGATAAAGTAGATCACAACCTACTACTTGATAAGAAAAGATAAGAAAAATGTGGGTTAGATAGCATCACCACCAGATGGATTCGTAGCTGGCTGACAGGCCGTACTCAGCATGTGGTCCTCAATGGAACTGCATCTACATGGAAGGAAGTGTGTAGTGGGGTGCCTCAGGGGTCTGTTCTGGGCCCAGTGCTCTTCAACATCTTCATCAACGATTTGGATGAGGGGATAGATGGGGAACTCATCAAATTTGCAGACGATACCAAGCTGGCAGGAATAGACAATACTCCAGAAGATAGGCTTAAGATACAGGAGGATCTGGACAGACTCGAACACTGGACACTATCTAACAAAATGAAATTCAATTGTGAAAAAAGTAAGGTTCTACATTTAGTCAGGAAAAATCAAATGCACAGGTATAGTATAGGTGGTACCTTGCTCAATAGTAGTAACTGTGAGAGAGATCTCGGAGTCCTAGTGGACAATCACTTAAATATGAGCCAGCAGTGTGCTGCAGCTGCCAAAAAAGCCAACACAGTGCTAGGCTGCATTAACAGAGGGATAGAATCAAGATCACGTGAAGTACTAATACCACTTTACAATGCCTTGGTAAGGCCACACCTGGAATACTGCATCCAGTTTTGGTCACCACGATGTAAAAAAGATGTTGAGACTCTAGAAAGAGTACAGAAAAGAGCAACAAAGATGATTAGAGGTCTGGAGACTAAAACATATAAGGAACGGCTGCTGGAATTGGGTATGCGTAGTTTAATAAAGAGAAGGGTAAGGGGTGACATGATAGCAGTGTTCCAATATCTCAGGGGCTGCCACAAAGAAAAGGGAGTCAAGCTATTCTCCAAAGCACCTGAAAGCAGGACAAGAAGCAATGGATGGAAACTAGTCAAGGAGAGAAGCAACCTAGAACTAAGGAGAAACTTCCTGACAGTTAGAACAATTAACCAGTGGAACAACCTGCCTCCAGAAGTGGTGAACGCTCCAACACTGGAAGTTTTTAATAAGAGACTGGCCAGCCATTTTTCTGAAATGGTATAGGGTTTCCTGCCTGAGCAGGGGGTTGGACTAGATGACCTCCAAGGTCCCTTCCAACTTATTATTTTTTATTATTATTATAATAATAATAATAATAATAATTAATTATTATTATTAATAATAATAATAACAACAACAACAGAAAAGGTTAGTATTAATGTAAACTGTGGGGGTGGGAGAGGTTGGACAAAGTTCTTAATTGTTCCTCATAGTTCACATCAAATTTCATCCTCCAGTTGTCAAGGAAACCCTTATAATCCAAGTTATTACCTGTGCACTTGCCTTCATTTCCTGGATGTTGAACTCTTTAACAGCAAAATGCTCCTGTAGTAAATCTACTAAAAAAATGGAAACTATGATCTTGTTCACAAACATCTATATGCCAGCAAGTATCTGTGTGGGCATGGGCTAAGAGGATGAAGTAGTGTTTTCTTACATGCGTGTGCGTGTGCGCGCGCACACACACACACACAAAGAGAGAGAGAGAGAGAGAATTGGCTATCACCACCATACTGATGACATTGCTCCAATGGATGACATCACCCAGTGACTTCATGTAGTTATTGAACAATTAGAACCAGAGATGGGAGGCAAACCACTGCAACCTATATTATCCACTCTCAATCTCTTTAGTTTATCCAGAGAGGTAAAGTGATTGATTGATATTGAACATTGCTGAGATATAAAGGAGAATAAGGATTGTTGCACTATCTCATCCCAGCTCCTGCACAGGTCATCAATAAGTGTGGTTGTCATCTCAGTGCTATGGTCTGGCTGGAAGCACAACTAAAAAATGCCCTGTGAAGGACTCTGTGAAGCTGTAGCCTAACCATCTTTTAACAATTTTCCCCAAAAAGAGAGGTGGACACTAGACAAATTGTCCTGAGAGAGGATGCACCAAAGCTTCCTTTAAGAAAGGTAAAACCGCCCTTTCCCTCACAGAAAAAATCACCAGTCTATTGGCTTCAACTATGTTATTCCTAGGAAGCTATCATTAAGAAGAGACATGGATCTAACAGGTGGCAGGGTTAACAGTCCAAGGATTATTCTTTCTATTCCTAAGGATTTCCAGGATCAAGCTCTTTCCAGGTAACTGATCCGCACTGTTCCTCAATGATCTCAGTCCAACTATGAACCCAAAGTCCAAACAACTTCATCAATCTTATAAAACAGCCATGTACAATGGTTGTTATCTCCAGTAAAGAAATGGCTACCTTAAAAGGGACTGTTTCTGTCTTTGTAGCTGCAGTTAGATTGCAAATAAAGTACAAATATATGTTTTTTCTGCTCTTATCATTACAATGCAGCCTCTAATGTAGACTTTTATTCATGCTTAGTTGGTTTCAATCATTTTCTTTCTTGACTGATAGTTCTCTTGGTGATGGAGTTGAACTGCTTAAATGGGGGACAGAACAACAAGAAACTCAACTTCTCCTTATTGCTCAGCTTCAAGCACAGGATTTCTCAAATCTAATCACCCACAGCACAAAGCCCCTGAAAGCCATTAGGACTTTATTAAATTATAACATTACACCCTTGTTATGGTCCCATGACTGATGCCAAAGTCAAAAATCCAGATAGGCATATCTTGGGTGGGGGAGGCTCCCCTCTGGGCCTACCCAGATCCCAGTTACACGTGCCAAGTGAGATGCCTTATTCAAATAACAGGGTCACTGAGGATTTAGTGACCAAGTATAAAAGATAGATACTAGGGGTTGGAAAGCAGGATCAGCTATCAACACTACTTTCCCCATCTATGGCCTGGTCTCAGGTTACCCCTGTAGTCGTCTCAGAAAAAGCATGTAGAAAGAGCATGTCAGAATAACAGATTAACAGAGTGGGAAGGGACCTTGGAGGTCTTCTAGTCTAACCCCCTACTCAAACAGTAAACCCTATACCATTTCAGATAAGTGGTTGCCTATCTCTTTTTGAAGATCTCCAGTGTTGGAGCACCCAAACCTCTGGAGACAATTTGTTCCACTGATTAATTGTTCTAACTGTCAAGAGATTTCCCCTTAGTTCTAGGTTGGTTCTTCCCTTAATTAGTTTCATCCATTGCTTCTTGTCTTGCCTTCAGGTGCTTTGGAGAATAGACTGACCCCCCTCTTCTTTGTGGCAGCCCCTTAGAAATTGCTATCATACCACTTCTAGACCTTCTCTTCATTAAACTATACATACCCAATTTCTGCAAGTGTTCTTCATATAATTACTTTTAGCTAATTGTGTTTAAGTGTACATGTCTTTGATATGTGTTGGATAACCAGGCATTATGTGAATTCAAACATTCTAATTGATTTATGTGGCCATTAATGGCATCTACTTAAAAATAATTTATTTTCTTTATTACAATTAAAAGGACGTTCTGGATCAGTAAAACTTTTTTACTTTGTACTTTAGGTGAACACATCCTGTACTTTAAACATTTTTCTTTGCCTTGTGTGCTTGGATGAAATAGTAGTTAATTAGCATTCTATGCTCTGAAGAAGGAGGTGGTGGTGTTAATATCTGACAGAGGGTAGAAATTAACAGTGATCAACACCAAAACTGGAAGTGGAATTGTAAGCTAATGCCAGCTGCATGCACAGAAGCTTTAAAGGTGATGTAAAGGTACAGCCAATTTTTTCCCCCTGAAATGTAAAATAAATTTGCCATTAATTAGCAATTAATGGACAAACTATATGTCAAACAGATTTTTCTTACACTGTTTTACTACCACCTCTGAGCACTTGCTGCCTAAGATAACTGCTTCTATTAGCCTCATGGTAAACCTGTTTCTGAGGGAGACTTTCAGGGAACAACAACAGCAACAACAACATTGTCTTTTGTATAAAAAGAGCACCAGAATGAAAACATATCTGACAAGAAAATAAAAATATGGAAGGCTATACTTGACTAGACCAAAGTCCTATCAAGTCTAGCGTCCTCCTTCCCACAATGGCATCACATGTTTTATGGAAATTTTTCTTATTCTTATTTGCCAACAAACAGCATTTCTAAGTATGTTGCCTCTGATATTAGAGGTAATTTATTGTTGGCAAGTAATACCCCAGTACTGCAAGATTGGGATTACTAATGCTTAATGAAATAAAACTAGAAAGAAATATTACTTTAAAATGAGGAAAAAAAGAAAAATATTACTTTGAAATGAGAAAGCTAAGATCAGATCCGATTTATTGAGTCCTTGCAATTCAAGTAAAATCATTGGTTTCTGGCAGCCTTCCCTAACCTAGTGTTGCCAGATGTGTTTGCTGGGAATTCTCAATGATCGTGCTAGTGTGTTATGGTGGTACAGCATCAAGAATCAGAGGCACAAGATTAGAATGGCTTATTTACGAATGCATGAAGATTTTTCCTCCCCTAAGGAACATGGTTGGCTTTTGTGTCACTTTCCTTTGTACATCACTCATGTTAACTCTAGTATTTAAAGAGTCCCTGCTCACCAATCAGTGCAGCAACTGAAATATGCAGCTGCACTCCAAAATAACTTCAAGCTCTAGGCAATGTTGAATTTCTGGAATTTCTAAATCATATTAGAAAAAGGATGTTGTTACTTTAATTTGCTACAAGTTGTCAGCTCAAAAAAAAAGATACCCTTTGGAACAGGGATATATGTGAAAAACAGTATCTTTAAATATATAAGACCTACATTGCTTAAGGCTTCAAAATATAAGGGAGAAATTTTTAATTCAAAGTGAGAGAAAAAAAAAGATGGGTTAGTTTGTGCCAAAGACTGCATGAAGCCAAGCTATGGCTCACAGCACTTGCCAGCCATTGGCTAAGCTGGGGCCTATTTTTTTTCCAAAGAGTGACCGTCAAGATTCCAGGAAATCCGTGGATAGGAAAGACACATAATTGTTTCCTTCTTTAAGAAGGGCAGCATGACACACTAGAACTCAGGCTATGAACTCATCTCTAATTTTATTACACTGTGTGTGCTCTGTGCTGCAAGTTTCAGTCAAAAAAAAAAAGCAAAAGAAACTTTCTCTGCCCAGAAGCTGATCTGCAAATGTGCCACCACTTCACAATAACAGCCTCATACATACATTCACATATTAATTACTATGCCTCAGTGTGTTTTAAAGAAGTTATCTTATTTATATTGTACTGACTGTAGAACAATCTTATTCAAGAAGCACAATCTCTTTCTCTAAATATTCAGAATATAATAAAGCTATACCGTATAATAAAAACAAAATGCAAATGCTGATTGCCCAAATTACAGTTGGCAGAGAACAGGAGGCATGGTAGTGCAGGAAGAGGACAAACTCCAGAAGAACAAAGAATGAATATATCTAATGAAACAAGCTCATTAGCACAAGCAGGGGATTTTTTTTTTTACAGCAAAAAGGTTGGAGAGGAAAGCAAAACTAGATCCAGCCAAAATAACTTGGATTCTTCCTCCTAACAAATAAATATGATAATTAGGAGAATAATTTGAAGCAGGGCAGAAAAGGAAACACCACCTTCTTATAAAAAAGCATGGGATATCCTAGGACCTCTGTTTACATCTGTTAGGTTATTGTTTCTGTGGCATCTTTTTTTAATACAAATTATTCTCACTTAGGTTTATAAATGCAACAGTTATACATGCTCTTTTAATAGCAGTACAGGATATAGTTTCACATAAACACTAAAAACCTGACACTTCAATCTTCTTTTTGTAACTGTGTAAATGAACCAATCCAATTTCTGAATCTCCATTTAACTGATTCATGAGGTGTTTTCAGACACAATTCCTATGATTTTTCCCCCTCTGGGAAAAAATGGAAAAAAGCAGTTATCAAATAAACATAACAACATCTGAATTTCTCCACATAAAGTTCTGTGAATGAGACAGAATGTCCACATTATCTTTGTCTGAAAATATCCTTTGGGGTGACTCACGATCTCTTTCAAAGGTTTGCAAAAACCTTGTTCTTTTGTGAAAGTGATGCAACAGCTTATACAAGTAGAAGGACCTTGTAACTATTAATAATGCAAACAAGTAAAGCACTTCAGACATTATTATAGTTCCTTTAGTTATTTCCTAACCTTCATTTTAGTTGAGTCAGGATTTAAAGTACTGTAGTTCTATAAGAAAATATCCTACTTTTTATCTGGGTTGCCCATCAAGAATGAATAAAATTTCAACTCCTTCAGCACTGCATTCAAACAAAGTAATGAAACAATGATAATTGCACACAGCACTAATTTCTTCCATTTAGATTGCCTTATCCTACTCTTCTTATTAGCTAAAGCAATACATAAGACTTTTTATTCTACCAGCAGTTCATGGGGTCTGCAGGTTGAGGTCACAGATGGAAAAACTGCTCACAGCTGTACTATAGCATTTGGCACAAGAAGAGGAAAAGGATTGCAAAAATATGAGGAAACTTTGCCCCATAGCCATCCTGTCTTTAATGATGGAAAAGAATTGCAGGCAACCTGGCCACACTTGGTCTATAAAACTTACCTTATGGGTTTGCATTGTAACAGAGATGGATGAATGCAAACTCCAACTATGTTAGATAATAACAGAGTTTAAGTAAATTATTAAAATGTCAAAAAGGAAATGTATAACAGGTACATGGTTTACTTTCCCCCTTAAAAAAAAGGCTAAAGAATTGTATCTCTGAAATATATCACCTTTTAGCAGATCATTGCAACAATATCTGATTGCAACCACCACACATTATAGAAGCCTGCTGAAAATCAATACACACCAAGGTTTGTTAACGTTAATTGAAATATTACAAAACCCTCTTTGTGCATGGAAATCAGCATAGATGGACACTTTTTGCCAGAAGTCACTCCTGACAGCATTGTGATTCATCTTTGCATTTTCCTTCACTGCCAAAGAGCAAATTTCTAGTTAAGTTCTATTATCATGGGACACAACTAACAATATCCAAGTTATGACTGAAGAGTTGGTTTTCAGAGGCACTGTGGGAAATGAAGTCATGGAAGAGATATCTAGAAAGCTGTTGGAGAAAGACAAAGAGCAAGTACAATAGAGCGTAGATAAGGGCTGTATTAAGTTCTACCTTATGGTAATAAGGGCTGTGAAACATGCTTATTTCTTCACCCGTTTTGCAACCACAGATAGTGCCATGCAATCGTGCTTCAGATTACTTGGTTGCTCCTGGGTAATAAGGGGTCAGAGATTATAATGGTATATTGCAATGACAAGAGACAGGAGGAACAGCAGCAGAGTAAACAATGTTAGGTAAGAGGCAGCTGAGCCCACAAAGAAATGGGTACATGGCTAGTCTAGTTTCTTGGACTGTAAAAAGCAAGGGGAGATATACACTGTGAAACTTGCAAGATTATGTTAAACAATAAACTTACAATAAAGTTAGACTTAATACTCCTCTTGTTTGGACTACCTTGCAAAGCTGACACAAGATCCCTTTAAGGTTTAATGTGAGGGTTATGATCAGCATCTGATGGTTGCTCAGATCTACTTGGAGTTGGATTCCATCTGTGCTGGCCCCACAGAGATAACTATGCCTCAGTCTTGTCTAATTACTGTATCTGGCCTGAGTTCAATCTAATTACTTCCAGGAAAATGGAGAGTGTCCTTGGGATGCTGCGTCATGCTTCTGGATTACCTCTGGCATGCTCAGAAAGGAGGCTGTGGTTCCATTCTAGCCTTCTTAATCATAATACTCAATTCAAACTCAGGGACTGGAAAGGACAGTTCTTGAGTGATTTTTCTCCTTTTCCACGGTTGTTTGCAGTCACTATTGGTAGGAGGGCGAGGTCCCGCCTCTGCCCCTGTTACATTGGGTGCCATCTAAAACAGAGATTATATGATAGAACTGGGAATGCTGATGGTACACAGTTGTATACTTCTGCCCTGAGGTGACAAAGTGCTTTCCTAGTGCCCAGAAACTGTCTGTGCAGAGACGGGGAGGAACTGTCTTCTACTCAACCCTGACAAGTGGCTGTGGGTTTTACGTTTATCTGGTTATTTTCCATTGCTAACTCTAAATGAGGTTAAAGTTCTCCAGGTAGACCTGTTGTATAGTCTAGAGCGGGGGGTTTTTTTTTGTCAAACTGCCGGCCCATGGGCCAGATGCGTCATGCGGAAGCTGCGCCCACCCCATTGCCAGCAATGGCAAAACTGTCCTGATACATTGCACGATGTCACGTGATGTTGCAAGTTTGACATGTCTGGTCTAGAGGTTCTCCTGGATTCATGGTTACTGTTCAATGGCCAGGGGACAGACATAGCCAGAAATTTGCAGAAATATATCTTGTACACCAGCTGTGCTAATCAAGGCACAGCGGTCACTAATGCCTAAATTATTTATTTATTTATTTATTTTATTTAGATTTATATACCGCCCTTTCCCGAAGGACTCAGGGCGGTTTACAGGGCATTTAAAAAACAGTCAATACAAACGTTAAAACAAATTAAAAGAGATTAAATAGAACCCTGAGAAAATTAAAACCCAGTTAAAATTAAAATTAAAAATATTCTCAGCCTGGGCCAGAGAGCTCAAAGAGCCAGGTCTTCAGGTCCCGGCGGAATGAACGGAGGTTGGGGGCAGTCCTAAGCTCCGCAGGCAGCTGGTTCCACAGGGCAGGCGCACCCACTGAGAAGGCCCTACCCTTGGGTGTTACCCGCCGGCAGTCTTTAACCGGCGGCACCCTGAGGAGACCCTCCCTGTGGGAGCACATTGGACGAAGGGAACTTGATGCTGGCAGCAGGTGTTCCCTCAAATATCCTGGACCCTCGCCATTTAGGGCTTTATAGGTCATCACCAGCACCTTGAATCTCACCCGAAGGGCAACTGGAAGCCAATGCAGCTCGCGGAGTAGAGGTGTTACATGGGAGTATCGGGAGACCCCCATCACGACTCGCGCGGCCGCATTCTGCACCAGTTGAAGCCTCCAGGTGGTCCTCAAGGGCAGCCCCATGTAGAGAGCGTTGCAGTAGTCTAAACGGTGGGAGAATGGCACTTGGTGAGCCCTAAAAATAGGCCTTCTCTATAATGGCACCTGCCCTAGGAAATAGCCTCTGTCCAAATATACAAACAATACCAACTTTACTGGCCTTTCCAAAGGCTGTGAACACCTAGTAGTTCCTCTAGGCCAGGAGTGTCAAACTGCCGGCCTGCGGGCCAGCTGCAGCATACGGAGGCCATGCCCACCCCAGCTCTGGCAATGCAAAAAAAGATGTGATATGTTGTGACACGTCACATGACACAGTGAGTTTGACACCCGTACTCTAGGTATTGGCACCAGACTGTTAGTTTAGGAGCTCCAGTGCAGAGGTATGGTACAGTTTTTTGTGATTTTAATGAGAGGGTCTCAACCGTTCTCTGTGTGTGAGTTTGTATTTTATTATTGGTGACTTTTATATGGTGTGTTCACTACCCAGCTTTTTGTCAGGTAGATGTCTGGCTTTACAAATTTCTTCAATAAATAAATAATTAATAAATTAATAAATCACAGCTGTAATGTAATTCATTTTAGCAAATGTTTCATATGAAATCTATTTGTTTCCCTCCATTTCAGTGAAGTGTGTTGTGTTGTTGTTTGTTTGAACGTCACAAGCAAATTAAGAAGAAACATATAATTTTGTCTGTTGAAGAGAGCAAATGGAAGCTGCTTTCTCAGTTTTGAGCAGAAAGAAAACCGGAGAGCTCCACCTGCTGGATAAAATCCATAATGGACACACAAATCTTTCTTAGCCAAATTAATAAACAGAATGAAAGAATTTTGCACAGTAATTCTTTTACCGCTCACTTTTTACTTAAAGTTATCATGTGATAATTTCAAAACTGCTGCTTTGTAATGTTTCCCAGCTACCTCTGTAGTAATTAATTTTGAAAAGTTTTCATTTTTTACCTCATTATTAGAAATACATCTATGCTCTCAAAATCATATCACTTTAAATAGTTTACAGAATGACATACAGGTAATCCTTGACTTAAGATCACAATTTGGACCAAAATTTCTGTTGCTAATCAAAACAATTGTTAAGTGAGTCACATCCAAAGTTATGATTTTTGCCATGAATCACTGCAGTTGTTAATGAATCATCTGGCTGATAAATTAATCTGGCTTCTTCCATTGACTTTGATTGTCAGAAGCTGACTGGAAAAATTGCAAATGGCCATCACATGGCCCTTGAACTCTACAACCATTGTAAATCCAAGCTGGTTGCCAAGTGGCCCAAAATTTGATAACATGACCATGTGGATGCTGTGACAGTCATGAGTATGGGGACCTGTTGTGTTTTTTTTCAGTGCTGTTGAAACTTTGAACAGGTGCTAAATGAAGGACTGTAAGCTGAGAATTACATGTACAATATATATTAAAATAAATAGTTAATTAAAATTATTGAACATGCCAATATATTGCCGTAGTATTAACTACGTGATACTGTAGGATGAAAAATCAGTTTTAGCTAAATAGTCACTTATGCATTCCCTCTGCCAGAAAAGAGAAATGCGGGGTCCTTGGTGCTCTCTTAGCTTGCTTGTTTTCTTGCAGATGTTTCATTACCCAAACTAGGTAACATCGTCAGTGGGTAGTGATGTGCTAGACTAGAATTGATGATATTACCTAGTATGGGTAAGAAAATGTCTGCAAGAGAACAAACAAGCTCAGAGAGCACCAAGGACCCCTCATGTCAACCCTGAGATACAAATATTCTCCTTTATTAAAAAAGAGAAAACTCTGGTCATAAAGCGAGGACTACCCGTGGTTCAGATTTAAAAATGAAAATAGAAATTGTGTTAGTACAGATTGTTATTTGTAATAATACTTATTCATTTTTGGGCTCTGCTGTACTTATAGCTACTACTGCTAAGCTTGTAAGCCGCCCTGAGTCTTTGGAGAAGGGCGGGATATAAATGGAATTAAAATAAAAAAAAATACTCTGTAGTTATTGCTGTCTACTGCTGACTTTTTAGTTGCCAGCTCGCGTTGCTGTTAAATTGGCAAGTTTTTTGTTTCTAGAATACTGATGCTAGATATGCTGTGTTAGCATATCAGCTCCCAGTTTGTCTTCTGGGAAATACACTTTCATTTCTGACATCAGTACTGATGTCTACTTTCAGGCGGCAAGAACAAACAGGAATTCTAAGAATCACGCAGGTTTAATTTCCATACAAGAGGCCTATGTGTTTCTGTAATATAAAACTGTATAATATAAACATAAAATGAGAATCCATGGTTCTTAAACATTTCTGTTTCCTGTTCCCCAAGAAATCTTAAGAGAATTACATTGTGACATAGGGTGATTTGCAAACTTTCTGCCCCAATACCAACTAGAACTAGATGCTAACTCCCCAGACTTTTTTGTTCTTATTCTAGACTTAATTAATACATTACAGAACTAGACATTAAATGCTAAACTTGACAAACCAGTTGGATCTATTCCAGTACTTGCTTTTTGCAGCTACAAACTCATGGTTGTAAAAAACATCTCAAGTAAAATGTTTCATTTTTTAATGTGATTACTTTTGCATATAACACTAGATGGCATTGTTCCTTTTGAACTAGTTATTGGTAATCTGATTATGTTCAAGGCCTGCTGAGACTTCAGCAGTCTTGAAATAACAGGTAAAACATGGGACTTGCTTCAGTGTTGACCTTTAAACTAAATATTAAGGATAAATTATCATTGCTTAATCCTTGATTAACTATCTATGCATAAAATACTTATAGAGTTTCTAAATACAATTCAATATTTCTTTCAAAATGTTATTGATCTTTAACTGACCTCAGAGAAAGTCATATTTGATTAATCAGACTGATATTTACACTACAGTTTATAATTCAATCTTGAGATTTGTGATTCAGAGTTAAACAAATGTAAATTTGGAGAACCAAATACATACAGCTAAAGTATTTTCTTAAAACATAGTATTACTATTATTATTGATTATCGCACAGTCAGCCAGATGTTCAGACTGGATTTGGCATTTTTGTCTACCTATCAAGTCCTTACCAAGGACCTGGAATAGGCAGATGTGGATGTTTGATGGTATTACAGATATCGTCGCAGGATGTATATTGTTATTGTTATTATTATTATTGTTGTTGTTGTTGTTGTTGTTGTTGTTGTTACACTTCTCCTGTCTTTCCCCAGGCATGAATGACATGTTCTGAATTTGACATTAAGGCTCTAGTTGGCCACTTATGAATTAAGAAATTGTCCTGTTAAGGGAACATAGGCTATTGGTAGAAAATTGGATACATGATCTACCACAGAGGCCCCCAACCTTTTGGGCACCAGGGACTGGTTCTATGGAGAAAGGTTTTTCCGCGGACCAGAGGGGGCATGGTTTTGTGTGCTGCCTGCATCCCACAGATGGGGCTTCACTTGTTTGCGTGGCCCGGTTGCTGGCATGCCGAGGCCCGATGCCGGTCCACAGACCGGGGGTTGGGGACCCCTGATCTACCACATTCCTAACTAAAAAAAGATATACAATATGCTGGTAGACCTTAAATCTCCCAACACTGGCACTTAATGGTTTTAAGTGGGTAAGTAGTAAGACCAGCCATTCTAAAGAAGAGACTGGAGTTACAATGATCTTTTGTATTCATTTTTGCTTACTGATGCTCCCTGCATTCCAACAGATCAATGAGATATGTGGAAGCACCCCAATTTTCAGGATAGTATCAATATTTCTATTAATGTGCTAGATAAGAGCTGCAATTAAGTGGTATAAATTACAGTTAATTACACCAGTGTTCACAATAGCACTGCTAGCTGGGAATGACATGAGTTGTAGGAGTGGTTCTTGGGGCCAAAATTTAGGGCCTCAAAATCAATTCCCCTCCCACCCCCAATTATCATGCAGATAAATGTAGTTTTTAGGACAGGAGCAGAGTTTAGGCATCTAGCCATTTAGTCCCTCTAGGATAATTTATTCTAGAATCTATTGTCATTTTATTTGGTCAATTAAATTCTAGTGTTGTAAAATATGTGAAAAAGGTATCTTCCACTGTTTTATGCTGTGCATGGTTTTATATTCATTGATCATGTCTACTCCCATTCACCATTACCTCCAAACTCCAACCTTGTTTGGTTGTAACATGTGCAAAGTACAATACATAGGCTATCTTCAACAATAACAGAATGATGTATAGGCTATGGAAATGAACAGGGGTGATATGGATGAGTACAACCTGTTCCAAGAAATAGTGATCAAAATGTTTAAAAAGCTATTGAAAGGGTTATGGTCACACAAAGAAGTTTTGTGATGTCTAATGAGCATATGAAATAGGAATACCTCTTCAGCTGAATAAGTGGTTCAGCCTTGTAGATCTCTAATCATTTTCTGAGCTTTTTCTTTTCTTTTTTGCAATCCTGCTGCAATAGCATGATAGTTACAACACTTCCTTAATATATAGATGATTGCAGAAATAATTCATTTTAATTATTATTTTCTTACCTTTAGCTTATTTTTTTGTCTGCTGGCCTTTTTGTAAATTACTCCATCAGTGAACTAAACAAACTCAAGTGACTAAGCAAATGAAACAGGCCATCCTACAGACTGATTAGAGGAGAAAAGGCCAGTAGAAAAGCCCACTTGTGTGGAACTTTAAGACAAAAATCTTCTATATATTAGGAAAGTGTTATAACCACTATCTTATTGCAGCAATCACTGCTCGAGACGAGATGAGAGAACTAAAGGATGACAATAAAGTTTTTCTGTTTAAAACTGGCTGTAGTATATATGTTGAGTAAGATTTCCCACAGGAAGTAAAGTAACTATCAATTGCTTTCCTGCAATGGAAAATTGGGAGGGAACAGCAGAAGGGCAACTGTCCAGTGAGAGGACGGGAGGATGTAGCAAAACTGTAGGCTGGGCTAAATGCTTTGCAAACTGAAAATCCTACTTCATTATGTAAATGGTCAACAACAACACTGATTAAATGTTCAGTGCTATTATCAAACAGTAGCAATTTTACCTTTGCTAGAAAGTATATCTATCTCTTGCTTTCAGGTTCACTTGCAATCTGCCTTAGGAATATACCAGATTTTACCCTACGTAAAATTTATATGTATAATTCCACTCAGAAATATTGTACCTGAATGTTCATGACTCTACCCTTTTCTATCTTATCTATGATCCTCCTTTTCTTGTCTCCTATTCTTTCTTGCACTGATAGAGGTTGACAAGTTAGTTCAACCTGGTGTATAAAATAAAACAAATGATAATTGCGGGGGAATTATGAAATTAAAATCCAACACATCTAGGGAACACAAAGTTATATTAGTTTGTAGTAATAAAAATAAAGAGATTTCATGATAAACATTTTAATGTTAAAAACAGGAATGGACAATCTGAGACCCACGTGATGTTGCCAAATTACAAGTTTCAGCAAACCTCACATAGCATGGTCAATAATAAAGTTCACTGATGCATTTCCTTCCATTCATTTTTTTTACTCTTCTATTCCTGATGCTAACGTTCCTGGCTACACACCTTCTATTTCTTGCTTTTCATTTGTAATATACATTTTTTGCCCATGCTTATAGCTTTGCTGACAAAATACTAATCTGGAGCCAAAAATGGTTGATGTGTTCAATGAATTATATATCAGCTATAAGTATGATTGTGCAATCTTCCTTTTTAATTGTACAAGTACATCTTTACAACAAGCAGGTTTTTTTTCTCATAGAACGCTCAGAATGGAGTTCCGGCACCTTTTTTGGATGGAACCTTGTAGGGTAGGCAAGGCGGGTTGTATGACATGTGTGAGTTCCGGCACCTTTTTTTTTTTTTTTTAGAAAAAAAGCACTGACAAAAAGTAAAACTTCTCACCAGTTTTGCTGAACACAATGTAGGAAGCAAGAGTAAGGATTTCTCAATGTTCAACATGTATAGAGGGCTGAGATCTGCAACTTCTATGTATTTGAAATTCAGGGTTGAATAGTATTTCCACTGTCCACAACTTGTTTTTCTCTCTAATTTTTTTCAGAAGTTGATAATCTAAAATATATTGTTTCTCTGTCCATCCTATATGTAAATCTGCTTCCAGTTGGCTTCCAGTCTTTGGGTTTTCAAGGGCATATGACTTTTTTTTAAAATGAGAATCCCGGGGTGCACAGCACTCTATTCCCATAATTTGGCATTTGGCAAACAGACTGTCAGATTGTTCTCTTAATTACACTGCCCCTGATGTACATATATTGGGATAATTAAAATGGTAATAAACATGATTTCAGATGTATGGTTCTGAAACTCTACCACCGGGTCCTCCTCAGCCTCATTGGCTGCCTAATAACAACAGCAATGAAGTGGGAGCTGTGCAATTAAGATGCCTCTGTCAGTGGGCTCAATGTTCTTTGCTGGCCAGGGCTGCTTCTTTTACCAGTTTTGCTAAATCAGACTGACCTTGTTCCCCAATACCAGCTACATCCAGAGCAGCCATATACATAGTATAAATGGCATCAGTTTGCCTGCTGAAAAATATTGCTGTAGTACCAGCATTTGTCTAGGAATTCATGTGGCAGAGCTGATCCTGCAAAATACAAAAGATTGCAATATTGATATTGCAAGAATGAGGTGGTGAATGTTAATGCCATAAATTTCAATTCAAGGTTCATAAAGAATCTCATTCACAATAACAAGCACTGCTTGGGGCCACAGATTTAATTTAACAGAAATTCTCAAAGTGACCATTAAAACTGCTAATACATTCAGCCATTTCCTGTCTAATAATTTTTACAGCTTGAATCAGAGCTTAGTATAACTTCAATATTATTTTCTATGAAAGCCTGTCACATAATGTCCCAAAGGTGCTTTTTCAAGAGACAACTGGACTTTCTTGTTTTTCTTTGAAGACGGTTCACTTCTTATCCAAGAAGCTTTTTCAGCTCTGCCTGGATGGTGGGTAACGGAAGGATTTATATTCCTTGCAGACAGCTGGTCATTTGCCTTCTTTTAGAGCAGGGGTCTTCAAACTCGGCCCTTTTATGACTCATGGACTTCAACTCCCAGAATTCCTCAGCCAGCGTGCCTGACTGAGGAATTCTGGGAGTTGAAGTCCATGAGTCATAAAAGGACCGAGTTTGAAGACCCATGTTTTAGAGGGTTATTGAGGCCACTTGGAGGTTTATCTGTGTCCTCAGGGTCACCTGTCACATAATATTTTCAACTTTTTCTTGTCAAAGTCAGCTTTTTCTGTTCCTGTAGATGCACAATCATTAATGGAAAGTGTAAGGTATTTTTTGCACATATTGTGGCATAGTCTTCCTCACTGTCATTCCTTCCATGATTCATCAGCTTTATCTCCATTCAACTTCAGTTAATATTGTTGTTGACTGGAATTGTATCCTAATGCATTGATTACATTCCTCCCTCTGAGGTTGGAGAAGATACTCCAATATTGGAGGGCAATATACAACATTCCATCTCACTTGTTTGTGAAAGAACCAATTTGTATCACTGAAAGTCTTGTAATTGAGACAGAATGTACATATTGTGAATGAATGAATGAATTGGAAATCTTCGAAGTTGGAAACTTATTAAAATATATAGTGAGAAAAGAGTTGATTTAATAGGACTAAATCCCTTCTTCCCATACTTTCCAATACCCCAAATCTGGAATAAAAATCAGAAAATTAATTGGAATGCTTTAAAATGTATTTTCCTTGAATGCCTGTTATTGCTTACATGTTGTTATTGTTGTTGCTACTTTAAGCTAGTATGGGAACAAACAAACAAAAACTGATTGAGCAGAAAATTGCTGCTACTCCTTGGCCTGACCATTCTGTCAACCTTAGAGGTATTAGATCAATAGGAGCTGAGTTCTATGTAAAGAAATACAAATTTTTCACACTAATAGATTTCTTTAATCTTTTAAAAAATTCTTAAATCATTCTTTGAGGCAAAAATATTGGTTTTTTTCTTACTGAAATGCAATTCTATTACAGGCTGTAGCAGGCTAAAGGAGTATTAAAAGATTACAACATCAGTTTAGTATGGCACAGCATTTACATAATCAGATCATTAACACATTTATACATGAAGCTTATAAAGAAAATTGCTTAACAGATTTATCTGAACTGGCATGTAGGAAGAAATTAATCTTGTATTTAATTGTGTGCATCTCATGTAAAATGCAAGCTTTGAAGACATCATGAGAAGAACTAGCTCTCTAAAGAAGGCTTTAATGTTGGGAAAGAAGGAAAGGAAGAAACAAAGAGAATGATCAGCAGTAAAGTGAATGGATTCATTTATTGTGCGTTGAGTATATTATGGAAACCCTGAAAAACCAAGTTAGGAATAGATTGTCATGGAGAAAATTTATGTGCAGTAATCCTTGGCTTAGGCGTGGTCGTTTAATGACCATTCTTAGTTATGACAGCCTTGGAACAGGTAAGCTGGTAAAGCTTTCCAGGCATGCAGGCCTCTCCAGAACACATGACTGTATTCTGGGTGCTTGGCAATCTGTTCAAATTTATGATTGGTTGCCAAATGCCATGCAGTCATGTGATCACCATGTGCAATCTTCTCTGTTGACTTCCTAAAAAAGTCAGTAGGGAAGCTGGCAAAGAACATAAGTGGAGGGAATGTTGGATTTGAGGTCTGTTTGTCCAGCATGCCAAGAGATTTCTCCTCCCCTCAATACAGGGAGGAGAATCCTCCCACATATTGGAAGAATAGACCTTAAAGTCTGGCAAAGATACTAGAGAATGCCAGCATTTTAAGCCTTTTAGAACTCCGGTGCTTGCTAAAATTTTTCCATCCAGGTGGGCGGAGACAATGGCATTTGCTAAAACTACAATAAAAAATATTTAAAATTTATTGGACTCTATTACGTCTGTATAGAAAAGGATTGTCTATGATAGCATTTTGTTGGCACCTGTCTTTACGGTGTTCTATACTTAACTAAATTTTAGGAGAAAGGACTGTATAAATGCGATTGTGCAACAAAAGCTAAAATTTTCAAACAATGATATTATTTTGAATTATATACGATTACATTGGAAAAATTAATATATGGCCCCATTTACTCAATGGGTTGACAACCTGATTACTCTTGCTACCTATAATGGATTACCTATAGAGTAATCCATTGAGAGTGTGGTGGTGCATCAGCTTCCTCTGTTCCTGGAGGAAACTGATTGTCTGGACCCGTACCAATCGGGTTTCAGGCCCAGACACAGCACGGAGACGGCATTGGTCGCACTGGTGAATGATCTCTGGTGGGCTCGGGACAGGGGTTGTTCCTCAGTCCTAGTCCTATTAGATCTCTCAGCGGCTTTTGATACCATCGACCATGGTATCCTACTGTGGCGTCTCAGGGGATTGGGAGTGGGAGGCACCATTTTACGGTGGTTCTCCTCCTATCTCCTGGGCTGCTCGCAGTCAGTGTTGACGGGAGGGCAGAGATCCATCCCGAGGCCTCTTGTTTGTGGAGTTCCTCAGGGGTCGGTTCTTTCGCCCCTCCTTTTCAACATCTACATGAAGCCGCTGGGTGAGATCATTCGTGGTTTCGGGGTGGGGTATCATCAGTACACTGATGATACCCAACTTTTTCTTTCCACCCCGAACCAACCCAGTGATGCCCTTGCCGTGATGTCCCGTTGCCTGGAGGCGGTCCGGGTCTGGATGGGGAGAAACAGGCTTTGTCTCAATCCCGCCAAGACTGAGTGGCTGTGCATATCGGCATCTCTGGTCAACCAGACCATTCCACCTTTAACGATGGGGGGTGAGGTGTTACCCCCCGTTGATAGGGCTTGCAACTTGGGCATCCTCCTTGACTCCCGGCTCAATTTTGAAGACCACATAGGAGCCGTGACCAGGGGGGCTTTTGCTCAGGTTCGCCTGGTGCACCAGTTGCGACCCTACCTGGACCGAGATGCCCTATGCACAGTCACTCATGCGCTTGTGACCTCCCGTTTAGACTACTGCAACGCTCTCTACATGGGGCTGCCCTTGAGGACCACTCGGAGGCTTCAGCTGGTGCAGAATGCGGCTGCGCGAGTTGTGATGGGGGTTTCCCGATACTCCCATGTAACACCTCTACTCCGTAAGCTGCATTGGCTTCTTGTTGCCCTCCGGGTGAGATTCAAGGTGCTGGTAATGACCTATAAAACCCTAAATGGCTTGGGTCCGGGATATCTGAGCAAACACCTGCTGCCAGCATCAAGCTCCCTTTGTCCAGTGCGCTCCCACAGGGAGGGACTTCTCAGGGTGCCGCCGGTAAAAGATTGCCGGTGGGTAACACCCAGGGGGAGGGCCTTCTCAGTGGGTGTGCCTGCCCTCTGGAACCAGCTGCCCGTGGAGCTTAGGACTGCCCCTGACCTCCGTTCATTCCGCCGGGACCTGAAGACCTGGCTCTTCGAGCTCTCTGGCCCAGGCTGAGAATTTTAATTTTAATTTTAATTGGTTTTTTTTACTTTTTCAGGGACTGTTGTAATTATTTGTAATTGTTTTTAACTTTTGTATTTCCTGTTTTAATTCCCCTGTAAACCGCCCTGAGTCCTGCGGGAAAGGGCGGTATATAAATCCAATTAAATAAAATAAATAAATAGAAGTAGAGTTTGTATGGGAAAATATAATGAAATATGGGACTCTATTATACAAAATACAGTAGGTTAAAAATGTGACAATTATATAAATGTATTAGAAAAATATATTTATTAGAATAATTGCATTAGATTACTATATAAAGAATTGCAACTATTTACTGTTAAAATTATATACTGCACTTCTCCCACTTTGTCATAATTACTTCACTTTTTAAAATGTGCTTTATGTTTCTTCTCTTTCCTTTCCTTTGATAACGGATGAATTTCTGTTTTTGTGATTCTACCGCTAAACAGTTCATTATTCATGTATCTTGAAAATACTGTGATAATTATCAGAAACATGAATTCATTCTTGACTTTATCAGATTTTATCATGTATTAATATGCTTAACAGAATGTGGGAAAGCAGAAGCCACAATATAACTTGACAAAGGCAAAACATTTGACAAAATGCCCCAAGACATAGTGATTAGCAATCTAATTAGGTATAGGCCAGTGGTGGTGAACCTATGGCACACATGCCAGAGGCAGCACTCAAGCCCTCTCTGTTGGCATGCATGCTGCCACCAGCAGCATGTCTATCAGGCCACCACCGCCGCCCGGAGCAGGAGCCCTGCCCAGCACAAAGAAGGCAAAGCGGCCAACTAGCAAGCTCAAGTAGAGCAGAGGTCACCAACCACTGTCAATTGGTGGACTGGAAGAAAAGGGAGGGGGAAGCATTTTACATGTGTGCGTGTGCACACGGGGCCATGAGCATGCACATGCTGCAAATGGGGCGGGGCTAGTGCCTGCATGGTACTCACTAGTCCTGCCTCATTCTTGCATTGTGCAGCGCCTTATATCTGCACCCTGGAGCACTGCGGCGGCCGTATTAGAGCCTTGCAGCACGGTGGCCCATTTTTGCACCCCTGGTTTTTGCATGCCAGAGGTGGCACTCAGAGGTGCCTCCCTGCCTCCACCCCGAGGGCACCACAATGCTGATGCACCTCTGGCACTTTGCGATAAATAAGTGGGTTTTGGATTGCAGTTTGAGCACTTGGTCTCTAAAAGGTTTGCCATCACTGGTATAGGCTAAATGGCATGATATTAAATGAAGACATAGGTGGCTCCTACAAATTCAAAATGTGACCAATGGCTTATCATTAAACTTGAAAGAGGTGTTAAGCTGGGAACCATAGGATTCAGTCATAGGTTCTCTACCTTTAAAAAAAATAATTAATTAAATCATCTTTTTAAATTAATGACTTGGATATATAAGTGGAAAAATGCTTAATGAATTTGGAGCTACCTCCAAAAATGGGAATCTGTGAAAAGAAATAATCTCATTTGAACTGTACTGCAGAGGAATAAAGCAATCTAGTTCAACAAAATTCTGCCATTATGATAGTGCTATGCTACAACCATTTTCTCTTTTTCTTATAATTCACTTGAAACATGGAACAACTACAGTATTGGTGGGGTAGTTTCCAATGTTCTGGTAAAACTTTCTGACAGAAATGACATTGAGATTATCTCTGTAATGTCTTGGGATTTTTGCTTGTACTGATTCACATGTCTGTTTAAACGCTGCATTAACGGTTGCTCAATGGTGTGTATGTGTAACAGTTACTGACTAAGCCAGACTTGTTGTCTCCAGGGCTATCATTGGTAGATTTGGGCTGGGAATGGCCTCCTTCGAATCTATTGGTCGCCGCCTAGAGACCAACCATATAAATAGCTGCGCAGCAGCCCACGGTTTCAGGTCTGTTCTGTTTGACTTCAATAAAGCATGTTACTGTTTGGAACCTTCCATCTTGCTCAATGCCTGCAAAGAACTGGCTACACAACAATCTCCACTATCTCTTTTTTCTTGTTTCTAACTATTAACCTCTTGGATTTTAGGAATCAGAAAAACAATAACATAAGTTTTGATAGATTGCTTGCATTTTTGTGAATGGTCAGGCAGAAGACTTGGAAAAGTCTGAGCTATTTCAGATGGAACAATGATATTTTCCTATATTTCAAAATGAAGTGTCTTGGTATAGTGATCATAATTACACGCCTAATTATATGTATACATACTAGTCTTTACTTAGATTAGGAAAATGTGACAGTTAACAAAATAATGTAACATTTTCTTCTAAGCCAATGTAGTAGACCTTTCACCAAATTTGTCAGAAAATTGTTTTTTTGTAAAAGTGGGGAAACTTAGGAAGTCTTTCAAAAGATACTTCCAATTAGAATTATTAGAAGGGTGGTTTCTTTCTTTTTATAAAACAGCTTCACTTCTATTAACATTCCTTGCACATCCTTGTACTATTTTCAATGCAAGGATCCAGGACTCAAATGTAAGTCTACAGTCCTGCTGGAGAATATAAGAAACAAACTGAGATGGTGTCAAATTCAAGTGGAACTAACATTAAAAAGATTGTTGTTTCTTGACTTCCGGTGGCGGCGCGGCGCCGAAGACAGCCTTCCCGGGCTGCCCGCGGCTCAGCTGTTTGTTTTTTCGCCCGAAACAGCGCCGATCAGCTGTTCGGGCGAAATTGAAGCCCCCTCCTCGGGAGAAGAGGAGGGGGTGAGGCCCCAGGTAGGGGTAGAGTTCTCCGGGGCCGCCTGAGCTTGGAGCTTGGGCGGCTGAAGGATTGAACTCCCCCGAAGCCTGGGTTGCTCCCAGCTGGCCGGCGTCTCTGCTCCAAACTTCTTGGAGCAGAGACAGGCATCTGCGAACCATCCCTGCCTGAAGAAAGGACTATGATTTAAAGGAGCAGGCAGAGCGGTACAAGAGGCAAAGGTGAAGAGGATTATTTTACTATACTCTCTAGCTTGTTGGACTTTTTAAACTTTAAGTGAAAGTGCGTCATAATTGAGGACTAAAAGATGGCGGCGAAACCTCCCCCTAAAACTCTTCGGAGTGGTGGATCCTCGCCGGTGCAACAATCATCACTACAGGCGTTGCACCCTCCTGAAGCGCTGACATCGAAGGACTTACGAGATGCTCTGGATAAACTTTTGGAATCAATCAATCAATCAATGGGTGATAAATTTGCACAGATGGAGGAGAAATTGGAGAAATTGGAGGAGAGAATGGAAGAGAGGATGGAACAGAAGTTCAGCGTGATGAAGGTAGACATTTTGTCTTCAGTGCATAAAGTGGCGGAATGTGTGGAAGAATTAGATGAAAAAATGGATGATCTGGCTCAAAGGAATGCTATATTAGAAGTAAAAGCACGGGAGAATGAAAATGCAAGAGACAAAGTGGAAAGGGAGTTAAGCCTAGCCCAATATTACCAGATGCAGTTTGCTGTCAGAATCAGAGGTTTAAAAGAGAATATTAAAGAAGATTTAAAGCAGCTGATCTCTGAGGCTCTCGAAGTGGTATTAAACCAGCCAGCATCTGAAATAAGAGCAGCTATGGATAAAGTGTTTCGGGTGAATTCATGGATTGCCAGACAGAGAAAGTTGCCTAGAGATGTGGTGGTTTATTTTGCAAAAAGAGAGATTAGAGATCAAGTTATACAAGCTGCCTATGATGCTAAAGTTGTGATTGCTGAACAAGAAGTCTTGGTTTTAAAAGAAATTCCTCCAAGGATTTTAAGGGGAAGGAAGGATTATACATTTCTCGTGCATGAGCTTAAGCAAAGAGATATAAGGTTTAGATGGGAGATTCCAGATGGGCTGATGGTGATGCATGAAGGTAAAAGGTATCGGCTGATTACTGTGAAGCAAGTGTGTGATTTCTACAATAATGTCTTAAAAGCAACCCCATTAACACTTCTGGAAGCTGGAAAGGGATCTGGAGAAGGAGAACATCAAGAGGATGAAACAGAGGAAAGTGGTGCTGGAGGAGATCAAGCTACAACTTCTTTGGATGATCCTAGAGAGCAAAGAGTAACGCGTGCTGCTTTAAAACGAGCAAAGAAAATAAAAGAACAAGATCAGCAAAAGTCTTCAGATTCTTCACAACGTACATATAGTCAAGCTGTGGGAGGAGCACGGCCTAAAGAAGTTAGTCCTATCAAAGCTGTGGTCCAAGAGCTTCTGGAGGATATGCATGGCAACTAAATTTCTAACCTGGAATGTTAATGGACTAAATTCACCGCAGAAGAGGAAGAAAGTTTTTCAATATTTAAAACAATTTAAGATAGATGTTATATGTTTGCAAGAAACGCATATTAGAGTTTTGGATCAAAAGCATTTATTGAACTCGAGACTGGGTACGCAATTTGTTGCCTCTGCAGAGAATAAGAAAAATGGAGTGGTTGTTTATGTTAAAAGTGCCTTAACAGCAGACTTAATTGAAGCAGATAAGCATGGAAGATATGTTATGATTGAGCTGTTGTTAGAAGGTAAAAAGACGCTTCTAGTTGGATTATATGCACCTAACCAACAACAAGCTGATTTTTTTAGCTTACTCCACACAAAGCTTACCCAGTTGGATTATAAATCTTTTATTTTTATGGGAGACTGGAATGGTGTTTTGGATGTACAGTTGGACAAGGCTGGAGCTTTTAAGCGCATTCCAAGTCATGCTAGACTGCCTAAATCTTTTTTTGAAATGAAGGATGACCTGGAATTGCGAGATATTTGGCGTGAGAGACACTTGCAGGAGAAGGATTATACTTTTTATTCTGACAGACACCAATCTTTTTCGAGGATTGATTTTATTTTGTTGACTAATGATTTTTTTTTGAGAACTAAAAAGGTGAAGATTTGTGCAAGAACTATTTCTGACCACAGTCCAGTTTGGTTGGAGATTGATAAGGAGAAAAGAGACAGGTGCTCGTGGCACGTAAATGAGAATTTGTTTAGAAATCAGAGAAATGTGGAAGAATGCAAACAGCGGATGAAGGATTTTTTTGAGATTAATATGAATAAGGGTACCTCTATGGACATGGTTTGGGATGCTAGCAAGGCCTATATGAGAGGGGTGTTGATATATATGAATAATAGACATAGACGTGCAGTGGAAACTAGAAGGAAAGAACTGGAGAATGAAATAAAGGAAAAAGAAAAGGCTTTGATTTTGAATCCAGAGGATGTGAAGATCAAGGAGGCTATTAGACTGCTAAGAGGACAATTTGATAAATTAATGGCAGATCAAGTGGCAACCAATCTGCGGTTTGCTAGGCACAATACTTTTTGCAATGCTAATAAACCAGGCAGATGGTTAGCTTATAGATTGAGGAAAAAACAAAGGGCCTCTAATATAGATAAGATTGAGTATAAAGGAAGGGTTGTGTTTCAACAGAATCTTATTAAGGATGCTTTTGTGGATTTTTATTCGAAATTATATACTAAAGAGGAAATTAATGTAAAAGATATTGATATATACTTGGAGAATGCTAGCATCCCGGTTCTTACGCAAGTACAAAAAGAGGGGATTAATCAACTGATTACAGAAGAAGAAATTCTTATAGCAATTAAGGAACTGAAGGTGGATAAAGCGCCAGGCACGGATGGCTTGACTGCGGCCTATTATAAAAATTTACAATTTGAGATGATAAAGCCGTTAAAGGAACTGTTTCAGACAATTCAGAGGGGGGGAAAGGTGCCACCGTCTTGGAGAACAGCTTTTATCTCTTTGATTCCGAAAGAAGACCAGGATGCTACTCAAGTTAAAAATTACAGACCGATATCGCTTTTAAATACAGATTATAAGATATTTGCTAAGGTTTTGGCTAATAGACTGATGAGGGTGATTCATGGGGATCAAACGGGGTTTATTAGTGGTAGGCAAATGAAAAATAATGTGAGACATATAGTTGATGTGTTAGAGTTTTTGGAAAGGCACAACCAGATCTCTGCAGCGCTAATCTTTTTAGATGCTGAAAAGGCCTTTGATCAATTGAATTGGCAATTTTTGTTGAAAGTTTTAGATAAAATGGATTTTGGGGAAAAATTTTTACAGCCGATTAGGGCATTATATCAAAAACAAACTGCCCGAATCATAGTTAACAATAGCCTGACAGCAGCATGTAATATTGAGAAGGGCACAAGGCAAGGGTGTCCGTTATCGCCCTTGTTATTTGTGTTAACATTAGAGATACTATTGGTTAAGATTCGGAACTCGGAAAAAATTAAGGGGATACAAGTTGGAGATCAGGACTATAGATTGAGAGCATTTGCAGATGATCTGGTTGTTACAGTGACCCAGCCAGAGAACTCTGTTGTGGACCTGATGGAGATAATAACACAATATGGGAAGGTTTCTGGATTTAAAGTAAATACACAGAAAACTAAAATTTTGGCTAGAAATATGACAGTTTCACAGAAGGCTCTCTTAGAAGGATTAACTGGATTTGAGATTGTTAAAAGGGTTAAATATCTGGGGGTGATTTTGTCGCCCTCTAATACAAAGCTATATAAAAATAATTATGAAAAACTATGGGGGAAAATTCAAAAAGAATTGGAGAGTTGGCAAAAATTGCAATTGTCTTTGTTGGGATGGATTGCAGCAGTGAAAATGAATGTCCTGCCCAAATTTTTATTTTTGTTTCAAATGATACTGATTCTTAAGAAAGATTCTAACTTGGAGGAATGGCAGCGTGGTATCAATAAATTTGTGTGGGCAGGGAAAAAGCCACGAGTTAAACTTAAGATTATGCAGGATACTCGTGAGAGAGGTGGCCTTAAATTGCCTAATTTTAAACTATATTATGAAGCTGCTGCATTAGTAGGAATAAGCGATTGGATTAATTTGACGCAATTGAGGTTATTAAATCTTGAGGGCCATGATTTGTTGTTTGGCTGGCATGCATATTTGTTGTATGATAAGAAGGTAGATACTGTGTTTAGGATGCATATTTTAAGACAGGCATTGCTGAGAGTTTGGAAGAAGTATAGACATAAGCTAAGCAGCAAGATACCATTGTGGGCAATTCCAAAACACGCAATAGAAAATATACATGCTGGTTTCAAACATGATGTGACTACGTACAAGGAAATTTTAAGCCTGGAAAGGAATGTTTGGTGTTTGAAATCATATAGCCTCTTGCGAGAAGAGAAGGTTGTTCAAACTTGGTTTCAATATATTCAATTACGGGCCAGGTGGAAAGAAGACCAGAAAAATGGATTTACAATGACTGATGAAAATTTGATAAAGCAGATTAGAAATCAGGGACCAGCACATATTAAACGGATATATCTTGCATTGATAGAGATTGACTCGGAAACAGAGCTTGTTAAGGATTGTATGATAAAATGGGCCCAAAACATCCAGGAAGTTATTACAATGGACACGTGGGAAAAGATTTGGGTGAGGAACGTAAAATTTACTCAAGCTCAAAATCTAAGAGAGAACTTTTACAAAATGTTTTATAGATGGCATCTAGATCCTAAAAAGCTTGCAAGTATGTATCCGAATTATCAGCCTAAATGTTGGAGGTGTGGTGATGAAGATGCAACATATTTTCACATATGGTGGACATGTAAGAAGGTTAAGGCTTTTTGGATAAAAGTCTGGTGGAATATGCAGAAGATTTTTAAACAGAGGATAAAGTTTTGTCCGCAACTTTTTTTGTTGGGAATAATTGCAGACG
This sequence comes from Vipera ursinii, assembly GCF_947247035.1. Lineage (NCBI taxonomy): Eukaryota > Metazoa > Chordata > Lepidosauria > Squamata > Viperidae > Vipera > Vipera ursinii. Next base: position 29,150,988 of record NC_139514.1, on the reverse strand, counting down.
CTACAGTTGTGGACACCAAGCTGATGTTGAACTTAATTACGGCGGCAAGACTTTTGATAGGCCAATATTGGAAGAAAGAGGAACTGCCGACCATAGAAGAGTGGACTTTAAAGGTTTCCGACCTGGCAGAGATGGCGAAGATTTCGGCCTATTTGAAAGATCATTCGCAAGAACGTTATATTATGGAATGGAGAAAATGGATTGAGTTTATCCAGAACAAGTATAGGGTTAAGAAGTTTTATGTAGCATTCGAATAAGTCTTCTTTCGTTTTTTTTCTTTTTTTATTCTAGTTTTTTATATATATTTAATATTGTTAAGGTGTGTCTTATCCTATATAAGCTAGAGAGTGATGGATTTTAGAATTTATAGTTGTTAGTATATGGTTGTTTATGATTGCCTTTTTATATATATATACCTTGTATTTAGCTCTGGGAAGCCGGGGGTGGGAGGGGGGGGTGGAGGGAGGGGGGAGGGAGGGAGGTTGGGGGGAGGTAGGGGGGGAGCAGGGAGGGGGAAGGGGTTTTTTTTTAAAGGAAAACTGTATTTTAAAACTTTTCAATAAAAAATAAAAATAAAAAGATTGTTGTTTCTTTTTTCAAATCACTGCTGAATCCTATCTATTTAACCCTCAAACAGACCTGAGTATAAAGACTAGCATAGGACAGCTATAAGCTCATTTATGGCCTTCACAACTAGAATACTTCATAATCTTTTGACATTTCAGTACGTGATCAAGAGAGGGCAACATTCTCCCTAAACTAGGATAAATAAAGTGTTCTGTCATCACAGAGCCTTTTCTTTCTAGGAAAAAGCTTGCACTATGAAATGGCATTAAAGAACAACATTCATTTTAAACTCTTTTTTAATTAATGTGCCTGTGTATGGAGATAGAGCCTGATTTACACCTTTGACTTGCTGAGGACAATTTATTTCACATCTATAAATAAAGCTAAGCTCCTTTTTGTTATGCCAACTCATGATTCCTTAACCTTCTTTTATATAAGCAGATGGGTGTGGCAGCTGCCTTTTAGAAAGGGTCATTAAGGCACTGGCTAGGGCTGGAGATTTGGCAACAAAATCTAAAGTATCGGACATGCCCTTTTTTTTGGAACAAGGAATACAGGCACAAATATGCATGGAAAGGGATGTAGCAGTGAAAAAGAATTTGTGGGAGGATGCCCTGTTTTTAATTAATGTTGCATGAACATGTACTCAAGTACCAAAAAAAAAAAAATGTAGGCACATGGGAAACAATCAGTTAATGGAAATAAAGGATGAAGTACTGCATGTTATTAATGTGGATCTTAATTATGAAGCAGACTGGTTTTTAAGGCTCAGCTCACTCCAGCAAGATTATAATTTGTTTTGGATGTTTGTGTGTGTAAATATATATATATATATCTAATTGTCAGGAAATTTCTCCCTAGTTCTAGGCTGGATCTCTCTTCAATGATCGTCTACCTGTTGCTTCTTGTCCTGTCCTCAGATCAGTGGAGGGATTCAGCCAGTTCGCACCACTTCGGCAGAACCTAATTTTTTGTTGCCCAGGCCCAGAATGGACTTCCAGAAGCAGCATCCACACAGAGAACTGGTTGTTCACATATTTGAATCCCACCATTGCTTCCAATGCTGTTGGAGAATAGGTCAATCTTATTTATTTAAAAATACATATAGGAGCAAAATTGTTGGACAACTAAGAATTAAAAGAAAACATAACGCCAAAATCAAGGAACCTAACCAATCAAATACCAAACACACATATACAGTGCTAAGCTCTGCAAAAAAACCTGGCTAGTGCCTGAAGCAGGCTAATACAGTAGTGGCCATTTGCATCTTTTTTGGGGGTGGAAAAACTGTTCAATAATCTTCTAATATGATTTATAGAGGGTTATTTAATACATTTTAATACTTAAATTTCTGAGATTAAAGGTTCATCATGAAAGTGATTGAGTCCCAAATTAAATATTTAGAAATAATAAAATCATCTAGTAATTGAATGCTGTAATTTTTACGGGGTTGTGCCACAGTTGAAAAAAAAATACTTATTTAGTTTATATGGCTTCCCATCTCAAACTCATGACTTTCAGCAGCTAACAACAATTAAATGCTGTGCAAAAACAATATGAAAAATTCCACAGAAATACAGTTGGCAACTTAAGTATTAAAACAAATATTTTTATAAATCAAGATAAAAATTGATATTATGCAATAATCACAAAATAAACATAGAGTGAATAAAATGTAAATACATTCATGATGAAAACCTTGGAATTAATGTTGCATTATAAAACTGTAGTTACATTAAATTGTTACTACTGATTTTAGCATCTTTGATGTTCATTTACTTGAAATAAAATATAACAAAAATGGGATAAAATCATTTATCTCTAACATCAATGTATTTTATGACTGTGGATAAACAGAGAAATGTACTGACAGTTAAAAACCTTTACTGGAAAAGAAAGACTACAAAAAAGGTGTAAAATGCTGTCATAGTACATGCTCTAGAAAAATGGGACAGCTTTCTCTGGAAAATAATAGTTGATATATCTTATCATAATGTCACAGTAGTTGTCCCAGTGTAATGGTAGGCAGTAGAGGCAGTAGAATCTTGAAATCTTATCTATATGGAAAAAGAAGAAAAGGACAATATAAATTCATTGTATGCATTATAAATTATTGTATAATTGTAACATTTTTATGCATAGGTTGATTCCATATTATGAATTTGAATTCATAATGAATGTGAATTTATTGTTTAATTTGAGCACTTGTTGCAATGTTATAAAAGGGTTGCCATTTCTAGACTATGTCTAGATATAGTCATGTGAATAGGATATGTCAGTTCAGGGTTAAGAGACAGGTACAAAAGAGGGCAGAGCTGCATTTTAGCTGAGATGTAATTTCTTCACTGTATTGTCTTCACCTAATATAGGAGGAACAACTTTCAGCAGCTTGCGGACAGTTTCTAGAGCATGTACTATGACAGCATTATCCAGAGCCTCTACTGAGGGATTTTGGAGGGAGAAATTGGAGTTGAAATGGATACTTAAATATCTAGAAAAGCTCTATTTTGTTACTTTGGTTCCTTTAATCTCCAACAAATATGAACAAGCCCTCCCCCAATTTAGTGCTACTATTATTATTATTATTATTATTATTATTATTATTGTTGTTGTTGTTGTTGTTGTTGTTGTTGTTGTTATTGATCATCACACAGTCAGCCAGATTTTCAGACCGGATTTGGCATTTTTGTCTTCCTATCGAGTCCTTACCAAAGACCTGGGATAGGTAGATGTGGATGTTTGATGTTTGATGTTATTACAGATATTGTTGCAGGATGGAATTGACTAATTGACTAATGGCGAATTTGTCAATGCCAGTGGTGTTCAAGTGGTGCTCCAGTTGTTTTGGGATTGCATCCAAGGCGCCTATTACTATTGGCTCTACCCTTGCTTGCCTTTGCCACAGTCTTTCTATTTCTATTTGTAGGTCTTTGTATTTTGTTATCTTCTCCAGTTCTTTCTCGTCTATTCTGCTGTCTCCAGGCACTGCCATGTCCACTATCCAGCCTTTTTTGTCTTTCTTATTGACAATTGTTGTGGTTGTGGTTGTTGTTGTTGTTGTTGTTATTAATAATAATAATAATAATAATAATAATAATAATAATAATAATAATAATAATAATAATAATAATAGTAGTATTTTACTTCTGAGACAGTGTTGACTCTTGGCAAAGGCCTGGACAAGTCCCTTCAGTTTTCTTGGAAAGATTTTGGAAGTGGGGCTGAGAGAGAGAGACCAGCCAGTTGTCTTTGCATCTAAGTATAGGAGTAAAACTCAGGGTCTCCTGATTTCTAGCCTGATGCCTAAACTGCTATACCAGATTGGGTCTTTGCACTTTTAAACTTCTCCTTAATATGCACAATTATGGCACATCTTTTATTCACCCATCCCAGACCTATCTCACAATCCTGAGTGCAATACTTATTAGCGTGATGCAAAAATGAAAACAACTCAAATAGATACTCCCAGTCTCAGATGCAAACTTGTGATATATTATTTTACCATTAAATATTTAGAAACAAGAAATCACATAGTAATATTCTTGAGCTTTGGTTATTGGAGGTAACATATAAAAACATTCAAAAGAGAAAAGCTGAAATTGAAGGGCTGTTTTTGATATGACACTTTTTGGAATTCTGACTCAGAACTCTATAAAAGCAGATACTTAGGAAGCACATTCAGATCATAATTCAACTGGTTATGTAAAAGGGAACTTAAAAGAAAGTGAGACCAACCACAGACTGGATGATCAGTGCCGGATGACAACACAAAACCTCTCTAAAAGAACATGGGCTGAATCAGTTTAGCTTCAAGTTGTAAGTCAAAGTGAAATGTGAATTATTTTGCCAAGCATCTAGAAAATATGTATGTGTTACACAATCCTATTCCTATGCAATAAGTACTTACTCAAAGCAGCAATTACTTCAGTAACAGCGATAATAAAACAGCAGGTAAAATCTCACTAAAACCAGCAGTTCCACAAATGTCTGTGAAAATAGATCTGTCTCTACCCTTACTCAGATATTAAAACAAATATGAAGGATTTAAATAAGAACTACTTCTATGCACTGCTACATTTTAATTTAAGAACAGGGGGGAAATTTGTGTTCCAGGCTCTTGTGGTGAGGAAAATGCATATATAGTCCTATGTAGGGTAGAGAAAAATTAGAATATGCTTTCATATAAAAACCAAAGTGATGGCTATCTCTGGATTTGATGGTTGTCTGTGAATAAAATTAGCTTTGCTTATCATCAAATGAGCTCATACTTAGAATGAAAAGCTATAAAAAAATGAGTCATCTACTATATATGCACCATAGAGATCTGGACCATTTGTTGTTTAGTTTACCTTGACTTGACTTGGTTTCATCCTAACCATATGTAACAGAAAATGGAACATGCCTGTTAATTCTATAATCCAATTATATAACTGTTCATAACAAACAGGTTAACTTCCAACAAGAAAAATATAAAGTGTGGAATGAAAGGGCAGTATTGAAGCTTGAGATTAGTGATAATATGATCCAGTAATATCTCTTTGCTTAAATTTGAATTCCCATAACAAGATGGATTATATCCTACGATATTGAAGAGATAGCTGAAAGCTTATATATTATTCTTGAGTATGTTTGAAGAAGAGGTGAAATGCCACATGACTAGAGAATAAATGTTATTTCTTTTCAAAAAGGGGTAAAATGAAAATGAAACCATCTATACTGTACTTTAAGAAATATACTTTAAGCACTACACTTTAAAAGAATGAAGAGCAATTGGCAAAGTCTCAGAAAGGGACAATGAAATAATCAGGGTGCTAGAAATGAAGGTCTAAGGAAAAAAGATTGAAAGAGAAAAGATGACTGGAGGTAATATGATAGCACTTTTTAAAATTAGCAAAAGAAGATTATATTAAAAAAAGATCAAGACCTGTTTTCTGTCATTCTAGAGTACAGGACACTGAGTAATAGATTGACTACAGTATTGAAGGAAAAGTCTTCATCATGGTTCAGTCCAAGCCAGGAATAAACAACATGGGGACTGCTTTAGAAAGAAGGTTGCAGTTTATTGAAGAGGAGAGTCAGACAGAAAGATGGCTCTAGAAGGAAAAAGGAGCGAGCACATGTAGGGAGTGGGTTTTTATACCTTCTGGGGCTCTTGAGGTTGTTTCCTGTTCCTGTTTGAGACTTTGTATTTCCTTTGTATTTGGCATCTGTGGGTTAATCCTATTATGTCCTGTCTTAGGGTTTGGGTGGGGTATGTAGATTTTAGGTGTCTTTGTCTTCTTAATCTTCTAGCTGGGGACTTCAACCTTATCTGCATTTCTACAGAGCTGGTTTCTGCTTCGGGGAGGGAGACTTTGGACTATTAAGAAAAACTGGCCATGCTTTTCTGCCTCTTTAAGATCCTTGTAGGAAATATATTTTTCTACCCTTTTAATATTTCTTTCTCTGGGAGGCTGACTTCCCACAACAGGAAAACAGATTCTGAATGATAGAAAAAACTTCCTCACAGGAAGATCAGGTGTCCAAAGAGTAAAATCTTCCATTATTTCTAGGTCTCTTCTCACTGAAAGTTCTGCAGTCTGATCCAAGAAGGCATTAAACAGGTGTTCCACTTGACTTGCTGGTTTATAATGCATAGTGACAGTATCATTGTTATTTCCCCTTCCTTGTATTTATAACCTTGGGACATAGTCTTTCCTGCATTTGCATGCTCATTATTTGATGCCCACACTTCTTGTGCATTTTTTTATTTATTACTAAAATTTCTATGCTATTCCATTCCAGATATGCTCTAAGTGGCTAAAAGCACTGTCCCATTCACTGTAGTCAGCATCATGCTACTTTCTGGGCTTTCTTCTCTTTCTCTCAGAGAATTCTATCTGAAGCCTTTCTAGATCAGATTGGCAAGTTGCCTTCCAAATACATTCTTCTCAGTTCTTGTGAGGTGCCACCCACCTCTTGCAAGGATCCCTTACAGCGGAAATGCATCCCATTGTAAAACAACAAAAACAACAACAAACTGTTCCCATTGGCACTGTCCGTGTAGCCAATTATTTGCTACAGCATTTTTCCTCTTTTCCTGGGCTATGTAATTCAACAGGAATAAGTAAAAAAAAATCTATCTCTTGTCCTCATTCATAGTGTCTTGTAGTGTCTTCAGTGCTATGCCATTTCTTTCCACATGAATCAGGAGAACAAGGTAATTGTCAGTGGTCTTAAAAAGTCATGGAATCCTTTCTTTCATGTCCCAAACCTGAGTCCCAAAGAAGTAATAATCTTCTCTTAACAGGTTATCAGAACAACTGCTCTATCACACATTTTAACAGATAAATACCTTAAATGTAGTAAAAATCAGAAACATAATGAAACAGATGATACTATCAAAGCAGAAGGACTTGGGGGAGATGACAATTGATTCAAAAAGCTCAGAGAAATAAATGGCTTTGCTTCTTATCTAAAGAGAATAGATTTTTTTGAACCCCCTGAGGAGCTTCAAAGTCTGGACAACATAATACAAAAATTTCTATCTTTAGGTCCAAGCTGCTTGTACTTTTAAACATAAAATCTATTTTAGGGTCTCTGATGCTGGACACAAATATGATACAGAAAGAGAAGACAGTCATTTAGTATCCATTCTGCTTAGAAAGCACTCAACTGAACCGTGTCATAAATGGACAGACAACAATAAAGTTATACAATAAGAATAGTTGTCTTGATTTATATAGATGCAAATGTAAATATATGTACCGATATAAATATTCAGTCTGAATATAGGCCTTCTAGTGACTTTTTAACAAATGACAACAAAAATAAATGGAATAATATATTGTACATAGACTTGATTGAAACTGCTCCTCACTCCTCCGCATGGGACTTGTTGGATATGCCTAGAGAAGACATTCCTAGCCTAAAATGCCTAGACCAGAAAGAGATAATAAAACAGCATATGCCTCCCCTAGGAAATGTTTATTTTTCACTCCATGTAAGAGGCAAAGTTCCCAGGTCAACATGTACTGCCAAACATGGCTCCCCTGGAGGATATTGAGCGGTGTTTTCTAAAGAAAAGAAAACAAACAAAACAAAAATGAAAATCTGCAGCTTTCAAAATGTTCAGAACAGTCAGGGTCTCGTGGGTTTTTGGGTATTTCCATTTCAGTTTCCAAAATGCTGTGACAATTCTTATTTGTGCTTCAGCCAGGCATGATTGAGAAAGCCTCAGTTCAGAGAGGAAGAAGGAAAGTAGCTGTTCTCAAAAGTAGGATGAGAATTTGCTACATGGTGCCTAAAGATAAGGAACAGGCAGGGATGCTAGAGAGTCCAGTGCAGAAGCTTTCCAAAAGCTTTCAGTTGGTGAAATGTGAGGAACAACAAAGAGAATAATACTGGGGAAGAATAAAGTAATGGATCTGTTTATTTTCAGTGTTATTAATGATACCCCAAACCCCCAAACTAGATATCATTTTGGTGGTGTAAACAGCCACTATATCAGATATCTTCTTCTTCTTCTTCTTCTTCTTCTTCTTCTTCTTCTTCTTCTTCTTCTTCTTCTTCTTCTTCTTCTTCTTCTTCATCATCATCATCATCATCATCATTGTCTTGTTCTCCATTTCCCACAATTGAGTGATTACCCTTAAGGAAAAAAATGTTCTCACTGGTGCCAATGCAACTTTCTTCTAATCACCCTCCCAGGGTGAGGATTTTTGTCAGCATTATGCGTGAGGAGTGAAATGTTCTTTTAGCATGCTGTGGACTTAATAAAAATCACTTCCCATGGTTGATCTTAAAATATTCTGCTTGGCCGTAAGACTCCATTATTTCAAAGATATTATAAAGAAAACAAGTTGCAGAAGAAAGCAATAATCTGGGGTCTGTTGATTGCTGGAGGATCTCTTCATGTTGTAAAATGAGGTCCTCATGTTTCTCTGCAAAACAAAACTGAACAAAATACTTCCTCCGCATAGGTAAATCTTTTGCACATTTCCCGAGCTGTCTGCAGGGGCGATGAAAACACTAGAGTGACAGCACAGTGCAAGCTCTGCTCTTTTGTATATGTGGTATTACTGTGGATGAAATAAGATATTTGGTATTGGCAATAGTATGGTACTCAGAGGTTCACAAGCCATTCAGAGAAGATGTGTATATGTGTGTGCATTATATCATAAACATAAATGCATACAAGCAAATAGAATTTGTACAATGAAGAGCAAATATTAGATAATGATTGAATGGATTACTAAAATGTGTAAGTGGTTATGAATAATGAATATCCTTCACTTTAAAGCAAGGAGCCTACTCTGTCATTTAAAGTTTCAGTTCAGAAGTGTTCAGGAAGCTCTATTCAATCTCTTCAAAATAAAATGTAACATTAAAAATTAAGATATTTTTTAGGAGCCATTAGGGCCCATAAGTAAATAAAAGCCCCATTGCTTGTATGAGACATTTGTTTTTGGCACTCTTTTACTTCAGATGACATGAGAATAGATTCTAGCCTGGCTCATTTGCAAATTAAAGGTAATGTGGAAATCTTAATTCTTTGGAAAAATGTTCTTAAAGTATCCCCTCAGTGCCTTTTGACTAGCAATCTTGTCAAAATTACTTATTACTTGTATGGAGATAAGAAGTTATATAGCTCATAATTTTCAGGTATTACTGCAAACTAAATGTCATATCTGCCAGAAGTTCTTCTCTGTCTCAGAACAGAAAATTAAATTCTGTACATATCAAGTCAGTAGTTAGGCCGACCAACTGCTCAGTAAAGTTGTAGCTCATATTCCAAACCCATGTTCTAAAAGAAACTCCTGTAAAAAACAAATCCTCCATTGATTGCTGTAAAATTACATGAACTGCAAAGGCAACTGTTTTATTCCATTTTTAATATTAAGTTACCGGTAATATTATTTTAACGGTGATATAATTTACAGTTTTGTTGTCAATGCTGAGATTTCCAGAATTTAAGGAAAATGTGTATTTGATATTGTGCTAAAAACTCTACTTGCCCTTCATCTTGCATATTTAAGGCTAAATTCCAACTTTGTGTAGCTTGCAGTCAAAACCTCTGCCTAAATGATGAAACCTTCATAAACCTAAATGATGAAAATCTTGCTTTTAATTGGTGAACAAAGCAGGAAGTCTAGTCTCTGTCTAGTCTTATTTGGAAGCAATGTATTTGTGTACTGACCCTACCTTTATCAGTCATGTGACAGCTATTTGTCCTGTACTTCCTATCTTCTAGTTCAGGGGTCCCCAATCCCTGGTCCGTGGTACCAGTCCACGGCATGCCAGCAACCAGTCCGCACAAACAAGCAAAGCCCCATTCGCAAGATGCAAGCAGCACACAAAACCATGCACCGTCCGGTCGGCGGAAAAACCTCTCTCCACAGAACTGGTCCCTGGTGCCCAAAAGGTTGGAGACCTCTGTCCTAACTTGCTCCAGAAAGCCAATTTCAAACTGCTGGGGATAAGAACTCCCCAGGTATTGAGTAGGCTGGTTTTGTTCTCTAATACCCTCAATAGATTGCAATGTGGTAGGGTTCAACCTTTGGCTCACTGGCCTTATGCATGAGGATGTCCTATTAACCATTTATAGACGTTATATTCTCATATCAGTTCTATTTCAACAGAAGATGATATAAAATACTCTGGCCTGGAAGTCATGTTTTGCCTTATTTCCCACAGAAGACTTCTCATGAAAGCATTTTAAGGTGCATTGAAGAAGTAATCTTCAGAAGATGGATATCTGCTTAACATCAACTTGCCAGGCAGATCTGCTTTGGGCAACTTTATTTATCTGGCTGGTGGGCTCTGCTGTGGCTGTGAGAGAGGCCAAACATTTTACTTGCACAGCTTATTTATTTTTATTTTTGGGGAGACTGGGTATGGGAACACCAATCTTGTGAAAGAATGAACGCAGCTCTTCCAGGAGGTTGATATACCTACTGATGAACAAAAATAAGTCAAAGAAGAACTTGCAAGGCTTTCTCTTAAATAAAATGTATTAATTGCTTTTGCTGTCAGGAAAAAAAACTCCTTCCCCCCATCTTTTTTTTTTACAATAAATTGTTTTATCTCAGTAAATAATCTAGTATTAATTAAATATGAGACTATTCTGTTGTGGGAATGCAATCAACAGTTGCTGGAAGTTTTTTCAATATCTCAGGCTGGCTCTTAGAAGAACCATCTCTATTTTTTCTCCATTTTCTTTGGACTATGGCAATGGGGCAGATATGTAGGTATTGTCCATGAGGGGAATTCAATCTCTTGTTTCCCATGTTTTCTATGAGACAAGGAATTAGTATTCTCAGAATAACAAATACACAAATCGATAAATAATAAAACCAGGGCATGGGAACTCATCTTTATCCTGCCATGTATCCAGGAGATTAACTGGTAGCTGTTTTTCCTACCAGGAGATGATACTGGGTAGGAGAGGAAACGATAGTGAGGAATATACCTATGAAGCCTTTTCTGTGAGAGCAGTAATATTACCTAGCCTCATTGTGAGGTGTGGAGAATGTAATTTTTTTTATATCAATATACTCAAGGGCAGGAGTAATGCATAGGAGTGCATTATCTGGATCCGTACCAATCGGGTTTCAGGCCAGGGTACAGCACGGAGACAGCATTGGTCGCACTGGTGGATGATCTCTGGCGGGCTTGGGATAGGGTTTATTTCTCTATCCTGGTCCTATTAGATCTCTCAGTGGCTTTTGATACCATCAACCATGGTATCTTGCTATGACGTCTCCAGGGGTTGGGAGGCACCGTTTTACAGTGGTTCTCCTCCTACCTCTCGGGCCATTTGCAGACGGTGTTGGCAGAAGGACAGAGGTCAACCCCGAGGCCCCTTGATTGTGGGGTGCCTCAGGGATCGGTCCTCTCTCCCCTCCTGTTCAACATCTACATGAAGCCACTGGGTGAGATCATACGTGGTTTTGGAGTGAGGTATCATCAATATGCTGATGATACCCAGCTTTTCATCTCCACTCCAAACCAACCCAGTGATGCCCTCAACGTGAACAGGCTCCAACTCAACCCGGCCAAGACCGAGTGGCTTTATGTATCGGCATCTTGTGTTGTCCAAGATTCACCATCTTTGGTTATGGGAGGAGAGGTGTTGCCTCCCATTGATAGGGCATGCAACTTGGGCGTCCTCCTGGATGGACGACTCAATTTAGAAGACCATATAGGGGTCGTGGCCAGGGGGGCATTTGTCCAGGTTCGCCTGGTGCATCAGTTGCGCCCCTATCTGGACCGTGATGCCTTACGTAGGTCATTCATGCACTCGTTACCTCCCGTGTAGATTACTGCAACGCTCTCTACATGGGGCTGCCCTTGAAGGCCACCTGGAGGCTTCAGCTGGTGCAGAATGCAGCCACGCGGGTTGTGATGGGAGCATCCCGATACTCCCATATTACACCCCTCCTGCGTGAGCTGCATTGGTTGCCGGTTGCCCTCTGGGTGAGGTTCAAGGTGCTGGTTCTTACTTATAAAGCCCTACATGGCTTAGGTCCGGGATATTTGCAGGACCGTCTGCTGCCAGGAATGACTTCCCATTGCCCTGTGCGCTCACACAGAGAGGGTCTCCTCAGGGTGCCGTCGGCCAGACAATGTTGGCTGGCGACCCCCAGGGGGAGGGCCTTCTCTGTCGGGGTGCCTGCCCTTTGTAATCAGCTCCCCCAAGAACTTCGGATGGCCCCAGATCTCCGGTCCTTTCGTTGCGACCTAAAGACATACCTTTTCCAACTGGCCGACCTGGACTGACGCTGGGGGTTTTAATTATGTTTTTAATTTTTACTGGTTTTTAGTGGGGCTTTGTGAAATTTAATTTCTTTTAATATTTGTATTTATTGTTTTTATTGTTGTTAGCCGCCCTGAGTCCTTTGGGAGATAGGGCGGCATATAACTCCCATAATTAAATTAAATTAAATTAAATTACTGTGAGGAGGAGGAGTTTAACACAATACCTTGAATTAGATGATTAATATGCATTATTTTCGGCTGAATAATCAAGGATAGCTTTCGCCTTCTGTTCTAAAGTATAGATCAGAAATATGTGAAACAATGTGACAGTGAAAGCTTTTCTATATGAGCCTTAATAGTAAAATATTAACATCTGGCTCTCAGTTATGATAAGTCTGTCTGGCATACACTTAGGAACTCTGAATTTCCCTCTGCACTAGTTTGTTTGAATGGCAAGAACAAAAGAATATCTGTTTTATCAGGTAGAACCATTAATAAATTGACTAAACAATATATTTCAGATAAGTAATAAAACAAAATGGTTCCCTAGTCAACTGGAGCGCTGGACTTTCAATGCCTACTGAAAGAACAGGTGACCACCATGGCCAGGTCCATGACCCCATGACTTGATTTGATTTTGGACTATCTTGTGCACCATTTGTGCCTGCTTACTGTCTTTGCTCATAGGGACTCATGCTTTAATTATCCTCCATTTGGATTACTGTAAACCTGTATACTCTACATGGAATATCCCTAGAAAAACTATTGGAAGCCATAGCAGGTCCACAATGTAGTGGCATGAGTAGTTTTAGCATCTCTTGCTATGCCCATATAAAATTCCTGCTCCATAGGCTACCCTATAGAGGCTCCCAGTAGATCTCTGGGTGCGATCAAAGTACTGATGGTCAGCCATGCAGCCCTGCATTGCATAGGACCAGGAAACCCTTGTTTCTCAGTGTTTGGTTCACCCTCATCAAATCCATAAAACAGTGTCAACTTGTCCCAGGAGTGGTGCTTTCTTTGTGGCAGCACTTACATTGTAGAAGAGCATCATGCAGATTCAGACAGCCCTGTCCCTTTAGCAATTTGCAAGGTTGTTTTTCCAAGTGTTTGGGCCAGGAAGTTAGATAAGCTTTGCTGTTGATATAATTTTATAATTGGAAGGTATCATTTATTTTGGCCTCATTGAGGTATTGTTTTAACTGTTGGGTTTTTAATCTTAGTATGCCACCAAGGGTCATTGTGTGAGATATGAAGCCATCTTTAAACAAATAAATAGCTAGTGACCTTTGGGTTCAGAATTGTTGAATTTCTTGGAAATTATCAGACTAGTCATTTTGTACACATCTCTGTCTGTAAATACATTGCAATACTGGCATTGTTTTTTTATTTTGAATTCTAAATATTTCCTAGGAACAAATTTTTCTTGTTGTACTTCCTAATCCCTAGGCTTATCCTTATCAATGGTTTAATTTACATGTTGTTCTCAGTGTATGGCCATTCATTCAGCAACCATTCAAAATTATAACCATGCTCAACAAATGATGGTTAGGACTAGTCCTCAGAATTCTGGCTATTCCAGCACCCCCTACAGTCACAGGATCAAGATCTGGGTGCTTGCTAATCCAGAAAGTCAGTGGGGAAACTGGCAGTGAAGGTTGAAAGTGTCTGGGGCAAATTTTTCTTACCTGTGCTTCCTCCTCCAGCCCCCTTGTATGTACATCCCACAAGCCATTTGGCATCCCCACATGCCTATGGTTGCACTTTAGCATCCCTTTCCTATTCTGACCTCAGTCCCATGCACCTCCCAGACTAGCATGGTCTCTCTTGCAGACCCTTCTATATTGTCCATGACCCTATGACTTGATTTGATAATAAAGGGTGCACACTTTTCAGAAACTTCATGGGGATGGATGGATGGGACCAAGAAGCACAGGGCTGATGAAGGGTTTCTGTTTCCCTAACTTTTTTTACTTGGGCATAAATGCTTCTTTACAGAAAGGAGCAGTTCCAACATTTTGATGCATTGCAGGAGATGGTTTACCCCTTACTCAAGAGACCATTAATTTCTGCCTAGTCTCCAACCATCCCTTTTTGGGGAAAGTTGTTTAAACAGTGATATTGCTTCAAAGGGCTCTGGAGATAGGGGATTATCTGGAGCTTTTGCAGTAAGGGTTCAAGCTGGGGTATAACAATGAGATGGCATTGATCACACTTTTGGATGACTTCTATCAGGGCTGGGATGGAAGTGATTTCTTAGTGGCTTTAAATATCAATAGAATCCTTCTGGGATGACTGAGGGGGTTAAAAATGTAAGTGTTCTGTACCAGCCTGCTACCGGCCCTGCAGAAAAGGCAGGGACAACCCCTTTTACAAGAAGGCAAGAGGCTGGAATTACGCCTGCCAAATTTATTGCTACAAAAACAAATAGAACAAGACACGAACCAAGAAACAGGAGCTTTTCAAGCGGTTGCCTTCAGCAAACCAGCCCTCCCACACATTCCCCCTTAAATACAGTTCAGGGCGTGGCTTCCCTCTGCCTCCTTCCGAGGAGCCCCATTGCCTTCCTCTGTTTACTCCTGATTGACTGCCTCCTGCGTCGGGCGTCCTTGAACAGGACCAGCTGTGGGTCATCTTGATCCACGCTGTCAGGCTCACACAGCTGGGTCTGCATCGTGACCAGATGAGAGGGGCCTGACTGTGGGCTCTCATCAAGCTGTCCAATCCCCTCAGCAAGCTCTTCAACACCCCCCTCCTCCTCCTCCTCTGAGTCGTCCGACCCAACTGCCAAACCCACAGGCTGACCCTGAATCACAACAGTAAGATACAGTTCTTCAGCAGTTCTCCTCTTTCTTTCAACATTGGTTCCAGTTGGTGTGATGAGGGGGTAAGAGGGCCTGTGGTCCATTCAACTTTCAGCTTGCTAACAGACACATGAAGCTGCTAGGTGAGTTCCTCCACCAGCATGGGACCAACTATCATCAGTATGCCAATGATATTCAATTGCGCAATAATTCTCCAGGCCACTCAAATCATACTGTGGAATTCCACCCCCCCCAGTGACTGGAGGATGTAGAAGAACTGAATTCAAACATGACAAAACTGAGTGGTTATAGGTTTAGGGTTCCCCACATATAATGATTTGCATTTTTAACTAAAACTTGGGTTAAACCCCCCCACCCCAATCAGAACTGTAGTGCAATCTGGAATTCTCCTGGATCATGGCTCCTGTTCCAAGAGCATGTCACACACATGACCAGTAAGGCCTTTGGATCAATATATCTTGTGCACCAGCGGTACCATTTCTTAGATATGGGAATCATTGCTCGTGTTTACTTATGCTTTAGTCAACTCCCAACTGGATATTTGGAACACACTGTACATGGGTCTATATGCCTTCAAGAGCATTCAAAAGCTGCATCTGGTTCAGAATGTAATGGCATGGGCAGTAGAAGCCTCATTGCACTATTCTAGATAGTTAATGATTCCTTTTTCTACTTCATTCAAAATCACAATATAATGAAATTTGGAGAAGCTCTAGGAAAAATGGCTAACGTTTTTTTTATCCTTGCTTTAAGGAAATACACATTTTCTCAAATGATTGTGCTACATTTTATCTTTAGCCAATTCCACAGTAAACCTGAAGTTAGGTCTAAACATATTTGTCTAGCATCAGATTGTACAGATCCATCAGTTGCAGGCCTTAAGCCAAAAAAATCAGAATGCAAACATGAACTGTTATTGGCTGTAAGCAAATTCGCTGGCTGCGACTTTTGATTTCTTGGAAACATTGATTAGTGTAAGTGAGGGTCGATAGAGCTTTCCGTGTTTGTATTTGAATGTTAATCAATCACATTTTATTAAAAATTTAGAAAGGTAAGGAGGGATACAAATTCTTGGAGAATCTTATCTTTTGTATAATGAAACTTGGAGAAATAATTTATTTCCAAAAACATAATTTACTGTCATCAAAATAATGTGATTGTATTATTGTTTTACTTTCACAATTTGGAATACCAGTAATATTTACTTATTATGATAATTATAAAAGGGCTTGCAGCCAGGGAAGGCTTCCAGACTGCAAAGAGTTGGCTTTCCATTTTCACGTAGTTGCATTTGTGCAGAAACAGTTAGCAAACATTGCACATATTGTCTTTTGTTCAAATGATAAACTTTATTTAGTATTTTTCATATTGCTATTCATTTGTATATATGATCATGGTACATATTTCAAATTCAGTCTTGCAGAAAACAGAAATGGCTATATAATAAATGGGGGTCTCCAACAGATCACCTGTATTGTCTCCAACCGCAGTGCATACCAAGGAAGCAAGATAGAATTTTATTAATCAGGTTTAATGCAGGAAGAATGGAACAGATAAGTCAACCTTGGAAACTAAATAAGAAAAATAAGAAAGCCTCATTCATTAGTGAGAACATTAAAGTAAAATATCTGTGAGTTGCTTAGTTGTCTTTCTCCTAGATTTCTTAACTTATAAATTGAGGCCTCACTTAAGATACAAAACTGATATGTCCAGCTGTTCTTTATTTGCAATAGTTTAGCAAGTCCCTTTTCTTTCCCATATTCTGATAATTCCGTTATAGCATCCTCTTGCTCCAGCCACCTCATATTCTCAGATAAAGAGCAAGGTAATTTGTGTAAGTCAGGCTATTCAGGAAAAAAAAGCGGACATTGAACTGAATTTCCTCAAAGTCCAAGAAGGTAGAGAGAAGTCATCATCCTGCCCTTAAGTCTATAAGTAACTTCAGCAAGTTGAGAGGCTTTGGTTTGTGACGATATCATAGATAAAACAAATTGATTGAAATGTTGAACCACCGGGAAGAAAATAGGTTTGGAAAGAAATCAAAAGATGTGATAGACTAGGACAGGGGTAGGCAACCTCGGCTCTTTTATGACTCATGGACTTCAAGTTGAAGTCCATGAGTCATAAAAGAGCCGAGGTTGCCTACCCATGATATAGACCATATAGGAAAGTGTGGAAACAAATTGCAGCAAAGCAATTGGAGCAGGCCATTTGCAGCCAGGTTTATGAAGTGTCAGGAAAGATGGCAGCAGACAAGCAAAGGTAAGGCAACAGCAGAGGAGTAAGGAAGAAGGAGGAAACACATGCATGTGCACAACAGCTTACAAGAGTCTGAGAAGACACAATCCAAAGTCTGACAGTTCGTAATCAGAAACTCAAACTGTTTCAAAGGGAAAAAAAGCCAGTGGCTTGGTCAGGAACAGACCAAGGCACCTAGAGAAAACACACACACACACAAAAAGAAACAAACAAAGAAAAAAGCAACAACACCAAAACATCACACAAAGGCAGATGTCAGAGATATCTCCAGCAATGGAATGCAGTTCCTGCACAGTTTAAATCCTCTTCCTGCCAAGCATGCACAGCTGAAATTTTCCAGGCTCATCTGTTGTCAATAATGAGGCACCAGGCTTGCTTACAGAATCAGTGTCTTGTTGCTTGCTCACAAGGTGTTTACTTTGGTGGGGTGCAGGATTCTCAGGCTGAAGTTATTTATCCTGCTTCTTGGCACCCACATTGGCTAAAGAAGCATCAGTGCTGGTTGAGTAGGGACCTTAGAAGATATCATTGTTTGATTCAGTGGCTGCTAAATCCGTGGCATCTGATCAGAACAATTTGCCAAAGCATTGTTATAATATCAATAGCAAGTGGGTATGCAAATAAAATCCTGCACAATTTCAGGAAACATAGTTGTAAAGCAGCATGGACAATGGCCTTGAAGACAATATGTAGCAACCATTAATAAACATGAGTTTAACCTAAGAAAACAAGAAAGTACAAGAAAGAAACTCAAAATTGCCCCACTTTGACTGTCTTGGTATAATAAAATAAAGAGAAATGCTGTTAGACTTTCTATATTATGTTATTATAGCTTATATCAGTGAAGCAGAATTTTAACATTTTTTGTTTATTTTCTGCTGTGGTTTATCTCAAACAATGTTTGGGACAAGGCTTGTCTCAGCCAGAGACACTACAACAAGCTGAAGCCCAAAGTTATTTGTGCTTTCATGGGAATTTACAAGAAAAATTTGGAGGAAAATCAGGATCAATTCAGGATGCATAAACTCAGTTTATGCAAGCTGGCTAGGGGAATTTCCAACAGAGAGCAACAAGATGATTTTTATTTGGAGTTTGCTGCAAGAAAGAGCAGCCAAATATGTTTGCTCCAGTGTACTACTGAATATGTATTACTGATATGTCTTTGAAAGAGTTGAGGCATGGAAGAATTAATAATAGCTTCTCTTCACCCCTAACATACCTACGGTAAATTGTTGAGTATAATCCATCCATCATTTTTCTTAATATATTTTCTAAATGAGACAACTTCATCTTCCTGAGGGTAGTGACAATACAGTACATTGTTATATATATATATATATATATATATATATATATATATATATATATATATATATATATATATATATATATATATATATATATATATCCCCTTCATGGATTACTGCCTTGTCGTGGCAAAGGGGCTTGCGTAATTCAATGAAGCTATGAGCTATGCCGTGCAGGGCCACCCAAGACAGACAGGTCATAGCAGAGAGTTCTGACAAAATGTGATCCACTGGAGAAGGAAATGGCAACCCACTCCAGTATCTTTGCCATGAAAACCCTATGGACAGTACCAAAAGGCAAAACGATATGACGCTGGAAGATGAGCCCCTCAGGTCCGAAGGCGCCCAATATGCTACTGGGGAAGAGCAGAGGGCTAGTACTAGTAGCGCCAGAAAGAATGAAGCGACTGGGCCAAAGCCGAAAGGACGCTCAGCTGTGGAGGTGTCTGGTGGTGAAAGGAAAGTCCGATGCTGTAAAGATTTTTTCTCCATAGGAACCTGGAATGTAAGATCCATGAATCAAGGAAAGCTGGACGTGGTCAAACAAGAGATGACAAGACTAAACATTGACATCTTAGGTATCAGCGAACTAAAATGGACAGGAATGGGTGAATTTAATTCAGATGACCATCAGGTATACTACTGCGGGCAAGAATCCCTCAGAAGAAATGTAGTAGCCTTCATAGTCGATAAAAGAGTAGGAAAAGCAATACTCGGATACAATCCTCAAAATGACAGAATGATCTCAGTTCGATTCCAAGGCAAACCATTCAATATCACAGTAGTCCAAGTCTATGCCCCAACCACCAGTGCTGAAGAGGATGAAATTGACTGGTTCTATGAAGCCGTACAGCACCTTATAGAACTAACACCAAAAAATGATGTTCTTATCATCATGGGGGATTGGAATGCTAAAGTAGGAAGCCAAAAGATAACTGGAATAACAGGCAAGTTTGGCCTTGGAGTGCAAAATGAAGCAGGGCACAGGCTGATAGAATTCTGTCAAGAGAATACGATGGTCATAGCAAACACTCTTTTCCAACAACCCAAGAGACGGCTCTACACATGGACATCACCAATGGTCAACACAGAAATCAGATTGACTATATGCTCTGCAGCCAAAGATGGAGAAGCTCTATACAGTCAGTAAAAACAAGACCAGGAGCTGACTGTGGCTCAGACCATGAGCTTCTCCTTGCAAAGTTTAGGCTTAAACTGAAGAAAGTAGGGAAAAGCGCTAGGCCACTCAGGTATGAATTAAATCATATCCCTGTTGAATATACAGTAGAGGTGACAAATAGATTTAAGGAATTAGATCTGATAGACAGAGTGCCTGAAGAACTATGGACAGAGGTTCGCGACATTGTACAACAGGTAGCAACCAAAACCATCCCAAAGAAAAAGAAATGCAAGAAAGCAAAATGGCTGTCTGAGGAAGCTTTGCAAATAGCTGAGGAAAGGAGGGAAGCGAAAGGCAAGGGAGAAAAAGAAAGATACGCCCAATTGAATGCAGAATTCCAGAGAATAGCTAGAAGAGATAAGAATGCCTTCTTAAATGAACAGTGCAAAGAAATAGAAGAAAACAATAGAATAGGGAGGACCAGAGATCTTTTCAAGAAAATTGGAGAAATGAAGGGAACGTTTAAAGCAAAAATGGGCATGATAAAGGACCAAAATGGCAGGGACCTAACAGAGGCAGAAGAGATTAAGAAGAGGTGGCAAAATTACACAGAAGAACTATACAAGAATGAGCTTAACGTCCCTGATAATCACAATGAGGTGGTCACTGACCTCGAGCCAGATATCCTAGAATGTGAAGTGAAGTGGGCCTTAGAAAAGCTGAGCAACAACAAATCTAGTGGAGGTGACAGTATTCCAGCTGAGCTATTCAAAATCTTAAAAGACAATGCAGTAAAAGTGCTACACTCAATTTGCCAGCAAATTTGGAAAACTCAACAGTGGCCACAGGATTGGAAAAGATCAGTTTACATTCCAATTCCAAAGAAAGGCAGTGCCAAAGAATGTTCAAACTATCGCACCATTGCACTCATTTCTCATGCTAGTAAAGTCATGCTTAAAATCCTACAAGCTAGACTTCAGCAGTATGTGGATTGAGAACTACCAGAAGTACAGGAAGGATTTCGAAGAGGCAGAGGAACTAGAGATCAAATTGCCAACATACGCTGGATCATGGAGAAAGCTAGGGAGTTCCAGAAAAACATTTACTTCTGCTTCATTGACTATGCTAAAGCCTTTGATTGTGTGGATCATAACAAACTGTGGCAAGTTCTTAAAGAGATGGGAGTACCAGACCATCTTATTTGTCTCTTGAGAAACCTATATGCAGGTCAAGAAGCAACAGTGAGAACTGGACACGGAACCACTGATTGGTTCAAAATTGGGAAAGGAGTCCGGCAAGGATGTATACTGTCGCACTGCCTATTTAACTTATATGCAGAGCACATCATGAGAAAGGCAGGGCTAGATGAATCAAAAGTTGGAATTAAGATTGCCGGAAGAAATATCAACAACCTAAGATACGCAGATGATACCACTCTAATGGCAGAAAGTGAAGAAGAACTAAAGAGCCTCTTGTTGCAGGTGAAGAAGGAGAGTGCAAAACTTGGGTTGAAACTTAACATTAAGAAAACCAAGATGATGGCATCTGGCCCTCTCAATTCCTGGCAAATAGATGGGGAAGAAATGGAGGTAGTGACAGATTTTATTTTCCTGGGCTCCAAGATCACTGCAGATGGGGACTGTAGCCAAGAAATTAAAAGACGCTTGCTCCTGGGGAGGAAAGCCATGGCAAATCTAGACAGCACACTAAAAAGCAGAGACATCACCCTGTCAACAAAAGTGTGTATAGTCAAGGCTATGGTCTTCCCAGTTGCAATGTATGGCAGTGAAAGCTGGACCATAAGAAAGGCTGAGCGCCGAAGAATTGAGGCCTTTGAACTCTGGTGCTGGAGAAGACTCCTGCGAGTCCCTTGGACTGCAAGTCGATCAAACCGGTCAGTCCTAGAGGAGATCAATCCTGACTGCTCTTTAGAAGGCCAGATCCTGAAGCTAAAACTCAAGTACTTTGGCCACCTAATGAGAAGGAAGGACTCACTGGAGAAGAGCCTAATGCTGGGAAAGATTGAGGGCAAGAGAAGAAGGGGATGACAGAGAATGAGGTGGCTGGATGGAGTCACTGAAGCAGTAGGTGTGAGCTTAAATGGACTCCAGAAGATGGTAGAGGACAGGAAGGCCTGGAGGAATGTTGTCCATAGGGTCGCGATGGGTCGGACACAACTTCGCAGCTAACAACAACAACAAACAACAGTAAATGTTGCATTTCTAGTAAAAAAGTGAAGCAATTAAAATACTAGCAGATTGAAGTTGAATGTTTATGGTAAAAGAAATCCATTGTTGAGGCTTCTGATTTGTCACGCACCCACTATGGATGGCTGGGAGACTTGCTCTCTCTCCCCCGTCCAGTTTTGCATAGCTGGGGGGCCCTGAAAAGGGCCAAAAGTTGCCCTGAAGAGGTGACCAGCAAGGAGGGGTGCTCGCTGGATCACGGGAGAGCCGCAACACTCCTGTTAGACCTGGAAATCCCTCCAAACTGGCAGACGAAAGGACTGGCCATTATGGCTCGTCTCTAGGCTGTGAACAGTAAAGTCACATTTTCCACCAGGCAAATTTTAAAGCAGTGTGGAAGAGAATGGGTGAGATCTACCTCTTTTACACCGTAATTACTTTCTGTACCTCCTTCAGCTGCTAAGTATTTTCCCCCCTGCGGTGAAGGAAAGGGAACTTTTGCCCTCCCTCCAGAAAGAGCGGCGACTAAATACCCAGGGGCGTTTTAAATGTTGAACAAGTAACTGAATCCCAATTGGAACTTTATTTCTCAAACCATGTGGATTGAAAGATTTTTTATTTCCTATTTTTCATTGTCTATTTCTGTTGGAAATCTGGATTCTTTCTTATGAAAAGAAAAAACCCCTGAAAAGATTAAGACAACTTTGGGACTCAAAGGGAAACTTTAAAAGGGGCCTGGCTGACTGCCCAGGGAAATAGATAAGATACATAACCTTGAGAACTTTAAAACAACAGCTTTGAAAGGATTTGTGTTCCCTACCTAGAAAAAAAATTCTCTCTTTTGGATTTATTTTAAGCCTTTAGCTTAAAATACCAATATGCAAGAAGACCAGGAACAAAATTTATTTATGTATGAAGATCAACAAACTCTTGCTATGTTGAAAACTACATCCAATGAAATACTAAGAGGCTATGTGAAGGAACAATAAGACAGCCCAGATATGAAAGCCCAAACTTTGACCACAATCATCTATACAAAATACAATAGAAAAAAATGAAACATTCAAGTATGATGACAGAAGAATCTACTATTAAACAAATATTGATATTTGAAAATCCAGAAAAGACATTGACAACTTGGAAAAAGGAAAATGTTTTTTATACAACTCAGAAGGAACAAGATGATCTAGAAAAAGACCAGTTGGATGAGAATACAAACAATTCAGAACAACTACATCGATATGGAAGAATAAATAGATGACCCACTAACCTACAAGTCCTCTAAAAAAATGGCGATGAGATGGTTTTGCCAATATCAATTAATATACATGATATTACAAGGAGATTGGTTCGATGACCCAAAAACAAGGACATGGAAGATGATTTGGCAAAGGAAAAAAAGCCAGAATAAGACTCAAGAAGAATGGAGTTTCGACCATCTTATTGAAATCTGAAACAGAATGTACTTAAATAGATAAGATGTGTACGTTGATCACAAGACATTGTTATGAACTGAGATAAAGAAAAAAATGGTCATTAAAATTTAGCAGTATAAATATTAACAGCTAATTTGAATACTGATTTGTGCATAAAGGTCATGTAAAGGTGAATAATGTAGACAAGCTAAAAAGCTATTGTTGAAAGTAACAAATAGGTCTATATGGAATGTTAAAAATGAAAATTATTAGTTTAAGCAAGAGATAGCAGATACAAAGAGGAAGAGAGGAAGTATTAAATATTGAAATAAGAAGAAATTTTGATTACTACTTTAAAAAAACCACTGAAAATTAGCAAAAAGGAAGGGTATCATATTGTATCCTTAATTTGCTGACATAGAGGGTGAGAAGTTAAGTAAACGGGATGTGTATTTTGAATATTAGATTTTGTGAGGAATGGTGATAGATGAATTGGGAGTATACTAAAAATCTTCGGAATGATAAATATCAAATGTTAAATCTAAATGTTAGTGGAAATTAAAATTGAAAAATCTATTAGGTCATTGATTGTTTAAAAGATTGTATGTTAAAACAATTAGAATATGTGTAAACTAAAAATTATGGATATATGTAAGAAAGTTATTTTCTATGAGATTGATAGGATAAAGCTTGTCTTTAAATCTACAAATAGTATATATGAAGGGAAAAAGAGACAATGTTTATGGTAGCAATTTGAAATCTGTACTAATGATATCTGTATGTAATTGAATTACTACTACCCAGCCACCACGTTGCTTTTCAAATATGTGAATGTAATATTAGAAAATCAATAAAATTTGTAAAAAAAAGAAAAAAGAACTCCATTGTTATACCAGTCATGACTGGAGCCCTTTGATCAATACCTAAAGGACTTACTTGATATCTTCAAACATTCTATTTATCAGACCTGAACACTCTTATTTTACAAAAACAAAACAAAACAAACAAAACCCCTCACCCCGCTTTAAACTGCCTATGTTCTTATGATGCTACCTTAATAATTCTTAGGGACACATTAGATTTTTATACAGGCTTTAACATTTTAATTATTTCTATATTTTTATTGTCTGCAAGTTGCCCAGAATCACATTACTGGGGAATGAGTGGCACACAAATTTAATAAATAAACTGAATGGAAGAAACATTTAAACTCTAAGGCAGGGGTAGGCAACCTTGGCTCTTTTATGACTTGTGGACTTCAACTCCCAGAATTCCTGAGCCAGCCATGCTGAGGGGAAAGGGAGAGTTTCCAAGCTAAGCCGTGCTGGCTCAGGAATTCTGGGAGTTGAAGTCCACGAGTCATAAAAGAGCCAAGGTTGCCCTGCTCTAAGGCATACTCTGTCACTAACCTCAGTGTGGACCTATTTTACAAAAATTATTCTCATTCTGAATATTTGAATTTATCTGGAGATTTCACTCTATTTCTTATCAGACTTAGTTTGCTAGAAGCTCTAGGTATGCTAAACACTACCTCATCATTATCAGAATATCTGCATCAAAAGCAACACTATTGCTTTTTAAATTATCACAATTCATAAGTAAATTTATTTCTCACATTGTATTCAACTAATATCATTACCACTCAGGCAACAAATGTAAGCGTAGATATTTTCCAAGACCATCTTCCACAAATGTGGTAAAATTTATTGTGACCTATGAAAACTCGATAATAAATTACTTTAATTAGTATATTTATTTAAATTAGTTCAATTAAATATCTTAATTTTAGTTCGTTGTTGGGATTTTAATAATAAACTTGCTTTTGTGACAGAACAGTGCAAGCTAAGTATCTCTGGGATTGCTGTTTGTGTCTCAGTTCTTGGGAACAATCTAATTAGGCCGAATTGAACTAAAAAGGGATTCTGAATTTTTGGAGAACCCTTGTCTGTCTGACTGTCCATGTATCTACCACTGTCTCTCTCTCTTCCCTCTTTTTCAATCTATCCATCTGCCCATCCAATAAAATATTGGAAGTTGGTATTGTTGAGTGTGCCCTTTCTTTTCTATTCTGCTGGTGCTAAGGCTAGTCCTTTTAAATGGTAGAGACAAGGGTAAATGCTGCCTCTCCTAAGCAGTTAATGTAGGCCATGTTAGAGGAAAAATGGAGTCTTCCCTTTCTCAAAGCAACAAATCTACTTTTAGATAAAAGTGTACTTACGTCTCCACCTTCACCTCCTGGTGTGAAATGGAAAATAAGTTGCTGTTTCCCTGACTCTGTTGTGCTATTGGTTTGTCTGGGTATTTCTTAGTCCTTCCTTACTTTTGTTGGTCATTTTTCCTCATTCTAGCCAATCTGTCCTGTCCAGAATTCAGACAGACTTCCCTTACTCAGCTGTCTTCCCCTGTGCCATCTTGCTACTTTGCTCCTTTGGTAGAATGCAAGTATATTATAGAAGGGAGCCAGGCCAGACAGTTGTCAAGCTTTAATGGATTACACTGCTGTATAGCCCAACTGAAAAAGAGAAGAGTCTTTTCTCTGCAGAGTCTTTTCTCTGCCTGTCTCCTGTCATATAGTTCTTCTTGACAGGCAGGGTTTATTAGCTTTTCCAGCACTGCTCTCTCAGCAGCATTTTTTTTCCCACCTGCTCATATCCCTCAGCCGGCTGGCTCTCTCAGCTTCTGACATCTTTGTGTTCCCTAGAGGCTTTGTTTAGCTAAAACAGCTTCCTCCAGAAACCACTTCCGGCAATTCCCTGCCCTTCCTCTCTCTCAGTGTTCGGTACAAAGTTGCAGAAGGAAAAAAAGTTATTTTTGCTTTGTGTCATCTTGCTTGTAAGTCATACTCTATAGCTTACTGTGAAATATTTCAGGTAGATTAAATAAATACGTAACTATTCTGAGCTACAAAAGAGCATTTCATGTTTAGAAGATTATCCCAAAGCTATGAATCTCTGAATGGTTTAGAGGATTATACAATTCTCTTGAAAGTTAAGCAGCTGGATTTAAAGATAATAGAGTTAAAGCTAATGGAAACTGCATGCTAAGGATTTCTGGGAGAAAAAAACAACACACATCATAAAATATGGAATAGAATTGAAGTCCCTTTTTATGCACTTAGTCTGCCTCTCACCACACTATATAATGATTTCTTATCACTTTGGTAGATATACAGAAAAAAATGCTGACTAAGCTTAACAATATGTCACTAACATTCTCACACAGAGAAACTTTTTTTTAAAAAAACAACCTCTTTCCAAATTTGGAAAAAGTCATGTGTGTTGTATGCCTTGTCCATATTTCATTATTACCATGTCCATTGCATTTCTCAGACCTCCCACTGAGGCTGCTGGCCATTCAATGGCAGCTAATCCATGATATTATTGATCATAAATTTCCCATAGTAGCCTTTTGGAGTTGAGGTTCTTCTCAATAAACTATTGCTTCATAGCTTTATTTATTTGTTTCTTAGGTTTATATTCTGGTTTTTATTCAGTAGCTCATATTGGTACACCTTATTTCTATTTATTTCACAGAGACAACACCGAGAGAATGACTGGCCCAAAGTCACTTTTGTGGTTGAAGGTACAGTTGCAAGAAAAAGTATGTGAACCCTTTGGGATTATGTAGTTTTTTGCATGAATTGGCCATAAAATGCCCTCTAAACGTCATGTAAGTCACCACAATAGAAAAACACAGTCTGCTTAAAATAATACTACACAAACATTAGCTGTTGTCATGTTTTAATTGAAGATAAGATGGAAACATTCACAGTGCAGGGTGGAAAAAGTATGTGAACCTTTGGACTTAATAACTGGTTGACCCTCCTTTGGCAGCAATAACCTCAACCAAACGTTTCCTGTAGTTGCAGATCAGACCTGCACAACGATCTGGAGTAATTTTGGACCACTCCTCTGCACAAAACTGTTTCAGTGTAGCAATATTCTTGGGATGTCTGGTGTGAATCGCTCTCTTAAGGTCATGCCACAGCATTTCAATCGGGTTGAGGTCAGGACTCTGACTGGGCCACTCCAGAAGGCGTATTCTGTTCTGTTGAAGCCATTGTTTTGTTGAATTACTTGTATGCTTTGGTTCATTGTCCTGTTGCATCACCCATCCTCTGCGGAGCTTCAGTTGGCGGACAGATGGTCGTACGTTTTCCTGCAAAATGTCCTAATAAACTCTGGAATTCATTTTCCCATCAATGACAACAATCCGTCCAGGCCCTGAGGCAGCAAAGCAGCCCCAAACCATGATGCTCCCTCCGCCATGTTTTACAGTGGGGATGAGGTTTTGATGTTGGTGTGCTGTGCCATTTTTTCTCCACACATAGTGTTGTGTGTTTTTCCCAAACAACTCAATTTTGGTTCCATCTGCCCACATTTGAAGTTTGCAAAAGAGCACCTGGATGTTCCACAGCACTACTGGCAAAATATTCTGTGGACAGATGGAACCAAAATTGAGTTGTTTGGGAAAAACACACAACACTATGTGTGGAGAAAAAATGGCATAGCACACCAACATCAAAACCTCATCCCCATTGTAAAACATGGCGGAGGGAGCATCATGGTTTGGGGCTGCTTTGCTGCCTCAGGGCCTGGACGGATTGTTGTCATTGATGGGAAAATGAATTCCAGAGTTTATCAGGATATTTTGCAGGAAAACGTACGACCATCTGTCCGCTAACTGAAGCTCCGCAGAGGATGGGTGATGCAACAGGACAATGAACCAAAGCATACAAGTAATTCAACAAAACAATGGCTTCAACAGAACAGAATACGCTTCTGGAGTGGCCCAGTCAAGAGTCCTGACCTCAACCTGATTGAAATGCTGTGGCATGACCTTAAGAGAGCGATTCACACCAGACATCCCAAGAATATTGCTACACTGAAACAGTTTTGTGCAGAGGAGTGGTCCAAAATTACTCCAGATCGTTGTGCAGGTCTGATCTGCAACTACAGGAAACGTTTGGTTGAGGTTATTGCTGCCAAAGGAGGGTCAACCAGTTATTAAGTCCAAAGGTTCACATACTTTTTCCACCCTGCATTGTAAATGTTTCCATCTTATCTTCAATTAAAACTTGACAACAGCTAATGTTTGTGTAGTATTATTTTAAGCAGACTGTGTTTTTCTATTGTTGTGACTTACATGACATTTAGAGCGCATTTTATGGCCAATTCATGCAAAAAACCACATAATCCCAAAGGGTTCACATACTTTTTCTTGCAACTGTAGATGTAGATCTGGATGTTCCCAGTAGCAGTCCAATACCACATTGATTGGCATCTGTATTTAGATTACAATACAAAGAATTTAAAAGAGATACGTTTCTGGGACTCCTCCCCAAGATGGCTGCTAAACAGTAGGAACTTTTTCCTGCCGAGGATCTGCTGATTTTGCTGCCAAAGCTGGTTCTTTGGCAGTGCTGCTCCCTGGATTTGAATGGGAGCATGTAGGAATGACCCAATACAGCTTTTGGACAGTCATGGACCCACCTGGGAAGGGGAATATTGAAAGTCATGGTCACCCATGACAGGTAATAACTTGCAAATAGTTTAAAAATTTTGTGGGTCTGTTTCTCAAGAGGTGAGAAACTAATATTGTTCTAATATAGGCATATATATTTTCTGTTTGGTTCTGATAGACGCGGACTCAGAGTGATTCACAATGAAAGAGTTTATTGAATACACATAAGTCAACTGACAACTGTCAAATGTTTCAAGCTTTTATAGTAGAACTGTTTGAACTGTAACCAATCATCAAACACTATTTTCCCGCTTCTCGTTACTTTAACCAATGATTGCACCGGAATCTCCCGCTTCAAACCCTGCTTTTGCAACCTGCTATTTTCCATGTTTGCAAACTATTTACAGACACAACACCCCTTACCCCCCAGTTGTTTTTATTTATGGACGTAATCCTTTAGATATTTGGGTGGCTTATGGATTCTTGAAGGGTATCTATTACTATGTATACTAGAGTCATTCCTATCTGATTGTCTGTTTGGCTGGCTTACTTTGGTGGACCTGGACTCTTGGCTAACTGGCTCTGACGCTTCTCTGTTAACACTTTGTGGATGTTGTGTTTGAAGATCAGCTATTGCTGGCCTACTCAGAGGGGGCATTTCCCAGTCAATTTGACTATGTTGTTGTTAGTTACCTGTGGACGGGTTATTTTGCGTTCCTGCTTCCCCACTATCTGGCGTGTTGTTATCAATAAACCTTGATGCAAAGTTTCCCCCGTGTATACTTTGATCCCCTTCAACTGGCATACAGCCAATAGTTCTCTTTCTTAGCTGATCTATATGTCTTTTGCTGATCCTATTCCCTTCCCCCTCAATAGTGTAAGACAAGGGACCCAATATTTCAGTGACCACCCCTGGGACCCATTTGTCCCCTTGTGCATAATTCCTGGCCCAGATTAAATCCCCCACTTTGAATGATCTGTTTGGAATGTCCAGTTCCGCACTTGGTAGAAGTCTGTCAGGGTGTAACCTGTCCAATTTGGTGGTTAGTCTCTTCCCCCACCTCATTTCAGCTGGGCTTTTACCGGTAGCCGTACATGGGGTCGTATGTTGGGTCAGCAAGAATTCAGCCAGTCTTTGATGCCAGTCGCCACGGATGATTCTCTTTAATGCGTCTTTAGTGGTCCTCACATTTCGTTCAGCCAAGCCGTTGGTGGACGGGTGGAAGGGTGCTGATGTCTTGTGTTTAATCGAGTTGGCCCTGAGGAAATCCTGGAATTCAACAGAGGTGAATTGGGGCCCATTATCTGACACAATTACATCAGGTAACCCATGAGTGGCAAAGAGGCCCCTTAATACTTGTATTGTTTTACCTGAGGTTAATGAACTGACGGGTACTACCTCTAGCCATCTAGAGAAACTGTCCACTACTACCAGGAAGGTTAACCCTTGGAAAGGTCCAGCAAAATCAATATGAATCCTGGACCAAGGATTCCTGGCTAACTCCCACTTATGCGTACGTGTGTGTTGCTGCTTAGGCCTAGAACGTTGGCACAAATAGCAATTAGAAACGCATTCTTCAATGTCTTTGTCTAGTCCTGGCCACCACAAGTGGCTCCTAGCCAATGCCTTCATACGTACTATTCCCGGGTGCCCCTCATGTAGTTCTAATAAAATTGAGGGTCTGTGGATTTCGGGAATGACCACACGATTTCCCCACAGTACACATCCCAAATGAACTGACAGTTCATCTTTCCTTCTAAAATAAGGAATGTACTTGACATCCGGGTTGGTATTTGGCCACCCACTAAGGACCCAGGCCATAATTCTCTTTAGAATATGGTCATTATTTGTTGCCACAGCTATATCTTTAGCGGTTAAAGGCCAGTCAGGAATGTCCAGTAGGGACATTATTTGTCCCACAGGGGCAGGGTCTTCCTCAGTGATATTTAATGGCAGTCTGCTAAGGGCGTCAGCATGTCCCATGTCCTTGCCCGGTCTGTGTTGGAGAGAAAATGAATATGCTGAGAGGAAGATGGACCACCTCAGCATTCTGGGTGACATGATTTGGGGTGTCTGTTTATCCGTGGTAAACAGTCCCAATAGGGGTTTATGGTCAGTGAGTATGGTAAAGTTCCTACCATAAAGGTAATCATGGAACTTTTTTACTCCTGCCACGATTGCTAATGCTTCCCTATCTATCTGAGCATAATTCCGCTCTGCTTTGGTTAGTGTCCTGGAATAATATGCGATTGGTTTTTGGATACCTTGGTTGTCTAAGTGGCTGATAACAGCCCCCACACCATAAGGTGAAGCATCGCATGCTAAATAAATTGGTTTATTTTCAATAAAATGGGTTACTGTTGATTGGCTGGAAAGAATGTCCTTTAAAGTTTGGAAACTAACTCTATGTTTATTAAGCCACTGCCAAGGGGTCTTTTTATCTAAAAGTCTATGGAGGGGTTCTGCAATGGCAGCTTTGTGTGGCACAAATGTATGGTAGAAATTTACTAAGCCAAGGAAGGCTTGTAATTCAGCCTTGTTTTTTGGTTCAGGAGCCAATTTTATTGCTTTGATTTTATCAGGGGTAGGATGAATTCCATTTTTGTCTATCCTGAATCCAAGGAATTCAGTGGACTTAACCCCAATGCAACATTTTTCTTTTTTTAATTTCAGTCCAGCCCTCCTAAATCTTTCCAATACCTGTTCCAGCCGCTCTGCTAATATTTCTTCATTTTTCCCAGCTATCAAGACATCATCAAAGTAAGGGCATACACCAGGTATGCCCTTTAAGGTCCTCTCCATCACTTCTTGAAAGATGCCTGGAGCTGCTGCAATACCAAATTGCAGTCTGTGGACTCAGAACGCCCCCTTGTGGGTAACTATCGTCTGAGCTTCTGCAGCCTCTTCAGAAACAGTTAATTGCAAATACGCCTGCGCCAAGTCTAACTTGGCAAACATGGCGCCGTCCTGTATCGTGGCGAGGACCTGCTTCACCGTCGGGACCGGGTAAGCATGTTTTTTCATTCCGAGGTTCAGGGTGGCTTTGTAGTCAGCGCAGATCCTCACATCCCCGTTAGGTTTGAGGGGTGTGACGATCGGCGTTTCCCACAAACCTCCCTCGACTGGTTCTAAGACGCCTTGGCCTACAAGCTTGTCGAGCTCGGCCTCGATTTTTTGCTTCAGGGCGAAAGGCACCCTTCGGGCCTTAAGCCTGATGGGTTTAACCGACGGGTCTAAATTAAATTTAATTGGGGGCCCTTTGTTCATTGCAGACTGATTCGAGGGTCTTATTTTTAATAACTGAATTTATTCCCCCAATCCAAATGCCTAGGGCGTGGAACCAGTTAAGGCCAATTAGACTAGTCCTTTTTCCCTCAGTAACTATTAAATCTAAAACCCCCTTAAACCCCTTAAATTTAACGCTAAGGGTAATCTTTCCTTTTATTTTTATTGGGGTTTTTTGAAAATCGGTTAATTGGATTTTTGTTGAACTAAGTGGAATTTTTCTTCCACTTATTTGTTCAATCCTTTCAAGGGTTTCACTGGATATTATTGACACTGAAGCCCCTGAATCTACTTCCATTTTACAAGGAACCCCCTGCAAATGGACTATGATTTTTAATTTTCCTTCTGGAAAATTGCTATTTTTTCCTTTCCTGCTGCGATTGACACGCGCCACCTACCCGCAGTTTGGAATTTTAGCCCTCAGTCTAGGGGTCTCTTTGCCACTATAGTAAGGGGTTACCTTACCTTCGGGCCACACATCGACTTCATGAAGGCGGTTGTCGCGTGTACGACTCCTGCAGATGGCCTGGATGTGGCCGGTCTTCCCGCACGATCTACATCTGGCGGTACGGAATCGGCAACTGGTGCGGGGATGGTTGCCCCCGCAGCTGCTGCACCGGTTGTCATTGTCGCGCGGTCTCGTTGTAGAGTCTCTCCATGGTCGTTGGGCCCCAGTCGATTGTCGTTGCGGTGTTGCTGTTTGGTGACGGCGGTTCAGTTCAGGCCCCTCACTTCGGGATGGTTTTGGCGCCATTTTTCCAAATCGTCTGGAGACTTCGGCAATGTCGTCTTCCCATTGCTGGTCCACCTCCCCGCAGTCCACATAGCCTTCTTGGTTGATCTCGGCAGACACGGCCATGCTGCTATGGGGGGGGTCGCGATACCCGGTGGATTCGTATGTTAAAAGTTCGTCCAGCACTTCTTGCAAATCGCCGGTGGGTTTGGCGATTATTCTATTTTGCAGCTGCTCGTCTCGCAAGCCCAGTACTACTCGGTCCCGTATTCTTATTTCCAAATTGTCATATTTGCATCGTACTGCGGCTTCCCTGACGGCCGCAACGAATTTTTGGATTGATTCTCCCGGTCTCTGGTTCCTTTTTTCAAATATACGACGCCAAAAGAGTTCGGATCTCCTAGGCGTGAAATGTACTTTGAGTTTGGCTAGCAGGTCAGCATACGGAACACTTGAGACCGGCTGTGGTTGGCAAAGTCCTACAGCGATTCGATATACTGGTGTGCCGCATATTGTCAGTAACGCCGCCGCCTTTTTCCGGTCGTCCGTTATTCCGTTCACAAGCAGGAACCCTTCGACCTGTCCAATGTATTCTTCCCAATCCTCTGGGAAGTTTGGGTCGAATTCTTTCAATGACCCGATTTGCGCCATTCGGAGAATTTTTCTTTATTCTGCCACGGCCGCTTGGTTGACTGTGACACCTTTTCGAATTTGCCGCCTTTGCGCAGCTGTTTCGCCGAATCTTCTCTGGTCTTCCGTCTATCCCACCTTCGTTGCCAATTGTTTGGTTCTGATAGATGCGGACTCAGAGTGATTCACAATGAAAGAGTTTATTGAATACACATAAGTCAACTGACAACTGTCAAATGTTTCAAGCTTTTATAGTAGAACTGTTTGAACTGTAACCAATCATCAAACACTATTTTCCCGCTTCTCGTTACTTTAACCAATGATTGCACCGGAATCTCCCGCTTCAAACCCTGCTTTTGCAACCTGCTATTTTCCATGTTTGCAAACTATTTACAGACACAACATTTTCTATTAGGGATTAATAACACATTATCATTGGTGGTTCAGTATTTTCTGCTGCTCTAACTACTATCTCAAGGCGTATCTATTCTTCCCCAAACAAGATACTTTTAATAAAATAATTAAGCATGAATCACAAAAATCCCACAAGATCTCACATTGGAAATCTGGAAAATGCAAGCCGTGGAAGAAACATGAACATGGCTTCAGGCAAATACTTTTGAAATTTCAGTAAAATCTCACATAAGACATTTTTGAAGTTTTATAAGAGAAACTTGCTGAGGTCATGAATGTCATGTGACAGTTTAGATAATTTTATAAGATTTCAGCAATTTGGTAAGTAAGGAATGTCTAGAGATTCTTTTCCTGGGAATATTTGGAAGTTATCCTGATAATTTTTTAAATATTAGTTTTCCCCCCTTTCTTTCTGAAAAAAATTGTCTGAGAACTTTTCTCAGAAATGCTAATCAACTCTATATAGAGAGTAGCACAAAATTTGCATGACCTTTAGAAAAGTAAGAAAATAGCAATTAAATTAACATTACTGCTTGTTTGGTTCTTATAATCATTTGAATCTAAGTTACAATTTATGCAGGTATTTTTATCTCTATTTTTTATATTTTGCTTTTGAACGGCAATAGATAATACAAATAATAGGATGGTGTTATTCATTTGGAAGGTCAAATTCCAACTTCAAGGTCCTTTCCAAGTCTGTTATTCTGTTATTCAGTTGCAGAAATAAAGTTGCTAGGTTAATGTTAAAGAAACTCTTGTTAAATACTAATTGTTTTTAACTTAGAGCAATGTTCAATATTGTACAAAGAGGCTGATTGTAAGGTCAATAAATCTCATGTCCCTAAAAAACGATGCAGTGAAAATCAAATCAAATAAAACTTTTGCATTTGTGTGGCCTCTTCACACTCTTCATAATTCTGAAGTTATCTCTTCAGAATATACACCATTAATACAGTACATCCATATTATATGGCTTATTTCCAAAAATATATATTTTGAACTACTCTTCATTGATGAAACAAGAACAAGCACAAATGGATCACAATTACAGCTTTGACAACACAGATGCTTTTGAGCATTTGTAATATTTATTTATTATTATTTATTATTTGAATTTATAATATCCAGATTCATATTGTATTGAGATGATAATACTCATGTAAAGTTTTTCCAAACAATTTGATGCACATAAAAGCAAATGCAATTCTATTCACTATGAAAATGTAATATATTATTTCCTAATAATAATGGTATTAATACTTTAAAAATTTTCCCAAGATAAAAATTCCCAATTGCAATTAGTAAAATGGTATAAATTAATAAAATGGTATTTCTGAAATAACATTGCACAAATTGTCAATGACATTTAAGAAATGGTTAACAAAATCTTTTAGTTTTTCTTCACACAAATAAGGTTCTGGGCTTATTTCCTGCTACTCTATGGGGGAAAAAAGATTGGATAGGACTTGATATTAAAACCTTTTTCTGTTGGGAGGAGATGGATAAATTATATTCAGAACAAATATGGGACTAAAAAGTTCCATTTAGCTTATGAGTAGATTTTAGTGGGATATTGTTATTGGTACTTTGTTTGTAGTTATGTTAAAGGGGAGTTAAAGCACATTTGGTTAATTGTATATTATGCATAATTTTTATTTAGAATATGATTATTGTAACTATAATCCTGTATTTAGCTCTGGGAAGTGTGGTGGGGGAAGTGGGTGGGTTTGGGGTGGGAGGGATTTGGGGATATATTGTAAAATTTTGTTTTTGTAAAACTCTTTTAAAAAAACCTTTTTCTGTGATACTCCAGAGTAAACAGCATTGACTAGGTATATTGGAAGAGAGTATCAATTTACAAATATTTGTTTATATATATTTGAATATTTGTTTCTACTGACACATGGTGTAACAAAATGGTGGGTTTGTTGTCACTGTGAGATGTGGTGGTGAGGGCACGAAGGGAGGCTCAGCCAATCTCAATGTATACATGGTTGTACTTTGACAATAAAGGTTCATTCAATTCAAAGTGTATACTTCTTAATATGCATCCCCCTCCCAAAAAAAGTATTGTCTCATGCTCCTGTTAAAATGGATAACTCTTCTGTCAGATATAGAGTAGCTTGCTGGTTTATTTCCTACATGGGATATGCTTGTATTTTAGAGTTTTACAATTTAGTTTACTTTTAACTAAATGCAGGCTTTTGAAAATGATAGGACACTTTCAATGCATATAGCATACATATGTGACTTATCTTCACATATACTCAGTGCTTTTTTTGTAAAAGAAAAAGGTGCCGGAACTCACAGATGTCATACAACCTGCCTTGCCTACCCTACAAGGTTCCATCCACAAAAGGTGCTGGAAGTTCTGAGCGTTCTATGACAAAAAAAACCCCCTACATATACTACATGTTATTCTTTGGCTTCTGTATTTTGCTTCTGTTGTCTTATCTTTCTGGGAAATTAACACTGAAGAGGCTGAATAGAAACAGAATGAGAGTAGAAATCAGAGCTTTGTCTTTCTTCTTTATGGCTATGTATTACATGGAAAGCTGACTTCTCATCTAATACATGGGATTTAATTTACAGACTCAGATGAATTTATAGTTGGGTCGATATCTGGAACATAAGAACAACATTATTTCTTTCTAGCAGCTTATCACTACATAAAGTCACTCTAAGACTTTAATTTGCAAGCTGGTGGGGCTTGCTTACCTGTGGAGTTGCAGGATCCTGTAGTCTTCTTAATTCAGCCCAATCCTGCACAATCATAACTCTTGTTTCCATTTTTGGCAGCTTAAAGATGAGTGGACGTCAAGTGGCTGGGCAATTCTGGGAGTTGAAGTCAACATATCCTAAAGCTTTCAAGAGTGAGAAATACTACTCTAGATGCTTACTTAATTGTGTCTTCAATAAATGCAGCTTTATTCCTTTTATTTGATTGCTTTAAAAGACGATTAGTTCTGCTTGCTTGGCAGAAGACTAAAGAACAAGACTCTTTTCCCTTACATTCTTTTACTTGTTAGTTTTAACTCAGTTATTCAGAAAGAAGTCAGCATTATTTGCAATGTAATGAACTTTCAGAGCTCTGCTTCTTAGCAAGTGCAATAAGAGACAAGTTTTCCTCTTCATCCTGAAGCTGCAAATTTAAATAGCGATCACCTGAACAGGTGTGCAAAAATTGGTGGTCCCTTCTGACCTTCAAAGTAGAGAAGAAAGCTAAAGTGCTGTGCCATGTACAACTAGATCATTCTATTTGTGTTTTGCTGGGGTTCACAGTACTGTAATGCCTTTGGTTATTATTTTATCTCTTAGAAATCCTTGAATTATGAACCCTGGACAGATACAATTGGCAGCAGTACACACACCCTTGTAACTGAAAATACATGAATGCAGTTGCAGCTTTCACTTGCTGACTGTATGTTGAAAGATTAGATTATCAGTATTTCACTATCACTTATTGACCAGTATTTGGTCCAAAGTCAATCTTTGTTCTGATCCCAATTTCCTTTTCTCTATTTATACTCACTTTCTTTCTTGACATGACAATTTATTTTCTTGCCACCAAGTGAAATCTAAGCATAAATGGCAATATAGGTATTTAGCTGGGTGTTAAGTTTCCAACGTATGGGCTTTTCAAGTGACTCTGAGGCATTGTTTACCTTAAAAGTCCTTTATTTAGCCTAATACACTGGCAAATGCTTGCTCGAAGGAAGCTGGAATCTGAAATTTCTGCCCCTTGCACAATATATTAAAACACAATTCTCCACCTTTCTAATTTTGTCATTAATCATATTCTCCAATTAATTTAAAGAATCAGTTTCCCTTCCGTTAGAAAAACCGGCCAAGTTGTTATCTTCTTTAATTTCAGATGGCCTTGAAGTTTACAATCCTTCTCTTCCCCCACTCCCAACCTTAACTCAATCTCTTAAAGCAATACACAAGTTTAACATATGGAATGGCTACTTCTTCATCTCTTGTCAAGAAATAACATTTGATATTAGCAGTGTTGACACTGGGAGGATGAATTTAGGTGTCTCTCTTTTTCTCATTGGCTCTATGCTTGGAGATTGTGAATTTACATCAGCCACTCACTGTTTTGAAGCATGTCTTCCTCCCTGCTACATTAGGAACATAGCAACAGAGCATGGAATTCATTGACCTAGCACTCTCAAACATAGCTACAGGTGGAATCATTTTGAACCATCTATCAGTGAAATGATACACCCAGGATAGACTGAAGCCTTGCTGTGATTCCTGGTGTAGTCTTAGGCCTGCCTCTTTAGATATGGTATGATGATTCCAGTTTAAATACTTGTCAATTTTCTGCAAATGGCAAGTGAGACACTTGTTGCCATGGTGACCATTAAGAGTTCTGAATCAGATGTGAGGTTGCCATGGAAACTGCATCAGTGCTCCTAGGAGGTGATGTGGAGTTCTTTCTCTCTGTTTTCCCCCTATAAGCCCTAAAGCCCCATCCTGTTTCCTACTTGCCTCTGATTGCAACTGCAGTGACAAAGCTTTCAGGCTTTTTCATTATTCAGAGACCGGAAGCTTTCGTGACCCTGAAGATACATTTTTTTTTACTTAATAGTATGCACTGCATCTTAAATTTAGGTATCTCCTAACCACATTTTACTAATAACTATTTTTATTTATAATAAAAAATAAAATCAATAACACTTCTTTTGTAGCAGAAAATAACATTTTTTGTTTCAACCCATTGGTTCTACTCTCTGGGGTGACAGAACAAGTCAGCTCCCTGCTGTATAAGGCAGTCCTGAAGACTGGTGACCCGTTTGCTCTCAGTCTTCTCTTCTGCAGGTTAAACATACTCAGTCCCTTAACTGTTCCTCCCAGGAACTGGTTTCCTATTCCTTCACCATCTTACTACAGAGTGGCAAAGTCATATTTGTCTCTAGTTCTAGACATAATACTACACATGGACTTTGGTTTCTCATAGTCATATTTAACTATGATCAAGTCTATGATTTACCCGGAGTATATAAACTGGGTTAATAAAGCAACCAAACAAAGATGCTACTTGCTACTTTTAACAGACAATAAATTAACTATGATTAAATTTGCGTAATCCCTTGTTTTACAGTTTCACAAAGAACGTATTGCATATCTCTGGCTAAACAATAGAGCTTTATAAAGTTTTTAAAAGATCGTTTGAATGAAAGGAGCTATGATTGAATCAGATCAGTCATCTTCAAATAATTTTGGAAAGGTTCAAAGATGATTTAGGGCTTCAGTGGACT
This sequence comes from Vipera ursinii, assembly GCF_947247035.1. Taxonomy (NCBI): domain Eukaryota; kingdom Metazoa; phylum Chordata; class Lepidosauria; order Squamata; family Viperidae; genus Vipera; species Vipera ursinii. Next base: position 29,111,777 of record NC_139514.1, on the reverse strand, counting down.
TTCTGATTTTGCAGTCTTGAACATTTATACAGTCTTGAACATTTTAAGTGATATGATACTCTCTTTAAGTAGTTGGCCAATTAAATGTATAAGGATGGGTGGTGGGCAGTAATTTTTTATTATTTATGTGTCCTTATTTTAATGTTATATGTTTAGACAGGGTCATTTCTATATAATTGTGATTATTCTATTGCTGATATTTTATCTGGTTTTCTTTCTTGTGTGTTATCTTCTAGTTTCCTTACCTCCCTACCTTTTTTCATTATCCTTAACTCTCATTCTATTTGTCTGACATTTAATATAATCCTGTATGTCTTGATGAGTGTGGAGTGGAGATGACTGGAAAACTATCAGCAGTTCTTCAGTTCTTTCAATTCAACTCCTTCCTTTCCCCACTAAGTACAATAAAATAAAGCAAAATACTTTAAGGGCTTTTGGGGGGGATTCATATCTGCTTCAGTATTGATTTCTAACTGAATGATTCTTCCACAAGGAGATTTGAGTTTGGCTGCATGCCATTAGACTGCAGATATATACTTAATTTCTTTATATTATAGTGTATTATATTTGCACTTATGATGATTTATATAGTTTGTAGATTTTTAAGAAGTAATTTTTAAATTATATGTTTTAGTAGCTTCTAATTCCTTGTCAGTGAGTTATACCAACAAGCTTACCAACCCCCAATCAGCCAATCAATGATGGATTTTCGATCCTTAGTACTGTAAGAGCTTATTTTCAAATCTGTGCTGTAAATTTTTTATTTTAAATTGGAATAAGTCACTTTTTGCACTTTTTGTATTTATTCTATAACAGGGGTGTCAAACTCAATTTCATTGAGGGCCGCATCAGCATTGCGGTTGCCCTCAGGGGCCCCGGTGGGTATGGCCTGGGTGGGCGTGGCCTACCAGGTGGGCGTGGCTAGAGAGCATATGGCATACTGGGTGGGCGTGGCCAGCTCTACATCATTCACATCAAGGGTGCCTATGGGGGCCTGGGCAGGAGTGGGACAGATCTGAGGGTCTCTGGTAGGAGGAGGGTCTCTGGGCCGGGGCCAAGGCAGTGGGGGCCGTTCCCTCACTGTTTCCAGGATGGCTTCACGGGCCGCATGAAACCACTTCACGGGCCGGATCTGGCCCCCAGGCCTTGTGTTTGACATGTCTGTTCTATAAGCTTCTGCCAGACAGTTTAGAGCAGGGCTGTTAAACTCACAATGTCACGTGATGTGTCGAGACGTATCATGACTTTTTTCCCATTGCCAGCAGTGGGGTGGGCACAGTTTTGGCATGACACATTCTGCCTGTGGGCCAGCAGTTTAACACCCTTGGTTTAGTGCTACAACTTGACTTTCCTAATTTCTGCTTTTGCCTTAGAGTTTTTGGTATTACTATTGGCATAGGTGGAACTATTTGGTATTACTTTTGACATAGGCAGAACTATTCATTACTTTTGAATTGTGTATATTTGCACATAAGTTAGAAATTCAAAGCTTTCTTCAAATATTCTGAAAGTGTGTGATCTCTTTACATGAGGAAGAAATGTGCTGGCATGTGTATTAGCTTTATTCTTTTTTGTTAGTGAAAGGTTTTTGGAACTTAATAATGAAGTGATAATAATTTAGCAAAATGAATGTATGTATTAGTGATCTTCAAGTAAATTTATACATTGCAATCTCTCTCTCTCTCCTCCTTTCCCCAATGGTAGTTAATGACTTTTTTTTAAAAAAATCCCTGGGTAACTTCTCAAAGTTGGAGCCAAATATTTGGTAATGAAGTGATGTCATCTAAAAAGACAGGGACAAAACTTTAGCACATCATTTTTTGAAATTATGAGAATAGGAGTAACTCATCTATCTCTGTCCAAGGGGAAAGGGGGACATCGTGCTGCCAGAATTTGCCCACTATGTTGCTAAATGTTGGCAGTGCAGCTTTTCCACATTTGTTTTAAAATATACTTGTCTAATGCAACAAAGGGAGTTTATAGCAGGTTTTTTTTTCCTACAACCTTTCATACACTGGAGATTCCATTTTGTTGATGCTAGAATAAAATTTTCCATTATACTTTCCACGACATCAATTAAAATATTTTTCTATTCCATTAGACCATTAGACTATTTTATATTCTATTATACATGATCTTAGGCAAATCAACTTCTGTTAAAAATTCTTTAGAGAACATAGACATCAGTGTGTTCTATTTTTTCTTGAATATTTAGATAGGGGGCTTTATCTATGTAGATTTACTTAGAAATGAATTTATTAAGGTTTATTCCAATAACTGAGAAAAGATTTATAACCCTGAAAGACAGATGCATGTAGCTTTAAACTAGTTCTTGCTGTTAAGCTGGGAGGTTGCTGCAGAAAGTGATTCAGCTTTATGCTCCATTCCAGCAGACTGAAAAACAGTAAAATGAACAGGCTGTTTAGCATAACTCTCAATGAACATTTCAACTCTGTTGCTATCATCTGCCTTAATACTGTTTCTTCCAATATTCAGTATTATCCATATTTAGGAGGCACAAACTGACCAAACTCAATAAAACAATAAATTTGGTATAACTTAAACCATTTAAAAACCATTAAAGGTAAAGGTTCCCCCGCACATGCGTGCTAGTCGTTTCCGACTCTAGGGGGCGGTGCTCATCTCCGTTTCAAAGCCGAAGAGCCAGCGCTTGTCCGAGGACGTCTCCGTGGTCATGTGGCCGGCATGACTAGACGCCAAAGGCGCACGGAACGCTGTTACCTTCCCACCGTAGTGGTCCCTATTTTTCTACTTGCATTTTTACGTGCTTTCGAACTGCTAGGTGGGCAGAAGCTGGGACGAGTAACAGGCGCTCACTCTGTTACGCGGCACTCGGGATTTGATCCACCAAACTGCGGACCTTCTGATCGACAAGCTCAGTGTCCTAACCCACTGAGCCACCGCGTCCCATTAGGCCTGTCTAATTTGCTACAATATTCAGACCCTAAATTTAAAAGAATAATTGTGGTTCTAAAGACTGAAATATAGAACAAATCTTATTCATCTGAACAGTTGGGTATCTTCATTATCAAATATCTTTATGAGTCCAAAGAAGGTGGTATGTTCTTCAACTTTAATATGGACCAATGTTGAATGAAGCTAACATAATCTGTAAAAATATTTATGTACTTGTACAATTTAAATGAAAAGATATACGGTAATAAAATTACCGATAAAATCCTTTTCTTCTTTCTGTCGTGGCATCAAATATTATAGTTTTGATGTCATTGAATATTTTGTGTTTATTTTATTTTTTTACTGCTGCCTTTCATATACCAACTTTAGCTAGAGTTCAAGCCACATGCTTCTTTTTGCTTTCCTGGTATTGTTTGTGTGTTCTAGATTGACATTTCTAGAATATTAGTGTTTATCTTGATTTAATATCTCATCAAATCCATGACTTCCCTTGTACTCATCCTATTGTGCTATTAAATGAAACATGCCTTGCACCTGATGTGAGATTTAAACTTCTGGATTTTGAAGCCTTGGGCTGAAACAAATGAAGAAAACAGGCACTGGCTCATGCAATATGTACAGTAAATTAAATAATAGCGTTTCTTTTAAAATAGAGGGTACTACAAAATTAATTGCACACCCAAGAAATGAGATTCAGGTCTCTTAAATTGCAGCTTTATTCTCTTTTCATAGATTCTTTCTCTCTGCTTGTATAACTAGATATAGGGACATTTATTAGAATAGAATACCACATCTTAATAGAAAAAAATAAATGCTTTCTTTTCTTAATTGATTTGAAATTCTTTTCTTCCAATAAATTGGGGAAAATGTTTATGAAACGCTATGATGGAGCAGCTATTTCAGTGTATGCTGCCTATTGAAGCTTATTTAGCTAAATCCAGTAGAATTCCTTAGCAATTCTATTGCATAGGGAAAACACAAGTGTGTGAAACCCAAGTCTTTTTTCAGTGTAAGTACACAATGTACGCATCATCTGTTGAAATGCTGGTAACTAATAGATGCTCCCTGCTTTGGCGGTGAATAAGTTGATTTTAGATTTATAGATTGTTGTTCGGGATACAAAATATGAAATCAGAGCAAGGAAAATAATCAAGCAGAAAATACATAGGTCCTCTCTATTTGATTGTCTCTAGGCATTACCTGTCTATATGCATTTAAATTGAATGTATTTATTTCCAAAAGTAATTGCATTTCTTATTCAAGTTAACATTTAAGATGGCTGAAGGCTTCAATGTATTTTATAGGACGAACTTTATGTAATTAAAAAGTTCCCAACACTAGGGGAACTATGAAAAAGTTTGCAGCCCTGGCATGTAAGCTTAAAATTTATTAGTCACTTGCTTTTATGTGTATATGTATAAGCTGTGAGCGTACTTTGTGTATATGCCAATCACTCTCAGCCCTAGGAAAGAGGAAATGACAAACCAGTTCTAAAATCTTGCCAACAAAACTGCAGGGCAGTTGCCATGAGATAAAAGTAACTTGAAACCCTAAACCCCCCCCCCAAAACCCACCATGTCTACTATACAGCATCTGGGGATGGTGTGATAATACATCTTGGGAACTTGGCCTTGTGCTAAGAATATTTTTATTGGGAAAGTTTCTACTGTGCAGCCAGGACTCCTCTTCCTTAACAGGCATTAGATCAGTGAGGTCATGCTATTGTATTTATATTAATTGTTGCAAGTAGCCAGACAGATACAAGGCTCAGTGGTGAGAGGGATTTTCAATATAGGATTGCAATCCACAAAGCTTGCTATGTAACTTTCTGTAAGTACATCACATTTAGATTTCCAAGGCTTGCTGACTTCCACATTACTTCAGTGTAGTAACCCTTTCTATAGAAGTATATTTTAAATGTTCAAAGGAGGAAAAGAGCATAGAACATACTGCCATTTTTGTGTAGTTTCTCTGCAATATAGATGCCCATCTCTCTGGGTGAGTGATATCAAACTCCTCAAGCTTTCCAACTTTTGCCATCTTGGGAAGTCTTCGCGGGTTGGGCTTTTCTCCTCATCCTGCTTCTTCGTGGGCCCTGGGACAGGTTTGGAGGGCTGGTGGTCGCTATTTTGCGTGCTAGGCTGACTGAGGGGGGGAATGCGTTCCCTGACAGGCACTTTGGCTGGCCTTACCCCCTAGTGACTTTCAGCTCTCCCGAAGAAGCAGGATCCCACCCTACTGGGTTTCTTGCAAGTAGGAGACAAGGTGAGAGAGTTCAGGCAGGAACATTGCTTTATTGAATAACAGGAACTGAACTAGTAACCAAGGCTTCTACACAGCTATTTATACAGTTGGCCACTAGGTGGCGGCCAATAGGTTTAAAAAAACCTATTCCCGCCCTAGAACCCACCAATGGTGGTCCTGGAGACTGCATGTCTGGGCAGCCTGCGACTGTTACACAGACTCCCTGATTAAGCAATCTCAAACAGCATTCAGAGACACGTGGAAAACAGTTCAAGTAAAAGGGCCCAATACATTACATTTTGCTTCTTGACTTTAGGTCTCTTTTAAGAGGTTCCTTGTTGTTCAATCCAATCAATCAGTCAATCACCTCTGATTCTTTGTTACCAAAGAATATCAGTTTACTAGGATTAACGCCAGCTTTGCGGCTTTATAAACTCATGTTTGTGTTATAAGGGATAGGATCCAGCTACCTTTTCCCAGTCAGCTTCTTTTCAATTGCCTTCAGTGTTTCCAAGCAACAGGAACTTGTCCAAAGACACTTTATTTTGAATTATGTGTCTAAAATATTTAAACTTTAGCTTCATTATCTTTCTTTCTAATAAACAGACTGATTTTACTTTATTTAATACTGCCTTATTTGTCCTTCTTGCAGTTCAAGAGACACTAAACAATTTTATTCAGTATCACTAGTCTTTAGCTTTTTGTAGCATTTTTCATGTTGTAGCTTTCACAGTCATATATTATAATTGGGAAAACCGTGACTTTTGACAATAACCTTAACCATAGAAGAAAAAAATAATATAGCCTCTAATTACAATAACTAATAACTATTCAAATGCTAAATAATACTTTGTAGTCCCATATTTGTTCTGAATAAAATCAATCCATCCTTTCCATTCCACTATATATCTCTGTTGCGAGTGATCTTTCACATATGCCGTGATTTTAGCCATTTCTGCCAAGTTCGAAACTTTCAAAGTCCATTCTTCAATAGTAGGCAGGTCCTCCTTCTTCCAGTATTGTGCTACCAAAAGTCTTGCAGCTGTTATTAAATTCAGCAACAATTTGGTTTCTATAGCAGTACAATCAGTGATAATATTCCAGTCTCCCATTAAAATACAAGACTTGTAGTCCCATTGAATTATTTTGTTATGTAGCAATTTATAAAATTCTTCTTGTTGTTGATTAGGAACATATATTCCAATTAAAAGTATTTTCTTCCCTTCAATCAAAAGTTCAATAATACTATATCTTCCTTGTATATCTGCTTTTATTAATTTGGCTATCAAACCCTTCTTCACATATATTACTACACCATTTTTCTTCTCTGGAGCAGATGCAATAAATTATGTACCCAGTCTCAGATTTATCAAATATTTCTGATCAGATATGTGAATATGCGTCTCTTGCAAACATACAACCTCATTTTTAAAATGTTTCAAATACTGAAATATTTTCTTCCTCTTTTGTGGTGAATTCAAGGCATTAACATTCCAGGTCAGGAATTTTGTCGCCATCCTTTGCGACTTGAAACCTCTGGAGCGCCGCCTGAAGATCTTCAGAAATCTGCCTCTTCAGCCTCGCTCCTCCCACTGCTTCACTTGATTCTTGAGTTGTAATCATCAAACATTGATCCTGTTGCTGTTGTTGTTGTGCCTTACGTCTAGATGCAGCCCGTGTTATTCTTTGAGTCGAAGTTTCTTCTGCTAAAGCCAAGGGTTGCACAATTTCTGAAGATTGCTGTTTTTCTTGTAACTGTTGCACTCCTTCATCCTTTCCTCCTTTATCTTCTGTAGAGGGCGGTGAACCTGCTTTCAATACATTAGTATAAAAATCTCGTGCCTTCAAAACTGTATTAAGACGATATCTTATTCCAGCAAAATTCACCACAATCCCCATTGGAATCTCCCATCTGAACTGAAGCTGTTGTTTTTTCAATTCTTCTGCCAAAAAAGCAAATTCTTTCCTTTTTCTCAAAACTTTTGGGGGAATCTCTTTCAGAATCAACACCTCTTGACCAGCAATTGTAAATCTCTTATTATAAAAAAATTGGATAATCTCATTTCTTATCCTCCTCTTCGTAAAGTACACCACCACATCTCTTGGCAATTTCCTCTGCCTGGCAATCCAAGAGTTAACTCTGAAGACTTTATCTCCCCAAAGAATTCTTCGGGTTTAAACCCCAAAATAGGTGCCAAAGCATCCATCAGCATCTCTTGCAAGTTCTCCTGAGAATTCTCTTTCAAACCTCTGATCCTTAAGGCAAACTCCATATCTCTATACTGTATCATCAGAACCTCTTCCTCCGTTTTATCCATTTTAAATTCAGCTTCACCCATTTTAGCCTCCAACAACAAATTATTTTGTTTCACTTCTTCCACCCGTTCATTCAAAGTCTCAATACATCCTGCCAGCCCCTGAAGTGCTAAGAGAATGTCCTCCCGCATTTCCTTGTTCTTCTCCTCAATAAGCTCAGCCACCTGTTCAGTTATTTTTTCAGTTATTTTTTCAGACTGAGTGGCTAAAGACACTTTTAAGGCATCTTGCAGGTCCTTTAACATTACAGGTGGAGAAGCTGTGGGAGATGATGTCAAAGAATGCAGTCCAGATTGCTGAACAGGTGATGTCCCTGCACTTTTAGTAACAGGGATTCTAGGAGGCTGAGAAGCCATTTTAAAGGCACTTAACTCTCCGTTCACACTTTCACTTCTCTTCTCCTTTAAGAACTAAAACCACATCTTGTAAGTTCAGGCAAAGCAAATTTAAAGTCCAATTCCTCCTCAATCTCCCAGCAAACACTTTCACTATAAAAAAAAAGGTGAGAGAGGGAAAAAAAAGAAAAACCCCTTCACCTCTTATAAAAAAGGAAAAAAAGTTCTTCCCCTCTCTCCTCCCTATTCACTCAGACGCCATTTCCCCTTTCTTTTCCAAGTAATAAGCAGGACGAAAAAAGAATTGTTTTTCGAGGGTTAAAGCCTTGTACTTGCTGTTTATATGACTCCTGTCTCCGCTCTGCTGCAACAATGTTTCTAGATGTCAATCAAATCCGGCAGGAGTGGATTCAGAGTCTTGTTCTGCTAACAGCAGAAGAGTCCCCCGCTCTGGAGACTCCCAGGCTTTGGGGGGGCCCCTCACCCTTCAAGCCCCAAAACAAATGCTCTGGGGCTCTAAGGGGGCTCTACCCCTGCCTGGGAACTCCCCCTTCCCTCTTCACCCGAGGAGTGGGGTTTTCACACTGCGGAGCAGCTGATTGTAGGCTGCTCTGCGGTTTAAACAGAAACGAAGGGCTAGCGGTCGATTCCGACCGTCCACAATGCTGGAGAGCCACCCGGAAGTCGCTTGTATTATATTTATCCAGACTGAAATGGATAAATTATGGAATGTATTACACTGTATAATCTCCTAACTAATGTTGCTGTCTATTATTATCATAGTATGGCTCTCATAAAATGAAGGAGAATATTTACTAAGATTAATGATGTATGATTAGCTTTTGATAATAAAGATGCCAATGAATCTATAAAAATTCTACCCCATTAATTTGGAAAATTGGGGCACCAGATTATTCCCCCCAGTTTCATGGATTTAATTATCTCTGTTATTTCTTGTAGTGACAATAGTTGTGCCAATTTAATTTAATGTTCTTGAGAAATCTCTTTCAATCCAGTGTCTCCCAGGAAATTAATATTTTTGTGTCCAGTTGTATTACCTACAATTTATATTATTTTGTGTATGTGTATCTGAATTCCTGAAATAAGATTTCATTGATTTTGTTGTTTCAACCAATAATAACCTTCCAGCTTCTATTAGTTCTGACTGATATATTTCAAAGAATATTCAGGTTGTTCAGAATGTAATTGCTCCCATTTAACCTGAGTTGCCATAAATGCTTTATGAGTGTCATTGGGTTTCTGGAATAGAACAAAAGTAATTTTTTAAAGAAACATTTCATTTTTGTTACAAAAAGTAATTTTGTAAGACTTATATCTAGATATATTTTTACAGAAATGAAAGTTATTGTGCACTCAGGACACGCCCTAAATGTGCCTCATAGCAGTATAATCTCTTTGTTTTTGATTTAATAAATGGCAAATATTCATCAATTTATTTGTGGGGGCAATATTTGTATCTGAGCAAGTAAGATGGCATTGAAATGGCAAAATGTAATTATATATTGATCATTGAACAAATATAATTTGTGGAGAAGTATGAAATATGATATTCTTTATGGGAATGTATAAATTAAAGCAATATTAAAATTAAGTACTTTAATAATCAAAATTATAAATTTTAGGGAAGTAGATTGCCTAGAATGAATGAATACACACACACACACACACACAAACACGTACGTACATACACATGCACGCACACAGACATACAGTATATATAATATAACATTCATGTTCCAAGTTAATTTTAGAATTTCTATTAAATAGAATGGATCACATATTTATGCTGGTCTATGACCATAATGAATTTTTGATTTGTACCACATATTGCAGGGATGAAATCTGGTTTAATTTCTCCATCTTGTTACAAATTTGTCTCCCAAGAGCCATGTAACCAAATGGTCATAACACTTCTCAATATAATTAATTTATCATTGCTCCTTTGCTTCCACACTCTTAAGTCTTCGCTGATTCTAAATCCTTCTAAATCTGAGTTTCAACATCTAAGGTTTCCATGAATCTCTGATATGGCATTTTGTAAGCCGATAAATCCATTCTCATTGATTGCGATTTAACTATTATCTAAAGGACTGTCATTTCTTCTTGCTCAGATACTGAAACCAATAAATCTGGATTTTACATTACTTTATCTAGTCTAGCAGAGTCAGAGAATGTAATAATAGATCCTCACATTTATCAAGATTTCAGTAGATTCCAAAAGATTATCTGTTATTTCTGGGCTAACAGTTTCCCTTTCATTGAGAGTCCAGTTCTCAGCAAAAGAAGGAGAACTGCCAGAAATGAAGCATGACACCTACAGCACTTGTGGGGAAAGATTAAAAGTGCTTCTGACCAAACATGGATATGTGGTCAGGATCATGCCTACACTGTGGTTGCTGATACGGGATGTAAAGCATGCTTTCTGTTCCTTGTCAATCAATAGTCTTGTATAGGTTACAAACTTCCTTTTAGGGAGAAGTCAATATTATGATCTTCTGCATGGCTAATTTAACCAATTTCTACAGCATTTTTCTGACAAAGTGGCTCAGATTTGCTAAAGTTTTGATTTGTCCCAGGTTGAGATTTGAATAGTGACTAAGGCACCATTTTGTATTGTTAGCTGAAACTAATTTTAGCACATGAACTATGAATAAGTGGATAAGGTATTATTTACACAATCCATTCTCACCCACAGCTAGCATCCCTCTCTGCCTTAAATTTTGTGAGCAATTTTGAGATATAACCATCTGAATCCAGATTATCAATGCCTTTATATGGGAAAGGAAACTGCCCACAGTCAATCAGTCTGTCAATCTATCATCCATCTTATTAAAATTATTTATATAAATAAAAGACAAATATAAAAATCATAAAAATAAAGACAGGAAAAGTAAAGAACTAGAAAGCAAGAATGTAAATCAGAAAAAAGATAATTAAAGAAACAAGAATCAGAAAAAAACAAGTGACTTCCAAACCTTATTTTCAATAGTTATAAATATTGTCATCATCCCTACTCCTTTGTGGTATTATCAAGATCCCTTCAGCCCCTTATTTAATCCTTTTACCAAATTCATAAATTATCACTTCACTTTTTCCCTTTTCAGAAAAAAGTCCATAAAATGTTTTCAAAACATTCATAATTTTTTTTATAAAAGTGCATACTGTTTTGTCTTTGACCAACTAGCATTGCCATTTCTATTAATTCTGACACCTTCACAATCCATATTGTTCCATTACTATAGATACAATAACCTTGTTGAAATTACCTTACAGTATATAAAATCTTCCTTAAGTGGAGCTGCACATTATCTTGAAGGAAGCTGTAGTGTGTCCGCTTCAGAGATCATACCTGGATCCAGTAGCCTAAGATGAATATTTGCTGGTCTCCAACCTTTCATTTTTGGTGATTGTTATTGAAATGGTGATAGCAGATCTATAGTATTAAATAGTACTAAAGAAAAAGTAAATTATATTGACTCTTTTTAGTCATAATTACAGCCTAGCGTGGTCTTAAACATGACTTATGTCAAAAGTCTGTTAGTTATATATTTATAATAATAATAATAATAATAAAGTTGGAGGTCATCTAGTCCAACCCCTTGCTCAGGCAGGAAACCCTATACCACTTCAGACAAATGGCTGTCCAGTCTCTTCTTAAAAACTTCCAGTGTTGGAGCATTCACCACTTCTGGAAGCAGGTTGTTCCACTGGTTAATTGTTCTAACTGTAAGGAAGTTTTTCCTAAGTTCTAAGTTGATTCTTTGCTTGTTTAGTTTCCATCAATTGCTTCTTGTCCTGTCTTCAGGTGCTTTGGAGAATAGCTTGACTCCCTCTTCTTTGTGGCAGCCCCTGAGATATTGGAACACTGCTATCATGTCCCCCCTCGTTCTTCTCTTCATAAAACTAGACATATACAATTCCAGCAACCGTTCCTTATATGTTTTAGTCTCCAATCCCCTAATCATCTTTGTTGCTTTTCTCTGTACTCTTTCTAGAGTCTCAACATCTTTTTTACACCGTGGTGACCAAAACTGGATGCAGTATTCCAGGTGTGGCCTTACCAAGGCATTGTAAAGTGGTATTAATACTTCACGTGATCTTGATTCTATCCCTCTGTTAATGCAGCCTAGCACTGTGTTGGCTTTTTTGGCAGCTGCAGCACACTGCTGGCTCACTCTCACAGTTGCTACATTTGGTTTTTCTTGCCTAAATGTAGAACCTTACTTTTTTCACCATTAAATTTCATTTTGTTAGATAGTGCTCAGTGTTCAAGCCTGTCCAGATCCTACTGTATCTTAAGCCTATCTTCTGGAGTCAACTGCAAATTTGATGAGTTCCCCATCTATCCCCTCATCCAAATCGTTGATGTAGATGTTGAAGAGCACTGGGCCTAGAACAGAGCCCTGGGCCACCCCACTACACACTTCCCTCCATGTAGATGCAGTTCCATTGAAGACCACATACTGAGTATGGCTGGCCAGCCAGCTATGAATCCATCTGGTGGTAATGCTGTCTAACCCACATTTTTCTATCTTATCAAGTTGTAAGTTGTGATCTACTTTATCAAATGCCTTACTGAAGTCCAAGTAAATTATAAGCACAGCATTCCTCTGGTCCACTAATTTTGTCACTTGGTCGAAGAATGCAATAATATTTGTCTGGCATGATCTTTTAGTAATGACTTTGTTTGCTTCTAGGTGTTCGCTGATTTGTTGTTTTATTATCTTTTCCAGAATCTTCCCAGGTATTGAAGTCAGGCTGATAGGTCTGTAATTTCCTGGATTCATTTTTTTTCTTTTTTTGAAGATGGGAACTACATCAGCTCTTTTCCAGTCCTCTGGTATTTCCCCAGTGCTCCAGGATCTTTGAAAAATATAGTTCAGTGGTTCTGAGATCACATCTGCCAGTTCCTTGAGAACCTTGGAGTGTAATCCATCTGGACCTGGTGATTTGAACTCGTCTAGGCTGGACAGGTGCTCACCATTTTCTTGCCTATCTTAACTTGTGTTTCTAATCTGTTTTTTACGGTACTGTTTTTGATAGATTGGACTGTTTTTTCGCTTTGTGTAAAGACGGATGCAAAAAAATGAGTTAAGGAGCTCTGCTTTCTCCCTATTGCTTGTCACCTTCTTGCCACTTTCACCCACTAATGGACCAATTATTTCCTTAACTTTGTTTTCTTGTTTTCTACATGTTGAAAGAAGCTTTGTTTATTATTTTTGACTTTGGTCACTGTTGCGGAATAATTAACATTCCGACCAGAGGAGGATGGACTGTGGTTCATTTGCATGGTGGATATCAAAGAAAGAAAATCCAAGGCATATTCTATGGTAAAACTTTTAATGAGAAAACAAAAGACCTAAACTGACTACATTCTCTCATCAGGCAGAAGAGAAAAGTAAGGAAGAAACTGTGAGAAACTTTTTCTAGGCATGCGCACAAAACAGTCTAAAACCATAACATAGCTGGACATATGAGATTCACTATGGTTACATGATAAGATAATAACAGAGGTGCAGAGCAGAAAGAGATGTACAATTAGGAATGAACTTTCCAGACGAACTGAAAAAAACGTGCAGTGACAGTCACAAGTCTTAGTTCATTTTGAGTCTTAGCTTTCCTCACTTTATCTTTGCAGGCTCGGGCTATTTGCTGATATTCTGCTTTAGTTATGTGCCCCTCTTTCCACTATTTATACTTGTCCTTTTTATGTTTCAATTTATCAGAGAGTTCTTTATTCAGCCATGCTGGTTTCTTTTGAGAGCTGTTATTTTTCTTCTTTGTTGGTATTGTGCTAGACTGGGATTTTATTATCTCACTTTTCAAAATTTCCCAAGCTTCTTGAGTTGTTTTCCTGTTGAGGATTATGATCCATGGAATCCTTCCCTAGCTCTCTCTAAGTTTATTGAAATTAGCTATCGTAAAGTCCAAGACTCTAGTTTCACTGTGTTCTATTAGTTGTGCTTCCATAATGTTGAATTCCAATATTGCATGATCACTTCCCCCCGAGGTTCCTGTGGCTTCAACACCTTCTATCATTTCATTTCGGTTAGTGAGGATTAGATCAAATATGACTAATCCCCTAGTTCCCTTCTCTACTTTTTGGGAGACAAAATTGTCTGCTACGTTTGTCAGGAATCTGCTTGATCCTCCACTTGGTGCAAAGTTTGTCTCCCAGTTGATGTCAAAGTAATTAAAATCCCCCATTACTATTGTGATGTGCTTCCTACATACCTTAGTTAGCTGACTAGCAAAAAGTTCATCTATTTCCTCTGTTTGGTTGGTTGGCCTATAGTATACACCTATGGCAATGTCATTTCCCTCCCCCCTTTTATATTGATCCAAATGCATTCAAGACAGTTTTCATCATTGCTCTATTTCTGTAGAGATGTAGTTATTTCTTATATAGAAAGCAACTCCACATCCTCTTTTATTTGGTCTTTTTCTTTTAAATAATTTAAATCCCTCTAGCTGTGTGTTCCATTTTTGGGTTTCATCCCACCATGTTTCCGTAATGGCAACAATTTCATATCTGCCCTCATTTACCTGAATTTCTAGTTCAACCTGTTTACTGTTCATACTCTGTGCATTGGTGTATAGACATTCGAGTCCTTTATGACTGACCCTGTGTTTACTTTCTACATAACCTGTGTGATGTCTGAGTTCCTCTATTTTCTTACCACCTGTCTGGTTAGTGCACTTTGTGTGGGACTTGCTATTAAAAGCTTGATTTTGCTTGACAGCAAGGTTGATATTCTTGTCCACACACACATCTATGTTACATGCACTGATAATCCTATAATTTTTTGATTGCCAGGGACAGGGATGTTTTGTATCAATTAGCTCACTGTCCCCATTGTTTAGTTTAAATATTCCTCCAGAAAATCTGTGAGTTTATTGCCAAGTAACTCATTCCCTTTCTTTGATGGATGCAAACCATCTCTTTTGTACAATTTTTCACTGGACCAGCTACAGACATTGTGACTAATATAACCAAAGCCTTCCCCTTTACACCACTCCTTTAGCCACATATTGAATTCTGCTATACGCTGGCCTTTTCCATTTTGCTCCTTGTACACTGGTAAAACCTCTGAAAAAGTAAGCCTACAGACTATCCTACTAAGTTCCTGCCCCAAGCTCTAGAAATCATTCTGCACAGAGAGTACACCTTTTTGGGAAAGATCGTTAGTTCCAAGATGTACAATAGCATCCACATCACAGTCCTTGCTAGTATTCTTGACTATTTAAAAAATACGCTTGTTGTCCCTACTGGCAGTAGCACCTGGAAGACACCTGACCTCTTTGGAAACCTCTGTGTCCTTTCCTAAATTTACATCCCTTACAATTGAATCACCAACCAGAAGGTGGCATCTCTTTTTGGATGCCTTTCTGTTTTTGCATGACTGATGTGTAATACCTGATTCGCACTTCTTCCTGTCAAAAGCATGTGCTATCTGTGTAATAAAGTACAAGGCATCCTCTCCCATGTAGCATTCTATCTTCATACTTGTTATTATTGCAATAAAACAAATTGTAAAATTGTGTAACAGTTAATCAATTCAGCAAATATTAAAGATTATTTTGTATTCTGGAAGAAAGGCAAGCTATACCATATAAAATTAAATTGTATATTGAACATATTGTGTTATGGTAATCTGGTTCCTGAAAATTTGCCACATAACATCTTGACTAGAAACCTAAAGAACCTTGATTTGATTCATGTTTCATATCAAATTTCCTATCTTGTTGGACAGTTTTAATCAGGTTCAGAAGTGCTTTCAGTATGCTCTATTTGTTAGATCATGTCACACGAGAAGAAAACTCTTCTATTTTCACTGATAAAAGCACAAAGATAAGCAACTGAGATCCCTGGAGAATTACTTGATTGATGTGACTTGTGCTGAACAGAAGATTGTTGATGTGGTAGTATTTCTACTAGATCTTATAAAAGAAAAGAACCATCTCCCCTGAAATATGGAACAGTAATTTATGTCGCCTAATTTGCTTTAGAATAGATGTTACATTTTTAGGATGCCAATAAACTAACCGATATACCTTATGAAATTAATATTTCTGAATTTTACATTCTAGTCCAAGACACAGCAGATCTAACCTGTTTGTGAACAACTCTCATATGAATTCTCATCGTTCATTGTTTGGCACTGCAGAAGAGAATGAATTTTTTCATTATACATCGTATTAGAATTTTTCTGGAAAAAGCTTTCTTTTCCTTAGAGTTATGAAGGTTGCAGTCCTTAGAGTCAGACAGTACAATATAAACTGCAATATCTTTTTTTCAGAAGTCACACTAAGATTAGATTCACAAATAATGCCAATGTTTCGTTAATTTGGGATTATTGCCATGTATACAGGTAGACTGGTATTATAATGTGATATTTGAAATTGTGATATGTAAAATTTCTGTTAGCGAGGAAGAACTTACCACTTCAGAAATAGCTCATAAGAAAGCCTGTTCACAAGTGGGAATCTCTGCAATACATAATACATAGCTCAGTACAATGTAGGAAAACATCTATGGGAAAACAGCTATGTCCCATCCCATATTGCACTAAATATCATAATGGATGCTACTATTGCCTTTCCAGTCTCACTATAAATCTTAATTTATTAAGACCAACCTTTACATTTTATATCATTGCTTCCCACAAAATAGATCATATTGAGGAGGAACTTTTTTACTTTTACTTTATTTTGGTTGATTCTGTTTTATTTCTTTTTATTATGGTTTAATAATTTTTTGTTGTTTGCACAACAGCCTTGGTGGAGCAGTGGGCTAATGCCTCCTTAAGTAACACCAGCTGCCTGCAATTAGTGCAGGTTCGCATCCCACCAGGCTCAAGGTTGACTCAGCCTTCCATCCTTCCGAGGTAGGTAAAATGAGGACCCAGATTGTTGGGGGCAATTAAGCTGACTTTGTATTAATGCCGCTTGGGTGTGTGTGAAAGCCCTAATAAGCAGGCATATACATAGAATGAAGGCTACTGCTAAGCTTGTAAGCCGCCCTGAGTCTTCGGAGAAGGGCGGGATATAAATGGAATTAAAATAAATAAATAAATAAAATATTGACAACTAAGCTTTAAAACTGATGATAGCTATGAGATTGCTGTAAGTCCTTTTCTGGACCCATTTATGCCTTCTCTTAGTGTTGCTTCCACCAATATTGGTGGCAAATTTCAGAGACTGAAAAGAATATCAGGGCTTTGGAATAGCAAATGAAATGTGACTTTTAGTGTCCTCCTCTTTTTTAAAGAAAAAAAGATGGTAAAGGATATTTTGAGATCTAGCCCAGTGATGGCGAAACTTTTAGAGACCGAGTGCCCAAACTGCAACCCAAAACCCACTTATGTATCATCGGGTGTCGGGCGGCCATGGCCCTTTGGGTGGGTGTAGTCAATTGGGTGGGTGTGGCCCATTGGGTGGGCATGGCTGCCATGGTAACGGCAGACTGGGTGGGATTAAAAAGTTCAATTAATCAATTCCAACTTTGCGAGAACTTTTTTTTCCCGTGAGAAGTTGAAATTGATTGATTGATTGAACCTTTTTTTGTACATGGCAGCGAAGACCTAGAGCAAAAAGGTTTTATAAAACCCAGCTGAAGGCCTAGTACTGGGGCAATGGTACACGTGCCCACAGAGAGGACTCTGTGTGCTACCTGTGGCACCCGTGCCATAGGTTCGCCACCATGGTTCTAGCCTATTTGGCTGTGCATACCAATTTTCTTTAATAGCTCATTGTCACAACTTTGGAAACTTTTGAAATCAATTCAAAATAAACATATTAGGTTCATGACAGTGCTGCCATGTTTACCGCTTGGACTGATGAACTTCTTACATACCTCTCAGATTTACCGCCCTATCTAGGAGGTTATGAGATTTTCAAAGATATTTGCTCCTTATGGTGAGGCTTTAAAATCTTATTTCTAAACCAGGATTTATATAACTGTGTGCAAGAGGTACACCTGCCAATTCATTTGAAATCCTCAGAATTTTTTTTATTATTTTGAACTGCAGAATGGTAAATTTTAATTTTTTATTCCCCTCTCCAGCCCCAGAATTTTTTTAGCTCAGTACTGGTCCTGTCATTTATCCAGCAATTCCATTTCAAGACAGGAGAAGATACATATTCTATTCTGATAGTACATGAAGAATAAAAGAAATGATAAAATATCTCTGTGCCAAGGCTGCTGTAATCTGGTCTCTTACCATCTGCTAGAGGTACTACCTGGAAATTCTGGAAATTGTAGTTTGGAGCATACCCACTTAGGAAAGCAAGCTTCGTCAAACAATTAGCAGGAACCTGGAATTGCAGGACTTCAATAGTTCCAAAACAATTAATCAAATGAAAATTTTGTTAGAATCCCTGAGCCTTAACACAATATTAACTATATCACACATATCAGTTTACAGAAGTTTGTGCACTCATTGACTGATGTCTTTCAAAGAAGCATAATTATGAATACTGTGCCTATCCCCATGCAGGAATTCTAGGGATTTTCTGTGTACCTGTTTCATTCTAGCCACCTTTTCAGACTCACCTTTTGAGGAGATTCTGCTGCTCAAATTGAAGCAGCAGTGATAAATAGCTAGTGCGGTCATGGTTTCTCAATAGGTTTCACTTAACTCAGCTTCAGTAAAACATAGACAGACCAAATTATTAATCACAAAGCTCTCACAGCTATAATCGCTCAGCAAATTAGTTTCAGTTTCATCTTTATTTTGGTCAAAGACCAGCAAAAAAATCAGACATCACTATAAAAAAAAATCACAATCAGTGTATTTTGATATACAGCTTTTCTATGAGTGTATTTTCATTAGCCCAAAGTCATCCAGCTGGCTTTGTGTCTAAATTAGAATTAAAACTCACAATCTAGTCTGATGCCTTTAATCATTATACCAAACTGGCTTTTAGTATTATTAAAAAGCTCAGCAAATCATAAATTAAGTCTAGTCTTCTGTATGAGTCGCAGAGAATCAAACAGTAGCTGTATTCTTATTTCAGCCAAGAGTCAAAGTTCTGGTAAAGAAAAAAAAACCCACTAACAATCTAACAAATCTAACAAGGTGTTCAAGGAGTGCAATAGTAAGAATCACTTGATAGACAGAAATTCAAAAAGCAGGTGATATACAGTGTTCACCTTAAGAGTGTTAGTGAAGTTGCTCCCGAACTGAAGAGCACACCGAGAGAGCTTTCCTTCTTTCCATCTCTCTCTCTCTCCCTCTCTCTAGGACAGACATGTCAAACACAAGGCCCGGGGGCCAGATGCGGCCCGCGAAGTGGTTTCACGCGGCCCGCGAAGCCATCCTGGAAAGAGTGAGGGAACGGCCCCCACTGCCTTGGCCCTGGCCCAGAGACCCTCCTCCTGCCAGAGACCCTCAGATCTGTCCCGCTCCTGCCCAGGCCCCCATAGGCACCCTTGATGCCAACGATGTAGAGCTGGCGACGCCCACCCAGTAGGCCATACGCACTCTAGCCACGCCCACCTAGTAGGCCACGCCCACCCAGGCCACGCCCACCCGGCCCCCTGAGGGCAACCGCAATGCTGATGCGGCCCTCAATGAAATTGAGTTTGACACCCCTGCTCTAGGAGATAGCAAAGAAAAAGACATTTCATAGAAGTTCTTTCATAGGAGGACCTTTTGTAAAAAAGGAGCAGACGAATTTGATTTCCCCTTTCTTTAAAAGGATTAACTGGCTCCAGCTGCTGTTAGCAAGTCTAAGTCCAGTACTGTATGTCAATACTGTAGCTTGTACAGCTGATTTTCCTGAACCAGTTTTTTCCTTGTTAGAAATCTTGGGGTTCTTTATATCATGGAAATGTTAGTGTGCATAAAATAACTAGGAGAAGGCAATGTCCAAACAAGTGAAATGGATTTGGGTGTGAAAAATGTTCAGTCTTTTCATTCATATGACTTTTCAAGCAACTTCCATTCTTTATTCACAGAAGTTTGAATAGCTGTTTGCTTTTTCAGTGTTGCGAGAATTTTCCACAAAATATTAGTACAACACAGAATTAAAAAGAAAACAAGTCAAGATAATAGTAGCTTAAATATTAAGAAGATTAAGCCAGTAATTAAATTGAAACATTTAAATCAAAAGAAACAATTGAGACAACACTATACTTGCATTTTGCAAAATAATAAATGAGGCAAGTGCCAAAAGGGTAGATCTTGTTACTACCATGTAAATAAATGGAAACTGCTGAGAAGAAAGCTATGATTTACTGAGTTAGAATAAGAGAAAAGTGTTTTCTTGGTTGTTAGCATCTTCTTGTCAGAGGATTTCAACATTTTTAGCAATGATTATAATTACTATAGAGGAGATACTTTAATATTCACTTCTTGCAATACTTACGGAATTATGTATCTTCATAAATATTGGAAGATGGTATAGCCGCTCCCAATCTGCATATCAGCCAGAGATGTGGACTGCAACTTTTAGCATTCTATAGCTATTGCTAAAAACTCCAAAAGAAAAATACCCAAATTGCTTCACTTATTGTTTTCTTCTTTAAATAAGAAAATGTTGTCATTCCATATATTGCAGGAATATTGGAAAAGCTCAGGCGAATCTTCAGCTAACACAACATATGTGCGCACTTCAAAACCACAAATATACTAAGGCAGAAGTTTGTCCACCCCAAGGATAAAACATCCAGACACAAACTGAGCAACGTAGTATATGCAGTACAATACAGTGAGCCATGTGCAGATCTGTACATTGGGAAAACAAAACAACCACTTCATAAACGCATGGCGCAACATAGTAGAACAAACCAATCAGGACAAGATTCAGCAGTCCATCTGCATTTGAAAGACAAAGGCCGCTGTTTCAAAGACAGCAAAGTTCACATTTTGGACAGAAAGGACCTGTGGTTTGAAACAGGGGTCAAAGAGGCCATTTATGTCAAAACTGAACAGCTCTCTCTCAACAGAGGGGAAGAGATTAGGCGAGACCTGGCTCGAAACACAGTAACTGTGAGAGGGACCTTGGAGTCCTAGTGGATGATCACTTGAATATGAACCAGCAGTGTGCAGCAGCAGCCAAAAAAGCTAATGCAATCCTAGGTTGTATAAACAGAGGCATAGAATCAAGATCACATGAAGTATGATCTATAAAACCCCAGTAAGACCACACCTGGAATACTGCAACCAATTTGCAGATGTTGAGACTTTGGGAGAAGTTCAGAGAAGAGCAACTAAGATGATCAAAGGCCTGGAGACTAAAACATATGAAGAATGGCTGCAGGATTTGGGTTTGGCTAGTCTAAAGAAAAGAAGAAATAGGGGAGACAGGATAGCAGTGTTCCAGTATTTGAGGGGCTGCCACAAAGAAGAGGGGGTCATGTTATTCTCCAAAGCACCAGAGGGCAGGACAAGAAACAATGGCTGGAAACTGATCAAAGAGAGAAGCAACCTGGAATTAAGGAGAAACATCCTAAGAGTGAGAACAATTAACCAGTGGAATCATGGGCATTCAATCACTGGAAGATTTTAAGAAGAGACTAGACAGCCATTTATCTGAAATGGTATAGGTTCTTCTAGCTCTATACTATTCAAGATATGACAACATCTATTTCCAGTCTACAATATAGTCATTTCAGAAGATCCAAGAAGCCTACATACCCATTTGCACTACTCAGGTGACCCAGACAACACAGATAAACCTCCAGGTGGCCTCAACAACTCTAAAAGAATGCAAATGACCAGTTGTCTGCAAGAAGTATAAATCCTTCCCTTCCCCACCATCCAGTCAGAGCTGAAGAAGGTTCTTGGATGAGAAGCAAAATGTCCTCAAAGAAAAACAAGAGTCCAGTTGCCTTATGGAAAAGCACCTTTGGGATAACTATGACCTGGATGACTGAGAATCTCCCTAGACAATACCATGCAAAATCAATTATTTTTACCATCTATCCCCAATTTTCTGCACTCCTCTTTAAATCCACAAAATTCCCAGTGAATAAAACCAGATAGAATTATGGAACTGACATCCAACTCATCTAGAAAGAACTGGAATTGGGGAAACTTTTTAATATCACATTTTCCTTATTCCTTCATTAGCTTTTTTTTTAAGAAGGGGAAATTAATTCTTGCAGTAATTTTCTATATTAAATGATAATTTATTTCCAGCACAGGCAGATTACAAAGCAGCTATTATGTGTGTATGAGGAACAGACAAAGAGAAAATCTCTAGGTTGAATAGATAATTTTACAAAATAAAAAAAATCTAAAAAGAAGGTAGAAACATCTTTGAATGGCATCCATTTTATGACACACAAAAAAGCTATTTAATTTCTTTCCTGCAGTGCCCCTGGGGGAAACCAGTATTAGACTGCTTCATAAACACCTAATTTCATCTGTCCAGACAGGTTGTGAATGATATTGTTCTTCCACAGCAATGATAAATGGAAATCATTAGTAAGAGTAAGTCCCAGGGAAGGAAGATTTTCTTCACATCTAAACTTAAGTTCTTATACAGAGTGTGACACCAAGGAGATTCTTTAACACTAGGCATTTAAAAATAGTTTGATGTTGAAGTCATGTTTCACCTTGCACAAAGAGTAGTCTTTACACAATGCCATGAGAGGCAGAGGGGAAAAAAGAAAATAATGCTACCAAAAAGTTAATTTGGGCATAGCAATTTCTTAAATCAAACACAGAAGCAAGCCAATGAGCAAACAATGACTGAAAAAAATCAACTTCATAGTCAAAATACATGTTATGCTCAGATCCCGAAATAAAATGAGAAATACTCAAAATAATCTTTATATTCTTATTCATTCAAATAATGAAGCTGGGCACCCAAGGAAAATCACTTAGGATGTGAGTCAGATCAAATTCTTATTTTATGATTTTTTCTCAATTTTGTGGTTGTAGGGTTTTTTTCCCCCTTGATTTTTGTCAGGGCTGCTGCATATTGAAAAAATAAATTCATTTAAAAAACAAAAACAAAAAAATGATTAAATAATGACCAGTCTCTTTTCTTCAACTGCTGTTTTCAAATATCTAGCATAATCTGTCCATGTATTTTCCTCACTTTAGATATGTTCAGATTTCAGTCCTAGAATTCCAGCCTCGCTCTTTATTTTTACCCCTTTATTATTCTTTTTGTTTATACATAACTCAAAACAGCAAACATACCTAGTACTCCTTCCTCTTCCTATTTTTTCCACAACCACCCAGTGAGGTGGATAAGGCTGAGAGAGGGAGTCTAACCCAAAGTCACCCAGCTGGTTTTCATACCTAAGGCAGGACTAGAAATCAGAGTCTCCTGGTTTTAATAGTCTGATATATAACTGGTTATATATATCAGCTATGTCCACATATTTGTAATACAAGAACAGAAATAGTTGCATTATGCCTTATAATTTTTTGTGTCTAATAAACAGTGCTTTTTTTGTAAAAGAAAAAGGTGCCGGAACTCACGCATGTCATACACACCCACCTTGCCTACCCTACAAGGTTCCATCCAAAAAAGGTGCTGGAACTCCATTCTGAGCATTCTATGAGAAAAAAAGCCCTGCTAATAAATATTATAATCCTTATACCATTCCCATCACTCCCTGCTTGCCATTTTAACTGGAAATGCAATTGTCTGAACCTTAGTCTTTCTGTATACAAGCCTATAAACACCCACCAAGCTCTGAGACTTTTTTGGTTAAAGTACAAGACTCTTTATGGGGCAATTATATCCATACAGCTAAGAAACAAGATAACATACATTTAATGACAAACATAGATCATAAATAAATATAAGACAACAATTTGTGCAGGTTTACTCAGAGGAAACACCATCTCAATTGAGACTAATTCCTTGGTAAATGAATATAGAATGGCAACTATTGAAGCAGAACACATTACTTTTTATCATTACTTATAATTACAGATATACATGTTGATTAAATATGACTTGTATTTAATGTCAAATAACTATCAAGTAGATATCAGGAATAAATCAGTGGGGCTTAACATGTATTTAACTGCACCGGGTAGTAACTGAAGCTTGGGGGTGGGTTTAGGGTCATTGTTTCTGCCGGCACACGGACATAAAGTATCATGTAGTCAGCTTTCACAAAATTGATCCTAGACTGATTTAATATCAAAGCTCATGGGGCCAGTTTCATAAATTAAATACTAAATGAACTTAAACATTTTTCTACAACCTAATTGCTACCTTGCCCTACATTTACTGCTTTATACATCATAAAATTAGATTTCAGAGTCCTACTATTTTGCTGATTGGGGCCATTTCAAAGATAAATGGAAATGCACTTTCATATGTGATGCTGAAGCAACATTGCCATGGAAACTAAATTTCCTAGGAATCCCTGGCCAATTAAAACCTATATACATTTTGTGTATGGATATAAAAGCAGCCTTATACAAATGGGCTTTAAGTCTCCCATCAATCTGGCCTGATGTCCAGTCTCTTTGATTATACTGTCCTTCCTTCCAATTTTAACTATAATTGCTTTTTCTCATACTACTGTCAGGTTGTATTGATTATTAACCTTTGCACAACTTATTGATCATGGAGAAAAGTATTGGAAAAGATATCTGAGCCTACTTCCAAATATTATACTGTACTGTCAAGGCCTGGCAAAAGCAGGAGGATAAAGGCCTGCAAGGGAAAAAAAACTTATTTTGTCTGAGGACATCTCCGTGGTCATGTGGCTGGCATGACTAGACGCCAAAGGTGCACAGAACGCTGTTACCTTCCCACCGTAGTGGTCCCTATTTTTCTACTTGCATTTTTACATGCTTTCGAACTGCTAGGTTGGCAGAAGCTGGGACGAGTAACAGGCGCTCACTCTGTTACACGGCACTCGGGATTCGACCCGCCAAACTGCCGACCTTCTGATCAACAAGCTCAGTGTCCTAACCCACTGAGCCACCGCGTCCCTAGGTACTTAGTACATTTATTAAAAATGGTATTTAGCAAAACCCCAACCTCTGACCCTAAACCCTAGCAAATAAGCAAGACCACCCTGAGAAATGTATACTCTTTGATATTTTCTTAATTTCTGGATTTTTCAAATATCTCAAGGATTATTATATCTACTTAGAAATCTAATATTAGAGCATTGTTCAGTTGTCTGCAACAATTGTCAAAATATTGTTGAAATCTGAAAAATTGTATGAGAAGAGAAAGGCAAACTGTCACCACTAGAGGGTACAACATAAATTGTTAATTTCCTTAGGAAATCATTTCAGCTATCTAATTGTATTATGTTGCTTCAAACAAAGTTTCAAACATAACATAAAAACTAAAATTACATTACAATATATTTCCTAAAAGATGTGAATAAACATTCATGAACTAGGGTACTGCATGTCACTTGGTTAGGTAGTTTACCAGTTTTAATATTGTGAATAAAAGAGGAATTATAAAATCAATAGTTGTGTATGTATCTGTGTGTAAGTACTTGCTAAGATTCAGAAAGTAAATTGGCAGAATTGTCTTGTGATATACTGATGAAATAAAAAGCAATTCTTTTGGAATGTTGTAAGTCACAGAATTATAATTACTTTGATTAGGTACTGAAAAATTGTGAGAACCAAACTATCGAAGTTATCACCAACAAGAAATAGCAATAGCAATAGCACTTAGACTTATATACTGCTTCATAGTGCTTTACAGCCCTCTCTAGGAGGTTTACAGAGTCAGCATATTGCCCCAAACAATCTGGGTCCTCATTTTACCAACCTCGGAAGGACAGAAGGCTAAGCCAACCTTCAGCCAGTCAGGATCAAACTGCTGGCACTGGGCAGAGTTAGCCTGCAATACTGTATTCTAACCAGTATTGTGTGTCCTGCTCCATGAACAGAAAAGCTGTGCTTTTGATTTCAGAAACTTTCAGGTCCTAATGCTACAACAGAAATTGAATTCTCTTTATATAGTATTTTGGAGAATTCTGTTCTGGCAAATACATGAAATGATGAGAAAAGTAATAAAAATAACTAATTGGGCTTATATCTTCAGTCCTGGATGATGCAAAATAGAATAGTTTGATAGGCTGCAAAGAATATGATTTATTAATGTGATCAAATATAATTAGTGGGTTGCAGAGTAATACCTGGCTATACCTGGTAAACATTTTATACTTTTGTGTTATGCCATGCACAGAGTTTCCAGAATGAAATTGGAATAGGTAGATGTCATTATGTTTTGGAAATGATCATAATTTCATATTATTATAGTCCAGGAATCAGAATGTTTTCTCACAAATATACACCCTGTCAAACAGAGAAGATAGCTTATAGCAAGTTGCTCATGTAAGCATGTGTTATTTTGTCCAATGCTTGGCTGAATTCCAGAGGTAGTAATTCTCTTGGTGATTATCATCAATAATTTTCTAGCAGTTCAAATTTCATTCAGTAACATCTGTTAGCTGCCATTTGGTATCCTCAGGTGACATAAATGGACCGGCAAATTGTATACTGAGCCAGATTTTTATTTTAACTAAGCAAAATGTTATTCTACTCCAACTGCAGTATTCCAATGGCAGCATGAGCTATGATTTGGTCCGTGTATAGTTTTCATTACGATGCCTGGTATTTGAGGAATCACTCTAAGCTAGGTTACCTAAGAATCCTGGCAATGTTAATGAGTGCTCAGAAGAACTATTGAAAAATTAAGCAGAATTAAGCTCTTATTATGAAATTCAGAACTATGTTACCACCTCATAAATCTTTGTTATAACTAAGAGTCCTGGAGATTTTTAAGAAGAGACTGGACATCCACCTGTCTGAGATATTATAGGTTCTCCTGCTTGAGCAGGGGGCTGGACTAGAAGACCTCCAAGGTCCCTTCCAGCTCTATTCTGTTCTGTTCTGTTCTGTTCTGTTCTAGATATTTTCTTCTGTTTCCTCAGTGCTTCATGATATTTTTGAACTCATCTTAACTGCACCTATGGGCTTTAAAAGCTATAATAAATGTACCTATTTTGATTAGGCATGATGTTTCAGTGATTAAAGATGCTGAGTTTGTCAGCTAGAAAGCTGACAGCCCAGAGTTGAAGACCTGAGCACTGAGTAATGTGATGCGTTCCAGTTTCTTGCCCAGCTCCTGCTCACCTAGCAGTTTGAAAGCATGCAAGTGAGAGTAGATAAATACATACCACATGATCACAGAAATGTCTTTGGACAACAATGGCTCTCAGAGAGGCGCTCCACCCCCTAGAGTCAGACATAACTGGAAAGGGGAAACCTTTTCCTTTTTTCAAAGCTTTGGATCATCATGCAGTAGAGGAAAATATGCATAGCATCTAATTTATTTTTAAAGGTGTGTATTTCATCTAGGAATATCATCAATACTGCTATAACAATGCATTAATTCACATCAAGAAGACCAGAGGTTTGACTGAAAGCCTGTATGAGAATTATATGTTTATACAGAGATCTTTTGAGGATAATGCCTGTAGACAACTAGGAATTCTCAATATAAAGATAGACTAGATAAGCATAAGATAAGCTGTCTTGACAAGGGATATCTCATCAAGTTATAGAGTTACATTAACAGAAGTTGCTAAACAGTCAGACATTCATTTCTATATTATGGTTCTTAATCTGTGAACATTGTGAATATTAATTTCATTAATGAATTTAGCAAAGTGAGAATAACGAGAAACACTACAAACTATCATTTTAGATGTGGCTTAAAAACATAAAGCAAATATAATTCCATTTTTTTTTAAAATGCAGAGAGAAAAGTATCTTTAAAAAGTCCAAATTCCAATTCTAAATCAAACCAAATTAACAAAATAAACGGGTCCCGAAAGGTTAGACACAACCCTTCTGTCCAGCACATTTATGTAACTAATCAGAGATATTGCCCAACAATTTGAGGGATTAGTGTGGAAGTGAAGGCTGCTGAAAAAATTGCAGGCACCTGTGCTGCCTTCCTCCCCTCCCATTTGAATCCTCTACCCTGCTTCAGCATGGCAGAATTGCCTATAAAAACTGAAACCTTGAAACAGGTGAGGAAGGAAATGTGTTTTTGAAGTTGTGTAGCTAGCAACAAACAGCAAAAATAGCTAAATTGAATAAGAAAATGTAGTTTTCTTTCAAAGGGAGTGAATGTTGAGTAGAAAAACAAGAGACATCCGGAATCTGCCCATGCTTTATACGCTGGCCTTGCAGAGGAATCTGTAAGTGAACAACATTGTCTATGCTGGTAATAGTAATATTGTAGTGTTCTAGTATACGCTAGCATATGCTAGTAATAGTACAGAAATAATAGTACCATAGAAGTAATAGAATAATAGTAAAAGTAGTAAAATAAAGTGTAGGGGAAATTGTAATTGTACAATAGTAATAGAAAAAGACTACAGGATAAGATAATAGCAATAGAAACCACTGACACATGTATGTTTGGATATTTTACTTTTGTGCCTTGTTTTTTCCCCAGAATATAACATTGTATAGGACAGGGGTAGGCAACCTCGGCTCTTTTATGACCCATGGACTTCAACTCCCAGAATTCCTGAGTCAGCATAGCTGACTCAGGAATTCTGGGAGTTGAAGTCCATGGGTCATAAAAGAGCCGAGGTTGCCCACCCCTGGTATAGGAGGATAGGGTAGTACTCAGCTCATGAATGGTTCTTAGAGAGACAGTTCAAAATTATGAAAGACCCAGAAATAGCTACTTAATACCTAGTTTTGAACTTCTGACAGCTGCTCCCCATGATCACATGACCATATTTTTGGTACTTGGACACCAGCTCACATTTATGGCCATTTGCAGTGTAACCTGTTTTATGACCATTAAGACTTATAATTGTGAGACACAATTATCTATTTATTTAATGTATAGCATATCTTACATGGACTAGCAATATATTAACATTTCACATATGTAAAACAACCTGTATAAAAATTCAACTATCCAGGGTCTATTATTTTTGTGGAACTTTTGAGTCAATCAGATTGGATATAGTTTAAAAAAGATTCCATGACAATTAGTAATATAGTCTTGACTTCCAGTTTTAATGACGAGAGTTTTAGTTCCAGTTTTAACACTTGCTTGAAGAGATTTTGACTAAATATACTGTAGTTAAAACAATGAAGCAAAAATTATGGCACAAAACCAGCATCTATAAAGGATGTAAGATATTTGTCCAAATAATATCACTTGTGTTCTTGAAGCTAAACAATATTGAATCTGGATGCTGCCTAAGAATACCACATGGAAGTCGGGAAATAATATATGGAAAATGTAATGTTACAGAACATTCTTTTTTTTTAACTTGTAAAGAGTGATCCAATTTACTTCATTCTCTCCTAACCAAATATTTCCCATAATAAAATACAGAAATTTCACTGAATGAAATGCATTATTTCTCCTATTTATGTCTACCACAGGCTCTTTTCTAAGGCAGTTTTAGATACATGCTTGCTATTAGCCATCATGTTTCATCATAACATCCCTCAGGGGTATATTGTGAAGAATAGGGAGGAGGGATGAAACTGGAGCCAACTACATTTGTGTATATCCTAAAGTGCCAGTGGCCATCTCTTTTCCAGAAGATGGATGTTTCTGCTTTTGAGTAGCTCTCCAGAGAGTTAATGGCTGACATGGCATTATTACCAGCTTGCAATGAGCTCCATTTTTTTAATGGTAATTTGTTACACTGGTTTGCCACACACCCGCTGCTTCCTTGTTAATCCAATAATCTATATGAGAAAAGCAATTTGACATTCCTTCTTCCCATCTGCCACCCATCACCTAATCTATATCTTAACTAACAGTGATTTATTAATGGCATCTGCATTAAGTACATCTTTGGTTGGCTGGCATCCCTTCTTTTTCTTTCAGACATGCTCCTTTGGCTATGTTTAAAAAGCAGAATCAGCAAGGAGATTAAAAACAACAATCAAGGATGAGATCAAATGCACTTCTGTGATTCATTCAGATAATTTTCAGGCGGGCATGCAGACAAGTAAGCATATATCTTTCTCCCATGTGGAAGCTATTTCCCCACAGCATTGTGCCTTTCTAGCTCATTACTTCTAGCTTTGATAGTTTAATTGATGTTATGTCCATACTTTTCAAATTTTGGAGATGGCTTTTACTCAAGTGTCTGTGAGCCTAAAGTAATAGTCTGGTAATGTAAACAATGTAGGGCAGACATGTCAAACACAAGGCGCGGGGGCCAGATCCAGCCCGTGAAGTGGTTTCATGTGGCCTGCGAAGCCATCCTGGAAACAGTGAGGGAATGGCCCCCACTGCCTTGGCCCTGGCCCAGAGACCCTCCTTCCGCCAGAGACCCTCAGATCTGTCCCACTCCTGCCCAGGCCCCCATAGGCACCCTTGATGCGAACGATGTAGAGCTGGCCACGCCCACCCAGCAGGCCATATGCACTCTAGCCATGCCCACCCAGTAGGCCACGCCCACCCTGGCCATACCCTGAGGGCAACCGCAATGCTGATGCGGCCCTCAATGAAATTGAGTTTGACACCGCTGATGTAGGGCAAGTTCAACATCTACAGAGTGATAACAACAACCAAGTGGAAGCTGGCTATTCAGGGTAATCATACTCAGTCTGATTCCCTCCATCTATGTTTTGTTATAGTTCCAATAACTCTTTGCCGGCATGCCCAATGATGCTAGAAGGGTACCAGAGTCAAGAGAGATTAATTTGTGTGTACTTGGAGGTAAGTTATGAGTTGCTTCTGAGGTCTCTATGTTCTACTGTTAATCTTAACTTCAAACATCTCTATTTTCTGCTTTAGGTATTAAAAATATTTGCACCAATGTACCGTATTTTCTAGCGATTAAGACGACTGGGTGTATTAGACGACCCCCGACTTTTGAGAAGATTTTCAAGATTTTCCGTCTTATACGCCGGAAAATACTTACATGCCAGTTGCCAAGTGTCTGACACAAGCCCGATTCAGACCCGTCTGATGCAGATGGTGCAAAGCCCTGCCGGTTCCCGCCCAACGCCGGACGGCTCCGCCGGTGCTGCCTCGAGAGGGAAGGGCGTGAGGCGCCTGCCACGGCTCCCTGAGGACTCCTTAGCAGCTGGGGAGCGTGCGCGTGCGCAGGACTGCCCTGCCGGCTCCCGCCCAATGCCAGCCTGCCCTGCTTCCTCCACAGTGGGAGGGGAGGGCGTGCCTTCCTGGGCTCATCGACTTGCAGCCACGCTGGAGCCGAAAAGGGCTTTTCCTTCCACCCACCCTTTGGAATAAATGCAAGAGCTCCTGGGGTCTGGAGTTTGCAAGGGGGAGGGGAAGGGGCTTAGAGGCTCTTGGGGGTGGGAAGGGAGAGTCACGTTGGAGGGGGGACTGGACTAAGGAGGCTTGAAGTTGCTTTGCAAGAACAGGGGCGCCCGATTGATTTATATACTATTTTCCGGCGTATAAGATGACTGGGCATATAAGACGACCCCCCCAACTTTTGAGAAGATTTTCATGGGTTAAAAAGTCGTCTTATATGCCAGAAAATAAGGTAGCACACAATGTAGCTTTTTAAGAGATGAGATGAAATTCTATAAACCAAATGTGTGGGCAGTATCTCAGTATCACATATGTAGATTTTACATGGATTTTCCTTTTTTTCATTTGTCACATACACTAAGTTGATAAGTGTAGTGCATAGAAAAATGAAAATATTTTTGCTTAAATATTTCATTTTTTGGTTAAATATCTAGTGTACAAGCAGTGCATATCCCATTCTTGTTCTACTCTAATTTCAAATATAGCAATTGCATTTAGCTATAGCGCTTAGACTTACTGTATGTACTGCTTCACAGCCCTCTCTAAGTGGTTTACATAGTCAGTATATTGCCCTCAACAATCTGGGTCATCATTTTACCAACCTCGGAAGAATGGAACGCTGAGTCAACCTTGAGTTGGTGAGACTGCTGAAATGCTGGCAGCTGGCAGTCAGCAGAAGTAGCCTGCAGTAATGCATTCTAACCACTGCGCCACCACGGATCATAATATCTTCAGTATCACATTCTGGAACCAGAATAAATCCATCTATGTACCGAGGGTTTGTAATATTTCTTTTCCAAGATAGTATGCACCTTGCAGAACAGTTTCCAGCTAGACTGGTATTCACATTATTGTCCTTCTGGAAGATTTGAAAACATAATTGTTTAGGAAAGTATATAATGATGAATAGATGCTCTTTATGCACTGGTTACTATGCATTAAAAAGGTAAAGGTAAAGGTTCCCCCGCACATGCATGCTAGTCGTTTCTGACTCTAGGGGCTGGTGCTCATCTCCGTTTCAAAGCCGAAGAGCCAGCGCTTGTCCGAGGACATCTCCATGGTCATGTGGCCGGCATGACTAGACGCTAAAGGTGCATGCAACGCTGTTACCTTCCCACCGTAGTGGTCCCTATTTTTCTACTTGCATTTTTACGTGCTTTCGAACTGCTAGGTTGGCAGAAGCTAGGACGAGTAACAGGTGCTCACTCTGTTACGTGGCACTCGGGATTCAACCCGCCAAACTGCCAACCTTCTGACTGACAAGCTCAGCATCCTATTTGTGTTAATAATATATCAGGAAATATTTATTCCATTAGTCTTTAGTGTTTGACTGTAGATGTTTTATTTTATAGTATGACTGTACTTTGTGGAGGTTATTAACTGTGAAAACTAATCTTGTTTGAATGTATTAATTGTATAGGGAAGAATTTTTCCTACCAAAAATTACACTTGAAATATAATCTTATAAACAGCATTTCAAGGGGGACTTTTGTAGGAGGAAAAGCTGTTGATGAATGGCTTGACTAATGGGAAGAACTATTGCTCAAAGATTTGGCCTATTTCTCATACATTTGACATATTTTGTAAAAGGCAGATTTCTTTAAGGGTTATGAAGGAATTTGAAATTCAAGAAACAGAATAACTCGTGAACAAAATTGCCAAAGAATAAGTTGAATGATGTTACCATGTGCTTTTTTGTTTTTTTAAATGTAGTTAGTTATCAGCCTTGCAAAGTAGTCCAGATAGGAAGCACACAAGTGTATTTCTCCCCTGTCCTCTTTACTAGTCCAAGAGGTCTTCTTCTGAAATATCTGCCACACCCACATTACTGTTGTGAGCTAAGCTGGCTTTTATCTGACACTTCTCCTGCTTGTGACTCTTCCGTCCCTTCCCAAGGCCATTTCTAAATGTACACCAGTGTTTGTGTACAAATTAGTTCCACTCCAGTCTGTGATTTAAAGTATGTCTGAATTTATTTTTATTAAGGAAAAAGGAAAAAAAATAACAAAATAAGAAAAGTATCAGTGCATTAAAATGCGAAAAGAGTTCTCAAAGTTTTTATTGATCCTACCTTCCTTAAAGGGGGTTTCAGTAAAATATATTTACAGTGAGTTTCTGTTATTATTTGAAAATGAAGGCAAATATTTACACTTTTCAATTTTTTTAAAAAAATATTTTTTCACTCCCCATATAAGGTACAAAATGAAACTACAAATTACGTGATATTTTATCATCTTACCTTTTGGAAAAAAAGCTGAGAGGAGAAAATTTCCCATAAAAGCTCAAGGAGAAGTGAAAGTTTTTAACAGTTACATTTTATACACTGATACTTAAATAGGAAAGCAAAGTATAGCCAAGAAAAGAAAGGAAAAACATGATGACAGGAATGGATCTTGGAAGCAGAGTGGGATACTGTGCTTTTATGAAATAGTTCTTCATTAGAACTCTTAGTTTACTGGAGCAGAGTAATGCATAAATATTAATACTGAGGTTTATTATTTATTATTTATTTTATTTATTCTTGGGACTTATATGCCGCCCTATCTCCCGAAGGACTCAGGGTGGCTAACAACAATAAAACACAATAATACAAATGTTAAAAAAGATTAAACTAACAAGCCCCAGTGATAAAATATTAAAAACATTTTCTTTTAAAAAAACCCTATCATCAGTCTAGGTCAGCCTGACGGAAAAGAAATGTTTTGAGGTTGCGACGAAAGGACCGGAGATCCGGGGCCATCTGGAGCTCAAGGGGAAGCTGATTCCACAGGGCAGGTGCTCCCACAGAGAAGGCCCTCCCCCTGGGGGTCACCAGCTGACATTGTCTAGCTGCCAGCACCCTGAGGAAGCCCTCCCTATGTGAGCGCACCGGGCAATGGGAAGTCGTTCCTGGCAGCAGACGGTCCTGCAAATATCCCGGGTCTAAGCCATGTAGGGCTTTATAGGTAAGAACCAGCACCTTAAAGGTTGATATTGCATAGGTCTATTACTCCTCTCTCCCTCCCTCTCTCTTTCTCTCTCAGTCCTGCTCTCTCTCTTGCTCTCTCTCTCTCTCTGGGTCCCTCTTCATGCAACAAAATGAGATACTAAAATCTTAATTTGGGATTCTGCAGCTTCAAATTTAGCCTGAGGTCCAGGGGTGGGATTCAAATATGTGAACAACTGGTTTTCTGTGTGGATGCCACTTCTGGAAGTCCATTCTGGGCCTGGGCAACAAAAAAAATAGCTACTGGTTCTGCCAAAGTGATGCAAACCAGCTGAATCCCACCATTGCTGAGGTCCCTCCCATACTTCCCCCATTTTGCCATCAATGCTGAAAGGTGTTTTTTTTTAAAAAAAAGATAATCTGCAATCACCTAACCATCTAGAAAGCCTAGGAACAAGGAGAGAAAAACAATGTCCAATCCCAAGCTGCTACTGGTGTTATATAAACAAAAAAGCTTCACTCCCATTTTGCACTAAAATAAATAGAACTAATGGTTTCTCCCAATGCATATCCTTAAACCAAATTGTGCTTACTTTAATTGCCTGAACAAAGCAAAAGAACAGTAAACCTCTGCATTTTCTATAGTGCGGGAAAGCTAAAATACTATGCAGCTACTTTCCCTTGAAAGACCTTCTAGCTTGGATAGGGCCAAGGAGACAAGTTAGAAAAACAAAAAATATTGTAAAGAAAGAAAATAGCTTACTAATAAACTCTAGAAAGCAGCAGCTTCTTATCAGGATCAACACTGTGGGATCTATCCCCCATGTTAAGATTACATACAGTATGTAGATATTGAAATTTGTGGCAAATCCAGTTTTAATCCAGACAATTAACTTTTCTCTCATAGTTCTTGTACTCACAAGAGGGAACCAGCTAGACAGGTAGTTTCTCATTCTTGCTGTTTTGACTAGACACATAATTATGTCAACATTTTACCATATTAAAGTGATTCTGGTCCTATTACAGATGCTGAGAGTCTGGACCTTCTGTTCCTCTCTCTGTAATTTTGGTTGATTCTATTTTATTTCTTTTTATTATGTTTTAATAAGTGACCAATATATGATTTCATGAGGAACAAAGATAAAAATTGAAAAACAATAGTTACAAAGTAAGCCATACATATATGTAAATATATATGTAACTTTTAATATAACATTTTCAGTAAAGATAACTATATTTCATTGTTATTGTCCAGCATAATGTATGTTTATTGGCAATTCATTTGATGTAACATCAGGTCTTCAATCCATTGGATAACTGGAGCCAAATTTTGTTTTTTTCAGTATTGAAATGCTAATTCCTCTGTCTGGCAATAATAACGGTATGGAGAAACCATTTCCATCTATAGTCCAATTATAGTTCAAAAGAATTCTTGTGCAAGTACACTATATTATTGTTAGGTGTCTTTGAGGCTGATAATGCTACTCCAAATTGAAATGTCAATAAATGTTGTAATTGTAAATATTGCCAGGAGGTGGCAACTGACAAATAGTATTTCTCTTTTAACACACAAAATGATAAAAACTCATTATTATCAATTGATCGATCTAATATAAACACCCACATTGTTTTTGAATTGATTTGATAATATATTTTGATTTTGGAACATTTCAGGTAACTAAAGGTATTTAACAGTAATTTACAATTAAAGAAGGCATCCAAAATTTGGTACTGATCAAAGGGTATGCATAATGATCTATCTTCAATTAAAAATTATTTTCAAAGGTATAATCAGAACTGAGAAACTACATAGAAATGGACAAAACAATGTATTGGGTTTAGCAAATATTATATGAATATATTCGAAATTTATTTATTGTATACCATTTATAACTGGATGGGTAAACTGCATAAAATGTTGGAAAATAAATAAACTAATAACCAAGCAATCAAATTAATTGATGTTGTTACATAGAAGCATACGTAATCAATCAACTCCTAATATTTGAAAATATTTTAAAAGTGCAGGTTCACAACAATCTCCCCCTCCACTAAAACACTATCAGATTGCAGAAAGGGCATTTTCAAATCTTAAAAGAAAGTAACTAATGTCTTTAACCCCTTGAAACTATTTTCATTAGACAGGCAAGCTAGTATACTCTAGATCAGGGGTCTTCAAACTTGGCCCTTTTATGACTTATGGGACTTCAACTCCCAGAATTCCTCAGCCAGGCACACTGGCAGAGGAATTCTGGGAGTTGAAGTCCACAAGTCATAAAAGGGCCAAATTTGAAGACCCCTGCTCTCAATGCTTTAGATTACAACTTCCACATTTTCTGGCTATTGGATCTGCAGATAGTTCTGGTGATAACTGAAATCCAAGATATCTTAAAGGTATTTGTTTGTATGGGCTAAGTACCCTCTAGGTACTTGTCCAGTAATTGTACTATATGAGAATTATGAGAGATGGCCTCATCTGAAGGTCATGAGGTTGACAAAGGCTGGATTAAGAACATAAAACACCTCACAGTACAATTATTATTGACATAACTGCAGTAGTGCTCTGGGATTATGGGTCCTTTGTGCAATGCTGCTGCTGGGTGTAACCACATTATGAAAGATTAATGACACCTATTAGGATAGTGCCATGTTAAAACCCATTCTAGAATTATGTGAATTGTAAAATAAGCATATCTTATGTCTGTCTTTTGCTTATTAATTAATCAGAATTTATACCCCAAATCTAACTCTAGGTTTTTATTGAAGACATTGAACCAGACCTTATGATGATTTCATGTTATGCTTGAGTAACATTATTTTTAAAATATAAGTTTATATTGTACTGACTTAATAGTACATTTTCACTTTAGTTCAAATGAAAACTCTATCTAGTTCTGAAGTTGTACAGAAAGTGAGCTAAATAAAGAAACAGATGATGAATGCAAAATTCCAAATAATATTGAATAGAAAATTGAATCACTAAAGAAGAATACATAAATAAATATACATATGCATACAAATCAATAAGAGCAAATAAGAGTAAATATTTCCCCTAAGGGCTTCATAACAGCCAAATTAATTAACAGTCTAATAATAATTATTTTTTATTAAATGTATCTGCCACCCATCCTGCTGTTCAAGGCAACTCTGAGCAGATTATTTATAGAGATCCTTATTTTAGAGGAAAATCCATAGAAGTACCAGTTCTGGCTTGTACCTTTCTTTATAGACGTATTACAATAGAATACATACAGTTTGGGCTTTTTAATATATTTGGAATTTTGATAATTCTATGAATATCTATTGATTGCCTGAACATGAAAATTAATTACCCTTCAAAAGACAGTATATCCTTAAGATTTCATTATTGTCTATAAATAGACTTTCTACTGGCGTAATGAAAACTTATCAATATTAGTTCATTTGGTAAAGGCTTAATGATATGTTAACAAAATTGGATTGCATTTCTGTTATGCATTTCTTTTTTTCTTCTTTTGTTTATTTTTGTTTTTGTAATTTTCTTCTTTTAAAAATTCTTTCCCCCCTCTCCCTAATCCTCTGAAATTCTGACACCACAATGAGGACAGCTAAAAAGTATACTTCCTATTTTGTTAGATTCTTCCACCTATTTGACTTTCTCAGATGCATCAAAATTATTTAATGAAAAGAACCTTTTCCAATAAGGACTGTCAGCTTGAAAGAGGTCTGACTTGACTTACACAACCAAGTGCAGAAATTCAGAATAAAAAGTCAAAGAATTTAGGGTGGAAAGGTACTCAAGAAACCAATTTGATCTACAGTAGTATATTTTTTTAAACTATAGTAATACCAGTAAATTTACATTAAGTGGTATAAGGCTGTTTCCCCCCATGATTTATGATTTGTGTATACTCTCAAGGTCAAGCATGGTACATTCACAAATACAACTTTGAGACAATTTATTTCAAAGTCAACTATTAATGCAACTATGTACATCTATGTAAGAGACATGCTATTAAACTATATATGTTAAAAATGACAATGGCTAAGACAGTATATAAACCTGCAACATTACTGATAGTATTACATACATTAATATTTCAAACTGAATATTAATGTATGTAATACTATAGTATAGTAGAGAACTTTAGTTGGGGTTTGGAAACATGATAGAGAATCTAAAAACTGAACGGACTTTGCCTTAATCATTCCAATGGCTACAGTACCTGTAAATTGTGGTAAATGGGTATAATATATTGTATACTATAACAGTAAATAAAGTAAAACTTCCACTGAACTATGTTAATAATGGTTAGGTGTCAGACTTGGCATGGTGTTATTTCATCTGATATATTTAAGTCTTGGATTTGTTTGCTTATTAAATTCAAGGAACACATTTGAATCTCTTACCTGCTGTTCAATAATGAATAATCAACTACTGGATACCACTGTGATGGGCTCTTGAGAAAATGCATTGAGGTGGATGCAAGGGTCATAGATCACCATGGCATGGGACAATATTATTTGCTATCTCTTGGAAAGGTATTTATATTGTTTTCATATAACACCTGAATCTGTTTGCTGTTGAGATTGTAAGGTCTATGTTGTCTGTTCATTGTGGTTTTGGCTGCATTGTCCCATGTTGTCCTACCCTTGTACTCCTCCCTTTCTTTTATATTTTTCAGTGTTTCATGGATTGATCCCTCCTTTTCAGAGCTTTTAAGGTGAGAAGGGGGTGAAATAATAGATGGTAATTATACCTGTTCATTAATCAACTCTTCTTTTAACCAGGACAATTCAACTATGATACAATTTTGTTCCAAAGGGAGCAAATAGTTAAAAGTATTTATAAGCTCTATTATTTTAGGTAAGTTATTTCTATCTACCATTGGATTTGTGTAAAATTATCTAGAGAGGTTACAGAAAATGAATGCTCCAGCACTGGAAGTTTTAAAGAAGAGATTGGCTGATATGGCACGGGGTAGGAAGACCTCCAAGGTCCCTTTCAGCTATTCTATTCTATTCTATTCTATTCTATTCTATTCTATTCTATTCTATTCTATTCTATTCTATTCTATTCTATTCTATTCTATTCTATTCTATTCTATTCTATTCTATTCTATTCTATTCTTAAAAATTGAGTTACTTCAAGCTATCTTTCCTGAAGGAAATATTTAAATTGTAAACCAGGTGTGCCATATTGACAGAATCAAAAGTTGCCAGGTTTTTTTTGCTGTCACACCATTGCAATACAACTATTCTTCCTTTAAAATATCTGAAACAAATCTAAGTGGGTGAAAGTTTGTACCACATGCAATCTTTGTTCCATCAGTGAGAGGAAGCTAATAGGTTTTGGAAAATGGATAAATGTCAGTTTAGCATTCATTTGCGATGAACACCACCTACATGAAACTTTTCTCTTAGTCCTCAGAAGAATAGAGTTTGTTGAGGTATGTGCTAGATCACAGGTGTCAAACTCTCCATGTCACATGACGTTTTGTTACGTATCGCGACTCTTTTTACATTGCCAGCAATAGGGTGGGCGCACCTTCGGTATAATGAAACCAGTCTGTGGGCTGGCAGTTTGACACCCTTGTGCTAGATGTATTACTATCAATAGTAATAAATCAGATGACCACTTCATGGAAAAATTGTTAAAAGCCTCAGTTGTTCTCTCAAGGCTTCTCTAATCTTTTGGAAACAAGAATCCTGGGAACTCTTCAAATAATTTGCCTCATTTGCTAATATGGAATCCTAAGGATGTGTTTGGAAGAGATTGAAGTTGATAAGGAGCTTTGTTGCTACAGGCTAAATTCTTATTGTACATGATTGTACTGCAAGTATTGTCTAGGTATTTTTCCATAGTCTTAGAGTTTAGCTTTCTCTCAGCAATAGCTACTTTTTCCTTCAGCAATAATTTAAATATTGGAGGTCCTCTTGATCTATGATGTTGGTAATATGTCTCCAAGACCAAAAAGGGCCCCCAAATCATCTACCCAATAGGCTGTTTCCCTTCCCATTTATTTTAATGTCACTGACTTGGTTGCTAGAGTTTATTTAGATTGTACTGCTGTAGAAAAAGTTAGTAATTCTTGACTGATTTTGAGATTTAATGTACATATCCTCACTTCCAGTTACTGGGTATGACCCTTTGTGTTTGTAGCCATCTCTACTGAGGACCATTTTTCAGTATTTGAGCCTTTCTCTCATCATCAACAGTGTTTTACAGCTTTCAGTAAATGCTCACAGAAGCTCTATAATGAGAAAGCTATTATTTTAAAAGCATAGTTTGAAACTGAAAATTCTCTTTATAATATTCTGGGAATACGGTCTGGTTTAAATATCAAATTTCGCACCCATTCAGTTTCTTTACGCTCGGTTGTAATCTTCAAACAGATTGTTAACGCCTACACATTTTGGTATAACCTTCAGGTATACCAATAAAGTACCGTAACTAGGTTTATTTCCAGAGGTTTCAGATACAGAGGTTACAAGGCTTTCTGTTTCTCTTACTCTGTCCTCCCTCAGAGCAATGAAAGACAAAGTTTCATAAGAAATTGCTTTAAAGATTATGCTCAAAAAGAGGCTAAATAAATTAAAAATTAAGACTCACTTAAACTCTGGCTGTCTCATCTTCCACATCCCCTGGAAGACCCAGCCTACCTGGTTTCTAGTAAACACATGCCACAGGGACAATATTCTGCTTCAAAGAGGAATTTTCCTCTATTTCCCTTCCAGAATAACTCCAGGGAGGGGAATGTTTTAGCAAGTGCCATTAACATCAAAAGATTTTTTTTTAAAAAAATACTTTTTTGTTGATTACTGAAAAAGCACTTTGAAAATGCTTGCAGTGGCTCATGCCTATTTAAGTGTTTCTGACTACCGTAAGTGCTTACAGACAAGACCACTGCTATATCATTCATACAATTAATGATGAGAAAAAGTAATGAAGATAAAATTAGCAGTGCTTAGTTAAAATCCAATGCACCAGCTAAACAGTGAGCTGGATTTGCATGCTTCTTCTCAGTGAATGCAAGATGATGTTCATCTTAAATTTTGCGCTAATACTGTAATGGCAATATAAAGCAGATTTAGAGACAAAAGTAGAACAAGGCTAACCTATAGCAGCACTTTGCAATTGGATTATATTATAGGAATTCAGATTTGGTTAAATGCAAAGAACATTTGAACAATTTAAGATAGTTCAAGTGTAGAATAAATTAGCCATCTTTGTGTACAATAAATAAATCCATAAAGTAAATTTTTAAAATGACAAGATGCTGAATCCCATAAGTTGTTGATCTTATGCCCATTCTTCAAAATATATTTTTTTCTGTCACTAAACACAGGTCAATGATGAAAAGCATAAGATCTTTAATTGTCTCCCTCTCACTATAACTGGAACTCCAGAGGTGCAGCCTATTTGATGTTGAGAGCTCTAAATCTTCAAACATGGACATGAAGGTGGTCAAGATATTTCAGAAGATTAATTCCTTCCCTGATGTAGCAGGGATTTTTTTTTTGCATTGTTGCTCTGATCATCCTTTTAATAACTCACATCTGCCATAGTGACTTCCAAGCAGAAGTTGTTCTGGCATTTAATGCTTTTGTTGCCTGAGAAAGATTTTGTATGTCTTAATGGTTTCCTTTCCATGATGTGATTATATAAATGATGTCTAGGTTCCTCTGGTTTCTTATTCTGACTGGCCACACTTGTTTGGATGTCTGGAGGGATATTCCAGTGAAAATTAGCAATTTTCTTTATTTCAGTGAACTATAAATGAATGACAAAATTTGGTAGCTGTGGTTCAACTGAGTAAAGGCTCAACTGTTCTTTCACAAGTAGGATTTTTCCATACAAAGTGAATATATGGCATTGGAATAATGGGGATAACTGTTTTGGGCAGTTGCTGGATGAATTCTCCAAGTGAATTTGCAAGCATTTGGATAACTGCTTCAGGCCCTGACTTGTTTTAAAATAAAATGCATGACTTTCTGTCACTGTGAGGTATAAGTACAACTGATATTTTATGTGATTCAACTGTGTCTCATTCTACTTAATACTCATTTCCTGGTTTGTATCCTGATAGTAAAGCTGGAACAACCTGACCTGAGTATTACTCTCCTGTAATGTTGCCTGTGTTGCTAAGGTTACTTCATCAATGTAGGTGAACTTTCTTTTGTTTGGATGGATTGGTTGAGCTTTCATTTAGATGTTAAAAAAAATAGTACCAGCATATATTCTTGTGATAAGCTGTTCCTTTTACATCACCAGCTGCATTTACTTACAAGCTCAGTATAGAAATGGTAATGTGCAGAGTGTGTCTGGATAATCTGTATTAGATGGAAATCCTGCTTAAGTTTATATACCTTCCATTGCAACAAGTAATCTTAAACCCTGTCAAATGATGCCAAGAGGTTGGTGGACACTCTTGCCTATGTTTTCATGAGCCTCAATGGTTGTTTAAATGTATAGTATTTGGCTTTTTATCAGCTGATTAAAGAGTTCCAGAAACCACATCTTGGTGCCTACTCCATAATGCTTTATATGCTCTGTTAGAATGTTATTTAGGCCAAGGGGATGAAAGCATTAGAGCAGATTGGGGAATTCTGGAAGGTGAAGTCAATATAAAGTCTCTGAGATTGAGAAACATTGTACAACAGCATTTAGTCATTGTCTTCCGTATGTAAATCCAATGGAAATAAATGTGGCTTAAAATGATTTCCTGGATTTCCAACCTTTCTTCTGTTTTGGTCAGAGTGATGAATATCATTTAGCAATAGTGATTTGCCAGTTTATTTTCTGCTCCTACCCATGCATTAGTTGCTTTCTATTCTGTGGGCATGTCTTTTGAGGACTAATGAAAGAAACAACAGTCCATAACACATTTATAATTCCTTCATCATTTGGGCAGCATGGCTATGAAAGGCAGAGAGTGAGGATGATAGAGTGCACACTGCCATTTGGAATGAAATTCAATGGATACAATGTAAAAAAACCCAGAATGAATTCCTTGCTGGTATTGCTGAGAAGAGAAAAACAGTATCTTTGATATAGAAGTTTAGTTAGATTTTACAGATTAGGAACAAGCTAGAAATGACATCACTCCTTTCCATCCTTTAAAAAGGTAGGTGGTCCAATAACTTTGCTAAATTTCATTTGTGTCATAGCATGCTCGTGCTTCACTGCTAATTACTAACAACAATATTTATCACCACCACCATTACTGCTACCATTATTATAGTTGGGTTCACGTCAGTCAGATGTTTAGACTGGTTTAGGCATTTTTGTACACCTGTTGAGTCTTTCTCAATGACCAGAGAAAGGCAGATATTGTTTGATGGTGTTAAAAGTATTGTGTAAGCTGTTCCAACTAAAGCTGCCTTTGCAATTGACTGATGATTTTCTCAAGGCTGATGGTGTAAGTAAGACATGTCAAACCCGCGACATCACGTGATGTCTTGCAACATATCGGGACTGTTTTGCCATTGCCGGCAGTGGGG
The DNA here is from genome assembly GCF_947247035.1 of Vipera ursinii. NCBI lineage: Eukaryota > Metazoa > Chordata > Lepidosauria > Squamata > Viperidae > Vipera > Vipera ursinii. The sequence goes on along the minus strand of NC_139514.1, from coordinate 29,068,277 downwards.
TGGGCGCGGCTTCCGCATCATGCATCCAGCCCATGGGCTGGCAGTTTGACACCCCTGGTGTAAGTGATGTTCCATATGTTTTGGAATTACACCTAAAGCATCTGTCACTGTACTATCTTTGCTTTCTTTTGCAATGGTGGTTTTACTTCTATTTTTTGTATTTTGTGATTTTTCTCCAATTCTTTCTCTTGTATTGTGCTATGTCCAGGTACTGCCATGTCCGGACTTTTTTGGTTTTTGTATTGACAATTTTTAAGTCTGGAGTGTTATGTGGCAGGCACCTGTCCATTTAAATGCTAAAGTCCAGAGTACTTTACTTTCTTTATTTTCTATTATTTTGTCAATTTTTTGGTCCAACCAATTATTGCTTGCAGGCAAATGGTATTTCTTGCAGATATTTCAATGCATTATTGTTGCTACTTTGTTATGCTTTTGTTTGCAGTCAGTCTATGTGATCTGTCCACTCTTTCTTCAACTTATTAATATTTACTTGCATTATTCTCTCAATGTTCCTACTGATTCCTTTTACTTTTCTGTACTGTGTAAGTTTGCCATTTAAGCGCTATTGATAGACCACAGGTGATTTTTATCCTGCTGTGCTGTTGGATCTTCCTTCGATCAATATTTAACTTTCTGATCATGTCCCAATATTTCTTACTGTTGTGGGTCATGTCAGTTCTTTCAGTCAACTCCTGCCATATCTCATATTGCTTCTTAACTAGCATTGCAAGAAGCTTTCCCTATAGAAATGGAATTTTCTGCAGAACAGTTGGTATTGGGTATTTCAACAGGTTATAATATATAATGGATTTAAAAGTGTAAGATGGATATAACTTGTCCTACAGTATCATTGCATACGTGTTCTGATAGCATATGGTAGGAATTTTACAAAATTGCTATAGGTTTTTTTTATTAGTTTAATATCAGCTATTTTTGTGTCAAGATGTGCTGTGAAACCCTGCCAGTTAACTTTGTTGAAACTGAGCTGACATCGAAAGGTACTTCCTTTTCCTGTAATTAACAGGTGAGCTTGAACAGGGCAATGCTGGGAGTGTAGGTTTGAATCTAATTCCATGTTGCTGCGTGTAATGCAATATTATTGCTAACAACTGTAATTAAGGTCTCAGTGGCTCAGTGGGTTAGGATGCTGAGCTTGTCGATCAGAAGATCGGCAGTTTGGCGGGTCGAATCCCGAGTGCCGTGTAACAGAGTGAGCGCCTGTTACTCGTCCCAGCTTCTGCCAACCTAGCAGTTCGAACGCACGTAAAAAATGCAAGTAGAAAAATAGGGACCGCTATGGCGGGAAGGTAACAGCGCTCCGTGCGCCTTTGGCGTCTAGTCATGCCGGCCACATGACCACGGAGACGTCCTCGGACAAGCGCTGGCTCTTCAGCTATGAAACAGAGATGAGCACCAGCCCCTAGAGTCGGAAATGACTAGCACGCATGTGCGGGGGAACCTTTACCTTTTTAGAGGGTTAAGAACAAACTTATTCTTATCATGTTTATAACCTTTATAATCTTCAAACTCCTATTAGATTAAATTGATGAAATTAATGAAATTGTTTTAGCAAGACTAACAGTCAGTAGTACTGGACTCCTGATTCACATATTGTGATATAGCTCTTTTGCTGTGGTCCTATGGAGGTGTTCTCATATGACATCTTGTGAAATTTCACATGAAAATGCACTATATACGTATTGGGAGTAAATTAGCCAACATCTGAGAGGCTTGATAATCTCACAAGATTTCGGTTTATATTTTTTTTAAAAGAGAGTTGCTTTTATTGATATTCAGAAGGTGTTCCTGACTTTAGAAAAAACCCTACCCACCTTAGATTAAGAAGGCTGAAGTTTTTGTTCAATCCACATTTTTATATAAAGAGACCTAATTAACATTCTGTGGACTTCTGTGCAAATAAGGACAGTTATCCACTGCATTCTGAAGTTTTCTGATGTAATTTATCATTTAGTTATAAAAAGATATATTGTGGAACATTATGTACTAAAATGAATGCATTTGAGAGAATATATAAAAATTAATATCCCACAGAAAACTATGGAAACAAATATAGTTACTGTACTGATGGGTTGGATTTATGATTCTATATTGTACATGCAAAACTAAATACATCATATTTAAAGTAGCTTATAGAAGGGTCATAATTATTAATAATTAAGAAGTCTGATTAAATTGTAGATAAATTTCATGAGAAAAACATTGTTCTTTATTCAATCTTAATGAAAAACAGTATGTTCAGTTTGGGCAAGGAAGAATACTGACTAAACAATGCTTTATGGTTTCATAGAAGAATGAATAATTTTTTACAATCATCTTTCACTAATTACTTATTTCTGATTTTCCTGATTTATTTGGCAATTGTAATTTTCTTGAATGTTCAGTGTCCTCTAGCAATTTCAGTAACTGGCAACTAAGTTTAGCAAAAAAATGTTTCTAGATTTTTAGTGTCTGGAAACACCACAGAATGGAAGCCTTAGACACAGAAGATTGCGTAAAGATTGTATTACATTTCATTATGTTAAAGAGAACTTTTAAATATCTCATAGTCAATGGACATTATGACATATTTGTAGAATGGGTCATGTACTAGGAGGCAAGAGCAGAAATTCTTGAAAATAGAATAAGCTTATAAGTTTCACTGTGCCAGTGTCTTAAGAGAATATTTCAAGGACCATAGCATGTGGTTTCAAACAGCCAGGAAGTGAAGCATTACAAGAAGAGCAAGGTTAAACCTATTAATTTTCTGAGCACAGAAATTGATCTTACATTTCTGAGCAATGAATTTTATTGCATTATGAGGATCTTTATAACTTTTCAGGTTTCAGATAGCAAGCGTCCACCCTGTTCATGATTGACTTGATAGTTGGGTTCCATGATTCATTATCCAGAATTGCTGACTAATCCATTTTCTCAGACTACTCGGGGTCTTTTGGAATTGTCTATTGGCTCCATCCTGCTAAGATTCTGATTCCACCTCTAAATGTTGTTCTTAGGTATTTATTAGTCATTTCACCTCTTCATGCCCTGAATGAAGAGTGATTCAGATGTGCATGCTGGTTTTGAATCTAATTCCTTATGTGATCAAATTTAACTGCCCCAATAAGCTCACAAACACATAGTACAATCATCTTTATGTGGTTAATTTCAGTTACACAGAGATTTAATAAACAAGTAAACATATACATATACATGATTTATAGAACCATCTAACCTGAATCCTGAACAAAGGTTCTAATCCTACTTATTTTTAATGCAAAGTAATAATCACTGGACAGTGTTCAATAATGCCCTTAAACAATATGGCACAAACATGTAGTACCATGTATATGGGACTATGGTAATTCCAGCAGGATTTTAGACTTCTTGAAAACTTGGACATAGCAGTTCACCAAAGGGATCAATTGCTCTGTTTATTTTATTTCCCTAAACATATGAAAGGTTTATATCTCTTACTTTGCCTTTTAATTCTCTCAGACTTTGAATAATGCAAAAAAGATCCCCAAATTTTGTGTGTCCTTCTAGGAAGAGGGTTTGTCACAAACTGGATGAAGGTATTGATACTAAACTGGCAAGGATAGCCAACCCCCCATAAGACAAGCTCAAGATTCAAAAAGATCTTAACAAACTGGAACAATGGGCCCTATCCAACAACATGAGTTTTAATGTGGAGAAAAGCAAAGTTTTACATTTAGGCAGGAAAAATCAAAGATATAAGTACAGATTAAATAGACCTGGCTCAAAAACAGTAATTGTGAGAGGGACCTTGGAGTCCTAGTGGGATGATCACTTGACTATGAGCCAGCAATGAGCAACAGCAGCCAAAAATCTAATACAATCTTGGATTGCATAAACAGAGGCATAGAATCAAGATCACACAAAGTATTAGTACCGCTTTATAAAACCCTAGTGAGACCACATCTCAAATACTGCAACCAATTTTGGTCACCATACTACAAAAAAGATGTTCAGACGTTGGAAAAAGTTCAGAGAAGAGAAACTAAGATGATCAAAGGGCCAGAGACTAAAACATATGAAGAAAGGCTGCAGGACTTGGGTTTGGCTAGTCTAAAAAAAAAAGAAAAAATAGGGGTGACATGATAGCAGTATTCCAATATCTGAGGGGCTGCCACAAAGAAGAGGGTGTCAAATTACTCTGCAAAGCACCAGAGGGCAAGACAAGAAACAATGGTGGGAAACTGATCAAAGAGAGAAGCAATTTGGAATTAAAGTGAGGATAGTGAGGACAATTAACCAGTGGAAGAGCTTGCCTTCAGAAATCATGGGTGCTCCATCACTGGAGGTTTTTAAGAAGAGACAGGACAGTTACTTGTCTGAGACAGTACAGGTCCTCCTGCTTGAGCAGGGGGCTGGACTAGATGACCTCCAAGGTTCTATTCTATTCCATTCCATTCCATTCCATTCCATTCCATTCCATTCCATTCCATTCCATTCTATTCCATTCTATTCTATTCTATTCTATTCTATTCTATTCTATTCTATTCTATTCTATTCTATTCTATTCTATTGTATTCTATACAGTTCACGTGAGGCCCCTTGCCTGTGTTTTTGTACCCCTGTAATCAGACTTATTGGTAATTGGCAAATTCCCTGGACTGATTCCTTTCCAGCATTTTGATCTCTTTCATTGTTGTTGTTGTTGTTTTAATGTTAGTGGCTGAACTTAGTGACTCTGTAGTCACAATGTTTTTTTTTCAAATTTGACTGTAAATTGGAGGAATGCTTTAATGAAAAGTAAGGACTCAATTTTTTTTCTGTCTTCATCCCTCCCTTATTCTTTTGTTTGACAAAGTCTTCGGATCATGCTTAATAACAACTGGTTTTATTTTGTCTTATTTCTCAACTTTTCCACTAACTAAATGGATATGCATGAAATTACAAGTTGTGACCTATATTTTTAGGTGTATTGTCTATCTGCTTATGAAGAATCCCAAATGTTACTGCTTTCAGCAGTGAGATTTAAAAGAAAATACAAGCAAAACTAATTCACATCCCTGCAGTCATTAGTGCTTGATTGTTGTTAAAATGCTAATATTACTGTGAATCATATAATCCTCATGTTCATAATTACTAAAAGAAAATATATCCAGAAGAGAAGCTTGCTTCTTTGCTAAAAGTGCCAGCATAAATGTGATAGCTAAGAAAGTTTTCAGAACTCTTGTTTCTCTAGTCTATAAAGTTAGCTGTTCTGCCTGTAGATATGAAGATATAAAACAGGGGTCTTCAAACTTGGCCCTTTTATGACTTGTGGACTTCAACTCCCAGAATTCCTCAGCCAGCCAGGGCTGGCTGAGGAATTCTGGAAGTTGAAGTCCACAAGTCATAAAAGGGCCAAGTTTGAAGACCCCTGATATAAAACATCAGAGATAGGTAGATCTGCGTCAAAGATAATTAAAAGTTATACAAATGTCACTATTGGCTGTTCAGTGTGGCTACATGTGTATTTCTCTCTTCTTTTTCCTTGCCCCTTTGCCTTTTCCAAAAGCAAAACCTCAGGGGATAATGTCTTAGAAGAAAAGTGCCAATTGACTCTGTCTGTGCTTAGCCTTTCCCATTGATGGCATTCACACTGATTGCAAGCAGTAGCAGCATGACTTTTCTGCCCCTAATGTTTGGTCTACAACTTGTAGAATGGTTAATCATCTTCTTCTGGAATAAGAAATGTGATATTCCATTATAGTATTCCTTACGTTAGTGAGATTATAATTCCTATAAATGCCTCTATTCAAAACATTCAAAAGATTTTTAAGAGAAAGATAAAGTTTTCTCCGCAATTGTTTTTTATTGGGTATTGTTGTAGATTGTGATGTTAAAGAAACTAACTTGATGTTGAACATGATAACAGCAGCACGGTTACTGGTGGGACAATATTGGAAGAAGGATAGTTTGCCTACTATAGAAGAATGGGTGTTTAAAGTTTAGAATATGATTATTGTAACTATAATCCTGTATTTAGCTCTGGGAAGTGGGGGGGAAGTGGGCGGGTTTGGGGTGGGGGGATATATTGTAAAATTTTGTTTTTGTAAAACTCTTTAATAAAAAAAAGAAATGTGATATTCCATTATAGTATTCCTTACGTTAGTGAGATTATAATTCCTATAAATGAGGAATGATTGGTGAAATTGATAGAATTTACTGAGATGGCTAAATTGATTTCTGATTAGAAAAAAGACAACATCTATGTTTATCACTGACAGGAGACCCCTTCAATGCTTTTTCAAGCCAGAAAAAAAAAGAACTTATTTTTGGTTTTGACGGGTTAGGAAGAGTAAGTTATAGAAAGAATATGATTATAATGTAAATTTACAGTTGTATTTATAATTGCTGTAAAGAAAATCAAAAGCCACTTCTTTATATCTTTTTTTCTTTCTTTTCTATTTTTCTTCTTTTTTCCTTCTCTTTTTTGCACTTTAGCTTTCTCTTTTACTTCTTCCTTTTTCCTTTTCCTTCTTCCTTTATTTTAACTTGTATAAATATTTATTTTTGTTTTTAAAGCTTTCAATAAAATTACATATTCCTATGTAAGAATGCAGTTGCATGATTGCAGTGACAGCTTTGTTAAGATTTCCCAGTCTGGTAGCTTTTGATTGTTTGTCAATCTCCACTCATTGTTCTTCCACACAACTAACAGGTTGCCTGTTAAACATTTTGTTTACACAATGAAATGATTTGGTCAAGAATGCTGATTTGTTCTATCCATGTGTTGCAAATGGCAATTTTGACTGTGAACTTTTCCCTCTTCTTGCTTTTATTGTAAACCTATATGGACTTAGCTGATCATGCAAGAAAACCTTGTCTGCCAACTTTTTCCTCTCCATTTATTTTTATTATCATAAAGTATTAATGTTTCCATATTTCATGTTGAATCTTTACTTGTGGACTTCTCTTCAATTTTGAAAGACATGCAGAACCTTTTTATTGCTGTGGTTATAGTTTTTAGTATTGTGTTGAATATTTGCCACATTCAGTTTGTGCTATACAACTCCCATTAACATCTTAAACAGAAGAGACACCATGTATGAAGAACATTGACTTTGATTTTAAAAGTCTTCCACATCCTTCATTATACTTGTCACTCAAAATTCATATCATTAGGGTTTTTTTCTCCTGAGACTTAATATAGATCAGACATGTCAAACACAAGGCCCGGGGGCCAGATCTGGCCCGAGAAGTGGTGTCATACGGCCCGTGAAGCCACCCTGGAAACAGTGAGGGAACGGCCCCCACTGCCTTGGCCCTGGCCCAGAGACCCTCCTTCTGCCAGAGACCCTCAGATCTGTCCCACTCCTGCCCAGGCCCCCATAGGCACCCTTGATGCGAACGATGTAGAGCTGGCCACGCCCACCCAGTAGGCCATATGCACTCTAGCCACGCCCACCCAGTAGGCCACACCCACCCAGGCCACACCCACCCGGCCCCCTGAGGGCAACCGCAATGCTGATGCGGCCCTCAATGAAATTGAGTTTGACACCCCTGATATAGATTATGCAATAGTAAAGTAAATGCTAAAGTAAGATACAGGTAGTCCTTGGTTAACATTGATAATTGGGATCAGAAACTCCATCACTAAGCAATACAGTCAAAAAGCATAATGTCAAATGACCACACCAACTTTTGATGGCAGTGCCAACAGTTCCAATTGCCATCTTAGGCAAATCCCATGCATCATTAGATACAACATCATGTGATCACAATTTGAAATCTCCTGCTGGTTTCCCCATTGACTTATCTGGTCAGAAGAAGGGAAGTTTGCAAACAGTAATGACATTTTCATGATATGTCACAATGTCATAATTTCAAGTGGATGGCCAAAACATCCAAATTATGATCATGTGATCACGGTGAATGTCATATTTAATATGTTAATAGTGATGTTAACAAATTTCTACACCAGCACAAGCAATAGGCAAAATTCTTCGGTTTGGTAGTGATAAGATGGGCATTTTGATCCCATACAGAGATTTTGAAGTTAAACTCCTATCAATCACCACCATCTTGGATCAGAATGGCAACCCTGGAGTAATCTGTCCATCAACTGGGAGACAAACTCTGCACCAAGTGGAAGATCAAACAGATTCCTGACAAACCTAGCAGACAACTTTGTCTCCCAAAAAGTAGAGAAGGGAACTAGGGGATTAGCCATTTTGGATCTAATTCTCACTAACAGAGATGAAATGATAGAAGGTGTTGAAGCCGTGGGAACCTTGGGAGGAAGTGATCATGCAGTATTGGAATTCAACATCATGGAAAAACAACCAATTGAACACAGTCAAACTAGAGTCTTGGACTTTAAGAGAGCTAATTGAAATAAACTTAGAGAAGGCTTGGGAAGGATTCCATGGATGAGAATTCTCAAGGGGAAAATAACTCAAGAAGCTTGGCAAATTTTGAAAAGTGAGATAATAAAAGCCCAGTCTAGCACAATACCAACAAAGTGAAGTGAGAAAAGCTAAGGCTCAAAATGAACTAAGGCTTGCGACCAAAGTCAAAAATAACAAAAAAGCTTCTTTCAACATGTAAAAAACAAGAAAAAAGTGAAGGAAATGATTGGTCCATTATGGGGGAAAGTGGCAAGAAGGTGACAATCAACAGAGAGAAAGCATCTGTCTTTACACAAAGGGAAAAAACAGATTAACCTATCAAAAATAGTGCCATAAAAAACAAAATAGAAACACAAGTTAAGATAGGCAAGAAAATGGTAAGTGAGCACCTGTCCAGCCTAGACGAGTTCAAATCACCAGGACCAGATGGATTACACCCCAAGGTTCTCAAGGAACTGGCAGACGTGATCTCAGAACCACTGAACTTTATTTTTCAAAGATCCTGGAGCACTGGGGAAATTTATTTATTTATTTATTTATTAGTTTTTATAAACCGCCCTTCTCCCGAGGGACTCGGGGCGGTGTACAGAGGAAGGAAGGTACACAGATCGAACAATAAAAATAATAAGAAACACTAATGAACACAAACTGGGACCCCAATTAACGCTATCATGCCAGGCCGGCCTGCTGGAACAGGAAAGTTTTTAAGTCGCGACGGAAGGTACGGAGGTCAGGGGCCATCCGGATCTCGGTTGGTAAGCTGTTCCAGAGGGCTGGCGCACCCACTGAGAATGCCCTCCCCCTGGGGGCCACCAGCCGACATTCCTTGAGCGGTGGCACCCTGAGGAGGCCCTCTCTGTGGGAGCGCACAGGACGGTGGGGTGCTGACATTGGCAGAAGGTGCTCCCATAGGTAGTCCGGACCCATGCCATGTAGGGCTTTGTATGTCATTGTTAGCACCTTGAACTTCACACGGAAGGCAACCGGAAGCCAGTGCAGCGCACGGAGGAGAGGTGTGATATGGGAGTATCGGGAGGCTCCCAAGAGTGTCCGTGCCGCCGCACTTTGCACCAGTTGAAGCTTCCGAGTGGATCTCAAGGGCAGCCAGAGGACTGGAAAAGAGCTGATGTAGTTCCCATCTTCAAAAAAAAATGGATCCAGGAAATTGCAGACCTGTCAGCCTGACCTCAATACCTGGGAAGATTCTGGAAAAGATAATCAAACAACAAATCAGCGAACACCTAGAGGCAAACAAAGTCATTGCTAAAAGCCTACATGGGTTTGTCAAAAACTGATCATGCCAGACAAATCTTACTGCATTTGACCAAGTGACAATTTGACCAAGTGGATCAGAGGAATGCTGTGGATATAATTTCCTTTGACTTCAGTAAGGCATTTGATAAAGTAGATCACAACCTACTACTTGATAAGACAGTACTTGATAGACAGCATCACCACCAGATGGATTCGAAGCTGGCTGACCGGCTGTACTCAGCATGTGGTCCTCAATGAAACCGCATCTACATGGAGGGAAGTGTGTAGTGGGGTGCCCCAGGGCTCTGTTCTGGGGCCAGTGCTCTACAACATCTTCATGAATGATTTGGATGAGGGGATAGATGGGGAACTCATCAAATTTGCAGACGACACCAAGCTGGCAGGAATAGCCAACACTTGAACACTGGGCGTGATCTAACAAAATGAAATTCAATGGTGAAAAAAGTAAGGTTCTACATTTAGGCAAGAAAAACCAAATGCACAGGTATAGCATAGGGGGTACCTTGCTCAATAGTAGTAACTGTGAGAGGGATCTTGGAGTCCTAGTGGACAATCACTTAAATATGAGCCAGCAGTGTGCTGCAGCTGCCAAAAAAGCCAACACAGTGCTAGGCTGCATTAACAGAGGGATAGAATCAAGATCATGTGAAGTATTAATACCACTTTACAATGCCTTGGTAAGGCCACACCTGGAATACTGCATCCAGTTTTGGTCACCATGATGTAAAAAAGATGTTGAGATTCTAGAAAGAGTACAAAGAAGAGCAACAAAAATGATTAGGGTACTGGAGGCTAAAACATATAAGAAACAGTTGCTGGAATTGGGTATGTCTAGTTTAATGAAGAGAAGGGTGAGGGGTGACATGATAGCAGTGTTCCAATATCTCAGAGGCTGTCACAAAGAGAGGGACTCAAGCTATTCTCCAAAGCGCCCAAAGGCAGGGCAAGAAGCAATTGATGGAAACTAGTCAAGGAGAGAATCAACCTACAACTAAGGAGAAACTTCCTGACAGTTAGAACAATTAGCCAGTGGAACAACCTGCCTCTATAAGTGGTGAATGCTCCAACACTGGATGTTTTCAAGAAGAGACTGGACCACCATTTGTCCAAAATGGTATAGGGTTTCCTGTCTGAGCATGGAGTTGGACTAGATGACCTCCAAGGTCCCTTCCAACATCATCATCATCATCATCATCATCATCATCATCATCATCATCATGACAAAATTTACACTTTCTCATTCTCCAACTCTTTCCTTCTGATTCTTTCTCCACCTCTGTTCACCCATCACCTTGATTATCATGGGGAAGGTTCTGAACTATACTTGAAAAGTACTAAGTCATATTAAATCAGGTAAAATTTGACAAGGGCTACATGTATTCTTAGGATCACTTGTTATCAGCCTTCTAGATAGTCCAGACTAGGAAACCAAAACCAATAATATTAATATTATTTTTATTGCCAGGTTACAGTAATGTTACAAGTCTGAAAGCACTTTCTCACTTTGCTGATTTTATTTCTGGAAAATTTGGTCATCTCAGAGAAGCTTTGTCCATCCCTTATTGCTGCCTGGAACTCAAATTTCTATTTTCAGATTGTTGTCTGGTTTGTGGTTCTTCCTCCTTTCTCTTATGATTATTATCATGATCTCATGGCCCACCCAATACATATTCTGCCCACTCATTTTTGGAACTGCATTTGAATTATATGCACATACTCATATAGACAAACATTTAGAAATCCTGAATGCTTTGGGTTTCTTTGTGACCTAATACAAGGATGTGTGACTGGACATATAATGCATATTGGGCATAGAATGTATTCTCTCTCTCTCTCTCTCTCTCTCTCTCTCTCTCTCTCTCTCTCTCTCTCTCTCTCTCTCTTAGGTGTGAATCATTAAAAATAAGTTCCCTGATCTTTAAAAATTTAAGAAACACAAATTTAATGTGTACACCTAATTAGGGTTCTGCAAAGATGTTTCCTAGCAACCAGGTGGAGCCAAGGAAGCCTCCTGGGCTACTAATGTGAAACATTCTATATCTAATACTTTACAGTGTGCTTTTCTGTCCTGATATGCAATGCTGGACTTTCAAATGACGTCTTAAAATCATTTCTATTTTTAACATCAGCTGAGCTGCTTTACCTTGAACTGAAATGCAGTTTGCAGAGTTAATGTCTGGTTTTTAAATTCTAATTCAAGGTAAAGGTAAAGGTAAAGGTTCCCCCGCACATGCGTGCTAGTCGTTTCCAACTCTAGGGGCCGGTGCTCATCTCCGTTTCAAAGCCGAAGAGCCAGCGCTTGTTGGAGGACGTCTCTGTGGTCATGTGGCCGGCATGACTAGATGCCAAAGGCGCACAGAACACTGTTACCTTCCCACCGGAGTGGTCCCTATTTTTCTACTTGCATTTTTACGTGCTTTCGAACTGCTAGGTTGGCAGAAGCTGGGACGAGTAACAGGCGCTCACTCTGTTACGCGGCACTCGGGATTCGACCCGCCAAACTGCCGACCTTCTGATCGACAAGCTCAGCGTCCTAACCCACTGAGCCACCGCGTCCCACCGCGTCTAATTCAAAGAAACAGTCAATTTTACTGTTGCTCTGGTCATACATTCACTTGAATAAATGGAGAGTTCAAAATGTGGACAGAATAGGAGGAAGGGTAGAAAAGAACGCCAGTGCTACTGAGATCCCGATTGTATTCAAGTTCAAGATAGCATTGAAAGTTACATTTAATTCTAGCTCATGCAAGGACATCTAGCTTTCAGATGCCCCACCAAATGCAGAAAGATATAAAGCAGGGGTCCCCAACCTTTCTGGGTTGGTGGCCCAGTGGGAGAGAGAAGAGCAGGCACCTTACATGTGCATGCGCAAACCTGAATGTTGCCAAAACTCCATTCGTGTGCACAAACAGGCTGCAAGCATGTGCATGAGGTTCTCAAAGATGCCAGTACCCATGTCAGGCTTGTGGCGCTGCTGCTGCCAGGCCTGCAATGATACCACCACCTGTGCAAGAATTGTGCCACTGCTGCCCCTGCGCGAAGCTCACACCATGACCTGCCTGCTGCTTGCAGTGTTGCCATCACCCACACAAGATTTGTGGCAATGCTGCTGACTGTGTGTAGCACAGGGCTGCCCATCTGCCACCTGCAGTGCTGCCACTGCCCACACAAGGTTCATAGCAACACCACTGCCTGCGCAATACGCTGCCACCTGCACAACACTCACATCAATGGTGGCACAAGGGAGAGTCATCATGTGCACATGCATGGGTGCACTGTCCAGTACTCACATGGCCCAGTGGTCAAAAGGCCACGGACCGGTAGTGTGTCACGGCCCACAGGTAGGGGACCCCTGCTATAGAGGGACGTGGCAGATCTAAGTGCCTGCCTGATTCTTTTTTCTCTTCCCTGATTTATTCAAGAGTATGACTATGCCTCTTCATTGGAAAAACAGTTAAAAACACCGTAGAATTACAAACCTATAAGCTCAAACCCCGCCCAAAACCCCAATATCAGGGCAAGGCAGGTCTTAGCATTCTCAAATGCTCTGTCAAAAGCCCTTAGGATTATTCTGTGGAGGAAACACAGAGACAGAAGAAGGGAACTAACTAAATTTGAGGAGAAAAAAAATGAAAAAAGCACAGCTAAGGGGGCCAGATTCAATTTTTTATGCCATTTCTCGTCTCAGAGCTTCTGAATGTTTTGCTATAAATGATTCTTTGTTTATGGGGCTGAAATTTCCATGATAGCTTTTATAAACTTATTTTAATTGAATGTTTTCAGTTGCTTTTCCTGATCTAGCTGATCAGCACTGACTTGCATTCTATAGGGTCTGAAGAAAATGCATGGTTTGCACACTTGTAAGTTGAGCTTTGTGATGGTGTTAAATACCTAAACAATGTACAGAAGAGGATGCGTAAACACTTGTTGAGAGAATGCAACATATTTAACTTGGTGACTGAGAAGCCCCAGTCAAATAGAAATATATAATTTTGCTTCATGACTATGTGAATTTCCACTCTCAGGAGTCAACTGTCCTCCCAACAGTTTTTTAATTTCTATCCCTCTGGGCATTTGCTGAATGACCTCTGTCTCATCTGATTCCTTGGTAGCTTTGAAAGAAAAATTAAGTCAGCTGAAAATACTAATAACAAAGGTATTAACGTGTACATGGAAAGTCTGTCAAAGGAGTAGCTGCAAGGTGTTTGAACCTGTTAAGACTGTCCCTGGAGTATGTCAGAATGGGGCAATTTTGAGCTTTGGCGCCACTGTGTCAATTGGGAGTTGCATGAAGTTTAATTAGGAGGCACCTTTAACATCTCACTGGAGACTTATTGGGATGGGGAGTATGGAGTTCCTCTTGAGGGGAATATTGAAATAAAGGCAATAATCTTAGACTGCTTGTTTAGAACATCTTATGATAACATGCATTCAATGGGTACATGACTGTGTCAAAACAAAGATTTACTGAAGGGTAAGAAGAAAATATTTATCTGGGAAGAGACTGAAGGAGAGTATGAACTGCCCTTATCATAATTCCAGCCCTTGGGTATAATGCAACACCAATGCCAGATCTCAGAGTAAAATCACTCAGAAGTTTATTAATATATTCAGTGCAAGATCAGGATTCAAACTGTCCAAAATTGTAGTTGCTTTTAGACTTTCTCAACTCTGTTACTTTTTTAGAGCCATTATTAAAAGGAAACATGCTTAACAACTGCCCTGTTAAGTGACCATCCATATGACAGTGCTGAAAGATATGACTGGTCCTTGGCTTTACAATTGTTACAGCATCCTGTGATTATGTAATTAGCATTTGTACAATTCACATCTGGCTTTCAATAAGTAGAGTCAATTGAAAAACCAACAGTAAAATCACAATTTGCATTCATGCAATGTCTCACTTAACAACTGTGGGTGATTTGCTTAACAACCATGGCAGAAATGAAGTTGTAAGCTGTAACTCTGTCATGGTCACATGAAGCCTTAATGACAATGCTGGAAGTGAGGTTGTAAGTCTATTGTGGTCTTACGATGTCTCGCTTAATGATCGTGTCTGGTCCCATTTATGGTTGCTAAGTGAGAACTACCTGCATTTCTCTACTGTGTGTATCAGAAATGACTTCTGTCAAGCTGCTTCCTTTTCTATTATTATTATTTTATGCAGAAATGATATTTTAATATTTTTACAATACACTGTTATATCCGGCATTTTGTGGATTTATTGTGCTATTTTTACAGCAGAAATGGACTATATTTGATGCGATTTTACTTTATAAGTTATGTTAAATCTATTTTAAGATTTATGAAAAATGACAAAAGAACATGTTACGAATTTTTGACTATTGTGTTTTTCTCAATGACATCTCTATATTTTAAATGTTTGAATGAAAAGTATTGCTCATCTTATTGTTTTAAATATTAAATCATATTATGAATGGTTTCCTTTCTATGGTGTGGCCCAGGGCAATTGTCTTTATTATCCCCTCTAAAAATATGTAGAAATATGGAATTTATTGTCTAGTAAGTGCTTTACGATTACAGTTACTAGACTCTAATTCAGTGGCTATTTAATGAGCAGAATGTTCCTGTGAACTCTATGGGGTTTTTTGAACAGGCATGTAGGATTGCAGGACTATAAGTGAATATTAGAAGTTACTCCATAAAATTAAGTTGCTTGTATAAGATGATCTTGGGAACAGGAGCCCTGTAATATGGGCTGCTCTTTTTCTAACTGAGAATAAGAGGAAAGATTACCAAACCTTTTATTATATGTGGTGGTCTTGCAAAACATTCAAAAGTCCTGGAAAGAAATACACAGCATTATTCAAAGATTCTTAAAAACAAAACTTTTATATATACGTTATTGAATTTTTACAAAAGTTATAAGAAAATAAAAATAAAAGGGAAGAAGTAAGGTGAGAAAAGTGCAAGGAATAAATGAAAGCAAAGAAAATAGAAAAAGAGTATCTTCCAACTTTCTTTGGTACAATTACAAATCTAAAACCATTTGCTCTAAAATTCAATAGTACATAACATTGAATTGAAGGGGAACTCATCAAATTTGCAGATGACACCAAACTGTCAGGAGTAGCCAACACCCCAGAAGACAAACTCAGGATCCAAAAAGATCTTGACAAACTTGAACAATGGGCCCTATCTAACAAAATGATGTGGAGAAAATCTGGAGAAAAGCAAAGTCTTACACTTAGGCAGGAAAAACCAAAGGAACAAATACAGATTGGGCAAGACTTGGCTTGCAGGCAGTAACTGTGAAAGGGACCTTGGAGTCCTGGTGGACGATCACTTAACTATGAGCCAGCAGTGTGCAGTAGCAACCCAAAAAACTAATAAAGTCCTGGGTTGTATAAACAGAGGCACAGAATCAAATTCACTTTATAAAGCCAATTTTGGTCACCATATCATAAAAAAGATGTTGAGAGTCTGGAAAAAATTCAGAGAAGAGCAACTATGATGATCAAGGGCCTGGAGACCAAAATGTATGAAGAATGGCTGTGGAACTTGGGTTTGGCCAGGCTAAAGAAAAGAAGAAATAGGGAGACACGATAGCAGTATTCCAGTATCTGAGGGGCTGCCACAAAAAAGAGGGGGTCAGTTTGTTCACCAGAGCACCAGAGGGAAGGATGAGAAACTATGGTTGGAAGCTGATCAAAGAGAGAAGAAACCTGGAATTAAGGAGAAACTTCCTGACAGTGAGGATAATTAACCAGTGGAACAGCTTACCCCCAGAAATCATGAGTGCCCCATCGCTGGAAGTTTTTAAGAAGAAACTGGACAGTTACTTGTCTGAGATGGTATAGGTCCTCCTGCTTGAGCAGAGAGCTGGACTAGAAGATCTCCAAGGTCCCTTCCAGTTCTGTTCTGTTCTATTCTGTTCTATTCTATTCTATTCTATTCTATTCTATTCTATTCTATTCTATTCTATTCTATTCTATTCTATTCTATTCTATTCTATTCTATTCTATTCTATTCTATAATTATAAAAAGTTCTAGTTGTCAAATCCCAAAATTAATTTTTCATTTCTTTTAGTTTTAAGCAAAAAGTCCAAAAGTGGTTTCTATGTAGAAGCCAAGTCAGTTAAAACCATTTGTTCACAATGATATAAGGACTCCTACATTGGGCAGACGGGGGGGGGGGAACTAGAACACTTTCAAGGCCCTGCCAGCCCTAGAATCCTTTTCCTTTTCCTTTTCCTTTCCTTTTCCTTTTCCTTTCCTTTCCTTTTCCTTTCCTTTCCTTTCCTTTCCTTTCCTTTCCTTTCCTTTCCTTTCCTTTCCTTTCCTTTCCTTTCCTTTCCTTTCCTTTCCTTTCCTTTCCTTTCCTTTCCTTTCCTTCCCTTCCCTTCCCTTCCCTTCCCTTCCCTTCCCTTCCCTTCCTTTCCCTTCCCTTCCCTTTTCATAAACCTCCTGGCAACTTACAAATAACTTCTAAAGTAAAGACCACATCAATATTGCAGGAGTTTCCAGTACTAAAATCTGATAAAAGTTTATTGCACTTACAAAATAAATAGAAGGAAATGCTTTGTGTTTCCTATTTATAGTTCTCCAGAGAGGTCTCAGGTATGATTTATAGGTTCAATTTTTACAGTTTGATTCTCCCAATCACACGTGCTTGTGGACATACTCTTCTCTATCTTGCCATTCCCACACTCATATATTTCTTTCGCAGAGCCAGTAGAATTTCTTATACAAACATCATTTAAATACATTTTCTAGGATTTATTCCTGTCATCCTCCAAAAATGAAATGACTTCAACACTCAGTGAAGTCATCAGATATTCAGACCACTTAAGCAGAAGGTTGCAAATCCTCAGTAATTATTAATACAAAGAAAAAGATTTGTTAACATTTTCATCAGTCAACTCTGAATTTCATTGCTTTTGAATCTCTTGATTGTATATAGTCACTTGGACCTGAAATAATTGAAAGATTCTGCAGCATTTTTTCGACTTTGTTACTCATTCTTATCTGGAATGTATTAAAACCAATGTGTGTAAAAGAATACTTTTGTTTTCAGTAGAAAAAATAGTAGAGTAAAATAATAGGTAAACAGTACTGCATAAACAAACAGCTATGCAATATTCTTGTTTTCCTTCTTTGGAAAGCAAAGAGTATCTGCCTGACAGTACTTCAGTTTTTCTTGTCAGGAACTAAGACCTTAGTTAGGCTGGTTTTCTAAATCTTTCTGGCAGAAAGAAACACACTTGCAGTTAAATAGTTGAAGTTCAAGCTAAATGCTGTCACATAAAATTCAGAGTGTGTGGTAAAGTGAGAAGCGGCACTTCCCTTCTCCTCATTAAAAACAAAGTAACACTAGTAACTATGAGCAATGCAACAAAGACAGTACTAACATTCCAGTGGTATAACGGGTTTCAAGGATTATAGAAGAATGTTAATACTTAAAAATTTGGTCAAAATGCTTATCATTGTTTTTAATGTTTCTCCTCAGTCTTCTATACTGTATAATCCACCCATATTCTATGAAAAGATGTTGAGACTCTAAAAAGAGTGCAGAGAAGAACAACAAAGATGGTTAGGGGACTGGAGATTAAAACAGTTGCAGGAATTGGATATGTCTACTTTAATGAAAAAAAAAGGACTAGCAGGAGTAGCAGTGACATGATAGCAGTGTTCCAATATTTGACAGGCTGCCACAAAGAAGAGGAGTCAACCTATTCTCCAAAGCACCTGAAGGCAGAAAAAGAAGCAATGGGTGGAAATTAATCAAGGAGAGAACCAACCTAGAATTAAGAGAAATTTCCTGACAGAACAATTGATCAGTGGAATGGCTTGCATCTAGAAGTGCTCTAATACTGGAAGTTTTAGGAAGAGATTGGGCAACTATTTGTCTGAAATGGTATAGGATTTCCTGCTAGAAAACCTCCAAAGTCTTTCCAACTCCATTATTCTGTTAGTCTCTTATTCTGAAAGGTTGTCAATAGTTACCTCAAGGGAGATCATTCCCTTTTTATTTAAATGACTGATTGTGATTCTTTTCCTTTTTAAAACTCACCCTTCCTCATATGAAATAGCTTTTCATACAAATTGTTTTCTGTTTAAGAATGGAATTCTTTGTTGGCTGAATTAATAAACTTGCTAGGTTCTTAATTATAATTATGCTTGTTTATAATAAACAGACCTCAACCGATTCAAACATAATTCATTAGTAAATTTGTCTATGTACTAAATACATACTTGAATAAAAATATTTTGGCTTGTTAGCAGAAAGATAATAGGAAAGGAGTTAATAAATTTCTTTAAGCAAAATTGGGAAGCAGCACAGAAAAAAAACCTCTTAAATTCCCCCAAAATGTATTTCTGATGCTGTAAGAACAAAGATTTTTCTCAAGACTTTAAACCCCAGGATTCTATCTCACAGTATTGGGAATAAGGTTTATGGTAAAAGTGTGTGTGTGTGTGTATGTGTAAGAGATAGAGGTCATCTTGAGCTCCTTGGAAGAAAAATATAATAAAATGAAGCTAACATGTCTGAGATAAACAGTATGTGCTTATACTGATAATTTAGGAGTACATGCCAGTGTAATTTTCATTATTGTTTATAATTATGTTTCTGCATAATGTTGCTTATCCAGAAAGAGAAAAGCACAAAGGCTATGCATGCTGGTATGATGTAATGTCTACACTATCCCATTGATCATGAAAAAGGAACCAATTTCTCATAATTAATCTCAGCATTACCATAGGCAAGAAAATTAAAGATGATTAGAGAACAAAGATGTTATAGTAGAAAAGGCCTTGAACTAAGGATATCTTCCTTTCTCACTCTTGGAAGTGTTGTCAAGCTGTGTGGACACAGAGCTGATAATGATGTGCTTGAGGGACCAAGTGCAGAGAACTGGGAAGATGACCTTGGAGAAGATATGTGCTAGCTGTTAGCAAAGATGGGCTCAGCCCAGGAAAACAAGAGAGACATAAGCAATAAATTTAAAGCTGCATTGCCATGACTTCCCTTGGAATAAGAAAAGGAAGAGATTATAGTGAGGCTTTCAACATTCTGTTATTGTAGTCTAGAATAATAGAATCATAATCATAATTATTGATTCATCTCACTGTCAGGAAATTTCTCATTTCGAGGTTGGATGCCTCTGACCGGTGTCCATCCATTGCTTTTTTTCCTGTCCTCAGATGAAGAACAAAATGTGACAGTACTGGAGAATGGCTATTATGTCACAATCCCGAGTGCCGCGTAGCAGAGTGAGCGCCTGTTACTCGTCCCAGCTTCTGCCAACCTAGCAGTTCGAAAGCACGTAAAAATGCAAGTAGAAAAATAGGGACCACTACGGTGGGAAGGTAACAGCGTTCCGTGCGCCTTTGGCATCTAGTCATGCTGGCCACATGACCACGGAGACGTCCTCGGACAAGCGCTGGCTCTTCGGCTTTGAAACGGAGATGAGCACCGGCCCCTAGAGTCGGAAACGACTAGCACGCATGTGCGGGGGAACCTTTACCTTTACCTTTTTAAGCCTTCTCTTCATTTGGCTAAGCATACCTAGTTCTCTTAGCTGGCCCTCATATGATTCAGCCTCCAAATCCCTAATCATCTTTGTTGCTCTCCTCCACATTCTTTCTAGGGCCTTAGCTTCTTTCTTGTATCTTGGTGATCAGTATAGAGCTGTACTATACTGCCTCGTGATCTTTGGGCACTCATACATAAGAAGTGGTCTACTAGTATACTTAGATCCCTCTCATAGTTACTACTGTTGAGCCAGGTACTGCCTGTTCTGTACCTGTGAATTTGGTTTTTCCTATCTAACTGCAGAATCTTAATTTTCTCACTATTGAACCGCATTTTGTTGGATAAGGTCCAATGCTTAAGTCTGTCAAGATCCTTCTGAATTTCCAGTCTATCTTGTTCAAGCTGGGAGGATTGCTAACACTTTGAAAGATAGACTTAAGATTCACTAGGATCTTGACAGACTTGAGCATTGGGCTTATTCAACAAAACACAGTTCACTGGTGAGAAAATTAAGATCCTGCAGTTACTGTAGGTAGGAAATACCAAAATCACAGATACGGAATTGATGAGTTGGTGAGTGCCTCTTTTATCCTCTTGTCTACGTCATTTATAATAATATTGAAGAGCACCTGGTCCAAGACACTGCATGCTTCTCTCCACACATTGGAGAAAAGGACACACGTTGAATGCAATTGGTCACCCAACTGCAAATCCATCTTGTGGTGGTACTGTCTATCCCACATTGTTCTATCTTACTAAGAAGTAGGCTTTGGTCTATTTTATCAAATGTCTTAGTGAAGTATAAGTACACTTTACCTATTGGGCTATAAATTTGCCTACCAGTAAAAGGGAAAAAAAGAACTAAAACACATACAGGAAACCCTCAGAAATTGTGGCTATCCCAACTAGGGCCTGCATCAAATCTACCGGAAAAAGACCCAGCAGGTGCTCCTCCATAACAGACAAAGAGAATAACAAATGAAGCAACGCTATCATTTCATTGTTGTGAGAATACTTAAAAAGCTCAGGAGAACTTTCAACCAACACAGCATACACGCACAGTTTAAAACTTTGGCAGAAGTTTGTCCACCTCAAGGATAAAACACCCAGGCACAAAATGAGCAATGTGATATATGCACTACAGTGCAGTGAGACATGTGCAATCTGTTCATTGGAGAAACAAAACAACCACTTTACAAATACATGGCAGAATATAGGAGAACAAATCCAGGAGGACAAAATTCAGCAGTCCATCTGCATTTGAAAGACAAAGATCACTCTTTTGAAGTCCACATTCTAGATAGAGAGGACCATTGATTTGAAAGAAGGATAAAAGAGGCCATCTATGTTAGAACTGAACAACCCTTCCTCAATAGAGGAGGGGTAATGTGACACCTATCACCTGTCTACAATACAGTCCTTTCAGCAGTGCCAAGAAGATTCCACATTCATTTGCATTCTGATTCAGGTAACCCTGAGGCCACAGATAAACCTCCAATTGGCCCCAACAGCTCTCATAAGTGCTAATGACCAGATGACTGCAAAGAAACCTAATCCTTCCACACACACACCACAACATTCTGTCAGAACTAATCCTTCTATTTCCCCCCACCAACACCCAGACAGAACTGATGAAGCTTCTTGGATGAGAAGAGAAACATCTTCTTCCTCAAGGGGAAAAAAAACATAGTTTAGTTGCATTTTGGGAAAAAAAACACACCTTTGAGAGAACCATGCCCTGGATAACTGAGAATCTCCATAGACATATACTGTATACACAATATTCTCTTGACCTCCCTAATTTAGTCACTTTATCAAAGAAGGCAATAATGTTTGTTTGGCATGACATGCTTTTAACAAATCCATGTTGACTTGACTTCTAATAATCACATTGTTTATTTCTAGGTGCTCACAGAGCTGCTGCTTGATTATTTTTTCCAGGATTTTCCCAGGTATCGAAGTCAGGCTGATTGCTCTGTAGTTTTCTGGATCCACCTTTTGCCCTCTTTTGAAGATTGGAAGCATATTAGTCTTCTGGCAGTTCCCCCATGCTCCAGGAGCTCTGAAAGGTTTATGGTAATTCAGTGGTTCTGAGACCAAATCAGCTGGCTCCTTCATAAACCTAGGATGCAAATAATCTGGTCTCAGCAATTTGAACTCATCTAAAGTGGATAGGTGTTTTCTTACCAATTTCTTATGCATTTTGATGTGCATTCCTCTTCTGTATCCCATGGTGTGCTTTTGAGCGGTTGGACTATTTTTCATGCATAAAGATGGATTCAAAGAAGGAATTAAGCAGTTAAGCAGAAGCTGATGATACTCTGCTTTATATTTTCATTCCAGACTGCCTGAGTGATGCTACAGAGGTTCTGTCTCAATGCATGGAGACTGTGGAGATGTGCAACAAGCTTCAGCTCAACCCAAGCAAGACCGAGTGGTCCTCCTGGATCTGGGGACATTCTGTCTTTGGTTCATGATAGAGTTGCACTGTGTAATGCGACCTGGTGACCCAATGCACAGTCTGGGAGGTCCTCATGAATTTGTAGCTCCTGAAAATACAGGAGCTGATGGCAGTATTTGTACCCATTCCTGGATTGGGGAGCTCTGCTCATAATCATTCATGCCCTTGTGTCCTTCAGATTAGACTGTTGTAATCTTCTCTACATGGGGCTACCCTTGAAGACCATTTGGAAGGTTCAGCTAATGCAGAACGAGGTTTCATAAGTACTAATGGCACTGAAACATTTTTAATGTACTGTAAGTTAACATTACTCTGTTAACTTCATTGACTTCATGGCTTAGAACTGAGATATATGTGACCATCTCTCCTCAATTATTTCTATTCATCTCTGTCAGGTTGCGAAGCTTTCCTAAGCCCCACTTTCCAATATTCAATGAATACTATTTTGCCTAAATCTAACTTTGACTAGGTTCACATATCATGTTAAGCTATGATTTAACTATTCCATGACCTACCATTGAAGAGTATCTACTACTGATGCAGAATGTAGCAGTGTGAGCAATCCTGGGTGCTTCTAGGCTGGCTCATGGAACATGAGCTGCACTGGGTGCAAGTTTGTTTACAGGTTTAATTCAAGGTATCAATCATTACCTTTAAATCACTTCATGGCACTGGATTAGGATGCCTGAATAATTGTCTCAACTCATCTATATCAATGTGTCCCACCCTCTTAAGCAGGGATGACAAGTTGCACTCTCAAGGGGTTTTGACTGATGAGATCTGGGAGGAGGCTTTTTCTGCTGTTGCCCCTGCTCTTTGGAGCATCTTACCCTCAGAAGTGGTAGGAGCCCCCACTCTTTTATTTTTCCAGAAGAGTGTTAAGACTTGGTTCTGTCAATTAGCATTGGGGTCTAAGAGTATGATGCAACTCTGGGTATGGCTGGTGGCATTGCAGGCACTCCAGTTGGCTTTTTAATTGGTTTAGCCTTCTAAATTTTAACTCGTAAGCTTTAATCTAATTTTTTTTCATCTGTGCTTTTATTCAGGTGTTTATATTGTTTTATTATGTTGTTGTAACCTTCCAGAGTCAGTTAAGTGAGTCAGGCACTGTAGAAACTTAATAAATACATAAATTTATTAAATAAGCCACAATTAGGAGATTATTATAATATGCCAAATCATAAGCCATAATTCATAAACCACAGCTTTTGAATTCATATGATACAATAAACTAAACCAAACAAACAATATGATTTTATTTTATTTATTTATTTTTATTTATTATTTA
Source organism: Vipera ursinii (assembly GCF_947247035.1). Classification (NCBI taxonomy): domain Eukaryota; kingdom Metazoa; phylum Chordata; class Lepidosauria; order Squamata; family Viperidae; genus Vipera; species Vipera ursinii. Next base: position 29,044,395 of record NC_139514.1, on the reverse strand, counting down.
TTTAGATTTATATACCGCCCTTTCCCAAAGGACTCAGGGCTGTTTACAGGGCATTTAAAAAACAGACAATACAAACGTTAAAACAAATTAAAAGAGATTAAATAGAACCCTGAGAAAATTAAAACCCAGTTAAAATTAAAATTAAAAATATTCTCAGCCTGGGCCAGAGAGCTCAAAGAGCCAGGTCTTCAGGTCCCGGCGGAATGAACGGAGGTTGGGGGCAGTCCTAAGCTCCGCAGGCAGCTGGTTCCAAAGGACAGGCGCACCCACTGAGAAGGCCCTACCCCTGGGTGTTACCCACCGGCAATCTTTAACCGGTGGCACCCTGAGGAGACCCTCCCTGTGGGAGCGCACTGGACGAAGGGAACTTGATGCTGGCAGCAGGTGTTCCCTCAAATATCCCGGACCCCTCACCATTTAGGGCTTTATAGGTCATCACCAGCACCTTGAATCTCACCCGAAGGGCAACTGGAAGCCAATGCAGCTCACGGAGTAGAGGTGTTACATGGGAGTATCGGGAGACCCCCATCACGACTCGCGCGGCTGCATTTTCACGCTAAGTTATGCTAGCCTTGTATGTCTCATCCTCAGACTGTGCAGAACAAAGCTTTCTTTGAGGTTCTGAATGGTGGTATTGTCATTTTTGATAAGCTAAAGGCAGAGGCTACATATAATAGGTGCTTATGTCAAAACACACTCTCAACCCACCTCACAAGGTTGCTGTTCTAGGGAAAAATAGGAGGAAGGTGTGTTGATATGTTTATCATCTTGGGTTATTTGTAAGAATAATATAAGATGGTATACAAAATAAATAAATAAATACAATCGCTGTTTTTCCTCATCAAGTAATTCACTGAATACATCCAGTGAAAATATGAAAGGCTTACTGTACTCACCAGAAACATTACTTAGGTTAAAGACAGTGATTTCTATAAATAAACCCAATACTTCCTTTGGTGTTATGAGAAGCAAATCAAAGTTTTTTTAAAAAAAATATTCTTGGAAAAAATAAGTAATATTTTCAACATAAATGACTTGCACAGAAGTGTTCAATCATCATGTTTACTTAGTCATTCTGGAACTGCACTTTTCTATTCTACAATTTATAATTAATATAATGTTTACAAGTGACCATTGAAAAGAGTATCTGTCTGCATTTGAGGCCAGTTAGTAAATTCCTTAGACAAATAAAGAATACTTACAAGCACATGAACAATAGAAAAACTGGGTCTATAAAGTTTGCATTACTTAGTAGCATTGCTGTCCAAGATACAGTAATTTGGCAAATTGTCATAATCACATCTGAAAATCATAAATGTACAAATCATTATTGGGTCAAGGAGCTCATAGGAATAAAATAATCATCCTTTCTTGATTAGCCAATGTCAAGAGGTTTTCCAACAGATGTTTAATAGCAATTTGGATTACAGTGAACATTTCCTCTCTTAAGGCATTCCTTGATTTTTTTAAAAATACAATATAAGCTAATTCTTCACCAAAGTAATATCAGGATGATGTATATAAAAAGTATACATTCATTTAAATATGACTTATAATAAAACCAAGAAGCAGAAATTATAATGTTAGCAAAGGTAAAATGGTGTAAATTCAATTGTTAAATATCTTTCATAGATGCAAGGTGCACTTCCCTAGACCTCTTAGCTGACCTGAGATTGGAATGACAATAATAATAATTTACAAAACGGATTTTTGTTAGAATTCAATTATTTTAGGTGCCTCACAACAATCAAAAAATCAAATTTCAATAAAATCAATAAGAAATAAAGATAAAATTTGGTAAGTACAATGAAGTGAGGGTTCTCATTCTGCCCCACCAAAGGCCCTTTTAAACAATGGGAGGGGGGGCAGTCCAGATATTGGGAGAAACTAATTCCAGAGGGCAGGAATTACTATTGGAAAATGTCCTTCTGGGGTACCAATAGATGATATTTTTTAATCAAAGGTACCTGGCAAGTGCTAACCTTGCAGGATTGCATTGTCTGGGCAGATATTATTGGAGACAGGCAATCCCTCAATAATTAGGACTTACATCTTTCAAGGCATCATACTGTAGATAGGTATCAGCAAATTGAATTGTATGTTGAAAACTGGTGTACAGAAGTGTTACACAAGCACCTTGAGCATGTCTATTACTGTTCGCAGTCGTATTCAGCATCAGTTGAAGCTTCTGTGTGTTCTGCAATGATGGTTCCATATAGAGAGCATTGCAGTAGTTAAGCTGCAAGGTGACTAAAGCACAAGTGACTAGATGAAAGGATACAACTGACACATCAGATGGGCTTGTGCAAAAACTTTCCTGACCAGAGTTGACATTTTCAAGCAGGAGCTGCAATCCAGGAAGATATCTAGACTGCATGCCAACTTTGATGAAAACCTCCTACCATGAAAGGTCAGGTGGCACATTTCCAAATCTTGGATGTCCAAGCACTCACAGGTACTTGGTCTTGTTAGGATTGAGTCAGTGGAAGATCCTCTCCATCCAAATGTGCACCATCTCCAAGCACTGGGATAGAACCTTGACAGCCTCTCTTAGTCTACCAATTATACTCTGAAAAATGCAGATAATTTCAATAAAATACTCCTCTATTACATTGGATATATTAGTGACATTTACAGTGGGGTTAGAACAGCCTACAGAAAATACAGTTAGGTGAAAATATATTAGTCAAGCTGATAAAAGAAATATAGAGAAAGTGGGACTTGTGTTGTAGTTGTTGTCTTGGCATCCTATTGGTTTCTGAGGCCTTTAACTCTCTCAAAGGCTTAGTTCTGAGATATTGGTAAGGTTTTCTTTTCCAATATGGGCCTGTCAGTCTACCTGATATGCAGCCATTTCCTTTCCGGTATACCTGGATTCTTACTGTGTTGGGTGAAAAGAGAGATCAGTTTTGATAGCTACACCTAGACTCAGGAATTCACCTCCAAAAAAATCTGAATTGCCTCTTTGATACTGGTCTTTGTAGGTGAAAGTATGGATGTAGGTGAAATATGCTAATATGCCAAGTACATAGCAGCCATTTTGTAATAATGATTGACCTGTTATTGCACATTTGAGTGAACGAACTAATGAAATCTTGACTTTCAAGTGAAAATGACGCATAGGCTTTTAAGGGAAGTCTAGGATCAGAGAAAGTGAGAGGAGTAAAATGGGCAGTGGACACAGTGAAGGTGAATCATGGAAAGGAGAAGAAACAAGATCACTAGTTCTGATGTAGGAAGAAACGAAGTTTGCTACCGTATATAAGAAATGGGATGAGCTGTAAAGATTGATGTGCCTTGTAGATAACTGCTTTGAACAATGTACTTGTTACTGTTCAGGGTCTCATTTTCTAAAGGAGAAGACACAATTTTCTTTCACTAAGAAAATAGAAACATTTGCTATATCCTTTTTGTCTGGCTATTGATATTAGGCTATAAACCAGAGAACCAGAATCTGGGGACAGACTAATGGCCCTTATGCCCTGGTTAGGTGAAACTGTTGATTCAATGAGGCTACTCTTTTGATGGTCCAGATTTATAAGTAAGAATAGGAAAGCATTGGTACTCAGAAACACTTTAGAAATTATTAGAATTATGCATGCCTTTAGAATATTTTTGCTGTTTTATTCTCTTCTATTCTGCATATTGAAATTTGTATTATTATACTATAAAATATGAATGCAAAAAGATGCCCATTTTAGACCTTGATTTCAACAAGAGAAAACTACTTACTGAATGACCAGGGACAGACATGTTGGAGGTGGAAATTGAACCCCAAATTCCCTGTCAGTTTTAGATCTGGTGATGTCCCACCCACAACTAACATGGACATTTTGCCCAAGAGATGAATCACTCTTTTGGACTGAAAAAAGGTTGGCTGTTATTCATTCAACCCTAACTTCTTGCTTACTAAATTCAACAGTAACTTGGAAAGCACAGAGAAAACTCCACATCAGGAAAAACTCATGTTTTGCTGCTACTGGAGGTATACAATTACTTCTCTGAAGGGATTCTTGGCATTTGCTGTGAAGCAGCCAGCTGCTTGTTTTATGGTTTCCATAGTGATTAGAACATGATATAAAGGTAATAGTGGTAGCAGTTTAAGGGAAGGGAGTGAAAAGGCAGTGTGGGTATGGGTTCTCCATGGGCAAATAAATGAAGCTGGGTGAGAAAAGGGGGAGGAAAGAGGCTGACAATCAAAGTCACACATTATTTATGTCCCATAAATTCAAATATAACATCTAAAAAGATGTCACAATTGAATTTCTTTTTTTTAATTGTGCAAAACACAACTTATTATATGCTATCATGCTGGCTACGTTATTTCTAAAGGACCCATTTTTTCTGCCTTGCTATATAATAAATATTTCTGTATTCTGGCTGAAAGTTAGGTAATCAAGACCTAGTTAATGTACGAATAGAAAATGATGTTTTTAAAATTTAATGTAATGACAATTTACAGGTAATCTTTAATTTATAACCACAATGGGGACCATAATTTCTGTTGCTAAATAAGACAGTTATTAAGTGAGTCATACCTGTTTTGTCACCTGTTTTGCCATAGTTGTTAAGTGAATCACTGCAGTTGTTAATGAGTCATGTGTTTGTTAAGCCATTGTGGCTTCCTGCATTAACTTTGCATATTGGAAGCTGACTGGGAAGTTGCAAACAGTAATTATATTATCCTGACACATTGCAGCCATCATAAATATATGCGCTGCTTGCCAAGTACCTAGTTTCCAACACATGACCACAGGGATGCTGAGATACAACAGCCTAACCCCTGCAGCCCTCTCAATTTACAGTGATAAAATTGGTGAGAAAGAAGAACCCACAAGCGGTATAACTGCTCTTTTATGGAGTGCCAGCTCCATCCAGAATGAAAGCTGTAAAATACATGTATTCAGCGTAGGTGGGGAATCATATGAGAACATGCAATTTTTCGATCCAACTTGAATTTTAATCACTATGAACATAATCTTAATTATGAGGAGTGGAAGATGACATTTGTTTCTTTTTGGAGACAAACCAGAAGAGAGTATCAAGAGACTAAGCCTCTTTTCATACAGCTGTTCAATATATGGTAAAGATCCTGACCTTTGTGCATTTAGCTGATTATCTGGACATAGACTGTGTGTACAAAGCCTGTATGTGCATATTTTTTTGTAAGCAATCTAGAATCCTGTGCAGACTGCATGAAAAAAAAAGAGAAATGTGCATACATTATAAATCCAGGCACTGTAAAGCAATTACATGAATAAGTAGAGTTAAGCAGGAACAGAATTATGTTCTTAAGCATTTCCCCTTTTTAGCTTCCCTTCTCTTTCAGCTTCTTTTTATTTTTTTGCTTCTTTACCTCCCCAATTTACATAAATTTATTAATTAGAAAAAATAGCATGATTCTTCTTGTGACTTTTGCAAAAGGTTTGACTATAAAAAGAGAGAGATTTCTAGTAATAATATAATATTAATTAGTATAATGCTTAGCTCTCCTTTCATTAACTAACTCTATATACCCTATATTCGCTACTACTGCTAACCCTTTATAATTGTTTTTTCCATGGAATGTTATATGCATCTGGAGTCATATTGGGACTAATAACTCTTGCACTAAAGAACTGAACACATTTGGGAATTGGTATTATTATTTGATTGACTAGTTGTCATGAACAGAAGAATTACTGTTATTAATTTAACCATAATTATAATATCAACATCCAGAGTCCCTTTTTGAGGGACATGGGCAGATTAGAAAGATGAAATATAAATAAACAATTGAACACACACACACACACACACACACACACACACACACACACACAAATGCGTGCACACATGCCTTGTTATACTTACTCTTATAAACATTCTGACTATTCACATTCAACACCAACATATGTTTCACAAACATTTTTTTCATATCTGTGGCAGCTTAAAATGCTTCATTGATAAAATACAATTACAAACTTGCCTACAGACTTAAAGCATGAAAGAATAACAAAATGAAGAAAAAGTACTCTCTTGTAAAAGAACAAGGCAGGGAATTTGCTGTGGATACAAAATTGGATATTTAACCATCCCCCAAATCAACCAAATAAGGGAAGACTTCATCCCAACACAACTGTTTGGAGGAAGTACAAAAAGAGATGAAACAAAAACAAAAACAAAAATGCAGCATATTTTAGCATTCTCCACAGCTAAATAAGGAAGAAGCAGCTACAGGACCTGACTGACTTATGTGAGAGGGGAAAACAACAAACCCAAACCCAAACATGGAAACTTATGGAGCAAGAAACTGGAGTACCCAGGAAAAGTGTAGAAATGGCTAACTAGAAGTTGGGATGGGATGGGGAAACACAATACAGGAACACCTCATTTTTGTAACTTCTAATCATATTTGGAATGGCTTGATTTTCTGATAGAAGATGGAAGAATTCCATAAAAGGGCTCAGTTGTAAAACGAATCACTTCCCTTTCCACATAAATAAAGTACATTTGAAAGAAATTATTTGATTTATATCCTGCCTTTCTACTATGTTTTCAAAGAAACATAAAACAGCCCTTCCTCCAACTTCTTTTCCCATAACAACTGTGGGGAAACCTCATATACCTCCTATGAGATATATGAAACTAAGTTAGTGAACAGGTCAAGTCACCCAGTGAATTTCTATCAGCCTAATTTCCTTGTGGATGTTAGTCCATCTCCATAACCATTACACTACATTTATTTATTTTATTTATTTAGTTATATTTATATACCGCCCTATTCCCTGAGGACTCAGGGCGGTTTACAGGGAATTAAAAATCCAGAATACAAAAATTAAGAACCAAATTAAAAAATATTAAATTAACCCTGTAGTCAGTTAAAGAGAACCCCAAATTAAAAATTCCTCCTCAGTCTGGGCCCGAGAGCTCGAAGAGCCAGGTCTTCAGGCCCGGGCGGAATGATCGAAGGTCGGGGGCAGTTCTCAGCTCCACCGGCAGCTGGTTCCAGAGGGCAGGCGCTCCCACCGAGAAGGCCCTATCCCTGGGTGTCACCCGCCGGCAGTCTCTTACCGGCGGGACCCTGAGCAGACCCTCCCTGTGGGAGCGCACTGGGCGAAGGGCATTTGATGCCGGCAGCAGGTGTTCCCTCAGATATCCCGGACCCAGGCCATGTAGGGCTTTATAGGTGATAACCAGCACCTTGAATTTCACCCGGAGGGCAACCGGAAGCCAATGCAGCTCACGGAGTAGAGGTGTTACATGGGAGTATCGGGAAACCCCCATTACAACTCGCGCGGCCGCATTCTGCACCAGTTGAAGCCTCCGAGTGGTCTTCAAGGGCAGCCCCATGTAGAGAGCGTTACAGTAGTCCAAACGGGAGGTCACAAGCGCATGAGTAACTGTGCGTAGGGCGTCTCGGTCCAGATAGGGACGCAACTGGCGCACCAGGCGAACCTGGGCAAAAGCCCCCCTGGTCACGGCTCCTATATGGTCTTCAAAATTGAGCCGTGAATCCAGGAGGACGCCCAAGTTGCGAGCCCTATCGACGGGGGGTAACACCTCACCCCCCATCATTAAGGATGGAATAACTTGGTTAACCCGAGATGCCGATATGCACAGCCACTCAGTCTTGGCGGGATTGAGACGAAGCCTGTTTCTCCCCATCCAGACCTGAACCGCCTCCAGGCATCGGGACATCACGGAGAGGGCATCACTGGGTTGGTTCGGGGTGGAAAGAAAAAGTTGGGTATCATCAGCGTACTGATGATACCCCACCCCAAAACCACGAATGATCTAGCCCAGCGGCTTCATATAGATGTTGAACAGGAGAGGCGAGAGAACCGACCCCTGAGGGACTCCACAAATGAGAGACCTCGGGGCGGATCTCTGCCCTCCTGTCAACACCGACTGCGAGCGGCCCTGGAGGTAGGAGGAGAACCACCGTAAAACGGTGCCTCCCACTCCCAGCCCCCTGAGACGCCGCAGTAAGATACCATGGTCGATGGTATCGAACGCCGCTGAGAGATCTAATAGGACCAGGACAGAGGAGCAACCCCTGTCCCTAGCCCTCCAGAGATCATTCACCAGCGCGACCAATGCCGTCTCCGTGCTGTGTCCGGGCCTGAAGCCCGATTGGTACGGGTCCAGATAATCAGTTTCCTCCAGGAACAGAGGGAGCTGATGCGCCACCACACTCTCAACAACCTTCGCCAGAAAGCGAAGGTTGGAGACTGGACGGTAGTTGTTTAAAACAGCCGGGTCCAAAGCAGGCTTCTTGAGAAGGGGTCTCACCACTGCCTCCTTCAAGGCGGCAGGAAAGACACCCTCCTTCAAGGAAGCAGTTATTACTGCATGGAACCAGCCTCGTGTTCCCTCCCGAGCCGCATAAGCTAGCCAGGAGGGGCACGGATCCAACAAACAGGTGGTGGTGCTCAGTCTCCCCATGATCCTGTCCACATCATCAGGGGAAACAGGGTCGAACTCATTCCAGATAACGTGCTCAAGACCGCCTGATTCCTCCACATTAGACTCTGCCCAGTCAGAGTCCAAGCCGGTCCGGATCCGAGCGATTTTGTCCGCCAGATGATGACTAAACTCCTCGGCTCGTCCCTGCAAGGGATCCTCTCTCACCTCCTGGTTAAGGAGGGAGCGAGTCACCCTAAACAGGGCGGCCGGGCGATTATCTGCGGACGCGATAAGGGCGGCAAAGTAGTTAGACCTCGCCGTCCTTATCGCCGCAAGATAAGACCTTATAAAGGTTCTTAACTGCAATCGGTCGGATTCGGATCGGCTGGATCTCCAACCGCTCTCTAGACCTCGTCTTCGCCGCTTCATCTCCCGGAGCTCCACAGAGAACCATGGGGCCCAACGGGATCTGCGTCGGGTCAGAGGTCGCATGGGTACAACGCAGTCGAGTGCCCTGGTGGCTGCCGTTTCCCAGGCCTCCACCAGGGCATCGACTGGGCTGTGGGTAAGGGTGATAGGTATAGGCCCAAGCGCCCTCTGGAACCGATCTGGGTCCATTAGGCGCCTGGGGCGGAACCACCTGGTCGGCTCCGCCGCCCAGCGGCGGGGGATGGCATGACGGAAAACTAGCCTCAGGAGGTAGTGGTCTGACCATGACAGAGGGGTGATGGACGGAGAACCCCCTCCCAGATCATCCAACCACTGTCCAGACAGAAACACCAGGTCAAGAGTGTGACCCCCCTCATGAGTCGGGCCCTCAATAACCTGGGTCAGGCCCATGGCTGTCATGGAAGCCATGAACTCCCGAGCTAACTCCGACGACCCTCCCAGTGATGGCAGGTTGAAGTCACCCAGGACTATGAGCCTGGGGAACTCCACCGCCAGCCCTGAGAGGGTGTCGAGCAGCTCGGGCAGGGCTGTTGCCACACAGCTGGGCGCCAGGTATGTAAGCAACAAGCCCAACTGAACCCGAGGACCACACCTCAAGAGGAGGGTCTCACTCCCGGCCATCTGGACAATGGTGGCCTCCCGAGGACACAATGTCTCCCGAATAACCACTGCCACCCCACCACCCCTGCCCTGAGCCCGTGGCTGGTGCAGCACCCGGAAACCCGGCGGGCATAACTCGGTGAGAGGCACCCCTCCCTCTGAGCCCAGCCAAGTTTCCGTGATGCACGCTAGATCCGCACATTCCTCCTCGATCCGATCACGGATGAGGGGAGCTTTATTAACTACGGATCTAGCGTTAAAATAGACCAGCCTGAGCTCAGGGGCCTGATCACCCTCATCCCCGGGTAAGAGGGTGCTAACCGGAGGGTCGGAGCGCGCCACCGCTCGAAGATAGCGGGGGCGAGATCCCAGATGTTGATATGACCCTCCTCGCAAACACCTGCTGCCATACCCTATCGCCGTGGGGATTCGATACCCCACCCCCACATTCCCAGCGCCAGCAGCCACCTCCCCCAACCCCGTCCCACCAGGACCTCTAACAGGACCAGACTGAGTGCCGGTTACAAGTTCCCTCCCCATCCCCCCCTCCCTCCCCCTCCCTAACCTCCTAAAATAACCGGCTAAAAATCTGATCAGGGACCTCTTAGCGCGTCTTAACTCGAGGCCCCTATCCAAGCCCAACCACCTCTCGGAGTCCCAAGGCTTGGGCCCGTCATTAAGGGGAGTATGAAAACAGGCAACAGGTCGCGCCCATGAGGCAGGAACCGCCCTAAGGGCATACAAGTCCGCTTCGGAGTAACGATGGATCATATAGCACTCAATTAGTCTCTTGGGGCTGATGTTGAAAATATAGCCAAAGGATTGTTCATTGATGGTACGAAGATGGAAAAAGAACAGGTCCAGTGGGCATATCTCTCAATCTGCAAAGCCATCTCAGCTCTCACCCGAGATGGAGTTCCAAGGGACAACCTCAGCCGTCCTCTCACTCCGGCTGAGGAGTCTAACTGGAACAGAGAGAGAAAAGGGGAGTCCTAAGCCAGGCCCACCCCAACTGGTCTCCCACACCAGTGAGGTGGTCGCTGACCAGTCCAGAACCGTCCTCCCACCACGGTTCGGTCCCGTCCACACTGGATTATCCATAGGGGGATCTTAGTACCCATCAGGTATGGAGCTAGCCGTAATGCCTGTCTGTCAACAAAAGAAGTAAGGAACAGGCAGGCCAGGCCTCTGTCAATCCTCACAGCGCCAGCCCGCACCGCTATTCTGGGGGGGGGAGAACAAAACATTCTCTCCCCAATGTCCATCCACCAGTCCAAGCCATCCTTCAACGGCGGAAAGTGATCCCAGCAGTCATGTTGGGTCCTGGAATTCACTAACATGTCCGCCGGGGCCGATGACCAGGCCCACAATCTGCAACCACCATCCGGGAGAAGAAGGAGGCTCCTCGCCACCAAAGAATGGTGTCGGTCAGCAGGTGGTCGTAAAAAGGATCTCCATCCGGTGGGGTCGTCGCCGCTGCCCCTCCGACAAGCAGAGGGTATCCACGGCGAACAGGCAGAGGAAAGAAGGCAGGTGAGGCGTCCCGGGCTGCACGGCGCTGTAGAGGTGATTGACGCCATAACAGAGCTCAACAGGTCAGCAGAGATTGTCAGCGCTGCTCATTCAGATCAACAGGCCGCTAGCTCGGGGGGGGGAGGCTCAGCGTCATGAAAAGTAGCGTCCAGGAGCCGTTTCAAAGATCCCCCAATCCCTAAAGTCGCCTCAATCCGCAAGCAGATAAAAAACAGGCAGACGTCCCGAGTTTCACAGTGAAGCAGCGCTCAGCGCCATAATAGAGCTCAGCAGTTTGGCAGGCAGTTCTCAGTTCTCAGCACCGCTCGATTGAATCAACAAGCCGCTATTCCGGAGGGGGGGGGCTCAGCGCTACGAAAAGCAGCGCCGAGCAGCTGTTTTGAAAAACCCCCAATCCCAAAGTCGCCTCGGCCAGCAACAGCATGAAATCAGCTCAGCCAGCAGCAGATGAAAAGAAGCAAGGCAGACATCCAGGATTCACAGTATAGCTGCGCTCGGCGCCATCGTGAGGCCGGCAGATCGGCAGACGGCAGATGTTAAAACGCCGCTAGTTCAAACAGCACGTAGCACGTAGCAGCTGTTTTTAGCTCCCCCACCACCAGAATCGCCTCAACATACCTAGGGCTTCCCGGAGCAAATTCCTTTGGGGCCCTCGAAGAGCGCCCGAAGCTTAAGTTGCGGCCGTCGCCATCTTGGGCAAAAAAAAAAAAAAAAGTATATGGGAAGTATACTTCTATACTTCCCATATACTTCTTGGAAGTCTAAGAGCAGAATTCAAAAATGATAAATTGATCACATAATAGCACTGTAGTAGTATGTGCATTCTGAACATGGAACTATTAAGATTAATATTTGAATAAGAGCATATTAAGAATTAACAATTCCGCAGAATGGTAAATAATAATTAACAGCAGTAAATCTTGAATCATTTTTTGAATATTGAGAAACCAGTGACTGACTTATCAAAAAGAAAAAACAAAACAAAACAAATGGTAATCTATATTATTATACAAATGAAGGCAAATATACACGTCCCAGGATAATGCTGCAGGATCTATTTTGAGTTGGTCACTGGGACCAAAGGATTAGTCTTCAGAGCTTTTGGACTTATGCTGGAATCCATCCTCAGGGAACTTCTCTCTCTCCATAATGTGTGCACTATGTGTAGTATTTAAACTTGTAAGCTGCCCTGAGTCTTCGGAGAAGGGCGGGATATAATAAAAAATAAAATAAAATATTTACGTGGTGTCTAGTATTATTGTTATATTTATATTATTAAATCTATATGATAGTAGTGATCCATGAAACGTCTCTTCCAGTTATGTCTTTTCTCTGTTTTTTTCACTGATCAGGATTTAAATTAGGCTCTTGACTGGCAAATCCTAAACTAACCAAAGAGACAAGTAACCTAAAACTAAGGAGAAATTTCTGACAGTTTGAATAACAAATCAGTGGAACAACTTGCCTCCAGAAGTTGTGAATGCTCCAACACTTGAAGTTTTTAAGAAGAGACTGGACAACTATTTGTCTGAAATGGTATAGGGCTTCCTGAATGAGCAGGGGGTTGGACTAGAAGACTTCCAATATCCCCTCCAACTCTGTTATTCTGTTAATTTTCCACTAAAGTTTCCTACTGAAATTCAGGGTTGCATTAAACCAAGTTACATACAGGTTGTTTTTTTAAAAAAATAACCGTTTCAGTGGTAAGATAGGATAAAATGTATATCTTTTGTAGTATTTGGCAGACAAAACTACCTAGAAGATGCCTATGAAAACCTGACATTTTGATTATGAGATTTCTGGAATGTTTCTTTATTTCTAAGTATTATCCTGCATATTCAACCAATCCAATTACATTAAGTTCTTAATTTTCTGTGCTTTGTATGAAAGAGAAAATCTGTGCTGAAGAATTTCAATGCAGGTTAGTCTCAGGAAAAGGATTGAGAATTGTAGATTTAGTATGACTTAATATCTCTTTACAGCTTGGAAAATGACACTTGGAGAACCTGCCTTAAGACTGGAGAAATTTATCAGGATGAGAAAAATCAAATGAAGGCTAGTTTAAACATTAGAACAGTTCCTTGAAAAGGAGGAGAACCTGATAGATTTTGATAGGCCTTTAGCTGATTTTTAGACTATTAGTAACAACACTTAGTCAGCATTATTCATTCACAGAGAAGGGTTTTTTTTAAAGATAGACACTGTGTCTATGTTATATCTTCTTCAGTTTTGCACATTGGGTCAGGATTAACCACCCTTATTTCTGATATCCTTCTTTACTTGTATTTTCAGTGTGGCAATTGAGAGGCTGGTTAATTTTTCACATTTTGTCATGTAATTCTTGCAGGTTTACAATGACTTCCAAATCTGTTTTCTTTGTTTACACACACACACACACACACACACACACACACACACACACAAATGAAAGATGTACAAATATAAGAAACCAGTGGGAATGGCTCTTCAGGGTCTTCAGCAGAAGAACTGCCATTACTTGATTTATAATCTCAGAAGGTGAAGATGAAAGCAACTGAATCTTCTGCATTGAAACTATGTGCTCTAACTTTGAATTTTGAATTACCTGAACTCACTTCTAAACTGATAATCAACAAGCAATTAAATATCCCACCCATCGTTTTACCTTTAGATACAGAATGCTTAGATTTCTTTGGTTAAACATTGTGAAGGAAAGAATTATAGAGGTCTGGATAATGTGGAACTTGAACCTTGGGAGAGCTACAACCCACAGAAGCACCAGATGGTGCACAGCCTATGCTGCTGGGATATTTCAAGAAAACACGGTCTGCTTCCTTCAACTTATTTCAAAGGATGCCAGATATTTTCTGTTGACTGTGTATTTGCATAAAAGATGCTATGCTTTCCAAAACTGGCCAAGAAAATACAGTTTTTTCATTCTCTGCTCATGCAGAAGAATCTTATTTATTTGCTTAGCTGCATATGACACTTACTTTAAACATGGACATTTTGCATACATGAATTTTTGCATGTATTAAATTAATGAGACAGAAAAAGGTCTTAATTTTGACAAACTATAAAATGGGAATGCAGGAACATCCTTTACCATTTTGCCACTTGAAATAAATACAAACATATTTCTTTTTGGTTACATGTATCAGTATGAGTTAGACATGAATCACACTTTTATTCTTTTTATTATTAATACCTATAAGGTATTAGGTCAGTACAATAAGCATTTCAGGTGGGAGAGTCTTGACAAAGCAATCTTTTTAAAAGCTCTGAGACCAGAACAATTCAGCCTATCTATACTTCTGACTGGAGAAGGCTGTGGTGCCAAGATTAGAAAATCTGCCAATGGAAGCAAGTATTTGGGCTGGAAAAGGTTATGTGCTATCCTTCATGTCACACCTTGTCATTTGATTTTCACAGTAATACAGTTACTGAAAATGATTGATGTGTCTGCAAGTGTAGGGTGGGGGTGAAAAGTCTTGTGGATTATGAAGAGATAGTTAGATCACCAACAGCAATAGTAAGTGACAGCACATGCCTTCAATCATAGCTGCCATCTATGCACCACTTTCACTTGGCACCCAGCCTGCCTTTAATGGAATGTGACCCACATCTGGGAATGAGATCATCTGTAATCCATTTAGCGGAACTGTATGAGCAAGACTCTGATGCTCTCACTATGTTCCCACAATTACCTTTCCCAGTATTAAGATTAGGAGAACAAAACCTGCTGCATCTCTTTCTACATTTGTGAAGTCATTTTGCAACAAAATACAGTATTTCTGAATAATTTCTATATCAGGAATTATATTTTCCCAGAAGCAAAACAAACACATTAAAAAGCTATTTTATTTTTTAGCCCATCCTTTTTCAGACTGGATTTTCCAAAGATTTAACCACTGAAAAATAATAGACAAAGGGTGGGAACTTATTTGCATAACACTCTAAGTAAGAATTAATAAGAATATGCTGAAATTTCAAAGTCTCTGTTTGCTACTCTATAACTAAGGTTTTAAGCTTACTATTTTATTCAAACTGTAAATTACTACTATCCTGGATTCTTAACCCTGATACTACAGTATATAGCTGAGTTGTTCAAAGTTGCAACATCTAGTTTAAAGGGATTCAAGATAATAGCTGATTGAGGATTGAGAAAAATCCAAGATGATAGTTATTTGGGAATAAACTCCAATTAAATAGTGTGTCAGTCCTTCAAGGAGACCTGACTAGGAAACCAAAATCTTGTATGTTAATAATAGTTTAATTACAAGGTTACAGTGACAACATCTTGGAAATCTGAGTGTTCTTTCTCTTGTCCTTCTTTCATCTTTGTGAGAACTAGAGGGTCTTGTCTGAAATACTGTTTTAAGTTACAGTTATGACCCACTTTCAGATTTCTTTTATCTGACTATTGATTTGATTGTGCCATCCTGTTCCTCAAAATCATTCCTTTTGTCTATTGCATGGTGTGATAAAAGGAAAGAAAAAAATAGCCTTACTTATGTACTTGCTGACTGAGGTTTCTTGCACAGCATGTTGTGTTGACATAAAATCATGGATTTGTTTATGAGCTTTAGCAAAAGAGAGTTCACTACTTCATATGGCAGCCTGTTCCACAGATTGACAACTTATACAGTCAGGAAGTTCCTCTTGATGACTAGCCTATATCTTTGTAGCTGTAATCTGCTGAATATAGCTTTCTGCCTTGAGGAACAAAGAATAAACCACTCTCTCTTTTCAATGTGACAATATTTCAGTATTTGAAGAATATTATGCTATCTCTTTGCTTGTTTTTTTTCTGTAATTAAACATACTCAGGTTCCTCCTGTGACTTCCTTAACAGACTTTTCACCATTAGTACTTGATAGTCTTCCTCTAAATATGCAACCATTTCATGTCATATCTGACCACAGCATAATAAAATAATTGCTTCACGTGATCTGGATTTTTTGTGTGATTATGCCTTCATTATCTTGTTTTATAAGTTTTCCCTCACTCACCATTCCCTCACTCACCATTCCTTCACTCACCATTCTCTTTCAGGATTTCAAGCCATAGGAACAGACTAAACTTCCCTCAAATCCAACATACAAATCTGACTCTTTTCAGGTCTTCTTCTCAGAATACTATTAATTCAAGGGTAGTGTATTCAATAACTTTCTCTCCAAGTGACATTACCTTTCATTTTGCAACCAGTTCCTTCCTATTGATTAAGATTAGGTCCATGTTTCTTGTTCTTTCTTCCACCTTCTAGAAAATGAAAAGCACAAGAATAATAAATGTCCAATAAAGGACATCTGAATTTTAGCAGTTAGATTTCAGCATATGTCTGGATAATAGAAATCTTACATTATCACTACATTGTAAAATACTGGTTATCGGATATAAAAGACTCATCTGAAACTTCTGCTTTTCTAGATTGTCTATAATAAACTCCCACTATAATAACATTTGTGTTTCTCTCTCCTTTTATTTTTACCCAATACATATATATATATAAAACACGGGACAAAATCTTATTTCCTGTTTCAGCCTATCCCAAGGCCATCCACAGGCTGTAGTCACAACAGTGACAGCTCATATTTGTGTAAATTTTTTGGATTGCTAACAAAGAATTAAAGGGAGACTAATATGGCCATTTCAAACTCATTTGTTCTCATCAGTTAGCCATACCCTTCTGAGATTCGAGATCTTCATTTCTTTCTTTTGTGTCTGTTCATTCTGAAGAAACTATAGGTTTCCATTGTTGTGTATCATCAAGTATCACACAATCATATCTTTCAGAGTTAGGCACTCTAATTCACCATGTCTACTTTTATAGTTTGTGCATTGATGTAGAATCACTTGAGGTTTTGAGTGGCACCACATGCAGGTTTCTCCATTGCATTTCCTGCAAAATTCTCTGTCTTTAATCTGCCCGCCTCTCCATTTATATTTTAATTTAATAACCTTCTGATAAAACAGGTGAAGCCAAACATGTGTTTTCCAGTTTTTGAAAGATGTATTCCACCTTTTATTAGAATTCTTTCATAAAGGCATCACATATCATTTTCCCCAGAATCAGTGATTATTTCTGTCTCATGCATGCATGGCTCAGAAATTATTATGACTTTCTACTTCTAAAATCTTCAACTCTCTTGTGTGAAGGAAAATTTAAAAAGGTTTCCAGTTTCCTCTTTTCAGCAGGCATAACAAGCATCAATGAAGTTAATGTAATGTCTTATGTATCATGATATCATTATACCAATAGTGCAATAATTTCTGATTTAGGTATATAATTCTCTAATTTTATGCTTAGATCATGATGCATGTGTCTTCATGATTGCCTGTTTTGCCTACCACAATGGATGTCTTTTTTCTTCTAGAAAATAAGTAACAAAAACTGGAAGTGAGAATCTCTTTTCTAGTGCAAATTAATTTTATATAATTGATTTCTTCTAAACATGAATTAAATGGTTAGTATCAGTTTATTGTGGAAACCTTGGCTTGGGCTATGCCAACTGCATGGATTTTATTACTCCAGATGGAATAATAACAAATTAATATTTGGAACACTCCACTCTTTGTGACTTATAGGCATTGGACACATTAAATTTCTACTGGCAGCAGCTTAGGTTTTGCAAAATTTGCACATCAATCTTGAAATATAGAGCAAATTAGTGAATTATTAGTGCTTCCATATGGATGATCCCTGATGCTACTAATCATTGTGCATTGATTATGTCTTTTATTTTTAAGAGAGTTTGTGAGAAGAAAAAAGACAAAGGCAGCAGTGGGAGTACACATGAAATTTGCAAATGAAAAATGATGTCCAGATTTTCCTCTATATTTGTTAATGGGGAATGATGATTGCATGATAAAAGCTTTTATGAAAGTGCCTCATGTTTCAGAAAACATAAAGAAATAGCTCTAGTCTTTATAAACTTGTCTGTCTGTCATTAATGGGTCCATTTACATTATCTAGGGATGTAGAAAATAAAATTAGAGTAGTAAGCAGTTCTCTTGAATCAGAACTTGTATCTCCTGGCAAGATTACCAGAAATAAAGAATTTTTCCTGTAGAAGACAACTGACAAGGAGCAGGTGAGAAATGAGCTGCTAGAAATGATTATGGGCATCATAATGATAATTATTGGCTGAAGTCTGCTTGCTTCAGTCTTTCTAAGACCTTTAAGATGTTCAAACACACACATATATGCACTAAACCTTTTTGGACAATCTCCCCAAACTCAGAAATATCCATTGCAGGAAAATTCTTTCACAGTAGTTAATATTTCTTTCTATATACCTTCCATTGCCTAACCTGAATCTCAAAGGCACGTAAGAAATGGTGCTGTATCTACAGATAGTTATACAATTGTTTTTCAAATCTAAGAAAAAGAAATGTTGAGGTACCTTCTGAAATAAAACCAGTTAGAAAGTTAAAATTGATAAATAATTAGCACTCAATTTTCTAAATTATATTTAAATTTAGGAATGCCATTTTCCCTTGAGGCTTTTAGTATTTGTTTACAGTTCTTCTCTGAACCTAAAACAGGAGGTCATAAATCAATATTAAGAAGGTTGATAAATAAATAAAGATTCTGAGGATGTTTGCTGAAACAAGATGGAATTCCAGCTCCAAACCAGCTGGAATTCCAGCTCCACCACCCTGAGTCCTTCGGGAGAAGGGCGGTATACAAATTAAATAAATAAATAAATAAATAAATAAATAAACAAACAAACAAACAAACAAACAAATAAACAAACAAATAAATAAATAAATAAAATTGTAGATGAAAACAAATGATTGTACTCATGGCATTTTACTGATTGAATTATTGAAACTTTTATTATCATGGCTCAGCCTAGGGGCAGGTCTATAAGTCTGATAAGTAATGGTTTTAGTATTTATTTATAAATACTACAGAATTGTAATTGCCAGACACAAGCCCACGGAACTTTAGCGCCCATCCCCTAGAGTCAGACATGACTGGACAGGGGAAACCTTTATGTTTACATTTTTTGTTTGAAGTATTTTTTTTACATATTACTTGACTGTTATTAGTATGTGTATGTATTTTGTAGTTGACCTCCACTGTATAGTTTATGACCGTAATGGATCTGCCCATCATGGTGGTTACTCATAATGACTGCTCTGATTTTATGACCTTTGGGCAATCACTAAACCAACATTATGGTCGTTAAGTAAACCAATGGCTCACTGTGGACCATTTTTCTGAAAATAAAAATGCCATTTTTAAACAAAACATTCATAAATTACAGCCATGTGATTGTGGGATGCTGCAAATGGCTGTAATTTTGGACCAGTTGCCTAGTGCCCAAAGTGCAGTCATGGTGATCAATCTTAAAAGTACTTCTATACTTTTATTGACCATTTGTAGTTTGGAAAAATAAGTGAGATACATGGAAAATCAAATAAGCTGATTCAAATAATAAGGTTTTCTCATTGGGATAAGTAATTTTCTCTTGAAACTGCTATGCAAAAACCTCCACAGGCCAATCTCATTAGTGATACCAATGGAAGATGTTCAGGTATACAGACTAAATTCCTACTGTAAAAATCTTACGATGAATCAGGTGTAACTTTATGAAAATGTAATCAAGTTTGACAAATTATGGCAATCTAGACAGATAAGAATAATGATGGAGCAGATGTATATTAGATCCTTCAGCTTGGAACTGCTCAGAGACAGGCAATAAATACAATCAGACAAACAGTTAAGGTTAAATACTCATTTTTCTGCCAGTGACCACATTACAAATTCTCATGTCTCATTCTTTTTTATTATTTCATTTGCTAATTGCTATCAGCTATTGGCCTCTTTTTGGTGTCCCCTTTCTGGTACTGGATATGATTCCCAACATAACCAATCACTGTGATAGAAAATGACAGTATTTATGTTTACGGTCCTCTAATTGCATACATGGACAGAATAGAAACGAATAAGGTTCAATGATTAGGAGGTAGAGAAGAGAAATGGAAGAGGATGGCTAAATATATGCATGGCTGGAAAGACAGACACCGTAGTCAGATTCTAAGGAAGAGTCTGTTGTATTGGCATTAGTTTGAATAATTTAGGGCAGAAAAACTAATAGTAAATACTTTAATAAGTGATATTAAGTTATAAATGTTTTTGAACTTTAGATTTCAGACCTCAGAAATCATCATCCATAAACTATTCTGGATTTCAATCTGTTCAATTCAATATTGCAGATATTTTAGGGGGTTAAATAAGCGTAGATTTATATTGCGTCCTTGGATTTTTTTTTCTTTTTTTCTTTTGCACAGAGGTAATTACCACACCAAGCAAATGGGTTACAGGATTGACCTTTGTTCAGACTCACAATAGTAGTTATAGACATGCTTTATAAATAACAAATGTTCTCACTTAATGTACCCATGCCTTAGGTATTCCAATGGATTTTGAAAAACTATCATACAGATATTATATGATTTGTAGTCTCTTTAGGCTTGGAATTAGCCTACTCATGTACTATATAGCCAACATGTTAAATAACAGGGGTGAATAGAAAAAGACTTATTCTTGAAATAGAGTAATTCCACAGTCACAAATATCTAACCAAGTTAAAACGGGGGTAATGTGCTAATTACATCACACACTTTAGCTGAGTTGCTAATTCTGCTGTGCATAATGCCATTATATTTATCTTCAGATTTTGAGCAACATCTGATTGATAAGCACAAATTCTCATTAATAATGTTATTCACTCTTTCAATTTAATTTTCATTTGTTTGTTTAATAAATATGATATACTAAGCTAACGCCTTCATGGATTACTGCCTTGTCGTGGCGAAGGGGCTTGCGTAATTCAATGAAGCTATGAGCTATGCCGTGCAGGGCCACCCAAGACAGAAAGGTCATAGCAGAGAGTTGTGACAAAACGTGATCCACTTGAGAAGGAAATGGCAACCCACTCCAGTATCTTTGCCATGAAAACCCTATGGACAGTACCAAAAGGCAAAACGATATGACCCTGGAAGATGAGCCCCTCAGGTCGGAAGCCGTCCAATATGCTACTGGGGAAGAGCAGAGGGCTAGTACTAGTAGCACCAGAAAGAATGAAGCGACTGGGCCAAAGCCGAAAGGACGCTCAGCTGTGGATGTGTCTGGTGGTGAAAGGAAAGTCCGATGCTGTAAAGATTTTTTCTCCATAGGAACCTGGAATGTAAGATCCATGAATCAAGGAAAGCTGGACATGGTCAAACAAGAGATGACAAGACTGAAAATCAACATCTTAGGTATCAGCGAACTAAAATGGACAGGAATGGGTGAATTTAATTCAAATGCCCATCAGGTATACTACTGCGGGCAAGAATCCCTCAGAAGAAATGGAGTAGCCTTCATAGTCAATAAAAGTGTAGGAAAAGCAATACTGGGATACAATCTTCAAAATGACAGAATGATCTCAGTTCGAATCCAAAGCAAACCATTCAATATCACAGTAGTCCAAGTCTATGCCCCAACCACCAGTACTGAAGAGGATGAAATTGACCAGTTCTATGAAGCCCTACAGCACCTTATAGAACTAACACCAAAAAAATGATGTCCTTATCATTATGGGGGATTGGAATGCTAAAGTAGGAAGCCAAAAGATAACCGGAATAACAGGCAAGTTTGGCCTTGGAGTACAAAATGAAGCAGGGCACAGGCTGATAGAATTTTGTCAAGAGAATACGATGGTCATAGCAAACACTCTTTTCCAACAACCCAAGAGACGGCTCTACACATGGACATCACCAATGGTCAACACAGAAATCAGATTGACTATATGGTCTGCAGCCAAAGATGGAGGAGCTCTATACAGTCAGTAAAAACAAGACAAGGAGCTGACTGTGGCTCAGACCATGAGCTTCTCATTGCAAAGTTTAGGCTTAAACTGAAGAAAGTAGGAAAAAGCACTAGGCCACTCAGGTATGAATTAAATCATATCCCTGTTGAATATACAGTAGAGGTGACAAATAGATTTAAGGAATTAGATCTGATAGACAGAGTGCCTGAAGAACTATGGACAGAGGTTCGCAACATTGTACAACAGGTAGCAACCAAAACCATCCCAAAGAAAAAGAAATGCAAGAAAGCAAAATGGCTGTCTGAGAAAGCTTTGCAAATAGCTGAGGAAAGGAGGGAAGCGAAAGGCAAGGGAGCAAAAGAAAGATATGCCCAGTTGAATGCAGAATTCCAGAGAATAGCTAGAAGAGATAAGAATGCCTTCTTAAATGAACAGTGCAAAGAAATAGAAGAAAACAATAGAATAGGGAGGACCAGAGATCTTTTCAAGAAAATTGGAGAGATGAAGGGAATGTTTCATGCAAAAATGGGCATGATAAAGGACCATAATGGCAGGGACCTAACAGAGGCAGAAGAGATTAAGAAGAGGTGGCAAAATTACACAGAAGAACTATACAAGAATGAGCTTAATGTCCCTCATAATCACAATGAGGTGGTCACTGACCTCGAGCCAGACATCCTAGAATGTGAAGTGAAGCGGGCCTTAGAAAAGCTGAGCAACAACAAAGCTAGTAGAGGTGACAGTATTCCAGCTGAGCTATTCAAAATCTTAAAAGATGATGCAGTAAAAGTGCTACACTCAATTTGCCAGCAAATTTGGAAAACTCAACAGTGGCCACAGGATTGGAAAAGATCAGTTTACATTCCAATTCCAAAGAAAGGCAGTGCCAAAGAATGTTCAAACTACCACACCATTGCACTCATTTCACATGCTAGTAAAGTTATGCTTAAAATCCTACAAGCTAGACCCCAGCAGTATGTGGACCGAGAACTACCAGAAGTACAGGCAGGATTTCGAAGAGGCAGAGGAACTAGAGATCAAATTGCCAACATACGTTGGATCATGGAGAAAGCTAGGGAGTTCCAGAAAAACATCTACTTCTGCTTCATTGACTATGCTAAAGCCTTTGATTGCGTGGATCATAACAAACTGTGGCAAGTTCTTAAAGAGATGGGCGTACCAGACCATCTTATTTGTCTCTTGAGAAACCTATATGTGGGCCAAGAAGCAACAGTGAGAACTGGACACGGAACCACTGATTGGTTCAAAATTGGGAAAGGAGTCCGGCAAGGCTGTATACTATTGCCTTGCCTATTTAACTTATATGCAAAGCACATCATGAGAAAGGCAGGGTTAGAGGAATCAAAAGTTGGAATTAAGATTGCCGGAAGAAATATCAACAACCTAAGATATGCAGATGATACCACTCTAATGGCAGAAAGTGAAGAAGAACTAAAGAGCCTCTTGTTGCGGGTGAAGAAGGAGAGTGCAAAACTTGGGTTGAAACTTAACATTAAGAAAACCAAGATCATGGCATCCAGCCCTCTCAATTCCTGGCAAATAGATGGGGAAGAAATGGAGGCAGTGACAGATTTTATTTTTCTGGGCTCCAAGATCACTGCAGATGGGGACTGTAGCCAAGAAATTAAAAGACGCTTGCTCCTGGGGTGGAAAGCAATGGCAAATCTAGACAGCACACTAAAAAGCAGAGACATCACCCTGTCAACAAAAGTGCGTATAGTCAAGGCTATGGTCTTCCCAGTTGCAATGTATGGCAGTGAAAGTTGGACCATAAAAAAGGCTGAGCGCCAAAGAATTGAGGCCTTTGAACTATGGTGCTGGAGAAGACTCCTGCGAGTCCCTTGGACTGTAAGACGATCAAACCGGTCAGTCCTAGAGGAGATCAACCCTGACTGGTCTTTAGAAGGCCAGCTGAAACTCAAATACTTTGGCCACCTAATGAGAAGGAAGGACTCACTGGAGAAGAGCCTAATGCTGGGAAAGATTGAGGGCAATAGAAGAAGGGGACGACAGAGAATGAGGTGGCTGGATGGAATCACTGAAGCAGTAGGCGTGAGCTTAAATGGACTCCAGAAGATGGTAGAGGACAGAAAGGCCTGGAGGAACTTTGTCCATAGGGTCGCGATGAGTTGGACATGACTTCGCAGCTAACAACAATTAAGGTAAACATAATGCCTGTAATTCAGCTTATTTCTAGGACTGGATGCATTATTCTCTACTTTTACCACACATCTTTTTGTTGTTGTGCAGTTCTGGGGATCAAGGTGATAAGAGGAACATGATTTTTAATCTCAGGAAAAACTGTTCTGGAATACAACAATTTAAATATTTTTTCCCATTTTTGGACACGCAAAGGTAAGCTCTCCTTTGTGTTAAGTTTGACTCATGGTGATTTCATTATGAAACCCACATAGTTTCCCTTTTTGCTATGGAAATCATATGGATTTTTTTTCAATTTTAATATTTAACTTCTATTCCTAATACTTTTATGATGAACTCATATCCACATATGAAAGTTATGTTTGTTACAAAAATTGATTGATATATTATTTTTCTCTTTGGCCATATTTATTCTTACTCATATCTACATGTGTTTTTCTTTTATTTGCTACGAAGTCACGCAGAGTCATTAAGGAGTTGGGTGGCCTCTAAATTTAGTTAAAAAATAAGTAATATTGTTTATCTTTCACAAATCATTGACAAGGTTGCTGCCACTTAGCTGGATATAGTGTTCTGCATTCAAATCTAATCTTGTGTTTCTGCAATGATATCATCTCAATTTTTTTCTATATTTCTCTGATATTATTCAAGGAGACTTCATTCACAATATTAAAATATAGTTTCTTTGAGTTGAGTTTATCTTCTGGTAACTTCATAGACACTTCAGTGTTTTTTCTAGCTTTGGTAATAATTCATCAATGCTTTCTTTTTTAATTCCTGGTGCAGCCTAATTATTGCCCACCAAAGTAAAACCTAATCTTGAATAGCTTAATGAGGTAAACTTTTTTTTTTACTAAATAGTTCAATCTAACTGGATCCTGGGGAATTATATACCTAGAATGCAATGTTATGGAAAAGGCCAAAGAAACTTGTGACATAGTCTTAAAGAAAGAAAGAAAAAAAGGAAGGAAGGAAGGAAGGAAGGAAGGAAGGAAGGAAGGAAGGAAGGAAGACAGAAAGAAAGAAAGAAAGAAAGAAAGAAAGAAAGAAAGAAACATAAATGCACAGCCACTTCTCAAGAAAGCAAAACATATTGCTGTGATCTTTTTTTATGCTAGCCTATATCCCAAATAGGGACACGGTGGCTCAGTGGGTTAGGACGCTGAGCTTGTCGATCAGAAGGTCGGCAGTTTGGCGGGTCGAATCCCAAGTGCCGCGTAGCAGATTGAGCGCCTGTTACTCATCCCAGCTTCTGCCAACCTAGCAATTCGAAAGCACGTAAAAATGCAAGTAGAAAAATAGGGACCACTGCGGTGGGAAGGTAACAGCGTTCCGTGCGCCTTTGGCGTCTAGTCATGCCGGCCACATGACCACGGAGACGTCCTCGGACAAGCGCTGGCTCTTCGGCTTTGAAATGAGCACTGAGATGAGCACTGGCCCCTAGAGTTGGAAACGACTAGCACGCATGTGCGGGGGAAACTTTACCTTTACCTTTATATCCCAAATGATGAGTTTTTGGATTCTTTAAAATATACTGTATTTTATCAGTTAAAATATATTATATTTTAACATTTATCAGACAAAATGTTTTCATTTCTAGAGAGATGGTTCATATTAAGATAGGCTGTACCTCAAATTCAGCATTTTACACTCAACTTTGAGATTGGATGAAAATAGTTATTGGTATTTATATGAATATCTCAGTGTTATTCTGTAGGAGCATTCTTACATTTTAGCAAAAATTAATGTTTGATTCAGTAATAGCTTACTGACCTTTTGCTACACCATGCTTTCTAGCTGAGATTTGGTAAGCACATCCTAATTACAAAGTGACTATTGTCACCTTCTTGAAGTAGGTCAGATCAGGAAACAGGTTGTTAGGAATCTTGTAATGTAATTTAATGCAGTTAGTGTACTGTATCAGAAGCTGGAAAACTGCCAAAGCTTCTCTCTAATTTAGAGGTGGAGTCATTTTGAATTTCTTTCTCACACTTTGTTACTTTCCCAAGCTTCAAATATCTTTTCTATAATAGCTCAGCATTCATCTTGCCTTCCTCTGAGTCACACCCACATTCTTTCACACCTATCATCCCTCCTCCCCAAAATAGTTGATGGTGGCAAGAGGAAAATGATTTTTGTATTAGAAGTAGAAGATTAAAAGGTAGGGAAGATTAAAAAGTTATTTCCTTGGGTTTTGCCAGGTTTATTGTATCTGTGTGAGATGAAATAAAAATACCAGTTTTTATCCATTTCCAAAACTGGAGGTTCAAAACTTATAAAGGCAAGTCCCTTCGACTAAGCTCCAAGATTTGCAACTGTAAAACTCCACTGAATAATGCAGAAGAAAATTACATGAGGGCCCCTATGCTCATTATCTGTTCTAAGTCTAACAGTATTTTTATATATCTAATACAACTCCATTAGACTGATAATTTTTATATAATGTTTAAGGACTGAATTATAGGATTTGAATTATTTTTCTATACTGATATGTATCATCCAAAACAAATCAATGTCATAACTTCTCTTTGTCCTATCAGTAAATGTAACTGTGGAATGGTTATAGGATAGTGCAATATCCACAGTAAACAGCCTTCAAAGAGCTGCTTGGGTTTGCTAACACCTACCATAAGGTAAAAGATCCAGGACTAAAATTTAGAAAGTTGGAAATTCACAGGAGCAATCATCACAGGCTATTGTAGCAAAAGAGGAACATGACAATATTTCTGGGTAATAACTAGTCATTAATTCAACTGGTTGTCTTCAGTTGGCAAAAATATGTAGACATGCAGAAGGAATATGTAAACAATAAGGCCTTGAAATTCAGAATTACAGTCTATGATATTTTTGAGTGGAATGCAAATACATTTATGTAAGAACAATGCAACCATCTGTCATCTAACTGACTTGCATTAATGGACCTAATTTGACCCCATAAGATAAGAGAATCCATTATGACTTTAGTTTTATCCTACTATCAGTTTCAAAGGCTGGTTACTAAGTGAGACAAGGTCCAAATAAGCTTCTAAATGTCAATTCAGAAGGCAAGGCCAGTTTCCTTCTATTTTGCATGAGGAATCTGAAAAACAACTGTCAAAGTGAAGATACGGGAACAGATGGAGATTTAGTATAATGCATGGGTGTATCTCCATCTCTCATGAGATCAAAAGTTTCAATGCTGCCTGATGAAGACATTTAAAACAGTCCCACCTTCTCCTTAATTGGAGAGAGTGTCCTATAAAATGAGGAAGAAACCAAGTTCATGTGGGGGTATGGTGCCAAAGGAATTGAGTTAGGAAGACTCAATGCAGGGGAATGGGAAAAACCTCCAATCGAAAGACAAGCATCTGGGTTGGAATATTAAGATGATATAAGGAACAGCAAGCCTTGAAACAGACAACAACAAGTAAGCCCTACTCAGCCAAATTCAAAAGGCAGGGAGTAGAACCTAGTTAGCATCTGCTAAGAAGCAACCAAAGCAAATCATCTGCATGAAAAATCCCAAGGGTGAATTCCACAAACCAGGAAGAGAGGATTGCAAGTGCTTGCAAGTCAGGGAGATACAGTATGAGCAGGTCCATACCCATATCGAGACAGAAAAAGAATGAAGAGGGTTTTAAATGGACTGTGTTTGGCTACAAGAGCTAAACATCAAAAAATAAGAAAGACTGAAATTGCTAGGAAATTCTCAAGAAAAGATTATCATAGATTAAATAAGATGCAAGTAGTTGTACAAAATGTATAGGAATAGGAAGGCTATAGTTTGAGATGAACAATAAGTAGGAAGTAACTATAAGCATGGAGTTAGTTTTAAGAACAAAAGGAGCAAAGGAATGATGGTAGCAAACATTTTACTTTGTATAATAAAGCTAGTCCACGTAGGGCAAAAATCAAGTGGATTTTTAGTAGATTTCTAAATCTTTATGTCTGTATTTGTACCAGCTTGAGGAAACCTTACCATCCCTGAAAATTCTTAACGTTTGTTTATTTAATTATTTAAAAGACACATACTACCTTTGGGTCCCACTCCTGAAATAGAAAAAGCGCATCAAAGTGACCAAAGCTTTCTAAAAAAACAGCTGTTTTTTCAAACATTTAGAAATAGATTATCTTTAAGAAGTCTCCCTAGCAAAGACGTTGCCTGGATGGATTACCTCTTAATTTTAAATATGCTGGGATTCTTTCTTCAAGGCACAGCTGTTTTAAATCACACTGTACTAATCACTATGACAAACATATTTATCTAATAAGTTTAAACCTTAATAATATTTCCCTGCACAGCAACCAAAGGGACAAGCCAAACCCCTTTCTTCTAATACATTAGCTTTCTTTTTCTTTTTTTACACCAAATCATGAAAGGGCTACTTATAGTTCACAGAAAATCTCTCAGAATGGAAAAAAACACCAGTCTTTTGACATTCTATGAGTGTACATCTATTCTTATTGGAAATAGCATATGTCATATTATAATAATTCCATACTTATAACTTGAGTTAATCATAGAAACAGCACTTTCTTTCCTTCCTTCCTTCCTTCCTTCCTTCCTTCCTTCCTTCCTTCCTTCCTTCCTTCCTTCCTTCCTTCCTTCCTTCCTTCCTCCCTCCCTCCCTCCCTCCCTCCCTCCCTCCCTCCCTTCCTTCAATACTTATCTTTTTGCTAGAATTTGATCCTTATATATATGAACCATTTCAAAGGCTTTTAGTGAAACAATCAGTTTTTTGTGTTCAAATGTATGCACGTACACTCCTGCAGAAAATGCACACACAGACATAAACATTTCCCAAATGGCCTTTCATATGAGAAGGGAACCACAGTGTTTGATTATGATCACAGTGATGATGATTGTATTAAGACTTTCTAATCGAGATTATAACTGAAATATTAAAAATATCAGCTAAGGAAAACAGTAAACGATAGAAGGCCATTATTTCACTGCAAGGAAAACTTAAATTCCACTGTTCAATGTATTCTTATCCTTTTTCCAAACTGTTACCCAACTTCTATCATCCCAACACTATGGGCAGGAGGGGTAGGACTACCTTAACATTTATGCAGATTCTTGGTTGGAAATATTTATCTGTGTCTTCACAAATGCATATTTCTCCATTTTCATTTCCTTCCCTTTTGAGTGCATGAAAGTTTTGTTTTCACAGTGTTTGCTTTTGTGCTTCAGCAGAGAACAGCAGGAAGAGAGTGACGTGAGCAGACAGAATAACCCAAGAATAAAACAGTGGTGGTTGAGAATCTGTAATTTCCGCTCCCTTCCTAGGCAGTTTTTAAAGCCCTTTTCAAAGGTTTCTTGAATGCTTCAAAATAGAATGTCATTGAGATTTTGCATCTCTTGTTTCCTTGGCAACAGGTTGGTGATGCTTCACCTAGAAATATGCTGTGTTTCCGTGGAGATGATGGCGTGGGTATGCTCTGATAATCACAATGAGCATATAGCTTTGCCAATCCCTCCTCTATTAAAAGGTAGAGCAGAATGACATATTTTTATTTTTATCCAGATAAGTTTTAATTTGATTTATTTTCATCATACTTACCACAAAGACACTACCACAAAATAATGCTAAGATTTAGCATATCTGTAGCAATAATACCAAAATGTCAGTTTATCTCACATGGTCAGGAAGCCTTACAACAAAGCTGCAAGTAGAGAAATGTCACTTTTCCCCTGTCAGAAATGGAGGCTGTGAGCCCAAAGAAAGCTACAAATCAATTCCTACCAGAGATGAGACTTGAGTTCAGATTTCCAGTTCTTAACCACTTACTAAATGCCCTAAATTTTCAAGAGAACAGTATTTACCCAAGAGAATTATTTTTTCTTTGCAATCAAAGCTTTTCAACTATGTTTTCTCTGACTTCACAGAGATTTCTGGTGCATTCACTTCTGGTTTGTTCCCCTGCTATTTTTTTTTAAATTTGGTCCTGTTACTAGCTCAGCTGTTAAACAACCACTGCCTGACATTGCATGAATACAAGTACTCAAACAGTTGAGAATTGTGGGCAAAGGTTTGAGTAAAAGGAATATACAGTATATTGCCTTTTAAAACCGCACATGCTAAGTACATTCATCCTGGGTAATGAATTCCATAATTCAACTGTGGTTGTGTGAAGAAGTATTTCCTTTGTCTGTTTGATCATTTGCTTTGATCACCATCATTTAGCTTTATTGGATATAATCCTGGGGGCTTTGTATGAGAAAATGAGAAAAACTTTTCTCTGTGCAGTCTCTTTATAGTAGGTATAATAGATATAAAATGTTCATATTACAAATATTTAATGCTATTACAGTGCATGACTGAATTGCTGTTTATTACAGCAAAAAGAATCCTGGATTAAATTATCATGTCCCAATTTATACATCATATTAGATCATGATTTTTAAACTAATTTATTGAATAAGGCACAATTGATTTCATAACAGTCAAACCTCCAACAATATTTTATATGGATTAAACTGAGAAGGAAATTAGGATGGCTTAGTGCTTAAGGTATTAGGCTAGGATTGGAGAGACCAATTATAGTCCATCAGCTATGAAAGTTTACTGGGTGCCTTTTGACTACTTTCGCTCAACCCCAAATACTAAAGAAAACTGAGAGAACAATTGCTGGACAGGCCGTTCTGTACACTGCTTTGAAGCAGAAAAAAAGGAAAAATAAAACAAATAGAGTAGTCTGAAAGAGTTCTACTTTTTCTGCATTTGTTTTTCTACAGCAAATGTAATGTATTGGGCTTAATTGAACACCACGTGGTAAGCTGGAGCTAGCTAACGGCTCCCAGCTCCTCAGACACCCCATCTCCAGTGCTGCTATTGGCGGCCCCTAGGTGGCAATGGGTTGCTTTAAACCTATTGGCTGCCACCTAGGGGCCAGGCTATAAATTGCTGCAAGCTGCAGCCTAGTTCCCCAGTTCAGATCCTGCAAGCAAATAAACATGATCATTGCTGAACTCACTTGCCTCATCTCCATTCCTGCGCAACAAACTCACTACACAATACTGGCGACAAAGGTGGGATCCTGCTTCTCCAAAGGAGCTGAAAGTCACTAGGGGAGAGGCAGTGAACACCTGGCGGGAAAAGCATTCCACCCCTATGGTCTGCTAGCCAGACACGCTAGCGACCACACGCTCAGTGGATCAGTCCCTGGGCAATGGAGGAGCAGGATCAGAAGATGCAGGAACCAGCCGCAAAGACCAGAAGAATGCCCAAGGTCAGAAGGCTGCGAGAGTTCGATATCAAGCGACCAGAAGGATGGCCATCGTACCTGTCCCAGGTCAAAAACTACCTTTGGGTGAACCAGGTTGCAGAGGATGGACTGAAGGCCGCCACGCTGCTCTGTGTGTGTGGCCCAGCAACATTCGATCTGGCTGAAAACCTGTTTGTGCCAACGCTGCTGGAATCAGTCTCCTATGCTGATCTAAAGAAGCTTGGCGAACACTTCCAACAGAAGATGTCAGTGATTGCTTGGTGCTACACCTTTGAACAATGAATGCAGTAGCCCGGTAAGACCGCGTTAGAGTACATCGCGGCCTTGATGCAGGCCGCACGCTTGTGTAAATTTTCAGATGCTGAAGAGCAACTTTGAGACCGGCTCATTTCCATCCTACGAAATCGAGAGCTGCTAGAAAAACTTTTTGCTAGAGCAAACCTGTCATTCGCTGAAGCCCAGGACGAAGTCATGGCAGATGAAGCTGCTGGGGGAGCCATCCGAACAATCCGGCCTGCCAAAACAACGCATTGCGAAGAAGCCGTCCACCATGAGGATGCCGAACACACTGAGGAATCAGAAGAAGATGTCAAAGTCGACAAGCTGCATAAGCAGCCTGACCAGCAGCACTGCAGCAGCAAGCAACAAGAGACTCCTTACAAGGCAGATCTCTTTCCTAGATGTCCAGGTTGTGGCAGCTACTACCAATGTGTGGACTGCAGGTTCCAGTCAGCCATGTGCCGGGCCTATGGCAAAACCAGCCACATGGCAGCAGTATGCAGAGCTCGCCAGAGGGACTGGCCATTGAAGCGCCAGTTGGAATATCCGACCAGGAGAGGTACCAGGGCCCGGGGGCTGTTCAGCGTGGGGTTTTGTGCAAGCCGCAGAAGTGTCTGCCGTACTGGGGCCTGACCCCCCTCAGACCCAAATTTAAACTCCAGGTAGAGCTACAAAGCGTCCCCTGTAAAATGGAGTTGGACACAGGCTCAGCCGTTTCCATTATATCTCTGGACACATTTAATTTTGTGTGCAGTCGCAGTAGAAAATGGGCTAAGCTAAGGCCCTCTGATATAATTTTAACAGATTTTCAAAACGCTAAAGTTACAGTCAAGGGTGAAGCTACCTTGGCTGTTAAATTCAAGGGATTTTGGGGGCACCTCAATGTCGTAGTAGTAGGGGGGCAGAGAACGAGTCTAATTGGACTTGATTGGTTTGATGTATTAGGCATCCAAGTAACTGGTATCAACTGGACACAAGCCGCGAGTCTAGCGTCCGTTTGCGAGGACTTCACAGACGTATTTGATTCTGCCCTAGGAAATTACACAGGCCCCCATATAACGTTCAAGCTAGACCCCAATGTGGTCCCCATTAGAATTAAGCCTTGAAGGGTTCCCTTTGCCCTCAAACATAAAATTGACACAGAAATAGACAAACTTGTAGAACAGGGTGTTTTGCAACCAGTAGATGGTGGGGAGTAGGAAACCCCTGTAGTGACACCACTTAAGGCCAATGGGGAAATTAGAATATGCGCAGACTATAAATGCACCATTAATAAGGCCCTTAAGCAAAATGCATACCCGGTCCCAGTGGTGAGCCACATCTTGGCATCCTTGCAAGGGGGCACCATTTTCTCAAATTTAGACTTAGCACAGGCCTATCAGCAACTGCTGGTGGATTAGGCCAGAGGTGCAGCTCAGATGATTGTGACTCACAGGGGGGCTTTCAAAGTGAAGTGATTGCAATTTGGGATTAGTGTTGCCCCAGGCATTTTTCAGGGAATTATGGAATGCACGCTTAAAGGCATTCCGGGTGTTTGCCCTTATTTTGATGATGTGCTTATTGCTGGAGAATCCACAGAAGTGTTAGCTAGCAGGCTTAGAGCCATCCTACAGAGACTGCGTGAAGCAGGCCTCAAATTAAAAAAGAGTAAATGTAGTATTGGGGTTTCTTCAACTGAATTTTTGGGGTTTCACGTTGATGCTAACGGCGTTCACCCAGCTGAATCCAAAGTGAAGGCCATTCAAATGGCACCTAGACCTAAATCAAAAGGACAGCTACAAGCATTCTTGGGCCTCTTCAACTTCTACCACGCGTTCCTGCCTAACAAGGCCATATTGGCAGACCCCCTTCACAGGCTCTTAGATAAAAAAGCTTCATGGAAATGGACCAGCATTTATGAAAAAAGTTTTCAAGACCTAAACACACTCTTGTCGGTTAAATCTAATGTAACTCATTTTAGGGAGTCTAAACCAGTCTGTTTAGCATGTGATGCGTCCCCTTATGGGGTGGGGGCAGTCTTGAGTCATTTAGAGAAGAATAGAACACAAGTTCCTAGTGTATTTTATTCAAGGACATTGTCCTCTGCTGAGCGTAATTACGCTCAAATTGACAGAGGCCTTAGCCATTGTAGCAGGAGTTAAAAAATTCCATGACCACTTATATGGCAGGGACTTCACAGTCTTCACTGACCACAAACCTCTACTGGGACTCTTTACAACAGACAAACAAACACCCCACATACTTTCCCCAAGAATGTTGAGATGGTCTATTTTTCTATCAGCCTACAGGTTTAAGTTGGTTCACAAACCCAGCAAAGAAATGGGCCATGCTGATGGCCTGAGCAGACTTCCACTGCCACTAATTGAA
This sequence comes from Vipera ursinii, assembly GCF_947247035.1. Taxonomy (NCBI): domain Eukaryota; kingdom Metazoa; phylum Chordata; class Lepidosauria; order Squamata; family Viperidae; genus Vipera; species Vipera ursinii. Next base: position 29,010,583 of record NC_139514.1, on the reverse strand, counting down.
CCAGATCCGGCCCCAGCGGCCAGAATTCTGTCCATTATGGACTTGCCAGAATTTCCCCTCCACTCAGGGGGCATAGCTGCAGAAACAGCAGCCGATAAGACACTAAGTAGAGTGCTTTCATGGGTGCACACAGGGTGGTTAGATAAGAGCCCAAGCTCTGGATTCCAGAGTTTCTTTGCAAGAAGACATGAGCTATCAGCTCACAAGGGTTGTATCCTATGGGGGAATAGGGTCATAGTTCCCACTTCACTGAGAGATAGAGTTTTACAGTCACTGCATGAAGGCTATCCAGGTATTATCCGTATGAAAGCTTTAGCTAGAAGCTACCTATGGTGGCCAGGTTTAGACAAGGCCATCGAGGCACAGGTGCATGGATGTTATACATGCCAGCAATCAAGGCCTGGCTCCAGTTCACAGGTGGAAGCAAACGCACACTCCCTGGTCCAGAATTCACATAGATTTTGCTGGGCCCTTTAAGGGCCAGCTCTTCCTTATAGTGGTAGACATCCACTCCAAATGGCTTGAAGTAATTCCAGTTGCAAACATGACTACTGCTAGGACCATCCAGGTGCTTAGAAAACTCTTTGCCACGCATGGGTTGCCAGATGTCTTAGTGTCAGACAATGGGGGTCAATTCACTGCTGCTGAATTTCAGGCTTTCCTGAGAGCAAATCTCATCAGACATGCAACGTCTGCCCCATTTCATCCGTCCAGTAACAGTCAAGCTGAATGCATGGTAAGGACCACAAAGGAGTCACTGAAACGCATAGTGACTGGGGACTGGCATCACAGATTGGCAGATTTTTTTACTTTGCCAGCATTCTACACCCTGCATGGCTACTGGAAAAAGCCCAGCAGAACTACGTTGGGGGAGATGCCTGATCACGAAACTGGACAGGTTGCATCCAGATAGAGTGGCAGCAGAAGCCTCTATACCAAAACCCCTGAGGGGGTTGCAAGTGGGTGATGGGGTGTGCACTAGAAACTATGGGCATGGTAATCTGTGGGTTCCTGGAAAAGTTACTAAATCATCTGGTCCCCTCTCTTACGAAGTGGGGCTGGAGGGAGGGTGAGTTGTCAGACGCCATATTGATCAACTCAGAAAGCGGTTTCCAGAATGGCCACTAAGCAAGAACTCTGTCATAAGTCCCTCCCAAGGGTTCCAAACTGACACCCAGCCCAGCCAATGCATAGACTCTGAAGACTTTCACTACACAAGCAACGAGTAGTTGGCCATAGATGGGGGAAGTCTGGAAGTGCAACATGGGTCCCCTGATGGAGCAAGCCAACCTGACTTACACAACTGCTGTGCCAACTCTGCTGAACAAACTGACTCTGGGGTGGGCCAACCTGGAGAGGCCAGCCAGAGAGCACCAAATCCTTCTGGCTCAAGTGCATCAAAGGACACTGGTCTGCCTGGCCCGGTGGGTAAGCTGGTAGACCAGAAAGTGACTGAATCCCTCAGACGTTCCACAAGGGCACGCAAACCTCCTGCCTATTTAGCAGATTATGTGGCAAAATAAAAGAGCTATAATGTTGTATGTACCTTGTGTTATTTGTTAACCATGAGACTGTATCAAAAAGTTAATGGAGCTATAATGTTGTTTAATGTCTTATTGTACTGTTAATGGGAGCCTATTCATACTATTGTTTACTTTGTAAGCATTCTATTGTTGGTATGATGCTGTTCGTTCTAAGAGGGGAGGGGTGTAATGTATTGGGCTTAATTGAGCACCACGTGGTAAGCTGAAGCTAGCTAACGGCTCCCAGCACCTCAGACACCCCGTCTCCAGTGCTGCTATTGGCTGCCCCTAGGCGGCAATGGGTTGCTTTAAACCTATTTGCTGCCACCTAGGGGCCAAGCTATAAATTGCTGCAAGCTGCAGCTTAGTTCCCCAGTTCAGATCCTGCAAGCAAATAAACATGGCCATTGCTGAACTCACTTGCCTCATCTCCATTCGTGCAGAACAAACTCACTACACAACAGCAAAAACCTTTTAAAAATTTGAAAGGCCCAAAAACAGAATATTATTTTGACTTCTGTACACATTATTCTTACTCCATGTCATATCTTTTATAATGTTTCTGAGATCAAATCAGTTATAAACCATTATGTGGACATAATAATAAGCAACCAAACAATCTAACAGATCCCTACATTGATTGATTATTGTATTATACACAATACTCATATTCTGTGATTTTTTAATTCTGTGAAAATGAATTATGTCAATGTTTTTCCAATAGTTTTATATCCATTGGAATAAGATTCCCATAACTAAGTGTCTATATGGAACCAAAAATACTGAGGTAATTCTTGAGTTTAAATTTTGATTAATTAATTTTACCAACCTGAAAAGTAGTAATTAATAATTTAGATACTGAATCATGTTTTTGATGGTCAGCCCTGGAGTTATTGTCTGTTTTCTTTCCAAGGCCCTGTCCTTAGCAGATTGAAGTGTTCATCTTGCAAATTCTGCTACCATAAAAGTATCTCTTCTCTAACTCATATCAAGCTTTTTCCAAACATAATTTATATGGCTGAAATGCAGTGGATCATTCCTCCTAAAAAAAACCCAGGTATCAGATTTATGAAAGGCCTCTATACATGAAGACAGAAGAACAATTCACTAATCTGAATTTCTTCAAGATATGTGCAAAATTTATAAAGAACTATAACAGGTAGAACAAACCTGCTAATAATCACCATAGTTTTTTCTTCTTCCAATGTTCTCTTTCTTCTGGCATTGTCTCATACCAGAAGATTCAGGAGATCCCTCTAGGAATTTTTTTTATACATTTGGTTAGGATGCTGAGCTTGTTGATCCGAAGGTCGGCAGTTTGGCGGGTCAAATCCCGAGTGCCGCATAATAGAGTGAGCACCTGTTACTCGTCCCAGCTTCTGCCAACCTAGCAGTTCGAAAACACATAAAAATGCAAATAGAAAAATAGGGACCATTACAGTGGGAAGGTAACAGCGTTCCGTGCGCCTTTGGCGTCTAGTCATGCCGGCCTCATGACCACGGAGACGTCCTCGGACAAGCGCTGGCTCTTCGGCTTTGAAACTGAGATGAGCACTGGCCCCTAGAGTCGGAAACGACTAGCATGCATGTGCGGGGGAACCTTTACCTTTTTAATAAGAACAAAGCTGAAGCTGATATCCAGCATTAAATTGTCTCCCATACAAATGGCTAATTAAAGGATTAACTAGAGGAGAAACCTGCAGCAAGTTTGGTTTAGTTAAAAATATTAATAACTTTACCAGGTACTGCTCTAGAGATTAGCTTCCATAAGGACCTGCAACATTTGATCCACACTAAAAAAAAGAAAAATGAAAAAACTTCAAAACATTAAAAAAACATTCATGAAAAATAAGCAGATTTTATCTCCAAACTCCACTGTACTGTAATCGACACTATCACATCTGTAACTTTTCACAGATTCTCAGTGCTTTCCTTAGAAGAGAGGTAAATATTTAAAGGCTTTCAGTGAGAGGATGCACAGTTTTAGACATATGTTCTTTAAGTATTTGATTCCAGATAAAAACTGGAAGTAAGGAAGCTAACTGAATTCAGATTAAGCTTGGAAGGAAACAATGGCAGTTGTTGGAACATAGAACCCACTTGTTCAGCCCACACTTGCCTAATTGTGGCTGATCTTGTAAAACTAATTAGGCTCTGACCTAATATTAAGCTATATATAAGACAACTAGGAAATGTTAAGACTGAAGCAATATTGACAAGTTGAAAACATTCTGCAAGAAAACAATGACAAACCACTTCCATTCTGAGGGCTTCTTAATGATGATGCTAGCAGACTTAAGTGCAACTCCAAGCATACTTTATCTTTCAATCTTGTTTAACAAGATTCAATTTAGAAGAAACCTAAAGTGTGTTTGTATATTGAATTTGGAAGTAAAAAAAATGTAACAAATCTTGGGAAACTGGTAATAATTGAAATTGTGGCAAGTTGGACTTCTGTCTCTTTTTTCTTGTGTTGTGATTCTGAAGAAAACCTGAAGAACATCTCCAGTGGAGTCCATACCTTTAGAGTGAGAGGAATGAATGTTTATGGTGAAGCGGGCACAGCAGCGCCTGCATTTTATGCATGGCATGAGTAAAGCACATCTTCCTTCCCTTGTCCTGATCATCTTCTACAGGGGGACGATCGAGACCATCCTGTCATACAGCATCACAGTCTGGTTTGGAAGCATTACTGCTTCAGAGAGGAAGGTGGTGCAGAGAGTGGTGAGGATGGCCGAAAAGATCATTGGCAGTTCCCTCCCTCCCATCCAGGACATAGCATAGAAGCGCTGCTTGAGCAGAGTCTGTAAGATTATCTGAGACACTACTCATCCTCTTCACAACCTGTTTTCCTTGTTACCTTCTGGGAGGAGGCTTCATGGTATCCATAGCAGAACAACCAGATTCAGCCATAGTTTCATTCCATACAGCATTAACCTTGTGAACTCTCAGGCTTCCTCCTTCTGTTATATATTCAAGATGGACAGTATTTAATATTTATTTGTTATGTATATGTAGGGGTATGGGTCTATACATTTGTTGTATATAGTATGTTTAGGTGTGTGTTGTGTATGTATTGAGAGTGGGCAACTTTGAGAGTGGGCAACTAAATTTCATTTTTGATGTGTGCCATTGTGCCCACAGTAAAAAAATGACAATAAAGGTTATCTTATCTTATCATATCTCATCTCATCTCATCTCATCTCATCTCATCTCATCTCATCTCATCTCATCTCATCTATCTTCTGTCTTTTTTTCTTTTCTTGTGTTGTGATTCTGAAGAAAATCTCCAGTGGAGTCCATACCTTTAGAGTGAGAGGAATGAATGGTTATGAATTGAGAAGGACAGGAAGGAAGAGTTAATGTTCCTGGAGACCTGGTGAAGGGTTATAATTGTCAGTGACAGTCAGTGATATCATTGGTGATGTAGTAGATAACCAGGCTAAGCCTGAGGAAGGGGTCAAGCAATTCATCAGTCTTGAACCCCTTCGCACCTGTTATGTATCTAGGTGCAGGTCACCTGCATAACATCGGCCACTAGGTGGCATTGGCCTGGACGGTTTGGCGGGAAAACCTAGTTTCGGCGGGAAACCTAGGACCAACCCTATTGGCTAGCTACCTACCTGGCCGGGTATATAAGGAACCACACCCCAGAAGAGACCAGACCAACTGGAAACCGCATGGACCATGAACCAGTGGAACATGGCCTCCTTCAGCCGGCCCTGCGGCAGCATCAGAGCATCGGCGGCGGGGGGGATCCGGTGGCCGGACCCAACCCAGCTCAGGAGCACCGTGAGCCAGACGACCAGGCCCAAGGCGAAGCCCCACTCAGATGATTCACCAGGCCCCACAGGACACCAGCGTACCTAGCGGACTATGTGTGCAAGTGACCCATCAACCTCGCTGTATGTATATATATATATATATATATAGTTAAACATTGTAGATAGTTGTGTTATGTTGCATAGTTGTAAGGGAGGCTCTTTTCTAAGGGGGGAGGGGTGTTATGTATCCAGGTGCAGGTCACCTGCATAACAGCTGCCACTAGGGGGCGTTGGCCTGGATGGTTTGGCGGGAAAACCTATTTCGGTGGGAAACCTAGGTCCAACCCCATTGGCTAGCTACCTACCTGGCCGGGTATATAAGGAGGCCAGGTAGCCCTTGTTCACCAGTACGGTACCCCCCCCAATAAAGAGCTGAACTCGTACTCCGGCTGGCGTCTCTTCCTTGCGTCGGACAAACTACATTACAGCACCCACAAGAGATCTATGTCCAGCCCACTTTGAATTCCTTTGACTTTTATCTACCCCCAATTTGCTTTGACCATTGGTAGTTCAGACTGTTAGCAAGCAATAAATCTGTATTCATTTGAAATGCCTTGACTCCTGATTCCCTGCCCTTGATAGGCATCGTGCTACAGGAAGTATAACTATCTTTAATCCATCTCTATGGAGGGAACCAGATACTAAGCTCTGAGGTAGTTTGTAGTGGTATCAGTGTAAATAGTACTTATTGTAAATAGTACCTTCAGAGGACTGAGTCTTCCCCCACTCCAGGACTGTTACAGATGCAAAGTGTTAAATTCATCTTTCATTTAAAATCTGTGCAGACTGAATTCAAATATACATTTGAGATGACAGTAAATTCAATCCTTATGGTTACTATCTTAGGAAGCTATGGGATATGATGATAGTCCTTTTCAACATTTCCTAAACTACTCCTTCTGTTATATATTAAGCAGGCCTGATAAAAGTATGACATAGATTTTGCTGTAAAATGAATGCTGAATTAAATTCAGATAAAACTTCCAAGGAAGTCTAATAAAGCTAAGACAGTGTAAATAGCACTTCAATTGAATCAATTTCTTACAATAACAGACATAAAAATGACAAATGATTTCAAATATGAAATAAAAACACACACAAATTTATACAAACATATGTCCAATAATCATATGGTTCAGATGATCCAGGATAAAATTTAGGCTATTATGCACTGTTTATGAGCTTTTATAGCAAGAAGACAGATTCTTAGTTATGCTTCTGTAATATTTATTTATTTGCCAAAAGCTGTATTAGATAGTATCTGCCAGTGTATTTTGCTGTTATAAAGACTATAAATCTTATAAGAACATATCTGTGAAAGTCATTTGAAAAAAAGGCTGACTAATTCTCTGTTACATTCTTCATATAAACAGGTATTTGTTTACATGATATCACCTACAAAAAGGTTCTCCATGAATGCACTTTCCTATATTATGGATTAATCTTATAGTTCAAGTTGTTAATACATCCCTAAACTAAATTAAAAGGCACACAGAACATAGTTTGCTTGCTGTGGTTAAAAATGGTTTGTTTGCTGATGTCACTTATCCATATTTCAAGGAGCTGTTCAGCTCTAAAATACCTTTCATGAAAAAGGGATGCGGCCAATAGGCCAACAGACTTCAGGCTACTCTTTAGAAATTTAGTCATGTTCTTATGAATACATTTTGAAAAGCCATTTCTACCATGGTGTGGGAGATATTCATCATAGACTTCCTATAAAGAGCCTTGGTGGAGCAGTGGGCTAATGCCTCCTTAAGTAACACCAGCTGCCTGCAATTAGTGCAGGTTCGCATCCCACCAGGCTCAAGGTTGACTCAGCCTTCCATCCTTCTGAGGTAGGTAAAATGAGGACCCAGATTGTTGGGGGCAATAAGCTGACTTTGTAATAATGCCACTTGGGGGGGGGGAAGCCCTAATAAGCAGGCATATACATAGAATGAAGGCTATTGCTAAGCACATTGATTTGTGCTTTAAATTGTAAGCCGCCCTGAGTCTTCGGAGAAGGGCGGGATATAAATGGGATTAAAAAAATATTTTAAAGTGAATAGTAAGGCACTTGCAAGTGGACATGGGGCAGTCCCAAAATTGCATATAGAAAAGTAGAGCTTACTACCTTCTTGGATTGAGATATGAGTTCTAGATTTATCCATAACAAGTAGCTTCTGCCTGAAACACTTGTACTACTGAAAATAAAGCTAGCAACATTTCTCAGATAAGATAAGATAAGATAAGATAAGATAAGATAAGATGACAAGACAAGACAAGACAAGACAAGACAAGACAAGATAAGATAAGATAATCGTAATTGTCATTTTTTACTTTCGGCACAATGGCACACATCAAAAATGAAATTTAGTTGCCCACTCCCAAAGTGAGACACATTCATGACACCCCCCAAAAAACATACTACATACAACATATGTATAGACCCACACCCCTACATATACATAACAATAAAATATGAAATACTCTCCAACTTGAATATATAACGGAAGGAGGAAGCCTGAGAGTTCACAAGGTTAATGCTGTATGGAATGAAACTATGGCTGAATCTGGATGTTCTGCTACGGATACCATGAAGCCTCCTCCCAGAAGGTAACAAGGAAAACAGGTTGTGAAGAGGATGAGTAGTGTCCCAGATAGCATGCTTCTATGCTATGTCCTGGATGGGAGGGAGGGAACTGCCAATGATCTTTTCGGCCATCCTCACCACTCTCTGCACCGCTTTCCTGTCTGAAGCACTGATGCTTCCAAACCAGACTGTGATGCTGTATGACAGGATGTTCTTAATCATCCCCCTGTAGAAAGTGGTCAGAACAGGGGAAGGGATCCTTCAAAAACTTTTCTAATTCAAAATTAGAGCTTTTCTCATGCAACGCAAAAAGTGCAGGCGCTGCTGTGCCCACTCCACCAGTTTCTCTCTGTTGAGCGACCAAGCCAACCTACTTGTAAGCTGCACACCCAGGAATTTGATGCTGGTAACCATCTTCACAGGTGAATCATTAATGCACAGAGAAGCGTGTCTGTGCTTTGAAAATTTAGTTCAATGTAAAGCCCTCTCTGAGATATTTCATATGCACATTGACAAGTAGGAATTTTCTGACTTCCCCCTTTACAGTTGAAAAAGAGACACTAGGAGAGTCACCTAGTCAGCTTTCATTTTCTTAAGGAGAATTAGAACCTTGGCCTCCACACTTTTAGCCGAGAATCTTAAGTATCACTTCACATGGGTATTACATTAACATTATTAAAAATAACAGTAGTACCAAAACAACATGAGTTGTCAAAGCAACATGGAATTAAGTCCCACAGTTATGAGGCTTTTTATAAATGATTAATAAAAGTGTGTATATAAACACACACCATTAAAATTCTAGAAAACTTTCCATAACACTTTTATTAACTATTTATAAAAGCTTCATAACTGTGGGACTTAATTTTTCTGAAGGCTCCCCAGAATCCACTTACAATCCACTATCTGAGTGAAGAATTGATGATAAAAATCTCACAATAATGAGTGGGACTTAAAATTTTCCAGTTGGGACTTTACAACCAGAATCTACCAAAACATCAACATCTGTGTGCTTCATCCTTTCCGAGGCATAACCTTTCTTCTTAAACCTATGAAATGAAACAATTTCATCCGTTCTCTGATTTGTTGTCTGCCTCCAAAAACTAAATTGCAGAGGAGAGGATCCTAAGTTAAATAAACAATTAAATCTTGTTTACATGAGTTAGTGATTTGTACTTATTTTTGACATATTGTTATATTTTTGTCTTGATGGATAATTGTTTGAAACATAATTATAATTATATTTTATTATTATTTAAATATACTTTATTGCTTTGGAAATCATTATCTTAATCAGAAAAGCACAATCCATTTTTTGGTAATAAAACAATTAAACAATTAACCTGGCAAACCTAGAGCCACAGCAATTACCCAAAACTGTTTTCCATCCAGGCAAAGTTGTTAAAAAATCTTAGAGGAATGTATCTTAAATTAAGCTTAAACTTTGAACTATAATGCATGAACAAAACACATTTACCCAGCATATGTTTTAAGTATTAAGTGTTACAAACTCTCATTCCATCACCAACCAAGCCAATTCCTGAAAGATAATATAAAGAATGGTTTAATTAATTAAAGAATGGCTGGAATTGCCTATGTCTAGTTTAATTTTAAAAAGGACTAGGGGTGACATGATAGCAGTGTTCTAATATCTCAAGTGTTGCCACAAAAATGAGGGGGTCAAGCTATTCTCTAAAGCACCTGAAGGCAGGACAAGAAGCAATGGATGGAAACAAATAAAAGAGAGACATTTCCTGACAGTTTGAATAATTAATCCCTGGAATAACTTGTCTCCAGAAGCTGTGAATGCTCCAACACTGGAAGTTTTTAAGAAGAGATTGGACAACCACTTGTCTGAAATTGTATAGGGTTTTCTGCCTGAGCAGAGGGTTGGACTAGAAGACCTCCAAGATCCCTTCCAACTCTTCTATTCTATTCTATTCTATTCTATTCTATTCTATTCTATTCTATTCTATTCTATTCTATTCTATTCTATTCTATTCTATTCTATTCTATTCTATTCTATTCACTATGCCTTGTATTGGAGACTTCCAATGATTCAGTAACTATAATTTCAAATAAAGATTGTGTACATAATATTTTTAAAAAATTTTCTACTGGTTCCCTTGTTTCTCATTAAAGAAAAACAACCTGTGCATAAAGACATCATTGGCATTTCTGAACATGAAGAGAGGCAGAGTAGAGAGGCTAAGCAGAAGGTACAGAAAAACAAGCTGTTATTTAATAGAAGACTGTAAAGAGATTAGAAGTTTGGGAGGAAGTACATCTTAGGACTTCCTGAAGAAGCAATGCCCATAGGAGAAAATAAAGGATTTATTTAATTTTTATATACCCTTTTTCTAGGCTTAGTATCTCCCAAGACAAAATTCCTGATCTGAGATGCAATTCCTAAAAAGATTGTAGTAAGCAAGATGAGCATAGCATATATATTGATAGAGAGAGATAGAGAGAGACATGCATGTATGATAGCTTAGAGATTAAGATGCTGAGTTTGTTGGCTGGAGAGTCAGCAGCCCAGATTCAAAAACATGTAAATGTGAGTAGATAAATAGGTACCACTTTAGTGCAAAGGGATATTTATCTCTATTTCTATCATCTATGTGTATATAAAATAAAACAAAACATTCTGTTTTGGGCTGAGGGCTGTCTTTGATCCTTGGAAAGAATGCTGAGGTCAGCAAAAAGCAAGCAGAGCCAAGTCTAACTTTGATTTTATTAGATTTTAATTTTATTAAAATCACATTAAAATGATATGTATTTCATACTTATATTCCTTGCATTACAATAGAAATTTAGAGGTTGGAGCCAAAGTTTTCAGGGACTCGGGTTCATGTTGTCCTGTTTCAATCATATACAGTTCAATCATTTTATGATCTGATAGACATCGCATCTTCAGAATGTTTGCTGTTAACTCTATATTTGTGCTGTTATATGCTCGTGCTCATAAGGGACGCGGTGGCTCAGTGGGTTAGGACGCTGAGCTTGTCGATCAGAAGGTCGGCAGTTTGGCGGGTCAAATCCCGAGTGCCGCGTAGCAGAGTGAGCACCTGTTACTCGTCCCAGCTTCTGCCAACCTAGCAGTTCGAAAGCACGTAAAAATGCAAGTAGAAAAATAGGGACCACTGCGATGGGAAGGTAACAGCGTTCTGTGCGCCTTTGGCGTCTAGTCATGCCGGCCACATGACCACGGAGACATCCTCAGACAAGCACTGGCTCTTTGGCTTTGAAACGGAGATGAGCACTGGCCCCTAGAGTCGGAAACGACTAGCATGCATGTGCGGGGGAACCTTTACCTTTACCTATGCTCGTGCTCATGTCATCATTGATAGTATGCTGCCATCTTGTTTTCTTTTAGGGTCTTTTTATTGTCTTTAATATTTCCAAGCATTGTTTTTTTTTTCCCTTTAGGACTCTTGCACCCATGCATTCCAAGTATTTAAGTTTTAGCCTTAACACTGCTTTAAATAAGCAGACTGGCTTTATTTCATTTAATACTTTTTTTTCTTCTTAGGGTCCAGATTATTCTCAACAATTTTCTCCAGTGTGACAATGCAAGGGCATAAATTTTCTTTAGCTCTTTCTGATTGTACAACATTTCATAGGCACTGAGTGGAATAAATAAATAGCTTTGTTGTCAGTTTACATCTTTACAATATAATATTTATCTAGATTTATCATAATTTAGCTGCACTAAATCACGGAAGGTTTAGAAATCAATAACAGTTAAACTGAACTAATACAAAACTGAATAAAGTAAAAGGCATAAAGATATACATTTTAAACAGTAAATTGATGACCTTGTGTTGCTTTTTGGAGCACTCAAATTCTCCTACATTTTGAAATTCTATGTGTCTTGGAGATATATTATTCAGTTAACAGTTATACAGAAAAAAACACACATCAAAATCAGGAAAGGTAACTGTTGCCTTCAGAAGTTTTAGATTATAGCTTCAACAATACCTTGTCATCAGCCATATTGGCTTGGGTCAGTGAGAACTGATCCTAGTATCTGGAAAGTACCATGTATCTCATATGATATATTCATTGGAAAAGATAATACAGTAATAACAAATCTGATACTATGAGATTTTACAACTTTCTCCCCCTGTTGTACTCTTAACTTATTTGCTTCTGATTCTTAGGATAAGCCTGGGCTGGCTGCAATTAAAACTATCAGCAGATATTTCTCTTTAGGTCCAACTCCAATCTCAGTTATTACTGCCAGTTTAACTTGCTTGGAAGCTGTTGTATTTGTTATCTTTTTCTCCATGCATTACATATGGGATTAGTAAGCAAATTGGAAGATTGTATGCTTAGGAAACCAAAATGAATGAAAGAATGGGGTATCAATTGCTGCCACTCCCATGATTTTTTTTATAGCCAATGTCTTCAAATAACCAAAATGATGCCTCTATATATGTTCACCATATTGCTAAAAGAAGTAGAGTAGCTTAATTATAGCATCAAAGACATGGCTAAGTGGCAAATATGGAATAGGTCACAAACTGCTTGTGTACAAGTTGCAAGCTCCAGATTAAGCTAAAGAAGAAGAAGAAAGGCAACCAATTTTCATTATGTGATCTTGAGTGTATACCTGCTATTTTCAAGGAGAACAACAGGAATTCTTTTAAAATCCTGAACATCATTGATAGACAGCCAGAATGAACTTAAAGAACCTAATAAGGGTAAATGTGAATAAAACCTGCCCAAAATTAAGAAATAGAAGAAATCAAACTAGATGTCAGAACAAGCTATAGAAACTGCCAGAAAAAAACAACAAGACAAAGGCAATATCGCAGAAAAGAAAGAACAAAGAATTTTAGAAAGTTGCTAGAAGAGACAAAAAACAATATTTCATCAACATCTGTAAAGACATCAAGAATGGAAACAGACATGAAAACAAGGAAAGTATTTTAAAATATCTCTGAACTTCTGTCTAGAACCTCAGAAGGAGGTTCCAAACTTAACTGATATGCTAAAGAGTACCAATAGACAGTGACTGATTCAATTGAAATCAAACAAATATAGAAGAAATGTACTAAACCAAAACACCTTTAAAATACTGCCTTTCTCAAGAACTTCTAATAATAGGCTATGAAGGCTATGTATGGGAGATGACAAGGCAGAGCCCAAGGGAGGGGTCAAATGCATCATCAGTTGAGTCCCTGTGTGCCCACAAAGATCTAAGTCCAGCCCACCCTGAATGCCTTTCTTAACACCAGTTAATTTTCCATGACTGTTAATAGCTCAGGTTCTTGTAGAGAGCTTAAGCTTGCAATAGATCTTTATACTAATTTGAACTGCCTGAATCTCCTGATTTCCCCAGCACTTGACACTATGCTAGCATATCTAAAGAACAACCAGACAACAGACTGGAGGAAGCCAATCTACATTCCAGTACAAAAACATGGAGACTTAACAGAGTCTGTAAACTAACATCCTTATTTCACATGCTAGCAAAATAATATTTAGGATCATGCAATGCAGATAGTAGAAGTAGTGCTGTACATGAAAAAAATATGCCAGATGTTCAGCATAGCTCTAGAAAAGGCAAGAAACATGATGTATTATTTTCTGATTTATGCTGAATAATTGAGAAAGTCACAGCAGACCAAAAAGAAATCAATATGTACTTCATTGATTATAGAAATTTCTTTGATTGTGTCAAACTTATCAAGTAGTGGAATGTGCTTAGAAAAATGGGAATCCTAAACATCCCTGTCCTCATGAAAAACCTATATATAAGTCAGGAAGCTATAGTAGGGACAGAACATGACAAACGGACTCTCTCTTGGTTGCCAAAAGAATGCAACAAGGCTGTAAACTCTTCCCTTATTTATTCAACCTATATGCTAAATATATATTAAGGCTAGCTAGATGGGAAGAAGATGGGCTTCAAAACCTGGAGAAGAAACATCAATAACATGTGCTATACTAATATAATAGCACATATTATATAATAAGTTCTACTAGTAAAACTCAAGGAACATACTGAAAAAAGCGGCACTAAAATTAAATATAAAAAATACCAAACTAATGATAACATATACAACAATCAGCCTTAGAATTGCTCATGAAGATATTCTGCCTTTTAGGAGCAACCATCAACAGTAAAACAACAACAAGCAATCAAGAAATACACTGCAAACTGGCACCATGAAGGCCTCAGAAAAGATATTCAGATACCTTAATGTACTACAAATATCAGAATAATGCAAACATATCCTTCTGATATTCTTTGGAAGTGAAATCAGATAGGAAGAGTATTGACACATTCACACTTTGGTGGGGGAGAAGACTCCTAAAAATATGATGAGCAGCCAAGAAAACAAATAAAAGGATCATTGAGCAAATCAACACAGAATTCTCATTCGAGACACAAATGATGAGACTGACATTACTCTACTTTGGACATAATACACAAAAACTTAATTTGATGGAAAAGGCTCTAGTACTGGGAAAAGTGAAAGAAAGTAGAAGAAGAGGGCAACCAACAACTTATGTGACTCAGTTAAAGCAGAGATGACCTGCAATACCAAGTTAGATCATAATAGACAAAATCAACGTCTACTAAGGATTGATGCCAACCTGATGGGACAAAATTCAAGTCTGGATAAGTGATTATGTTTTTGTATTTTCTCTGAAACAAAAGTCTATAACTGCCCTTGTTCTGTTTCTATTCTTTAAACCTCCCACCTACACACCCTTTGATTTTGCTTCTGTGAACATGCCCATCACTCCCTGCACATATCTGGTCTTTATAGAAACTCAACTTCCCTAATTTCCATCATTTTCTATTTTTATAGGCAGAATTATTAGTGTTATGTATTGAGCTTTTGGGAAGACCTTATCACGTGTACGCTGGAAAGCTAACGGTTCTCCAGCAACACAGATGGGACTTTCCAGTCCAGGCTGCAGTCAGCTTGGTGGGAATGATGGGTTCAATCTGATTGGTTGTTCAGACTATGGAAGACTATATAAAGACTGCATGGATACCCCTAACCCCAGTACAGTTAAAGCTATGAATAAAGCAACTATTCTTCTGTACTCATCTGCCTGGCGTCTTTCCTGCTCGTCTGAACCCGAAACATAATAGTGGCGATGAAGGTGGGATCCTGCTTCGCAAAGAGCTGAAGTCATGAGGTGTTGGCTTTACATGCTGGTGGGAAGAGGCATCTTTCCCCCCCTCTCTTTCAGCTGGCTAATATTAATACACTAGCAGCCACACGCTCAGAATTACCCGTCTGAGCTCGTGAAGCAGGATCCAGAATGCAGGAGTTGAGAAGTTATTTGCACACAAAGGATGTTTGTTATGGGGTAATAGAGTCATTATTCCCTCAGTCTTGAGGGATAGAGTACTACAGTCCTTGCATGAGGGACACTGTTAGCAAAGTGCTTCCTGAGTTATCAGGAACCTACACAGGCAAAAGCGTACTGAGAATAGTAAGAGTCACACAGTAAACACACAGATACACTGAGTTGTGATAAACAGAAAAATTCTTTACTATTAGTGTAAAAACAAAAACACAATCCGAATAAACAGTCCAGGTCATACATGCATAACAACAGATAAGCAACAGTAAAAATACAGGGAGTATCCAAAATACAATGTCTTCTTACCGGTCTGAAGGTCAAGTACACAGTTCCTAAGGTTTAACACAGTAGTAAGCCAAAAAGCAAAAACAATGAGAGCAAAGAGAGAGAGAGAGAGAGAGAGAAGCCACGTTCCTAGCTCCCTCTTATGGCCGTTGGAAAAACTTACACACCCATTGGCCAATTAGCACCTTAAGGTTATAACATCATGGTTTATATATTTCCAACCCAACCAGGTAGGCTATAACCATATGCCTAACAGACACCCTGGTATAGTGCACATGAAAGCATTAGCTAGAAGCAACCTGTGGTGGCCTGGTTTAGATAAGGCTGTTGAGGAGCAGGTACATGGTTGCTATATCTGCCAAAGGTCAAGA
Source organism: Vipera ursinii (assembly GCF_947247035.1). NCBI lineage: Eukaryota > Metazoa > Chordata > Lepidosauria > Squamata > Viperidae > Vipera > Vipera ursinii. The sequence goes on along the minus strand of NC_139514.1, from coordinate 28,994,670 downwards.
CCTGAAATGCCTCAGGCACCTGTCCATAGATGGGAGGCAACTCACACGCCCTGGTCCAGGATTCATATTAATTACGCTTGGCCTTTTCAAGGACAGCTATTCTTAGTTGTAGTGGATAGCCACTCAAAATGGCTAGAAGTAGTTCCAGTCCCCAATATGACTACTGCTAGGACCATCCAGGTGCTGAGGAAACTTTTTGCTACACATGGGCTACCTGATGTCGTGGATTCAGATAATGGGGCTCAATTTACTGCTGCTGAGTTTCAGGCTTTCCTCAGAGCAAACATGATCAGACATGCCACATCTGCACCATTCCACCCCTCGTCGAATGGACAAGCAGAACGAATGGTGAGAACGACCAAAGACGCACTCAAGCGCATCATCACAGGTGACTGGCACCACAGACTAGCAGACTTTCTACTTTGTCAACACTCCACACCTTGTACAGCCACAGGAAAAAGTCCTGCAGAGCTTCGCTGGGGCAGACGCCTCATCACTAAGCTGGACAGACTCCATCCAGACAGAGTGGCATCAGATGCTGCTCAACACAAAACCCCGAGGGAGCTACAACCTGGTGACTTGGTCTGGGCCAGAAATTATGGGCCGGGACATTTGTGGGTTCCGGGGAAGGTGGTTGACAAATCAGGGCCCCTATCTTATACAGTAGGGGTGGAGGGAGGGTGTCTGGTAAGACGGCATGTGGACCAACTAAGGAAGAGATTTCCAGAACAGTCACTAAGTGAGTATGGGGGTACTAGTCCCTCTTGTAGTTATCAAGCTGGCACACGGGCTAGCTCTTATCCTCCCTATCAGCGTTTTCAGCACACAGCAGGTTTCGAGTCTGAAGAGGACCAAGACAGCACGGAGGTGCAACATGGTTTAGATCAGATCAGCCAAACTCCAGTGACCGCTGTGCTCACTCTGCTTCAAGTTTTGACTCTGGGGTGGGCCTACCGGGTGAGGCCAGCCAGAGCAATCCTCCATCCTCAGATTCTCCAGCACAGGAGAGCATGAACTCACCTGGTGTGCCAGATAAGTTGGTAGACCACAAAGTGGGTGGAACTCAAAGACGTTCCTCATGGCCTCACAGGCCACCTGCATATCTTGCTGACTTATGTTGTCAAATAAGACAAAGTATTGTAAATGGTTTATCAGCTTGTGAGCATGCCCAATGTTTTTTGGATTTTGTTAATCAACATGTAATAGGTTGCATTTGCATACTGAAAGGGGATTAACTGAGAGAGAGTCTTTTCAGTGAGACATTCTTTGTAGTCCACTACTGTATGTACTATTAGGTAGTGCGATACTACTGGCAGAACAGTAAAATTGTCTTAGTCTCATTGGATGCAACCTATACATTGCACGTCCGAGAAGGTCGCGTTATGATTATTCTACCTTGAATAGGGTCAAACATTCAAATTAAACATTGGAGGTTGGGAGTGAATCATAATCCTTAAATGGCAAAGGTTATAATGTGTGTTCCTTAAAAGGGGAAGGGGTGTTATGTATTGAGCTTTTGGGAAGACCTTATCACGTGTACGCTGGAAAGCTAATGGTTCTCCAGCAACACAGATGGGACTTTCCAGTCCAGGCTGCAGTCAACTTGGCGGGAATGATGGGTTCAATCTGATTGGTTGTTCAGACTATGGAAGACTATATAAAGACTGCATGGATACCCCTAACCCCAGTACAGTTAAAGTTATGAATAAAGCAACTATTCTTCTGTACTCATCTGCCTGGCGTCTTTCCTGCTCGTCCAAACCCGAAACATAATAATTAGCATTTATTTTAATATGAAATAATGTTTCTTCTTTCCTGTGTGCATGTAAAATAAAGCTTTAAATTTGGAAACTTAGTTCAGCTATTTACTCCTCAGTATTTGTGTATCTGGATATTAGTGTGAGATAATTATTCTCTATAATGTATGTTTGATTGATAGCTTACACTTATCATTCTCAGTGTAAATGTAGAAATAGCTTTTTACAAATTAGAGAAACAGTAATACATAAATATGGGACAAGCACATGACATTTCTGTATAAAAGCTTCTCATTCTGGCATATACTGATAAAAGAATATACTGCATATGCAGACTGATATAAAATATAAAACAAACAGCAATATTTCTACCATGATCCCAAAGTTAATCTATATCTTACATACATGAAACTTTGAGGAGATTGTCTAGAGTTCAAAATTACACTACCATAAGGATGCTGATATGAGTGATACTCTTCATTCTATTTCAATTTCAATCCAGGAAAAGTATTTTACTTCTAAATAACTGTTTGATGTTGATAATGAAAAGATCAGAACAATTAATGCTCTTGATTAGTTAACAATCAAAGAAGAAGGATCTATGTTAGTCAAAATGTTCTTACAGTTAAAAGTTCACAATTTGTATATATTCCTGGATTCATTCCAAAATCTAGGTGGTGATTATCTGGCAATGTCAGAAGCATTTACAGAGCTAAGATGGTGACTATTCCTGAAAATGTCAGATCTGGCCAGTATGATCCATGACTTATTTAATCTCTTTCAGAGTGCTGTAGTACGTTACATGCAAACAATATTTCATCTATACTAGGGGTAGGCAACCTTGGCTCTTTTATGACTTGTGGACTTCAAATCTCAGAATTCCTGAGCCAGCTGAGCCAGTCCACGAGTCATAAAAGAGCCAAGGTTGCCTATGCCGATCTATACTATAACAATTATAGGAAACATATGAATCGCTGAGCACAGTGATACGCTTCTTTCTGGATCTTTTCTGCTTAAATAATAAAATGCTGATTCAGATTTATAGATTGCTAGGATCTTTTCTGGATGGAGTTGACCATCTTTGAAACAACCATTATGGTCTTACTACTGTTCTGTATTTTATATTTTATAGTCTGATGTGGTCTAATGGCTAATCAATAAATTATCATTATTACTGTGATTTTTCACAGTCAGTCAGATGCTTAGACTGGGTTTGGCAGTTTTATCCACCTATCGAGTCCTTCCCAAGGACCAGGGATAGGCAGATGGTTGCACCATTGTTGCTATTTTGAGTGATCGTCTTCATCCAGATTCTTGATGTTATTTTTATAGAACATCTTGATTCTTTCAGGTTTTGCTATTTTTCCCTGTTTGCTTGTGAGTAGGCACAGTTGTCCCAGTCAAACTCCAATGTAATATCTTGATTGTGTATACAGACAGTGTTAAGCAGCAATTCAGTTTCAGATAGTGTTTTTCTATACAGCTTCAGATTGTCCATGAAAAGGAGGTGGGATAGTCTGGCAGAAGTTTTTGATGTTAGGTAACCTTGGCCTGACTTCTTCAGTATAGTTAACAGAGGAATCAGTGTAATAACAGGGTGATAGTGAGTCTCCTTGAAAGATTAAACTCTCCGACTCTATCACCATTGATTAGCAACTGTGTCTTCCATTGTGCCATTGATCTTTGTATAGAGCTTCTGAAGTTTCTACTAACTTCTAATATTTCTAGGCACTTAATTATTCAATTAAATGGCATGGAATCAAATAAACTTTAAATACCTTTTGGTTCAGCTCTCATAAAGCTAAAGATGTATACAACATTGAACAAAACTTCTAATATAGTGAAACAATTCATTAAAGAAATAAAAGATAGCACATCTCTCCTAACATAAAGTAAGCCAAGATTTCTGATAAAAAGTGTTGATCTGATACTAAAAAAGAAGGTAAATCAACGCCAATTTCATTTCCTCAGAAAGAGTTTTCCTCAACTGGAATCCCATGACATTTTTTCAAGAGGGAAACCAACAATTTAGCAAAAAGGATGAACAGTTAAAACAGTGAATTGTTCAGAACTAGGAATAGATTGAATGGCACAAGGGATTTCTTCTTTGTTACATAATGCTATGGAACAAAACTATTATGGAATGGAAGAGATATATGCTTATTATCAAGATTAAAGGAGAAGATTTTGCCAACGTATAAAATAACGGCTTGAATGAAAAGAAATTGTGAAGCTGAAGAGATCTTTTAATTAATAGACATAAATGTTAAAGCATATTACATTCAATAATTTAATTTATTTAGTTTTTAATTTTTTTTGCTGGACTTATATGTCATCCAATTATTACTACTTGGAAAAAATATGGTAAAATAGTTCATATCCTTTCATGAAATGCAGCAGTGGTCAAATTTTGGGTGGTCAAGATCTGCACTACTTTTTAAAATGAAGACAATAGATGGAATGACTGAAGACAAAATCACCTTATTACCTGTTGGTGGAGGTGTTCTGTTGCCTCCTTTATACTTTTTCTCTCCTTTGCCTCTTTTATACTTTTCCCTCCCTTGCTTTTTGATAGATTATGTTACACTTCATGGCTTTATTACTTCAAAATGTAAGGAAATGAAACCTTCAGAGATGAAAGAATTTCCAGGGCTTTCAAGAGGAAACTTGGGAAGCACATGAAGCTCTACAGCCATAGCATTTTCACTGCTGATCAAGCACAATTTCAGAAGGAGCCATAAGACACTATGATGGCTGGCATTTCTGGGGCTGAAAATAGTATGGTAAACAGAATAGAGTTAAATGTGTTTTCTAATTAATTTAATTTTAATTGAACTCAATAGACTACATGTTTTAGGCTTTAACTGTGTCATAAGCTTGCAAGAGTGTTAATTATTTTATCCAGTTTTCTTCAATAGGAATCCTACACTGTGGAACTTTAACTGTCATCCCCAGCCACGATAATGGGAATAGAAGTACAACTCTGGACTTCATTTGGCTAAGGAAGGCTGCTTTCATCTGAATGATCTTTGTACTGGCTGATGTATTATTGGCAAGGGAGAACTGTATGAGGGGGCAGGGGAACAATTGATTTTATTGAACTTTCATTTCAGTAACTTTAAAATGGATCTGATCCACAGATTTCCTGGCTTACATAATTTTTCACATTTGTAGAATTAGTCATCATGCATCAGTTTCTCAGAAAGCCCATGAAATTGAATATTCTATTTTTGTTTGTAAAAGTAAGAGAAAACACAAGCATGCAAAGCATTTATTTTGGTAGTAAATTTTTGTTTCTTATATCAAAAGCTCAACAAATACATTTACTTTTTAACAGTAATTTTGATAACAAGTAAAGAGCATTTTGAAAATAAGTTATACTGTTTGCAGACAAGATAGAGATGGGATTGTTGGGCTTGACAATAGAAAAAATGAAAAGGATTTCAGGATCTTATACAATCACATGTTGAACTGAGATATTGTGATGCAGTTGCAAAAAATAATCTATAATATCACTTTCAGTTTTAGACATATCATTAAATGGGATAATTGATTGTATACCATCATAGCAGAGTAAACTCTTAATAACCACATAGATAAACATGATTTGTCTTCATGTGCCCTTCAGGTCTTCCAATGGCTAACCCATTGCTTACATATATTTGAGTCTACCCATGTCACTGCTGGTCATCTTTTTCTTTCTTTCTACCTTTCCCAGCATTATAGACTTCTTAAGAGAGCTGGGTCTCTACATAACATATCTGAAATATGATAAATTGACCCTGGTTATTTGGACCTTGAGTGAGAACTGTAGAATTATTTGTTCCATGATCCATTTGTTTATTTTCTTAGTATTTCCAGAGGTCTTTTCCAAAACCATATTTTAGGGGTGTCTGTAGAGTATTATAAAAAAACAATTAGATGGTATCCATAAGAATGATCAAACCTCCGTTTGTTATTTAAAGATGTCATGTGTAGATTGGGAAAACTTTGATCACAGTTGCAGCTACCATCTTGAATTCTGGATTAGATGACCTCCAAGGTCCCTTCCAACATTATTATTATTATTATTATTATTATTATTATTATTATTATTATTATTATTATTATTATTATCATCATCATCATCATCATCATCATCATTATCATTATCATTATAGTTGAGACTTGTTCTCTTTAAGGTTGGTTTTTAATAGAACATTCAGAGATTTTATAATAGAATGGTAAAAGCAATGCATATAGCAAATGGAACCACTGGTTTGGACAAAAGATGAATGGGAGAACTTGATACAGAATTGAGAGGTGTTAAGCATATCTGCTTGGAATACAGTAGTTCTGGATTTCTTTAGTTGACTATCTGGCTGGTCAAGATACAGTCTGCTCCATATTTGTCTGATTTCATGCATCTGCTACCATACACCTGTCAATGTGTTGAGTGGGGATTGTTCTCAGGGTATAAAAGGATTGCAACTCCATAGTGCAGTTTGCAAGCAAGTTTTTTAAGTCCTATTGAATGGACTTCCTAGTGTGTGCCTATAGATTTGTATACTTAAAGAATGACATCACATGAATTTTTTTTCCTAGTGCTGCATAATGGATGAGCTTAGAAAATGTACTGAGAGAAGTAACAAATGAGAAGCACATACGTTTGAGGGCTATTGGGACATTTGTGGTTTTTGTCAACTATATTCTGTCCATGCAAAACCATGTGCTTATAACACGCTGAAATGCCAGTACTTCTTTGGAGAGGGACATTTATACGCACAGACAAAAACCTCTGCTGGAGTCTAGAGCCCCTGTTTGTTCTTCTTCTACACAATCATGTGTGAATAGTTATTTATTGTTTTTTTTTAAAAGACGCACAAAGAAACGCAGCTGCCTTCCGACCACCATATCTTGCCACACCCCTCCGAACAATCTGCAATGGACTTCCCTTCCTCTCCCCTTTTTCCTAGCAATCTCTGAACAGTGGGAAAGTCGCTGGGTAATTGGATCCAGATTGGATATGTTTAAACATTCATGAGGCTGGCGAAGGACTGAAAGGGGTGGTTGCCTTGATAGTGGGGGTGGGAGGTGGGGGTGGGGAGAAGGGCTAGTCACTGAGAGCCGCCAGCCAACAATTCTGGGAAAAGGGAAAGCGAGCGAGCGAGCAGGCGCGGGCAACAGCATGTGTGATGAGCAATAGCGGTGGACCTTATAGTTACTGCTAACTGCCCCGGTGTCTGCGTGAGTGCGTGTGTGTGTTTGAGTGTGTGAATGTGTGTGTGTGTTTGAGTGTCCGTCCGTGAGTGTGTATGTGTGTGTGTGTGTAAGGAAGAAGGAGGGGAGAGAGAAAGAGAGAGAGGGGAGGGAGTGGAGAGGGTGGGGGAGAGATAAGAGAGAGTGAAAGAGAGAGGAGGAAAAAGGAGAGAGAGAAAGAAGGAACCACAAGGAAGAAGGGGACAATACAATCATGCTGTGCTGTATGAGAAGAACAAAACAGGTAGAGCTGGAGATTTTTATATATATATATCTGTCGGGGAATTCCTAGGCTGTTGACTAAATATTTCTGTATGAGTTGAATGTGTGTCTGTGCGTGTAGGCACAGACAGACAGATACACATACACTTGGCGGGAGAGGCAACTGCTTCTATGAGGCTCTTTCCTTTGCAATTCTTTAAGCATCTTTGCACCGAAGGCTCAGATCACACACCCCTTCCATGAATGCAACGGGTGTGTGTGTACGCGTGTATGTTTTGCCTGTGGAGTCAGAAGGTGGATGGTGGGAAGGCTGTGTAATGATCAGAATTGGGGAAAAACAAGGGGAACCCCCCTCCCCCTGAAACCAACACCTGAGAGAGGGGAAAGTGGGGGATGAAGATGGCATTTCTTAGAAACGTCTGTCTTGGATTTGGAGGATGTGGAGGAGAGAGTTAATTTTGGCTTGAACTGAAGGAGGGAGGGTAGTAATTCCAATTCTGTCCATTCTCCTGAAGATATGATATAAATCTTTCCAAAAACATTAGAAAGGTTTTATATGTTAATGTTGGCTTTGCTAGATACTAACGGGCATGCTGTATAGAGATTTTTGAATCATGGGTGTTTCCCCATCTTCCATTGTAAGGTAATGTAAACTAGAAGAGAGTTACCATTTATTATCTTTTATTTTCTTTTTCTCCTAAATGCGATAGTATTTTTCTAAGCTGAAAATAAATTAGTTGCTAGGAGAAATTTGATGTAGGATGTGCACAATCTGGTAAAGAGATAGAGGACCACGCCTCTGTTAGGTCTAAGCTCTGATGGGATAGGAAAGATGGAATAGAATTAACTTGATGGAAACCTAATTTCTCTGATATTTATTGGTCCAAGGTAATTTATTTTAATGGTAGGAGAGGTGGATTGTGAAGATATTGGGAAGGCATCTTGCACCTGGCCATTAAATAAGGATGATCCAGAATAAAAATGGGCAAAAATACCCTGTCTTCTGTTCTTCTGTCAATATACTTATTATGCCAAACTTTATCTCCTTAGAATCATCAATGTACTCAAAATCCTGCTTTAGGAGGAATAATATGGATTTATCCACGTGGATTTATTGAAATCATAAAGGATTTTTGGCCTTTTGATATTTGTACCTGTAAAAAGGCTTTAATATATGTTTCTTAAAGAGAAATGCACTTTTCCAGTGAAAGAAAACCTACTCTTTTAGAAACTGATATTGCCTAATGCAGTATTCTACCAATAAGGAAAAATAATATGATCCTATAAAAATCTTGGTTGAAGTAATCACTGCAGATATATTTGATTCAAAAATGTAAAATGTATTTTCAAAGCAGCATATTGTTGGAAAGGTAGTCTGGCAAACCACTAGGGTGGGGCTGGTGAGACGAACTTCCCTTTGCAATAGTGTTATTATTCTCCATACATGTTTGGGACTTCTGTTGGTATTGCACTTAGTAAAACCTGAAATAATATGGAAATAAAACATGGATTAGCCAGAAGATCATGGGGGTGAAAACAAGGAAGGAGGAGGTAGAAGGCAGACAGAAAGACAAATTAAAAACAGTGAATGGTGAAGCTTAGTAACTGATCAAATAAGGTAGAATCCTTTCAAGGTTTGGAAATGATAGGCTGTAAACACCATGTCAATCATCTTTTCAAAACCGAGCTACAAAAGAGGTGTGAAAAATCCATTTCTTGCCTTAGAAATCCTATTTTTTCATGATTTTTTAAATAGATATATGAATCTGTGGCAAAGAAGCTGCTAAATCACAAAAATACAAGCACAATCAAAAGGCAAACCTCTTCATACATCCTTTATGTGACGTATTTTCATAAATGCATGGATACAGTCGGAAATGGTATAGATCTAAACATACTCATCAATATATAAATCAATGTAGTTTTGCAGACACAAAGAGACACACCCAGAAATGTATACTCTGGTACACATATTTATAACAGCACATAGAAGTGCAACTTCTACTTTGACACACCCACCTACACATGTATCCCCAGTCTTAGCCTTTGAGCCATACTGCATTTTGTATACGCATAAGCCAATTACACTCACCCAAAAAAAATGCACAAAAAGTTTTCAACCATTCCATAAAATTCTCATCTGAAAAAGGGCAGACCCTTTCCCTGTTTGACCCTTGTCTCCCTTTTCTCTACAGCCATTCAGAAAAGGAAAGCTAAATAAGAGTGATGCCATCAAATTACTAGGATAGGAAGTGGGTGTTTCTAAATCATAGGGAGGTCTCCCTGCTACCTAGGGAATCCCTCCATGGATTTGTATGCAAAATGCAAATAACAGAAATTGTATGTTAATTGTATCGGGTGCATATCTGCATTTGTCCATACCCATGTGTTTGTCAGATACATTGTATCCTATAAAGATAAATTTAAGATATAAATAAAATTAATTCTATAATATTTTTGGGTTTTATGATACATTTCATCTGCCCCAACCAATTTCTCTAGGTTATATTGAAATGACAAAACCTATTGACAGTGGCATTAGCCTGATTTCTAATATACCCCTTATGATTTTCAAAACACATTCTTACAATGTTGAGAGGCACTGTAGATGGCAAATAGGAATGCGGAGTTGGACAATTGTAATCATGCACTCCTGAAGCTGATACCACATTCTGTGTCTGGAGATACTGAATTGACTAGATATGCTTCTCCATGAAGCAGCATCTCCTGTATGCATGTATGTATGCAGGAGATAAGTGCGTGGATGCTCAATAGTGAACAGAATGAATGATTGAAATGGGAATCAGCGTTTCTCACTTGTAGTTGAAATTATTCTTATCTTGCTTAATATGTTTTTGGTTTCAACACATTAATTCTTAAGAGAAAGAGAGGTTTGAACTATGCCACACCCATGAAGCTGAAAGAAGGGGAGGGGTAGAAGAAAGAGGTAGATAGAAAAAGGCTGCATTTCATTCCTTTTCCACATGAGCAGCAAGGATAAGCAGGACTCATCTATCTATCTATCTGTCTGTCTATCTATCTATCTATCTATCTATCTATCTATCTATCTATCTATCTATCTATCTATCTATCTGTCATTTTTCCATGTAATATAACTGGAAAGGAAACTAGAGGACTGTTGCTGTAATCACAGGCAGATAATGCACTACCTATTAACACTAGAAATGCCAGAAATGGTGGGGGGGGGAAGGGAAGACAGGAGGATGGGAAGAAAAAAAAGCAGAGTCAACTCTGAAAGGAGGTTTTATTATTTTAGCCTATTTCAAGTCTCATTTGAAAATAACCTAATTCTGCCTCCTGCTGCAAAGATTGCAAACTCATGGGGGTATTGTTTTTATACCATTAAATGCTGAAACAGAAAGGAGGGAATGAAGAGGTGAAACAGCTTTCTCTTTGGGGGTAGAGTAGGTTGAAAAGAGGAAGCAGACACCTGATTATTACAGTAAGTGGGTTATATAGTAATAAGCCAGTAGAACTCAGCCAATTTCATTCACCATAAACCTAAATCAAACTGAGGTAGTGATGCTAGGGAACTTTTCACAACTTTTTAATTTCAGCATGCAGGTTTTTCATGGTTTTATGATTTGGCAGATTATGTGTTCCTTTTCTGATGTCTTTAAAGACTTCTAATAAATCAAATGGAAACACTAACTCTTGATTCTCCCTTTCTTTTCTCTCTCCCTTAGAAATTTTCTGAACTCCTTGGTTATTATAGGAATTGATTTTTCATAAATCACTTACTGTAACCCATCTCTTACTGCATGTATGAACATCCCAGGAGGCTTCACTGAATGCAGTTCTTCCATAATGTAAAAAGCAACAAAGATGATTAGTAGACTATGTCATTATTTTCTTGCAAGCACAACTTTTCTATCAGTATTCATTCTATAATAGCACTCATCAGAGGTTTAGGGTTTCTGATAAAATATTTAAAATAATATGTAGGCACAAGTGTGTGGGGCATACATGCAGTATTCTATTCTAAACTCAACAAATATTTGCATGCAGAAGAAAGTAATTCTTCAGATGAAGATACATTTATTTGTTATTGTTGTTCATTGGGAAATTCCTCAAATCATTTATTTATAATAAAACGAAAGCTTTTATAAAACCCGTAAAGGAAAGATTGCTTAACCAACAGCTGTCCCTCAGTGCAATGATGAGATGATGTGATTTTCCTAAAGGCAGCATTTCCAGATTATGAGTTCAGTATACATTATTTTGGCTGCAGATATATTGCATCCTTTTCAAAACATATCTTGTTTTGCTGTGATTAGTTTATGAAATATTCCTTGCTGCAGGGAACAGGAGTATGGTGTTCACAAACTGACAGACAGGTTTTGTGTCTCATACGGATGCTCTGTTGCATGTTGATGTGGTGGAAGGCTGCAAGGCTTTGCATCTCCTCTTCATGGGTAATCTCTTCCTCCTGTTAAAACCAAATTCCAAATATGTTTTGGCCAATAATTTGGAGGCATGCATTATTGCAAGACAATGCATGTCTTTAAAAAACACAAACCCACATCATTAGGAGTTTTGTTTTTCCTCTTTCCTCTTCCTGAAGAGTCATTTGTGTTATCTAAGAGTTTGGAGTATCCTATTTTGAATGTATTAAAAAAACCAAGAGGATATTCAGTTTTTCAAAGAAGGATATTGCTTTGTCTATCAGCTGTCTTCTGCATCATTCTTAAAGATGGCTGTTTTCAGGAATACAAAATAAATAAATTTTCATAATTATAAACAGTGACATTGAATAAATATAGTACGGTCATTGATCAGCATTTTAGAATGAAAAAATACACCAGTCCTTTGGAGGTTATGAAATTACATATGTCATGTGATTTCAGTGTTATGGATGGGTCAGAGAATTACTAAGGACTGCTATCATATTGGGTTTGGCATTGTATGAGAAAACATCATATCATTCAGTTTATGTTAGCAGCATTTTTACTTCTTAAGTGTGTAGCAAAAGGTTCAGCTTCTGCATTCAAAGTGCTTTAATAACCAAAGACAACTATTTTGGCTTACAAAGAGAAAATCTCATAGCTATTTTTCCCTACATTTGGCAGAACAAATGTTTATTTACTAATAAATATTAATATACATTGATAACTAAATAGCTAATGAACAGATGCCTAAGGCAACTATTTTATTCACCTAACAGGAGGGATAATTTTGATGTGATATATGGCACTAGTGTTGCAAGTAACTACTATATGCAGTCTGCTGGGTAGCTCATAAAAAGTAGCTGTTGCATATCTTAACTACTTTATTGTACCATATAATACAAGTATGTTACTCATTATATTGAAAAAGTATATAGAGTTTTTCAAAATATTGTAAATGCACTTTTTAAAACTTTTCATCAAGTTTCTGTCAATTTTCAGTGTTTTTATTGTTTTAAAAAATGAACCCCCCCCCCCCCACATATTATGTTCTTTGAATATATGTGCCACCATGGCTTTTAATACAAAATAATCACAGGTCTGAGCTCTTAGCCTTGCTTTGTGATTAAGGGGCTTCCACACCAGTTGGCCATGCTTTACAAGCACTATAAGAAAAACTGTTTCTATGCAGCTGTCCATACAGTACTCTTGTGGATGAAGAGGGAGCGAAGAAAACAAAAATAAAAGCTAAAACGACTCCCCCCAACAGCAGACACATTTGAATGGTCTGGACAGATAAAAGCTATGGAGAAAAAAAATCCAAGCCATGGAGGTCAGTACATGGGAACCATAAGAACTATAGATGTATATGAAAGTCAAAATTTTAACTTGTCATAAGATATAGAATGGGCATTTTTTTTGCTTAGTTTCCTGAATTCAAAGAAAAGTTCTTTGAAAACAATCTGTCACCCCTCTCTCTCTCTCCCTCCCTCCCTTCCTCTCCCTCTCTTTCTCTCCCCCCCTTTGGATTTTTTTCTTCTTACTCTTTCCTCAGAAAAAGTTTTCTCTAATTAATTTTGGATTAAAAGAAAAAATCCACAAATTCCTAAAATAGTGAAATTGTAATATTTAAAAAATGAATTGATTTTTGCTTTACCAAAGTACCTTCCCTTGGTTGTCCCTCCTATATTCTGCATATTATTGAGGTGTGTGGGATGTTTCCTGAAATCTAGTCTCAGGGGTGATGATCTTCAGATGAATGATGCAACTGAGGCTAACCTGGGTAGATCCTCCCTCCTGCTTTAGTACCTGGTAGATGGGAAAGGTCCATGTCCTTGCATCATCCACAGATAATACTCAGCCACCCAGAAGTGTATCCCCTTTTAATTAATGTGATGTGTGAAGTGTCCAAAGTGCCTAACTGACTTTCAGAATTCCTTGCAAGTTAGAGATGCAGCTATGGATTTTGTGAAGATACTCAGTATGTGCTTATTGTTACTGAATGACATCTGTTGAATATATTAATGAGCTCCCCATTTGTGTACTCTATTTTTATGCCAGTAAAGAGAGATTTCCGATCTACAGCCACCATTTGAAAATAGCAAAATGCTTATTCTTGTACTACATTCACCTGTTGGATTTCCACTGAGTTTGTTTTTCTGCTCATGTAATTCTTTCTTTATATGATCCTGAAATAACACTAGGATGCTTCACTCACTTCTGACTTATAAATGTACTTAATATCGTATAAACTATTCACAGTTCTCAGACTCTGGGTCACAGTAGTCTTCACTGAGATCTTTTATGAAAGAAAAAAACTCCTCAAGATGTTTTTCTTCAATATGTACAAAACATTAATTACCAGCTGTAACTCAAGTCAATCAAGAGACATTCTTGCTTGATTCAGTGAAAATGAAGGAGCAAAAGCTAATGACTGTGTGTGTGTGTTATGTGTGTGTGTGTGTGTGAGATGAATGGAGAATATGTTTAAAAAAGGGAAAAAGCAGAGGCGAGCTTGTGAAAAAGAGCTGGGCCTTCCAGTTTATACATGTCTGAGTCATTCAGGTCAGAGAATAAATAAAACATTTACCAAAGTTTGTTTTTCTTAGAATATAATTGTTCTTTATATTAAACTCAGCTAATTTATTGCATCAGCAGCAGCAAAGACAACAAAGATTCCTCTGACATAGAGACTAATAAAGACTAATACATGTAAAGTGGCGTTATCCTTTCTTTAATATTTTTATATGATAGATTGCTTGATTGGTTCCATGAATCTTCTTCCATCTTGGATAAAGACTATCAGAGGTATCCAAACTTGAAAGGTAGTTTGTGATTTAAAGAGTATTGTCCATGAGAACTGAAAATCAGCTCTGTCCTGATTTGTTTTTGCAATTATATAGACTCTTATGCCAAGTCACATACCAGTTTCACCATCCCACTGATTTCATGCATATGTGTGTGAAGATGGATGTCTGTAGAGTAAGGGTAAGGGTTTGAATTACTAGGCAGCATCTATTTTGTCTTGTAGAAATTGATATATGGATGATAAGGAGTTCTTAGTTTACTAGGCAATGTTTATGTTACTAGGTTTTTTTCTTAGATGTTGTCTGCCTCTTGCTATTATACAGACAATTCATTCACATTCACAACAATGCAACTTTTCATGAAGAAACCATAATGATTTGCTTATGTGAAAAAATAATGTTAGGGGAAATGTGGATGTAATTGTAGTTAGTGCAATAAAGGTGCTATTCCTTTTTTTTTTTTTAAAAGTAGTACTTTGTCCTCCTACTCTTCATTTGGTTTTGGATTTTGGATGTCTGTCTGTTCAGCTTCCTCTTTAAAATGTGATTTTAGTTTTAGGTAATTAGTCTCATCTTCAAATTTTTCAAATCCTTCTCGGTGTTCATTTTATTCTGGCTTCTTCCTTCCTTTGGTCCATTTTCAAACTGCTTTCTTAAAAGACTCATTTGTATTCATTGCACTAAACCAGACATGTCAAACTTGCAACGTCATGTGATGTTGCGTGATGTATTGGGACTGTTTTGCTATTGCCGGCAATGGGGTGGGCGCAGTTTCTGCGTGACGCATCTGGCCCGCGGGCCGGCAGTTGCCACCCCTGCACTAAACCTATATCCAAAAGGTTAATTTGCATACATTTCTGCTTAGAGGTACATCATCTCATCTGCCTGAGGTACTGCTGAAATCAGAAATCATATTCCAAACAGGTGTACTTTGTAGTCTCTGAGAGGTGAAGTTGGCTGAGAAATGAATTTACTATTGAATTCCTTGATTTAATATAACATAATGTCATCAACCATCACCTGCTGTTAATCTTTAGCATCTGATAGAGAGTTGCAGTCTCACAAAATGGTAGTGTAATATGAATACTGTGGTTATCCCTTGACCTAGTCCCAATAAAATTATTTTTTCTGTTGAAGGCAAAAATGTCCTGTGAAAATGAGTTTTGCAGTTAATTATATGTGTGAAGAAGTCATTCTTTTTGTCTCTCTTGCATGTAATAAGAGTGATCAGTGATTTTTAAAGGTTATTCCGCTTTATTTATTCTTATCACACTCATCATGTTTTCTACAAACAGAAAAAAACTACTTAGCTTTTCCTTAGTCATCTTTTTTTAACAAGCCTGTTCACACTTGCTTTTTAAAAATACCATTGTCAGAGCATTTTTTTCTAGATAAGATAACCATAATTGCACTACTGCTCAAAATCAGGAATTTAAACTTGTTTTCTTAATAATTTCTTTTATGTTTTTCCTTCTGTCTGATTAGCATCACTGTAGCTGAACTAATCACATCAGAACCTCCAGATTTAGTGAAGGATTTTAAGCCTTTCTTGTAATGTCTAGGCATGACCCTTGATTGAATCAATACTTTCTCTTCATAGGGATTTATGGAAGCAGTAGTGGCTGGCTTTGAAGGGTATAGACATAGCTGAAGCTGTCATCTTTCAGCTAGCTAAGAAATTCGACTTAATGATAAACACGAGCACAAAAAAGAGGGTTTGTTTTGAGGGAAACAGAAATGTGATTTTAACCTTTTTGTCTATTTCATTATCAAGCTCAAGAAGGACAAAGTGAGGCCATTGGCATGGGAATACATAAGCATACATTTAAGAATGTGATAAAATGCAGCATTTGCAACTTCATAAAATTTTAAATTTTAATCTGGTGAAATTGTAGTTGATGGCCATGTCCGGATATTGCCCATTGCATAGATAGGGGTTCAGGTGGACTCGTACTTTTGGTATTTCAGGTATTACACACCTGACCTATGTCTGCTTTCCTTAAAAAAAGGTGTGTGTATGTGTAGAACAGCAGTTCCCAACCTTTTCTATACTCCGCACCCCTAGAATGCTTCTGATACATTCTCGCACCCCTTACAAAAGTTCAAAATAATGGCACGAATTATGCATATCACTATAATTTTGAAAACCCAAGTTTTGGCACCCCCTGGAATATTGTCTCACACCCCCAGTTGGGAACCCCTGGTGTAGAATAATCAATAGCCTGCAACATCTTTTCTGCACATATTTAGAAATAAATATTTTCAATGAATATGAACAGCAGTTGATTATGGATGGTTCCAAGAGCTGTTCAATATTCTCCTTCATGACTTCATAACTCCCCTAAGGCTAAAGAGGACTTAATTATGTACAAATATGGTAGCCAAGCAAGTTTTTGATTTCCAGCGCCCTGTTTAGTTGCCTTTTACTGTATTACATAGGTACCTGGTCTTTATTTGTGTCTCCACAGTGGCCAATTACATATTTGAAGGAAGCTAGAAAATACAATATTTGAGGCTAAGTAATAGATTAAGGAAGATTGCTTTATATTACATGACTTCCTAAATTAATCTTTAGCCAGTTTCATTGAATATAAAATAAAATATCTTGAAAACTCTGTGTATATGTTATATACAGAGCACAATTGTTGATGAATGGCAATTTGAGACTAAATTTGTATGACAAAATAGTAGTCTATTTCTTCAGATGTTGGGTAGTAGATGGGAAATACATAAAATAAATAATATATAGTTTAGAACAAAATATGAAATGTGATAATGCAAATGCAGTTCACATATATTGCACAATAAGAATACTGTTCAAAGAAACCTTTATGTTGAACTAAAGGTCAACAAAAACCAATATTTTTAGTGCCTGCTCAGTTATAGGAGCACAGTGGTTAGAATGCAGTATTGCAGGCTAATACAGCTGACTGCCAGGAATTCAATCCTCACCAGCTCAAAGTTGACTCAGCTTTCCATCATTCCGAGGTTGGCAAAAGGAGAGCCCAGATTGTTGGAGGCAATATGCTTAACTCTGTAAACCGCTTAGAGAGGGCTGGCTGTAAAGCACTATGAGGTGGTATATAAGTCTAAATGCTATTGCTTGCTATTGCTATAACAAGTTTTGTGAATCCATACCGAAACACTGTACCAGGTAGATTAAAATTAACATCCATTGCTTCTTCGTATTTTTGCTTTCCAGTTTGATTTGTAACTAAATTCTGAGTGTATTAAAACTGTAATAGACAACTACCCAGGAACCAGACTTTAATTTTTGTTTTTGATAGTCTGGGGTTTTCATTGTAGTGTCAGGCTCTGAATATTCATGGTGGGAAATTTCTTTTTTTAAAAAAATAGACTCACCTCTTAACAATTTCTATTTTACTTCTTGTTTGCCAAAAACCTGCATAAAAGTATAATATTACGTTGTGATTGTGTGATCTTTCTGGAAAGTGGAGATTCATTCAGTGTAAGATTAGATTATACAACCTAGGACAAGCTATCTCTAAAACCTGACTGAACAAGTGTCAAGTCTTATTGTCATCATTTTTTAATAAATAAAAAATAATCTCAACTGTATAAATTGCTGGATTTATACATGTGTGGTGGCCTGCTGTGAGATTGAAGTCCTGTTGATTTTTGTGTGTGTGACTCTCTCTTTTCATAGAGCTTTATCTTGTATGTGCCTAATTAGGAGAGGACTACAATTGGTTTCCAGAGTTTCACTTCTAAGACAAGTTCTGAAGAGAACTGGCTCCATTTGAATTCCTCTGCTTCAGCTGCAAACAAACAGGGTTGCAGTTAGACCAGACCAGTGGTGGGATTCAAATATGTGAACAACCGGTTCTATGTGTGGATGCTGCTTCCGGAAGTCCATTCTGGGCAACAAAAAATTAGCTACCAGTTCTTCCGAAGTGGTGCGAACCGGCTGAATCCCACCACTGGACCAGACCCTATGTCAGGGCTTGTTTGATGAAGTCTACTTCATGCTTGGTGTTTCACCTAGGGACTTCTTATTTATGACTATTTATATGTGGCTTTAATCCAAACAAGGGTCTAAATGATTTGTAAAACAAGAACATAGAAATAAGAACAGTGGTAAATCAGAAATCAAAGCACAACAGCAATACTCCAATGGAAAGCTAATGATTAGTATCTTGATAAAAATGTTTATAGTAAAAGGAATTTCCTTTAGATTCAAAGAATGAAAGTTCCTTCTGCTAGAACAGATACTGGAATAACAGTAAGTAGTAGCAGGAAACTATTTGTATTCTCTATTTATTCAAGTGAAGCAATCAAAGAGTGAGTGTGAATCCCAACTGTCCTCAGAACTTCAATACCAGTTGAAATGCCTTCTGCTAGTGAACAGATGGTCCAATCATACTTCAGCCAAGTAAAGGCCTTGTGCTATCAGATGTAAGCATCTGCAAGAGAATTTCTTTTTGAGGCATAATAACAGCATTAGGAACAGAATACTGCATGTCAGTGGGCATGGTGTTAAGCTGCTCAAAATACAAGACATGGAAACTTATGGGTAAACTATAGAAATAATATGCTCTATAACACAAGATTTCATTTAATTTTGAAACTCTTCTGGTTGTTTATTAGATAAATTTAGGAAACAATTTAAAATAAATATGAGTATGTAACCAACAACTCACTGAGAATCAGGTGGCATACAAGTTTAAAAAATTATCTTATTTCAAAAACATTCATGGCTGATATTTTTTTTCAACTGAAGAGAGCCTAATAATCCTCTATGAACATTATGATTGTGATTAATATTTCCAATTATCATTTTTTCAATTAGTATTCTCTAATAGTATTATGAACAGAATACTACTGCTTGTAAGCAGTATTATGAACATTATCATATATTATCATATTATCATATTCAGAGCAGTTGTGGGATTCATATATGTGAACAACCAGTTCTCTGTGTAGATGCCACTTCCAGAAGTCCATTCTGGGCCAGGGCAACAAAAAATTAGCTACCAGTTCGGCCGAAGTGGTGCGAACTGGCTGAATTCCCACCACTGATTCAGAGACATCTCTTATTCAGAGACATGAATTTCTTCACAAGTGTATTGTTTCTTTATAAACCAGTCACCTTTTTACTGTGTTGTTTTTCTTTGAATAAATTGTCCGATCAGTTCATTTACATAATGCAAAACAGATTATATTTGCTTCCCTTCAAATCCTGTAGTTTGTTACTCTGTGCTTTGCTTATTGGTCTCCTTTACTGCAGTGCAACTGAGTACTCTTACCTGTTTTATGCCTCCTCCATTACCATGTGCAATTATGTTCCTAATATCTAGCAGTCTGTGATGTTGTCTCCTTCTTCCTTATAATTTCATTTAAAATTCTTTTGTTAAGATATATTTATTTATTTATTTAGATTTATATACCTCCCTTTCCCGAAGGACTCAGGGCGGTTTACAGGGCATTTAAAAAAGAGTCAATACAAATGTTAAAACAAATTAAAAAAGATTAAATAAAACCCTGAGAACAGTAAAAACCCCAATTAAAATTAAAATTAAAAAATTCTCAGCCTGGGCCAGAGAGCTCGAGGAGCCAGGTCTTCAGGTCCCGGCGGAATGAACAGAGGTTGGGGGCAGTCCTAAGCTCCGCAGGCAGCTGGTTCCACAGGGCAGGCGCACCCACTGAGAAGGCCCTACCCCTGGGTATTACCCGCCGGCAATCTTTAACCGGCGGCACCCTGAGAAGATCCTCCCTGTGGGAGCGCACTGGACGAAGGGAGCTTGATGCTGGCAGCAGGTGTTCCCTCAAATATCCCAGACCCTCGCCATTTAGGGCTTTATAGGTCATCACCAGCACCTTGAATCTCACCTGAAGGGCAACCGGAAGCCAATGCAGCTCACGGAGTAGAGGTGTTACATGGGAGTATCGGGAGACCCCCATCACGACTCGCGCGGCTGCATTCTGCACCAGCTGAAGCCTCCAGGTGGTCCTCAAGGACAGCCCCATATATAAGTCTTTTTTCCATTTATTCCTGCCTTTCCTACCTAGGAGGTTTTTTATATAAATCAGTGACTACATCATGGTGTAGAAATGCATTTTTCCCCCGCATGATATCATATTCCTTGCCAGATGTTCATTTCCTTTCTTGATCTTGACCACTAGTAAGTAAGTAATTGATAAGTAAGAAAGAGTGGTAATCTTTTTACCACATCCTGAGATTTGAAATTTTAGTATGGAAAGCAAGCTTCAACCACCTAAGATAGTTCCAGCATCCTAATTCCAGTATAAGATTCTCAAGGAACAAAAAAGTGGATGTACATGGAAACCAGCACCTGGAACCCAGCACACTTGTCACAATAATGTATCTAAATTGCACATAGCTGCTTTTGTCTCCCACTACCACCATGTTTTTATTCCTTGGTAGAATTTTTGTTGGCCCTGCTGGAGTTGAGAATCCTGGAGAGTTAGGATGCTTAGAACTATCTTAGGTAGTTGAAGCTTGCTTTCTACATTAAAATTTCCAATTTCACCATTCCAGTGGTGATGAACTTCCCAATTTATCTTCTCTGTCTGGTTACATATTTCCAAGAACTCATTATTGCCACTGGAATGCCATCTTCCTCCTTGGGGCCCTTCTCTTGTCTCCTGTGTTTCTGGCAATTCTCTTTTCCTTGTCCCCCTTGGAAGTCTAATCCAACTGCCTGAATGGAATGGTATCTGTATGATATTTACATGGTTCTTCAGCAAGTCTTCAAGAAAAAAAGCTCCAATGTTTTTACCTTCTCCAAGGAAATAGTAAGATAGGATTACTTTACCCTTCTGATAGGACACAAATATAGCCAAACAAACAAGCCACAAGATCATGGAGCTAAGATTATAGACAAGGGAAAAAAATGGGCAATACAAAAGTTTAATAACAGTAGCAACTATGGGAAGAAACAGGAGTGTGGAAGAAATGTGGGTGCTGTATGACCATGTCTGACCGGCTTCTTTATCTCCACCCAACCTCAGAGAGTCTAGAATAATGTGTCAGTTCTTGATGAGCTTAGAGCAGTTGAAGATGCTATAGTGATTTTTATAGAAAACAGTAGTGACAGATGCAAGGTGGCTACAAAGGTCTAAAGGCATATAGAGGGAATTTCTTCTGAAAAATAATGGTTACTCCATTTGTTGTTCCCTTGTGTAGAGTATAGACCTTAGAAACCTTAACCATGTGTCCAGAGGTATAGAAAAGGACACCTTTAGCTTAGCAGTAAAGGCCATCTTAGAAATTTAGTAGCTAAATGAAAAACAAGAGTGTAGATCTCCACAAAGAAATGTAGAGAAAATCTCCAGTGAAAAAGAGCAGAAATGAGTTTAGATGAGGTACTTCTGGCTATGCTATATTGTGCATATATATATATTAAATATATGGGATACCTTTTTTAGCTTTATTGTTGGTAAATCAATTTGCAGCAGGGAATGATCTTTATCTTCTGCCCACTGTAACTTTAATCTGTATGGATCTCACATACTTTTGAGCAAAATAAAAGCAAAGAGATTTGCAGACCAATCATACAATATTGTATGCATTTCAATTTTCAGATAGTAAAGAAGCTATCATATTATTGGATGATAATGTATTTCCCTATAATAAAAAACACCTGCGTTTCACTATAATAAATACAAATTTTGGACAGAAATAGTGCCATCCTACTTCAGTTATATTCAAAAATGTTTTTAATGCCCAATTGGGTGGGTATCAAGTATGGGATTCAGCCAGTTCGCACCACTTTGGCACCACTGGTAGCTAATTTTTTGTTGCCCAGGCCCAGAATGGACTTCCGGAAGTGGCATCCACACAGAAAACTGGTTGTTCACATATTTGAATCCCACCACTGGTGGGAATCACATTTATCAGAATGTGAAAGTTGTTATGGATTCAATCAGCTTTAAAGAATTTCCTAAAATTTGGTTTCTATTGAAGTGATAATTTCTTTCTGATCTGATTTTCATTGATTTCTTCTCCCTTTTTGTAGCGTGCTCTCTACACACATGTTTATTCTGACCAAGTTAGCAACATGCCTAATTATCCTAATTATAAGTATTCTGTGTTTCATTAGCTCCTTCTGCTATAGTGACTGTTCATTCATTTCTGGGGAGAAAATGTGGCTTCATTGATTAAAATCAGACTTCTGATGACAGATGAAAAGGAGGAGGTGTAATCAGAACAGAAAGATTATAAATTCTATTAGGAAAATATGATTAATGTGAGGATGTATGGTTTCTGCAGAAACCCTAGCCAATAAAGGTCATTCCACTTGAAATGTATAGAGCTTGCAATCTAAACAATTCCAGAAGGCAAAAGATTGGGGCTGTAATGTGCTATTAGAAAACAAAAAAAGCATTCAGCAGTTCACTAGCACAGAACATAACAAAAGCTCACCTGGTTGAAATTAACAAAGATTTTCTAGTGGAGGAAATGCTCAACATATTGATAAAATGACACAAAATTAGATTACTAATTCCTTAGGAGATGGACTAGTGAAGTGCACTGAAAGTAACAGAATGAAAACAAGTATAAAGGGTTTTATTTCATCTGGGAGATAAAAAAGTCAAATGTACTAAGCAATAGTACTAAGACTTATATAATGCTCCATAGTGTTTTGCAGCACTCTCTGGGTGATTTACAATGTCAGCATATTGCCCCCAACAATCTGGGTCTTCATTTTACTCAGCTCAGAAGAATGGAAGGCTGAGCAAACCTTGAGCCCTGTCAGGATCAAACTCCAGGCTGTGGGCAGCATTAGCCTGCAATACTGTATTCTAACTACTCTGCCACCAGGACTCCTAAGTATAAGTATAGGTTATAGGGATACCTACCTTGGTAATATACTTGTGAAAACAATCTTAGCATATTAGCTTAGTCAGCAATGTAATGTGGCTGCAAAAAAAGGTGAACATAGTTTAAGGCTACATCAACTGAAAAATATTTCAAATCATAGAAAGTAGTAATTTCTATTTAATAAATGTATAAAGGCTTAGAAATATGGGCATCATATAATTAAATATAATGCAATGCTTAAAAACAAGTCCAAATAACATCACATAGTGCTAAATATAACACAGGGAAAAGCTTCCAGTAACCCAGATAGATTATACCCTAAATGGTTAAAAGGTCAATACCTCCCTGAGCTCGGGGAAGAAATTGAGTGTTTAAAGATCGTTTAAAGATTTGTAGAACCAGAACATGGAAGTCATTACAAAGGAAAGGCAGTTCAACACAAACATACTTCTAGGTCCCATCAAATGGGTTTCCTTAAGAGAAAAGATATGAAGCATGCCTGGTCTTTCAAATCTTATGGGGCAAGCAGAAATGATGGGATAGAGGAGACCCCAAATAGCAAAGCTGTATGCCATCAAGGGTTTTATAAATGATAACTAGCAACTTGAGTTGCATCTGTAAGTTTACTGGTAACCAGTGCAGCATATGCAGTGAAATGTTATATGAGCATACTGAAATGCACCTATAACTGCTTACAGCTTATGAATGAACTTCAAGAACAGCTCCATGTAATGCTCATTGCAATACTCCATGCTGCTTTGGTTGAACACAATCCCAAGAACTTTTCTGTTTAACACACTTTAGGAAGGATTCATAGAAAAGCAATGAAGATTTTCAGAGGATCAGAAATTAAACCTTGTAAAGAGAATTTGATGGTGTTTGGTATGTTTATCCTTAAGAGAACATTGAGAAAAAAAGCACTCTGCAAACACTTGAATAGGCTATCACATAGAATAAAGACAAGATGTGCTCAGTTTCCCCCCCCCCCCCAGAAAGCAGGACAATTACATCTAATGGCATTCATTTATGCAGAGGTACACTGCAGTTGAGGACCATAAGAAAGGCTGAGCGCCAAAGAATTGAAGCCTTTGAATTATGGTGCTGGAGAAGACTCCTGCGAGTTCCTTGGACTGCATGGCGATCAAACTGGTCAGTCCTAGAGGAGATCAACCCTGACTGCTCTTTAGAAGGCCAGATCCTGAAGCTAAAACTCAAATACTTTGGCCACCTAATGAGAAGGAAGGACTCACTGGAGACGAGCCTAATTCTGGGAAAGGTTGAGGGCAATAGAAGAAGGGGTCGACAGAGAATGAGGTGGCTGGATGGAGTCATTGAAGCAGTAGGCGTGAGCTTAGATGGACTCCAGAAGATGGTAGAGGACAGGAAGGCCTGGAGGAACATTGTCCATAGGGTCGCGATGGGTCGGACACGACTTCGCAACTAACAACAACAACAACAACACTCCAGTTGAATGTTAGGAACACTTTCTAACAAAAAACACTTTATCAGAGGAGTCAATTGTCCAGAAGGTTTCCAGTTAAAGTGGAGGCTAAATAGTATCAATTTGGGGTTCTGTAATTTGGATTCCTATACTAGAAAGATTATAGATCCTTTCATACTTATACCACTAGTGAAAACATACCAATTATTGCTGTGCTTAGTCATATGTGTCTGGACACTTAAAAATCAAGAAACAGAAGCAAAAATTTACTACTACTTACTACTCAATTTCCAGGTTAACTTCCTCTCAATTAAGGATACTAAAGAGCAGAGATACAGAAATCTAGAACTGCATACAGTGCCTTACTCTTGGTTCCATTCCCAGAGCTCTTAAAGTTTGATTTTTAATGTGACAGAATGGGAAAACTATGGAAAATCATTTTATGTACTGCATTTAATGTAATGTTATTTTATTAACACAAAATAAACTTTTGCTAAGGTTTTGTCCTATCTACTGTCTTTTTGGAAAGCAATCCTAAAAGGCCAAATCTTTCTGTTCTAAGGCTGATATGGATGACAGGTGTTCATTTATATATCATCCATGAATTTACCTAATCCTCTCTTAAAGCCATCCCTACATTCATTTTAGGTTTTTAATCAAAAGACACAAGGACTCTCTAGGACCATGGTGGCGAACCTATAGCATGGATGCCACAGGTGGCATGCAGAGTCCTTTCTGTGGGCATGTGCACCATCGCCCCAGTCCTAGGCCTTCAGCTGGGTTTTATAAAACCTTTTTGCTTTAGGCTTCTGCCGCCATGTACAAAAAAAAGGTTCAATCAATCAATCAGTTTCAACTTCTCACGGGGAAAAAAAGTTCTCGCAAAGTTGGAATTCATTGATTAAACTTTTTAGTCCCACCCAGTCTGCCGTTACCATGGAAGCCACGCCCACCTAATTGACCACACCCACCCAAAGGGCCATGCCTACCTGACACCCAATGATACATAAGTGGGTTTTGGGTTGCAGTTTGGGCACTCGGTCTCTAAAAGGTTTGCCATCACTGCTCTAGGACATGGAACAAACAAAGTCTGAAATTGTGTTAATTGATACAGCCAATTAAGGTTGTGGGAATTGGTTTCAGCCCAAAGCAGTCTGGGTTTGTTTGGGGTAAATTATTTCCTCCAGGTAATCTGTTTCCCCTGTGTCATATTAACTGCTTTCTTTGCAAGGCATTGATAATAAAAATGGCATCTCACTAGCTGTGCTATCTTGAAGGCTGTTTCCATTTCAGCGCTATACCACCCAAGAATTAGAGGTGAAATCAAGGTTTTGTTTTAATAATAATTATTAAATATGTATGCCACATGATTCTACACAACTCTGTTTCTGATCACACACTGAAAATATTCTTCCTACCTTAGGTACCTTAAATAGAGAGTGCAATCTTGAAGAATTAAGTTATATAACATACTTTGCTTTTTTAAAGTTTTTTTCCCTTCACTGTCGAAGGATTCAGATGTGTTTATGTACTGAAGTGTACTTGCTGTAAACACTATCACTCAAACATTTGAGTGTGGATACTTTAACAGAATTCTCTGTAACATGTGAATGGGTTAGTATAAATAGCCTTGAACATGTAATGTTGGAAGCAAATTGTCTCCTCCCAATTTCTGAGAAAATAAAAAATATTTTTGTTTCTTTTAATGTATATTATGTGAACATATTCACTATATATGCCTTTAGTGGGTATAAAGCAAGTACTATGTTGTGATCACATCTTATTTTTATATATACATAACATATATGCTCTTTCTCTCTGTGTAAAGTGTGTGTGTGTGTGTGTGTGTGTGTGTGTGCTTCACGCTTAGTCTGAAAATACAATGGAGATATATGTATATATATCTTATTTCACTACCATTGCCATGCCATATTTTGAGTTAGTTTCACCAAAACACAATCACAATCTGTTTCCAGTTTAGTTGATATCAATTCAAGTCCACCTACATTATTAGCCTTATGTCTTCTTTCTCTATTGTGCATTGCTTCACACTAAGTGTCAAATTAGAACTGACATCACTTAAGCAAAAATGAGCCCCATTTGTGCACAGAGATCACTTACTGCATATTGGGCTGCCAGGGAACCAAAGTGAAGAAATCCTTTGAAGCAGTAGAGACTCCTAGAAGGCACAGTCAGATTAACAGGTCAAGAACAGGCACTTTTCTCATGTTGCCAAATTACCCTTCTGATTGCTGTACAACCTTTGTAAATGTCAGTTTTGAGACACCTGTGCAATCTCATGCCAATGGGTAGCATTTTGTATTTTTTTTTAAAAAAATAGCCTGAACGATACAAATAACAACTTCAGTAAGACAGTTAAAGGAAAACTTCTATTGGCATCTTATCAATATTATTTACAAGAGAAAGTAATTACATAATAGCATATTTGCCAAAATCCTGATGAGGGAAGAAAAACGTATTTGCATTCAAGTGTGATCTAGTGACATCTTGAGGATTCACTCAATTACTGTATGAAAGTATATGTATATATGTATATGTATGTGTGTGTGTGTTTATACACATACATACCGAGGGAGAGAAAGAGATTGATTTATTCCTGCCATTACGGTCTTCTTTTTTAAGTAGTTACAGGCAAATGGGAATAAAACAGGTAGACTAAAGCTTCTTCCTGTCTGTTAGTTTCTAACTGGGATTTCAACTCCACTACTTACTTCCAGATGTGGTATTCTAAGATTGTTTTGGTGAGGCAAGATAGCCATGGAGCTTTGGTAAAAGAAAAAGAGGATATGAACGAAATTGTTTTTCCCTTCAAATTATTCACAGGTTCCAAGATTGTGTCTTTGACCTGTCTTATATAAACATGTACTATAGTTTGCCACTGTCCCCCAATTTATCTTTTTAACAATAGCTTAAATCTCATAAGAAAATTGAAACCCTCCAAGCTCTCATGTGAGAAAATAATAATAATATAATAATGATGATGATGATGATGATGTTGGAAGGGACCTTGGAGGTCATCTAGTTAAGCTCATAAGAGTTAGTGAATTTACAGGAAGTTGGCTTTTTTTTTAAAAAAAACCCCCTCATTTTATTGATTTTTATTTAAGAGGCCTGTTTTAATTTAGAGTTGATACCATAGCTCCTTTGAGTGCTATGTTGTAATATGATATGAGAATCATATGTGATGTTGAATCTAGTCATGATTATTCCTGGTGGCTAAGAGACCTCATGGCATATTTAGAATACAGCATGGGTGTCAAACTCGATCGCATCACATGACATGTCGTGACATATCACGATGTTTTTTGCCTTTGTGGAGCTGGGGTGGGCATGGCCTGCATGTGACACATCCAGCTCGCGGGTCCCCAGTTTGAAACCCCTAGAATACAGTATTGCAGGTGAACTGTGCCCACAACCTGGAGTTCGATCCTAACAGAGTAACAGAATAACAGAGTTGGAAGGAACCTTGGAGGTCTTCTAGTCCAGCTCCTTGCTCAAGCAGGTAACTCTATACCATTTCAGACAGATGGTTGTCCAAGCTCTTTTTAAAAACCTCCAGTGTTGGAGCATCCACAAATTTTGAAGGCAAGTTGTTCCACTGATTAATTGTTGCAACTGTCAGGAAATTTCTCCTTAGTTCTAGGTTGGGATAAAGGATTCAGGATCAAGGATTGAGTCCCGATGGGCTCAAGGCTGACTCAGCCTTCCATCCTCCCAAGGACAGTAAAATAAGGAGCCAGTTTGTTGGGGGCAATATGCTGACATTGTAAACCACTCATAGTGTTGTTAAGCACTATAGGACAGTATATAAGTCTTAGTGCTATTGCTATTCCTTGTCTACTGTTGTCTATGGTTTTCCTCTTTTTTTCTTTCTTTACCCATTTCCTGCAATTCAGCTTGGTGTGCATATAGTTTCAAGTTTAATCCTCACACCAATCTTGTTAAATAAATAGGGTTAGTAGACGTTCAAATGTTTTTATTTCATATTGCCAACCAATGAAGCTTCAGGTCTAAGACCAAACAAGAGGCGGACAAGATAGGCCAGAATAAAAACCCTTAACAAAAAATTATGAATAATTCTAATCTTATATTAGAGAGTTCTCTTCCTTGGGAGCTGTAGTGGGCACAGGGAATACTAGAAAGGGCATGCCATGGCAAAATCACCTACAAGAGGCTGCTTTTATTGAGCAAGTTTTATAGCCCTTCAACCTCCCATCAGCCACTGAGCCATAGACCCTTTCTGACTGTTTAGTAATAGGCTGGTATTATCTGGGCTGGAGAAGGAAGCATTGCCTGAAGCAGCCATGCATTAATACATCAACTTACAAATCAATATTCTCTCTGACAAGGCTAATTCCATGGAGGCACGCTACCACCAGCTGTGCTTGGAGGGAAACCCTGGCTAGACAGGGGAAATGTCAATGAAGAGAAGTATCTGGAACCCATAGCAATTCCTGGGACCAGTGTAAGTGGTATCTGGGAACCACTATAAAGGCACATAATGAATCATGCTAACAAAAGCAGCAACCATTTTGTATTTCTGGTTTGGGCAAATTTGTATACAGTTTCCTATTTGAACTTCTCTTTCAGCATTAAGGCTTTCCTCCTCTTCATATAGTATATTCACTGTTTGCCCATTTTTCTTCATCCTTTTGCCCATTTTCTTTTCCTTCTGCTTTGAATCTCACCCTACTTTTCTGTTCCTTATCATTATTGATCTTTTGTCATTCTTATTCTTTTCCACATTAGAAAACCTCTTGTTGGCTGGCTATTTCTGAGGAAATAAGCAGACAACCAGGTCCACTCTCTGAATTCCCCCCCCCCAAAAAAAACCAACTCATCTGACATCCTTTTCTTTAACTGCTTGAGATATTTGTCTGATTTTAAGAAACCTGTATAAATGTCTGATTTTAAGAAACCTGTATAAATAGCATCTTGAAAGATAATTGTACTTTTTTCCAGTAACATGAAATATTAAAAATATAAATAAAACAGGACTGGGGAAGATTCTTTGCTGAACTCAGCATCTTTTATTTATTAGGCTTAGTGAAAACATCAGCGTTATTAGTCTGTTTATTGAGATTCAAGGTTAAACCATATGGACAGAGGCTAGTGTCCCAGCATCGTTTTCTTATATCTGCCAGCTGCAAGTTTGTATTATTTGTTTTTTCTTTGGCTTCCTTTTGTTTGGGTCTATTTGATTTGAAACATAGATATACATATTCCATTCAACTGGACATTAGAATCCTTCGTTATTAAGTTGGTTATCTTTGTGTCTTGCTGTAAAGTTGCTGTCATATTTTGTTTGTTCAGGCTTACACATGGAAGCCAGAAGGCATCCAAAGCCTGTTCGAAACAATCAGATGGAGCAATATCTTTCCTTCATGGCAGATGAAGCAATTAGCTAAAATATAATCCCAAGAGTTATTTCAGCCTTTTGGGTTTTCTTACATACTTCAATAAACAATGGCAATCCTGTTGTTACCACAAATTTAATCAACATAAGGTCCCTTCAATTACTGCCTTCTCATGGTTTGATTGAAGTTGAGATAATTGAATCAAATTCAATTCTTCAACCAGCAAGAAACAGTGGGCAGCTTTGCATGAAATAGTATCTAGAGAGAACCATCTATACTATCCACTCTTTTATTTTCACCTTTTCCATGTCATCTGAACTCAACATTGTCAACTTTATTCCACTATCCAGCATTTGAAAGCAACATTTGAAGTTGAATACTCAATATCTGTCCAGACCTTGCTTAGGTGAAACGGGTGTGTAGAAATTTGAGAAACAAATATCAAATTATTGGGGGTGGGGAGAGAATTCTTCATTATCCGCTTGACATGGTAGATTTAGATGTGTTTTTCAAACATAACAACTTTAACATGTGTGAACTTCAATTCCCAGAATTGAATTCCTATTGGGATTTGAAGTCCACAAATTCCAAAGTTACCAAATTTGAAAAACACTGATTTAGATGATAGAAGTGGAAAAGAGAACTCTAGTTGTTTATATACTTGTGCATTAAATCAACCAATAGTATAATTCTAAGTTAATAATAATGAAATCTCACTTCAATATGAATGATATTTTGGAATTATATGCATAACTAACATATTTTCTTTAAACAAAGAAAAATAATCACATGATGTAACATGACAGTTAAGGTTAGGTTTTGGTTCAAATAATTATTCTGCTCTTTGCTCTCCCATTCCTACCCACTCTTAAAATTTGTAGTGTCACCTGAAAAAAAATGAAAAAATGGAAATGGAAAAAAAAGCCTCTTTGGGAAGTTCTACAAGTTATATGGACCTTGGACTGGATTTTTATTAAAGATCTGTTCTCTTCTACATATATCACTTATACTTTTAGAACTGACTTATTGTGCTATTACAGAAGCTGTTTTATTTTCATACATTTTTATTTGTGTTCTACAAGTCATTTGATTCATTCGCCCTTTTTATGTATTTAATGTATTTAATGAAAAAAACAGAATATAAAATTAAAATAAAATAAATTATCCTGGAATTATTTTCTCCTTAAAATACCAGATTGAAAAACTGGTGCATCGATGGCTCAGAGATGGCAAAATTGTATCTGGATTTAAACCTTACCTAGCAAGCCATATCATCATATTCTTTTAGGAACCTGGGCTGAGAATGGTTAATACAAAGAGTATGTTTGTCTGTGCTTTGATTATTAAGATTTATTAAGAATAAAGGTAAAGTAAAAATACAAGAATTCCAGTCAATACTCTATTTTCAAATGCGAAGCCTATACTTAGGCAACAAGTTTGTTTTTCTTGTTCTGAGTTCAGTGTAACAGAAAAGAGTCCTGTCTGTAAAGATAGGACAGTATATCTCTTGACTGTTTTGAAAAAGGTGTCTACATGGTTTATAAATCTGAGAAGCAGTTCGCCACACACACATTGAATCATTGTATGGGTGAAAGGATCCACAGAAATGAATTCAAATAACATATCTTGTATGAAACAGTATATCAATCATATTGCAGTTGAACTGAAAATGAGAGTTTATATGATATGTTCAGATGAGATATTTGTCAACATTTTTTAAAGCAATAGTATGCATATGGTGCCTTTTTGACAATTCCTTACAATTGTTGTGATTCAGGGTCAGCCTGTGGGTTCGGCAGTTGGGTCAGACGACTCAGAGGAGGAGGAGGGGGGTGTTGAAGAGATTGCTGATGATGGCCTTGAGGCTCCGCAGAGCCCTCAGCCAGGCCCCTCCCACCTGGTCACGACGGAGACCCAGCTGTGTGAGCCTGACAGCGTGGATGAAGATGACCCACAGCTGGCCCTGTTCAAGGACGCCCGACGCAGGAGGCAGTCAATCAGGAGTAAACAGAGGAAGGCAATGGGGCACCTTGGAAGGAGGCAGAGAGAAGCCACGCCCTGAACTGTATAAAAGGGGAATGTGTGGGAGGGCTGGTTTGCTGAAGGCAACCGCTTGAATAGTTCCTGTTTCATAGCTCCTGTTTCATGGTTGGTGTCTGTTTTATGTTAATAAATTTGGCAGGCTTTATTCCAGCCTCTTGCCGTTTGTAAAGGGGTTGTCCCTGATTTTTCTGCAGGCCGGTAGCAGGCTGGTACAGAACAACAATTGTCTAGGCTGGTTGGAATGAATGGCACTTGAGATCCAAAGGGTTTGCTTACCCTGTCTTAAAAATGTGTGTGTGTGTGTGTGTGTGTTGTTTTAAATATCACGAATGTGGAAGCCCCACACTCCAGACTAGGCTTCAGATTTTTTCAGATGCAGTTAGTTATTGTACTTTAGGATCAGTAAAGTTTGTGATTCTTTTCCATTTTTCAAGTAGAAACATCATCTTGGCATGTACAATTCTGTTAGCATACTGTGACATGGTAGAGAGAGAAAAACTGCTGTCATTTTCTACCCTCGTGCCTCACACTGTTTAGCTAGGTTAAGTGAAAGTGTTCTCAGTGCTAAATTACTTCAACACCTCAAAAGGTGTGATTTTTTTTCCTGCCTCATGTGTCCATGTTCTTATACAATTGGCAGAATATTTTTCTCTTGGATTTCTCAGTTTTTCATTTCCAGTTATCTACAAGCATATAGTTTCAGCAATTGCCTGCTTTCTCATTCACGGTAGTTTCTTTGATTTACATATACTACATACCCGTAGATATGTCTGTATGGATAGTGGTATAACTAATACACTGGAGGGTGTTTCTTTTCACTATATTAATAATAACCAATTCTGCTAAGTTTAAATATAGAAATCAATATAAGACAATTTAATTTTCACCCTACATATGAAATAATTACATATGAAACAACTTTTTTATGAAGTTTGACTGTTTTTCAATATTCTGACAAATAGGGCCATGTTGTTTTCCCCACAGCTACATCAAGCTTCAGTTAAGAAATAAATAGAAAAGAAGGTAGATTTAAAAAGAGCACATGCAAGTTATATGCTTGTACTTATTATTTTTAATACCTTTTTATTTTCCCCAAGAGTGAAAACAAGCTATTCTCTTTCAACAGGATTATGAAAAACTGATTTCAATTTGGGCATTGATGCTGACATATACAATTAAAATGTATGCCTGTATTTTATTACTACTTTAGGAGATGATGGTTTTGATAAACTTCCTTTTCCTTCAGTGATACCTGATTTGTCCTGATATTGCTGCCTTACTAATTGATCCTGAATTAACATATAAAAAGAGTGCTGCTGTTCTCCCGTGATTTATATGCTTTTTGGTGAATATGGTGAGTCTACACTGGAAGTAGACATAGAATAGCTGTTCATTTCCATATATTGATCCAGACATTATCAGATAATAAATTATGTAAATTATGATACTATTGACATATTAGTAAACATGTCAACAGAGTCCCTGAGTTCTTTCCTGAACTGGGAAATTGTAATTAATCATGAATATACTTCATGAGCAGGAACAAGAAAATTTAGCAAAAACTTGCAAAAGGAAAGGAAAGAAAAATCTTATCAATATTAATTGGAGAATGGAATTAACAATGGGCAAGTAGAATAATTGATATTGGCAGAGATGTCTGGGAATAGACTAATAAATAGGAAGTTAACAGAAATTGCTGTTGATTCCCAATATGGAAGCATAAAGTATTTTAGGCACATATGTGATGAGTTTTTGTCTGAAAGAAATTATCAACTTGCTTAGGGCTGCCAACGCTCTGCAGATCTTGCCTTTTTTTTTGCACTTAAGTTCCTTAAAAATACCACAATCTCAAACAGCCATGAAACATTATTTTTAAAGACCCAAATGAATGATTCTTTAAAAGAAACTTATGATATTTCTTTATTGTTCATGATTTTTGTATGGAATACATAGATCATCAATATAAGGACCTGTCAGATGTTGCAACTGATAAGGGATGCTAAGTGTATTTCAGAACTATCACAAGAATCTCTTTTCTCATCCCCACCTATATTACCTATTTTGTTTCTCATTTCAGGTCAAAGAATTGACCCTCTTTGTTCACAACTGGACTGAATTCCTAACTTGCTTGTGTATCCTGAGTTTAGTAGTGTAAATTATGAAGAACTAGGTAGCAAAGATGGCATTTCCAGTGAATCCCTTTTAAGTGAAAAAGTCAGTCATGAGTAACTAAAGCATTTTTGCAGTGTGACATCATTGTCTGTAATTTTAATTCACCAGGTCAGTTCCCTCCATTATACTTTGTAGGCAAGGAAGTAGCATTAATTTTATTTTACTAGTTTGAAGGTAGAAGGAAATCATGATGACGGGAGTGGTTCATCTCATACATTCAAACTTCTCAGGGAGGTTCAAAAAGGAATATATTCAGTTTCTAAAAGCAGATTGATTTTGTTTTACCTCATGGCAGTTTAACCACAAGTTTTCATTGTTTTCGATATTATGTGCATGGAGATTCTGGGTAAGGTAACGTCTTCACACTTGAAGTACAGAGTTTGCAGTATGAACATTTCATCCTTTGTCCATTCTCGGCCATGGCATCAAGGGAATGATTTAGCCAAGTTTCCCTCTCTTATACAAGTTTCCCTTATAGGGTTGAAATTATGGAGAAAAATGAGAGAGATTGTGGAAGAAATACAGGATAGAATCCAGAGGATAGGATCTGATGGTTAAATAGCTGTATCTAGATGCAAATAACTAAATTGACTAATTGCATTTAGTGTTTTTGCTTTTTGTGCATTCATCATTGTTGATTCCTGCAGACAAGATCCTGCTTTCTTGGCAAGATTTTGGTAGTGGGTTGCCATTACCTGCATCTTAGGGATGAGAGAGAGAGTAACTGGCCCAAGGTCATCCAATTGGTTTTGTGCCCATGAGGAGCAGAAATCATAGTCTCCTGGACTTTAGCCTGATGCCTTAACTACTGTACAAATCTGGCTCTCTTATTAGATTTATTAAATCCAATTTAGTAAAGGACTATGAAAGTAAACATAAATCTTTGTGAAGAAGGAGATTATGTATATTTGAGCTTCCTAGGTAGACGAATGACTTCAGTGGCTCAGACAATCTATAATCAGCTTTGGTAGGATTGGCAAGAGTTGCTCTTCCTGAGTACGGAATGCCTGGCCAAAGTGATGTAGACAAATAATTAGATTGCCATAATTTATTATACATAGGGTAACATTTGAAAATGAATCAAAGGTTTTAACTAATACACAGTCCAGCTACTCCGGTAGATTTACATAGAGAAGGCAACGTTTTATCTCTTTCTTAAATAGTGTATGTGTTGCTAAAATATTCACTATCACATTCCATTCATGATACTAGACCAGGGTTTTGATACTTTGATACATTAAAAATACTAGAATAGCATTTACGTTCTACTGTGCACTTGTGCACTTGTTTTCCTTTGCATTTACTCCTGTAGTAATATTTTTAATAGTAGACATGAAGAACGTAGATTGAATTATGATTCCTTTAAGTAGGAGTTCCAGGTCTTTTTCTAACATCCTTTTGTTAATTGTGTATACCTCAACAAAAGACATACAAAAGAATTTATAGGAGTCAGAAAAGAGCTTAACTCACATTTAAATCCTGTTCAAGAAATCCTTAAATGAAATTAATACTTAAAGATGATTGCTATTTCTGAGCTTAATTTGTTGTTTTTCTGAGAAAAAAATGAGGATAAATTGGAGAATATGTTGCCTTGCACTTCTGGAAGCAAAATAGAATACAAAATCTAAGCAATAAATGATGCCATCATTATAGATTGTCAATTTCATTCAGACTTCAAAGAAATACTCTGTTAACTTATGAATATTAAACAAATAGATTTCAGGGTAATAAAGATGATAAGGAATACATTGTAGCAACCTTTAGTCTTGGATTATCCTATAAAAAGCAATAACATTAGAATAAAAGTTTGATATAACAGGAGAAGATAAAATGCAGAATAAAATCTCATCTGATATTTTAAAAGCCTTTACAAACAAAAAAATAGCT
This sequence comes from Vipera ursinii, assembly GCF_947247035.1. Taxonomy (NCBI): domain Eukaryota; kingdom Metazoa; phylum Chordata; class Lepidosauria; order Squamata; family Viperidae; genus Vipera; species Vipera ursinii. Next base: position 28,958,513 of record NC_139514.1, on the reverse strand, counting down.
CTTAAAACTATTGCAGAAAAAGAAACATTGTTTCCAATGTCTTTGGAAAGGAAATTAAAAAGACAGTGCTACCACCAAAGAGGTTCTGTCTTTTGTCATCATCACTTCATCTAAGAAGGACTGATAATGATCAGCTTATCTAAAATGTTTACGCAAATAATTTGGTACTAAGCAACTTAGAACTTTAAGTCAGAGTTGGCAGCTTGAATTATATCTAGAAATGAACCAGAAACCTTCTGAGCAAAAGATGTAATTAATGATGTGTAGTATAACTGACAGAAAATAAAGTCATAAATAGACTAAATCAGAAATGAATCAGAAAAGTATAACATGTGGTCAGAAATATTTATCACTAATTCTTTGATTCTGTGCTTCTTAACTGAACATCTTGCATCTGGAGATTTCTGCCAGAAACCAAATCACATGTTTATTCCCAAAAGTTGTTTTCACTAAATCCTCCTTTACCATGCCTTGATCAGATTGTAGTTTTCACATGAGGTTGAGAAACTCTCTCTTCAAAAATAAATAAAAGCAAAATGTTCATTCATTCTATAAATTAATAAAAAATGAAACAAACACAAAGCTATGTACAGTTTTATATATTGATTTTTCACTAATGTGGCAAGACTAATGCAACATTTTGAAGATGATGGAGCTAGATTAAATCATAGTAACATCTTTATGTTCTATTAAATAAAACACTATTTCTCTACACCAGAATATTATATTATAATTGAGTTATATGAGAACAACAATAATATGTATTAAATATCACGAAGACCAAGTGTACTAATCAAACAGGTGGTAAGAAAATAGGGGAACTCAGGTACCACACACGTTATGTAGAAAGTAAACACAGGGTCAGTCATAAAGGACTCAAATGTCTATATACCAACGCACAGAGTATGAGCAATAAACAGGGTGAACTAGAAATTCAGGTAAATGAGGGCAGATATGATATTGATACCATTATGTAAACCTGGTGGGATGAAACCCACAAATGGAACACACAGCTAGAGGGATTTAAATTATTTAAAAGAAACAGACCAAATAAAAGAGGATGTGGATTTGCTTTCTATATAAGAAATAACTACATCTCTATAGAAATAGAGCACAACAATGAAGAAAACTGTCTTGAATCCATTTGGGTCAATATAAAAGGGGGAAAAATGACATTGCCATATGTGTATACCACCCAACCAAACAGGAAATAGATAAACTTTGAACTTTGCTAGTCAGTTAACTAAGGTATGTAGGAAGTACACCACAATAGTAATGGGGGACTTTAATTACCCTGACATCACCTAGGAGACAAACTCTACACCAAGTGGAAGATCAAACAGATTCCTGACAAACCTAGCATACAACTTTGTCTCCCAAAAAGTAGAGAAGGGAACTAGGGTATTAGCCATATTGGACTTAATTCTCACTAACAGAGATGAAATGATAGAAGGTGTTGAAACCACAGGAACCTTAATTATGCAGTATTGTAATTCAACATTATGCAAGCACAAACAATAGAACACAGTCAAACTAGAGTCTTGGACTTTAAGAGAGTTAATTTCAATAAACTTAGAGAGGACTTTTGAAGGATTCCATGGATGAGAATCCTCAAGGGAAACAACTTAAGAAGTTTGCAAAATTTTGAAAAGTGAAATTATAAAGCCCAGTCTAGCACAATACCAACGAAGAAAAAAAATAACAGCTCTCAAAAACCCCAGCATGGCTGCATAAAGAACTTTTTGATAAAATGAAAGACAAAAAGGACAGATATAAAAAGTGGAAAGAGGGGCACATAACTAAGGCAGAATATCAGCAAATAGCCTAAGACTGCAAAGATGAAGTGAGGAAAGCTAAGGCTCAAAATGAACTAAGGCTTGCGACAAAAGTCCCCCCAAAAAAGCTTCTTTCAACATGTAAAAAAACAAGAAAAAAAGTTAAGGAAATGATTGTTCCATTAGTGGGAGAAAGTGGCAAGAAGGTGACAAGCAATAGGGAGAAAGCAAAACTACTTAACTCATTTTTTTGCATCCGTCTTTACACAAAGGGAAAAAACAGTCCAACCTATCAAAAACAGTACCATAAAAAACAGATTAGAAACAGAAGTTAAGATAGGCAAGAAAATGGTAAGTGAGCATCTGTACACCCTAGATGAGTTCAAATCACCAGGACCAGATGGATTACACCTGAAGGTTTTCAAGGAACTGGAAGATGTGATCTCAGAACCACTGAACTACCGTATATCTTTCAAAGATCCCAGTTTCCATTCTGTGCGCGCAGCGCCAGCAAACGTGGGAAGAAGCTTCTCCCCACCGAAGTTGCCCTGGAGGGGCGACCACTGTGAGGAGGCCTTCCTTGTGATTGCGGAAGGGCAGCAGCTCTCCGTTTGATCTGTAGCAGCTCCTCTGGCCCGAAGAAGAAGAGATTGGCCATCAATATGGCCGATCACTAAGCCGCTCCCTGCCAAAAGCCGAAATCACCTTCAAGCACAATGAAGCAATCTGGAGGATTTGGGTGAGACCTTACCTTTCTTACTTCCCTAATTACTTCTCTCTTGAAAGATTGGCGACTGCTTACTTGGGGAACTAAAACCTTAAAGCCTCAAAAAAAAAAAAAAAACCAACCCTAAATGACTAAGCTAAATAATTAAACAACCCCATTTTTACCTCTGGAATTTTTGGGCTACTAAAATGTTCTTATCTCTGTGGGGACTTTCTACCCTATTTATTGCTAAAAATGGACTAATTGGATAAAAGCCTCATATTAGTCTGGAAAAAGATTCTATATGCTATTGAGGACATCTTGTGGCGAGACCTGGTATAGGAAGTAAACCTTTTTTTATTGTGAGATCTGGCTGTAACAGATGTGTCCTTGACATTATCTCTAAAGATAAGAATTGGGAACACCTGGCAATGAATACAACCTTTAGGAATAGTGGAGGTGGACATTCACTGACTCTTATTAAAATAGCCTCCACTGAAGAACTATCTGTAAACATCAAAGAAATGGAGGATTATATTCTACCACTTGACTATAAACTTATACTTGATACAGTTTTGGCAATGACTGAACAAATGAAAGCCAGACTTAAAGACAAATCTGACAGCATAAACCCACTAAATGAAACTCTGACTTCAATCGATGAACTGACAATCCAAAAACTAACAGAAGAGGAGGAAATCAACAACAAAATAGGGGACTTTAAAGAACAACAAGTACAATTTACTGAGAGCCTTAATGCCCAAACTTCGATTTCAACTATGAAAATCTATAATTCAACAAACAACAGAAGCTGAAGAAAGCAATACTAAGATGGAGGATGCCAAAGGCCTTCAAATACATTAAGAATCTAACAAACCAAACAAAAACTATAACACCAGACATGACCTCTTACCTAAGCCAGATGGGACTGAAAGAAGAAGAAGACCAGACTGAATTAATGACAACTATACTATGCCAGACATGGATACCTGATTTCTTACAACGACAATTTAATGACTATAAAGGGCTCACTGTCTTTGAAAAATTGACAACTGGATGGTCTCCCTGGATTCAAACAACGTGTGTAGGAAGAAAGGGAGACACATTTGAGAAGTTAAAGGCAATGATATGCAAGCCTGCCTGGCACAAAAAGAAACCTAGAGTTAGTTTTTAAAAATGGGGTTTTTTAATGTTGGGATTTGTAATAATAAAGCTTAAAATTCCTTTTAATGGGCAAAGGGGAACTGTTAAAAGATATAAACTGATTTTATATTTAGGACCTAGATTTTTAAGGGAATGAAAATTAGCTACTAGAGCATAACTTTGAATTATATTATAGAACGTGGAATGACACAAGAAAATATACCTTGCTAATTATTGATAATTACAAAGATGATAGAATATGTTTTTGAACTATAACAAGAATGCACTTAAATGAACAATGTATGTATTTCAGATATGATAACTATTGTATAATGAAATATGGGAAATGTGGGTTACCCAAAAATTAAGTTTCTTAGATTGTTGTTGTTGTTAGCTGCGAAGTCGTGTCCGACTCATCGCGACCCTATGGACAACATTCCTCCAGGCCTTCCTGTCTTCTACCATCTTCTGGAGTCCATTTAAGCTCACGCCTACTGCTTCAGTGACTCCATCCAGCCACCTCATTCTCTGTCGTCCCCTTTCTTAGATACCATAGGCTAATTTGGAGCACTGTATTGAAATTAGATAAAACTTAAAAACAGGATGTGGATAAGTATCTGTGAAAATGTGTTGATAATTGTTCTAATCGACTCTGTCACAACCAGAAATGTATTAATTTGATTTTGATATTATGATTAAGGGAATTGGAGATGGAATTTTTGTTGATCTATCCTGACCTATGTACAAAAAGATTTTGTTATTGGACTTTTGATTATCCAATCACCACATTGCTTCATAAATATTTTGGATGTAAAATTAGAAAATTAATAAAACTTGGTGTGTTTTTTTTAAAAAAAATAATCCTGGAGCACTGGGGAACTACCAGAGGACTGGAAAAGAGCTGATGTAGTTTCCATCTTTAAAAAAAGAAAAAAAATGGATCCAGGAAACTACAGACCTATTAGCCTGACCTCAATATCTGGGAAGATTCTGGAAAAGATAAGCAAGCAACAAATCAGTGAACACCTAGAGCAGACATGTCAAACTCGCAATGTCACATGATGTCGCGCAACGTATCGGGATGATTTTGCCATTGCCGGCAATGAGGTGGGCGCGGCTTCCACATGATGCATCTGGCCCACAGGCCAGCAGTTTGACACCCCTGACCTAGAGGCAAACAAAGTCATTACCAAAAGCCAACATAGGTTTGTCAAAAAAAAAAAAGCATCATGCCAGACAAATCTTATTGCATTCTTTGAGCAGGTGACAAAATTAGTGGACCAGAGGAATGCTGTGGATATAATTTACTTGGACTTTAGTAAGGCATTTGATAAAGTAGACCACAACCTACTACTTGATAAGATAGAAAAATGTGGATTAGACAGCATCACCACCAGATGGATTTGTAGCTGACTGACCGGCTGTACTCAATGTATGGTCCTCAATGGAACTGCATTTACATGGAGGAAAGTGGGTGTAGTGGGGTGCCCCAGGGCACTGTTCTGGACCCAGTGCTCTTCAACATCTTCATCAATGATTTGGATGAGGGGATAGATGGAAAACTCATCAGATTTGCAGATGACACCAAGCTGGCAGGAATAGCCAACACTCCAGAAGATAGGCTTAAGATACAGGAGGATCTTGACAGACTTGAACATTGGGTGCCATCTAATAAAATGAAATTCAGTGGTGAAAAAAGTAAGGTTCTACATTTAGGCAAGAAAAACCAAATGTACAGGTATAGTATAGGGTGTTACCTTGCTCAATAGTAGTAACTGTGAGAAGGATCTCGGAGTCCTAGTTGACAAACACGTAAATATGAGCCAACTTTAATTCTTGCAAGTATGTGATGGAGAGAAAAGTCCAAAACATATTGGCTTAGACCTAATTTCACAAACTAAGATACTCAAATCCACTTCAAACAATTGTTGGTTAAAATCATGGCTATATTCTTTCTAATCCAACTGGGCTGATTTGAATTTTATTTGCTTCACTCTCTTCTATTCGATCTGATCTTTTGTTCACAACATTCTGTAAGATGAATCTAATTCAGATCTAAGAGGACTTGTCATGGTTACATGATTTTTGCTCACAGAGCATAAAAATGGGATCAAGTTTACATATAGCACTTGCGTGAAGCTGATTAATTTCATGGAGTGGTTAGATTTTTCCATTGAAGATAGGAGTCATCACTCAATGGGACTATTGCAGCAAAAAAAAAGCTAGAAAAAAAGATTGTTTGGGAGATTAATATAATTTTTATTAAGGTTACATATTTCAGTCTGAAGTTTATACATTTCCTGTTTGCTGTGTTCTAACATTTAGACAACAGCTATTTGAAGAAAACCATCTCTAAAATTTACAATCTTTGCCTTAATGGTTAAGCATTACTGGTTTTCCCTCTAAGGTCACAGGAATGAACAACATTTTTCTTGCAAGTTATGTATACATTTAGTATACATGATTAAGTACAACTATGTAGGTAATTGCTTTCTAGTTTGAATAAATAAAAAGGTTTCCACTAAAGATATTCTATCTATCTATCTATCTATCTATCTATCTATCTATCTATCTATCTATCTATCTATCTATCTATCCATTCATTCATTTATCTATCTATTTATTTAGGCAAATATTTGTTCCAGCTAAATATGTAAGAAAATGTAATTCAAAGTGTCTTTTGTATATTTGTAACTATTAAAGGAACTGGAGGATTATGGAATCTCTCCTTCCCTCTTTCTTATAGAAAAGTATTTTTAAGCTGTTGTAATTTTATTAATCAGAGAGAGGAGAAAAATAAAACACGGGTACACATACACACAAACAAAATCTGACATTTTAAAAATAATGTTCTGCTAATGGAGCATGGGAGACAGTGTGTGTGTGTGTGTGTATGTTAGGGGTTGGGTGGTTAGAATATACACTTCTTTCACATGTCCAGTGCAAGTGTTAAGAGAGACGACAGCAAGGAACTCAAAGGTGCTAAAGAAGGAAAACTGGGACATCCATCAAGGCAAAGCTGCAAGGGAAGAGGAAGTTGTATAGTACAGAAGTCAGATCTCCCATCAATCAAGAGCCCAAGGGATCATTCAAGCATGGCTGGAGAAAACCACCAATGTCCCCTTCTTCTTCTGCCAACTGATGTGTCGTCGTTCATCAAAGAGCATCTTTTCGTTTCGCACCACCAGAATTTGGGAATGGTTCCAGTTTGGAAGTTCAGTGGGAATATGGGACAAAATTTGGCCTGGAGGTAGTATCCCACTGCGATGAGCCAAAGCAACTTGACTTTTCTACTCTACAGCCTATGTCAACTGCTCCACAGCTTGCTTGCTTGCTGTCTCTCTCTCTCTCTTTCACACACACACACATACATACATATCCCCGTGCACCAAATAGCTACCTCCTTCCAGCAAAGGCCAGGGAAAGGAAACAGAAAGGGCACAGAAATAGAATCATGCAGAGGAACTGGGAAACACCATATTACAAAGCCTGATAAACCGAGAGATCTAAATTTCTCACAGACACTATTTATGATGAGGATGAGGTGTTACTTGCTCTGGCAGAACAGCTGGGAACTTTTACAGCTTTGGTCGGGGGACCCGAATATGTCCACTGCTTGCTGCCCCCACTCGAAAGCCTCGCTACAGTGGAAGAGACGGTGGTGCGGGACAAGGCCGTGGAGTCCTTAAGGGCAACCTCCAATGAACATTCTCCAGCCGACCTTGAGGCTCACTTTGTGCCCCTGGTGAAGCGCCTGGCGGGGGGCGACTGGTTCACCTCTCGCACCTCTGCTTGTGGCCTATTCAGCATCTGTTATCCCTGAGTTTCCAGCTCAGTTAAAGCTGACCTCCATCAATATTTCTGAAATTTGTGTTCAGACAATACGCCAATGGTGAGGCGAGCCGCAGCCTCCAAACTGGGCGAATTTGCCAAGGTCTTGGAGCTGGAATATGTCAAAAGCGAGATCATTCCCATGTTTGCGAACCTGGCGTCTGACGAGCAGGACTCTGTGCGCTTGTTGGCTGTGGAGGCCTGTGTTAATATTGCTCAGCTCCTGCTTCAGGAGGACTTGGAGTCCTTGGTGATGCCGACGTTACGACAAGCCGCCGAGGACAAATCTTGGCGAGTCCGTTACATGGTGGCTGAGAAATTCACAGAGCTCCAGAAAGCTGTTGGGCCAGAAATCACAAAAAACGACTTGGTCCCAGCCTTCCAGAATCTCATGAAAGACTGTGAAGCTGAAGTGCGAGCTGCAGCCTCCAGCAAAGTCAAAGAATTCTGTGAAAATTTGTCTCCTGATTGTCATGAAAATATCATCATGACTCAGATTTTACCCTGTATCAAGGAACTAGTATCAGATGCCAATCAACACGTGAAATCAGCTTTGGCATCCGTGATCATGGGATTGTTGTAATTAATAAAAAAGATTGGATTGCTCAAACAACCTATCTTATCCACTTTTAAAATAATGTTCAAAACTATTGGCTTCTGTTAATAAGCCCCTTCTATCCCTGAAATCTATTCCAGAATTTTTCCTTAAGAAAATATTTAAAATGAAAAAGATGGAGTACTAGCTTAATGTTTTTTGGTTGAAGAATCCTAGCACTACTAAAGAAGGCAGTGACCTAGCCATTTTCACATTGTTACCAATAAAACTATACAGAAATAGCACATGAAATCACATGTCAGGTTTGACTTGAAGGAATCTACAGTTTTGTTTTAAACATTCCAACTGATGGTGGGTTCTTGTATGTTTGAATAAGTTTTAAATTTATGGAAATGTTTCTTTGTATCTTGAAATAATGTTCAAAAGGGACTCCCATTTCTGTTCAGGTTGATCAGAGTTGTTCTACACTGCTAATATGCAGAAGAAACTTATGGGATATATTTGTGTAGGTTATGATGTCCAAGACTATCTCAAGCATGGACATTACACATATAAATAAGTTCTTGTTCCATCATTTCCATTAGTTTGTGCTTGGCATGGAATAAAAAAGAACCACAAGCCTGTAGCTGCTTAATAAGGTGAAAAAGTACTATAAATGTTGTACAGCATACCTGCACAAATTGGGTTCCCTATACAATACTTTTAAAGAATGTTGATATAGAAATACTACTTAAGGTATGCATTGGTTATTGTGAGACTGTTAGTAATTTATATTCTACAGCATAATAGCAACCCAGATTAAATGGTAATATGTATCAAAATTATTTGCTTATAGAACATGGAGCATATGAGACATTTATACTTCAGTTATTTGGGCATTAGCAATGTAACATTTGTACATTTGTGAACTTTGTATTTTTTCAAGAAAAAAGAACACTACCTCACTCTTTTATGCTACTGTATTATTGTGTCCTTTGCAATGTGTTATGCAAATATCATAACTATATTGCTTGGTGGAGGCATTTTGAATTAATTGTTAATTAATTGTTTTCCCTTTCTTTCATTTCCCCTTCATTTCAAAGGTTGAAAAAAATGATGACATTGACCAAAAAATTGAACAAGATGGCATCAAACCAGAAGATAAAGCTCATAAGGCAGCCATCAAAATTCAGGCTAGCTTCCGTGGACACATAACAAGGAAAAAGCTCAAGGGAGAGAAGAAGGGAGATGCCCCAGTTACTGATGTTGAAGGTGGAGAGAAGAAGGAAGAGCTCCTTGCCAATGGTCTGGCAGATGGCAAAACTGCTATTACAGAAGTTGCTCCAGCTGAGAATGCCCTACCTGGAGTTGAAAGCAAAGGGGAAAGCACCCCAGCAGATGAGAAGCAGGCAGATGGCATTGCCAATAGTGGCTCAGAGCAACCTGTCCCAAAGGCCACTACTCCTGCTACTCCATTGGAGGAAAAGGCTGCTCTTGCTGCCACTGAAAGTGCCACTAAAGCTTCCACTGATAATTCACCATCCTTGAAGGCTGATGAAGCCCAAGTCAAGGAGGAACCCAAACAAGCCGACGTGCCTGCCACTGCCACCACTGCCGTCTCCCCTAGTGCTGCAGAAGATGCTACTGCCAAGGCAACAGCGCAACCCCAAACAGACACGGCAGTGAGTAGCCAAAATGAAGAGAAAACAGGTATGCTATAACAGCATGTGGGTAAGCTGTTTTATAATACAGATGAGCAAATGAGGAATTAACCCATAATTTGGTTGTTTATGAGATTAATGCAGAATAAAATAGGTGGTCATATCCCAAAGTGGAACCTGAATGGTAAGCTTCATGGTAAGAATATATAATCAAAAATCCTTGTGATAACATCAAGGTCAAGGGTAGGTACCTAGTGAAATATTAATCAGTAAATTTATCTGAACAGCAAGATTTGAAATAGCTGTTAATCTGGGGTAGAAATAACATTTATCCAAAAGAGTAAATTATTATTTCAAGTCTACAGAGAGAACAATAGAGTAGTCTCTTGCCTTTTTAGTCGGAAATTTAATGCCAAGATAGATTTATATACATGCACTGTATCTATGTTTGATTTGTGTAAATAATATTAGCTATTGAATTTAGGGGAACACATATTCTAAATGCTGATAACCATTAAAAGACTAAAGTAGGATCAGTAGCCAAGCTGGATGGTTTTGGGATTAATTCCAAATGATTTCAGTAGATTTAGAATTCCAGTGTGAAATCACTGTGAAAGTGATTTTGAATCACTTTCTTTCAAATTGGTCTTTAAATCTCATGATAAATCAATGTCTCCTCTGGCTGACTATACAAGGACATAGTGGTTGAATGAATAATAAACTTTGCAGTTCTAGCTGCCAAAAGCAATTTACTGTGAGCAGAAACTGGAATGAGGATGGCAGGAGAGATGCATAAGGAATTTGGAATTAGTAAACTTGGAAACCTGTTTTCTTGGAATACGTATCATTTAGTTCAGTGACCGTGTGACAGAATAAATGGACTCTGGATTATAGCCCATTGGGAAACATGCTACCAAATTATGACAACCTTTCCACAACCCTGTCTTTGTGATTTTATTGTTCCCTCCTATAGTTTGACTTGGCAACTCGATGGTTTTAGACTTCTGGATGACTATTGCCTGGATCCAACAACAGAACCCACACAGAATAAAACAAAATTTCTAGGAAAATTTATTTATTATGCAGGGAATAGCACACATTACAGACACTATTAAGATAAATGCAGAGATTTTAGAGTTTAATTTTTAAAAAGTTTTCTTGTTCAGGTTATTTCCACAAGTTTCTCAAAACTTCAAGCAATCATTCAGGAACAATTTATTAAGTTTTATGTGATACTTTCTGTTTCTTTCATTATACTGTTTAATATAGAACACATGGATTGGTAGGATCAAAATGGGAGGGGGTGTTGCTAAGTAGGAAGAAAGTAGGAATAAGACAGATGTATATCTGTATTTGCAATTTTGTAGACTAAAAATAGAAGCTAATGAATTGTGATTTTCAGGAGAAATAAACAAATGAAGAAAGAACATTACATAAATATTATACAATTGAGAAAATTGACTTGAAACAATAAAAGGAATATGATACAAATATTCCTTGAGGAAAGGATGTGAATGTAAGGAAACCTAAGTATTAGATAAATGAGGCAACCCAGAGAATCAAGTGATACTGGGGTCACAAGAAAGAAATGACAAGTTAGAAGAATTAATCATTAGGTTGTACCAGAAATAATGCATCAGTACAAATTTACTGAATCAATCATTAAAGACTTCAGGTGATAATGAGCTACAATTATAGTGAAAACATATGTCAGTGAAACAAGGACACTAACTTCACAATCGATACAAAATCTACGAGTGGCACAAAGAGCCATGGAAAGTACATGCTCAGCATCAAAAGACAAGATAGAAAGATCTGCACATGGATTAGAGAACAAACAAAAATATACGAAACTATCAAAAAGAGTGAAAGAATTGAAATGGAAATGGGCCGGTCACATAGTAAGAAGATGTCAGGTGGACTAAGGCAATTATAGAATGGATCCCACTTGATAAAAAATGTTCACAAAAGAGACTTAAAACAAGATGGATCAAGTATTGCGGGCCCAACTGGCAAAGATAAGCTCAAGACAGTATTGATTGGAAACATGCAGAAGAGGCCTTCATCCTGCAGTGGATAGACAATGGCTAAAATGATGTTGATTAATAATAGTGAATATATACAGTATAAAATTAAATTATTAAATTTAATAATAATAATAATAATAATAATAATAATAATAATAATAATAATAATAATAATAATTCACACAAATATGAGCTTACTTGCTTGGTCCCAGACACGAGACAAATCTTATTTCCTGTTTCAGCCTAGGCCAAGGCCATCTACAGGCAGTAGCCACAGCAGTGGCAGCTCATATTTGTGTAAATTTTTTTGGCTTGCTAACAAAGAATAATGGGAGACCGATATGATCATTTCAAACTTATTTGTTCTCATCAGTCAGCCATACCCTTCTGAGATTCGAACCTGTGCCGACTGCGTCTTAAGCAGTTGAAATGATCATATCGGTCTCTGTAAACTCTATGGATACATGAACTATTGTCCTTCCTTCCATCCCTTCCTAAAGCATTTTCCCCAACAACAGCAAAAATGTTTTTTTTAAAAAACAATATTTTCCTTAATTTCTATTAAGTGGCAGCATGTAGTGTCCTGATAATATTTTCCTTAATTTCCACTACATGACAGCATGTAGTCTCAGATTAGCCAAGCTATGCACCAAATTTTAAACTAGTGACAAACTTCCTGTCAACTTTGTCAAAATGTCTTCATTCAACAGCAGGTTCAAACTTCATATGGATGTATACTAGGTTTTTTTCCTTATTTCTTACATATTATTTTTTATGCTTTCCAGCCTTTGAGGTCCAAAACCTATTCTATCTACCTTCCTAACCATTTAGTAATTTGACTTCAGCTGGTAAACAGAAAGGCAGGGCTCATTTATTGCAATTTTAAACTGGAAAGCAAAAGTTTTATTAATTTAAATAATTTATATGACCATCTATCTCACCACAATGACCCTGAGTGACATACAGGACTTAAAACAACAACTACACATCTGTATATAACATAAAAATTCTAAGATTAAAAAAATCCAGTAAAAAAACATAAAGAGTTTCAATATCAGAGTTCACCTAACTACCCAGGACAATGCCAAGGGAAACAGGCAGGTCTTCAGTGCCTTGCAAAAGGCTAAGAGAATTTCAGCCACCCAGATTCAAGATGGATGCTATTCCATAGGGCAGATGCTGCCACAGAGAAGACATGACCTTTGGATCCAACAGGATGGTACTGTTTGAAAAAAGGGACTCAGAATATGTACTTCTTCCTACATTTTGAGGGACACAGTGGAAAAGAAGTAGTTCTGCAAGTATTTTCTATTGATTCTTGAATATTAGCTTTATTGAGGGAGCCACTGGGGCTCTCCTTGCTGTGATCTCCAACAGAGTATCCTTGTCCATTGTTCCACAGATAGTCAGGCTCTTTCTTCCATGCTTCTGAATTTTGTAGAACTCTGTAGAACTCTTATCTTTTTTGGTACTCCTGTCTCATTATTAGTTTTTTGTCTTATCTCTTCCCCTGCAGAAGGATAAAATTTTATGGTAGTTTAGTAGATAATACATAAACATTACAAAAATGTGGGCCTCACATTGCTATATGTACACTTCCTGTGGGTGAATACACAATCCCCACAATCTCCAAATTACTTCCACCAAGGATAAAACTAGAACTTTTGTCTAAATCGAAATTGACACGTAATGATTACCTGTTGAAGTTAATGAAAAATGAAATGTTGCCTTCCCATCAGTACCCTGAGATTCAAGGTACTGGTAATGGTGTTTAAGGCCCTACCTGGCATGGGTCCGGAGTACCTTAGGGAGCACCTGCTGCCGGCATCAACTTCCCTCCGCCCTGTGCGCTCCCACAGAGAGGGTCTCCTCAGGGTGCCACCAATCAGAGAATGTTGATTGGTGTCCCCCAGGGGGAGGTCCTTCTCTGTGGGCGCCCCGGAGCTATGGAATCGGTTGCCGGTTGAGCTCCGGATGGCGCCCGACCTTTGCTCCTTCCGTTGCGATCTGAAGACACTCTTATTTGAATAAGCCGGCCTGGCCTGATGGGGTATGGGTTGGGTTTTTATGGTCATTTTTAATATCTGTATTTACTGTTTTTAGTTGGGCATATGTTTAATTTTCTTTTAACTTTTGTATTTTTGTATTTTTTATATATCTGCCCTGTTCACCACCCTGAGTCCTTCGGGAGAAGGGCGGTATATAAATATTATTATTATTATTATTATTATTATTATTATTATTATTATTATTATTATTATTATTATTATTATTATTATAGATATTGTGCTTTTAGTTGAGGTTTCTGATTTGGTATAAAAGGATGTTCCCTCCCTTTCATGTCCCACATAGTTTCTGGTGCATTAAAGGATTAGTGTAGGATCAAGGAAGAAAGAGGTAGAGGCACCAGAAGGCAAAATAGAGAACTAGGTATGGCATCTTGTTAATATTGAAAAATGCACCTGAATATTCAAAGCAAATCACTTAGAAGAACTCATTTTTGAATGCTGGTAACATATTTAGAAAGAGAAATTTCAGTTTTATTCATTCTCTTCACAATTCTTTCTGTTTATTTTCTACAACGTGAGTCCTTTTCCTTTAGCTCAATGACTCGAGTTCACTTTATAAACTGATCCTACATTGCTGTAAAAGGGACAACGAAATAAAAGTGCAAACATTTGAAGTGGAAAAAAATGGAACAGGTTTTTGTCGAAATTCATGGATATTCTTCAAAAGGTTCTGACTCTTATTGTAAAAACAGTACACAATATTGTCTCGTGTCACTGAGTAAAAGCTGTCAATGTAATTGGTAGTGGAAAGCTGCCAATAAATAAATGAATTCAATGGCTACAAGCCAGTAACATTGGCTAGCTACTAAGACGGCTATTACTATTACAAAAAGTTTTTTTCTTGCAGTGTTTCTGCAGTTACCTCAGTTTTCTAATCCAAGAATGTGATCTCATCAGTGACATTGACTAACATATGAGCTCCCTCCTTTTCTTTGTCCTTTGAGAAACATTATATTTCATGAAAAGGGATAAATTGAAGGATATATCCATTCAATGAGATGACAGCAAAATGGCAAAATTACGTATATATTTTGGTTTCTCTCTTCTCTTATTTTCTATGTTCTATCTTTTAAGGGTTTTTTCCCCTGAGGATTTTTACATTAATCAGTTTAATGATTTTTCAGTCAGTGGTCACAGAATATGAATATTCAGTTTTTGTTGGAAAACATGATATAAGAAAAATATGTTAGAATGAATGAAAAGATATTAGGAAGGACTTGAAGCAAGATGGAAATATGGAACAAAACCCTTTGGGACACTTCCTTTAGCACAACCGCAGAGAATACTGCACAGGATCTATTGAAATGAAACTAATATATTACGTTCTGTTAAGCTTGGGTAATGTGTAGCCTTTGGCTTGATTTCATTTGGAGCTTAGACTATCTTCAGAAATTTTCTAGAAGCAGTTTACCTATTTTAGCAAAAAATAATAGATAATAATAGATAAATAGGTATATATAAAGAGAAAGATAGGGACAATAAAACAGGAGAAAAAGTGAACCGAAGAGAGAAAATGTTAGAAGGATGTCACCATGGCCATCTTTACTTCAGCCCTAAACCCAGTGGTGGGATTCAGCCAGTTTGCACCAGTTCGGCAGAACCGGTAGCTTTTTATTGCCCAGGCCCAGAATGGACTTCCGGAAGCAGCAACCACACAGAGAACCATTTGTTCACATATTTAAATCCCATCACTGCCTAAACCCTACAAGGCCCTTAGTTCCAGCAGATTATTCTCAAAGAAGTATAGCTCTTGAAGGGAAGGGGTGATTTTCAATGACTTATTTTGACTTTTGTTTTGTAAAGAGGTTTGATATTTTTGAAGATAAGAGGACAGATACTTATCTTTAGAAAAACTTAAAGCATTTATCTTGAGTGGGAAGCTTCCCACACATTCGGTAATAGCAGAATCCTATGCACATATGTTTTATTTTGCAGGTCTAGTAGTCTATGAATCACATTGATTTTCCTACCAGTTTCATAGACAAACAATTTCCACAGATTCTTTCCAAAATGTTCATTGGAAAATAAGGAAAAAAATAACATTTAAGTATTTCATGCACATATAAAATGGTTTCCAGGCAGCATTTTTGCTGTGTAAAAATGTAAACAAAAATCTGCACCCTACAAATTTAGATAACATGACCTTTATGTCATGTTATCTTTGTATGAGAAAGCTTCATTTTAGAGCTGCTATCACACTGGAGAAATTTAGCACTCTTTTCAATTTCACTCCAATTTAATCCAGAAATATTTGCAGGGATTACTTTTAAGGGACTGGAGGCTAAAACATATGGGACTGGAGGCTAAAACATAAAGAACTGTTGCTGGAATTGGGTATGCCTAGTTTAATGAAGAGAAGGACTACAGGTGACATGATAGTTCCAATAGCTCAGGTTGCCACAAAGAAGAGGGAGTGAAGCTATTCTCCAAAGCACCTGAGGGCAGGACAAGAAGCAATGGATGAAAACTAATCAAGGAGAGAACTAAGAATAAATTTCCTGACAGTTAAAAAAAAATAATCAGTGGAACAACTTGTCACCAGAAGTTGTGAATGTCCAACACTGGAAGGTTTTAATAAGAGACTGGACAAGAATCTTTAACAAAAGATTGGCTACCCATTCATGTGATTTCCTGCCTGAGCAGGGGTTGGACCAGAAGACCTCCAACGTTCCTTCCAACTCTGTTATTTTATTCTATTCTATTCTGTTCTGTTCTGTTCTGCTGTACTCTACTCTACTCTACTCTACTCTACTCTACTCTACTCTACTCTACTCTACTCTACTCTACTCTACTCTGTAAGCAAACAGTTTCCCTTCTGGCAGCACTACAAGGATTAAATATAATGTGCAATCTGTCTGTACATAATTTTCTTTTTCATAAGCTTTGGGTTGCACATCAGTCTATAATTAAATCCTTGTATGTATTTCTTCAGTTTGGTGTGACTCTTAATCTTTTCTTATTCTCTTGTTTTTTGAATGCATACTAGTTTTAGTGAATGTTTAACTAGCAATATCTGTCTCTTAAAATGGTATTATTATATTTAATATGAAATGTTGAAAAAGTTATAAAGATTCAGTGTACTGTACACATTACAGGATAATGTAGCAGTTAAGATGTTGGACTAGGATGAAAGAAATTCAGAGATTAAATCTCCCTCAGCCATACATGACAGTGTATCAATCACTACTTCTCACTCCAGGCTGCTTTGCAGGAAAAAAAATTGGAGAAGGAAACACTGTGCCTTGTTCTCTAGAATAAAACTATGATATTTAGAAATAAATGAATGTATATTTGTGATGCTTCATACATAAGTTTCATTAGCGCTAAGTCCACCTCTCCATTATGATTTTCTCCCCTACAACCCATTGTACTGCTTGTTAAGGAGAAATAGTGTAGTTATGTCTCTTATCAGTAAATGAAATAAATGAAAACTGTTTCCTGCCTGATATTAGTGATGAAGGGCTCAGTCAATAGAACCAACTAAATTAAAATTAAAATTTTCATGAAATCCATGTCTTGCCCCTTTTAGATTTGTCAAAATGAGCCAGACTTGGTTTGTAATGCCTTTTGTTGACATCCATGGATGTTTACTTCCATCAGTTGACCCCAATAAAATGTGATGTTTATTATGGAATTGTTGCCTAATGACCATTATATTATCTTTTAAGTATAAGGGTTGTTATTTTTACTTTGTCAATATTTTAATGGATATTTAACCATTGGAAGCCTCCTCTATTCAGACACAGGAATATTTATATTTATTTACCATTTTTTGTTTAAATTATTTGAATAGTATTTTAATACTGATAATATTTTATATTGAGCTTTACATGACAGTCTGAATGAATAAATATTGCTATGAATAGTCTACTAGTAGTAGCAGCTTGTCATGCTACATGGGTTCTGATCATATTTATTCAAAAGTAACTTTATTCTCTGAGATTAATGAGACTCCTTAATATGTGTACTTATAGATATGTTAATTGGTAAAATAAATTCATTTAATTCATCATTAAAATGACTTGATCACAATTTGTACAAAAGTTCTGTTATCAAGGGACTTCTTCATAGTTACTTAAAAGCCAGCTCACGCCTGCTGTAAGTGACCAGACTGAGCACAAAGATGAATTAAACTAAACAAAAAACAGTGAATAATTCTTTCTTCCACATTGCTGGCTAAGAGCTAGACTGATAGTGATTGTTTTTTAATTTCATCCTGGGGGATCGTCATTTAAATTGCAACCCAATGAAGGTCCACTTTTAAACATGCTTATCTCTTGATCAAAAATCTTTAAGAGATTAAAATCTTTAAGGGAACTCTTTTTGGCAGATCCTAAGCATTGGCTAGAGTTACTAAAATGAAATAAGTTCAGAAAAGCAAGGGATATCTTGTAGTGATATTCAGGTCATTTGATCTAAAGGAATCTGTGTTGTGTCAGGTATAGAAACTGTTTTGTGCACTATACATGCTCGTACGTATGATATGTAAGCCTTTTTCATATAACTTCCAAATCTATGGATTCTGGAGCAGTGGCATAGCATGGGTTGTCAGCACCCGGGGCAAGGCAAGTAATTTGCGCCCCCTAACCCGTGGATTTTAGCACTCGAGTCTCTTCCACTAGCTCAGGAATTCTGGGAGTTGAAGTCCATGAGTCATAAAAGAGCCAAGGTTACCTACCCCTGAGTTAGGTTCAAGGCAAAAAAGGGTCTCTGGAGAAGAGGGAAAATGCTAGTTTAAAACTGAAACAAGGCAACTTTAAGGTGCCTCAGCTGTGATTTAGGATGAGACAAAGAGAGGACATGGTGTTGAAAATGGTTAATGGGGCATGTTTGTTCCACTCTTAGTGGATGTCAAGATAAACCCCACGAGAGAATGACCTTACAATAGATGTGAATAGGCTTGGACTACGTTTGTAGATTGAGTGCATACATCACATGGAGCGATGATGGGCTTCATCAAGATTTATGATCCCACAATTGGTTAGTTTTCTCCATCTTGTTATGTCATGTCATGTCATGTCATGTTATGTCATGTTAGGCGACAAACAATGACTTCCAACTTACAATGCCTCAGCTTCCCAAGGTTATTCCAAAGCCGGAAAAGCCAACCAACCCACCCTGCAGCTTTGCCTGCTTAGGCTGAACCCCAAGAGTTCATACTTGCTGCAGCGCCCGACCTATTTTCTGCCCAGACGCTGCTTATCCAAGCCAAGCCGCCTCCTTCTCTTTGGCACCTCGCCCCAAAGATTCGCTGGCCTGGCTGGAAACTCTCGCTGCTGGCGACGTGTGTCGGGGGGGCAGTCCCGATCGCCTCCTGCAGGGGGAACCGAGTGGCCGCAGAGAGTCAATACGGCAGGAGGAGGAGGAGGAGCAGCAAGCAGCTGCAGGTGCGGTGGCTGCAGTTGTTACCTTTACCTCCGGGAAAGGAGGAGACAGGGGCGGGAGCTGGGTCAGGGGGGGCGGGCTTGCAGGTTGAGAGCCAAGCGAAGGAGAGCCGCGGTGGGAGAAAGAGAGGGAGGCAAGACGCCGCCAAGCCTCCCCACCCCCACCCGAGAAAGGAGGCGATCCGTAGCCGTGAGAGGACGGGATCCTGCTCTGGCTGGGCGCAGCGAAGGCGGTTGCTTTCTACGCTCCGCCCGATCGCTCGCTCGCTCCTCCGACCCTCGGCGAAGCGGAATCGTCCCCCTCCGGAGAGCTTAATGGGTGCCCCCCCAGATGTTGCGCCCGGTGCGGCCAGCCCCCCCTGCACCCCCCATGCTACGCCACTGTTCTGGAGTGTGGAAAACAAAGCGGAATGGAAGTTGTTGTGATCACTCAGTGTTCTTGCATTTTTGCAAAGTGTGAGGAAATGTTTTATACTTTTAATGATTAAAATTGCAAATCAGGCAAAATGGTTCATTATGAGAATTTGTTAGATTCATATAATTTTTTAAAAAATGATCACGCCATGTAAGTCTATTAACAATGCCATGTAAGTCCATTAAAAAATACCACAGGCAATATAATATTTCTGTAGAGTTTATTTAGGGGCCACCAAATGGAGCAGTATAATTTAGTTTGTGATGTTGAAATTTGATCCTTTTTATTCAAGGCAGTAAAACAAACCAGTATAGGCCAAGATGCATTATTTTGGATGTATTTAGCTGTAGGGTTAGATCTGTGGCTATGTACAGGACAAAACCTTTCTTGTACTACCTTCTGGTGATCAGTAGAAGGACATACTGTGTAAAATGGAAATTTTACCTCTTCTCTAAGGGATGGCAGTCATGTAAAACCTTGTACATGTAAAATCTTATACATGAAATCATGACTTATGTAACTCCCATATTGTTCAGATTTGAGAGCTTAAGAAAATACATACTGAACTGGATCCATCCAATCCCTCATAAATTGGCCCTTTGTTGTCACATTCTTCTTTTTAAAACCTTACGAAAATATGAAAACTATTTAACAATGGAATAAATCACTAAATCCATGTAGTAGTTAGTGCTACTGCATACATCTTAGCAACACAAATTGGCTGATAGCCTATTAGATTTTCTCTTTTGAAAGTCAGTTATTTGCAGAATTGAACAATGCAAATCATTATCCCCTTCCTACTCCAACTGCAAAATCAGTAATTCCAATTACTTAGCAACAAAAATAAGGGTTAGCCATTCCTCTGCATTTCACATCACACTTTTGCTGTGAAAAGTTTATTTTTTTAAAAAAGGAGCCTAAGAATTCTGAGTGGCTACAATACTGCAATCAGGTTTATCTCCATTTACTTCTGATGTACTCAGTTTTAATGTAATGGCCTTTAATTTATGAAAACTCCTGCTATAGAAAACCTATCAGTTCCTTAGATAGAACAGATTGTTTCCTTTTTTTACTATAACAAGTGCTGTATGTCTGGAAGATTTGTTTGGCATGTGATTGGCCAGCAACAGGAAACCTTGAGAGGGAATCAAGCTGCTACAGCACAATGAACAATGTCGATACTGGTTTTCATTATTCCTTTCTGACCTCTTGTGTTTCTCTAATTGTCTTTTTAGTTTAAGTTAAATCCTAGTTAAAATAATCTATAGTTTACCACAGCCATCATCCTGAGAGAGTGGGAAAGAGAGAGAACGGCATTTGAAGATCTCACGCTTTAATTTGCTATCCAAAAAGAAAAAGAAGATATAATGTTTTAAACTTAAAGCGCAAAATTTGATCAACACATTTACTGACTCCTATTAAGGAAGAAAATGGATGTTTTTCAGTTCTATAAAACTTTTCCTCAGGCAATAAATAAAAAGAAAAGTAGAAGTAGATGATAGAACATAGGCTCAGCATGAAACAAATTCTATTTGTTTCAGACATAATGGTAAACTGATAAAGAATCTGGTGTCACTATGTTTAGAGACTGTTTATATTAGTTTCTTAAATGAAAAATGATAATCATTTGCAGAGACGTTCTATTTTAAAAAGGAAATCAATTGTATAATTGTTTTTCAAAGTATAGTTTAAAATGAGATATAGGGCTAATTTTCATTTCTCCAACCATGGCTTAAGCCTATTTGGAAGTTGGTGGGAAATAAGTTAGTGCTAGTTACCTTAGCTGATGTATGCCTTGTGTTCTTTTTCTAAATTCTGATTTGTTATTTTTGATTTTTTTTAATCACTATTTCAGTTCTGCTTTATAAGCCATAAACCACTTGTGACTTTGTGACTGAAGAAGCATGCAAGCTGACAAATGAATAAATAAGTGAAAAGATGTTTTAGAATTTATATGTACAATATTCTAAAAGAAGTTGTTACCAGTTGTCTTCCGGGTGAGGTTCAAGGTCTTGGTGATGGTTTTTAAGTCCTTACATGGCATGGGCCCGGAATACCTCGGGGACCACCTGCTGCCGGCGTCAACTCCCCTCCGCCCTGTGCGTTCCCACAGAGAGGGCCTCCTCAGGGTGCCTCCGGTCAGAGAATGCCGGCTGGTGGCCCCCAGGGGGAGGGCCTTCTCTGTGGGCGCCCCGGCTTTATGGAATCAACTGCCGGTTGAGCTCCGGATGGCACCGGATCTTTGCTCCTTCTGGCGTGGGTTAAAGACCCATTTATTCGAACAAGCTGGCCTGGCCTGATGGGGGAAATGTTAGGGTTTTAATGTTTTTTATATTTTGATTGTTTTAATTTGGGCAACAATTTAATCCTTTTTAACTTTTGTACTTCTATTTATATGCCCTGTTCACCGCCCTGAGTCCTTCGGGAGAAGGGCGGTATAAAAATTCAATTAATAAATAAATAAATAATAAAGTTACCGGGATGCTCAGTATCAATAGTAAGGATTTTTTTTAAAAAAGAAATAGAACAAGTACACAAAAAATCTGGTCAAAGGCAACATCCTTATGTTTAACAAGAAGTAAACAAGTTCAGCCACATCACATACATTTTCTACTTAAGGTTCCATTCCCATTTATTTTTTAAGGTACTAATAATCAGAAACCTATGGAATCGACCTGGAATAGGTCGATTAAATTTTTAAAAAATTTTCACCTGCTGAGTACCTTCTTGTCTTGGAGAAACTCTACAAAATAAAATTTGACAAGTATGTTAATAAATAAAAAAATAATCTATTTTAAAATACAGTAGTTTGTTAAACTTCCTGTCACTCCTCCTCCCCCCTAGTTCAGAACTAATTAAATGTGCCTGTTAGCATGACTCAAAAGTAATTACTATGATGTTTTCACACCTGGGCTTCAATGACTCAGCACAAGCGCTCAATATTCCCTTTCTGGGCTTTTGGGGGTTGTAATTATTGGATTTGGCAGAATGGGTGTCTATGTAATCATTAAAGGTTTTTGCCTTTGTGTCTGGGCAAATGACAAAACAAAGAAAACAAAGTCAAGGGAAGAGGGAGACCATGGGATGAATTGCTGCCCTGCTACATCATCTGTCAGGATGTACATAGAGTTTAATTAATATCTTAGTTTAGTCCTGGATTTTTTCTTTTAATGTCAGGGCACTCTGTGCAACATGCAACAATAAAACAGTCCCTCCAAGTACATGAAAAATGTTTCTCATTTGTAACCATCCAGTCCCGTACTAAGATTTTCTTAATTCTCTAAGATGAGTAATAGGATTATACCGTGGGAAATGCTTTTAGAACAATTGTAAGACCTGTTGTTAAATTAATCTACTTTTCATAGAGTCACAACGATTCAAACCCTTTTGTCATGAATTTTAAAATTCATAACTCAATGGCAACTGCAGCATCCACAGATTTTCTAATCTTTTAATTCTCATGTCTGACACCAACATTGCTAATTAAATCCATGTTACAGTAACAAGGGACTCATGGGGAGAATTGGGATAGTGAACTGGTCATCTTAAATCTGAATATGTCAGAAGCTGTTTTTAATGGCAGGAAGTTTTTATTCTTTTGTCCATTTGTTGAAAACTCAATTTTATTAGGTAGAAATATAGAAATATTTATAGTTTATCTCCAAACGTTTGGATGATAGCTTCAATTTATTTATTTATCATTTTTAAGAACCACCCATCTCCCTCAGAGAGGGACTCTGGGCAGTGTACAATAAAATATTCAAAGCATAAAAACAGCATGTGAAATATAAAAGAGGCAAAGAATGTTAAAATTATTTAAAAGATCGGTGGGGAGGGGGGAAACAGGCTTTCAGGATGCTAACCAGCCCCAGGGCTCCCTGCTTCTCTGTACAACCTGCAAGGCCAGGGAAGTGGGGCCCTGTGTTCTACAGTGTGTGGGCAATGGAAGAGAAGGCTCTCTTTATGAACCCCACCAGTTGGAATTCTTTGGGAGTCTGCAATATGCCTTTCCTACCTGACCAGGTGAGGCAGGCTGATATAATGGGCTGAAGATGGCTCTGTAGATGGCCAGGTCCCATACTATTTAGGTCTTTCTAGGTCATAATTACATCTTGAGTTGGCCCTGAAAGCAATTGGCACCCAATGCAGCTTGCAAAGCGGAGATAGTATATGTGTCCTTCTTTGGGCACCCAATATAGCTCACATGGCCACATTTTGCACCAGCTGATGCTTCTGGATACTTTTCAAGGGTGGCCTCATATAGAACATATTGCAGTAGTCCAAATGAGAGGTACATTCACTCAGTCATGAGTGACTGAGCAGAAAGCTTCCCAGTTTAGGAAAAGGTGCAACTTTACACAGCACGAAGTTGAGCGAAGACCCTTTAGGCACAACTGCTATCTGCATTACCCACTCTGTCTTATCAGGATTCAGTTGGAGTGTGTTGTTCCCACAGCCTCCAGGGCTGCAAAGGGGCATTCACAGCCTCCAGGTGGAACTAGTTATCATCAGCCTACTGGTGATACCTCATTCCATGGTGATGGATGATCTTATCCAGTGGTTTCACGTAGATGTTAAAAAGGAGTGCAGAAAGCAATGAGCCCTGTAGCATGCCACAAACAATGGCTGTGAGCTGGACCTTTTGCTCCTTATCAATTGAAACCAGATTTAGAGGAAGGAGTGTGAACTGTGAACTATGCCCCCCACCCCAAACACCCTAAATCAGTGCCAAAGGATACCATTTTAATGGTATTGAAAGCTACCAAGAGATCAAGAAAAAGAAGGATAGATATACCCTGTCCCATCTGCCATATGAGACATCATCCATGAGTGCGACCAATATCTCATGCTTGTTTCTGTCCCATATCTGGATCTGAAACCTGACTGAAAAGGGTCCAGATAATCCATTATTTCCAGGCACCTCTTATCTACAGGCACCCTTAGATGGTGCCTGTTGACCTCCACTTTTTTAAAAAAATAATTTGTTTAGAAGTTTTAAAAACAGGTAGGTCTCAATTTGTATAGATGATTAATCCAATGAAATGGTCACATTATTTGAATTGCACTATTCAAAGTGATATTTCTATGGAAACATGGAAATTGATTCCAGCACTGGAAATATAAATTTATGAAAACATAAATTTTCAAATGTTTATTAATGAAATATAAATGATACGAAGAATATATAGTAAGTTTACACAGTTGAAAACATCTTTATTCTCTTTCAAAATATTTTAACAGTGTAGACTGTTTTCTTTTGCTTTAAATCTTCATATATGCTGGTAGATTCAAAGTGCTTTATCCTCCAATTGCAGAATTTGCATGCTTTGGTCAATATTATGATCAGCATCCATAATTTTTTGCCTTACAACTTCTACATCTCAAAAGACATCTTCAAAATCATTGAGAGCAAACTCCTTCAATAGCACACCGCTATTTCCCACTGATGGAATATTCCTTTTCTCCATTGTGTATACATAAAAGTTATTGTATCATCAAAACCCAAAAAAACAACTGTGCATGCATGAGCCTTAACTGTGCTATATTTGCATTTACTGAATTTTGATTTACATTATATATGACCTGGTATCAATTTATAATTCACATGAAATTAAATATTGCATTATTCAAACTTGCACTAATCATGAACTAGCTGTAGCCAGAATCTCAAGATGAATGTTGCAGAATTCTGCTTTTACATGAGAATTAGTTATATTTTAAATAAAGTCAGAATAGGATAAAAGAGTTGGAAAGGACCTTGGAGGTTTTCCAGTCCAACTCGCTGCTCAATCAGGAGACCCTATAACTTCTAAAGGCAAGCCATTCCACTGGTTAATTGTTCTCACTGTCAGAAAATTTCACCTTAGGTCTAGATTGTTTGCCTCCTTGATTAGTTTCCATCTATTGCTTCTTGTCCTGCCTTCATGTGGTTTAGAAAATGGACTGTCCCCCTCTTCTTTGTGGCAGCCTATTGGAATATGCTGTCATGTCACTTCTAGCCCTTCTTTTCACTAGACCAGACATACCCAATTCCTGCAACCATTCTTCATATATTTTAGCCTCCAGCCCGCCTTCTCTGCACTCTTTCCAGAGTCTCAACATCTTGTTTCAATTGTGGTGATCAAAACTGGATGCAGTATTTTAAGGCATTATAAAGCAGTACTAATGCTTCACATAATGTTGATTCTATCCCCCTGTTAATATAGTTCAGGATTGCATTGGCTTTTTTTTGGGGGGGGGTAGCTGCAGCACAATGCTGGCTCCTATTTAAGTGATTGTCTACTAGAACTCCAAGATCCTTCTTGCAGTTAATTACTATTGACTTATGTTTCACCTAAGCTGTACCTGTACATTTGGGGTTGTTTTCCCCCCCCTTAGTGTAAAATCTTACTTTTCTCTCCATTGAATTTCATTTTGTTAGATAGGACCCAGTGTTCAAGTCTGTTGAGATCCATTTGGAACTTGAGCCTATAGGGTGTTGGCTATTACTGCCAGCTTGGTATCCTTTGTTGGTGCTTGTTAAGGCTATGCAAAACATATTGGTTCAAAACATACTATGGTTTCTGAGTAAAGACAATGTATTCATCAGATTATTAGCTTGCCTGCTTGCTATTTAATATATAAACTGTCTGGAGATTTGGAGCTTGATACTATTCCTGTGGTAATAATTCACAATTCTAATACTACATTTCACTAACATTTAAGGACATTTTTCAAGTTATAAATCACTGTTTATATTGATAATGAACTAATAGTATTGATAACATATCACCTGCTTTGAAGAATTAAAAGAGTTTAAAAATATATTGTCATTCTCAAGAGGCCATTCCTGACTGTATATAAATTTAGTACAGTCTACAACCTTCCCCTTTAAGAAAAGTTATTGAGAAGGTGATAGGTTCAGAGTGCCTTGAATAAAGTAGACTATCTGGACTGTTTCAGACAGGTTTCAGTTTGAGATACAGTTTAATCATTTCTTGTGGATCACCTGTGAAAGTTCAGAATGGACATGGTGGCTTTGTCATAGGTCTCCTGGATTTTTCAGCAATTTGTGAATCACCTGTGAAAGTTTGGAATTGACATGGTGGCTTTGTCACAGGTCTCCTGGATTTTTCAGCAACTTTTGGTACTATCAACGATGGTATCCTTCTCGACTGTCTCTAGAGATTGATAGCGGGGAGTACTGTTTTGTGGTCATTTTCTTCATTTCTCTATGACCACTTTCATTAAGAGTTGAGTGGGCTTAGATTGAACTCTAGGTCTCTGCAACATGGGATGGCTTAGGTCTTGGGTCTCTTGCCCCTCCTCTTTGATATCCAACAAGAACACTGACAGATATATTGCATTGAATGCAGTATCATCAGTAAGTATATCCAGGTTTTCACCCTGAATTAGCAAAGTGATGCTGACCAGGTGTTGGTCTATTGCCCATTGACTGTAAGGGTTTGGATAGAGAAGAACTGGATTTGACTCAGACCTAGCAAGACGGAGGTGAGTTTTGGTCTTCCTAGGTGTCATCAACCGAGCTGGTGTGCAACGTAGGGGTCCTCCTGGACTCATGGCTCCTTCTTGAGCATATGGCAAATGCAGTTTGGAGAGCCTTTGCATAGATTCATCTTGTGCACCATTTAGGGGCCACAGCACTTTATCACAGTCAATCATGCCTTAGTTACCATCAGGTTATTATGGATTCAAGTTATGAATAAATGTATTAGATTCCACAGGGAAAAAGAAACATTTACATTATTGGATTCTACTGGAAGCCAAAGTAACAGCATGATCAGCACAAAACTATCTGTATTCATACAGAGCCACATAGGTGTTGGTGCAATTACTGTACAATACTGAAGGTTTTTTTAAGATATCCTAAAATGACAATATTAATTGAAACAATAATAGGCTAAAAAACCAATAGGACTAAAGTTTTCTCTGGATTTACCTCTAAACGTACATGCCAAATTTTGATAGTAACCTAGAAAAATGGTTTTAAAAGGATATCTGTTGGGTTTATTTATATGTAAACATCCTAAAGATTCTACTATAATTATATTTTATGCCATTTGTTTTCCTACTAAATACTGAACACTAAAGCTTTCTGAGAATATGTATATACAGTAATTGGTAAAGCTATAATGTGGTATCTTGATTTATTTTTCACTATGTTTATTAAATATAAATCCAGGCTAAAGCAATTACCAGTTGTGTAGGACATTACAACATTCTGAAAAAATGCTGTAGAAATGCTCACATTATTACCACTTTTTAAAGAAAACTTGTGGAATGTATGTATATATTTCATTCTTCATTGAAATACTAATTTTTAAAAATGTAACATATACATTTTTCTCCTGCTGAAAACAGTTTATAGGACCTCCCCAAATCTACTGTACAATATTTTACAGACTGCATAAAAGTTGTAGCCAAAATCATCATCCTGTCTGTATGGCCACATTTCAGTGATGGGAATTAAATGATGCAACTGTGACATCACTGCACAGCGAGCTGTTCTGCCTTTGCTTTTCCTCATTGGCTTTGATGATTGCTGGGGTCGGACAACTTGCAGTGCAGTGATGTCATGCCACACGTTTCACCTTAATTAAGTCTCAAGCCGGAGAGAGAAGGAAGAAACAGAGATAGTTGCTTTTGGTGAGAACAACGTACATCTGCCTATGACTTCCATTTTGTCATGCTAAAAGCAACAAGAAACACTGTAAGTTCTTTTGGTCTGAAATCCTTATACCTTTTCTTCTTTATTTGTTTTTTGTTTAAATGACATCTTACTTTATTTTGGGCATTACTGTGTTTGAAACTATCGTGGTAAGAAACAGCATTAAGCTGCATCTTTATCTGTGTTTTTCATAGTTCTTACTGCAGTATTTTACAGCAGAGGTGGTGTTTCTGGGGTATGTAATTTGAAGCAAATTTATGCATTTTCCACTTCGTTTACTTAGAATGTATATCCTTTTCTTAAAGAGTAATGATAGTTCAGCAAACATACTAGAAAGAACTCAAGAAATCTGATTAAACCTGTAATCTTATTTCCCTTTACAGAAAGTCAGCTGTATTGAATTTAGTAGAATTACTTTCTAAGTAGACTCATAGAAACTTATTCTGTAACACTTCTCCTTGAAGCAGTGACCACTACATGCACCCTTTTAGCTAATAATATTTACAGGAAAGGATGGTATTTATTTGGTTTAAGCTGATGGAAGAAATCTTCTATATTAATGAAATAAGGATATGGGAGAAACAAATTTGTGTGGGAGAAAATCAGCTGTATATATATATATCTATATCACACGCACGCACGCACGCGCACACACACACACACACACATATTATGCCAATTACTAACAAATTACCAACAAAGGAAACTTTAACAGGTTGTTTAATGATTATTTATTGTTATGTAAAATTATTTGTAGAGTGAATTATAGTTGAGATTTTAATCTTCTATGAATCCCTTCATTGTGGCAGTTCAAAAAAATAAAAAAAATAAATTTTGTGACTTCAATAATCACCATGTTAAAATCAGGTGACAATTACATTTCAAAGTACATGAAATCAGCAAGAAGTTAAAAACTACTTTATTTAGCCAATCATTTGACTAGGGCTATATTTACTGTAACTCCTGAAACTCCATTATCCTATTTGTTGGAAACTCATAGTACTTTCCTGTCACTCTGAAACATATTTAAAATAGGCCTAAAGCACTTAAAAAAGATATTCCCAATATATGAATAGTACATACAGTAATTGTCTCATCTCTTAAAGCTTTCTAGACTTCTGTAATGTAAATATGGCTGACACTACTAATACATTACCCACTGGTATCTTGAAGAGTAACCCTCACTGAATGTATTGAGTCTTATTAAATTTAATCTTGCTTTGCACATCTAGCCAAATACCATTTTCCAAATAATTATGACTAAATTCCAAATGATTATGACTAAACAATGCATAATGTGAACTTAATCAATGTTTCTCATCTTGATGAGAATGTGTGCTACATAGGTGAGCAAACAAACTTAACAAAACACTTTGAATTATCCCCAAGTGCTAGCTTAGTTGCTCCTAAAATTATTTAAGGAAATGTAGATATTTAATGTCAGGATCACTGTGGGATGTCATCTGCTGTCTGATGAACAACATATTTCTCTTTTAAAGAGTGACATTTTCTGTTAAGTTACTCCCACACAGGATTAACTGGTGAAAGAAAGCATATTAGTGCTTTCATTTTAACCCATGTTTACAGCAAAAGGCAAATGATTTGGAAATGAACTGGGTTTTTTTAATGAACAGGAAAATATATGTTTTTGTATATAAAGGCTGTCCAAGGTAGAACTCATTGTCAAAATGAGAAAGTATCTGGGCTGGGCTGTACTTGGAGATGCTGGAAACACTGTTTGAAAGTGGTCCTGAGTTCTGGCCCTCAGCATTTGGGACCAGGTAGATGAACCAGTAGCCTTGGGTTCCAACTGCTGCTCTCGAATGCCAGATCAGTGTATAATAAATCTGTCCTTATCCACGATGCGGACCAGGGTGCCAGTCTGCATGCTGAGACCTGGGTGGTCCAATGGGGGTGGCATATCTCAGAAATATGAACACCTGTGTTTCATGTTTGCCACCAGGGACCTCAGGAAAGGAAGTTATATTGTTATTCATGTATAATTGACAGCTATTAGAGGTTCTGCTCCACAGATAATACTGGATGTTAGTCTCTCTTCTTTAAGTTAGGCCTTCAGGAACAGTTGGACTATTGCTGGTTTACCATCATCCCTGATAACTAGCATAATCCCTGCTTGAGCTGCAGTATTCCTTTGCCAGGTTGGTAGTGGAGTCCCTGAAGCTGATGATCCTAGGAGACTTTAACCTACCTGTGATGATGTTAAAGGCAGGGCAGCTCCATAACAACCATCAACCAGTCCAAAACGATATAAGGCTGAATTATTCCAGAAGTCTCACACTAGATCTTTTTGTCTTGAGACAGTTGCAGTGTGCTCTAATATTGGAGAACCTCACCATCAGCCTATGACTACAAATATATCACTTTTTGGTTGTTCTCTGACTCATTGGGACCACCTACTTCCACAAGGTCAGAGGTCTTTTTTGAGTGGCCCAGATTACTTATGGACTCTGTTGGCTTCCAGCGGAAGTTTGGGATTTTTCTCCAAGGCTAGTCAGACACTTTGTTCGAGGCCTTGGCTGCAGCCTAGAAGAAGCATGTGACAGAGACCCTGGACCGGATTGCCCCCATGAGCCTCTCTCTGCACCAATCTTGGCTGCTTCTTGGTTAACTGAGGTCCAGGAGATGAAATGTTACAAGTGACACATAGAGGGTCCAAGAGGAACTCAAATGAAATTCATTAGACCAGTGTTTACCCATAGTACTGTTCAAGCAAGTGAGAGATATATCACAGTGTATATAAACAGGATGGTATTTCCTGATATAATAACTGCTGGACATAACAATTTGTGCCAAATGCAACTGCCAGTTTGTTGGCAGGGACTGATCCAATGTCTCCAACTTTTGATTTATCTGCATTGATTACCTGTTTATTTATTTTCACTTTGAAGTACTATTTATTTTTTTAAATCTAAATATCTGGAAATCATCTGTACATGTTCTGTACTGTATGAGTAATTCAGTGTACCATGAAATTCTGTTTATTGAATTGAGTCACCACTAAGAGCAGGTCCTTTTCAAGAATGTTGCCAGCTTATATAATGCCCTTCTTGGGGACACTCCAGTCTCAGCACCCAAAGTTTTCAGACATCAAACAGAAACCTGCTTTATACAAAATATAACAAACAATGATTTTTAAAATATTTACTGCTGTTTTGCTGCTATAACATACACCTTTCTATTCTTTTTAACTGCTGTTTTTAATTTGTTTATTTCATACATTTATTTTATTTTATTCAGTCACAGTTTTGTTCCATACAGTAATAACCTTGTGAATTCTAACGCTTTCTCCTTCTGTTATGTATTCAAGATGGACGTGATTAATATTTATATGTTACTTATATGTAAGAGTGTAGGTGTATACATATGTTGTGTTTAGTATGTTTAAATGTGTGTTATGTATGTGTACACTTAGAGAGCAAGCAACTAAATTTCATTTTTAATGTGTGCAATGGTGCCCACAGTAAAAAATGACAAAAAATGACAATAAAGGTTATCTATCTATTTTATAGGGCAAAATTATCCATACTTACCTTTGTTGAATAGAA
This sequence comes from Vipera ursinii, assembly GCF_947247035.1. Lineage (NCBI taxonomy): Eukaryota > Metazoa > Chordata > Lepidosauria > Squamata > Viperidae > Vipera > Vipera ursinii. The sequence continues at coordinate 28,926,733 of NC_139514.1, read as the reverse complement.
ATGGCAGTTAAGCATACATAGGATTGCAAGCTTAAAAATTTTGAAATCAATTCCATTAGGTTTATGTAGTTTACACCCATATAGTTTGGATATAAATATTGCTGTGATCATTGATACATTTGATATTATGCTCTTAGCACAGTCAAAATTGTTTCCAAGTAGGTCATTTGTCAGCAAGGCTGATGGGAAGCTCAGAAATAATCTATTGATTATACCTTTAGGTTTGAACATCAGCAGGTTGTTATAACAATTACACTGAATCTTAAGCCGGCATCATTCCCTTTGCCCTCTTTACTACAGATTGTGGCAACATGATATCTTGATATCATTAAAGAACTCTTACTCAGTCTGGTAAAAATATTAAGAAATAAGGAAGAAAAAAAATCATTTTATCGTCTATCCCAGCGTGTCATTTTTCCTTGTTAGAGATTATGGATTTGTGATGAAATCTATTTCTTCCAGTTTTATGGCAATAGCTAATTGTTAGAGTTCTAAATTCTAATAAAAGGTGTGTCCACAAATACACAGATGACTACATAGCACATAATTATGTAAGACTACATTATTTGTAAGCCCTAGTAGTTTTTTCTATCACATAAATTCCAGAAAAGTTACCTGACAAATGTTGTTTAAATAAACTTTTGTTAAGAAAGTGTTAAATGTTATTCTTTATTTTACATTAATTTCCTTATATGCAGCTACAGATATAACTTTGTTTTTTATTTATATATTGCCTTAATTATTTTTACAAATAAGGCAGTGAACATATCCAACAAACCTCCCCCCTCCTATTTTCCCTGCAATAACAACCTTGTGAGGTGGCTTGGACTGAGGAAGAATGATTGGCCCAAGGTTGTCCAGTTGGCTTTCATAGCTAAGGCAGAACATACATTTTCCCACTTTCTAGCCTGGTGCTTTAACCACTAGACCAGGGGTCGGCAACCTGAAAAAGCAAAAGAGCCACTGGGAACCGGTTCCATCACACAAAAAAAGTGGGAGCCACGCGCGTGTATCCACGCACGTGCATGCGCATAAAACAAAATGTTTTGCGCATGTGCAAAATGTTGTTTTTTGCGCATGCGTGCGCATGGATACACGTGCGCGGTTCCCCTTTTTTTATGTGGACGCACCTGAACGCCAGCGGCAACGGGTCTCCGTGGTGACGGGCACTGGGTTGCGGCGCCGCCTTCAGCCCAGGCGTTGCCGGAGCCACCCCCGGGACCTCCAAACTGCCGCCTGACCTCCACCCGAACACCAGCAGGTCTCGACACGGGTGTTCGGGCGGAGGTGCGCGTGCAGCTCCGCCTGAACAGCGGTTTGGAGACCTGCTGGTGCCGGTGGACGCACCTGCACGCCAGCGGCGACAGGTCTCCATGGTGACGGGCGCTGGGTTGCGGCACCGCCTTCAGCCCGGGCATCGCCGGAGCCACCCCCGGGACCTCCAAACTGCCGCCTGACATCCGCCCGAACACCTGCAGGTCTCGACACGGGTGTTCGTGCGGAGCTGCGCGCGCACCTCTCCAAAGGTTTTGAGAGGTGTGCGCGCGCGCAGTTCTCCAAACCTTTGGAGAGGTGTGCGCGCAGCTCTGCCCGAACAGCGGTTTGGCCGCGGCAGCTTTCTAAACCAGCACCAGCAGGTCTCCAAACCGCACCTCCGCCCGAACATCAGCAGGTCTCCAAACGGGTGTTCGGGCGGAGGTGCGAGAGAGGTGCGCGCGCACCTCTCCAAACCTTTGGAGTGGTGCGCGCGTATCTCCTCCCGTTCGGAGAGGTGCACGCGCACCGGGCGACGGAGCCGCAGGAGACGGCTCAAAGAGCCACATGCGGCTCCGGAGCCGTGGGTTGCCGACCCGTGCACTAGACCAAACTGACTCTATTTACATATAGATAACATACATTGCCATAAACATTTGATAAAATCAGCATTGAAAACAGCACCAGAAATTCACTACAAACCAATATGGGATAACAATAAGCAATTATTATAAGATCTTAAAAATTTAATGGAGGTAAAGGTCACGTTAAGATGTAAACTGACAATAGCACAAAAGTTTGAAAAGGCTGTAAGGGTCTAGTGCAGGAGTGTCAAACTGCCAGCCCACGGGCTGGTTTCATCATGCAGAGGCTGCACCCACCCCAGCTCCGGCAATACAAAAAAAAAAAAAGTTGAGATACTTCGCAACACATCACATGACGCGGCAAGTTTGACATCTGTGGTCTAGTGCTTTAAGAAAAAAGAGAAATAGGCAGAATTGTTTAGAAAGGCCTTTTATTAACTTTGGACCATGACTGAAGAAGGCCCATTCATTGAAAAGCTGGACAGGAAATTTTTCCCCCAACCTAACTTTGGAAAGCATTCACAATTGTATAGTAATCTTGTCATTCTATATCTTGCTTTGCTCATATTGGCAAATTGAAGTTTTATTCAAGTGTGTGGAAAGAGAACAGTGCTATATCTGATTAAAAAGAATCTCAGTGCCTCCAAGTTATCTTAAGTCCTTACAGTTTACAAATACAATCAAGAATTTAAAATAATCACTCCAAATGGCTAGAAAATTCTGTATGAAGCAACCACATGTGGTAGAAATAGGTTGTCAAGGTCTTGTTCAAGCTGCATTATTTTACCATCTGCCAGATTTCATTCCACAGCTGGAAACATATCTAGACCTATATAGTCATGCTGTGAAAAATAGTTCACAGCTGTGGTTTTGATAAAATCAGAACCAGACATGGTAGGAATATCCTGCAGGTGCTTCTGTTAGAACAACACATCATTAGGAGTCCATAACCCATCATATCTCTATGCATCTATTTTGAATCAGAAGCCATCTTGGCATAATTTTAATCTTTGTGATTTTCCTGTCTCCCCCCAAAGTGCATTATTCAGATCATTTTTGCAAACACTGAAGAGTAGTTTGAATCAAACATGTTCTGATTAGTATCTGCATGCTTGAAGAATAAAAGTTGCTGTTGAGTCTTCTTTCTCCTGCAGAAGGCATCTGATTAAAATGTGTTGGGACTTCCAGAAAACAATCTTCCTACTATTTTCAAATCTTCTGACTCCCCCTCCTTTTTAAATTAATTTTGATTTTTGATTAATAGCCCCCAGAGTTTTCTTTTGAATATTTTTAAAAGTGAAACTTTGAACATGAAGGAAATATTTTGAGATATAGGTAATCCTTGACTTAACAATACACAACTGGGACCAGAATTTCCATTGCTAAAAAAGGCAGTTGTTAACTGAGTCATGACTGATTTTATGACCTTTTTGCTACAGTGATAAAGCAAATCAATTCAATCATTAAGTGAATCATGCAGTCATTAAGGGATTCCGAATTTCCCCGTTGGCCTTGCTTGCCGCAAACTGTCTGGGACAGTTGCGAATGGCAGTCACATGACCCTGTGGCACTGCAACTCTTGTAAATAAATACATGCTGGTTGCCAAGTGCCTGAGTATTCTTCATGTGACCGTGGGGACGCTACAACTGTTGTAACTGTGATGACCATTTGTAAGTCACGTGTCATTTTAACTCTAAACAGTTGTTAAAGAAATTGCTGTAAGTTGGGGACTTCCTATATCTAGCATGCATATATATATATATATGTATATATATATATATATATATATATATATATATATATATATATATATATATATATATATATATATATATATATATATATTAATATATCTAGCATATGTGGCATTTCAAAGCTCTGTCTGATTATAACTGTAAATAATTTGGATCATTTACAAAAATAATGTAATTTTGAATAATGGGCAAAAAGTAATATTTTTCCCAGATTGAGATTGTGACATTTTTAAATTATTCTTTCTGGTTACCTGTTTCAATGAATATTTAAATGTGTATTAAATATGTCTATGTTCTGGGGAGTTATTATTAGCACATGTACTTGGAGTGCATGTTTAATTGCATTTTATTCAGTGCTGTTAGATAAATATGTTATATCCATCATCCACTATTAGATTTACTGATCAATGACTCCTGTATTGGGCAAGCTCTACCACTAAGCTAGCTCAGCAGCAAATGCTATATGGGAGGATATGATTGACACTGATAGTCCTGCACTTTCAAATCACCACCATCACTGCCTCCCCCCCAAAATAATAATAATAATAATAATAATAATAATAATAATAATAATAATAATAATAATAAAATAATAAAATAATAATAATAATAATAATAATAATAATAATAATAATAATAATAATAATAATAATAATAATAATAATAATAAAAAATGCTCACAATGCTCAATGTGATCTTCAATTTGCTTCACTTCTGGTGACTTTGGAATCTAGATCACACTATTATTGTTGGGTAATAAATACTCACTTTCCAGTTCTAGAAAAAAGTACAAGAATTGTCAGTATTGATTCCTGGAGATACCCCCCACCCCGCCCCCAGTCACAAAGTAACACAAATGATTGTATGTGCTTTGCCACCTTTCATCAGATGCATTTAACATGGCTCCTTCCCCCACAATAAGCTCCAACACTTAAATAATAGCATTCCAGAAAGTTTGTAAGGAGCCTTTTTTTACATGTTATTGTGGCTAGGTTGTGGAGCATGGAAATAAAGGATAAGCTCCATAAACAGGAAGCTAAGCCTCTTTGGATTTGGGAAGAAGAAATTGCTGTTTTAGCCTGGAAGTAGAAGTTTGAGTGAAGAAACTGGATTTCCTAACAAGTTAATTAAAGCTACAGTGACCAAAACAAAAATGCCAGCTGTGAAACAATGTCAGTAAAACTAAAGCAGATTCAAAAATAAACCAAGTGAACTCAAAAAGCAGACAGTGCATTGAGATTAGTCAGCCTGGAAGCAATGTGCCAAAGATGCTTTTTCACGAGGCAACTGGACTTTCTTGTTTTTCTTTGAAGATGTTTCACTTCTCATCCAAGAAGCTTTTTCAGCTCTAACTGGATGGTGGGGAATTTCATTTTTTATACTTCTTGCAGACAGCTGGTCATTTGCATTCTTTTAGAGAGTTGTTTAGGCCATTACCCACCATCCAGTCAGAGCTGAAGAAGCTTGGATGAGAAGCGAAATGACTTCAAAGAAAGACTCCAGTTGCCATGTGAAAAAGCATCTTTGGGACAACTATGACCTGAATGACTGAGAATCTCCATAGACATTTCCCAAAGTGATGTAAAACACTAATGCGGAAGTGACATAAATAACTATTACTTTCAGGTATGTTGAAAATACTGTCTCATAGCCAGCGCTGAAGTATAAGTAATTAGTGTTGTTTATTATGCATGAAATAGGAGGTGTGTTCCTTTTACTCTTCATCTCAGTTAGAGAATGTTGTGAGCTGTCTTGTTCAAGAAGGAAAGCTGAAGGACCATCCCACAAAGTCAGTCTCTTTTGTGTTTGTGTTGCCACAGAAAGTCCATTTTGTATTCCTTCAATAATCTTCTTTCTCCATGGTGCTTAGTGAATTGATTGAAATTTCTGATCAATAGCAGTGGTTAAGAAGTGGTTAGGCTGAGAAGAAGGATGGGTTAGTTTCCTTCATGGAGATGGTCACTTCTACAGAATACAATTAAAGTGGAATTTGGTATAATCTGAGAGGAATGGACAAAGTCATGCAAAATAATTTTCAGTGGCTATTTCTTAACTTCTCAACTAGATGCAACATGTTATAAATATTGATTCCTTTTGTAAATAATGAAAGTAATATACCATTGTCCTTGTAAACCATGTATCTGGTTGGCTACTGTGACAAAATGATAGGCTACTTAGGTTACTGGCTTAATCCAGCAAATATTCTTACAGTGCTTTTATATCCTGACTCTTTAATTTATATGAATAATAAATTGTGTTTTGGTGTCTTACCTGAAATACTGCTTTTCTTATGCTGCTCTGCATCTCACTCCATCCCATTGCGTTTGCATGCTTTCACCTACCTACTGTGTGAACTAAAATAAGAGTCTTGATGAAATTTGCTTTCAAGATGACAGCACCACAGTCATTGAGAGTGGGGTGTTATTTTTCCCCAGAACTGTTCAGCAAATGGAGAGGGAACGACTGGCATTCATCAGGGAGAGACTTTCCTCTGAATAGTACTAAATGCACCTGACAGTCTGCCATTTCCACCTCCCTTGAGTGTTTCTTTCAGTACAATTAAGGTGTCTGCTGATGGAAGAAGCTTGATGGTACTGGTGAATGAGCATTCAGAGATGAGAGGGGGCAGGAAGTATTCAGAAATGAGCAGTGAAGCATTTCCCCAATATTTTGCTTAGCTGTCAGGCTTCTCTCTGTACTGCAAGTGGCTTTGGAAGTAAATGGGAGAAACTACTGTTCCCACATTCCCAGAAACTGAATGTTGTTATAGCAGGGGTGAGGTGCTGTATTAATAAGTAATCTGTCTCCCTCTCTCTCTCTCTCTCTCTCTGTGTGTGTGTGTGTGTGTGTGTGTGTGTGTGCGCGCGCACGTGCGTGCGTGTGTGTTCTGCCCTCCACCCCTTTGAATGATGTCTCTGGAGAGGCATTACTTCTGCTCATCAGCCAAAGTTGGAGGATTTCCATGGCAACAAGGCAGCTGGTGTCTAGACATAGGCAAAATGCCTGGCAATGTAGCTCTCATTGTGCTTTCCCGACCCTTTACATACAAAGCACATGTCCTGCATTACCTCCTCTTTCCTTTCTATTTACTACACATGTATACGTATGGAGATTCCAATCCACAGGTTCCAAAAGAGGGAAGTGGAAGGGAAAAAATCCCAAATAAACCACCCAACTATTTACATCAAGGAAACAGGGAGATGGTTGCTTGGATGGGTTTTGGAAAGTGTGTAAATGGATTGGAAAATGACAGGCATCTATTGGGATAGTGCAAAAAAGGTCCATCCTCTCTCATTTGTATTCTAGGAAATGTGATAATACGTGTATACAACCTATAATTGAATGCCAACTGCTTTCTTTAAAAGATATGTAATAATCATATAATAAGAAAAACTTTTCTTAATGTAAATTTCCTGACTGATGGTTTTTGTTTTAACTTCAAACTTCAAAGAAAAATGTTAATACACTGATGGCTGAAAATTTGCCTTTTGTATAATTATGAACAAACAAATTGATTTGACTGGGTTTTGTTTTGTTTTTCAAATCTTTTTGAAAAGTTTTCTTTTGCAAATATCTAGCAATCATGAAAGATGGGATGGTGTTCATCACAAATGGAAAGTCACCATTATGTATGTATTATATTACAGATCTCTTATAAGCTGTGATCGTAAAAGAATAACATGGCAGCTTTTTATAAGTGGGAACTTTTTCCAGTAGGTGGGAGAGGGGAGAGGGAATATTTTTTCTCCTTAATTTAGAAGGTAAGACAAGTTGGCAGTTTCTATCAGTGGGAAAACATCCCCAGCATCTTCTATAATGCTAAGTTGCAAAGACAAACAATAGCCTTCCTCTAAATAAAATGGTACAAGTCATACATAAATAAAATTAGTTTTCCAATGATGTCTGTACAGGGTTTTTGTATGAACACAAAAATTATTTTCCAACAATTTTGTCAGTACTACAAATCCACTACAGTTTCAAGTTTGCAGTGTCATCTTTTAAATTTGGTTTACTTCCATCATGGCTTGTTGAAATATTCTCACACTTCAACAAATAAGTTTATACTCTTTGTTCAAGATAATCTGTATCAGCATTAGTCTAGTATTATTCTCATGTATTCACACCAGACTGTCTTTTCTTATCAATCTATGATAATTCTTACAGTGCCATGACCTCATGCAAATATGTGAGAATAATTTGTCGTATAGCTTTTAGAGCCGGGATGGGGAACGATGGCACTTTTGTCATTTGTGCACTTCAACTCTCAGAATTCCTGAGCCAGCAAGAGTTGAAGTCCACACGTTGACTTGTTGAAGTCCACAAGTCATAAAGGGGCCATCATTTCCCACCTCTGTTTTAGAGTTTTAAAACCTTTTAAATTATGTAGGATACATACATAAAGATAGTGAGTAAATAGAGTGTTCTTCCAGAATTTGTACATGAAAAAAATGGTAAAATAATACATTGATACAAAAGATATAAGATTTAGATTTTGATAAAAAAAGGCATGAAAAATATAATAAATTCAGAATAGCTGAATAAATGACCTCACCCTCATATTTTTCTATCTACCCTCCCAACTTCGGAATTTTTGCAAAAGAGACAATATTTAAGATGATATTGCACTTTAAAAATGAGATGGTCATTTCCAGGTCATTTTTGAAATGCTCTGCCTACCTATGGAATGTGCAACCTAGGGAGCTTCATTTGGCCAGGAATTAACTGTTATAATTACTGCCAATCAAGTTGATTTAGTACTTCAGTTTGATGTAAAAAGAATCTGATTTTTGAAATTTCTTTCATAGTATAAGATATTTATGAAGGGTGTGTGTGTGTTTGTGTGTGTGAGAGTGTGTGTTGCATTGTAGTACCAAGAACAAAATGCTTCCTTAATTATAAGCTGACTAAAGATGAAGAAAGGTAGATAAGTGTCCTATCTTTTACTGAATAATCATCATTCCAGCAGTATATAACCTTCCTGACTTTCTATAATTCATCTGTATCTCATGGAAGGAGATTATGGGGAAACTCCTCCCATTACAGCATTTTTCCCCCCAACTGGAACATGCAATAAGCCGAGAGGTCTTCCAACTGATGAAAAGGTGAATAACAGAAAATAACTTAACATAGTATATTCTGCCTCTTTCTAATTAAATTAAAAATAAGCAGAAAAACATTGCTAAGACAATTCTCAAGCAGTTCAAAATAACTTCTTTCTTAGGGAAAGAAACCATGAGAATGTGCAAAGCGGTTTTGCTATGGAACTGCTTAAACCACATTTTAAAGAAATAATTTTTAATACATTTTATTGAAGTTTGATACATTATTAAATTATTGGTCTACTTAGAAGTGGTTTTGTATTGACATTAATGTTAGTCTATAGTAGTCTTACAAGACATGTGCTGTATCCTGTCTGCAGGAGAAATATACATTTAAATGAATAAATAATAGGTCTGCTTTCTTTTTCCTGTTACAGGAGTAACAGGCCTGTCTGTCTAAGGCAGACATGTCAAACACAAGGCCCGGGGGCCAGATCCGGCCCGCGAAGTGGTTTCATGTGGCCCGCGAAGCCATCCTGGAAACAGTGAGGGAATGGCCCCCACTGCCTTGGCCCTGGCCCAGAGACCCTCCTTCTGCCAGAGACCCTCAGATCTGTCCCACTCCTGCCCAGGCCCCCATAGGCACCCTTGATGCGAACGATGTAGAGCTGGCCATGCCCACCCAGTAGGCCATACGCACTCTAGCCACGCCCACCCAGTAGGCCACGCCGACCCTGACCATACCCACCCAGCCCCCTAAGGGCAACCGCGATGCTGATGCGGCCCTCAATGAAATTGAGTTTGACACCCCTGGTCTAAGGCAAAACTCTTGTTTAACTGCTCATAGCAAAAAGCAACACATCTTTAGAAGATGCTTGCATGGTAAAATGCTGAGCAACAGATTTTCTTAGAAACTACCGTAAGTGCAGATACAGAAAGTGAGTTTAAGACAATGGTCTGCTGTCTTGATAATTTGAACAAAGGTCGGGGAGAGATATGCCAATGAAGATGTTGATGTTAAAGAAATTATTATTGTTGTTTCCAAATAAATGATGTCAGCTGTAAATGTGAAAACAATTTACAAACAAAGCTTCCTATTATACAGAGTCCATAGAGCTACAAATGATTTTTATTTATTTATTTGTTTATGTACTGTCATTATGTTTAATCATTCTAAAGCCACCACAAATGTAAAGCCAAGGCCAAAAGCCATCAGCCTTCAAAAAAAGAGAAAGGAAATATAACAAAGACAGTGTGTCGTTGTCTACTCCAATTTAATTAATCCAAGGAAGACAAAAGAACTGGGCAGATCCCAGGAGACTGTCTTTTACCCGGAAATCCATTCAACCTAATTTCAGCAGTGTAAGGCAGTAGAAGCACTTGGAGCAGAGCCTATAACCCATTAACATATAATGCGGTTGAAGTCAATTGAGAAAACTGCCCTTTCTGGAAACAAAATTGCCTATCTTGGTTTTCAAACAACCACATTTATATTCATAGCTGTGATTCATTTATTGATAAATGCTTATCCACAATAACCTTGCCTTTGAAAAGAACCGCATAGTGTGGAAGAAAAAGACATTCTAAAGAAATTGTTTTAGTTTATATCTACTCAAGGTCTGCTCTATACAGCGAACCACATATGATGAAGAGAGAGTATCAACGTTTAGAACTCACCTTTAGATTTTATATACTTGAAAGCATGGCATATTTACTTATGCTGTGCTTAATACAGTTCTGATAGTGCTCTAAATATAGATGTCTCGATATTTATAAACAAGCAGAAATGTTCACTAAAATAAATGTAGATTGTTAAGATATTTAGAGGGGAAACTAGCAAAACAATAGAAACAAAATTCCTTGTAATTTATTTACAGACAGAACTTGGTCTAAAATCCTATATTAAGCAGATGTTTTGGGGATGTCTATAGTGGGACATAATTTCAAATAGTTTTTATAGGCTAGTATCATGTGCTATTATTTTCAAAGAGAAATTTAGGGAGGCTAAATTTAGGAAAAATGTAAAAATTCAAAAACCGAGTGTATGCTCCAAAAGCATTTCATATAGAATTTAAGATAATTTAGATGAGCTGGAACAAATGCAAAGTTCAAAGATTTCTTCCCAACTCAAATTCATTCAACTGATAAGATTATTCTAACTCAGAAAACATTTTCCAGGTTATTTCCCCCCCTTATTTTCCCTATATTTTTTTTCCAGAAAATTGAATGCTAATTGATGAATTTATTTGAAAAGACTAGCCTCTCATTTCCTTACATTTTAATAGCCTCAAGGTAATTAATTTAGTATAAAAATTATCCTGGTTTCATGGTCTTTTGCAATTTCTCTGGAGGTGATAATTTACAGACATGTGGCTCTTTGAAAAAAAGAGCCGGACAGGAGTCAATCAAGCAAGGTAAATGGAACTTAAATGCCAACGGTGAAAATTTGAGAGCTTAGGTAACTTTTCAGATTTCACATATTGGGGTCCAACAGCTTCCGTTAGTTTCAGGGTTGCATCCTTTTATAGGTGACATCAGGACTGCATTCTGAATGTTAAGTACTGCAAAGATTGTTTGAGTCACATTAAGCTTCCTGAGTGAAAGAAGTGATACAATCATGACAGAGGTTTCATACTCCCACTTTGTCGTTCAAACCCTTTCACCCAACGTTCAAAAATAGATCCACAATTTGTCTTCCCTCAGTTTAGTGATCAAAAAAGAGATGATGTCAAGACTGTACAGCCCTGGGACATAGTTTATTTTGCACTCTGCAAAAATTTTTCAATTTGTTTTTTATAACAAAACTAGCAAATTCAATTCATACACTTCCTAACAATTTTATTTATTTATACAGATGCAGTAGAAGCAACCAAACCTTCTGAAAGTGCCCTGCAGGAAGAAGTGAAAGAAGAGGAGAGCAAGGCGGACCAAGAAAATGCCTGAACATTAAGAAATGACTTCCTCTTGCCCTTCCCCCCTCCTTTTTCCTGTATCTTCCCTCCCTTCCTGGTTTCAATCTTCTCCCACTTTCACCTGTAAATCTGTCTGTCCTCCTTGCCCCTTTCTGCCCCTTCCACCTCTATTCTCTCTGTGTGGCAAACATTTAAAGAAAAAAAAAGCAGGAAAAAATCCCAGTCAAACAGTGTGGCTTAAACATTTTGTTTCTTGGTGTTGTTATGGCGAGTTTTTTGGTAATGATGATTCAATCATTTTGGGAAAATTCTTGCACTGTATCAGAATTGTTTGATCTGCGCGTGTGTGTGTGTTTGTCTGCCCACCACGAGTGCGCTCTTTCTCTCTCTCTTGCCTCCCCTTTTCTCTGTTCCAAGTGTGTGTGCAATGTTATGTTCCTCTGAGGAGTCCAAACCTATTGAGTGAGTTAAGAGAGGGGAAAAAAAAAAGAACAAACATTTTTTTCCTCCCTATTTCAATGTGATGATGGAATGAACTACAGGAGACACAACAAACAAAGCAAAAAAAGAGAAAAGGGAAAAACAGAACGAGAATACAAGCCCAGTTTGTTTAATAAAATAAAGCAAATGTGCCAATTAGCGTAACTTGTGACTCCCTGCTCCTTTTTCAAATTGACAAATGATAATAAAGAAGAATAATTATAATGATGTCACTGTGATGCATTTCTGTACCATCTCTTCTCCCTCTCATGCATTCTAGTATGTTTGATGAATACAGTCCTTTACAGAAGTTTTTTAAGACAACACCTGGAGCCAATTATCCTATAACATACATATAAACAGTGGTGTAGGGTAGTGTTTGTAAAAGTGTGAACATAGGAAAGGCTACAACAGCTCTTGATCAGATATATACAGATTTTTGTTTCTAGTAGGATAAGTATTGTACATATTGTCAGGAAGAATATATTTGTGTTTTGAGATACAAAACTGTTTATGTAAAATGTGTCATGACAGGAGGAAGCTATTACTTAATTGAAAAGAAGTTTGTGCCAACATTACCAGTCTCTCTTTTCTACTGTTTATTTGGATTAATTTGATTTCTTCATCAAATCTTATTTGAAGAGATGGGTAGCATATTTCAGTATATGTTACCATAAAATAGAGTCTTCTTTCTTTCTATGATAGCTAAGAAGATTGGCAAACTACTTCTATACTGATGCCAAGAAAACAACATAGACATGTCCATAAAGTTATGAAGTTAAATTGGACTTGAAAGAGACTTTACATTTTTTAGCTATGTATATTTAAGATCACACTGCACTTTGATGATGATTTATGTATAGCCTAAATTTTGCTTCTTATTTTCAGATAAGGATTGGGAGAAAGACTCTTAAAGAGTACAAGTTTATAGGGCATAGCAGGATATCCCCACAGAAGAATACTTGTGGTAATCATATGCATTCCTGAACTATTTTTCTTTCTGCTTGTTAGCTCAATTATATTTCATATATTTTACAATGAACTTATTTTGAATTGATAGCCCTGATATTGAGATTATTCCTTAGTGTGTCTCCCGTCTACTGTGAACTTCTGCATTATAGATTGTTAGGGGCTCAGGTATAATGTATGGATAAATTACTCGTTGACTAGAAGGCCAAACTGTGGTAGTCCTCTAGATCCTATTATATTCCAAATCCCATCTTATTCACTCACTATGACCAATGGTCAAGGTTGATGGGAATTGTAGTTTAGTATCAGGAGGAACCACAGATCGCTTACTTACTCCTGTTCTGAAGTGAGGATAAGGAAACCAAGAGCCAGTAAGTGATTATATTTCTACAGTTATATAAGCTAGCACTGATGATGTTATCTAGTTTGGGTCTGCAAGAAAACAAGCAAGCACAGTGAACACCAAGGACCCCTCTTTCCACAGGTATCTCCTAATTTCATTTCACTTAATTATGGTGGTTGAGCATTTATATATGTACAACTATTGGTGCTGCTTATGTTGAAATCTTTCTTGCAATTGCAATTCAAGGCTGGCAGTCCAAGCCCTTCCTCTGGGAATTAACAACGTCTGTTCACCTATTAACTGATTGTATGTATACTTCTATCTCTTCAAATCCAATTTCAAGAAAAAAACAATTAGAACTAATTCAAGTAGCTTATGAAATCTAATGAACACACAAGCCATAATATTCAAATATTCATTCATGCTGGTTTATTTTTATTATGCTACGTGGCTTTTACAAAATATCCAAATGATATTTTAATTTAATGCTGATTGGCTTAAAGATGGTCTATAAATAGGGTCACTGATTCGTATAAGGGCATTTTGTAAGTATCAAATATAGAAGACTTCCATCTATGATTCCAGTTTCCTACAATCAAAAATTGGGTTGATGCTTTTATGCAATTTTAGTTTCAATAAACATGTATGCATGACTATATGTTAAAAAGACAAATAAGTTATAATTACTTGATATATTTGGAAGTGAAGGAGGAGAAATGGAAGAAGTAAAACAGTTAAGTTCCATGGAAAGTTTTTAAAAGCTGGAAAAAAACATTAGCAAAAATTCTGCAGGGCAAAATGCAGGCACCAGGAGTTAAACTCAAATCTACTGTAACTTTACATATGCAACTTAAACCTCAAATTTCTGAAGGTATACATTGCCCTCCACTGGAAGGATGTTGTGTTACAAGAATGAGAAAAGGAAAACTTTCATTAGGAACCAAAACATGAGTTGCTTTGGAAAATGCAACAATTGATTAACCATTGGCCCCTACAATTTAGAATCTTAATCTAGCTGTTAAAACATTTCCAGTGAATTAAGAAATTTAACATAATGATAGAATATCTTCTTTTAAAGCTTTACTATGTTCACTGTAAATGTAGTGTCATCAACACTAATCAAAATCAAGCTTCTGGGAAATGTTCAAAGAGAGAAAAAAATGATTTGGTAGTAAATTGTAAATTCTCAAAAATATACCCTTATTTGCAAGTAGCAACTATCCAGCTGAGGACTATCACTTCTGAGACAATGAAAAATCTTTTACAAAATCTAACATTTTTGTCAGAATTCATTATTGAACATGCAGCAGGACCAGCTTTTCTTATCTGATGAAACCTAACAGCCTCAGGCATGTTTTTCTATCTGCTGTCTGCCTTTCTTTTTATTAGCTGGAGAGCAAAAAGTTTAATTGTATTGCTGGGAAACCATTTTTAAGGTTTCTTCTGTAAAAGAGCTCTTTAAATGAGCATAAATCCTCCAGGTAGTGCCCTTTTATGGCTTGATTAATGTGACCAGATTGTCTGCCAGCCTTTTAATAGGTCTCATTCTCAATAATGCTGGAAACAATTGTCTCCGTGATCCAAAGTAATTGCATTATACAAACACCACATTTGATACGATAGGAGATAAACCGGTGAGCTCTATAACTGAAACATCAAAGAGAAGGTGGTATCTGGAGAAAAAAATGGACTTTGGAAGGAAACACACTTTAAGGCCATGTTTGTAGCACTGTTGACAGCATTTTTTAAATGGGACACTGTTCTAGTTGGGATTAAACCCATTAGTCTTCTTATTCTGGCTGTCTTGTTATGACTGCTGAAAACTTTCTACATATATTCACGTCATTTGAATTTGGAAATATATGAAATCTAAAATGCAGGCTCCAAAATACCCATATCATAGAAAGTAGTTAGTGCAAATTATAGATGTTAAGTAAAATAATTTTATTTTTAATTACTTTAAAATTATAAAAAATATAAATATTTTCTTCTCTTCCAAATACAGATAAGGGACAAGATAACGGACTCTGTTAAGTTAAAAATAGAATTATGCAATCATAGAAGATATTGTAAGGGTGGAAAAGGATCTTAGTGTCCAAAGTTCTCCCCCAGTTTGGTAATCTACTATTACACCACCCTGGCAATAGAACCATCATTTTTTTAAAGTATCCCCAGCTAAGGAGAGCCTCTCCCACTTCCCAAGGTATTTTGTTCTATTGTTGAATATTTTCTAGTGTCCCATAGGATCTACCTGCTTATAATTCAAATCTTTTATTTTTTGCCCTATCTTATAGAACTTCTCTTAATATTTTTGGCCTGTCTTTTGTATGACAGTCTTTCAGACAGTCTCAAAAAGAAGTATTATGTTTTCCCATGATCAAATCCTGATCAAGATGTTTGCCAGGACCTTGTTCATGCACAGGACCTTGTTCGTGCACTATACATTCAGCAGATGAAATTAGTGTGGATATGAGGCACAGATGAATGTTGTTTCCTAAAAGTAGTAATAAACCCTGTAGTAAGTTATCTGGTACAGTCTCAGTTATGTTAAGATGTACTGTAGGATGTTTGTATTCTGACCTAATTTTGAACGTAAGTAAAATTCAGAGTGTTGCTGTTTTCTATACAAATAGAAAGCAAATATATCTGTCATTGTGCAGTTGAACTCCTTTTAAGTTTTATTACATAAACCAGCAAGACTGGGGAAAGGGGACAAATCTGGAGACATTGAATACAGTGCACAGAGTTCTATTCATTTATATAAAAATTAAGATAAAATACAAGGAACTTACAGAATTGCAATAAAACTTTCTTCAAATTTGAAAACATTTTAATGAGCATTTTGAAAGTAATCTAGCAGACGAGACATTGGAATATAACAAAATCTTATTCTAGATGTTAGACTTGGACAAGGTAACTTACTCTTGTAAGCATCACAGAGTTGAAAACCTTTCTGAAGAAATATATTTGCACATTTTTGTTTCACATCTTTCACTTGCAAACATTTTACAGTCTTTGGGTCTATAGTTAAACCATCTATTGAAAATAGTATAGAGTTTACAAAGCATGGGGAGGTCACAATGGGAATACTGTAGCAGATAACATATGCCTTAAAAATAGAGACCTTATATTACAGTATCTAATATAATGAATATTGATCAGTGACATACACTCATTTATGATGGATCAGTTTTTGATTTTAGTCTGGAAGCCCCTAGGTATAGATAACCCTGGCCTAACACATAAATGAGAACCAATTTGGTGTAAGAGTTAAGGTATCAGGCTAGAATCTGGGAAATCCACCTTAGGGACAAAACCAGGTGGGTGACCTTAGGCCAGTGACTCTTTCTCAGTCCTTGGAAGGAGGTAATGACAAATCACCTCCCCCCCCCTGCTTTAAAAAAAAGCTTGTGAAGAAAATTGCAGTGACAGGTCCATACAATCACCAAAAATTGACACTGACTCAAAGGTATGACAGACAGTTTGGTGTAGTCATTGAAGTACCAGGCTAGAAAACAAGAGATTGTAAGTTGTAGTCCAGACAGCCATTTGAGTGACTTTGGGCCACTCACACTCGTTCAGCACTGGAAAGCAGGCAATGGCACATTTCTTCTGAAATCTTGTCAAGAAAACTGCAGAGCAATCACCAGGAATCAACATTGACTTGAAGGCACTAATTCCCTCCCCAACAAAAAAACCTCAAATAAGTAGGAGTCAGGTGCTAGGTCCAAAACAATTTATAGCTTTGTTTTGTAGGTCAATACCAGCATATTGAATTCATCTCTCAGAAATGAACGTGTACACACACACACACACACACACACACACACACCCAAAATACACGCATACATGCACACACACAATTGAAAAGAGAACTAATGTTTTATATAAGGTGAAATTAAATTAAGTACCAAACACTTAGAAACACTTGTAAATCTATAAAGAACTATAAAGCACACTTTCTTTAGAATGCAAGGATCCCTGGTAGTACAGTGATTAGAATGCAACGTTACAGGCAAACTCCACCCACAGCCTGGAGTTCATTCTGACATGGCTCAAGGTTGACTCAGCCTTCCATTCTTCGAAGGTCGATAAAGATTGTTGGGGGCAATATGTTGACATCATAAACCACCAGAGAGTGCTATAAAGCACTATGGGGTGGTATATCAGAGCTATTGCTATTACTATGCAGCTCTGCTGAATTGATAAAGTAGGATGTTGCAACTCTGTTTTATATATTGAAAAATAATCAAATCACACTTTTTTTACGAATGCCCATAGATACCTGGGGGGAACAACTGCCTTAAAATATACATTGCTTACAATTAAAGTCTTTAAAATTAAGCATTCTGGTGAGTTGGTTAATAAAATTTGTAGGAGGCATAATCAGGCCACATGAAACCCCAACCTTATTTTTTGCAGCTCTGAACTTTGAAGATAATGCTATTAACAGAAAGAACCACTATGTTTTAGATGTACAATTTCCGGTTGATTGTAAAGGGAAAATTTTGAGAAATTATTGTAAGCCATTTTATAAGCTTTTACAACCCCCCTCCTCCCAAAAAACCCTCTACTGGCTTCAAATCTCTTGTTCCTGTCGGCCATTTGCAATAACATCATCCCATCATGGTGCCTACCTGCTGCAGTCCCAGAGTGGGGACACTGCAGTATTTTTAAATACCTGGAAATCAAGACCTATTATTACAGGATGCAATACTTGTTCTAAATAAAGGCAAATTCTGATTAAGAAAAGAAACATTCATAACTCTAACCCTTACTTTTCCTAACTGGAAGAACATTTCAATGGTGGAACCAATTGTAAGAGAACTGGTGAATGTTCCCTGAAAGTATTCATACAATTTCTGAGGCTCTAGAAGTTATCTGCCATTTAGACAATGCAGGGTTAGAAGACCAATGATCTGATTTGTTATGATGCAGCTTCTTATTCAGCTTTTGCAAATATTTCTCATTGCTTTTCATTTTTAACTGATTTAGGTCCATTCAGAATGTTGGATTATTTTGGTAAACCAAAGGCATTTTTATCTGGTTAATCCACATGGATGTTTTGTATGCCTCAATACAGACATTTTAATGTTTTGATTTGGCCCAAATTGATTCATATGGCCAAACAGAAGTTACCAAATGTCTAATTGTATTTCAACATTTTGAACACCCCTGTTTATATTTTATTTATTGCCTGTTTTGTCTGTGACCCTTTAGTGAAGATTGTTCTACATAAATATGCATAAAGAGAGATTGAGTGGTTTATGTAGAATATGATCTTGGGTGTACCTACTTGTGCAAAACTTTCAGAATCAAGGATTCTAAATGTTTTATGTATTGTAAAGTTTAATACTGATATGTCATTTCAGATGCATTTACATCCTGAGAAAGAAAGATTTGTGATCATGAAGGTGCCCAAGGATCATGACCATGAAGATACATGGAGAGAGTATGAGCCTCTCTCCTTTATGTTACTGGTTGCTTTCAAATATATCCTTTTTTTTAAACCACAAATGCCAGAGAGATTATTTTCTCTAATATTAAATCCACATGAAATTAATAAAAAGCCATATTTTTTGAAATGTATATACCTGAGTCATAATATTAATCAGGCTTCCACTTATGCATACCCATTCTAGAAGAGGAACATGTGTGGGTAAATTTGTCTGCATTTCTAGCACATTCATAAAATTCATCTTAATCATCAATATTCATAAAATTCATCTTAATCACCACATACTCCTCCAGTGCAGACAGTGTGTGTCAGGGATGAGTCAGCACATTTTTAGCCTGTTGCTGTGCTGCTCCGCTCATTCAGCATTCAAACTTTTGCTATTTTGGCTATGGAGAAGACTTGTAAAAGCAAAGGAAGCTTTATAATATAGGCATAAACATATGTCAAAGTATGATCATGAGCTACAGCTTCAAGTACCCTCTTGGACCAAATGCCTCAGTGGAGCAATGAGGAATGAGTAAATTGCCGAGTGCTTATAATATCATTGGGATGCCAATGTGTGGTATTGCAGAGGAAAAAATCCTGTTTCTTCAGATGGGTTTAAAGCTGTCTCACAATGCTTTCCCATATGCTTTCCATTTTTTAATTTTATTTTCATTTGTAAATGGGTCTAACTAGTTTTGACTGTTCTTTTGTTTTAACTGGCAATTTATTGTGCACTGCCTAGAATCATGTTTGTGAGATGGATAGCTATATAAATCTCATTAAGTACATAAATAAATACAAATAAAATATGTGTACTGTCACATAGCAGTAAGTACTACACAATGAAAAGACTACAGGTTTGGTCATTGGAATTCAAGTGTAAAATTACTTATTTTCACCAGTATGCTATTTTTCTATTTTTTAATATAACAGTGAAGAATAGAAAGGTTTAAGCTTCCACAAGCCTTAATAGGCTATTTTATCCAGTTCCATGAAAATACGACAAACTAAAACCAAAAGGCAACACTAAGAACAGATTAAATGGGATGAAGAAAATTAAAGAAAGTAATTGACTAGAAAAAGCTAGTCAACTCTTCCATAGATCAAAGCAATGCTTGGTTGCTTTGTTCATGCAACACACAACAGTGAGGTAAGATATAGTATGGGCAGTGATTTTGTCAAAATTCAAGCATTAATTGGGTAGGTTTCCTGCAATGTTACTCCCTCCCAAATAAGAGAATGAAATTAATTATAAACAAACACACACACAACATTCTTGTGTGATGTGCTTTTCTCCTGCAATGTCAACTCCAGAGATTCCTTCCTGTCCACAAATACGATACATTCCTTATTTTTATGCCTAAAGTACAGGTAGTCTTCAACTAATGACCTTAATTGAATCCAAAATTTCTGTTGCTAAGTGAGAAATTTATTAAGTGAGTTTTCTCCCGTTTTACAACTTTTCTTGCCACATTTGTTAAGTGAATCACTGCGGTTGTTAAATAAGTAACACCATTGCTAAGTGAATCTGGCTTTCCCATTTACGTTGATGGTCAGAAGGTCACAAATCATGCCCCTGGGACAGTGCAGCTGTCATAAATATGAACCACTTGTCAAGCATCCAAATGTAAATCACATGACCATGAGGATGCTACAATGGTCATAAGTGTGAAAAACTTTGAATGATCACTAAACAAACTGTTGTAAGTCAAGGACTACCTGTACATACATATACACAGTAATTATTAATGTGAATTGCATGTAAAATAATTTTATAAAGAATCATGTAATATTAATGATATTAATGGTTCCCTTATCTATATTTTCGACCACTCTTTCTCTCACACGCTACTACTACACACATGAACATAAACTCTTACTTTAGCTTCAGAAACAAAGAACAAAATGGAGAAGAAAGAAGAATGAAAGATGCAATGAGGGGAAAAAAGGGAAATAAGAACAAATAGAGATTTTGTGAGGGGAATGATACAATTTAACAGAGAACAAACTAAAAGAAAACAAACTCCTATTTAGTCATGAATAGCTAATATTCAGAATAATCCATATTTCACAACATGCCTGTAATTTATTATTTTGTTTAAAAAGAGGAAGATAACCCTTTTAGCCCCTCTCCTCATTCATGGATAATCATGTTTGGAAATGAAAGAGGTGCTACTACATAATATTGAAATGATAAATCAATATAGGGGTCAAAGTTTGTGAATATGATGGGTAGTTCTGTCAGGATAATTTGTCTGTTTGCCTATAAATTGGACACTGTCTCTATTTTGCTGTCTGTTTTTGATCACAAGTTGTGGTCTGTCACAAAAAAGCATGCTACAGTACATCCAGATCATCTAGATCAGTGTTTCTCAGCCTTGGCAGTTTAAAACATATGGACTTCAATTCCCAGAATTCCCCAGTCAGCCATCTTAAAGTTGCCAAGATTGAGAAACACTGATGTTGATTATGCCTAGCTTACACTTTTCCCATCAAACCTCAAACAAAAGAAGCTCATCTGTCATTACTAAACTACTGAATTATTGAGATCACTGTATGGCTCATTGGATTACCTAATCTATCCTGATTTTTTTTAGTCTTTATATAGGGTATGTGGATTTTCTGAGAAACCTTCACTGGCACGGAGCTCTTTATTAAACAAATTTTTTTGAATGTTTTGCTGCCTAATTCTGTAATATCCTAGAATTCCTCCACTCCTCTGATTTCAATTCTTTTTTCAGAAATCCTTTGCCTCTCTCTGTTGTATATGGAGTTTGCCAGATGTAATTGGAATTGTGACTTATTCCAACCAGCATGTTCAGAACGGGTAATGATGTAGTACCATAGGTAATGATGCAGAAATATACTTTCTAAAGAGTTATAAACCCTCAGTAGCATCCTTCATTGTAACACAGATGTAAAGAGAGCTAACAATATCCTGAGCAGCATCAAGAAGGGCATAGGGTCCAGATCTTGAAAAGTAATAATTCAGGTCTTTTCTACCTTGATCAGTCCTCACTTGGAATTTGTTTTTTAGTCCTGCACACACCAGATGGAAAACAAATTGATAAACTGGAGTGAATCCAGAATAGGACTATCAAGATGATGAAAGAACTGGCAACCAAATCCTATGAAGAATAGTTAAAAGTCCTATATATGTTTAGTTTTCACAAGAGTAGCTTGAGAAGGACATAATCTACATCAAGAGTCTGTAGGGCTGTTACATTATGGAGAATTTGAACTTTTTCTCATTTGCTTCAGAAAGTAGGACTAGAATTAATGGGATGAAACTTCAAGAATTTAGATACAGATTAGATACTAGGAAGAACTTCTTCACAGTAAGAGTTGTCAGGTGATGTACTGGGCTACTGTACGGAATTGCTTCTTTCCTTGCACTGGAGGTTTTCAAACAAAGACTGGATAGTCATGTATTGGGGATGGCATACAGTGTGCAAATGTTGGTCTTGATGATGTATTAGGTCACTTCCAACTCTATGATTCTACATCTAAAAAGATCTCATTGTCTTTTTTTGTTAACATTCCAAAGTTGATAGTAACATTATCTTTGGATTGCAGCGTCTCTATCTGTATTCAGTCAAAGCAAAGGGACTTCAAGATATAAATAGTTTAGCTTTACTCTCCTTATATTTGGCCATTCAATTTCTTCCTTTTTCCTCTAGCAACCAAAGCAATCTATACTACTTCTCACACATCCTCATTTCCCCCCCTCTCCTAAACAGATTAATGGACATTTTCACATATTTTTTCAATGAAACCTAATTTGGGGGGAGGATTATTTTTTTTAATGATTTTACAGTAGAATTTTGCTACCCAGAGTTAGAGATTTGTGTTGTCCTAAAGCTGTACTTGCTTCTGCTTTGATTAATTTTAGGGCCAGTTTACATGGGTAGATTGCAGCTGGTTTTGTGACAGAACAAAACTAAAATCACTATAAGAAATACATAGTTTCCCTGCATTCAGGGGAATTATATGCATGTAGACAGGAAAATGTGGTATCTGCTAATAGCACCAATTTTTGGTAGATGCCAAATTCCAATAATAATAATAATAATAATAATAATAATAATAATAATAATAATAATAATAATAATAATAATAATATGCATTTTTTAAAAATGGGTGTATTCAAACTTCATGTTTTGCCTGTAGTCCCAGTTACCGGCAGTAGTATAATCATCACTGTCTGCATTTATCAATTTATCTTTTTTTAAAAAAAAATGTGTGTAAATGATCCTTCACACTTCCTCCAGGTATATATGTGAGGTGTGAACAACTAGAACTACATGTATGGAGTACAAACAAACTACTTTATTGTTCTATGCCTGTTTCACAGGAATTTCCCCAGACTGGCAGCTTTTGCCTGGGAAAGACTAGATAAAGTTCAAAGACATTTGGAAGGAGGGTTTCAGACCTCGTCCTCTTGTGGTTATGTAACAGGTCTGGACTAATCCCCACTTGAGTTCTCTTCCTGACTGGGACGATTGTTCTTCAACACTATGCAAAAAATAAGAAACATTATAAAATGAAATAATAGCAATATAATATTTATTGTCATAAATCTTCCAGAGTCAAAGTTTCCTTAATGGTGTGATCTTCAGGGCTTTGTGAAATGCAATGAAAATCGGGCCCAAACATATTACAGTCACTCATGTGCTCGTGACCTCTCGGTTAGACTACTGCAACGCTCTCTACATGGGGCTGCCCTTGAGGACCACTCGGAGGCTCCAACTGGTGCAGAATGCAGCCGCGCGAGTTTTGTTGGGGGTCTCCTGATACTCCCATATTACACCTCTGCTCCGTGAGCTGCATTGGCTTCTGGTTGCCTTCCGGGTGAGATTCAAGGTACTGGTTATGACCTACAAAGCCCTACATGGCATGGGTACGGAGTACCTTAGGGAGCACCTGCAGCCAGCATCAACTTCCCTCCGCCCAGTGCGCTCCCACATAGAGAGGGCCTCCTCAGGGTGCCGCCATTCGGAGAATGCCGCCTGGTGACCCCCAGGGGGAGGGCGTTCTCTGTGGGTGCGCCTGACCTGTGGAACCATTTACCAGTTGAGCTCCGGATGGCTCCCGACCTTTGCTCCTTCCGACGCGACCTAAAAACCTATTTGTTTGAACAAGCTGGCCTGGTCTGATGGGTTTTGTTTTAATTATTGTTTTAATGTAATTTATTTTCTGCATTTGGGCACTAGGGTTTAATTTGTTTTTAATTTCTGTATTTTGAGTACTTTGGTATTTATGTCCCTGTTCACCGCCCTGAGTCCTTCGGGGGAAGGGAGGTATACAAATCAAATCAATCAATCAATCAATCAATCAATCAATCAATCAATCAATCAATAAAATGTTGGGACCTTAAGCCAGGACCTTTGTTCATATTTGGATTGGATGACTACAGCCAAATTAATCACCAGCACTGTGACTTTGGTCCAGAAGTCCCAGAAGTGTTGTGTGTGTGTGTGTGTGTGTGTGTGTGTGTATGTGTATTCTTAATAATTTTAAAAATACGAATCCCAGGCATATTTACTTAAAGTATAAAATCTTGAAACACCGGGATGGATAAAAAACAGTTGTTTATTGCTAAAAGATTTTAATAAGCAATAAAAAGTAAGTGTTTAAAGCATATCTGCCTAATCTAAGCTTTTGCTGGTCCTCTGCCAGCATCATCAGAGAAAGCATTGAAGGTTTGAAAAACCGTTGGTAAGCCTGTTTGGTTACGTGCTCTGATCATTGGCCACCTGATGGACCTTGCTCTAGCCAATCATGATTGTTCTGACTGTCTCATATTGCTTCCCTTGCAATCCGGTCTAACTGTCCCTTTTTTTTATTTTTCTCCTCCCTATCTGTTTTGGTTTGAGTACCTTAACTGATCTTGTTTTCTTTTGTTGTTCCTCATCCAATGTCATAGCTGTTGGTATTTGTATTTCCTTGTTCTCTGTGTCCTCCTTCTCTACCCTCCTTGCTTGTGATTGGCCATTCTGTGCTATGCCTGGGTTTCCCTCTTGACTCCCTTCCATGATTTCTGCAAACAGCTCCCCGCCCCGATTCACTTGCATGTATGACTTTCTTTCAGTGCTTATCCATTGATCTTTATCTGATCCCTGGACTAGCCACCCCCAATGTTTTTTGTTTATTCATACGCTACTATCTGATTTAGTTGATCTTGCTGTATTTGGACGTTCTTTGTGTGTTGCTGTGTGTGTGTGTGTGTGTTGCAGCGCTCTCTTTCCTTGGTTCGCCCATATCTGTTCAATTGGGGTTGTCTTCAGATTATTCCTTGTCTTCTCGGCTAGTTGTTGCATGATCGGTATCTTCTTTTTTGTATGAGTCGCGTTATCCTCTGTTTGCTGCATTTCTTTCGATGGGTCACGCGTTCGCTGGTTATTTTCCTGGCCTTGGAATGGTCGCTTTCTTCTGTTCATTGTGCCTGTCCGTCCATCCATTCCTGTTAAGCTCCTGTCTTCTGGGTGCTCTCCATCTGTTTGTGTGTGCGCATGATGTTGTCTTCTCTTCCCTCGCTCTATCCACCTCCGATCTTCTGGAGTTATTGCATGATTGTTTGTCGTCTGTTCCTGTTTTTCGGGCTCGGTGGGTTGTTGTGTTTTTGATATCTCTTCCGGTGTCCTGGTTGTCCAACTTTGATTTCTTTTGGTTTCTCTCCTTTTTATTGTGGGTAGACCTTTCTGTTGCTGTTGATGTGCTTTTAATGCACCCCAAAGAGCAGCTCCCCAATGAAGAAAGATCCTCAGTAGTATATAAAATCAAGTGTAAGAACTGTCACTGCAACTACGTTGGGGAGACGACCAAGTGGCTCAGAACCAGGATTCATGAGCATGAACTGGCCATCAGAGAGCAAGAACAATGCTCATAGGTATGGGCACACATGCCCAGCTGCAATCATACATTTGATCTTGCAGGTGTGGAGACTATTGCCCAGGATACCAAGGGTGGCCGGCTTGTTGGGGGCAATTAAGCTGACTTTGTAATAATGCTGCTTGGGGTGTGTGTGAAAGCCCTAATAAGCAGGCATATACATAGAATGAAGGCTACTGCTAAGTTTGTAAAAGCCGCCCTGAGTCTTCGGAGAAGGGCGGGATATAAATGGAATTAAAATAAAAATAAAAAAATACTCAAAGAGGCTTGGCTGTCAAACGGACACTCGTTCAACCGCCACATAGACCTACTGCCTGCCTATCACTAAGGGGGTGGGAAGAACGATGTTAAAACTCACAGTGAGTGCAATGAGCCCTGTCCATGAAGGATCAGAACTGTGGGCCCACACAACAAAGTACTACAACCTTTAAAAAGGAGGAATCCCCAATGTGTCCTGTGCAAGAACTAAAAATGGGTGCCTGGGTACAGTAAAAAGGGAGGGTGGCCGAAAAACAGGGGCCGTCAGGGAACCAACCCACAGGCAGACAAGGAGAGAGACCATGAGGGAAGAAACAATTCCCGAGCCTAGAAATACACACACCGATGCGGGACAGCTAGAAACAATACGGTCAATGGGGGGGCAGATCGGTAACCCACTCAATGAGCAGGGTGCAAAAACAACTGGCCTCATAAGCAAGCTCCCGGAACTTCAGCATTTTACTCTGACGATGTCGGCAGTTAGCCTACGAAAGCTAAGTGTATTAAACAGTTCTGTTTAATACAGTTTTGTTTGTATTTTATACATACACACAAGTATATTGATTATTTGATTATTTTAAAAAAAGGTCTAAAACAGGAGCTTTAGCGTTATTTTGAGCTAAATCACTCCAATAAAGTTTACTTGCAGGAGGACTAATTCTCAAAAGAACGATTTGTGGGCTTGTTCAGTGAAACACAGTGCAGGTCTTGTGATTTCACATAATTCTTTATTAATGTTGCAAATATATGGAAGTCCATCTTCTTGAAATTTTCCTATTAAATTAGCACTTTGTTTTCTTAGCATAATGTCATATGTGTCCAAATAGGCAGATATCTTAAAAAATAAGATGTAAGAGATAAAAACCCAAGAATTAAGTATAGGGAAAATGGAAGCAAATAGGGAGGGAATTCTCATAATGCTGGGAGACCATTTCTTCTATTATAGTTAAGGAATATGTAAAAGAAAGAAAGTGTAAAAAGAAGCAAAAGATAAAAAATGAAATGACAAAGAAGGACATAGGGAAAGCACATGAATAAGAAGTAGCAAATGTCCTTGCAGTCATTAATGCAGGAGACTTAATTGACTTAAAAACAGATTCCCCCCCCCAATCCTTATATCTATACTTGCATCAAATAATTTCATTCCATTTACAGATAGTCCTTGACTTACAACTGTAATTGAGTCCAGCTGTAAGCTATCACGGTTACACTTGTAAGTCAAAGTATCACATAAAGGACCCATTTTTTGACATTTTCTATAATGGTTGTTAAGCCAACACTGCAGTCATTAAGCGAACACCGTGATCATTAAGCAAATGTTGCAGTCATTAAATAAATCCCTTTTTCCCAGTGGGCAGTAAATGGAAGTAAATTGTCAACATACAGCTCAAAAATCCAAATAAAACTCCAGGTTCACTCCATTTCTAAAAATCATACTGTTTATTGAATACACTACATGGTTTTGTTGAAGCAAAACTAACTCTGATGTTCCAACACCAATTCATAGACTTAAACAATGATTTTCCCAGTCAATGTAATTACATAATTCATATTAACAAGTTCACTTTGTTATGGGAACTGTATGCTTCAAATCCACACCTGTTCTAGTGTCCTTGATAAGGCTTCAGGCTCTCATGGTCTTCAGCTGAATTGAGGAGGTTTTGTTCCACTGTCCCATTGGTACACAGATGAAATCCAGAACTGAGTCCTTAGGATGACCCTATTGATCAAATGAACTCTCTCCAAAAGTTTGTGGTGAACTGCACCCCCCTGTCTGATATGATGCTTTTAGGGACTCCATGCAGCCTATAAATGTGCTGCACAAACATTTTGGCTAAACTCTTAGCTGAGGGAAGATTTGGACAGGCTACAAAATGTGCTTGTTTTGAGAATAAGTCAACTACGGACCATATTACAGTATTTCCAGAACTTTCAGGTAATTCCACAATGAAATCCATGGCTATTTCTTCCTATGGTCTGCTAGGGTTGTAATAAACCTGGGGGTTTTCCAGGCAATTGCTTCATGGAAATGCAAACTGAGCAACTAGCAATATGATCTTTTATTTCTCTTTTCATTTTGGACCACCAAAAATGGCCTGCTGATTTTGCATTATGTGCTCTTTCTAACAATATTATCCTTTGATTATCTGGGATGTACACTTTGATCCCTTTCTGCACCATTTCATGTTTTATCATTACAGCATCTTTATGACTCTGAAACCAAGTATTTTGTTCCAAAACTTCTTTAAACTTTTGTCTCAGTAAATCTAATGCTAACCTGGGGTTTCCTCCTGCATAGAACCCCTTGAGCTGGTGCTTCAAGTTAGCTGGAAGGGATTATGAAATTTATTACTTTTTTCCTGGTATTTTTGAATTGAGGCATGGGCCAAAAAATCCCCCCCGGTATGTAACCGAGATTGAAATTAAATTAAGCCTACCTTACCTGTTTAGCGGACAGTTTTCTTAGGATCTTTAAAGCCTCTAAGTTCTTATAATCTGTCCACACTTCAAAGGGGTTTTTACTCCACATTAGGAGAGCCAAGCAAACATCAAAAGCCTCTTTTTCTCACACAGCCCACCTTCTCTCAGTGTCTGATAACTTTTGAGAGATGTAAGCACATGGCTATAGTTCTCCCTTGTCATTTTTTTGTAGCAATACTGGCCCCAGTGCTACTTGCATCCGCTTGAATTACAATTGGCTTTTTTGGGTCTGGGTCTCTTAATAATGGTTGTGCACCATCCATCTTTTATTGTGTAGGTTGAATGAACCTCCAAGCCAGGTTTTTATCTAAAAACCCTTTAGGTTCTTCCATTTCTTTAGACATCATAGCATACATTTTCAGCTTAGGTAACTTAGCCCCTGGAACTATCTCTGCAGCACAGTCCATTGGTCAGTGAGGTGGGAGTACATCTGATTCCTTTTCACTGACTACTTCAATTAAGTCTCTGTATTCTGCCAGAATGTTGTTCTCTAACTGCCTGTCTGCTTTCAGTGTATTCAGTTCCAACACTTTCAATTTCTTAGCCAATGGCTTAGGGCAAGTATTCGGAGTCTTCTGCAGCTTTTGTGGTTTGATTACTCTTTTCCTCATTCACCACTTGTTGTTATTCCAATCTGCTGAGGGATTCTATTTCTTCAGCCAAGCTAAGCCTAACATATTTTTAGTTATCCCACGGGCTACAATAAAAGGAATGATTTGAAAATGATTTCCAGGCTTTATAGTCACTGACTCAATAAGACAGGTTGCAGGTTCTCCCTCTGCAAGAGACACATCTAGCTGTTCAAACCCCATAGGTTGTCTCAACTTTCTGACTCTTAGTCCCACTTTTTCTACAGTTTGTGAGCTGATCTCACATTTTGTGCACCCCACGTCCAGTAGTGTAGTGGATGTCACCCTGAAGAGGTTGCAAACAGTTGTACCCTGATAGTCATGAGAGAAATAGGAACACTCACCATTGGGTCATCCTCCCCTTGCTGTCACTCTCATAGAAAACAAATCCAGGCTTCCCAGGGTTTGGAGTTCTCTCCTCCACACTGGATGGGAAAGAGACCTCTAGAACCTATTGAATGACTTTTGTTTGTTCTTCAGACTTTGACAATGGCTTCTTTGTCTTAGTTTTCCTTGGAGCTTGATGTGTTGAAATTAGTTGTGGTGCAGGGCAATCTGTGGCTTGGTGCCTCTCTTTTCCACAATGGAAGCATGCTCCCGAGGGGGGCGGGTTCTCTCCTCTGCTCTCTGGAACATTTCCTTTGCTTCCTCAGCCAGATGCACACCTCTTAGCTGCATGATAAAGTCAGTTGTACTGGTGTGATGTTGGTAGTGACCAAATCTAATTCCATATCAGCAGCCAGCTGGTACCAATCCCTGAGAAGATTGGACACTCTTCTGGGTAGGCAGATGTAATACAGTTCCCTGCTTAACCCCTCTCAGAATTGGTAGACCAACATATGTTCAGGCTATCCTTTTACACAAGCCACCAGGCTATGAAATTTTCTAATTTATTCTGCAACCAATCACTTCCCTTGCTTGATTGTCCTGATTCTTGCATCTGTCTTCCTTGTCTCAGTGGGATATTCAAACTGATTCTATAGCTCTTGCAGGAAGGCATCCACATCATGGAACTTAAGAGCCACATCATCATATAAGGACATCAAGCACTGCACTGCATCTCCTTCCAGGTTTGCAGAAATAGCATTTACATGCAATCCATCTTTGGGGTGTCTGTCTCCATATCTTTCTAAATAATTCCATGCCTGGGTCAGAAAATAAGCCAACTTCTCTGGTCAGCAGTCAAATATAACTTTAAAAGGAGGAGGCTGTTGATCCTTCTGCCCCAGTACATTTCTGGGTGGTAGGTCAGCACCCGGTGGTGTTGCCTGAGCTCCTCTCCTTTTAGCAGTATTTGGTGGCTCTATCAATCCAGCTTTATATCATTCCAGCCCCAGTCAACGAGTCGGTTTCTGCCACCTGGGTTAAAATGACGACCGCAGAAGGGGAACTGTCCCCTTCATCTGTCCTCCTCCATCTGTTGTCCTCCTCCATCTGTTCTCTTGTCCATTTCAGGTCTCACAAGGTCCCAGCACTCCTGGGAAGAAAACCCAAGTAGGCTGCTAGAGAGAGCTAGTTTAATGTCAATATCCAGCTTGAGAATCCAAATAAAACTCCAGGTTCATTCTGTTTCCAAAAATCTTACTTTTTATTGAATACACTGCAAGGTTTATTTTAAAAAAAACCCTAACTCTGAAGTTCAAACACCAATTCATAGACTTAAACAATGATTTTCCCAGCCAAACCCTTATGTAATTCATATGTAACAAGTTCACTTTGTTATGGGAACTGTCTGCTTCAAATCCACATCTGTACTGATGTCCTTGACAAGGCTTCAGGCTCTTATGGACTTCAGCTGAATCAAAGAGGTTTCATTTCTCCATTTAACCCACCTGAAAATATCTCCTCTATTAATCTAAAGGCAAGATGACACACAAGATGACAAGTTTCATCCTTGACATGAATGTTGGAAACTGGCAAAAAAATGCTATAAATCATGGTCATGTGACTGCAGAACACTGCAAACTTCTGTAAAGGTGAGCTGGTTGCCAAGGACCCAAAATATGATCATGTGACCACGGAATATGTACAGCCATTGTAACTTTGAAAACGGGTCATAAATGACCATGGGAAGATCTGTCGTAACTGAATGGCTGCTAATGACTGGTCATAAGTTGAAGAATACCTGTATCTACTATTTCTCAAGCTTTTTCAAACTATTCATATCAATTTCTTTTATAAAGGAAATTCAGTTATTATACTGTTATATTACTTTTATACAAACATAGTAGAGGAATGACATATATCTCTTGACCCTAAGACTGGATGAGCTAGAAGTTTGCTTCTTGTTGCTAGTGTACAGTGTATAATGGCTATTAGGACCACATATGGTAGTTTTGTAGAATGTGCATGTTTGGCCATATTGTGTACAGTGTAGTATAGCTTAGTTTGTGAAGACGCTGGTCTCATATAACTCATTCACTTTTAATCCCAGCATTGTCAGTTTGTTTCATGCCACTATGGAAACTTGGTTTTTCCTGTGGTACAGAAGTCATAAGATCATCTTGACACATTACCCCTGTTACATCACATGAAAAACAAATAGGAGAGATTTCTCAACATGCTCAGAGCTATTTCCAAATTATTATAACAGTTGAGGTAGTTGGAACAATCGAACCAAAGTAATGCTGTTCATTCGCTTTTACAAGTGAGAAGACCAGGGTGCTGTGAGTTCACTTGAGGCAGGCCTTCAAAACCTTGTTCTGCTTTGTAATTAGAGAGTAGCAGAGGATTGCTATGTCCTCTTTCAAACAGAAGTGAATTTAGAGATGGAACTTTAAAAGATCATGGACAATAATATGTAATCTCCCTCCATCCTCCTTCCCACAAGCCTCAGTCATTACATTTTGTGATGCTATCCAGGAATGTATTCAGCACAAGAAATGAAGACTCCTTTCCCTGTTCATTTCATTTTTGGTTTTGTGGGTTTTTTTTGTGTCTGTGTTTTTTTTCCTTTTCAGACTCCAGAAGAGGACAGCAGATGTAAACAGATACAAAAACAGAAGTTAAATGGACCAAGAAAATAAAAGGGAAAAAAAAACTTTATCTGTTTTTCACATACACAGATGCACACAGATGCACACACGCACACACGTACAAAGACACACTTGGAGTTTCAAACTTTTCTTTCACAGAACTAGTTTTTGAAAAATTAACAGGAAGAATTAGAATGACTGTGTTCTTGTTTTATTTAAGAGAAATTCAGATTATGTCCATGATGCTGTGGTATATATATTTGTTAGTAATTTACACAAATATATGAACTGTCCGGTGTGACTACAGCCTGTTCGATGGCCTTTGAGATAAGGCTGAAAACAGGAAATAAAGATTTGCCCCATGTTTGGGGCCTAGCAAGGTAATCTAAATAGTTAACACTTGACTGATATATATATCAGTGGGTTAGGACTTTGGTGGGTCGAATCCCGAGTGCCGCGTAACAGAGTGAGCGCCTGTTTCTCGTCCCAGCTTCTGCCAACCTAGCAGTTCAAAAGCACGTAAAAATGCAAGTAGAAAAATAGGGACCACTACGGTGGGAAGGTAACAGCGCTCCGTGCGCCTTTGGCGTCTAGTCATGCCAGCCACATGACCATGGAGATGTCCTCGGACAAGCGCTGGCTCTTCGGCTTTGAAACGGAGATGAGCACCGGCCCCTAGAGTCAGAAACGACTAGCACGCATGTGCGGGGGAACCTTTACCTTTACTTCTATATATATATATGTGTGTGTATATATATATATATATATATATATATATATATATATATATATATACACACACACACACACACACACACACACACACACACATATATAGCACGGGAGGAAGAGCCTGGATAATGTTCCCAAAAACCTGTGGGAGGGAAGGGGGGGAATGGCTGTAATTGGATAAATAGGAAAGTTCTCTCTATCTTCTTCTGCATAACTCTTTTTCTTGTCAGCAGAACCTCATCATAAACCATAAATCTTATGATTCTCATACAAAGCTGTTTTAAAGCATGTTAGGTTGTATGTGTCATAGGAAAAATGGAGAAAGGGAATATATTTGGGGTGTGGTTAACTTTTTTTAAAAACATGCAACATTCTACATGATGCATCTTATTTTTGAAAATGTCTCTCAGATGGGTAGAGACCGATATGGGAAAGCATCTGAAAGAACTTTAGAGAAAGATTTTTTTTTATTTAAGATGCCCATTCAATGCATGGTAGATATGATTTCCTTGAGTATTATTATATTATATATAGGATTGAATCTAGGCTGAACTAGTTGCCATTATATCCACTGTAACAATGAGATTGGTTCTTCATGTATTATTTATCTATATATTCATTTTTTTCCATAGCCATAAACTCATGAATTTCAGTTTTAGTAGGAAGGAAGTGTAAATTGCTTAGATTGATACACTAGGAATTAAATAAACAAATATGTCTACATGTAAACCAATTTAATTCTCACTTAAATAACTTTAAGTAGGGATATTGAACAAAACAGTGTTTTGCGTTTTTGCAATGAATTGATGATATCTTCAAACTGAATTTCTGCATATATTTTATTAAATTACATTAAAAAATCTATCTCTTTCTCCAGAATTTGGGAAAGCACATCTAGTTCCTGGCATGCATTGAGAGGGCATTATACACATTGCAATAGTATGACACAGAAAATTCCATAAGATATTTATATAATTGCATTTCCAGGAGCTACCATTTAAATTCAAAATTGCATTGTGATAATAGCTATCATGCCACCCAAATTCATAAATGGAAAGAGAAACACACATTTTTAGCTCACTTGTGAAGAATCTCTTCATAGTACTTGAAGTATATTACACCAACCAGCTGATGACATTAAGAAAATATATTCTATGTTGTCAGTTACTTCATTTTAAGCTCTTTGAGTTGATAGGTAAGGAACCTGCTTTCAGCTGGCTTAAGTTATTCTGAGATTTAATATGTAATGTGAAATTTATCTTCTCTTCCAGCACTGGGTAATATTTCTCAAAACTGGAGAAAGAGCGGAAGATATTTTTTTTCTCGAGATTCTGTTTTATTTGTTAAGATCAACATCCACAGCAATAACTAAGCATTTCAGGACAAAGGCTCACTTCATAACTTGATAGGCTTGACTTCTTAAGAAAAGACAAAAAGGTAGCCTTTTTGTAGTATGTAGTATGTAGTTTTCTCATTTGCAAAAAGGAATGAAAAATACCCAGAAAGAGACTTCATTCTGAAAACAACATAAATGTCTTTCTCTCTTACCATTTTTGAGACACACTGTACCGAATACTTCAGCATGGACCTCTGGCTGTTCTTTGTTATAACTTCAAATGCTCTGAAAGTTGTCTCTCATTGGTATTAAAATGCAGTGTATGCAGTGGATTGCTTTACTATATTAGGAGAAGCTTCCTTTCCATTCACATAGGCTGTTTCCCAAAAAGGTTCATAGGAATTACAGTCTGCAATGTGTGGAAGCTTTTTTTGGAGTGAGCAAAAGTAAGCAAAGGACAGCTGTCTATCTCTGCCCTCTTTATTAAATGTACATTAATCAGTTGGGGGAAAAAATAAATGTGACCTCAAATTTAATGTATAGATTTTGAAGTGATTCCAAACATTGTAAATATTGTTATCCCTTAAAAATCCTATACATAAAATTAATTTGCTTGGATAGTTAGACAGAAAATCATAACACTTGTCCATTGACTATATTCAAAGTATTTTTCTATAATCAGGGTGATATCTTTGGATTTAAAAATATCACTGTTCAATTGGAACAAACATGCCCTCATTTTGTTGAGGGAAGTTTTCTAATTTAAGATCTGAGCACCGAAAGTTTGTTAACAGGAAAACAATCCATCTGCCGGAATGTCAATGAGTCTCAGCTCTACCACCTTAGTATTTTACAAGCATGTTTTACACACTGTAAGACACACCAGTTGATATACTCTGATGATGGTTGTAGTCAGGGCTTTTTTTCTCATAGAACGCTCAGAACGGAGTTCCGGCACCTTTTTTGGATGGAACCTTGTAGGGTAGGCAAGGCGGGTTCTATGACGTGTGTGAGTTCTGGCATCTTTTTCTTTTACAAAAAAAGCACTGGTTGTAGTTCATATTGTTCAAGATCAGTCTCCCTGCTGTCTGGATACTCTGAGAATAGACATCTGTTTTTTTTCTTATGCCTTAAGCCACAGAGTATATATTCCTTTTAGGTGGAGGGGGATTGTTAGATATTTGCTAACAAGTAACATATGCTTTTTGTATCTACAGTAAGTTTCTTGTGTGTGTGTGTGTGTGTGCGTGTGTGTGAGTGAGTGTGTGCGCGCGCAAACATAATTGGACATTTCATTTCACTTTCATATATTTACAAACTTGTAGAAGAAATACATTTTTGTATTTTGCTTATATGACACTAAAGCTTCCATCAATCAAACACAATTACACCTACAGTCTCAAGGAACTGATATCCTCTTCTGAATCATCACCCAGACATGGTGAAAAGCTGTAGCTTTTTAGAGCAGTGCAGGGAAACGAGAGACAGGGGCAGCATAAAGAGAAAGAGTGCAAACAGAGTATATAAACATCTTCACACAAATGTGTCATTGAAGTATCATTGTACATTTACTCACTCCTTTTGACCCTCTCCAAACCCTCTTGACATCAACAATAAGCAAAAGTTGTCAGGAGCCAATAAGACCTAAGAGTGTACAGAATATTTCAGGAAGCACAAAGACTTAATCCGACTCTCTAATGAATGACCCAAAACTGAATAATTATTATTCTTTCAAATCAAATACCATCCATGGATACCTTATTAATAGATTGCTAAAAACTTTACAAAACTGTAATTTGCATGCATTTTTTTTCCTGTAAAGTGCCTCAGTGTGCATCCCCATTACACAGAGAGAAGCTAGGCCATTAAATAGAAATATTGACTAAAGTCTCATCAAGATATTAGGAATCTGATTTATGTTCCTCTGCTTCATTCTGAGGTTTTGCCCTATTTCTTGTTTCAGTTCACCTTATTCTGCTTAAGGAAAGCCCTGTTGCTATTTTGTTATTTTACAAGTATACTTTAAAAAGTAGAAGTGTTTAGTTTTCTTTTTTCTAAAAAAAGAGAAAATGCAGCCAATTGTACAATGTTCATCAGGAAAACTAAATAATAATAATATAGTAAACCAGTGCATTCAGACCAACATTTTCAAATGGATCTACCACACCAAAGCTAAGTGACAGATATGGCATTGACAAAAAACAAGGCAAGTAACAGAGACAATACAGGGAGAGGATCTTAACTCCTTTCCAAATGTGTTAAATGCAAGACTATGCTCACATTCTACAAGTATTTGCCAAATGATGGGAGATGCAACTACTCAGAACAGGAGCATAATTTATTATAGAAGCCATTGTCAGCCCAAGATCACATATGAAAACATGTCCTTAGTGTTGTTTGCAACCGTTTGCAGTCAATACATCCAGACATTTCTACAGATACCTTAGTGGTTATGATATACCATCCATATTTCATTGAACCGTAAATGATTCAGTGATTCTTGCAGTTTACCTTTGCCTCTTATGATAATTAGTCAATCTTGAAGCAACAAATTTATCACAACATATTTCTGTTCATCCTAATCTTCCTTCCTATATTTCTTTTTTTTTGTCCACAAATGATTTCCTTTCTTCTGGGTATGCCAGCAATTTTCTTAAATTACCAATTTATCTACCAGGATAAGTTAACATTGTATTATTGAGTTTATTGAGAGCAGAAAGTAGGATCCTTGTCAAGCTTCTGCATTTATTTGCAGAATATGTAATTGTCCTAATGAATATTACTGGACCTCCCACTTTTAAGCAACTATTATTTACCAGAAAGGAAGACAGTTCTGAATTAAAGATGATGTTCCACCTCCAAAGAAATTAGAAGGAAAATGGATATGTCTGAATTTCTCTGCTAATTTAAGCTGGTTGTATCATTACAAATTATTTGGCTGGTGGAGGTGGAAACCCATTCTCCTTTCAAGTAAATACAGTTCCAGTTATGGACATACAATCTATGCTTTTAAATATGATACATTGAATTCAGCTGTATTCACATCCTAATAAGAGTACAGGTTCACAGCCAAAGAAACAGAGCTGAAAGCCTATATACATACCTAAGTTTTGGGTTGGAAAAAATTCAACAACTGTTTAAAATTAATAAAATGGCCTCATAGAAATATATTTCACAATACAATTACAAAGTCTCATACCCTGAAAAATTCTAATATTAATTGTGGCCTTATTACATAAAGGCTTCCTCAGAAGGCCACATCTATGGCATTTGAAGGAGCAAATCGTTTAACAAATAAACAGAAAACGTAATCAACAATGTTAACAGAGGCTAGGCCTCAGTACTAAATGCACTAATACTCTCTCTCTCCCTCTCTCTCTCTCTCTCTCTCACACACACACACACACAAACACACACACACACACACACACACACACAGACCCTCTCTTTCTCCTAGCTGTCATTGTGAAGGTTCTCTCCATTATTACCATCACAGCCAAAAATATAAAATAAAAAAGGATATAAAATTTGTAGCAAGAATTTTATTTCATGAACTGGAACTGTGTGTGAAAGAGTTGGCATCTATTAGGACAGGTTAATTAGAATGGAAAGAGAGAAAAGTGCTTAATCCACCAGTCTTAAAAAATTCAAAACCCTCTTTTTTCCTTCTCCAGTGGAAACATCTCTCCTAAGAAATCCAAATGGATGAAGGGAAACTCACAAAAGGTAAACAGAAATATGGGCTTTTAATCTTAATTTCAATGGCCTTTCCCTCATGTACTTCCCTAAAAATCCATTACAATATAAATGCAATGACCTTGCTGCTGAATGACATCCACTGAAAAGTATGGGAAAAGTTATCAGAAAAGGGTAAGATGAGTTTCTCATTTGCCTAGTAAAGTTTCCAATTTTCTTTTGTTTCTGGAAACTTTTGCATATTTTATTCAAAATTATGGTGTTCATCTCAAAAATGTTCTGGAAGCAAAACATATCGGCGAATTTCTGAAGTAAGCTTGTGTAGAAGTACATTTAATAGTCACAAATGTATAACATACTTCTGATTGTATGGAAAAGAAGCTTCAGGAAAGAAGCTGCTTGCAGAAGAGACACAGAAGTTGCTTAACTCTTCTCTGTCCATCATTTTTCCACCCAAAATTACATCCCCAAATTTCTTCCACTGTGGAGTTTATATGTATATTTAATTTAACAAAGAAGTATTTGGGAAGAAGTATTTCTTTACTCTACCTTCAATTCTTTTCCTCCTGTTTATTAAAATAAATGCAAATGTTGGTATGTTTTTATACAAAAGAGAATAAACTGAAATGTATATCCTTTCATAATCAATCTGTCAGAACTCCTTATGTCTACCAATAGATTTCCACTTGCTACAGTTAATTATGTTTCTGAAAATACTTACTCTTAATTATTCTAGCATCCTGCAGAAGGCACAAATGAACAAACTCTTCGAGTTTGCAAACCACAGAAAAATGAATGCTTGCTGGTTTGAGAATGTGGGCTGAAGAATTAGTGGTACTGATGAATCAGCTGAACAATCAATCAGGTAATATGATAACAAAAGTGCTTCCTTGAAGCATTGATACTTCTTCGAAACTCAGCACATAGATTCTTTAGATATTATGGGATAGATATCAGAATTCTAGATAGCATAGCTAATGAGTAGTGAGAATGTTAATAAATATACTTTCTGAAAAACTGGTGAATATCCATTTGAGAAAGGTTTTTCAAAGATATTCAAAATATTTGAAAAGTTGTTGGTCATTAACATCATTATTGAACAAGAAATCAAGATTCTTGTAAGTGCCAAGAAAGCATCTTATTTACTGTTTCAAACCCCCTTATGCAACAGGAGGTATGGGAAGCATTCTTCTGTGCATTTGTTTATTATCAAACTACATGTGTTAGACATATGTTTGTATGTTGTGTTCTCTTTTTTTTACTTCCTATCTCACTCTTGCCCATATCTTTCACCCTTCCCTTTCCTGCTTCCTGCCTTTATAGAATATTAACTATCCAATAGTAAATAATAAGCTTTGAGAAATGGCACTAGGAAGTCTGTCTGTCTGCTTAGTTGACTCTAAGAGTAACCTCCAAATTGCAGAAGTCAGCAAAAAGAAATAGCTAAAACAGAAGGAAGAGAAGCCACTTTGCTGTTTATTAAAGAACAACTTTGCAATACTGGGATGGAACAAAGAGTTCTTTATAGGGGCGGTTTTCATTAAAAGAAAAGAAGAACCTATATGCCATAAATGCACACCCAAACAGGTGATTTTCTTCCATATCAAGGATGGGAAGAATATATAAAAAGGGCTACCCTCAAAGCTTCTCATTTTTTGCAACTGAGCAATAAGATCAATAGATTGCTCCTCTCATACAATGTACTGTGGAGCAGTTTCAGGGCAGCAATTGGGTTCCTGGAGGTCTTTTTTCCTTCCTATCCAACATCACCTAGTGGCAGTGTCCTTAATGTATGGTGGTGTGTGGTTCAGAGTTTGGACTTTTATTGTTTCAGAGGTATTTTGTTTTACTTGCAAAAGGTGGCTGACATTTGAGTAGGGAGCTTCTCTTCTTACTAGAAGTAAAAATGAAGAAAAATAGTTCAATATTCCTGTGGCTACAATTAATAAAAAGGGACTACGATTTAAAAAACAGAAAAAGCATTCTGCATTTTTCAAGCCTTGCTATGCAAGTCTTCCAATACCAGGAAGACAAATTCTGCAGTTGCTTTTCTCCAACATGCACCAATATTATTAAAGAAAATATTGCACTCATGGTAGATTTGCACTCACTCTGAAGTTGATATTTCCTAAACTGTCTCCAAAAGAAATAGGGTGCATAAGTGAAGCAGCTCCAGCTGAAAACCAGTGGAAACATAGCCCAGCAACAAGATGGATTCGGTAGTCCCCAGCAGACTTGCCAGAGCAACTGGAGCACAGCTTATTAACCATATCCTCTGCAAAGGAGATCCTGTACTGTAATGCCAGCAAAAACCTTTGCAACCTTTTATGCCAGAACCCCATAGACTTCTTTCAACCTGCCACAGCAGCAAGCTTGGGAGGAGTTGGAGACTATATTGTGAAAATCTGTCCATGAGAAACAGTAGGATGTCTTCTCACTACATGTAGATAAGCCCTAGAAAAGAACCAACAGTTGCCCAAAGGAAAATCTAATAATTTTTAATGAGAAAATTGGGACTGCATAGCAAATTGCACTTGTGAAGCTAGTCAAATGGGTACTTAGCATTAAGCATGGTACATTAATTCTAGATTTGATATTATATATCATGATTATACTCATTTATCTTTAGATATTTGGCATATAATTACTTTCCTCACTGAACTAGGTTAAAGGTTAGGGTTTAAGTTGCTGCATCTCTGCTTTCTTTAAAAAAATAGTACAATAGACTGTAGTATAACTTTAATTAATTCAGTTGTTTTTTCTGTAAAGCAGATGACAGCTAAATAATTTCTTTAAATCCATATGTACCCAATTTTCAGTTACAAACGAATGTGAAGTAATGTGAGACAAACCAGGGTAAGCCTGGCTTGAAAGACAACTCTCTAATTCATATCAGGAATGAACAGATTCCCCGCCCTTACAGACTTGGCTTGACTAAGAAAGGAATCCCTAACGATAACCACAGTATAAAAAGGCTGTTCCTATAAAATAGGTAAATAGCATATAAATAGATTCTTATTCAACTAACACTGATTTTCTTTTTTTAACTAACCTTATCATGATTTAGGAAATGGCTTTTAAAATCTTTCTGGCTTCTTAAAGGATGTAAAATCAAAATGTTGGCACGTTAATTTTTTATTGTTGTTGCAAAATTACATTTACTTTAGCATAGATATAAGCATTGTTCATTGCTGTATGATGGTTATGTTTGTTGGTTCAGGGTATAATTCACCATCCTGAGGTTGGGACAGGTTTTCCCACTACCTTATTAAAGGAAGAAAATAACTTCCTTATGGAAATTGACCAGGCACAGGGACCAGTGTAAGGGAGAGAAAAACATCACAACACCAATTCGAAAACTGAATTTGAATGTTCCATTCCCATCACACTTTGTAGTAGGATTAAAACTAGACTCTGCTACCTTTTGCCTTCCTACAAAAATTCTAAAAAAAAAAGTACATATACTTAAAGTTACACATACACAGCACTAGGGTGTTTGAGGAGATTACTCCAGAAATTTTGTCTTTTAAAATTCTGCATTAGGGAATTTAGCTTTCAAGGAAACACAGTGATTCACATTTTTAAAAAAGGTTTCTGAATCATTACATAAATTTGGGCAAATCCATATAAGGCCTCTATATATTATGACGTTGCAAATATGCATACAAAATTTCCTATGATTTTTTTAATCAGTAGAAAAAAGATTGCTGGCCCAGAATATTAATTTACAAGGATGAATTTTAAGAAGGCAAGAATTTTAGAGATTCACACTTCCCTAATTAGAATAATTGTAGCCACAGGTTAATCCATTAGACCAGTTGCAAGATAAACATCTTTATGGCAAAAAAACATGTATTCTTCCATTCAGGGATTTGCCTTTTTCTTCCCCTTTTGTGCATTCTGTGAC
Organism: Vipera ursinii; assembly: GCF_947247035.1. Classification (NCBI taxonomy): domain Eukaryota; kingdom Metazoa; phylum Chordata; class Lepidosauria; order Squamata; family Viperidae; genus Vipera; species Vipera ursinii. The sequence goes on along the minus strand of NC_139514.1, from coordinate 28,885,049 downwards.
AGATATTCTCAAAAACTATCCCTCACCAAGAGGAACTGCCTGATATGTCCCTGTCCAGAAAATATGGCCTCTAATGCAAGTAATGGATAGTAAATGACTGCAGAATCATCTTCAAGCATTTATAATAAACAGCCATAATATGTATGATTTAAGGGGTGGGACAAAATGGGACCATATATATGTCCTTGAAGTACAATTAGATATATCCTATAAGTGATAGATATACTTCATTGCTCTTCTCCAACCAATGACTGCAACTTATCATCTCTTCTCATTGTCCCATGACAGAATCTCAGGCCTTATATGTGCCATTCTACTGTTATGCAACATATATGCTCAAATGTGCTGTCTACCCTGTCCACATTTCTCTAGCTTCCTGGGAATTTTGGACTCCATTAAATATTTATTTTGATTAATTCCTTAAGTCTGCATCTAGAATACCCTGCATAGTGAACCACTTTTGCTGATCTTGCAACTCCTTCCCTCTCCAGTGAATGGAATGGGGATTTGGACAACAGATTCTTATAGCTACAATTGTTCCTGTGTGATCCTCATTCAGTCAAGACTGAACATGCTCAAGGATAATTAAATCTGCCGATTCCTTGAGGCTCAGAATCTTTGGCCCTGTATATGGCTAGGTAGACAAAGGAAAATTGAAGAGTAATGAGGATAACATACAGATTATACTTGATTGCTATTCAGATTTAACAGGAGAAACTCAAGGATGTGCTCTAAATTTTAGATTCTAAAACTGGATTGCAGGAAGAAGTCAAAATAAATTCTTTTGTGAAAACCATTGTGTATCTCCTTATCACCCAGAATTCACATCCAAGCGAAACAGTCATCCTCATGTGCAATGCAAGCCATTATCTACAGGGATGAGTTTATGTACACAGGGACTGTTTTCTTTGCATGCTTTTAAGAGAGAGAGAGAGAGAGAGAGAGAGAGAGAGAGAGAGAGAGAGAGAGAGAGAGAGAGAGAGAGAGAGAGAGAGAGAGAGAGAGAGGAGAGAGAGGAGAGAGATATGCATACATACACACACAGAAACATGCAGTCATACATTCATGACAGAAAGAGAGAGAGAGAGAGAGAGAGAGAGAAGGAGGGAGAGAGAGAGAGAGAGAGAGAGAGAGAGAGAGAGAGAGAGGGAGACAGGGAGACAGGCAAGAACAAGAGGGCAGATGAGTAAAATTTCTAAATTTTATCATCCTCAAAGCATCAAGGGCTAAGATACCCAAAATATATTGGACAGCCTAAGGGAGAGACAGTGAGGTAAGGGCTGTGCGGAGTTTCTTCATGGGACACCAGTATGCTAGAGAGCTCTGTATCATTCTTTATAGGTATCTGAAAAAGCTAAATATCAGAATCAGAAATTACCAGGCCAATTAAAATATTATGGCTATTCACATCAAAGCAAAGGCCATTTCTTTCCTTGAAGGAGAGAGGGAGGGAGGGAAGGAGGAAAATAAGGAAAGAGAGAGGAGAAAATGATATGAGAGAATGGAGATAATAAAGTGAAATTTCATTGTTTCTTTTTTACAGCATCTCAGCATCCTTAGCAGAATTCAGCCTCCATTGTGTGATAATCTGTCAACCATACTCTTGGATGGTCAGTGGCTTGACAGTTGTTAGAATAAATGTGGCTGATTCTTCTTTCACTGAAATTTCTTCCCTTCGTTGCAGCACACACAAAAGTTGTGAAAGAAGTTGTCCTTTCCCTCCCCCTACTCTCTCTTGCTCTGTCTCCTGTATGAGATTTTTCTTTTGCTTTGTGTGTTTTTCTTGATGTTTCTGGGTTTTTATTTCAGCTGTTATTAACATTTACTAAGTAGGCAGAACACGGATGCTGCCAACAGCCACAGTGGTACGGCCAGACACATTGATCCATTGCCTGCAATTCCTGTACCAGGTCCTATGAAATAAGAAAAAGGAGACAAAAAAAGAACAAAAAATTACATATGGCATGATACATATGAAATGGATTATATGGGAATAACATTCTCATTGCTACTTTTTCCCTCAATCTGTGGAAATCTATTGGTTTCAGGCTGATGGCTACTCTTGGTCTTTGGATAGGATTCTGCACTGGATAGGGATGTAATTTACAGAACTGTTGCATTTAATGAAAACAGAATTAAATTATATATATATGTTTCAAATGTTAACTGTATATTAGGCAGTGTTATTTGCCTCTTAAGCCACAAGGTCTCTCTCGCTTTGTTAGCTTTCTGCAAGGGAAGATATGTTTCAAATGTTAACTATTTAGATTACCTTGCTAGGCCCCAAACATGGGGCAAATCTTTATTTCCTGTTTTCAGCCTATCTTGATTGCCTAATATGCAATCAGCCCAGGTTCGAATCTCAGAAGGGTATAGCTGACTGATGAAGACTAAAGAGTCAGAAATGCATTTCAGTTTCCCTTTAATTCTTTGTTAGTAATTTACACACACACACACACAAACACACACACACATATATGTATGTATGTATGTATGTATGTATGTTGAATGCTTGTTAACTATTTAGATTACCTTGCTAGGCCCCAAACATGGGACAAATCTTTATTTCCTGTTTCGGCCTAACCGAAGGCCATCCACAGGCAGTAGTCACAACAGTGACAGCTCATATTTATGTAAATTTTAGATTGCTAACAAAGAATTAAAGGGAGACTGATATGCATTTCAAACTTATTTGTTTTCATCAGTCAGCCATACCCTTCTGAGATTTGAACCTAGGCTGATTGCACATTAGGCAGTTGTTTTAACCTGTAGGCCACAAGCTCTATCTCACTTTGTTAGCTGAGAAGCAAGAGAGATATGTGTTAAATGCTGATGAAATGAAAAACTGATGAAAACAAATAAGTTTGAAATGCATATCAGTCTCCCTTTAATTCTTTGTTAGCAATCTAAAATTTACACAAATATGAGCTGTCACTGTTGTGACTACTGCCTGTGGATGGCCTTCGGTTAGGCCGAAACAGGAAATAAAGATTTGTCCCATGTTTGGGGCCTAGCGAGGTAATCTAAATAGTTAACAAGCATTTAACACATATCTCCCTTGCTTCTCAGCTAACAAAGTGAGATAGAGCTTGTGGCCTAGAGTTTAAAACAACTGCCTAATGTGCAATCAGCCCAGGTTCAAATCTCAGAAGGGTATGGCTGTCTGATGAAAACAAATAAGTTTGAAATGCATATCAGTCTCCCTTTAATTCTTTGTTAGCAATCTAAAATTTACATATATGTGTGTGTGTGTGTGTGCGTGCACGTGTGTGCATTTTTTCCTTTCCATCACACTAAAAATTAGACAACCTTTGAAAGAATTTATAGGCAGCAAAAGTTCTTTTCAAAGTTTTACTAAATCAAAATGAAGTTAAACAGAAAGGTTCCTGAGCATGTTTCATACTTGACTTGAAGAAAGGGATTAAAAATGTCCACTTAAAGGCAATTCTATCTGGAAGATAATTTAATTCCTTGGAAAACATAACCAACAACCAAGGAAGCAGATGAGTGGGATTCCTGCATCTTGTATTATGGTGTACTAAAAGAATTGGTGTTGATCATTGTCTCTGTGCACTATTCACAATGCTTCTTACTCTCAGTGAAATCAGAAACTCAAATTAGATTCAGAACATGTAGAGTTGGAAAAAATGGCTTATTCCTATCTAGACAATCTTAATGAATCAGTTCTTCAAAGTAGATAAGGTCAAGAAACAGACATTACAAGGATTCCAGAAATGTTACATTGTTGTCTTATAGTATATTAGCAGCATGATCAGATTTTTCTCAATCCTAACTTGTACTAAACAAAATCAAAGTGGAATAAAGTGATTATTCTTTCTCATTTTTCCTTCTTGTGGTCTCTTTTCCAAGTCCCTCCTTAATAGTTTACTTCTTTTTTTCCTTTGATGGTTCTTTCATACCTTCCCAAGGTCAACAATAAATTCCTTTACATGATGTGAGCAAAAGCTCTCAATGAATTTTCTTTTTATCTGCTCTCCCAATTCTATCTGTACCAATTTTTATCATGTGGTGGCCCTTGAATGCAAAGGATCATTATAATTCTGCACATTCTCAACCATCTGCTTACAGCCCAGACATTCCCTCTTCAGGGACCAATTCATCACAGCACTCTAATCAATAAAACATGGAACCAATCAGCAAATGGCTTCAATCCCAGAGGAGACTGCGTAATTATTTATTTGGTAATGGGGAAATAGAATGATTTTCAGTATAACATTTATGGTTCTCTAGCATGAGGCCCATGGAACGGAGCAACAGGAGTTCCAGAAAAGCTTTGATTTTTCTCAGGGATGGGCAATGAAAGGCATTCACTGCTGCAGCAACAAATAATATGGAATCATAACAGGACTATTAAATGCTAACATGATGCACATCCTTTCATTTAGACGTGTACTGCTCGCCTGCTTACAAAGATCTCTTAAATTGTATTGGCCATAGTAACACTCTATAGAACAACGTAATTCTATGGTGAATTCTATATTTTGCATGACAGTATATAAATTATGTGAAATCTCTCCTGAATCAGAATTATTCTTAAAAACTCTATGTTAAGAAAATGAGATCGAAATATGTTTGTATGTGTGCACATCCCACAATCAGGAAATGGTGGCTAATAAAAGAAAAATCAATTATTTGGGTGAGGGAATGGAAGACTGATTGAAAAATTAAGTGATACGACTGCTAACAATTTGACGGGGTAAGTGCTGTATTGGCTATTATATACTCATATATGTTGGATCAAAACCCTACTTAGTCAGCATCTCTGCAAATTTGTCTTAGAAACAGAAACCTTTATAAGCATTTATTTTATCTAGATAATAGATAAAACAGTATTACATGTAACTCAACATTAATAATTCAAGTTTAGATTTTCTTTTCTATGTCAAATGCTTTGGACAGATTGAGAAATATTTGTGGATACTTTAAAAACAGTTAATTGCATCATAATAAGATGTGCTGAGACATTAATATAAAAAGCCAGCTAGGTGGCAGCAACTTTGCTGTTCTCAAACAGCTGAATAGGGTCAGAAGTATGTATGTATGACTATTGGGAAATATTAGTGCTGTAGGTTAAGAAATTCCAAAAAAATTATTCCAAGAATACAACAGCAAGTCACTTCAATCCTCTTGTCAAGAAACCTACAGTATATGGATCTATCTGTGAGCATATCCATACTGCATCCTTAACCTGTACCTGTCTTGTGTTTCTACCATCATAAATTTAAGTCAGATTAAGAAAAAAAAACCTTATCTGAAACACCTTTACAACTTATAAAGAATTCAGTCTGGACAATAGGCCAACACAGTATCCACTTGACAATTCCTTGCTGTTATTCCTTCTCAAAAAAGCACTGTAAGCAAGTCTTAATCAAGACACAAACTTTTATTAAATATAATTGAAACTGAAATCATATATAAGTAAGTTAAAGCATACATACAACAATAACCTTTAAAATTAAAACGAAAACACCCCATTCTAACTCAAGTGACTGGAAAATTAAAGAATGTCAGTGGGGTTTTTTAAGCAGTTTAAGAGGAAGGAGGCAGATAAATTAAAGGTACAAAAATACTGCTAATACGAACAGTTACTGCAAGGTTTTGAACTCTGGTGTTCTTCATGTTAAGCAAGTGTTGTAATTATTATGATTGAAAGATTGTAGAACTATCTGCAACAGACCTTTAGAAAAAATGGGGCCAGAGGGCAGCATCGTGTGTGCACATTAAAGAATTTATTTCAAATAAAAACACAGTGAAGAAAGCAACACTAGCAGAAGTCAGAAAATATCTTTCAGCTGGAGAATAACAAAGTGAGCAGAAATGGCATGTATGGTGAACTGTAAATGGGTAGAAGACAATGCCCACCGAAACGGTAGCCTCCACCTTTACCTTGACCGGCGAATTCTGGAAGTCAGTCAGGGTTAAATTTGTAGGCCGTAATTTAATCCGCTGCTTTCTCCGGCTATTAATATAGTTAAGGGTCTCATCCGAAATGATGGAGACCGCGGATCCAGAGTCAAGCTCCATGCTGCAAGGAACGCCTTGCAAGCGGATTGTTAATCTAATTTTGGGTTTGAGCAGCCGGCGGCTGCCTGTGTGGTTAATGGCCAGCCGGCTCTCAACATAGCCAATTCACCTTTTGGTCGGGGCCCCAGTACCTTTGAACGGCGATTCCTCTGGTTGTAGCTCGTGAATCTCTTCTCGGGGGTGGTGGCTACGACAGACCGCGGCTATGTGGCCTGTTTTCTTGTAGGCCCGACACGTGGCCGACCGGAACTTACAGAGGCTGAGCAGGTGGTTTCCAGCACACCTTGTGCACTTCTGCGGGTTGGTGGCGTTGCTAGGGGGCCTGGGCTTGTCTGGACATCTGCCTTGCTAGTCGGGGGTCGACTTCCGCTGGAGGAGGTCGATGCTCTGCTCGTCCTCGGCTGCGGTGACCTCCTCTCTTTCGAACAGGTGCTCTTGTAGCCGCCTGTCTCGTAGGCTGCAAACCAGCCGGTCTCGTAGCCGCTCCTCCAAGTTTGAAAACTTGCAGGTGACGGCGGCTTCTCGTAGGGCGGCGAGGAATTTGGCACCGGACTCGTTGGGGCGCTGGTCCCTTTTTTCGAACTGCAACCTCGCGGCCAATTTGGACCACCGAGAACGGAAGTTGGCATTGAGCTTGGCAACGATGTCCCGGTACGCGACGGTGTTGATGGCCTCTGGGGCGAACAGGTTCACGGCGATCTCTAGGAGTGTGGGTCCCCCGATGCAGAGCAGGGCTGCCGCCTTCATGCCATCCTCTGAGATCTGGTTGAACCGCATGTACAGTTCAGCATGAGCCAGGTACCGGGCCCATGTCTCGGGGTGGCGGGTGTCGAATTCGCGGGGTTGTCCGGCCCTTGCCATCGCGGTATTGGTTATGGTCTTGGATCGTGGATGCGGTGACCAGCGTGGTCCGGTGGCTGGTGGTCGCGTTGGGAGGAAGGAAGATTCCTCATTCCTTCAGCGTGCGGTGCACTCCCCAAGTGACTTCAGCTCCTTGTCGGCAGCAAATCCCATCCTCGTCGCCACTGTAATGTAGTGGGTCCGACACAAGGAAGAGATGCCAGCCGGAGTACGTGTTCAGCTCTTTATTGGGGGGGTAGCGTACTGGAGAATGTGGGTTACCTGGCCTTCTTAAATACCTAGCCAGGTAGGCGGACAGCCAATGGGGTTGGCCCTAGGTTTCCTGCCGAAACTAGGTTTCCCACCAAAACCGTTCAGGCCAACGCCCCCTGGTGGCTGTTGCTATGCAGGTGCCTGCATACATAACAGAAAGAAAGAAAACAGTTGCTGCTTGACCCACTGCGGCCAGGCATGTCACGTGGCTGGCAGCTTTGTGTGGGCAGGCAAGGGAGGCTTCTCCCTCCAGGGGTGGGGGGGAAAAGACGCATTCTCCAACCAGCTTTTCCTTCCCCTTCTCTGGGCTGGGCTACAATCTTGCCCACTGCTTCTACGCTTCCTCCTCCCCTCCCTTGCAGAATAAAAGGAGAAGGCAGGCGGTGGGGCAGGGGGTTTCCCCATCCTGGATGCTCTGAGAAGGGGTTTGCAAGAGAGGCAGAAGTGATTGCCCTTTTGCAAGCAGGAAATCTTGCATGGGAATTGCAGCCAGGGATTTCCCCCCACACACATTCTTTCCCTGGCTTGCCCCATATCTGGGGTTTCACAAGGAGACCTGCAAGATTTCCTGCTTGCAAAAGGGCGATCACTTCTGCCCCTCTTGAAAAGACAAGGATTTCTCTGGAGGAAGAAAGCAGGGAGAGGTGAAGAATGTGGAGGGTGCTTGGAAGCCACCCGCGCGGGGCACTCTGAAGCCACCGAAGAAAGAAAAAACAGGTAGAAAAGGAAGGAAGGAAGGAAGGAAGGAAGGAAGGAAGGAAGGAAGGAAGGAAGGAAGATATAACCTTCAGCAAAGCAGCCTCCCTGCAAAAGAAACACATTTGCACTTATGTGAGCAGACACATGGCCCCACAAGTAGCTCCCCCCCCCTCAGCCTCCCCTAAGCCAAAAACCTCACCCTGCTTTAATTGCAGGTGAAACCTGCTGAAAGCCCAACCAGCCCATGCAGAAGCGCTGCCTGCTTGCCTTTCCAGGGTGGTCCAGCCCAACTTCTTTCCTCCCTTTTAGCTGGACAACCTTTAAAATCAGCCTTTTCTATTTATTTATTTATTTGTTGGGGGTGGAATCTGTAAGAATGCCAACTGGGGCAGCAGGTCAGGCCGGAGAAGAGTGGGAGTGAGGAGAGCGGCCAGGCCAGGAGGCTGAGGGCTTGGGCAGGCAGCAAGCTTGTGATCGCGCTCAGCGGAGAGAAAGGGTAAGCTGAGGTAGACTCTGCTTTCGTTGTTTAAGTTTGCCCTCCAATCGTGCGGTTCTTCCCTCCTGCAAGCCCTGAGCTCACCGGCCCTCTCTTTTTCCTGCAATTCCCTCGTCATCATAAAAAATAATGAAAGGCATGCATGATTTAAAGGCAGACATGCGTGCACTGATACATGCAGGCACACACACACACCTTCCTTTTCTTTCCCAGGACACACACACACACACACACACACACACACACCCCTTCCTTTCCCTTCCCAGCATGTGTGCGTGTGCACACACACATACACCCTTCCTTTCCCTTTCCAGCTTCCAAAGCCTAAAGTTCCAACGCAGAAAGAAAACAAGAGCAAGTGAGAGGAAGGGAAAGAAAAGATGGGGCTCAAAAAAAAAAGGGAGGAAGAGCATGACCTGGAATTTTTGACTCAGAATGTCAGTGAGGGTGACTCCCCCTGCCACCACCTCTCTCTCTCTCTCTCTCTCCCTCACTGCGTCTCTGCCACCAATGTAAGCCCTGCATGCGGGGAATACCCAGCAATGGGGACTAATTGTTTACCTCTTTCGGGCAATGGGAGAGGAGCGGGCCAATCGCCTTCCCAGCAACCAGGACTCCAGCGCGCCTTCCCAGCCAGCTGGAGATCATAGGGGCTTAGCTCCTTCAGGGCAGTGGCTTGCAGGATAGCTTGTCTGCTCAGCGGAGGCTCCGGTGGGCTGCTCCCAGTGGGGATCCCGGGCCTACCCCGCCACGTGTGCCTTCGACAGGGCCAGTCTGGGAAAGGGACTTCCTGGTTGCTCTTCTCCCAGGGGGAGGAGCGCCCAGGCACAGGGCTAATCAGGAGCCCCGTGAGGGGGCAAGTCCACATGAAGAGAGAGAGAGAGAGAGAGAGAGAGAGAGAGAGAGAGAGAGAGAGAGAGAGAGAGAGAGAGAGAGAGAGAGAAGGGAAGCACAAGTGCCTCTCTTTGTCTCTCTCTCTCTCTCTCCAAATGGTGGAGGAGGCTGAAAGAGCCGCATGTGGCTCCAGAGCCGCGGTTTGCCGACCCGTGATCTAGTAGTCTGCCCAGGCTGTAGCAATCCAAATATGCTCATATCCAGATTTCAAGCAAATCTGGAGAACATCAGTTGGGGAAAGTTCTGCTATATGCCAGCATGATTCAAAGATAGCAAATTTGGATAGCAAGTATAAGTATAATGCATTGCAAGTATAAGTATAATAAGTATAATGCATTGCTGAAAGAGAGACACCCAGTGTGATATAGTGGTTAAGGTAACAAGACTGGAAACCAGATGGTGAGTTTTATTCTCACCTTATTCATAAAGGCATCTTAGTGACCTTGGGCCAGGTCCCCTCTTAGTCGTAGGAAGTGCCAGACTGATTGATGTGCAGGCTTACTTACTTATTAAGAAGAGGAAGGAAAAGTTCAAGAAAACTTGGAATAAAAGAAAAAAATTTATAAAGAAGAACTATAATAATAATAAAGTTGGAAGGGACCTTGGAGGTCATCTAGTCCAACCCTCTGCTCAGGCAGGAAACCCTATACCATTTCAGACAAATGGCTGTCCAGTCTCTTCTTAAAAACTTCCAGTGTTGGAGAATTCACAGCTTCTAGAGGCAGGTTGTTCCACTGATTAATTTTTCTAACTGTCAGGAAATTTCTCCTTAGTTCTAGGTTGTTTATCTCTTTGTTTAGTTTCCATCCACTGCTTCTTGTCTTGCCTTCAGGTGCTTTGGCTTGACTCCCTCTTCTTTGTGGCAACCCCTGACATATTGGAGCACTGTTATAATGTCAGCCCTCACTCTTCTCTTCGTTAAACTAGACATACCCAATTCCAGCAACCATTCCTTATATGTTTTAGCCTCCTGTCCCCTAATCATCTTTGTTGCTCTTATCGGTATTCTTTCTAGAGTCTCAACATCTGTTTTACATCGTGGTGACCAAAACTGGATGCAGTAGTCCAATGTGGCTTTACCAAGGCGTTATGAAGTGGTATTAACACTTCACGTGATCTTGATTAACTGGCAGTGTATCCTTCTTTAAAGTTTGGAAGTGCAGGCCAGCCCACGTTGTCATGATATATTTGCTAGAAAATTTATTTTCATAATTGATTAATACATTAATCAAAATGAAAGCAGGGGAAAAGTTATTAAAATAGCTACTTGTTTCAGAGAGTTAGCTTATTGTAATAAATGCTTTTTTGTTTGAATTATGAGTGTTTAATATTGTTTCTCCTATTATTAATTGTAAACAATGTTTTTAGATATGATGAATTTCAAAATTCCTGAGATTGTTAGATCATAAAATATTTCTTTAGCTTTTCATTACAATCTTTGATTTACACCACTAAATGCATACATCTATGTGGTAGTCTTTGGTGCCCTCTGCTGCAAGTTAGCTCCTATTACAGTGAGTGTAAAATGTACGGTACTGTATAGAGAAAAATAAAAAAAAACATTGAATAAACATTGCAAAATGTCTGCTAAATTGATCCTTGTTATGCTCATTTCAGGACTGTGAAAAGATTATCTTATAGCTAATTCAAGCTGATTTGGTTAGTGTTTCTTTAATTCATGCCTCTTTTCTTCTAACATATTAGCTGCACATTAATTCACGCTAATCCATTCTGAAGTTAAAGCAGACCCAACTTTCCTATTTCCTTCTATTTCTTTGCATGTCTGTTCTGTCATATTTTACTTCAGACTTCTAGCAACTCAATTATAGATTGAACTGTTTTTTTATTTGATTCTTTTCAATGGTGCATTTGCAATTTTATTTGATGGGACAATTTGTAACAGGAGTAAAAAGAACAGGCTAGTAGGAAGGGCTGAAAGTTGCAATCAGAACTTTATTTTCCAGAAAACTTTAGTGGATAGCAAAAGGCATGCAGATTTTCAAATAGACTAGGAAATAGCTCTTAAATTTTAGATCTATAAAACATGTGGTCTGATACCTAGGCTAGATAAATAAATATAATATAATCAATGAACAAAAAACTGCTATGATGGCATAATAGTAATATAGGAGAGTTCGTTGCACAAATACAATACCGATGAAAGCACTTATTTAAATGTGAATGTGGAATCCCTAACTAAACTGCAATATTAGAATGCTGAAAGCCTCTCTCTCTCTCTGTCTCTCTCTCTCTCTCTCTCTCTCTCTCTCTCTCTCTCTCTCTCTCTCTCTCTCTCTCTGTGTGTGTGTGTGTGTGTGTGTGTGTGTTTAATACAGAGATTAAGAGGAATTGCTGCATTTTCTCCAGTATTCATTTCTTCCCAATATGGAGTACTACTGTACTGGTGCTTTAAACTAAAGGAGGGCTTTAAACTAAACTAAACTAAACTTGAGGGGGAAGTGTGACTAATATTCAGAATCTCTAGAACCCATAACCAATCATAAATCCCAAGAAAACAAGTCAAACAATGAAGTGGGCAGAGATGAGAAAAAAGAAAAACTCAAATAACATTCATAAGATGCAGGAAACATACTCACGGACAGGTATAAAAGCCTTAAATGCTTATATACAAATGCTCAAAGCTTGGGGAACAAACAGGGCGAACTAGAAGCAATAGTACATGAGGGAGGGTATGACATAGTTAGTATTACAAAAACCTGGTGGGATGAAACCCATGAATGGAATAGACTGATGGATGGATACAAATTGCTCAAAAGAAATAGGTCTACAAAAAGAGAAAGGGGAGTTGCACTATAGTCTATATGTAAGAGAATACTACATATCTACAGAAATCCACATGATCAAAGATAAAATCTCTCCAGAATGCATATGGGTCAATATAAAAGAGAAAAAAAGTGACATTACCATAGGTGTATATTATAGACCACCCAACCAATCAGAAGAAAGAGATGAACTTTTTGTCAACCAGTTAACAAATGTATGTAGGAAGCATATCACAATTGTAATGGGAGACTTCAAGTATCCAGATATCAACTGGGAGACAAACTCTGTAGCGAGTGGGAGATGAAACAAATTCCTAACCAACCTAGCCAACAACTTTGTCATCTAAAAGGTGGAGGACAGAACTAGATATAAAGCCATACTGGACTTAATTCTAACTAATAGAGAAGACGTGATAGAGGGAGTTGAAGTTGCTGGAACTTTGGGCGAAAGTGACCACGTCATAGTGGAATTTAATATAATGCTACAGAAAACACTAGCAACAGAAAACAATCCAACCAGTGTCTTGAACTTCAAAAAAGCTGACTTTATCAAACTCAGAGAGATACTAGGAAACCATGGTGGAAAACAACCCAAGAAGTGTGGGAAACTGAAAAATGCAATCATAAAAGCCCAGACCAGCACAATACCACTGAAAAAGAAAAACAAGAAATTCAAGAAGAAACCAGCATGGCTGCACAAAGATCTCTCTGAAAAACTGAAAGATAAAAAGGAAAGAGGGGCACATAACTAAGGCCAATTATCAGCAGACAGCCAGAATATGTAAAGATGAAGTCAGGAAAACAAAAGCTCAGAACGAACAAAGACTTGCAACAGAAATTATGGATAATAAAAAAAGTTTCTTCCAACATATTAACAAGAAGAAAAAAGTCAAGGAAACTGTAGGTCCACTAAAGAGAGAAGATGGCAAGGAAATAACAGGCAACAGGGAGAAAGCAGAACTGCTTAACTCATACTTTACATCAGTCTTCACACAAAAATAAATCATAGCCCAACATAACCAAAAACCCACTGCAAAAGACAAATTAGAAATAAAAATTAAATTAAGCAAGAAAATGGTAAGAGAACACCTATCCAACCTTGATGAATATAAATCACCGGGGTCTGACAGATTACATCCCAGAGTTCTGAAGGAGCTGGCAGATGTTATCTCAGAACCACTGCACCGCATCTTTCAAAAATCCTTGAGCACTGGGGAAGTACCTGAGGATTGGAAAAGGGCTGACGTGGTTCCCATCTTCAAGTTGAGTTCAAATGAGTTTCAATGTGGAGAAAAGCAAAGTTTTACATTTAGGCAGGAAAAATCAAAGGTGCAAGTACAGATTGGGCAAGACCTGGCTTAAAAACAGTAACTGTGAGAGGGACCTTGGAGTCCTAGTGGACAATCACTTAACCATGAGCCAGCAGTGTGCAGCAGCAGCCAAAAAAACTAATACAATCCTGGGTTGTATAAACAGAGGCATAGAATCAAGATCATGTGAGGTATTAGTACCACTTTATAAATCCTAATAAGACCACATCTGGAATACTGCAGCCAATTTTGGTCACAATATCACAAAAAAGATGTTGAGAGTTTGGAAAACATTCTGAGAAGAGCAACTATAAGATGATCAAAGGCCTGGAGACTAAAACATAAGAAGAACGGCTGCAGGACTTGGGTTTGGCTAGTCTAAACAAAAGAAGAAATAGGTGAGACATGATAGCACCATTCCAGTATTTGAGTGGCTGCCACAAAGAAGAGGGGCTCACGTTTTTCACCAAAGCACCAGAGGGCAGGACAAGAAACAATGGTTGGAAACTGAACAAAGAGAGACACAACCTGGAATTAAGGAGAAACTTCCTGACAGTGAGGACAATTAACCAGTAGGCCCTCCATCACTGGAGATTTTTAAAAAGAGGTAGACAGTCACTTGTCTGAGATGGTATAGGTTCTCCTGCTTGAGGAGAGGTCCAGGGGGCTGGACTAGAAGACCTTTCAGCTCTATTCTATTCTATTCTATTCTATTCTATTCTATTCTATTCTATTCTATTCTATTCTATTCTATTCTATTCTATTCTATTCTATTCGTTCTTTTTAGATGAAGACTGTGTGCAAAACTTTGAAGAATGCAGCTTCAAATGAAAGGTAACTCTTAAATATGCTTTTTGAGCAGCTGCTTCTAAGAAAAAAGTGACTGTCCATGTTGCTAAGTTGTTGAGAAAGGCCAAGGGTATTAATTATCTTTTGAGAAGCTTCCAGCAAATCAAAAAGCCTGAAGACTTTCTGTTGTAGGATCCTGCACTCTGGATACCTTTGGCCAATAGGAGATGGCCCCAAATGTGCCCAGCTTGCAACCTGCACCCCACAAATCTTCCAAGATGGGTGCTTTAGCAAAAGCTATAAACAATTCCACTTGCTTACAGCTGGTGGCATATGTTCACACTCACTAGATTCAAACTGCCATTTTTGGCATACTGCATAGAATCAGCCATGGGATTCAGCCAGTTCGCAACCAGTTCAGCAGAACCCGTAGCTAATTTTTTTGTTGCCCAGGCCCAGAATGGACTTCTGGAAGCGGCATCCACACAGAGAATCGGTTGTTCACATATTTGAATTCCACCACTGCACAGAATCCTGATACATTTTATTATTCCATTAGCCCTTGGACTATAAGTTTGGATAGCCTCCAATGGCATTGCTATATTCTTTCCATTGGCTACCTAGTTTGGGTAGAGCTACCAGTTTAGATTAGGGAGATGTATTTCATGGTGACAGCACTTGACAATGAACCTTGCAAAGGAGAATTCTGCTTTGTCAGCCTTTTTTATCTTCAGCAATTTTTCTTACTCAAAACAGGACAAGTGACTGCCTATATCTTCCTACAGTATATTATTCATGTGAATTTGTTTAAATGTGTCTTGCAGGATCCTTCATTTGCCTTCATTCGTAAATGTATCTTCCTTGAAGATGGACTGGATTAATTGAACCCTTTTTGGTGTTCCCAAGAAATATTAAACTCTTTCATTGATTCAATTAGTACTGTGAAAAAGGGACCAGAATATTTTGTGATTGCTTGGTAGATGTTATTAGGAAAACCAATGTTTATGGGAAACTGAAACACAATCTGGTCTAACAAGGAAGACAGACCATTGTTTTATATATTCAGGAGGTAAACTCCGTATCTTTTATCAGTGTCAAGACAACCAAAGTTATATAAAAGGTGCCTGTACTTCTTTTGAGAACTATTTGGATTCTTCCTTGTGAAAAAGGGGTTTTCCTTTTTTTCTTTTTTAACTTACAGAATTTTAGGGAATTCTAGATTTGTGGAGTTATAACAGAATATGGACAATTCCTCCTGAGTTTCTGGAGAGTTTCTCCGAATCATAACACTAAATAAAACTGCCTTTATATATACTGATATTTCTTATTAGAAAAGTAACTTTTTTCTAACTTCAATAGACAAACTAAGGCAAGTAAAGATTTATATGTGAATACCAAATTCACTATAATCCAGAAGAAAATTTAGAGGGATTTATATTCCTAAAAATACTCTGTTTTTCAAATACTTACAGAGCAAGTATTTCAGAAGTGATTAGAGAAGATTTAATTTAGCATAGATTACAATTTTTTAAGGAATATAATGTGAATGTACCTCATTCAAACTACATATAGATAGAAATATCATGTTTAAATGACCTTTGTATTTTATTTCTGCCATCTTGTGGCACAGATACTCAAGATACTTTATGTCTGGTAAAATGTATATTCTTTTGCCACAAGGTGGCATATTAGTACACGCAGTATAATTTCTTGTATTTTGAACATTAATCTGTTCACAGTTTCACCTTTTTTGATCTCTATGCCTAAGAATCATCAATACTTGCAATAATTTAAACAACAAATATCAAAAATAAAAAAGTAAATGTAAAGTATAAACAAAATATGTTTAAGTACTAGATATTTGTTTTTGAATGAAAGGATCTTGTGAGCAAATACTTCAATTTTTTAAAAAAAATTGAGACTCAGATTTCAGTTAGATCTGATGGAATATATACATTGATGGTTTATAACTTCATGAATTTATCTAGGCTTCTGATGTCATGAACCAGAGCTGTTCCTTCTGTTTGTTTGTTTTTAATCAGTTTCCTTCTCTCCTGTTTATGAACAAATTCCAAAAACTAATCTATGTTCATAAAATAAAAAAAGAATGAAAATAAAATGAACTGACAACATTTCCATTTAGCCACACCAGCCAAATTCAATAGGAACAGCTTCTCTCAGCAGGAGGAAGACTATGTTATGACTAATACAGAATCGGTCAATAAAAAAAAAAATCAATGTGAAGTACAATTCTCAGACTCCTTTGCCTAAGTGGATGAATCTCTCCATTTTGCTTTTTTCTCTATTTAGTATTTTAAAATTGTTTCTGTCCTATTTATGAAGAAATATGTACATGTTGATAAGGGTTTTTTTTTAAAGAAAAGCAAACATTTCCACTTATTCTTACTATACAGGAATGGTGGCAGGGCATAATAAAGGAAGTTACAACATGACAAAAGCAGTTTGCCTTTGACACCTTCATCTTTCCAAGTGGTGACAGACATGACTTAACTATGGAGGATGAAGACAGGGAAGAACCACCCTAGGGAAGGTCTGAAGACTAGCCTATAGGGCTAGATGAGACACAATATCTGGAGATTCTCATTTTGGTGATAGCTGTACCAGGCACAAATTCATAAGGGACAGGGATTGGTCAGTTTGATGTGCTTTTCCCAAACCCAGCTCTTAATTTTTTTTCTAACATACATCTCATATATCGTAAATCCATATTAAATTGAATGATTTTTTTATAATTGTGGTAAATCATGCAGTTAAAGATGTTGGAAGATTTTAGGAATTGGCAGGTTAGCAGGAAGGCTGGCAAAGCAGTAGGAAGGTGCTAGTAAAATATGGATCTCCCAAAGTACTTGTTCCTCAACTTAAATAAAATCTTTGGGAAGGAATTATAGAAAATTATTCCAATTTTTGCAGCTAAGTGCAGATATTTTTTCCTGCATTTTTGGTAGCAATTTTCTTTCAGTTTGGTGAAAGAAACTGAAAAGAAAATTGATATTTCAAGGGTGGAATGTTCTTTATTTTATTATGAATTGTGTGTGAATATTCTAACTTTCAAAGCGTGAGCTTCCTGCCTTTTGTCATGTAAACAGTCATCTGTTCAGGGTTCTACAGCCTGCACACCCTGTTCCTTAGCACAGGGCTTTTCAACATTTTCACCCATTGTACCACTTCTAGGATATGGCAACATCCGAGTACCACCAGTCACCTAGCAAGGTGTCAAAAACGTGATGACCAAAAAAAAAAAAGGAAAAAAGTGAAGTACAGGTTGTCCTTGACTTACAACAGTTCGCTTAATGACTGTTTGAAGTTACAATGGCACTGAAAAAAGTGCTCCCCAAGCCACAGCCGAGCAAGACACCTGTCTGCCCACCCGGAGGCGCTCTTCCTCCTGTCCGAGGTTTTCATTGTTGTGAGCATTTCTGTTGAGGATTGGCAGTGGGGGTGGGGTGGGGGTGTTTGGTTTTTATTTCCCCCGTCTGCTGAGTGGTTGCAGCAGGTTTTGATCACTTCACATGACCCTGGGACACTGTGACCATCATAAATATGAATCAGTTGCCAAGCATCTGAATGTAAATCACAAGACCCTGGAGATGCTGCAAAATTCCAGCTGATCAGCACTTCTTCTGGGATCAGCAGAAGTGCCAGGATCGGTGCCGAGCTCCAGCTGGAGCCTGGTGCTGATCCTGCCATTTCCACTGAGCCCTGACAGCCCCGAAGAAGCGCTGATCCTGACGCTTTCGCTGAGCCCTGACAGCCCTGCAGCTCCAGCCGTCTCTCACTCAGGCTTGTGCAGTGCTGCCACCAGTTCAGCTCATTCCCCTCCCCTGCTACCACTTTTCTAGGATGGTCGCGTACCACCTACCAGGTGCCAATGTACCACAGGTGTTACCCGTACCACTGGTTGAAAAGCTCTGCCTTAGCATTCAGTTAAATATTAATTAAACCTCACTGAGCTTTTCCCTAGGTTAAGGGCAAGTTTTACACTGTAGAAATTTGGAAAAAATCTCTTTCTCTTATGAAATTCATAGACATTGTCCACCAATAACTCTGTTCACAAAGAATTTCAGGACACCATTTATATTCAACTCTAAAATTAATACTGAAGTAAGACAAGGAGAATATTATAGATACAAATTATGTTTTGCTAAAGCTTTTTCAAAACTTCCTGGAAATTTGCAAATGTAATGTGGAAATCTTTATTGTACAGAATAATGGGTAAGAGAAGGATAACAGTGTATTGTCCTATCCCTTCTGTCTGAATCACGCCGAGTATTGCATCTCCCTGAATTCAATCTTCAGAACACTAGTTTATCTTCCAAAATTCCCACATATATACTGGTGGAATGGAACAATTTGCCATAGCCAACTTGCTGCAGCAAACTTGTTGTGGCCAATTCACCGTGGGACAATTTGCCATGGCCAATTGTTGTGTGACAACTCGCAATGTGAAAAGCATTACACTAATATAAAAAAAATATTGGAATATAATCATTAAAGAAAGGATGCCAAAGAGGAGATAAAATGAAATGTGAATGACAAAAGTTAAAATATTTTTTAAATTATTTTAAATAATTTGTCCCATGGCGAGTTGCCCTGTGGTGAGTTGGCTGTAGCGAGTTGTCATAGACCCTATATTGGTTGGTTGTAACTGAAGCAGACTGAGGAGAATGAAATCAGAAAAAGATTTTAAAAGATTACATAAAATATGCAAAAATATACAATATTAATAGATGTCTGTAAGGAAAATATTTTGAGTGTGGCAGAATCAAAAGCAGAATCCAAACTGATACAACAGCAAATAATAAATTTAAAAGAAACTTTGGCATGGTCAATACCAGAAAGAAATTGAAAGCAAGGGAAACAGTAACAAAACTTGGGAATGGTTTAAGAATGGATACATAAAAATTGAATACAACTAAAAATATAGATAATTCACAAAGATGAGACTTGACCATCTAATAAGTGGGTGTAGCAAACATGAAAAGAGAGTTTATAATGAAATAATGTGAATAATGGTGAAAATGATACTTTGGAATTTCTGTGACAATTTGATGTCTGAAAGTATTGGCATGAACATATTTGGAAAGTAGTCCAGAATAATCATATTCTAGGGGACATCTGAATTCAGACAGACCAGCTTCTAGGACACCACCTTCTGGACATCTCAATAGTTGAAGGAAAGCAAGTTTTATTTATAGATGTAGTGATATCAAGTGACAGTAGATAATTAAAAAGAAAATTGGAAATACAGAAATTATGGAATAAACTGGAAATATTTTCCCTTTAATGTTTGGAGCATTAAGAACTATAACAATAAAATTGTTAAAGTAGATGGAAAAATTAGAATTATTCAGTCTGACAATATTCAGTTTATGAACCACAGTTTTGCTTGGAACTATATACTTATTGCGGAGATAACTGGACAATTCTTAGCCTTTTTGATAAAGTCTGAATTGGTTTTATGCCACCAGCATTTGCTGAGTACTCTTTAGAAAATAATACACAATAAAATAAATCCATAATAGCAATGCTTTGGGCTGATTATAGTAAAAGTGCTTATTTTCCTTTTGGTGATATCTTTCTGCATTTTTGTTTATATACTGGTATACTTCAGGAGCTGCTTTTTCCACATCAGATATGGTAAAATTTGAGAAAATTTGATTATATAAAATCACTACAGCCACTAAGGTATATTTTGCACTATGGTAAAATAACATAGGTTATTTTGCTATGTCTGGTTTGGGGCATTGTAGTGTGTCTGCAAGGTGTCACTCTGTGAAAAGCGAGGGAGATTATTTAACAATATAGATTGATTGTGCATAGTTTTAGCGATAGTATAGTAGTTTAAATACTTTAGTATGAAGAAAATTACCACTAGGATAATGAATGTTGTATGATATTTAAAGTGCTGGACTAGGATCTGATCCTGGTGAGTTTGAACCAGACTCTCTTTCTCAGACCCCTAGACTTGTGTGAAAAACTAGAGAACAGAGCATTATATATGCCTCCTTACACTCTACAGCAAAGGTAAGCTATAAATTTAATATGTCTATGATTATTTGTATGTCCCACTCTGAAAGGGTAGTGTTAAGTCACATTTGTCCTCAAGCAAATTTTAAAGATATTTCTTTTATCCATTTCCTAAATCTTATACAATCTTTTCCCTTCCCTTCCCACAGGTGGTCTTTTCTTCATGAAAACTGTTTTGTGTTTATTATTACCTGCAATAACCTAGGAAAAGGAAGGAGGTTAGAACTTGTATGAATATGTGTCTTTTCAAATAGTAAGAGAAAATTTATCACCCTTGTGATTGGGGGAGGGGGGGCAATTGTTGGCATGGGAAATAAAAAACATGGGTGATCTGAATATAGGCTCTCACACTGCACATGGCAACTGTAAACCTTGACATGTTCTGGGAACTGATATAACTGCGGAAAAATTAAATTATCCAACCTGAATAAATACAAAAATGAAGGGATGTATTTAGTTTCCTACTGTCTTGCTTAGAGAAACTAGATTTTGACATAAACAGCACCTAAAAAAAAGTATTTTTTAAATAGACTGTTGATTCTCTTTTAGACTTTCCTAAGATGAAATCTTTATTTTCAGGAAGGCTTAAAATGGAGGAACACTATTAAATCCATTTCCAAGGTCACACTTTGAAAGTTTTAATTTCTTTCTTCCAAGGCTCTGTGCTCAGTTCCAAGGCTTGAGGGATTTGCAGCTGGTACTTAGGGATTTTTACCCCTATCTTTTTGCTATATAGTGGAAGGGAACCTAATTCTGTTGCTTGAGGTGGCAGATTTATATCGTGCCATTTGGACTTCATTTTCTGGATAACAGAACAATATTTTTTTCCATAAACAATAATTTTCACAAAAACCTGTCAGCACTCTTAAACTGGGCTAGCTTCAGGTAAGAGACATAACATCATGCCACATTACAGATGCTGAATGGTGCTGCAAAATAGTTTCACACATCTACTGCATACAGTATATATGAATTTAAAGATATAGCAATAGTTATGAGTCTTCTTTTTTTAAAAAAGCACTTTGATACACAGATGGGAGGGAGGGGGGAAGAAGAGGACAGCTCAGTATGAATGTTTGCAATGACTCCTGAAGTTGTTGAATACTAGACTGTATTAGGCATTTTTGAAAGTAATCACTTTCCACAAAGTAATCACATATCCAATATGTGTGGTGTGTTTCATTAAGTCTTAGGAACATTCAGATATAGAAACTACTAAACTGGATCAGCCATTATTATTCATTCCCAACTAATTCCAAAATAAAAGAAAGCTAATCTGTATTTGTCTATAAAAGGAAAATGATATACATATTAAATAAAACATAAATATCCCGGCAATTAATCCCTGTTGTGATGATCAAAATCACACTAGAACTTGATCATTTTTACTTACTGCTACCAGAATCTATGGCAGTGAGTGGCTATAAACATCTGGCTGACTATGCAATGAACCAATAATAACAGCAATAGCACTTAGACTTATATACTGCTTCACAGTGCTTTACAGCTCTCTTTAAGTGATTTACAGCATAATGCCCCCAACAATTTGGGTTCTTATTTTACTGACATCAGAAGGATGGATGGCCGAATCAACCTTGAGCCAGCCAGGAACAAAGTCCTGACAGTCGGCAGAGTTAGCCTGCATTCTAACCACTGTGCCACAATGGCTCTTGATAAGATAATAATAAGATAAAAATGTGGAGAAATGTGAGAAAAATGTCAAATCCAGTTTATATGTCTGGCTGACTGTGCTAGATATTTATTGTATTGTATTGTATTGTATTGTATTAGTGATGATGATGATGATAATGATAATGATGATGATGATAATAATAATAATAATAATAATAATAATAATAATAATAATAATAATAATAATAATAATAATACCCATTATGAGGTACTATCTTAATGTAGTTTTGGGTCTTATGTGCCCTAAGGAAGATAACAGTTATGCCAGACATTCAACTGGATAGGTCTCACCTAAGGAGCCAAATGACGAGTGTCTCTCCCATAAAAAATACGGTGAGATGTACTTAAGCACATACTATACCCTGACTATCAAACATCAAAAACATCTACCAGACTATCGCAGCAACTTTATATGGACAATCTGAAGCTGTATGGAATAACAACACCTGAAATAGAATCTCTGCTAACATTGTCCATATATATATATATAGCCAATATATTGAAATGGAGTTTGGGCTGGACAAATTTGTCATACGCACCATTAGAGGAAAAATAGACCAAGATGGTCTATGGAAATAAAATCAAGAATCTGGATGAAGAGGATCATTACAAATACCTGGGCATCCTTCAGGATGACAATATCAAGCACACTGAAGTCAAGAAAAAAGAGTGGATACATCAAGAGAGTGAAGAAATCTTAAAGTCTAAGCTCAGTAGCAGAAATACCATCAAGGCAATTAACAGCTGATTAATTCCAATAATTAGTTACCCAGTTGGAATAGTGGACTGGACTCAGGCAGAACTAAAGGTCTGGATAAGAAGACCAGAAAAATAATGATAATGAATCATGCCCTTCATCTTGGCAGCACCATTGACAGAATCTATTTACCAAGGAAAATAGGTGGGTGTGAAATGTTGCAAGTACATCAGATGGTAGAAGAAGAAAGAAGGGCATTGGAAGAATATCTGAAGGACAGTAAATAAGAAGCACTGAAGCTAGTATATCATGAAGGCTGAGTACCATAGAGACCAAATTGGCCTACAAGAAAGACCAAATGAAGAACAGAAAAAAGACATGGCAAGACAAATTATTACATGGCCAGTACATTAAAAAAATGGCAGGCAAAGCAAATAATAACAAGACCTAATAACAATATCTAATAGCAGAAAAGTTGAAGAAAGAGACAAATGGGCTAATTCTGACTGCACAAGACAAACCTTTAAGAACAAATAGGAATAAAGACAGAATGGGGAAGACAGTGACTGGCAGCTAATGTTTTCTCTGCAAAGAAACATAAGAAATAGTGGACCACACAGTAAGTTACTGCAAGAAGATTGCACAGACTGACAAGCAATGGCGTGACAAAGTAGTGACAATGGTGCATTGGAAGAACTGCAAGAAATATTATTTGCTTGCAAGCAAAAACCGTTGGGATCATAAAACAGAAAAAGTAATAGAAAACGAACAAGTTAAAGTGCTGTGGAATTTATAGAATTCAAACAGACAGGCACCTGCTACATAATACCCCAGATTTAACAATTGTCAAAACTGTCAAAAAGTCTGGATAGTAGATATCTCAATACCTGTAGACTGCAGAATAGAAGAGAAAGAACTGGAGAAAATAACAAAATGCAAATATCTGCAAATAGAAGTAGAAAGACTATAGCAAAAAGAAGGCAAAAATAGTACAGGCATCTTGAGTGCAATTCCAAAACATTTGGATTACCACCTGAACACCAGGACATTGAGACAATCATAAGCAGTCCATTGCAAAAGGCAGCTTTACTTGGAAAAGCTTACATTATGTGATGATACCTCTAATATTATTAAACAGAATATTTGTCTAACCTGGGTCTTTGGAAGCATCAATAGGTGGATAAAAATGCCAAATCCAGCTTAAATATCCGGCTGCCTGTGCAACCAACCATAATAATAATTTTATAGGATAAAGATTCTGCTGGCAAAAAGCATACCAAAGATTAGGAATAATACCCAAGAAGTTCTATCGTGCTCATTCATCCATTGAATGGATGAGTGCTGGGGAAAGGCATCTCTGAAAAACCTGAAAGTGTTCCTTAAATTCTTCTAATCAATCTATACAAATGTAACATTTTCACGATCTAACATCCATTGTTTCACTGAAAGAAATATTTGAAGAAAACAATGGAACTTTCTGAGGATTTCCAAGTGAAACTGTTAGATTCAAAACCCTTTGGATGCTCACTTGATCTCAAAGAAACTAAAAGCATGTTCAATAGAGAATCACTGGAGGGTTTTGTGTTTTTTTAAGTAGAAGGGCTAAACAGACTTAAATCTCACTTTAGAATGTGCAATAGTCTAATAATGTGAAGCTGGAACATACAGGCATGCAGTTTGTAAATATGTCTCCTAACACATAAACCTCTGAGCAGGGCTTAAAAAATTATATATTTTCCTAACAATAAAGAAGAGGGCAAGAGTTCAGATTCATAATTTTAATTCCATAGTGCAATTAGGTAGTTTTGGATTCTTTTTTTAAAAAAAAACACAAAAAAACAACAACACTCCACTATTTTAACCAAATTCAGAATGCATACTTTTTTGCATACAGTTATTTCACAGAGGCAGCCATTGTCACAGGATAGCTTTCAGTTACATAGTGGAATTATTCTGGTAATATATACAATTACAACTGTTTTTACGTGGTTTCCTGCTCAGAGTAGGAGTTAGAATCAATGCCCTAAATGGCCCCCTCCAATTCTCCAATTCTTATGATAAACCACTGAAAACACAGTGATCTATTGCTCTTGGTTTCTCCAATCAGCCATCTTCTAATGTACTGATGTGCTATTTCCTTAAATTCCAGTCCAGCATGTTGGCTTTGAATTCTGGGAATAGCAGATCCACCACACCTGAAAGGCACCAAGTTGAGGAAAGTTACATTGAGACTTAGTGTATCTCTCAAAGAGTACAATAGATTTCTATAAATTTCTATAAATTTATTTATTTATTTATTTATTTATTTATTTATTTATTTATTTATTTTATTTTAATTCCATTTATATCCCGCCCTTCTCCGAAGACTCAGGGCGGCTTACAAGCTTAGCAGTAGCCTTCATTCTATGTATATGCCTGCTTATTAGGGCTTTCACACACACCCCAAGCGGCATTATTACAAAGTCAGCTTAATTGCCCCCAACAATCTGGGTCCTCATTTTACCTA
This sequence comes from Vipera ursinii, assembly GCF_947247035.1. NCBI lineage: Eukaryota > Metazoa > Chordata > Lepidosauria > Squamata > Viperidae > Vipera > Vipera ursinii. The sequence goes on along the minus strand of NC_139514.1, from coordinate 28,859,977 downwards.
CCTCGGAAGGATGGAAGGCTGAGTCAACCTTGAGCCTGGTGGGATGCGAACCTGCACTAATTGCAGGCAGCTGGTGTTACTTAAGGAGGCATTAGCCCACTGCTCCACCAAATTGGGGGACTGGAGACTAAAACATATAGGGAACGGTTGCTGGAATTGGGTATGTGTAGTTTAATGAAGAGAAGGGTGAGGGGTGACATGATAGCAGTGTTCCAATATCTCAGGGGCCGCCACAAAGAAGAGGGAGCCAAGCTATTCTCCAAAGCACCTGAAAGCAGGACAAGAAGCAATGGATGGAAACTAGTCAAGGAGAGAAGCAACCTAGAACTAAGGAGAAACTTCCTGACAGTTAGAATAACTAACCAGTGGAACAACCTGCCTCCAGAAGTGGTGAATGCTCCAACACTGGAAGTTTTTAAGAAGAGACTGGACAGCCATTTGTCTGAAATGGTATAGGGTTTCCTGCCTTAGCAGGAGGTTGGACTAGATGACCTCCAAGGTCCCTTCCAACTTCTTCTTCTTCTTCTTCTTCTTCTTCTTCTTCTTCTTCTTCTTCTTCTTCTTCTTCTTCTTCTTCTTCTTCTTCTTCTTCTTCTTCTTCTTCTATGCTTCACTCTTCATCATCTTTTTGAGATTGCTCCTGTATCTCCTGTAGTTAGGTGGTTATCGGTGGCATTCTTTAATATTTTTTTTTGGAAGAATTTTGTCCTGGGCACAGCTTTCTCTTTTATTAAGAGTCCATTAGAACTTTAAGAAGTGTTTGTTCTACAAATTCAACTTGCATTGTAGTTCTTTCCTGACAGAAAGGGCATTTATAAGTAGTGTTGAGACTACTTTATAAATTCCTCCAAGGGCAAACCAATGACCTGTATCACTTCAGAATATATAATAATCTCCAGAAAGTACATAAGCTTATGTCACAATAAATGTGTCTGTCCTAAAGATGCCACAAATTCTTGGTTGTTGTTTTTTCTGATCTGTTATCCTATAAAAAGCAAAGTCATATTGAGCCCTTCCTCTTTATTTCAGCTGCAATCACATTTATCACTGGTATTCATTGTTAACTGTAGCTTCACTTGCTGCTATAGTTTCATAAATAACCAAAATAATCTACATTCTTCTTATGATATGTAACTTTTGAACCAATCACAAATTTATGATTCCAATTAGGTTTATGCCACTTGTTGGTAATACTGTTGCTAAAATTGAATAGGCACAGTTATTCTTAGCTATATAATATCTATCATACAATGGTGCTCAACAGTTTGTGAACACTTTTGAATTTTCAATACATTTGCATAAATATGACCTAAAATACAATCTGTTCTTCACACATGTTCTAAAGCTAGATATAGAGAAACCATGTTGGGTTTCCTTCAGCCAATATGAAATCACACAATATCCTTCTCTACCTATCAATCTTTGAATCTGCAGGTGGCATTATACATTATAAGTGACAGAGATGCTAGAAAAAATAGTGTCCATGTCACATTTGTCCTTCTTAATAATACATAGTACAACTTACCTTGAATGTTGTGATGACTATCTATCATTAGCTATCAATTCTAAAAACCAAGAAATTCTAGCATGTAGGTATACAATAGGCTGAACCATTGATCATATAGTGCAAAAGAGGAACCTTATGCTGAACAATAATTCTAGCAGAAACCTTGTATTTCTTTTTTTTGTATATATTTTATTATTATTTATTATTTGTAGGGTTAGGGTTACGGTTACGGTTAAGGTTAGGATTAGGGTTGGTTTTTTTTTAAAATAAAATTCTTAATATTTAGCAAAGAGCATATTGTCTGGGTTCTTGTATAAAAACAATAAGTAAGAGTTAATTTCTATATTATCATAATCAATATGTTAGTTAATCGCTCAATAGTCTTTTTCTTACTAGTATATATTCAGTGTTACATAGTATATATCATGTTCCTTTCTCTCTAACTCGCTTTTCTAGCCATTGGTAAAAATTATCCCATGTTCTAAAGTACACTGAGTCTTCTTTCTCTTTTATCTTTAATGTCAATCTGTCCATTTCTGCACAGTCTAATATTTTCTTAATTAATTCTTCTTCCGTTGGTAAGTTTTCATTTTTCCAATATTGGGCAAAGACAATTCTTGCTGCAGTTAATACATGTAAAATTAAGTATATACAATCTTTCTCATAGTTTCCTCCTATTATGCTTAACAGAAACAGTTCTGGCTTCAAATCTATAAGTTTTTTAGTCATTTTTTCCAACATATGTGTATTTTTGACCAAAACCTTTTAGCTTTAGGGCATGTCCACCAGATATGATCATAAGTATCTGGTTTTTGTTTACATTTCCAATACTCTTTTTTAAAATCCCATTTATATCCCGCCCTTCTCCGAAGACTCAGGGCGGCTTACAATCTAAAGCACAACTCAATGTGCTTAGCAATAGCCTTTGATGTATTTTTGCACATTTTCACTAATCTCACTGATGTAAGATGCCATCTGTAAAACACAACAAACCTTGTATTTCTTATGTAATAGATATTCACTCCTCTTATGAATAGGGATATCTTAACTGAGTTTTAAAATTCCAAATAATTGTTAGCAGTCAAAGATACAAAACATATCTCAAATTCTTGCCTACATCTAGTGGTAAGCCACATTTTTGTAGCCTGATCAGGCAGCTGTCCTCATGGTTTAGCTTCAAAAGTGCGGAAATACTTTCAATAAATAGAGAAAGATGGATAATAGTTGAATGTTTTCCTCACTTCTCATTGAAATTTCATTGGATCCCATTCTCTGCTTTTGTAGAACACCAATTTGTTTGGAATGGACAATTTTCTATTGCTGTTTCTTTTGTTGTTAGCACACTCAGGCAATGGAATTAATCATGCAAACCCAGCCATGTGCAACGTGATTTATCATTTATAAAACAGGTGCTGAATGGCAAGTATTTCACCAGCATGCTTAGCCAGAGCCTGAGTTCTGAAGGTAAAACCAGTACTTTCAAAATGGCATTAATATCTTGAATTGGTGAATGACCTACAAGACAACAAAAAGTGGAGCCAATTTTTTAGGACAATTCCTTGATGGTTTTTGATGTGTGGAAATTGCATCTAGTAAAGTTACTGTCTTTTGGCTACTACTGTCGGAGAGATTTTGTTTTTGTTTTTTTAAATCAAAGGAATAAAAAATGACTGTCTTTTTCCTTACTCTCCTATTTCTCTATTTTTAAATTTCAGATTAAAATATTTGGAACTGGATCTGTGACGCAAAGGGAAACTCAAAGAAAAGTAGGAAACAAGAACAGTTGACTAAGAGATAGACTTTCAGGCTCTGTGGTCATAAAATCAGTTGTAAAACTGAGTCAGTCATGTGGTGCCTCAACTTACAACTGCAATGACTTATAACCAAAATTCTGGGTTCGGCTGTGGTCATAAGTCGAGGACTACTTTTGTACACTATGTTTTCCAGACTTGGGCATAGCCATCCTTTAAATCAGGGCTTTTCAACCAGTGGTATGGGTACTACCTGTGGTACATTGGCACCTGGCAGGTGGTATGCGACCATCCTAGAAAAGTGGTAGCAGGGGAGGGGAATGAGCTGAACTGGTGGCAGCACCGCACAAGCCTGAGTGAGAGACGGCTGGAGCTGCAGGGCTGTCAGGGCTCAGCGGAAGTGCCAGAATCAGCGCTTCTTCAGGGCTGTCAGGGCTCAGTGGAAGCACCAGGATCAGCGCCAGTCTCCAGCTGCAGCTCGGCGCTGATCCCAGTGCTTCTGCTGAGCCCAGAAGAGGTGCCGATCAGCTGGAATGTTGCAGCATCTCCAGGGTCTTGTGATTTACATTCGGATGCTTGGCAACTGATTCATATTTATGATGGTCACAGTGTCCCAGGGTCATGTGAAGTGACCAAAACCTGCTGCAACCACCCAGAAGACGGGGGGAATAAAAACCAAACACCCCCACCCCACCCCCACTGCCAATTCTCAACAGAAATGCTCACAACAATGAAAACCTCGGACAGGAGGAAGAGTGCCTCTGGGTGGGCAAGCAGGTGTCTTGCTTGGCTGTGGCTTGGGAAGCACTTTTTTCAGTGCCATTGTAACTTCAAACAGTCATTAAGTGAACTGTTGTAAGTCAAGGACAACCTGTACTTCACTTTTTTCCTTTTTTTTTGGTCATCACGTTTTTGATACCTTGCTAGGCGACTGGTGGTACTCGGATGTTGCCATATCCTAAAAGTGGTACAATGGGTGAAAAGGTTGAAAAGCCCTGCTTTAAATCCTCTAAACAGCATGGCTAGCGATGACATTTTTTTAAAGATACAAAGCCAATAAGTGGTGTCTCTTTCAATGATTGTAATAAAACATGTTTTTTTTTGTAACGCTATCTTTAGTGCTTTAACATCTTGAACACTTGGGACTCTCTTTGAGAACAAAAAAACATTATAAAGGAAATCAGTTGTACTCAGATTGTCAACTTTCGTCCATCCCACCTTCAGAATGAAAGTATTAGTATAAGCTACAGCAACTATATCTAAGAAAGTAACTAGCTACAACTAGCTATTGTCAAGGCAGGGTCATTCTCCAATCAGTGAATGCTTCACAAAATAGTTACTGTTATGCTCCCTACCCCAATCTCATGTATTTAGATGCATTTATACGTCTCACTCAAGAGCATAAAAGCAGTGGATGATTATCTTTTTTTTTCCAGTTTAATGCCACAGTTCTCCTGCTTCTGTCTTTAGAGAAAATGAAAGGAGCAATATGTTGGTAGATATAAAAAATTGAAAGATAGTTAATTTGAAGTTTAAAATGCAAAGCAATAGCAATTAAATACTTTGGGAATCTTTGAATTTGTCTATAGAGTGGATAAACTCCCAGGTGAACATGGAACTTTCAGGCAAGCCATAAGATTTTATTCATTGAACATCTAATAAGCAAAACAGTATTTGACTGTTTACAGTGGAGTTATCGAATGCTTATTAAAGCCACTTCTGTATAGTGCAGTGTTTATTGTGATGGATTTCAACCACAGAGATCTTTATGTTTATGTCTCCTGGAATGTGCTATGAGTAGTTATCGGAGCACCTCATAATGCCTGCGTAAAACCTGTGCTTTAAGAGTTGTAGTAGTTATCAATTGTCTTCCAGGTGCAATTCAAGGCGTTGATTACCATCTGTAAAGCCTTTCATAACTTCAGGCCTGGTTATTTCCAAAACAGGTTTTCTCCATTTGTATTTTTCCATTCTATAAAATCAGATGAGGCAGCATACTTGGGGACCCCTCAATGAAGAAATGCCATCTTAGAGGTTTGGGAAACTTGTTTTCTCTTTTGATGCTTCTGCTCTCTGCCATGCCATTCCCTGTAAAGTTAATGCAGTCCTGACTCTGCTGTCTTTAAAGAAGCTGGCTCTTCCAATAGGTAATGGCTGGGCTGATTTGTAACCCATTGGATTACATGATTTTCTAAAGTCTAATTTGTAACCCACTGGGTTACATGACTTCCTAATTTCTTTTAATATATCCTGGGAAGTTCTTTTGTTGTGATATTGTGTTTTTACCCTCTACATACACCACTTAAACTATCATGATGGTTAGGTAATCTTAAAGATTCAGTAAATACATTTCTTCAAGATTTCATTTTAAAAACTGAAGTGGAATTACAGAAATTCTGAAGAGAAACACCTTTTTTTTTAAAAAAAAACCCTATTAGATTGTAAGCCAGCTTTCCACAGGCAAGGCTGGGAGCCAGAGAACGCAATGTTGCTGGTATGTTTAGCAGCACTTGTGGTCATCACAGACAATGATGACTTCTAAAATAATAATTATCTTTTAGCAATAATTACACATTTTAATATGTAATTTAATATTTTCCCTGAGGTTCTCCCAAGGGTAAATTGCAGAGATAGGGCAAACAGTAAAGCACAAATATGTATGCTAACTGCCCATGCAAAGCAACTGCTGAGAACATTTAGTGGAAAAATAAGGCTTATGTATTAAAATTATAGATTTGTTGAATTAAGATCATAATAGTAATTCTGGATACACTGGAGACATGTTGAGATGTAGCTAATGCAATTTAAAGTCAAGGGAAATTTAATATTAACTCAGATGTGGACTATATGCTGCCATATTAAATATATAATACAGAACAGCAATCAAGAGCAATCAAAACAAAACACTACCCCCCCCAAAAAAAAGATTTAAACTGTTAAGCCTAAGGAATGAAACATATACCCTGACTAATTCATATTCTCTTGAAGGCTAGAACAGAGAATCTCTGTATAATTTAATATAAATAAGACATATTTTTCTCTTTTATAGTTAAAAACGTTCTGATCTTGTCTTGTGGAGAGGGCTATGTTCCAATCAGTTCAATACAGCATACTACAATCTTCACAGGATATAGTACAATTCTGAATGTATTTATTCAGAAGTAGGTTCTATACATACCAATATATTTTATTTTTATTACTATGTTTATTATTGTAATGTAATTAGTTATAATCAAGTTCTATTTAAAGAGAAGTTAAGTACAATTCAGTTTCTTGAAATGCCACTATTAAATTTTTAGTGTTTTCTATTTTTTTAAATCACCAAAATTGATTATTTGTATTAATGCTCTGAATTTTAAGGCACATTTTAGGGATTTATCTTCTCTGCCCCATTAATATAGGAAACCAGTCTGGCTAATATATAATTGAGAGGGCTTTCCTCACTGGTGGTACTTAAATTTAAAAATGCTTTTCCAATTTAAATTACTGTCATTCTTCTCTTAATTTTCATCTTTCAGTGTGTTCTGAGAACATTATTTCAACAAGGTATCGTAAAAGGTTAAATTCAATATTATTTAGATCCACTGTTTTATTGTCTGTTTGATAGTCTTGAATACTTTCACTGCATTGTTAGTTATATTTTTATACTGTAATCTGGAACCCATTTTGATGTGTTTACACAGAAAAATAGATATAGTATAAAGGTTTTTTTTTCATCCATAAAACCAAACTGTAAATAATTCAGAGAAGCTAAACCTAAATCCCAAATAGTTTTTAGTTTTTAAAACTGCTTCTGAGTATATTTACCTTTTTGCTTCCTACGATAATCACATTTAATTGATTTATTTTTCCAAGGGTAGTTTCCCAATGGCTTATATTATTTCTTTTCTTAATGTTGTTTGTATATAACTAGAGTAGGTTTAATTTAATTGCCTCTTACTTTGCCTCTGTGTACCTTTTAATTGCATTTTTGTATTACTTTTTTTCCTTACCCAGTTTTAGCCAATAGCTTTATCCACATTCTAGACATTTGAAAGAGCTTCCCTTTAAGTCAATGGAGCAATTGTGAAACAAATGCTGAAAAAATAGACCCATTGTCTGATCTTGAGTGAACATGTACAATATAAGCTTAATCTGAAAATAAAACAAAAGTCCAAAATATTGCTGGGACAATACCATGCATACTGTATTTATTTAAAATTATATGGTATTCAATATAGCTTATTTCTGGGCAACATGCCAAGGTCGCTTGTAAAATCTGTATAAGTCTTTTTGATTACTGTACATCTAACATCCATTTCTTTCATGGTATCCAATCCTCACTAGGAGCCAGAATAGCAGAGTTCGAAAATTATTTAGAACTGTGAGAAAATAATGTCTATTGGCCTTGGCTATTATTGTCAGAAGCCCAATATTCAATTAAAAAAGAGTACTATATGGTTAAGAATTAATTTGCTAAAATCCTTTTGTTCCCTCCCTATTCTTTTTCTTTTTTTTTCTTTGGTGGTGGTAAAAAGCAGTTATCATGAAATAAAATGATTAGATGATTGGGGGATTGGAGGCTAAAACATATAGGGAACGGTTGCTGGAATTGGGTATGTGTAGTTTAATGAAGAGAAGAGTGAGGGGTGACATGATAGCAGTGTTCCAGTATCTCAGGGGCTACCACAAAGAAGAGGGAGTCAAGCTATTCTCCAAAGCACCTGAAAGCAGGACAAGAAGCAACGGATGGAAACTAATCAAGGAGAGAAGCAACCTAGAACTAAGGAGAAACTTCCTGACAGTTAGAACAATTAACCAGTGGAACAACCTGCCTCCAGAGGTGGTGAATGCTCCAACACTGGAGGTTTTTAAGAAGAGACTGGACAGTCATTTGCCTGAAATGGTATAGGGTTTCCTGCCTGAGCAGGGGGTTGGACTAGATGACCTCCAAGGTCCCTTCCAACATTATTATTATTATTATTATTATTATTATTATTATTATTATTATTATTATTAAATGGGCAAACAAAAGGTTTTAGGTAGCAAGTACATTAATTTATTATTTAGCAATCTTAACTGCCCATCTCCCAGTCAAAAACTACCTTTATATATTAGGTAGAGGATTAGTTTAGCAATCTCCTATGTGGCATCCTTGCTTTCCTTAATGATAAAATTTAATATAGGTTAATAATAAAAAGTTAATATTCTCAATCCTATGTATCATCCATAGTGTTCTGAGTCGATACTCTTCTATCAGCTGCCATACAATAGAGAGCTGTGTACTATACTAACTGGCTTGTAGAGAAAAGTTAACAAATAATCTTGAATAAGTTGAATTGTTTAAAATGATTTAAATTTAAATTATTCATAGCTTGAGAACTGATTTAGTTTATTAACTACAGAGTGAACAAATAAGGAGAGAAACAAGTGAAGATGTAGTCAGGATGAATTGTATTCTGAAATTGTAAGCAATATTTAACTACCTTATCTTACATACTACTTGTTCAATTGATGGAGAATGACCCAGCTAAAAAGCTATGTGACATAAAACATATACTGACCTGGAAAAATATTGGGGAATGTGGGTAATATTTTCTCTAAGAAATGAGAAAACAACAAAACAAAACAATAAGCAATATGCACTTTCCAAATGCAACAAGCAGCAGTTATAAAGCTGAAGAGCTTCCAGACTGAAATTGGTTTGACTCAAAAGAACACTTCTTCTACGCCAAAGATCTAAATGTGTGACACCAAACACTGGAATGAGGCTCATTTAAAGATGACACAAAACACATTACAATATACAGTAAGCAAAGAGAGTTAAGAGACCATGATCTCATTAATTAAGTCATTTTATAAACATCCTAATTTTGTAACTGTAGTGGAATTGATACCGCTAATGTATATTGTGACATTGCTGAAAGGTAATTACTAAAGACATCCTTTATACATTACTCCATGCATATGCCAGGGTTGAAGAAATTATGAGAAAATTTTCCATTGTGAAAATTGATTTTCATGATATGTCTGTTTTTGTCATTATATTTTTGTCTCTCTGTCAGAAGTCTTTTATATAACAGATTCTTTCAGATATAATCAACAATATTTTGACTGTATATACATTCATTAACAATGATACAGCACTATCTAACTAGCTTTGGCCCATTTGACCAAGTTACCATTTTGAGAGTTCCTAGATGAGGCCTTTATTGACCAATTATTCAGTCTCAAGAATGTTATGCATGACTTAAACATCCATTCTCCCATGTTTTACCAACATTTCTTCATCTTTCTTAATATGGATTTTCTATGAAGGACGAAAGGATGAAACTGTTGCATTTTTTTTCTCGTGAAGTTAAGAAACGTCTGTCTGAGAGGAGCCTTTGTTTCTTTTTGCATGAAGAAAGAATTTTATAAAAGCACCACTGGAGAATTAGTTTTTTTTAAAATTCCATTTATATCCCGCCCTTCTCCGAAGACTCAGGGCGGCTTACAAGCTTAGTTACATGAATGACTCTTGGGAAGACAGCATATTCATGCACAATTAAGTCAGCTTGATTTTCTTCATAATTATGAATCACATAGAATTCAGGGTTTCTACTTAAAAAAGTAGGAAACTAATATTCAGAAAGAGTAAAAACACCATTTAGAATTCAGAGCAATGACAAGGTAGTATATATTCCAAAAGAGATTAACTGTATGTGCCCACGGACATTATGCTGACTACACTCAACATAATATTACTGGACAATACAATTTGACTTTAACACTTAATCTCCGTGTTTTAGTTAGCTTTTTCCAATCTGTTGCTCTCCACATGCATTTGGACTACAACATTTTAGATAAGTTGTTTGGTAATTCTGGGATTTTTCCTTTATGTATATATGGAGGCACCAAATAGAAGGTTGCCATGTACTTAGACATGCTTCCTTTTCACAAATGTAAGTTTAGTGGCAACAAAGCTGCCCCAGATATTTATGGTGCCTTTTGAACAATGCCATCAGCCTCCTTTCCTGATGAAGTCAAATGTAGTATAACCAATGTCATAAAGCTTGTGAAACACAATTCTCCAAGGCATGTGAGTGTACAGTATAATGCCAGTGGTCTGGTTACCTATGATTATCCAATTCCTGACACTTGGCCCATTGTTATGATACAGTTCTGAGTGCTATGAAGGGATATCTATAACAAAGAATCTACTAGAGAGGCTTTCCTTAAACATTCTGCTGACCCCAGAAAACTATCAAGAGCTACAATACTTGTCCTAGTGATTAGATGCATTTTCCAGGATGAGAATCAGAACCTCTAATTGTCAATCACTGGGAACAGCTAGGAAGAGAGCCATAATCCATATGCTTTCTCACAGGGGTTTTCAATATGCATATTTTGCCCTTGTAGAAAATGTAACACTGTACTAAAACAAAACTGGTCTGATCCATCAAGATTGTTTTTATGTTCCGCTATGAGGTAAGTGTTGGTTAAGATAATGAGTAGGGTGGGGCAGTGGCAAGAGTAAACAGAAATTTGGAAAGATATAAGTTTAACTCATTATAACAGAAAGTTTTGAAACTCATTAAATTCTCCTCTATACCTTACCAGTCATATTGTGTACTTGTATGAAATATGTAGGCTATAGCTGTAGCTAGAATTTGTAAACTCCAGGAAAGAAGGAGAATTGCTTGTAAAGATATGTCAGAACTTCCCACAGGACTTTTAAGAGGCTAACCAGTTATTATTTACTTATAAACCTGCTCAACACCCAATGGCAATTCAATACTTCTTAGGTAGAACACTCTGTATTATTACAACCGGACTTGCTGGAAAGTCCATAAACAAATCAGGAAACAGAAGGTCAAGTACATACCTAGGAATAATGACAGATTTCCCTACACTAACTGCCTTGATGTGAGTGTTTTACCACTCAGCAGGTGCAAGAAGATATTGCCTTTTTGCCTGGAAAATACACAGCTAGACTGAAAGCTAGTGTTTATGGAGCCATGGGGGCTTATTGTTAAGGGAAAACAGTCAGCTGCAGTGATAAGATTTTCTTGTTATTTAGTGTGTTTAAATAACATAAGTCTATTTGCTTTTTTCTCACACAGTTGGCAAGTCACTTCTTCACAAGTGGTTATTCTAAAGCATTCTGGCCTCATTACTGCCTTGCTTTGTGAAAAACTACATTTCTTTTCTGCTGCCTGCTGCGGGACACCTTTCCTATTCCATTTTAGCACTGCCCTAATGATTCTAACTTATTTTGCTACTCTGTGTGACACTATACCTCTGGGAAAAATGCTCGAGGCAAGCATGACATGAAAATTCAGGGACGTTATAGATTGTTTTTAGTTATTAAAAGAAATTAGAAAGTCTGTTTTAACAGCATTCTTTTTACCTAAGTTATTATATGAAAGTGTTGGTTGAACGTGTCTAGAAAAAATAAACTGAAAACAGCTTAGAAATGTGTGCAGTATGGTCAAGTGACAGGCTCAGGAATGAAGGGATGCTCATTTTGAGAGGAAAGAATGGAAGTTTGAAGATGAAAAATAGAGACAATGACTATGGCGAAGAACAAAGAGCTGATGAATAAACTGGCTCATAGAACCTCTCCAGACAAAGAAAGATAGAAGATCACCTGCAAGTACTCCAGAGACTTGCCCCTCACAAAGAGACTGCAAGGCAGCAGTCTCCAGTTAGTTCTGAACACTGGTTGTAATGTAATACGTGAATGACAATAGGGGATGAATGATAGAAATGCTATCTAGGAAACAGTCAGACAAGAGAGGGAGGTGTCCCCAGTGGCTTAATAGTCAGAGAAAGAAACATAGGAAGGACTTTACCCTAATTGATTATGTAGTTAAAGTGGCATTGGGAAATCTGTACCTTCAAACTTAATTTAGCTTTACAATAAAATAGAATTCATCCATCTAATTGTGTTTCCTGTCTGATTTACTGGGGACAGCTGACACCGAAGAGGAGGAAATAGCCATCTTGCTCAAATCAGAGTTGATGCCTTAAAACAGGCGTCAAACTCAATTTCATTGAGAACCACATCAGCATTATGGTTGCCCTCAAAGGGCCAGCAGGGGTGGTAGACAGTGTTTTTCCAGCAGGCGGGTCATGTATTGGGATGGTATTCAGGTAGCTGATCAGCCCTTCTTCTTCTCTCTCTTTCCTCTCTCTCTCTTGCACTGCCTGCTTGGCTTTTCTTCCACAGCTTCTGCTCCTTTGTTGATTCCTCTGCTTGCTTCCCTTTCACTCACAGTCTCTCCCTCAGGCTTGCCCCACAGAAGCCTCTCCTGTCCTACCCTTTCTCTCCCTCAGGCTTGCCCCACCAACATTTCTCCTCTCCTCCCTGCATTCACTCACTGCCAGCTGGCCTTTTCATGCAGCGCTCATCAGCTGGAGCTGCATGCATTGATTTTGGGATCCTGGCCAAGCACTGGCAGCCCTGCAGCTTCAGATGACTCTTTCCCTAAAGACTGCATAAAGCTGCCGGACACCCCCCCACCCTGAAGGCTGTTGGAACCATGATCACCTGGAGCCATGCGTGCCAATCCTGGGACCTCAGCAGAGCCCCAGCAACACTGCAGTTCCAGCTGATTCTGCCACGACTTCAGCTCATGTCCCCTGCTACATACTCAATCACCTCCTCCTACTAGTCTGTTTGCGAGCCAGATCTAAACACATCATGGGCCACATCTGGCCCATGGACCTTGAGTTTGACATGTCTGCCTTAAAAGAACACTATATCTGCATGCTTCATTTTGTAATCATATTTATAAATTGTTTATTAACTATTTTTAGCTATTAGAAATCTTTGGATGAAGAAATCTGAAAATACTGCATAACTGAGTGCATAATACAAAAAATCTAAAAAATAAATATGTTGAAATCGTTTGGTCATACACTGAGCAAAAATTGAAAAAAAAACAAATGTAAGAAAGAAGAGTGAGTGGGTTAAGAGCAAGAAGAAGACCAAGAAAATAATGGATGGAAGAAATTGATGAGTTCCTCAAAATATGAGCTGACAATCTTTTGCTGAAAGCAAAAAGGCAATACATGAAGTGATAAATGGATGTGACGGAAGAATGGATGATTTGTAGGTTACTTTACTTCATCTATCTCCAGTTGGTTACTATTTTAAATGAGCAGATTTCTCACAATAGATATGGAGAAGAACGTTGAACAGTTAGTGTAAACTAGAATATTTTTCTATTTCCAAGTTGCCTAAAACTTCTAATGGTTCTTCTGAACTTTGCAAAATGTTACTTTATAGAAAAGGGAATAATATTGACAGGTATGTACTGTGTGTGATGGATACATAGTTTGTCCTCTTTCTGACTTAATACTAGAAATGTTAGATTTAGTTCTGAAATGATGCCTTGGAACATATAACAATATAAACATAGCAACACATCTCATTTTTAAAATAGTCATGGGATTGTACAGCAACTTAAGGATACCACTCCTTCATATCTTCTGAAACAATAATTCAGCCTCCTGCATAGTTAAAGTTAGTAAATGGCTCCCCAATTGGTAACAGCTGCTTTGTGTAATGCATTTTTCCCCTTCTGGCTACAAAGTAAGCACCAGGATTTATTTTGATGTTTCTACAAAGCTGGAGGGTGATAAATTGTGCTCCTTTTAGCACATGTGTATATGCATAGAAACACTGCATTTTCATTTTTTCAAAATGCTGAGATAGTTGTAAGTCTGCTCAATTTGCACAATTCAGACAGCCAGTATCTTGGGATCTCTTTTTTTAAATTTAATTCATTTTCATTGAAGAAATAACTCTAAATTTTCCCTACCTTACAACAAATTTTAGAAAGTCATACTAAGGCATTGGGCCTATATGTGTGTTAAGATAATGTTAAATGATAAGGTTATAGAGAGGGACAGGAATATATCCTGCTTCTTCTCTCACAATAGAATAGTTTTCTTGCAGACATTGCATTGAAAACATATATACTGTAGGTTCTAGGACTTATCCCAATCTGAATTTTATTTTTTCTTCAGATGGTTTTGAGAATCAAAATTTAAATGAAGGCAGAAACCTGAAATATACTTTATCCTTACTAGGATTTACCCCTGCTATTATCTTCATAGGTTTTATGATTTTAAATTATTTTAGAATTAAATAAGAATGTTCTGCTATTCATGTGCACTTTTAGACGTTCATGACACCAAATAAATGCAAATTGATAAATCAGTTTTTAGAAGCTATCAGACAACAGGGATGATATACAGTAATATCACTTCTTTATGATCAATGTCTCCCAAGGAGACAGAAGTTCTTTAAAGAAAGTGTCCTCTTTGGGGCTCTAGTTAGAGACAATCCTTTTGATGCATTAATTTCAGAAAAGAAAACTATTAAAAAGAGAAGGACTCAATTTATTTTCCTAGCTTGTCCCTGGATGTGCTTTTGATGGGTGTTTTCAAATGGGCTTTTCCTTATTTCTTCTTTGCACATTAAAATCAGAACATTCTTATTTAATTCCCAAACAATTTAAACCTGCCTATTTCTTGCTTCTTTTTGAAGCATAATACAGGTAGTCCTTGACTTGCGACCAAGATTGAGTCCAAAGTTTCAATTTTATGACCTTTCTTGCCATAGTTGTTAAGTGAATCACTGCAGTTGCTAAGTTAGTAACATGGTTGTTAAGCAAATCCGGCTTCCCAATTAACTTTACTTGTTGGAAAGTCACAAAATATGATCCTATGATCTCAGGACACTGAAATCATTACTGATATGAACCAGTTGCCAAGCATCAAAATTGTGATCATGTGCCCATGGGAATCATCAACAATCATAACTATGAAAAGCAATCATAAATCACTTTTCAGTGCCATTGAAGCTTCAAATTTATTTTATTTATTTAATTAAAATTATCACTAAATGAATGGTTCTAAGTCAAGGACTATCTGTAGCCAAGTACAGATTATCCCGCTTTCAAATATAGGGTCTTCAGAAACATCAGTACATCAGCTCCGAGGGAGAAGGGTCTTTCCATCTAAGCCAGGGGTGTCAAACTGCTGGCCCAAGGGCCGGATGCGTCATGCCGAAATTGCACCCACCCCATTGTTGGTAATGGAAAAAAAGTTGTGATAGGTCATGACCCATCATGTGATGTTGTGAGTTTGACACCCCTGATTTAAACTGTTCATAGTTCTAAGCTGTTCATACTAACTTTGATTCACTATTATCAAATAGTGATACTAACACAAATTGACTGTCCTTCATAGCACTTTTTCAGACACCTATACTGCTCTATAGCCAAAACCAGAGAATGTCTTCTTCAATTTCTTTTTCTCAATAAAAATTAGGCCAAGCCTAATTGGCTGGAAGAGTGTGAGAGTAATTTCTAAACAGAGAAAAGGCAAGAAAATAAACTATAACAGTTTGTTCTTGCTGATATGTATGTTACCAGTAGAAGTCTGGCCAAATGTCTCTTCCAATCTGTTCCTACTACTATTTATATTCAGGAGCCTGTTGACGCAGTGAGAATCTGCCTGCTAGAAAGCCTTCTTGATACTATTCAGTGTAAAATGGAGCAAATATAACCACAAAACACAATATATAAACCCAATCAAGAGGTCTGGGCAGATTTTCAAAAAGTATTTTATTTCAAGAAGCTCACTGAAACAGGGGTATGGGAAAAATGTCTTTGCTTCTCACTATGGAAGCAAAGCATGGTGTTGCTTGGCTTGATAAGAGCAACTTCTACATTAATAGCAGCTGCTATTAATGAAGTAAATGCTTGACCCCATCCTGACATTTTGTCAAAGCAGAATGACATATAAGAGATGTCATTGTAGGAGGAGAGCTATGTTAGCTGTGGTAGCCAAAATTCAGAAGGAATATGGAAGAATCTTTTCAGACCAGCAAATCTAATTAAAGGGCATAAGTCTTTTAGAACAAGATTTGTTTTTAAAAAGTACTACCAGAATCTTTACCTTATAAAATGTGAGCTATTTTACTGATAAAGGAAGTAGGTGATCCACAGATTTCTACTAATTCATATTATTTTTGGAAGACCACATGAAAAGGGAATTGTTAAACAATATATAGAGTTTTGCTTTCATTGATTTATAGTGCTAACTCAACTCTACATATCTGAGAATAGGTCCTACTGAATTAATCAGTTATTTTTTTAGAAGACATAGGAAGAGTTTCATTAGTCCTTTAGTGTCTATCAGCACAAAAACAGGTACAGTGAAAAAGCAAGATAGAGAAAATCAGCCTTTGCCCATTAATAGAACTTCCTCTTCTTTTTCCACTGCACATTTCCTACTACAAAGTATGGCTAGGGGTTTTTAAAGAAAGAAAAATATCCTAATACAAGGAAATTCTTCTGCAAAACAGAAACTCCAGTAGGCATCTTTTTTCTCTTCTTTCCATAAAAACATTTTCTTGCAAATTCCCTCTTATTTTTAACTCTGCTTGTTTTAGCAAGCAAAAAGATAACTTGTAAAGGAAATGAAAAAGGATATTAAGTGTACGAATAACTCTGGTAGCTGTTGAGCATCCAGGTTAAAAAAGCTGGAACTTCACTGTTTATATCTATAAATCCATACTTTTGGTATGGTTTCCCCTTTTGTTGTTTCAACATTGTTTCAATGTGTATAGCAGGGGTCCCTAACCCCGGTCTGTGGACCAGTACTGGATCACGGCATGCCAGCAACTGGTCCGCACAAACAAGCAAAGCCCCATCCATGGAATTCAGGTAGCACACAAAACCATGCACCCTCTGGTCCATGGAAAAACCTCTCTCCGTGTAACCAGTCCCTGGTGCCCAAAATATTGGGGACCTCTGATGTACAGGATACACAATCAAAATAAAGTTCCAATATTTGCAATGGCTGTTTATTCTATTGTTTTGTTTTCCTTTCATCTACTTATGTCTGTGAAAACATTTGAGACAGTAAAGTCAGACAAAACTGCAGCATCTTTCAAGGATGACTTGGACAGCAGTTCTTTTTGGTTCATTTCTTTGCCCTGGTGAGTAATAATTGCACCGTTTGTGGATGTAAGGAAACATGAGTGATTGGGTCTCTGCTGCCATGTATTGTGCTTCCAAATCTGCTTTTGGAAGCAAATTTATCAAGATACTTCATAAGACCAGCTTTGCATTACAATTCCATTTACCTAGCTATTTAAAAATGTATCAACAATGCTCATCTGTTCTTAGCCATATTATTGGTTTATATTTTCAAAAGTTATAAGTTCTAAAATCACAGGTAATAGGTGATGTCTTATTCAAATGATCTGTGCTAACTGGATAAAGACCTTGTAAACTGCTGAAGCCCCCCTCCTCCCCAAAAAACTATAATCCATTACAGATCTCCAAGAGAAAACACAGAATGAAATAAACTATTTTAGTCTGACTTGAAGATTTAATTGGTTGGTTTACCACAATGGCCAAGAAAATGTTGGACCCCATTCAAAAATGAATCATTGTTTCAAATATTATCTGACATCAGAATTAAATCTTTTTGAACAATGTGTTCTTGTGCTTGAGGGCTAGTATATTAAGGAGTATTTTTATTAAAGAGTAAATTTTCTACAAGTATATCCTCCCAGCTGCTAACTATCCCTCAGCTGCCTAATGATATAGTTGTCCTTCTTGATTATGTTTCCAAGAAAAGACTATTAAAAGAAAGCTTGCTGAGTTAAGAAATAACTTGACTTTTTATATTCTATTTTTATCAAAGATTAAGATAAGATAAATTAGAACCTAGAAAATGCATTCATGCATATGTGTTTAAATAAATACATTTGCACCTGTTTCTCGGCTTGATTATTTTCTGAACAAAAAAGTTAAGTTGAAAAATGTAAACCTATACCCAAAGGCAGCATTTGCTTTATTTTTGCTTTTTTTGCACTCTTTCAAACATGAGTAAAAGCCTACAATTAAGGCTACAGGATTACTTTCATTTGTTTTGCAATGCAAACAGAAATTTGTATCAATCATTTGTATTTCGGAGTGATGGAAAGTTAGTCTCAGGACCACGTCAAACATTATGTATGTCTTATGAAAATATGTATCTAGCTTTGGTTGGGACTGACTTTGTCTTTTTTTCTAATTGGACTATATTCATCTTTTCTCACAGCTCATGAAAACAACCTTTAAACCCAAGCACCATTCCTTTATTAGGCTTTGATCTATGACTTCAACTTCTTTCAAGTTGTCTTGAAAGAGAACTCTTTCTTTTCTGTCCTTATTTCAACTTGCATTTCTTTCTCCATGTTGTCAAATTACATTTCATCAATAATTCAAACAATAAATGTACTGTGTTAGCTGCTTTCTAATATCAATACTATATATCTTGATGATGACTTTCAATCACATTAATTACAGTTTAAGGATGGGATATAATCATGAGTAATACGTCTTAATAGTATTATTTCCAAATGGAACTGGATTTGTTGTCTTGGAAACTAAGTTAATTTATACTGAAAATCTAAGCAATACTACTTGGAAGTAGGCACCTGACTTTAAACAAGCAGCTCTTCCTATTTATTTTTCTTTGGATATGAAGGTGGAGTAGAATGCTGTTTTCTCTTTCCCTTCTCTTTTCTTTTGCTTAATTCATTTTAGGACCCAACACTGTCCTTTTCACTACAACACTGAAACTCATTCAGGTATTTTCCCCCCACTTCCATACTTACTGTAAAGAAATAGGCTAGCATTTGTGATTCCCAGTTTGTTGGTAGCGACACAGGTATAGTTGCCATAATGTTCTTCAGTGACATTGGTCACTGTCAGGAAGGATTGGCTCCCTATGCTCCTGATCTCCAGACCATTGGCACTATTTATCCTGAGAATCAAGAAAAGTCAGTGGTAAATACAGTAACACTTTGCATTCTTCGTATATGGTAAGTATAAGAATTTCAAATTTCAACGCAGACTGCAGACAGATATGGAATGAGAAGGGTACTTTGTTACAGACAGGGTATTATATGAGGATGGAAGGGAGAAAACTATGAAAGTTGCAGAATTTTTTATCTACAAGTTTACACTTGTTTTTTAAAATTTCTTTTTCATTAATTCTTTAAAAATGTGGTAAGATTTGCCTTTTACTTTGCTTTACCCCTCTTATCTTTCAACTCCTCCCCCATAATTCACTATTTTTTTAGCTGACATAATAACTATGTTAATTTTTTTCAGCAAACACAACAAAGAATCTTGTGGCATTTTAAAAATTAACCATTTTATTGTATTGGAACTTAGACACAATTCAAATAGACCTTTCTAATCTAACTCTTGCAAAAGTATACTGCAAACCTTTATTTAGAAGCCTAGCACTCCCTTTTAAATATGTGTGGGGCTTGTATTCAAAGCACAACTGATATTATACAGATACCATACCTGTGTTTGTTGCTAACTTGTGGTCATACGGCTAGTGGGTGGAATGTTGAAAGAAAAAAAGAAGATGAGTGATGGAACTTTCGGAAAGTGTGCATTGAGTATAAAGAGAACATTTTTTAAGCTAGACATCAGAGACAACAGAAAGAAGATAAACAGTATAATTACCTAGTGTCATCTCTGTACCATTCAAAATCAGGCGTGGGCACAGCAGAGGCTGCACACTTAAGTGAAACTGGCCGCCCTGTAGCAGATACATTGCTCTTGGATTCCGTGATAGTTGGTGGGTCTGCAGGAGAGAAAGACTGGCTCATATCACTGCTATCAATGTGTGCCTACCTGGAGCCACAATGCAAGGAGTGCAGCCATTCAAATTTGAATATCTTCAGGCTTAGTTATGATTTACATTAGAATGTAATGAAATCTATTAATACGGGCAAGAAATAGTGAAGTCAATAAGAGGAAAGCAGCAATTATGGAATGTATGTCATTCTCATCTTGAGAATGCCAGCAAACATAGACAGGAAACAATCTACCAAAGGGTCAAAAAAAAAATCATGGTGGATGGGACCAAATTGTTCTAAAACTCTTATTCCATGTCTAGTCCTCAGGCGTACAATAAAATAATTCTCATTCTTCCATAAGCATTCCTGTAAAGGGTTATATGTGAACATTTGTGTTTAACCAGAACCTGGAAGATACAGGGTCAAATATCCCTGAGCCATGGGTGACTTTAGGTCAGTTATTGTCTCTCATCATAACTTATGCTTAAAGATTTTCTGGGAAATATAAGAAAAAGGTTTTATATTTGATATGGATAAGAATATTGTTTAAATCTAGTAGTCTCTTCACTCTTATCATTGAAACAACCGTTTTCTGTTCCACTAGATCTAACATAGGGAATAATTCACAGACTGAGCAAATATTTTTATACAGATCTGAAAGCTAAACTGTCCTGCCTGAGTTCCCCTGAATCCTGCTAAAGAGCCAAATCTCTTATTTCAGCTGCATTCTTTATATTAGCTATATTCCCAATTCTGGAAGGCTAACAATCAGTTGCTTCAACTTTATGTTTGATCAGACACTATAGAAACTGATATATCTGTAGAATTCAAGGACAACACATTCAAAAGCACATTCAGGTTTCTTTCCCTGAGAGGTCACTGTAATAGCTCATTCTAAAATTAACCGATATTTAGTGTGTAGGAAGAACGTGAAATAAAATATATGTTCCATTATATCTGGGTCCAGCATCTTACATGTCATTCTTGGTTTGGAAATGAGGCACTAAATGGTGCCCATAGTAGAAGCCTATACACACACATTTTGTGAAATGCACTGCATTTCATTAAAAAAATATTGTAGTAATGTAGTAATAATAAAGAATGCTAAGATGAAAAAGATGAGTGCATGGGAGAAAAAGCAAATCCCATAGTGATTTGTCTTATATGAAATGCCGCTTTTATAATAGTAGCATGTAGATTTCGGGTGTTAGTCATTTTACTCAATAAAGGAATCACTCTTTTATCATATTATCCCAGCATTGCCCTCTGTGAATGCCACTTCTAAAACCACCTACATTTGGATCCTTTTAACTAGAAATGTATGAACGGATCCTGTAATCATTTGCTGGTAAAATCAAGATTGATTACTGCAAACCTGAAGGACCAATTTCTCTAATGGCTTCTACATAAGTAGATCTCTAATTTTGCCTCTTGCTACTATATGCTTTAAAAGAAAAAAAGCAACAAGAATTAACAATACAAAGATAAAGATATGAAAACCAAAATGAAAGAATAAAGGATTATGCACAATAGATGAAGCAAACTATGCCTTGGTTGATTGCACATATTTAAACCCAGTGCAAATTGTCAATTTAAATCTTCCTCCACATACATACTATGATCCCATTCCAACTTTCAGGCATAGTTCCCACATTAATTTTATATTTAATTTCTGAAATGACACTTTCAACATTTCTGAAATTATACCATGGCCTGTACTGGTGAATATTAGGGTGGATTTGTGTAGAATTGGCCAGAGTAATTTTAGGCACTGGGAAAAAAAATTCAATTAAATCAAAGGTGATTACTTGGGAAGAACTAATTTCCAACATTTTTTCACAGGTTATTAGGATCCACAACTTCATCATCCTCATAGAAAATCATTAAGTGCTACATTTCCAATTTGAAGTGTTATGTTAGCATTGCACATTTTTATTTCTAGCTACTGTTAAATAAAATGTGCAGTGACAGCTCAAATAAACAAAGGCGTTTAGTGTGAGTTTAAATGTGTGTATTTGAGTCTATTTTTAATGCAGATTTCTCCTTTTCCAGTGTTGCATAAGCTTCAGTTAAATAATAAAGACAACATTTACAACTGGGATATTTTTAGCCTCATTATCCTCCCTAAAACCTGAAAATAAGCAACCAGGTTGTATAGAATTTATCAAAATCACACTGATAGGCAGCTGAACAAGGTTTATAAAACTTTGCTTTTACTTCGTGAAAGCAAAAGAGTGAGTACTCAGAAATTAGATAACACCGCTGAAGACTTGCTGACTTTTATCTTTCCACTTTCAATATCTCTTGAAATTGAGTAATTCTTGGATTTCAGAGCAATCTGACTGCTCTTCCTCATGTAACTACTCGAATTGCCAATGCTCCCAACCTTCCTGCATTAAATGAGTTAATTTGCAGTCATACTTCCTTGAATGCAACAAATATTTTCATAATTGTGGTGTTCATTACAGTAGCAATAAATGCTTGTACTGAAGTTTCTATTTTACACACTCACACACACACACACACACACAGAGAGAGAGAGAGAGAGAGAGAGAGAGAGAGAGAGAGAGAGAGAGAGAGAGAAGATCTACTTTTATTTACAATGCACAAAGACCATGGACAGGTATTCATCTATCTTATTTGTTTTCATTTATCAAGTGAGAAAATGATGAATTGCACTATTCTTTCTTCTTTATGATAATATTGTGGAACCCTGTTATTGTGATCTTAAAACAAGATCCTTGCTGCTTTCACCTCTCCTACAATAGAAGGCTAACTATGTTTCCATATAGGATGGACTCTTAAAAAATAATTTTATTGCCCAATTGAAGGTATTTAATACTGTAAGGGGAAAAAACCCAACCTCCAAAACATCAGAAACAGTAATTAGGAGCACAGAAGAAAATTGAACATGCATGCACATATATGTGTGAGCTCTCAGAAGACAGCAATTTCAGCATTTCATATTACATTTCTGAGATACTTTCTGTACCTTGTCTTTCCTCTAAAATAAATAGAAGTCATATATTTGTTAAAAAAGATTAACTAACATAATAAACAATCCAGGTGGAGTTATTGGAGAAAGGCTACAAAATTTTATATTGCAATTTCATTCAGGTTTATATACAGTAGATGTTTCAGCCTTCAGTAGGGTTTTTTTTGTGGGAATATAAATAATTTCTATTTAAAATCCAGTGCAAATGAAATCAAGATAGAAAGGTAAACTTTTTTTTTAATGACTGCTATGATTAGGAGTTTGTTATGGGGTTCAGAATACCAATAATAATGAATTAACCCTGAGTCTATACTGTTTCTTTCCTTTATTTTGTCTCATCATTTATTTATTAAAACATTTTAAATAACAGCAAAAAAGAAAAAAGAAAAAAGTAAGGGATAAAAGGATACAATAACAGTAAATAAGCAGAGAATTTACTGTAATAAAAATTAAATTGCAATATGGCATTAATGTATGAACTGATTGTACTGAACTGAGAACATTATATCATTGAAAAGAAAAATAAAATTCTTTACAAAACTCTGGAAAAAATATTAATATCACCACTATTTATTTTTATTCCAAGAAGAAATTAACATGCATAAACAAAAGAAGAATTAAAAAAACCACCTGCGATCGAAGTGCAGGGTCTCCTTGTACCTGACTGACAGTTACAATCAACATGTTTACGAGCATTTAATATTATTTATAGTCCTTGCACTCTTGTGAGTTTTAATTTTTTTAATAAATATGTTTAAAATGATACCACTGGTAAAAGATTGCCAAGATTTCTCAGGCAGAAAATATCTATTACATACATAAATAACATATATAAATCCTAATGAGTCAAAATAATGTTCACATAATGTGACAATCTGACTGAAAAGTAGATAAGACCAACGTTACTTTGCATCATAATATCTACAGTATACTTTCCTTCTTCACATATTTTTCTTTCTCATGGGACAAACTCAAGTGATAGTGATCACTTAAAGCAGGGGTGTCAAACTCAATTTCATTGAGGGCCACAACAGCATTGTGGTTGCCCTCGGGGTGGGTGGGGGGGTGGGTGTGGGGCCAGGGTGGGCATGGCCTACTGGGTGGGCATGGCTAGAGTGCGTATGGCCTACTGGGTGGGCATGGCCAGCTCTACATCGTTCGCATCAAGGGTGCCTATGGGGGCCTGGGCAGGAGTGGGACAGATCTGAAGGTCTCTGGCAGGAGGAGGGTCTCTGGGCCAGGGCCAAGGCAGTGGGGGCCGTTCCCTCACTGTTTCCAGGATGGCTTCGGGGGCCACATGAAACCACTTCACGGGCCGGATCCGGCCCCCGGGCCTTGTGTTTGACATGTCTGACTTAAAGCCCCTCCCTCTCCTGGAGATTAAGAGAAAAAAACCAGTTTGGTTTTTTAAGAGCGGAAAATAGAAGGAAAGACAGAGCAGCATTTTTCATCTCCCCAATAGCAGTTAACAGTTTGAATCAAACAGGAACTAAATCCAAGAGCCGAAGAAGAGCTTTTCTTCAGAAAACTTCTGTTTCTGTAGATATAGCTAAAATGCCTATCCAGGATTTTTATCTCGTTTTTTTAGTACTGTGCTAAGTCCTGTGTTCTTTATTTTTCTGCCCTAGTTAGGGAATTGGGCATAATTTTAGCCTTCATTCATCCTTCAGGCTGTTTTCAAAAGTTGCAAGTTTTCCTTTAGAATCTCTTGTGATGTATTATTATACAGTGAAACCTCTTCAGTATTTTGTCAGAGATTCTGGAAGAAAGACCGCTGTTTTGTAACAGAGCAGCTGTCTCTTGGGAATTTGTCTGAAATTTATTTTCCCCACATCCACTATTTTCATTTTGATATTTAATGTTAAAAGGGGGCTTTACATGTTTATATTTTTTTTAATTAAGTTTTTGCTTATTTCCTCTGTGATTGGTTTGTTTGTTGTTGGAGAGAGACGGCTGAATCCTCTGTTCACCATATTTATATTCTATAAGTCAGTAAGTGGTATTATACAGCTTCTACATTTGTAGTTTGATCTTTTAATTACTCAAAATGAACCCTATCTCTTTTACATACAGGATTGAAGGATGTCAGTTAAAGGTGCTGTTTACAAGATAACTGATGGCAGCAAAAGCGGGAGATAGGACCAGAAGATGGAGAGGCTTCTGGGAAAGGAGCTTTGGGATCATCAGAGGGCCACAGCAATGTGCTACAATCTAGTTTGCTACACTTCAAAGATGCATCATTTTCCACAATCTCCAATAATCCCATAATCAGTAAGCATTTTACATGTTAATTGCTGGCTATGGTATTTGAAGTTTCCTACATCAGGAAGGCACCAGGTTGGAGCAATTTGGAATAAACAACACCATGATTCCTAGTCAGATTTGATTTTATCTTATTATATTTAGTTCCTACAACCGTATTGGCCTTGTTTGCTTTCCCAAAAATTATGAATTCTGCTAAGCCTAGTAGGACTATATTGGTCGGAGCCAGAGTATCTGAAAGGATTCAGACTAAAGGCCTTACATCTTTTGTCATCACAGAATATTGGATACAAGATAATGGCATAAATGCAAATGTCAGTTGAATGTTGTGAAAAGCTTTCTTAGAGCAACAATTTGACAATGGCATAAATTACTTAGGATGACAGTGAGATACCCTTTACCAGCTGTCTTCAAGCACAGGCTGGTGATAGATTTTTGCTTGGAACGCTTTAATTTGTACTTCTGCACTAAGCGGAGGATTGACTTTGTGACTTAATACTTTTGAAGTCTCTTGATTGTGTGACTTCAGCAGAAATTATACATGATGAAGTTAAGGATCAAATGTAGTTTACAGAGCTACTCATATCACATTTTTCTAATAGACAATGTATAAAATTAAGAGATCTAACCCTAACTGAATCTAAGAAGCAGCTTGTATGAAAATAACTTCCACAGATGCTAGTCTGCCTAATTATCTATGATCGCCACCTGCTGCCTCTTTCCCATTCAGCAGGGCCCCTGATCCTGGAAATTTTTTACAAGGTGATTTTGGCTGCTGAAGAAAGCACTGAATGGAAAGGTCATCTTCTAGCAGCCGTATCCCCTGATGCAGACAGATCTATGGATGTAACGTAAAGTACTTAACAATTTACATCTGCTGTAGCCTTATAAAAAGAATAATATATTCTAATCAAACAGATGCTTGCATACATATGCACATTATAGTTGACTATGACTCAGCTGTGCCACTTTTACATCTACACTTTAAGTAGTTAGTTTAAAAAGAGCCTTAGGTTGTTGTATTGCCTCATAGCTCATCCAAGAACTGTAATAAGTTTCTTTCATGCTTTAAACTCCATACTTAGTATTTGGCCATTCTGCATCACCATCATACCTCTGTGTTCTCACAACAGTCTTCACTTCTTCTGTAACTGAAGGCAATTAACTTCAAGTTCAGAAACAAAACAAAGAACCTTCTGTAGCATGTATAGTTTGTTTGTTTATTTATTGATTTATTGATTTATTGATTTATTGATTTATTGATTTATTGATTTATTGATTTATATACCGCCCTTCTCCCAAAGGACTCAGGGCAGTGTACAGGGCAATAAAAATAAGAATACAGGATACAAGATTTAAAATTAAATGATTGTGCCCGATGCAGCAAGTTAGTTAAAAACAATGTTAAAACCCCAAACCCATCAGACCAGGCCGGCTTGAATAGATAAGTTTTTAGATCACGCCGGAAGGAGCGAAGGTTGGGGGCCATCCGGAGTTCAGCCGGTAAGCGGTTCCAAAGGACTGGCGCGCCCTCTGAGAACGCCCTCCCCTTGGGGGTCACCAGTCGACATTCTCTGACTGGTGGTACCCTGAGGAGGCCTTCTCTGTGGGAGCGCACTGG
Organism: Vipera ursinii; assembly: GCF_947247035.1. Taxonomy (NCBI): domain Eukaryota; kingdom Metazoa; phylum Chordata; class Lepidosauria; order Squamata; family Viperidae; genus Vipera; species Vipera ursinii. The sequence goes on along the minus strand of NC_139514.1, from coordinate 28,833,208 downwards.
ACGGAGGGAAGTTGACGCCGGCAGCAGGTGCTGCCGTAGGTAATCTGGACCCATGCCATGTAGGGCTTTATATGTCATCACCAGCACCTTGAATCTCACCCGGAAGGCAACTGGAAGCCAATGCAGCTCACGGAGCAGAGGTGTAACATGGGAGTATCGGGAGACCCCCAACAGAATTCGTGCGGCTGCATTCTGTACCAGCTGAAGCTTCTGAGTGGTCCTCAAGGGCAGCCCCATGTAGAAAGCATTGCAGTAGTCTAAACGAGAGGTCACAAGTGCATGAGTGACTGTACGCAAGGCATCCAGGTCCAGATAGGGTTGCAACTGGCGCACCAGACGAACCTGGGCGAAGGCCCCTCTAGTCACAGCTCCTATATGATCATCTAAGGAGAGCTGTGAATCTAAGAGGACACCCAAGTTGTGAGCCTTATCTACGGGGGGTAGTAACTCACCCCCCATAGTAAGAGATGGAATAATCTGAATTTCCTGAGATGCCGGCATGTACAGCCACTCAGTCTTGTCAGGGTTGAGCTGAAGCCTGTTCCTCCCCATCCAGACCCGGACCGCCTCCAGGCAATGGGACATCACGTCGAGGGCATCACTGGGGTGGTTTGGGGTCGAGATGAAAAGCTGGGTATCATCAGCATACTGATGATATCCCACTCCAAAACCACGGATGATCTCACCTAGCGGCTTCATATAGATGTTAAACAGGAGAGGTGAGAGGACCGACCCCTGAGGAACTCCATAAACGAGAGGCCTCGGGGTCGATCTCTGCCCACCCGCCAACACCGACTGCGAACGTCCCAGAAGGTAGGAGGAGAACCACTGAAAAACAGTGCCTCCCACTCCCAACCTCCTGAGACGCTGCAGTAAGATACCATGGTCGATGGTATCAAAAGCCGCTGAGAGGTCTAATAGGACTAGAACAGAGGAACAACCCCTGTCCCGACCTCGCCAGAGATCATTCATTAGAGTGACCAATGCCGTCTCTGTGCTGTGTCCGGGCCTGAAACCTGATTGGTACGGGTCTAGATAATCAGCATCCTCCAGGAACAGAGGGAGTTGATGCGCCACTACGCTCTCAACAACCTTCGCAAGGAAGCGAAGGTTGGAGACCGGACAGAAGTTGTTTAATACAGCTGGGTCCAGGACAGGCTTTTTAAGGAGGGGTCTCACCACCGCTTCTTTCAAGGCGGTGGGAAAACTACCCATCTCAGTCACATGCCACCGAAGTCAAGAAAGCATAGTGCAAATTGCAGCATTGCACCAATCCTTTAGTCCATGGGTATCAAATTGCTGGCCTGCAGGCTGCATGCATCATGCCAAAACCACACCCACTCTATTGCCGGCAATGGAAAAAAAAGTCGCAATACATTGCGACACGACACATGACGTTGCAAGTTTGACACCCCTGCTTAGGTAACCAGGAGTGGACTTGTCTCTTTCCTTACAGTAACAGTTCACTTTTTGTTCTTATTGTGAAAACAAACATGAGGAAACGGGACAAAGATGGGGTGAGGTATATTTGTTAGATATTGATATTTGTAAGATATTTCTTGGTTTTCTGTAGGTATGCAGATTAAATGATAAGAAACATTGAGCAACAGTATTCAGAAAGTAAAAGGATGGGAGGGGATTATTCTGAGTTAAATTGAATGTAAATGATGTCTGTGTAAAAGTATCCTTAGCTGGTGGTCTTACTTTTACTAGAAATGATCTTGCTAATTAGTGGTTTTGCTACATTAATTCCCTTTTAATTTGATCTTATTTTAAAAATACAAATCTATTTTGAAAAAAAGAAATAGTTGGCAAAGAAGCTGGAATAATATATTGGACTCTAAGCAATTTCACAAGTTAGCCAGGAATTTAAACTAAGTAGGTAATTAAGGTTCACGTTTTCTGTTCTTTCATTATACTATGGGATCATCTTCATCTTCATTTTCCTCTAACATGGCATGAATATGACCAGTGGCGGAATTCAGCTGGTTCACACCATTTTATCAGAACCAGTAGCTAATTTTTTGTTGCTCAGGCCCAGAATGGACTTCTGGAAGCGGCATCCACGCAGAAAACTGAACATATTTGAATTCCACCACTGAACATGACCCACTATCCCCTTTTTTCTCCCATGTCCTCAAAGTGTAACTGAGGCAGGTTAGTCATACTTATCTTGTTCCACGTTAAACATAAGGCTTCCTTTATCTCCCAAAATATACATTCAGGATACTTCACCGATGAAGCGCTTGCTTACATGGTTAGAAATTGGAACCTGTCTAGCTCCTCTTAGTTTAAACTTAAGTTTAAACTGCTACAGGCTTGTCCATTTCTTCTTCTGATTGGGAATGGCCTCCATGGCACATTTGGCTTGGGGTGGGTTTCTACAGAAGAATGATGCTATTTATTTCCTGTCCAGAGCTCTTTATAGGACTTGTCATGTCTTGCACAGACTTCTTATAAACATAAGTTTAGCAATCATTTGAAAAGCTCTATACCTGTATTTAATGATAGTCTAGTCAACAGGTTACAGGTGCACAGAAGGGGTACAGAGTGAAGTAGGATCAACTCTATTTAGGTTCCTACTTCATGCAACAATCTTCTGAGCAACAGTATTTGTCAACTGAACACATAGATCTAAGATTCTTTCAAATAGCACTAGAACTGTATTTAGAAACATCCTGACAGGTTACATCACTGAGCACCAATGCCAGCAACCTATTATACAGGCAGTTTAACCGGTGGTTAAACTTGCATTCTAAAAACCTTCCTACATTTGCCTAATCCTGTCCCAGCCCTTGATAGATAAAAGTTGAAAAAAATCCACCAATAATTCTATATAATACTTGGTGAGAAGGGAAACAAAACCAAAGCAATCTACCAATCCTACTAATCTCCTTTCTTAACATCACTTGTAATATATGGTATATATGGATAACATTTTTCTTTAGCGTTGCTGTTGTTTCAGAATAGAGACTGGCAGTGGATGGAACAATTTTTGCCCACACATTTTTTTTTTGCTGGCTTGAGTTCTTATGTTCAACATTTTAACATAACCTTCTGAAAAAGCCCCTTTTTGCATTGTCTGGGCAAAACAAATTTATACTGATGCTTTTCTCTCAGATCTGACAAACTGGAACCAACTTTTTTTTTTGCAAGAAATAGAATATTTGCTGTTGTGATTGTTTTACTTAAATTAGCTAACTAAACTAGCCAATTACTATGTAAAAGTGCATAAGGACATATGTCTCTCTGAGATCTTAAATCTGTAGAATTTATATTTAAATAATACTCCAAGACCCAAAATAGTAATTTCTTTTCATGAAAGTATAAATGTATTATAAATTAAAAGAAGGGAAAATGAGACTGAAATATTCTAAATGCACAGTCAATTCACAAACACATTTCTAGAAAGGATTTAAAGTAATTGCTGAACAGATTATCTAAGCCATGTTCAAACAAAGAAAAAGCTGTCTATTTTGGATAGCTAAACAGGTTACAGTATGAGTTTCCTATTTATATTTTTCTAATCTAATATTTACTAAATAGTTTATACTTCATTTCTGATAGACATTTATAAGCAGAGTTCTTGAGACAATACTATCTTCTTTTCTAAATGTTTTTTAAAATTCCTATCTTAAATATCATGGTCGAGGTACATATTTTCGGGCAGATTTAACATGTACAAGGATGCTCCCAGTTTGGGATTTTCTTTAATATTTTTTTTCTCACTTTGGAAAGTTTTGCCTAAATGTTAGCACAGAATGTATGACTGTTAGCACTCTTCATTTTATGGTTCTTCCTTGCTCTGTGTTTAATTCATATGGTATCCATTGAGTTACAGGAGGGAATGTGAATTGCTTTGTCTCAGATTCACTTGGTGGTCTTTTTTTTCAGATTTTTATTTTTTTATTTTATTTATTTTGCTTCCTTGGCCAAATGCTTTTTCTTAGAGATTTTTCATATTTGGTTCACTAATAGTTCCCAACTGGACTGTGCAGGTAGTGTTTCCTCTGTCATAACAGTTTTTCATTCATTGCCATTACTATAATCTGATCTGCCATTACGTTAATCTGATCTGGTCGAAATAAAAATAACTCACAATTCACAGTGACTCGGACTTGCTTCACATCAGCTGTGGAAACCTCATTTGCAGCTTTGCACTCGTATTTGCCTGACTGCTCTCGTGTGATTCCCAGGATCTCCAAGAACTCTTCTTCACCTTCAAATTCTCTGCCTGTGAAAAGAAAAAATTAAAAAAACCCTGAATTTAATAGTCTTCAGTATATAAGAAGAGCTATATAAAAGGAGATCAATGAAAGCAATCCAAAATGCAGAAACAAATTATGTCCATTTTTTTCTACCTGTTCTTTTGTAATTGTTTATTCCTGTAGCCTTTTTGATATGCTGAACATAATTAGTAGGTTTATAGTTTCTTTCAAAAAAGTTTTCAGATAAAATCACTCAAACTTATTATCAGTTCTATTATCCTATTCTGTGCATTGAGATTTTCTTTCAGATACCTTCTACATGCTTACAAATACCCATCAGACTTTAAATACTAACAAGCAACAAGATGATGACCCTGTATTACAGACGGAGGAACCAAATTATGCAGCATGCCAACTTGGTCCTGACCTCATATCTAATGTAACAATGTTATTTCAGGACATAATAATGTCACCAACGGAATTAGTGGAAGATATACTTGCTTATTGTCCTATACGCTTATAGCATTAGCAGTCTGCAGTGCCTCTAATATTGCAGTAGAATTTGTGTTAGTTTCTGCTAAGGCTTGCTTGAGACTGTAACCTAACATTTTGGCTAAAATTGGCCTTATGGAATGATCTCTGGCCTCCTTAATTCTTGAGAGCAATTCTATATTCTCCTAGAAGTTAGTTGAATTGTCTTTACAAAGACAGGCGAGAGACCGTAGGCAAGGTTAACTCGTTTATTTGGTTCAGCTCCCCGCAGCTGACTGTCAAAACAATCCGGGTTTATATAGGGAACTGTCAAACAGCGTAGCCAATCAGGTAGCGGTATTTCCCCGCCGTTCGGAGAACGGCCAATCAACTAACAGTACTTTGACAGCTCTGCGGCTGTCAGGGAATTCCTCTCAGCTGAGCGCTTAGCTCAGCTCGGAGGACCGGGTTGAAGACTTCCCGATTTGACAGTTCCGGGAACTGTCAAATCTGGCGCGTGTGCGTTGGCCCCCGGCAGCCCTTTTGACAGCTGTCAACGGGAATGGCGGCCGGCTGGGTGGTGCGCGTGCGTCGTTGCTTTGGGCGGCCATTTGACAGCTGTCAACTGTCAAATGTCGGCCGGCTCGGCTTTTTACTTGCGGCTTGGGAACTACTGGTTCCCAGATATGATTCACCCCCTTTCCCCCCCCCTGAACAGGTATGTTATGCATAACAACAGTTGAACGTTTTAAAACAGTATGGTTAACAGGTTCTTTAACAGATGGTGGGTTTCCCTTCCATTCAAAGTCCGCGAGGTATGCGGGGGGTTTTCTGGCTCGGCTGGACCGTCGGGGACAGGGGGTGCTCCCTTCGGGTTGCGAGGCTGGAGGAGTTGTTTCTAGGTGGGGCTCAGCAGATGGTTGTGGGTCCTGGGGGAGGAATTCATCGGGTCCGGGGGTGTCGGCTGGCGTAGGCTCACCCAGAGTCGGTTGCAGAGAGGGGTTGGGTAGTGACCTGGGTCGGAGCTGATCCGTGTGTCTGCGTTGTATGAGTCCTGTCCCTGTGTCCACTGTGTATGATAATGGTCCAGTTTGGTCCAGGATAACCCCCTGAACCCACTTATCCCTTCCCCCATAATCTCGGGACCAAACATTTTGTCCTTTGGAGAATGTTTTTGGCTGGGTGTTTGGTGTCATTTCGGCTGCCAGTCTGTCGGGGTGGAGTCTGTCGAGCCGTGTCACCAGGCGGTGGCCCCATCGAAGTTCGGCCGGGCTTTTGCCGGTGGTTGTGCAGGGAGTAGAATGGTGGGCTAAGAGAAATTGTGACAAGCGTCGGTACCAGTTTCCTGTGATGATTCTTTTGAGGGCGTCTTTGGTGGTCCTCACCATAACCTCCGCAAGGCCGTTGGACGATGGGTGGAAGGGAGCCGATGTTGAATGCCTAATACAATTTCTCCTCGTGAAGATCTGAAAGTCATGAGAAGTAAATTGAGGGCCATTGTCTGAAATAATGACGTCGGGGAGACCGTGTGTTGCGAAGATTCCCCTGAGGGCTTGAATGGTTGCGGCAGACGTTGTGCTGTGAACCGGGAGAACCTCCAGCCATTTGGAATAACTATCTACAACTATGAGGAAGACCTGTCCTTGGAAGGGCCCGGCATAATCAATGTGGATGCGGGACCAGGGGTTTTTTGTGAGTTCCCATTTATGAATTGGGGCTTTGGGTTGGAGTGGGCGGGATTCTTGGCATAGGTAGCAGCCAGCAATGTACTTTTCTATGTCTTGGTCTATTCCTGGCCACCAGACGTAGCTGCGGGCCAGGGCTTTTGTTTTTACGATGCCAGGGTGGCCCTCATGTAAGGTGTCCAGTACTTTTGGCCTATGTTTGGTGGGCACGATTACCCTGCACCCCCAGAGTAAACATCCTAAGTGTGACGTTAGTTCATTTTGCCTGGAGAAGTATGGCTGAAACTCTGTGCCTGGGCAAGAGGTCTTCCAGCCTGTGTGTACCCATGCTAACACTCTGCTAAGTGTTTTGTCTGACGAAGTTGCAGTAGCGATATCTTTTGCTGTCAGTGGGCATTCTGGGAGCTCTTGAATAGCTAAGATGTTGCCTGCTGGGGCTGGGTCTGGCTCTGTGTGGGGTAGGGGTAATCTGCTGAGGCCGTCAGCGTGACACATTTGGTGTCCTGGCTTATATATTAATTGGTAGGAGTATGCTGTGAGGAATGTTGTCCAGCGCAACATCCTGGGAGATAAGATTTGGGGGGTCTGACGGTCCCAAGTGAATAGTCCTAACAATGGTTTGTGTAAATCACAAAGGGGCGACCGTAAAGGTAATCGTGAAATTTTTTAATTCCCGCCACAATTGCCAGGGCTTCTTTATCTATTTGGGCATAGTTTCTTTCCGTTTTGGAAAGAGTTCTGGAATAATATGCCACTGGGGATTGGGTGCCATTGTTGTCTAAATGGCTTAAAACTGCTCCGATCCCATATGGGGATGCATCGCAGGCTATGCATAGAGGTTTGTCCTCCTGGTAGTGGGAAATAGTTGCGTTGCTGGAAAGCATTTGTTTAAGTGACTTGAAACTGTTTTCGTGGGCTGTAGTCCACTGCCAGGCTGCCCCTTTATCGAGCAGTCTGTGGAGGGGTTCTGCGATAGTTGCCTTCCCTGGTAGGAAGGCGTGGTAAAAATTTAAAAGTCCAAGGAAGGCTTGGAGCTCGGTTTTATTTTTTGGGGTAGGGGCGGCCTTGATAGCAAGGATTTTTGAGTTTGTGGGGTGAATTCCTTGCGAGTCGATCTTGTAGCCTAAGAAATCTGCTGACGGGACGCCTATGGAACATTTTTCACGTTTTAGTTTGAGCCCTGCTTTTCTAAATCTTAATAGTACTTCCTGTAGTCTGTCTGCTAAGTTGTTTTCCGATTCCCCAGCGATGAGTATGTCATCGAAATAGGGGCAGACACCTGGGATTCCTTTTAAGGTCTTTTCCATGACCTCCTGGAAAATGCCAGGGGCCACAGAGATGCCGAATTGGAGGCGGTTTACTTTGAAAGCGCCACGGTGAGTGACGATGGTTTGTGCTTCAGCTGTTTCCCGGGTGACCGGTAGCTGAAGAAAGGCATGCGCTAGGTCGAGTTTGGCAAATATTGAGCCGGACCCTATTTCTGACAGCACGTCCCTGACAGCAGGCACTGGGTATGCGTGGGGATTTAATGAGCGGTTGACTGTTGCTTTATAGTCCGCGCATATTCTCACGTCACCGTTTGGTTTAACTGGTGTCACTATGGGGGTTTCCCAGGTTCCTCCGTCTGTTGGTTCTAGGACTCCCAGGCTGACTAGACGGTCTAATTCTGCTTCGATTTTTTGTTTTAGCGCAAAGGGGACCCTTCTTGCCTTGATGCGGATGGGACCTACCTCAGGTTTTAATTTGAGGTCTATGGGGGGACCTGTATATTTGCCAAGCGTTCCATCGAAAACGTCCGCGAACGCCTGGCAGACCTGCTCTAATGTTCGGGATTGTATGCGGTTGGTGCCCTCCAGGTGGATGCCTAGAGCCTCGAACCAGTCTAACCCGATGAGGGTGGTCCTGGGAGCCTCAGTGATTTGGATTGTTAATTGCCCCTGGAATTTTTTGTATTCTACCCTTACTTGTGCCTGTCCCTTTAAGTGGATGGCGGCCCCCTGGAAGTCTGCAAGGAGTATTTTGGAGGGTTGCAGGGGGATACGGCGTCTGATGTTTAACCCAATCTTTTTGAGAGTGTCCCAGGACATTATTGAAACAGAGGAGCCGGAGTCGACCTCCATTTCACAGGGCACTCCTTGAATTTTGACCCAGATCTTAATTTTGGGCTGTAAATGGTGGATGGGCGAAATTTTTTGTTGGGCCCAAATGGACAATACTGAGGGCTGGGGAATTTCCCTGGCAGAAAGGGGAACCCTGGTCCTACCTGCCGGAATCTCCTCAAGCTCGTGGAGGGTTTCCCGGTTCGAGCTGCGACACGCGGAGCGAATGTGCCCGGTCTTCCCGCATCCGTGACACCTGGCATTTCTGAAACGACATGTGGTTCTGGCATGCGCCCCGCCGCAGCTGGCACACTTAGGTTTTTGGCCTGCGGAGGTGGGTCTTGGGCCGGGGGCAGCTGGCCTGAATGGCCTGCGGTTCTTTCCGGGGTCGGTGCCCATTTTGCTGAAACGGGACATGATGTCGTCGACGCCGGTGAAGGTTTCGGGTTGCTCGTCGTTCGGTTCCCCGGCGTAGTGGACTGACCCGGCCGGGCTGCTTCTGAACATCGGGGAGCCTTCACGGTGGCTATCTTCGTAGGCCATGATCTCTAATGTGAGTTGGGCGAGGTCTAACGTGGGTCTGGCTACCAATTTCCGCTGGAGCCGCTCGTTGGAGAGACCGACGATGACCTGATCTCTGATACGGTCTTCCAGGTCGGGAAATTGGCACCTGCGGGCAGCGTGACGTACCCCAGCGATGAAGGCTGTGGTCGTTTCGCCCGGTTGCTGTCGGCGGCGGGCGAAATGGAGGTGCCAGTACAGCTCGGACCGCCGGGGCATGAAGTGCTTGCTGAGGCGGTCGGTTAGTACGGCATAGGGGATGGTCGCGATGGGGTCTGGGCTGCAGAGCCCTACGGCGATGTCGTAGACGGCAGGCCTGCTGAGACACAGGAGGGCGGTAGCCTTGTGACGATCCTCCGTTATCTTGTTGACTACGAGGTAGCCTTCGACTTGTCCCCAGTGCGATTCCCATCCCTCGGGATGGCGGACGTCAAACTCTCTGACGTGGCCTAAATTTGCCATGGTCTGGATCCACGGTGCTGTTCAAACTGCCGAAGGGTTCCTTATCCCTCGATGTGGCTTCAGCAGTGACTTTCAGCGAGAGGGATCGGAACTCCTTCGCGGAGGCTAACTCAGCAGGCAGCTCTGTAGTACCGGGATCCCACCTTCGTCGCCAGGTGAATTGTCTTTACAAAGACAGGCGAGAGACCGTAGGCAAGGTTAACTCGTTTATTTGGTTCAGCTCCCCGCAGCTGACTGTCAAAACAATCCGGGTTTATATAGGGAACTGTCAAACAGCGTAGCCAATCAGGTAGCGGTATTTCCCCGCCGTTCGGAGAACGGCCAATCAACTAACAGTACTTTGACAGCTCTGCGGCTGTCAGGGAATTCCTCTCAGCTGAGCGCTTAGCTCAGCTCGGAGGACCGGGTTGAAGACTTCCCGATTTGACAGTTCCGGGAACTGTCAAATCTGGCGCGTGCGCGTTGGCCCCCGGCAGCCCTTTTGACAGCTGTCAACGGGAATGGCGGCCGGCTGGGCGGTGCGCGTGCGTCGTTGCTTCGGGCGGCCATTTGACAGCTGTCAACTGTCAAATGTCGGCCGGCTCGGCTTTTTACTTGCGGCTTGGGAACTACTGGTTCCCAGATATGATTCATTAGTGATGGATGAAAACCTCAAATATTATGGCCTCTCTGTCCATTATTTAATTTCATCATCTTTTAAGAGAACCAATTTAGAACTAAAACAAAAGATTTTTGACCTTAAGAAAAAATGGATATTTTTTCTTTCCTTATTATAAAGGTTGCTTGCTCAGAAGACACTTCATTCATGCTAAGTGTCTTACATATAAATTGTCCATCCTGAACATAATAGCCTTTTTTCTAGCTGGACAAAATGTTCCATCTTCCATAATACTAGAAGGAGATGCAAGAGATTGGACTTAGTTGCTTAAGACTACATAGGAATTCTAGGCTGATCCCTCTTCTTACTATGCCCCCAGGTTCTGCAATTTCTCCTACTCTATCCAAGCCTAATGCCTTGACTTATTAATGTCTCTCTTAGATAACTATTTATGTAGTTTGTATGAGGACAACACAATATTTCTACTAGAAAACTGTTAAACTGAAAAGTCAGGAAGAATTGCTACAGTTTCTATTGATACAATGGTTTTGGAATAGCTTTTTTAATAATCACCCTCACTGTTTGTTTGGAGCATTGGTCTCTCTCTGATCAGGCATACATTTATTAATGATGTTTGTTTTAAAGGTATGTACATATGTTACATATATTACATAGTATTGTATGGGGCATCAACCTTGCAGACATTTGAGAAATTTGATAACTGAATTCTTATAGGAAATACTTGAAACCATTTCTCTCAGAATACTAAGCAGATATGAACTTATCTCTCCATGGGATTTTATCCTTCTCTGAGTATTATGATGAGTTCTTGGTAATTTAATGTGCATTTAAATTACCTAATGAGCTCAGGAGTTCAAAAGGAGGACAGAAATAATCACTGAAGTTTGGAATAAGCTTGTGAAACAAATTCAGAGGGATATCTAGCTGAATATGTAACATGAGATAGTTAGAGGACTATCTATTATCTAAAACCAGTTTCCTATTGTCAGTGGACAGTCATTGCAGTCCCCTCTGGAAATGATACATTTAACATAAGATTGCTTTCATTTAATTATTCTGTTCTAAATTATAAAGGAATACATCTAGTAAGTGGTTCAGTTATTTCAGGCCCTAGCTTATGCCTTATTTTCACACCTATTTTTGTGAAACAAAATACCCAGGTACTAGAGAAGCTTTAAACATGCAACTTAATTAAAGTAGAAGAACTTAATTGATGTTATGAGAAAACTTATATTGATCAATATAGACTATATGTTTCATATATTTGTTCATCTTTAGACAATCTTGCCCTATAATCTCTGGAAGATACAGTACGAGCAACATAGAATAATAGAATAACAGAGTTGAAAGGAAACTTGGAGGTTTTCCAGCCCAATTTTATTGAACTATTTCAACTAGGAATGGATGAAACAATGTTGTCAAAATCTCTATTTAATTTACTTTTACAGCACTGAAAAATGTCATTTTATGGGACCCTGTAAGCATGCTTTCTCTGTTACCATTCTGTTTTCTGTAACAGCTTCTCCTTGAGGTCTATGACGTTGCAATCCTCTTTCAGCAGGTCCTGGGTTGTGGAGTTTTGTGAACCCACTGGAATGCTAGGACTGTTTTAATTTTCTGTATTTTCTGTATGACTGTTATCTACTTCTGTTTAATTTCTCTTCTTTTGTTATAAAGGTAATCTTTGTTAATGACCATTTGTTCAGCAGTTCTTCAAAGGTATGACAGCACTTAATGAGAAAACTCATGGCTGCTCTTCAGGTTGTGGCCATTGCAGCAACCCTGCAGTGATTGCAGCTTGGATGTTTGGCAACCAGCTCACTATTACAACAGTCACAGAGTGCTGTGGTCATATCATCATTGTTTGTAACCTTCATTGCTGGCTTTCGTCAAGTTAATGGGAAGCTGGCAGGAGGTTGCAAATGACAATCACATGACGTTGCCCTTAGAAACCACATGGGACTTGCTTAACCACCACAACTGGAACTGCCATTGTAAGTTAGTGTGATCACAGAACATTGGGCTTTATGACCACGTTGCTTAGTGACAGTCCCAATTACTGAGGTCAACCTGTGGCATGGTTTTAACTTTTCCTAGATACTGCCTTTAGTCATTTTAGCACCAGTCATCCTTAAAAATTTAGGTAAAGGTAAAGGTCTCCAGTGGATTTTAATCCACTAGTTGTGACTGATTTTATGGGGTGGTGCTCATCTCTATTTCTTAAGTCAAAAGAGCCAGCATTGTCTGGAGATGAGACCAGCATGATATGATGCTGCAGCACAGAGTGTACAGCAAAGCATGGAATGCTTTCTGAATGTTTATAAAGGTTAAAAGTCTATAGCTCATCAGTTTAAGACCTGAGAGCCATGAGGTGGGTGAGCTCCTGTTCCATGTCCCAGCTCCTGCCAACCTAGCATGTTTGAAAGCATGTAAATAAAAATTCAGTAATAAGCAAAAAATAATTCTATCCATTGTCCATGCTGTATGTTGGGCTGAAAAAAAAGCCACAGATATTTGTAATGTAATCCCAAACAAGTCTGTTATGTAATGATTTTCCATTAAATTGAATGCTTCATTCTTAGAAGTTTTCAGATTCAATCCCTGCATTCTTATAATAAAGCTAAAGAAATTTAGCTCAAATCCTGGGCAGCTATTGCTGATCAGTGTTGACAGCACTAGGCTAGACTGGTCCATAACCTAGCCTTGAATAAAGGTATCCTTATCCATATCCATGAGTTCCAAAACATAATATACATTTATTTTAAAAAATCACTATGTAATAAAAAACAATCATTATTATAATTATCATCACTATCTCAATACTACTGAGCATTTTGGTTTGCATCTCTTTCAGAAATGCAATGTTATTTGCCATTTCAGTTCCGAAAACTGACAATGTGAATCTTGCTAGTTCCAATTTAAATGTCTAAGAGTGTTCTGAAGCTAGCTTTGAGTTAAATGAAATGAATAGTAAGAAGAACAGAGTCTTCTGGGAGGTATTAAATTGTCAGACTCAAACAATAAAAAATGAACAACAAGAGACTGGTTAGTTGCCATCCATTTTATTACAGTAAATGAAACTAGAGGAAGGTGGACATTTGCAGTGATTTGGGGGAAAATCCTCTGGATTTTAAGTGTTTTACAATTAAATGGGGATTATAACCTCTTTATTGACATTTTTAACTTTGATACCCTCTGGGTGTGTTTCAAATGATCTTTGCAGATCAGCTTAATATATTCCAAGTGATTAGGCTTGCTATGCTACTTTTCTAAGGCAAATACATTTGACCTTTACCAAACTGACCTTTTCTCAGTGACATCATATAAATCTTGGTTATAAACCACTTTCTTAGTGTTCTTTACCTTAGGGAATAATATGCCCTTCAGAGAATCCTTGGTTGTTAGTTATCACAGCCTCCCTTAGGTGATACTATGCCAGGCTATAGCCATACCACATCTCTCTTCTCATTAATTTCATGAGGCATCAGATTAATTCTAAAAACCTTTTGACTAATAATCAATTCAGGCAACCTGCCATGCAGTCCTTTACTAAATTACTCCACAGTTACTGCATTCGCTAGCAGGTTCTTCATCTTCCAACATAATGTAGGGAATATTATTTTCCAGGTCATCATAAGATTTCATCTTTCATGGAGTTCTGGGATGGTGATGCTGAAATTTGACTTAAACCAGCACTTTATGAAAACTTAGCATTAAATCTGGGCCAAATATTTTGATTCTGCTATGTTTGATGTTAGTGTTTAACTCAATATCTGTTGTAATCTAGGGGTGGGGAAATTAAAGGTTCCACTTCATAGATACAAGGACAAAAAGTTAAATTTTTGAATGAATTTTCATATCTTATAGCTGTTTTTTTTATCTGCACCTTCTAACATGGATAGCAGTATAAGCATGCAAGATAAGTAACTTTTTAAACAAACACAACTTAGTTCTAAAAATCTCTGTACTGGAAGACATACTTAATTTTAGAGAATGGTTTGCTGATTTTGTATGTCTCATTTGCATGCTTTGTATACTGAACTTTCCAGAGATTTACTATCCATTCTATTAAAAAAGGCATATGGTATCTAAAGAAAAACTTCTGGCTTTTCCCAAAAATCATATGTTGCATTTCTGAATGTGGATTGAAATGTTTAGTCAAAGAATTTAAGAAATGTCCCATTAAAATTTCCATTAACATCTTTGGAAATAAAAATATTATCTATTATACAAAGCACAGATCACTTTCTTACATGTACTTTTAGGCACATTGGGAATTACCTCTGCGACATCTGACAATATACTGTAGCTTAATATTTTGTATTGATAAATACAAATCAAAAATCACTGTCAGACACAGTCTAAAGATGTAAGTTATCAATGTACAGTGGCAGGTTTATATTATTTATAACAATACATTAATTTGTATTGCCCTGCATATTCTGACTTGCCATTCTACACATAGGCATGGCATTCTTCCCTTTTCAAAAATGAACCACCCTGTTGGTCTACTGTATAGGTCTTTCTATAATGTCTGGCAGAACATTTTAATATATTTTTGAAAGCATTATAAATTTTCTATTACTAATTATGGTATGACCGAGAAATCAATGACTCTGAACATGAAGAAACTGCTCCAGCAGGACCTGTGAAATGAATATCAGTCTCAGAAGATACAAAGTCAAGAATGGCATGACATTGATCAAACATAGGCAACATCCCAGTAGCTAAAAAAGTCAGAAGATGAGGTAAGGAAGTCTAGCCTCTGCATTGGTGACTAGAGAGGAGCTGAACCTTCTATAAGGCTCCTTGCCAAGTAAGGGAATAAATATCTTGATTAGAGACAGCTGGCTGGCAGACCTGCTTAACAGGCAGCTCTGACCCATGACCCTGATTGGAAGCAACTGTCAGATCCCAGGTGCTTATACAGATTCTGTTTCTGAAATTCTGACCTGGATCTTGGAACTCTGGAATGGATTATTCTACTCCATGGTTCTGTTAAAGAAAAACCATTAAGATAAGGTTCTTCCAGAGACTCTTGTTTTGACTTGCATTCGTTGTCTGCTCCTATTCTTTGGCTTGAATAAACTGCTAATTCTCACAGCAACAGTGTGAGTATTTAATTGGAACCAGAAGCAGGAAAGGGTGGAATAATTGGCCAAGACCTCTCCATACAAAGGTTCTTCAACAGTGCAGATTGTGTTGCTGAAACATGTAAATCTGTTTGAAAGATGGTTGCAATTATGTATGCTCACATAGGTATAGCCTGAATATCATCTGACTCTCTTTGGGAGTCTGATCTTTCAAGATTATTCATAATTTTGTCATCAAAGGAATCTCCTAAATCTAAATTAAAGAAAGGATTTTGGCCAGAGAAGCAATCAAGGGATGCTAAGAGATCTGTAGCAGGTGGAAACATCCATTTTATGTTCATTTCAGCTCTTTCTTTTCATGTATAAAATTGTACATTGTTTCTCAGACATCCGCTGACCTTGACCTCTCTCACATACAAACAAAAAGCCTATTAAGAAGACTAAATGTAAGGGTTGTTTTATCTCTCTCATGGAAAATATTCTCAAAATATTCTAGTTTATCTTTTATTCAAAAATATATCATTGAATGACAATGATACTTTCCTTCAATATTCCCTAATTTAGATTTTATTTTAATGATGAAAAAGAGGAAGTTTCAAAGCAAACCAACTGTAACAATTCCCTTTCACATAGATGTTTCACAAAATATTCTGCATATAATTGCAAACATATTATACCTGTGGGATTTTTTTAACTCACTTTCTTCTCTACTTGTGGACAGATATCTACATCTACTTAACTATCTATATTGTAAAATTTCTCATGGTTGTTGTTTTCCTGTATTTGAACTAATATAAAATTCAAACCCCTTCATGGATTACTGCCTTGTCGTGGTAAAGGGGCTTGCATAATTCAATGAAGCTATGAGCTATGCCGTGCAGGGCCACCCAAGACGGAAAGGTCATAGCAGAGAGTTCTGACAAAACGTGATCCACTGGAGAAGGAAATGGCAACCCACTCCAGTATCTTTGCCATGAAAACCCTATGGACAGTACCAAAAGGCAAAACGATATGACGCTGGAAGATGAGCCCCTCAGGTTGGAAGGTGTCCAATATGCTACTGAGGAAGAGCAGAGGGCTAGTACTAGTAGCGCCAGAAAGAATGAAGCGACTGGGCCAAAGCCGAAAGGATGCTCAGCTGTGGATGTGTCTGGTGGTGAAAGGAAAGTCCGATGCTGTAAAGATTTTTTCTCCATAGGAACCTGGAATGTAAGATCCATGAATCAAGGAAAGCTGGACGTGGTCAAAAAAGAGATGACAAGACTGAACATCGACATCTTAGGTATCAGCGAACTAAAATGGACAGGAATGGGTGAATTTAATTCAGATGACCATCAGGTATACTACTGCGGGCAAGAATCCCTCAGAAGAAATGGAGTAGCCTTCATAGTCAATAAAAGAGTAAGAAAAGCAATACTGGGATACAATCCTCAAAATGACAGAATGATCTCAGTTCAAATCCAAGGCAAACCATTCAATATCACAGTAGTCCAAGTCTATGCCCCAACCACCAGTGCTGAAGAGGATGAAATTGACTGGTTCTATGAAGCCCTACAGCACCTTATAGAACTAACACCCAAAAATGATGTCCTTATCATCATGGGGGATTGGAATGCTAAAGTAGGAAGCCAAAAGATAACTGGAATAACAGGCAAGTTTGGCCTTGGAGTACAAAATGAAGCAGGGCACAGGCTGATAGAATTTTGTCAAGAGAATACAATGGTCATAGCAAACACTCTTTTCCAACAACCCAAGAGACGGCTCTACACATGGACATCACCAGATGGTCAACACAGAAATCAGATTGACTATATGGTCTGCAGCCAAAGATGGAGAAGCTATATACAGTCAGTAAAAACAAGACCAGGAGCTGACTGTGGCTCAGACCATGAGCTTCTCCTTGCAAAGTTTAGGCTTAAACTGAAGAAAGTAGGGAAAAGCACTAGGCCACTCAGGTATGAATTAAATCATATCCCTGTTGAATATACAGTAGAGGTGACAAATAGATTTAAGGAATTAGATCTGATAGACAGAGTGCCTGAAGAACTATGGACAGAGGTTCACAACATTGTACAATAGGTAGCAACCAAAACCATCCTAAAGAAAAAGAAATGCAAGAAAGCAAAATGGCTGTCTGAGGAAGCTTTGCAAATAGCTGAGGAAAGGAAGGACTTTTGGAAACAGAACTTATACTTGAGAAATTGAGGATATAATAGCATTGGTGCTTTCATTTGATTACCCTTTCTTCAGATTTTAAAATGCTTTTTTAAAATAACACTAAAACATAAAATTTGGCTAGACACAAGATGGGTCTTACTCATTTACATTAGCCATTTGTTCAATGTAAAATTTCCTGGAGAAGCTTCCTAAAAGGTTCATTTTTCCTGATAGTTTGGCAAATTTGGATTTCACATGCCCAGATTTAAGATTTTGTTATAATGGTGGTAGACAACCTGGACCATTTGGTATAAAGAATTGGAGAGGAATGTCTTATTTGATAGAGGCCCACCACCCAGTATACAAAGAATTTGAAGGTCCTGATCTCAGCTGGGGTGTCGCAAGAAGGATGCCAAACATACTGCATGGAAAAGAGTTGGTTAATTTCAGGAACAAGTAATCCACTGCTGAAAGGTAGCTACAAATGGAGTACAGAAATCATACATTTTTATATAAAAGGTGATCTTTTGTGGAGGCATGATGTTTGAGTGTTTACATATCATGTTTAGTCTGGTGAATGTGCGGTTCTGGTGAGAACCAGGTTTAATTTAATTAACTCTATTTGGGTTTACAGACCTTCTTTGATGCGTGGATTAAGTCTGGGTAACTTAATTGTGGGTTCAAGGAAGTTTGAGAAAAAGATTTTTCCCTGTTTGCTGTTTTGACTTGATTACCTTAGTTTTGGTTTGGCTATCAATGGTCTAGTAGAGACGCAATTTCAATGATCTTCTGCTGCAGTGTTTACTTACAACATTTTTTTCTAGTCTCAGTCAATTGTCAGATCTGTTAATAATTAAGGGAAGTTGAAGATATATATTTTGATTAAAACTTTCCACAACAGTATATTAAATGTATTTATATATGTTGTCTTTTTATGCTTTAAGAAGGAAAAAAATGTGGGCATCTAAATCATTACGTTTAGGATACATACTTCCTTATACATTCCAAAGTTCTATATTACAGTGGGATATAAAAATATAAAGTTTCAATTGAACTGAACTCATCTCTTTTTGACTACCACACATGCATGTAGGTTTCTTGGCAGCAATACAAAAATGTAGTGGTATCCATAAGATTTAGTTAAAAAAAATCAATATAGCAGCCACAAAGGTGTGATTGAAGCTCTAACAATGACCCATTTGATAATAACCCACTCCATAATGTATTATCAGAAGAATTATTAATAGTTCTTCCCTTTGTACTATTTTTACTTGTCTGTTAACTTGTAGTGTTTTTACTGTTTATTTTCTTTCTTTACATTAAATCAAAGTAGTTAAGATAGATGTGCATGGAAAAACTCTTAAGAGACATTTGACGCTATTAAAATAGAAGAAAAGTAATCTTAACAAAGGATGATAGTGGTAAGGATTTTTTAAAAATCCTAAATTAAATGAAAAACTCTGTAACAATAAACATCAATGTTGTAGGCAAACATAACAAATCTTTGCAGACTTTTCCTATACACGCACACTTTTATTTCTGGCATTAAAAAAATGTTTTCTGCACTTCTTCCTGTAACCCATGGGATTTGGTTGTTTTTTTTACAAGCATATTATAACAGCATCAGCTGTCCTGGGAGTAAATGTTTTAAATTTGCATATTAACCCCAAGAGAAAGAAGAAAAGCTTGGATGCTTCTCTCAGAGCTTATCTGTTTGCTTTTTCTGGCTCATTTCCTTACTTCTCAGGCCAGTTTGCCTCATCATACTGATTCCTTTGAGGCCAGTGAAGTTAGTCTTAGTCAGCACTTAGAGGCAGGGAGGGAAGTAAACAGGAATCACTTGGCATTTTGGAATGTCAATATGGTCAGGATTTTTTTAATAAAATCTGGAAAGCCTGGCAAAGCCCCTCTCTGCTTCAACTTAAACATAATGCAACTGAGGCAAAATTGAGTTTTCCCCTCATACTTTCAAATTTCACTAAACTCAAATATCTTTTCTCTGATTCTTTTCCTCTTTCCTTCAGCTCAGTCAAACCTTTGCCTATGTGTATACTTAATATCTACAAGTCCTAACCTCAGAATGTCAGGACGGTAGGACTAGGATAGTTGGGCTGCATAAATAGAGATGAGCACAAGATGGCAGCAAACATTCAAGCAGACATGATTGAACAGAAGAAAAAAGAAGGGTTAAAAAAAAATAAGCGAAGACGCATCAGGAATAGTAGCTATTTAAAATAAAACTATGCTTGGAATTTGCTAATAAAAACCTGTAACAGAATAACAGAGTTGGAAGGGACCTTGGAGATCTTCTAGTCCAGCCTCCTGCTTGGGCAGGAAACCCTATACCATTTCAGACAAACGGTTGTCCAATTTCTTCTTAGAAACGTAATTGTTCTAACTCTTAGGAAATTTGTCCTTACTCTACGCTGTTTCTTTCCTTGATCAGGAATTTTCAAAATTTTGAAGTTTTTTTTAAAAATCCCATTTATATCCAGCCCTTCTCCGAAGACTCAGGGCGGCTTACAATTTAAAGCACAAATCAATGTGCTTAGCAATAGCCTTCATTCTATGTATATGCCTGCTTATTAGGGCTTTCGCCCCCCCCCAAAGCAGCATTATTACAAAGTCATCTTATTGCCCCCAACAATCTGGGTCCTCATTTTTCCTACCTCGGAAGGATGGAAGGCTGAGTCAACCTTGAGCCTGGTGGGATGCAAACCTGCACTATTTGCAGGCAGCTGGTGTTACTTAAGGAGGCATTAGCCCACTGCTCCACCAAGGCTCTTTTCCCCTGTGATACTCTGAAACATCACAGCAAGGTTAGTTATTTTTTTCACCAGTTCCTTAAATACAAAGCCTATTTCACAAAAGGCTAAAGAATGTATTAGTAGTTCCAAAAAGAAAATTCAAACTGACCAATGAATACCTTGGTATCTTCCCAGTGATTTCCTGTAATGTTAAACAAAGGTCTAAAGTAAAGGACAGATCTGACTGTAACTGCTTAAAGGTATAGTCCAGCAAGAGGATAGGAAACCACTCATCAAAAGTCTGGGACATTTTCCCAACTGCCCACGTTTATTTGACACATAATTCTCACTGCCATTCTGCTCAAATACCTCTCAATAATCCAGTTTGCTTGTTTTGCTCATTCATCCTGCCTCTTTTTTGGACTCAGCTATGGTTATCAACAACCAGAAAGTTTTTGGTCTTGCTGTCTAAATAGTAACAAGAAAACACTTAGAAAAATGATGTAACCAAGACACATGCATATTACCCTGTCACAACAGTTAAGCCATCTTGACTCTATCCACTCTATAAATGAAAAAAAAAGATGGATGAATGATTGTATGTATCTATCTTTCCCGCCTAGCACCCTGCAGGTAAAGTTGAGGCCAGGCTGGGAAAGAAATTTGAAAGTTGCAGCTCTAAAATAACCAGAGATAGCCAAATTAATGGTGCTTTAAATATTTTGGTATCATGTTAGAGATTTTTTTCCATTCAATTGCATATGGTTCTTAGAAACTGCCTGGACAAATTCCTCCAGGAACTTTTTTGGGCATGATTTTTCAGATGTGGTGTGCCATTGTCTCCTTCCTAGGTCAGAGAGAGACTGACTGGCCTAGGTTACACAGCTGGCTTTGTGCCTAAAAGAGGCCTAGAATTCAATCTGCTGGTTTCTAGCTTGATGTCATAACCATTATGCAAAACTGTCCCATTAAAATGTATTAACTATACAACCAGCTATAGCTAACTGGAAATGAAAAGCACTACTTGCAAGTATATGAGAAAGGCTTTAAAAATGGTTAAATGAGATCTTGAATGGAGGTAGTTCTCAACTTATGACCACAACTGAGCCGCAAATTTATGTTTTTAAGTGAGATATTTAGTAAGTGAGTTTTGCAACGTTTTTCAACCTTTCTTGCCACAGTGGTTAAGTTAATCCCCGCAGTTGAAAAGTTAATAACCCATTTGGTAAGTGTATCTGGCTTTCACATTGACTTTGCTTGTCAGAAGGTTGCAAAAGAAGATCACCTGGGATACAGCAATGGTCACAAATATAAACCAATAGACAAGCATCTGAATTTTGATCACATGACCATGGGGATGCTGTCATAACTGTGAAAAACGGTCATAAGTCACATTTTTCAGTGTTGTTGTAACTTTGAATGGTCACTAAACAAACCGTTATAAATTAAAGACTACCTGTAGTAGTTCCAAGAGGCTTTGCATGTGTACGTGTCTCTGTGTGTCTGTATATTTAACATTGTGTGTGAGGGAGAGAAGCTACAAATTTTGTCATATAAAACTCTGTTTATACAATGATTCATAGTTGAAACTGAACATATGTGAATCATTAAACCTAAAGTCTCAGATTAAATTTCAGTTTATGTTCAGTTGAAAAAAAAAGCCTGTTCAGAAAAAGAATGGACTTTTTCTATTTCATAAAGAAATCAAAATCAGACAGCAACTGTATGTATCTAATAACATCTTCAAAAAACAAAACAACTAGAGATTCAAGTAAACAAATCTCCATGCCAT
Source organism: Vipera ursinii (assembly GCF_947247035.1). Lineage (NCBI taxonomy): Eukaryota > Metazoa > Chordata > Lepidosauria > Squamata > Viperidae > Vipera > Vipera ursinii. The sequence goes on along the minus strand of NC_139514.1, from coordinate 28,811,314 downwards.
TTTTGACTGCTAAAATATATATTCTAGAATATTTGCAGAATAATGCAAACGCAGTTCTTTGTGCATTTACTATTCACCAATTCCACAGAAAAAAGTGTGTTATAATTAATGCAAGTTTTAAATTAATTCAAAGAACAGTACAATAGGAGGTATGGTTAGATTTTCCTCTGATTTATGGGAAATCCTTAGCAAAGAAGAAACTAATATATGATTCAATAAAAGCTTCAAACACTTTTACCAAAGCCAAAGCTTTGGATTTAATGAAAGGCACAAGGATTTCAGTTTGGGTCACAAGATCCATAATTACTTTTTGGAAGAAAAGGCTGGGAAGTTGAGAAGTAGTTTTCTTTTGCAGATAGTAAAAAGAAGAGGAAATAATTTGGTTTGGTACTGACTACATTCAATTGAAACATATAATGGATTTTAAGAACTGCTTGGAAGACAAGGTTATATTGCTTATTTTGCAAGTATTTGAAAGGCAATTAAAGCAGAACAACTACCTAGCCCCCTTATTCTGCAATGATTTGGGTAACAAAATATTCACTCTTGCTAAGTAAAATTCACCTGATAATAATAAGGTAGAAAAAATGGATTGAATATCTGGAAATAATGCATAGGTTTCTTGACAATTAGATTTTTCTTTTGCAGATTTGAACTAAACTATTTCACTTCAAATGCAGTCAACTAATTCATACCAAACTCATTTCAATCTAGACTTTTGTTCATAAGTCAGTTAACTTCACACAATGAATTCATACCAAAGGGGAAAAAAAACCCTGAGAACACAAAAGAACTACAATATTTTACTATTATTTTTGAATTGCCTAATAACTGCCATTTTCAGGGAAAGTATAAAATTAGAAATATAAAACCAAAGAAAAATACAATTCTGTAACACAGTACAATACCAAAAATTATATACAGATGAAAATTAGGAACCCATTTTAAACAAGAGAGAATGCTCCAAACGAAAAGTAAGAGCAGTAAGAGTGGTTAAGGCAGGAAGGTTAGAAACTAGAAGACTGCTAGTTTCACTTAATAACCAGTTGGAGACTTTGCATAGTCACTTTCTCTCAGCCCAGCTATCTCAAGGATTTGTTGTGGGGAAAACAGGAGAAGAAAAGAGTATCAGGTATGTTTGCCACCTTGAGTTATTTATAAAAATAATAAAGGCAAGTGTTAAAATAAAATCTAAAAGAAATTCCATTAGGGGTGAATATGGGCATTTTTACCCAGGGGAATTTATGTCAGGAGGAATTAGGGCTGATGCTTCAGGCAGAACATCCCTACATATGTGCTTCACCAAGCAATGCAACTTCTTGCTTTTAAAACATAAAGTGATGCTGCTCTATTGCTTATTTCATAGTACTTCGGGGGCTTTATTTGGCACGTCTAGTCATTGGAAGAAATGTCTGCACATATGGTACACATACACAGAAGCATCTTCTGGTGTTTCCAATTAGTTACTAGAAACACTCCTAATAATGTTGCTTCTATGGGGCAAAGTGTCTTATGGAGAATAGCATTAATGCCAGATACAAATGAAGTCTGGCTAACATTTCTGTTTTGCTAAAAGGAAGCAAAACTTTTGCTGGGGCTGGAGGTGGGTTATTTTCTATTTGTTATATATATATATATATATATTAAATCAGATGCCCAAAGGATCTTTTTTTCTTCTATTTATTTAGACTATCAGGCTTACTCCCAGTGGTAAAGAGCTCTTTATGAAGAAAGCTCAGTATGGTTTGAAAGCTTATACAGTACGAATATCACTAGCATGCCTACAAAGGTTATGTACCAGACTAGACTGCTGTAAGTGGAAAACTATTTTTATTGTAAAGAGAGATAAAGGCAGCTCTCAGTTACTTTCTACACATGACGTGAACACAGTCCTCTTCAGATTCTTGAATGGAGCTTTTTTTAAAAAAATCTCTATTAAAAATGTGATAAATTGGAAAATTGTCCTGCAAGAGCAAGCAGTAAAACAGGAGTGCATTTAGTGTTTTGCACATCTCTAGACAATACAGACCTTAACATTGTCCATGCTACAGAAATAAATAACCTACTAAAAGAGAATATAAAGTAGACAATGTTTCAAAATAATATAGTACAGTAAAAAGTAGCATCAAATAAGTATCTCAATTGTTACAGGGTATTCATAAACAACAAGGTGCAGCTAACAAGATCTTGTCTCTTGTGACCACATTTCATATTTAAGCATGTAGAGGCAAACACAAACACCTAAACAACTGCTAAAAGGAAATCATTCTGACTATCCAAGCTGGATAAAATGGAATCCAAGCTGCATTAGGCAGAAGTACTATACTGAATGTATTTGACCTTTCTCCACCAGTCTTATAGGAGTGGGCTCAGAGAAAGGTCAGAATAGCCCGGTTCTCTTTATAAACTGAATCTCCAAAAGGACACATTTGGGAATTAACACCTTCCTGATCTCACAATATAACTTGTACCTTTTGCAAAAAAATCAGAGATGCAAAAGAAATGTGGACGCTCTTGTATTACAGTATTCAATCATTATGTTAGCTAAGAGTGCATGTTTTTGTTTTAAAAAATGACAGGTATAAGATATGAAAGGGAAGAATGAAGGATGTGAAAAAGACAGGAGAAATGCTGCAAAGGACAATTAATATTAAAATATAAGTCTGAAAGCAAAAAAATTGTGAACTGAAAGGTGACACAGCAAATTGGAAGGCTGATTAGTAAAAATAAATGGAACGAAGAGAGAAAAAGAGCAAAAAAGACACAGTGCCCCCATAAAAGTCAAGGAGAGATAAAATAGAGAAAATAAATCAAGTTAAGTAATTCTGAAGACCTACAGAAAAGATGTTGTGCTAGAGAGACCCATGTGCCTCTTGTGAGCAGATAAGCATTTTATTCTGCCATGCACTAGATATCAGTGTTGTTGAATATACAAAATATCAGCATCATGAAATTACTGCTTAAGTACTTTAGCCTTAGCTGGTATTCTCCTAATTATAGGAGCTAGAATTTCTTAGGGGCTTTGCCAGCATATATCCATGAAAATTTCAGGATTTGTTACAATATGTAGAAGAGAGGGTTTAATTCGTGTTTTTATTTTTATTTTTTTGCAAAGTCCCTATGAGTAAACCTTTGCAAGTCTGTATTTTTTCCACTGGGAAAAGAAGATAAAAACAACATGGCTGAAATAACTCATTGCTGAGGAGATGAAGGAAGCAAAATCCAGAATGCAAAAATTACAATAACTAGAAAAGTCATTATTTTGTTATGCTCTAAATATTTTATTATATTCTAATCTTACAAGCTAAGAATAAAATAAATGTTTAATCTACAAGGAAAAGATAATATTTTTTTCAGGGTTGAAATTAAAAATGCAAAACTTGTTGAGCTGGGGAAGAGACATCCTTTAGAAAACTGAAACCGAATGGAAATTGAATGGAGGGAGGCTTAGGCAGAAATTAGATAAGAAAAAGTTGAATGCATCCTTTCCTGAGAAGAACTTCAGAGTATGATTCTGAAGCCTCTAACGCAAGCTATTCTTCCACTATGTGAATAAGGAACAAGACATGAGAAAAGACGACAATAATAATTCTCTTACTACTCCAGCCTGTGGGAAGGGAGGTATTTTGTCTGTCAAATGCCAGGAGGATGGGTACACATGCTGCAAGTAGAGAAGGAGGCCACTGGGCCAAAGCTTAATAGGAAATCAACAACAATTTGTCTCCACCACTATTTATATTTCAAGGACATGACAGGCTGTCAGTGGAAGACAAAGCTGAAAAATTTACTACCTTCTAGATCTCAGCCACAGCCATGCTTTTGACGAGTCACTTAGTTTAAAGTCTGCTGGCCTCCCCAGGCCTGTTTCTCAAAGACAAACAGCAAACATGCAGGTCAGGTAGGATACATGGAAGGCTTTTTCAAAATACATTTAAACAGGTCCTCATCTCAATGTGAGTTTCTGAGGGTGGTCCTTTAAAAGCTGCCTGACCTTTTGATTTCTTTCCATATCTTTGTTTGCAGTTGCCCGGTTGATGAGCTGAACACAAACAAGAGCCATGTAGGAGTCAGAAGTCCTGTTTGTAAAAACAGATCAACATCAAGGATAAAAATAGCAAAAAAAAAGGTTTTTCACAGAAGAAGGAAAGGGAATAGCTGTGATTTTATCCATACTTATGAATGGGAAAAATGCAGAACACTTGCAAGCTGATATTTACACCTTTTATACTACAACCCAGGCACTGAGAGAATAAGTTAAAAATCCCTGTAAAGTGTGTATATTTGCTTGCTCATCACGTTATCCAGTATCTTTTTCATTTGCTGTTAGCAAGCAAGACCTTTAAAGGGTCAGAAGGAGAATGATATGCCTTTAGTCTCATTACAATATTGAAAAGATATGTGTCCAAATCTCTTTGGTAAAGAAAAAGATATGTACCATACAAAAATCCATCATAGCATTTATAGCATAAAACAAGTACAGTGTAATTGAATGTACAAAGTTTATACTTTATATATCAGACAATTATACAGTCTAATATTTTTATTACTTTTATTACTAGAATTTGCAGATAATTATCATTTCCAGTTATCTCAGTAACTTCTAATACTGGAGCTCCTTGTAAGTAGGGGTTATCTTCTAAGGTACCTGATGCATAATTTTAGAGAGCTAGCACATCCAGTTAGGTCATAAATATAATTAGTACTTGAACAGACCCTCAGTTCTTCCACAGTGGCAGGTTGAGTACCATACAAATTGTTGGTGCCATCACCTGATACTGAATAATCATCCTCTTTGTGATGTCTATCCATTTGCTTTTCTTCATAAAATATAGAAGTAATTTACCATTGTCTTGTCCTGAACAGTATAAAATTATATCTTTATTATTGTCATTAAATGATTACATGCTTCTAGCACCTTCTTATATCTCTGTTTGCCAATATCTGCACCTGCTTGCTTTAATTGGGTGGCCCATCCTGCCATCAACTGTTAAGGGGAGGGATAGGAGAGCAAATGAGCAATAAACATGTATGGAGGATAGATGTGAAAAAGGGAGGTGGTGAATGACGGTTTGATGGAAACCAGCAGTGCATGAAAACCAGCCTGTACCAGTCTCAAGGCCATGAAGCTGAGAATGGAATGTGGATTGCTCCAAACATCCAAGTGGTTCTCAAAACACCTATGCGGCTCACCATTGGCCAGAGACAAACTAGTCATAGTGGGGGGGCTAGGATGAGGGAGAAAATTTTGTAACCTTTTGCACAGAGAATTTAGTTCTAGCTTGCTTTCATTGCAACCAATAATCCTTAGTAAAAGAGCCTATCACTTCAATTAAATAGAGTTGAGGGTCTTTTTTTCCTAGGGACCTAGTTGGGGCAGGACTGACAGTCATATAAAAAAACTTGACTATCTATTGCTGGAAGAGATGGGCTCATAGCTTTCTTTGAGTTGCATTATTCTGTGTGGAAGGCAGAATAATGGTTACAGACAGTGCTTTTTTTCTAAAAAAAAAAAAAGGTGCCGGAACTCAGAGGTGCTGTCACTGGGAGCGATGCCGGCGTCTTGCTATGGTGTCACCGCCTGTCCTTTGCACCCTGCCCCTGCGGCCATGTGGATTCCCCTCCCCACAGCCACTGTGGGGATTCCCCTCCCCGCAGTTGCCATGCTTCTACCCATGCTGAGTCCCCACCTGGAGCTGCTCCAAACCCCAACCCAGAGCTGTGTTCCTCGTGGCAGTGGTCTCCGTTACCAAACAGCTGATGACCTCCAGCACTGGCACTCGTTCACTTACTGCCCGTTGCTTCCAAATGCAGTGAGTGAGCGAGCAAGTGGCGTTTGGAAGTGTTTGGAAGCGATGGGGCAGTAAGTGAGTGAATGAATGAGCAAATGGCATTTGAAAGCGACAGGGCAGTAAGTGAGCAAGTGAGCAAGAGGCCTTTGAAAGAGACGGAGTGATTGGGAGAGAGACTGAACGAGGTGCCTTTGAAAGAGACGGAGGAGTGAGTGAGAGTGACTGGAGGCTTTTGTGAGCAAAGTGTGAGAGTGAGTGGGGGGGGCTTTTGCAAGCGAAGGGTGAGAGAAAAAGGGGAAAGCGAGGGGGAGAAGGGAAAAAGAAAAGGCACTGACTTCTGACTTCCTCTGTTACAGGAGTAGAAGGAAGCATTAACATTGAACCTCAACTTTTTGCTTCTCTATAATATTATAAACTAGCCATTTCTATAACAATAAATGAATCTAACCAATGAAACCCACCCACCCCTTTTTTTAGTCATCAAGTTTTTTTACACCTTGTTAAGTACTGGAGGTGCTTGAATATTGTCATGTCCTAAAAGTGGTACAATTTCTGAAAAAGTTGAAAAGCCCTGATGTAAATGCAGCCTAAATTGTTTATTGCCATCCTATTTGCAAATATCTTATTTACCTAGTTGAGATGGTGTAGTTGGGCAGCAGGGAGGGGTGCAAAGTTCCTGCCTTCGGTGCAGACAACTTGCCTGTGCAATGTTAGCCGGCTGGGTCTTTTGGCACGCTCAGCAGCAATTCCTATTGGCTTTCGAAAGCCAATAGGCCTGGTGTAGGCAACCTTGGCTCTTTTATGACTCGTGGACTTCAACTCCCAGAAGATGTTACATAACATAACATCAACTGGAAGATGTTAAACTGTCCTTCTGTTTCTTTCCTTCCCAAAAATTGTGTTAATGAGTCCTCTCTAAGCTCTGCTGATCAGCTTGTCCTGGATTGTTTTGCCACAAAACGGAATGGTTTGCAAGTTGCAGTTGAGACATCTCACTTTAGATATATCACATATAATTGAAGATTGTAATTAGTTGCATGTGCATGTTCAGCAAGTGTGATGTATTTGTTCTGGCATTCCTAGGCCTCTTTCCAACCACATCCAGAAAAATTTGTAACAAACATTGGAATTCTTAAGGCCATGTTTGGTATTTCCCAGCACTCTGTTACTGGAAGGAAAAAGCAATCCCTGCTGTGTTACTGATCCCAGAGAGTCATTTGCATGTATGCAGGTATCCTTAGGGTGCCATAGTTATGGATGAGAAATATTGGTTGCAGAATTGGCATTTCTGGATGTAATACAGATACTTTGGACTTATTTTTGTTTCTTTGCATGTTTGATAATTTTAAAAAGGCATATGCTACTGACTACGCTTATGCACACATATAACATCTTTTGCTAGGATACATGACCACTGCTTGTCCAGAATGTGAAAAGTAAAAGATTCTGACTAAACAAAATTTTAATATACAGATAATACCACCAGAAATTATTTTAGCCTTTTTAATAAATGTTGTTATTGATGTTAAGCTCACCATGGAAAACAACATATTTTTTATATATATTGTTATGTATAAAAGTAAAGGTAAAGGTTCCCCCGCACATGTGTGCTAGTCATTTCCAACTCTAGGGGCCGGTGCTCAGCTCTGTTTTAAGGCCAAAGAGCCAGTGCTTGTCCGAGGACGTCTCCGTGGTCATGTGGCTGGCATGACTAGACACCAAAGGCGCACAGAATGCTGTTACCTTCCCACCATAGTGGTCCCTATTTTTCTACTTGCATTTTTATGTGCTTTCGAACTGCTAGGTTGGCAGAAGCTGGGACGAGTAACAGGCACTCAGTCTGTTACGTAGCACTCGGGATTCAACCCACCAAACTGCCAACCATCTGATCAACAAGCTCAGCATCCTAACCCACTGAGCCACCGCGTCCCTTTTATTGTTATGTATATACTAGGTTAATTATTTAAAGACTGAAGTGCAACATAACTAGATTCTAAATAATCTATTTTTCAAAACACACAACAGTCCAAACAGTAAAAGTAAAGTCCAAATTAAGGATATTTCATTCTTAAGAATTGTTTAATTTAAAGTGGTTTAGTTGTAATAGATGGTTAGATTCAAAATAGTTTTCAAGAGTATGTAGAAATGATACTATTTTTTTCTAGCATCAGCTAAATTAGACATATTACATAGAGAAAAATGTTTCTCATTTCTTTCTTGTTACCTTTATTGATTTCATTGCAGAGATGGTAACATAGGAAATAGATTATTTTGTTATCTAATTTTACCTTCCAAAAGACAGAAGCAGATGAAAAACGTGAGGTTCTTTCCTGTTGGCCTTTTTGAATTAGCTGTTTTAGATTCTAAAAGTTTAGTTTCTAAAGAAGTAACCCTGTAAATAATTATAATGTCCTCCTCTAGTGCAGGGTAGGCAACCTTGGCTCTTTTATGACTCAAGGACTTCAACTCCCAGAATTCCTGAGCCAGTCTGGCTCAGCTTGGAAACCTCTCCCTTTCCCCTCAGAATGGCTGGCTCAGGATTTCTGGGAGTTGAAGTCCACGAGTCATAAAAAAGAGCCAGGATTGCCTACCCCTGCAATAAGCTTTCAAAAGCCAATAGAGGGAGCTTTTTTTTGCAAAAAAAGGTGCCGGAACACCGTTCTGAGTGTTCTATGAGAAAAAATGCCCTGGTTATAGAAGATATTTCTTCTGAGCGGGCAATAAATGCTGCCATGTAGTGGCAGAAGCCAAAATTCTAAAGGTGTTCTTTGCAATCGATCCAAATGTTCAAGATAGTTTCTGTTAAGCATTCCCCACCCCCTTGGTCAAGCTGAACATTGTCAAGATTATTATTCACAATTGTACCTAAAGTTCAAGACTGACTAACACATCCTTCCCTTATCACTTATTTTCTTATTTTTTTACTTGCTCTTAAAACTGCTGGTCTTGTGCTTCTGAGTCCAAAATCTAAATAGGATGCTGAGGTTTATTAAAAACAACTTTCTGGCTTAAAGGTTATGCCAATATCCTGGTGAGATTTTTATAGCATAAATCTCAGTAGTCCACAGTTTTCAGGAGAGGTGAACAAGAGGCATTTATGCATTATAAATGGTAAATTTGCCAATATATTGTATCTTTTTTCTGCTAAAGAGTATTTTCTTAGGCAGTTTTTAATAAATGCAGTTTTGCTCATGCTGTGAATCAAGGAACATGGGAAGAAGAGAAAGAAAAATCTAAGAGAAAAGAAAATTAGAATAGAATAGAATAGAACAGAACAAAAGCTGGAAGCGACCTTGGAGGTCTTGTAATCCAGCCCCTTACTGAAGCAGGAGAACCTATACCATTTCAGAAAAGTGACTGTGTAGTCTCTTCTAAAAAACCTCCAGTGATGGGGCACCCATGATTTCTGAAGGCAAGCTGTTCCACTGGTCAGTTGTCCCCACTGTTAGGAAGTTTCTCCTTAATTCCAGGTTGCTTCTCTCTTTGGTCAGTTTCCAACCATTGTTTCTTGTCCTGCCCTCTGGTGCTTTGGAGAATAGTTTGATGCCCTCTTCTTTGTGGCAACCCCTGAGATATGGAACACTGCTATCATGTTGCCCCTGTTTCTTCTTTTCTTTAGACTAGCCAAACTCAAGGCCTGCAGCCATTCTGTCAGAACCCCTATTCCCCCTTTTGCCTTTTCAGGATTCTACCATTCTAATGGAAAGAGGGGGCATGGGGCTTTCTGCAGTGTATTTCCTTTGCTTTGTTCTTTCTCTTTAATATCCCATCCCTTTCTTGGGGTGAGAAAGGAATGTGCCTCCGACTATCTGCCTTATCTCCTTGTGGAGGGATGACAGTGCGAAGAGACCTGACAACCTTATCAGTTTGTTCCCACAACAATTTGATACCTTTGGATTGGCTCTGTTTGAACTGACCAAATGGACAGTTGGGGTGGGGTTTTGGATTCCTACTTTGAATGTATTGTTACGTTTGGCAAACCCTCAGATCCTGCCTTACTTCCCTCTAGTCAGCAACCCCAATAAAAGTTCCTATTGAAATGATGCATGTTTCAAGAGTTCTGTTTTCTTGGGTCTAAATGAAAAGGGTTGAGATGAATATATATTAAGGAGTTTGGGTAGGGTCAGGAAGGAAAGAAATTAAGAAAGGGAATCTAGAAAATGGGCTGCATGTCTTTTTTCTGTTTATGTCAATACAGATACAGTAAGTTCTGGAAGAACATGAAAACTACTTTACTCTTTCATGATGCTATGATAAACCTGTAGTCTTAAAGATTCAGATGATTTAATCTTGGACATTTCTACATACAATATAATTCTCCAAGTGATTCATATAGTTACAATATTATCCTTGACTTTTGTGGTTATTGTTAATGTTATCAAATAAAACATCAGAAGGAGTATTAGACTTGTCCCCTTAATTATGTTACATTCTATGTTGTTTGGTGCATATTCAAAATGTATAGTCGCATTCATAGAAGTACTATTGTACCTTTTTAACATTTAAAATGAAATATAAGTAACCCACTATGTTCTTATGACTTTTAAAGGGAATTTCACGTGCTCACCATTTGTCATTATTATTATTCAGCTCATTGCAGTACAAATGGCTTGATTGGGAAGGTTTTGACGTGTTTGAGCAACAAAGTGGGACTAAGCTAGCATACAACTGACAATCTTTACTGGCATGGCAAGTTTTTAGCTGTTTTGGAACTGTTGGTGAGACCATTAAAAGTCATTTGCGCTGTTTGAAATCATTCTGCCGGCAGCAAGATCTGACTACTGGCACAGTGACGGATTCTATTGCAAATCTGGGCTGTTTCCAAAGGAGGCAGAGGAGGAGAGGTCCCGGGGCTTATGAAGCAGAGGAACTGGAGGAGGTTGTCAGCAGACCCAGTGGAAGAGAGAGAGGCTTTTGGAAGAGTTGGGGGTGGCGGCAGCGTGCTCCAGGGGAGAAAAGGAGTGAGGCCCCTTTAAGGAAAAGGTGGAAGAGACAGGATCAGAAAAAGAAAAGGAGGGGAGGTTGTCGTGCAGGAACACAAGCTAATTTGAGGGCTAATCCACATGGAGCTCCATTTCCATCTGTCCTGTTTGCCATCATTCACTCCCTAAAGACAAAAATGGATGTTCTGAAACTTGAGCCTGCCACAAACAAGGAGTGTATATTGGAGGTGGTGGCCCTTTGTATGCAATGAAATTTCATTTTGATCTATGCCGATTGGTATACATTCAAAGTGACAATAAAGTTGTTATTTATGCAGACTACTGGACCTTAAATGCATATAAAAAACTGGGATTTTAACAGGAGTGTATAGACTTTTATACCCATTAGGATATAAGAGATATTGGGACTACTTTTATTGTAACAGCTACAGTAACAGAATCTTCCAAACCTGAATGTACTCCCCTACTTTGCTTCATGTAAACTAAAGAAGGACCTATACGAGATGTTTACTCAAATTAATTTCTTGGAATGGGCTCAGCTCACACTTGACTAATGGTTGCCTTGGTAGCAGCTCCTTTTTATGTCCTTCAAGGCCATTTCCTACTTCCTCTATGTCTAATTGATTTAGAGGCAGCCTCTTGTTTCATCTTGCTTTACTTTGATACCTCCAACTGTAATTTTGAAGGAGGCATTTGTCTGCTAGCCACTTTGCTTCAATTATCTTCTGCTCTTATTTATTTTTCACAAAAGTCCATCAAACTCCTGTTGAAGCAGCAACATGGATTTACACTAGTCAGGTGAACCTGAGGACCACAGACAAACCTTCAAGTGGCCTCAACAATTCTCTAAAGAATGCAAATACCAGCTGTCTGCAAGGATTATAAATCCTTCCATTCTCCACCATCCAGAGCTGAAGAAGCTTCTTGTATGAGAAGCCAAACGTCTTCAAATAAAAACAAGCTGTCTCTTGAAAAAGCACCTTTGGGGAAACCATGACCTGGATGACTGAGAATCTCCATAGACATTCAACATGGATTAAGTTCAACTACACTGGGACTCTGATAGGCAACTAGTCCCACTTCACTCTTGAGCCTTGAAGGAACATTTTTATTCAGACTTGAATCAATGTATTCCTTCCAGATTTCACAGAGGCTTATTTATAATTTATTAAATTTATTTATTTAATTGTATCTATGTGCATTTGTGTTATGATGGCAGGGCAGTGGTTCATTATTCATGTAGGGAAACAATTGAATTTCATTGTAATTTCTTTGTAATAGGGCTGTATCCTATACGTCTATAAATGAAACACACAAACTCATAAAGAGCACCTTCAATGACATGAGTTGTGGTAGGGTTTTTCCCCTCTCCATCTACAAATGTGGCCCCATGCAAAATACTACATTACTGTTGTTTTATTTTTCTTTATCATTTTCTTTGTGATTTAATAGATATGAGAATCATTTTGTTGTTGCAAGATCTGCAACACCACAGGATAGGGAAGTGATTTTCATTCCTAGTTCTCAGCATTTAGGTCAGCAGAAGTGAAGATGATAACATACTTTTAAGCTACTTCTGAACATAGGACAGTGAAAATAATGGTGTGGAAATGTCCACTCTGTTAGTATAGCGCTTGTTGCGTTGCTGTTGCTAATATTCTTAGAGTCTGCCTTCCCTATACTCCCTCCCTCCCACTCTTTCTTTCCTTCTTCCTCTCCGTCCCTCCCTCTCTCTCTCTCTCTCTCTCTGTGTGTGTATTTCGAAAGATGACTATTGTTCATCTATATGTCAACTGGGTGGATAAAAATGTGGAGAAGAGGCATTTTAGTACCTTCCACCTCTCTAAAATAGTGTGGATAGGAGATAGGAAGGTTAACCCTGTTTAGTAGTTGTTCATGTCCAAGTATGTATTTTTGCTGCAGTTTGGGCTTGTATACACATTTTTAATAACTGTGAAACTGGGTCTTTGGTGCTGGATAGATTATACACTATATATGTATATTTTACTGATTCCATTACAATTCCTGGAACCTTGCAACAATGCTTCTTCTCACAGTTTTGCAAATTTGAGACATAAAACAGATGGGTTTCTATGTGGATGTCAAAAGTAGTTTATTTTTCCAAAATACCGGCAGTCTAACTCCTAACATGTGCAGCAGATGGGAGAGTAATTATAGAAATCTTGTGTGTAGCAGAATAATGTCTGGAATTGTAAAGGCAGGTTTGGAGACTGCTGTCTATGCATTTTAATTACTGACCTTTGGCCCCTGTAGTCTGGAGTTAGTTAACAATTCCCAAGTCTACATCTTCCTATGAACTCCGGGGTCACTGGGTCATTATTTCTCACTTACTGACTGGCCTTGCTGTACTATGTGCCAATTTGACAGAGGAGGATTTATAGTTTAGCCTTTATCCACTAGAACAGATTAGTGAATGAATATGCTGAGTCCAGAGAAAAGCAGACAGAAAGACCCCTCTTTGATGTTATTGGTCTTGAGTGTTTTGACACTTGGCCCACCATCACTTCATTTTAACCACGACTTCTACTCAATAGGAGACTAGAAACAGGAACTAGGAAGAAAGTATGGGAATTCTGGTAGGGCTTAATAAAATGATAGGTTGATAAGACACACATTTTTTGAGGGCTAGGAGGCTAGTGTTGCCTGGATTCTCTCTATAAAATAATCAAATTGCAAGCTGTTGAACAATTTAGTAAGGCATATCTTTGTTTTATACAGGAGTATTCTGGTAGTGGATCATCTTCCATCTCATTTTCACTCCCTGTGAAAATTAGATATTTCTGACATGGAGAACATTGACTGTCTGGACCAGTAATCTTGTTTTATGGAGGTAACAGCCAAAGATAGTTACGAGGGGCTCAAATACTTTGATCTGTTTGGGCTGTATTTAACTGGTTTTAGAAAAATAAACAGAGCTGGAAACCTACACACATCTAATGCTGCACTTAAAGAGGCCTATTCCAGTCCTATGAACTGGAATAATGCTCAAAGGATTACCGAGGAGACAAAACTTAAATATTTATAATCAGTTCCTCTACTAATTAAACTAAAGAGAGTTATTTAAATATGTCATTGATTTAAATTTAGTAGAACAGTAATTTTTTATTGTGTAAATTGTACTCATGTACTAAATTTTAACTCAATTAAGCAGCCAGGAACCCCCTCAAGGTTTCTTTTAATTTTTTTTAGAATGAAATGTTTGATATATTTGTCAGTAATCCTTTTGTCCTTGCCTTACCTTGCTCATAACTACTTACCTACCTATCTTTCCAAATATAGAGGCAGTAGCAGTAAAAAATGATGTCATATTAAAATTAAAAATTCAGCTATGCAATACTATATATGTATCATTAGCGTTCCTTTCTTCCTGCATGGCATTTATTGTATTCAAGAAACCATTATTAGTTACTTGCTACAGCAAGTCCTTTTTTCAAGGAGTTTTCTCTACTATTAGCCGTTTTCTTTAAGAAAACATTTTTTAAAATTAAATTCTTCACACAACTCACTCCTAGGTACTACATTTCTTCTCTCCACTTGTTAATTAAAATACAGCTTTTTAAAGAATGGCTTGATTAGCACATTATCAACACCGTTGTCATTAAGCATTGAGTGCTCACTTTTTTGATCTGCTTTTTGTGTGTATTGATGGTGCAGAAACAGATATTTTGTTTTAGTTTCCAATGATCTAATGCACCATGCATCAAGGGAAGACATGGGGGCAGGGGGAGAAAGAGAGAGACACAAACAGAGAGAGCCTTACTCCAATTGGCATCATGCTGACAACACTACTGTTAGAAAAAAACACAATTTCGGAGAGTTGTCAGGGAATGCCATCCCTCTTCACTACATTCTAGAAACAAATGGATCTGTTAAAAAAACCACACCAAAATGTGTTCACAGAAGATAAATTATTTATCCTGGATTTATAGTTCAGTGTCAGCCTAACTCTCAAATACATCAGCATATTTTATATACTGACAGAATGTGTCAAGTTGAAGAGCTTGGTCTTTCTACTCCACCACTGTTTCTTTCATAAACATTTACATTAACAGGATAAATGAACGTGAACGGAATAGCAATATAATTGAATCCTAACAGTAATGAAAAAATGGAATATTATGGGCTTCTGAATCCATATTCATTGTTTTGCTAGGACTGAGTCTGGATCTATTCTTCCTTAGGCTCAAATAGTCTTTAGTCAGTAGGCAGCATATTGGCCCAGAGTTGAGATCTACTGTTGAGTATTATCAACATATTATGACTGCAGCATAAGCAACCCTTAGTAAAATCTTGTTGCTTTATGTATCTATCATCAACCTATGATTCCATTGTAAAGAGCAGCACTTTTGATTTTGACTTTAGGCAAACTTTTCATTTCATCTTGGCAACAACATCTGTCTCTCTTCTCTGGTTGTAGCAAATGGTCAAACACAAGAAATGTAGGAAAAAGTTCATACCTATCTCACGTTTACTGGTATGTGGACTTTTGTCATGCTCATGTGATAAATGAAGGTTATTTCTGTGGGATGAGTGCAATCTGAAATATGGTTTACCTCCTACATACTGTCTGAAATCAAAAGGATTTAAAGCCTTTTTAAAAGCTGACTCTGTAGAGCAGGGATGAGGAATGATCAAACAGTTGCAATCTCAAGGCTTCTGTCCACAGGAAGAAAACCAAGATGCAAAGAGAAGCATGTATGTGTTTACGTTATACACAAAGGCCCAGTATATGAATGAGCTTAGTACTATACTGGTTCCCATTAACCTTGACTTCAATGCACTGTTAACATCAAGAACAGGTACCTCATCCCAATTCCAGAGATTCATCCTTTAAAGCAGTCTTTCCCAAGTTTGCATTTTATAGATGAACTAAAATTCCTATTATTCATAACTATTAATTGTAATTCAAAATGTCTGGTAATATTCAGGTTATGAAAATATTTTAACATGAAAATGAAAACCTAAAGTAAACAATATATCCAATATAATATCAAAACTTATTGTAATAGGGCACCCAGCCTATGTTCATACATAGCTTTCACATATTCATTGTGGATGATTAGGAAGAGGTTGTACAAGTTGGTGCTGGACACTTATATGTACATGCCACACACAAGCACAAATGTGATCAATTGCACTGTTCTATGCCATCATATCCACCAATTACACTACTGCAATAGGGTATACATGGGACTGCTGTTTAAAATTGTGTAAAATGCACCCCAGGTACTCAGGATTATTTACCAGTGGACATGCACATACTACACCTGCACTGTAGGCCTTGAACTACCTTCTGGGTGTAATTGAAAGCCCTTTATGACTTACCTGTGGTGGTGCAGTGGTTAAATTGCAAT
Source organism: Vipera ursinii (assembly GCF_947247035.1). Lineage (NCBI taxonomy): Eukaryota > Metazoa > Chordata > Lepidosauria > Squamata > Viperidae > Vipera > Vipera ursinii. The sequence goes on along the minus strand of NC_139514.1, from coordinate 28,795,207 downwards.
ATTGGAGGCTGACTCTGCCCACTGCCAGAAGTCTGATTCTCACCAGCTCAAGGATGACTCAGGCTTCCATCCTTCCCAGGCCAGTAAAATGAGGATCCAGATTGTTGGGGGCAAGATGCTGACTCTGTAGACCACTTAGAGCAGACATGTCAAACACAAGGCCCGGGGGCCGGATCCGGCCCACAAAGTGGTTTCATGTGGCCCGCAAAGCCATTCTGGAAACAGTGAGGAAATGGCCCCCGCTGCCTTGGCCCTGGCCCAGAGACCCTCCTCCTGCCAGAGACCCTCAGATCTGTCCCACTCCTGCCCAGGCCCCCATAGGCACCCTTGATGCGAACGTTGTAGAGCTGGCCATGCCCACCCAGTAGGCCATACACACTGTAGCCACACCCACCCAGTAGGCCACGCCCATCCTGGCCATACCCACCCGGCCCCCTGAGGGCAACCGCAATGCTGATGTGGCCCTCAATGAAATTGAGTTTGACACCCCTGACTTAGAGACTGCTGTAAAGCACTGTGAAGTGGTATGTAAGTCTAATGCTATTGCTGTTGCTATTAGCACCAGTTATCTGCAGGACCACTAAAGTAAACACTTCTCCTGACTCAAGTAAAATCATGAGGATGTCCCTCATTTTTGAGATGGGAGGAGGGATAAAGCCAGGAAAAGTTTTTTTTAGCAAGGGGCTCAGTCCTTTGGAATGTTCTCCTACTGATGTTGGTTTGTTTTAAAAAAATGCTTTGGAGGGGCTTTGAAGTTTTAATGTAATATTTTGTTTTAATTGTCTTTATATTGTTACTGCAGTTGTTTATGCTGTAAATCAAATTTATATCCCATTGTCATCAAAAAGGACTTGGTGGTAGATAGGATATACATTTGGTTAATATATAAAATAAATGAATAAAAATAAATGCTGCAGAAATATGACCCAGCTAATTTCTCTGCTGTAATGTCCAGAAACAGCAAAAAATTATATAAACACAAGGCATAAGTAGAGAACATTAAAGCCAGCTCTTTTTCCCCATTCCACTAACTCACTCATGTTGATGGGGAAATCTGGAAGAAACAATAATGATATTTCCCTGAATATATTATGTGTTTCTTCACATATGTTCCCTTCTACATTAAATTCTTTAAGAATTATAAATTTCAAAGGAGCCTCTAGACCATCAAGCCAACCTCCTGTTTCATGCAGAAGCTGAAATAAAAACAGCTGCAGTAGAAGGATAAACATTCCCACATTTCATTATATTTTCTTCCCTCTTTGTTCTACATCAGTGTGGAGGAGATATTGTCCCCATTATTAAATATTCTTTTAAAAATGGTCTCAAGACAGAGATCAAAGGTAAATTTATGATAAGATAACCAACTAATCTCTCCAATGCACAAATAAATGCCGCTTTCCTTACCTGAATGTTGTGTGGAAATAATAATAATAAAAAACGTGACATCTGTGATAATGTAGTTGTGAATGTGATCAAAATGTTATGTGCTATTATTATCCAGGGTTATTGGGATGGGAGGAAGAGAAAAGTGGAAGTAAGGCAATCAGGAACCTTAATAAGTAAATTATAGATGGACCATTTTGCCTTTTTGTTCTACTGCAATTTTTCTCTAGAAAGGCTTTGATGCTAGTTGCAGACCGTGCACTCAATTTTGGTACCAAGGATCATTTCCTTCCTAGCTTGTTTTCCAAATATTATAACATTGAGGGTCATCTCTCTATGTCTCTCTCTCTATGTTGGACACAGACAATATTATAATCAGAAAATACAATATTGTATTTTATTTTCTCATTGTATACATTTAACTCCACCTATAATACTTTGAATTCTAATCAGAAGGTATGTCCAGTAGTTAAAGCATCTCAATGGAAACCATTCTAGAATAGCTCAGCTGGAGAATACTCCAGGTAAAATCATTTAATTTAATTTAATTTAATTTAATTTAAATTATAAACATATTTTATACTGTGTTATCAAGCTGTAGCTGCTAAAGTGGTTGCCAAATTGCACAGTGACAAGTAATAGACATTTTATTCCTGTACACACTTTGGGGAGAAGGAGTGTACATAAAAGCATGAGGTTTTTTCCTCTCCTCACCTCAGTATCTGAACAAATACATGCAGATATCATAGGCGCACAGAACTGTTTTATATGAGATGGCATTCACATATAAGGACCTTCTTGTCCAATCATAAAACCACATTCTAGACACATCACTAGAAATTCTATACAGGAATCTCACTAGGCTCACTTTTCAATGATCAATTGTTGTTGGATTTTCCTTTCTGAGTCACTGCAGCATCCAATCATGACTTGCAAGAGAAAATGGGCTGTCACAAAGCCAACAGCACAGACTGACACTGAGCTAAATTTATCACCCAGTTTAATTGGATGGATGTGGGTAGAAGGAACAAAAGAACTTTTCTGGGAAAGAATAAGATAGGGAAAAACTTCATAAGGTTTTCATGGCTCATCATTCAATATTATGGATTTTTATGTCTGTTATTTTACAATTAAAAAAAAACCCTCTCTGGTATGTCCATCTTCCACTAATATGCAGCAAGTTCCCATTGGCATTTTGGTTCAGCTGAACAGAATAGGAAAAAATAGTACACTTTGTACCTGAATTTGTGGAAGACTTGGTTTTTCAAGATGAAAAAAGCTTCATGTATGGAATGGCTGGTTCGCAGAAATGGAAAGAGAAATTTGACTTGGTGGTCCCAAAGTCTGAGTTAACAGAATAATCTGTAGTACAAAAGATTTACACTAATGTGTTAAAAAAAATAAAACGATATACTTCATTAATGAAGCATTCCTTTGAAATACAGGGACGTGTAGATCTTATTCTCATAGCTCTAGGCTTCAGCAAAATTATTTATGACATATTTTCTTTCTATGCAATGAGCTCTACCTAGCATGCCTTTCCCCCCCCCCCCAAGATGGCGGCACGTTCACACGTAGCGGCCCTGAGCTCCCGGTACTGCTGTGTGGTGATTGGAATAATGTGTGTATGGATGTGTGTGCACAGTGTAGTGCAAGGGGCTAAATTTGCCTACACACACATAGAGCTGCTACTTTCTGAGGGACCGGCTATAAAACAGTGAGGGCCGGGTCTGTTTCATCCACCTCCCTAAAGCTTTGCACTGGCTCGCCACAGGGCTGCATGCTTAGCCCCTACCTGTATTCACTGTATACATATGATTGTGTATCATCTGACCCATCCACTGCAATCATTAAGTTTGCAGATGATACCACTGTAGTGGGTCTTATTACAAGTGGAGATGAAACAGCATACAGGGGAGAGGTACAAAAACGATCCTTATGGTGTTTAGAGAACAACTTGCACCTGAACATAGGCAAGACAAAGGAGATGGTGCTAGACTTTCAGAGGAAAAGAGAGGAACCTGCCCCACTTTACATCGGGGGGGGCTGTGTGGAGAAAGTCTCCTCCTTTAAATTCCTGGGAATCTACCTCTGTGAAGATCTTACCTGGAAAGTCAATACAACCCAGGTGGCCAGAAAGGCCCAACAGAGACTCCACTTCCTCAGGGTCTTGTGGAAGAACAGGGTAGAACAACAGCTAATGACCTTCTTTTACCGGCCTACTATAGAAAGCGTCCTCTCACACTGTACTGTGGTTTGGTATGCTGGCCTGACAGCTGCTTATAGGAAGATATTACAGAGGGTGGTGAACACAGCACAAAACATCATGGGCTGTCCCCTGACATCACTGGATGACATCACCAGGGCTCACTGCCTTGGAAGAGTGAGGAAAATTCTCAGGGATGACTCACACCCTGGCTGGTACCTCTTTACTCTCCTACCATCGGGTAGGAGACATAGAAGTACAGCCAGCTGCACCAACAGACTGAAGAACAGCTTCTATCCATGGGCTGTCAGGCTCATGAATGGGAAATAACTCTATGTATGATTGACTTTCGAGGCTGGTGTGTTGTGCAATTAGCTCACATGGATTTGTTGTCACTTTGAGTTGACAGTGGGAGGCACGAAGGGAAGCGCAGCCAATCTCACTGTATACATATACTGTGATAATAAAGGTTCATTCATTCACCAATCATATTTAAATAAAAAGCAGTTTGTATCATATATGTTGTTCTATTTGCCACTGGCTGTCACAAACCTCAAAAGTTTTTCATGGTTTTGTTACTGCTTTTGAGTCAAATAAATGGAGGCAACAGAATGAAATCAGGCACACGTGACTGAAAAATAGTATTAAATTTGGTGATTGCCATTATTATTTTTGTTAGGCTGATACTGATTCTATTTTTTATTCTTACTTTTTATTATACTTATATCTATAAATTTTAGATTATCTGTTTCTGTATTTATCTGATATACATAGTTATGTGTACTGTATTTTTTGGCTGTAAAGTTGTAAGAAATATTAAGATTAGACAGGGAGAAAGAAAAAGAGAAATCATACCCAGAAAGAATTAACATACCGAAAGCTCATGTAAAAAGTACCTCCTATATAAATATATCAGAATTTTATATGACTCAATCTACTCTTCTATTCTGAAATTATTATTCCTGAACACCAAGATAATTGTACATTAATATAGGCTTGTGTCATTTCAGCATAAGATAGGAAAATGTTGTTGAAATACAATCTTTTAACATCTAAAAAAGACTGGGGATGTTTTCCCAGGCTTTATTCACATTGGAGTATTAATTATTCTATTTTCTAATATACACATTTAAATCTAATATACATATTTAAATCTAATTACACATTTAAATCTGTTTGATGTTCAATATAAAAGGTAAATTAGGAAACAAAAATGGACTATGATGGTCAAAATCATCCATAATAGAATGAAACTGAGCAGCTGAAAATCTGCATGGGGAGGCATAGATAATATTTCCTAGGCTTATACTGTATTCCTTAGTCTTCTTCTCAGGTGATTTTACATCCCATTTCTGATTCCAGTCAGAAAACTCCAGGCATTATTGGGTCTAAAGCCCATAACAGGACTGCAGTCCACATTCACAGCCATGCCCATTAATGCTTTAGTGCTTAGTCATTTCAACTGCTTACCTGGACACTCATTCAATATCGTCGTACAGGGATTCTTTTACAAAATAATGTTAGTTTCTTTTGATGCATCAGCAGAATATTTTTTTTGAAATGAACTGTAAATTCCTTTTTCACCACTTCAACTAAGCAGGAAAGACTTTCAATTATTTACCTTTGGACAAAGAAGGGCTCCTTTCTAAGTATTTAGGTATTGCTCATATAGAAAGCTCTCACAGTATGCCTCCTACTTTTTTATTTAATAGCTCATTTTGGATGGCCAGTCATGATGAAAGTCAAGCACGTAATGGAATGGATAGATATAGAGCACCTCAAAAAGGTTATAAATAATAGATAAACCAATTTACAGCATCCAGGTTGGATATTAGTTATGCATATTATATAACCTTCATTTCAAAACCCCAGAGGAAAGCAACTTTACTGCTTTACATACTATATACCACATTCTACTCAACCTGTCTGATAACTATGAAAATAGCTGAGAGATAACTAGTTCTCATCATCTTTATTTAACTATCAGAAAGAAAATAATTTATCTCTAGACTTAACTTGGATGATGCCAAGCAAATAAAAGACCTTTGTAAATCACTACAAAAACTGGCAATTAGTCAGAGGACGAAAAAAAAAGATTATAAAATAAATACATGATCAAAATCTCTCCAAAGGATTAAATAACCCAGAGATTTCTATACAAATGTCCTTGCTATTATTTTAAAAAAGGATTGTAAGAATATGGTACTTAATGCAAGTTTTTGTGAAATTTAGAGATAGTAGTCCAATAATCAAACCAATGTTTCACCAGTAAAGGAATCCCTCTAATTCCCAGATGGAAATTTACTCCAAAGTGCTTATGCACTTATTGAATGTTCTGTGCTTCACTCAAACCAGTGATGTGCTACAGATATGAAATGCTGTTTAAGGCCATTCATTACTGAATTACCAACAGTTCAACAGAAAATTCCCAGGCATTTGTTTTTTTTTACATTTTGCTTTTAGAGAAAATTGAGATAGAAGCTTATGCATGTTTTAAGACTGCCATAGAAAATAGCTTTGTTTTTGTATATTGGATATTCTTACAAGGATTACTTATCCCAATGACTTAAAAGTATTTCAGTACCTAGGTAACTGCTACCAGCTGTGATGATGAAAAAGGACAAGCACACCTCAAAGTGCAAACTCCATTTTTCTGTACTTGTGCCCTGAAGTCAGATATATGTAAGGTATGAGTTTTGCACTGTGACATCACCATATGTATGTTGTCACCTGCCCCTATATCCCTGCTGCAGATTTTTTATTTTATTTTATTTTTAATCCTATTTATATCCCGCCCTTCTCCGAAGACTCAGGGCGGCTTACAATCTAAGAAGCACAAATCAATGTGCTTAGCAATAGCCTTCATTCTATGTATATGCCTGCTTATTAGGGCTTTCACACACACCCCAAGCGGCATTATTACAAAGTCAGCTTATTGCCTCCAACAATCTGGGTCCTCATTTGACCTACCTCGGAAGGATGGAAGGCTGAGTCAACCTTGAGCCTGGTGGGACTCGAACCTGCACTAATTGCAGGCAGCTGGTGTTACTTAAGGAGGCATTAGCCCACTGCTCCACCAAGGCTCACTATGCCTATGTACAGATACTTTCAACTGTTAACCCAATAAGAGCAAGCATACAAAGAAAGCACAACATGTCATTAAGGAATCATTTGTGGTAACTATTGTAGAAGTTTAGAATGACTGTCATGGTTTTGGCATGAAGACATTTTTTTCCAAGGTTCAGCTCTGCATTCCTTCTGAACAAAACAGCTACAATAGGCTTTGTTCTTCAATCACACAGGACTCCATATATATGCATAGCAAACTAAATATTAGACAAAGATCCCACTCTTGAAATGCTTTTCTGGATGCTGCCTGCTGGCTGCATAACTATGGATTTCATTCAACCCCTGTGGCCGGCCAGAGAAATTTTGAAAGCTAGGGAAAGCAAAAATAAATGAGGGCTCTGAGCATAAATAATTCCTTGCCAATAGGCATCTATAGAGTTTCTATAAATTATGAACTTGGGTATTTTCAGATAGCTTTAGGTATTGCTATCATGCACCCTTTTCTTACTGCACGGATGTTGGCTCTTTTAATAGACCTGTTAGCAGCTGAATTTTAAACTGGAAGTAGCAGCTAAGAGGAGCAGATAATGGACCGAAAAGAAAGTCTTATGTGTTGAAAAGATAAACAGGTGATGTGGAGCTAAAGTTAATCAGACTTGTTCTGGTCTTCTGAAGTTTAGCATGTGGTCATTGAAGCCTATTTTCGGAAATCTAGGCTATCACCTTCCAGTTAAGCAGGCATCAGAATTCCAAGAGGGGTTCTGGTCAGAGAGTCTGCCATAGAGAGATGTGCAACCTCAAGCTTAAGCATAGAGAATGATTAAAGCATAATGTATATATCAGAGTGAAACTGGAAACATGACCTCTTTGCCTTTAGCTACACTATAGTAGTCAAATAAATAAATAGCACAAACTTTAAAATTCTAAAGTTTCTAGAATGATCCTGTTGTATGTATCATAGGATTGCAGACCCCTAAGTTTAAACTCAGAAAGTGGTACTTTTTCCACTTGCTGGAACATGGGGATTTAATGAAACAATTCAGCCTTCCCCATCTGGTAACTTCCAGATGTATTGGAATTGCAATTTTGAAAGCTGCATTGGGAGGACAATTAGTTGGAAAGCTAATAAAATTTTTGATCGACATTTATGTGGATTAACTGAAATGGGCGAACATTCCCCAATGACAATTAAATAATTAAAAATGCTTTAATTTTGATCCTACTCTAGAGATACATTTGTCTTAATAGCCTTAAGCATAGACTCAATTAAATTATGGACATAATAAGTTGTGAGTTTATGATTCCAGAAACAAGGTGGAAGAATTGGTTGCATTCCCAAACATGTTTTATCATGAGTTACTAAAAGTATAGCTGTTATTTATTTATATATATTTTAAAAGATTTATAATCAGCTATTGTGTTTGATTGATTGGGATTGGGATCCTTGTAATTTTACTGGATAATGAAAAGTTACTTCTTGAAATGTTCTCTAATGCATTTTAATACTGGCAAAACATTTGACAACAAAGGAAATGAATGGAAGCTGCTTAGCATGTGAAGAGGTGAAAGAATTAAATATAAGAATTCTTTTCAACCTAACAGATTTTATAAGCCATTAGAACAAATACAGTAGTATAGCAGTCTTACCTTCAACAGGATGTAAAAGATGTTGCTCCAGCAAGGAATTTATAGTGAAAATTGGATTATTTCAACTCTCTCACAGAGAACTTAATAAGATGAGGACATTTACATTTGGGCATATCCCCCTATTTGAATGCTTCTGCATCTTTACAAGGCTAATTGACTGAGATGCCTCATGAAGAACAGTTATATTTTTATATGTGGTTGTTATATAGCTGAGTGGAATGGTAGCCTAGTGGTGAAGATGCTCACCTCCCACTTGGAAGGTTGAGAGTTCAATCCTATGTAGTAATAAATGTTTCTCTCCTAGGGTGCAAAGAAAAAAATATATGTTGCAAACTCTGCATGGTGTCAAGAAGGACATCCAGCCAGCAAATGCTCCATCTAATTGCCCCGACTATATTCCAAATTAAGGGATTTGTTGTTGTTAGCTGCGAAGTCATGTCTGACCCATCGCGACCCTATGGACAACGTTCCTCCAGGCCTTCCTGTCCTCTACCATCTTCTGGAGTCCATTTAAGCTCACGCCTACTGCTTCAGTGACTCCATCCAGCCACCTCATTCTCTGTCGTCCCCTTCTTCTCTTGCCCTCAATCTTTCCCAGCATTAGGCTCTTCTCCAGTGAGTCTTTCCTTCTCAACAAAAGTGCGTATAGTCAAGGCTATGGTCTTCCCAGTTGCAATGTATGGCAGTGAAAGTTGGACCATAAAAAAGGCTGAGCGCCAAAGAATTGAGGCCTTTGAACTCTGGTGCTGGAGAAGACTCCTGCGAGTCCCTTGGACTGCAAGGTGATCAAACCGGTCAGTCCTAGAGGAGATCAACCCTGACTGCTCTTTAGAAGGCCAGATCCTGAAGTTAAAACTCAAATTAAGGGATTACAGGATTGTAAAAAGGGAGTTAGTATATAGCTTTGGTAATGATATTTTCCTGGACCCATCTCCATTCTTTAGATTCCTGGCTTATTGCTATAGTCTTCAAAGCATACAATACAGTGTGTTCAGACACAGTAGCAATCATATATAACTAAGCAAAGAACCAGAAAGAAGGTAGAAAAAGAAAAAAGAAAAAAGAAAACCCAAAAGGAGATCTCAAAATAATAATAGTATCATACGAGTTTTTGGAAAAGGAGGACTATATAATATACAAAGAGGTTCCTCACATGAAAACAGAATGCCTAATCCACAGCAAAGCTTTTGTTCTCTAACACTGAGGAACGGGAATCCTGTCTATTGTATTGAAGTTAGGCTTCCAGCAACAGTTTCTTGTTTAGTTTTCACCCAGTTTAGCAATGAAATACTTTCCTCACCTCCTTTCCCTTGTAAAAGCTGATGAGCGATGAAAAGGAAATGGGACAGGCAGTGGGGAATGAAGAGCCTTGGGACAGAAAGCAAACATTTCACATTGCAAATGCTCTTTGTATTACTGTAAGCTCCCCAGAAGGCAACATAACAATCAGCTCAAGATGATGAAATATCTGTTTTGTTTTTGAATTTAACTGGATGCTACAAGGCAATAATGGACAATAATAATAGAACAGCAGAAGCTGGGAGTTCTCATCAGATTGAAAGTTGACAAGTATATTTTGGCTATGAAGAGCTAGTCTGAGGAAGATGAGGTCTTGGTGAATGTACTGTTAATATATTAAATTTTCTGTGTTGAGATGATTGAGGTATGCAATAACCAATGCGTTTCTGTAGAGATCAACTTTGGGCCAGTATTAGTCAATATTTTTATTGTTTTGCTTTGTTTGCTACCTTTCTAACATACATTAAATGACCTCTTCTGTGTCTAAAATCCCATGGATAAATTCTAGACCACAACTGTTGAAAAATAAAATGTTCCTTCACTGATAATTTGGGCATATTTTCTTAAGGCTGGAGGGAGGGCTCCCAACAATAAGGAGTGTGATTTTGTCAACTGGGAAGGAGAGAGTAAGACAGGTCATTACCATGAACTTCCTTACTTTAAGAACTGATGGTGCAAGTTACACATCTTATAAAGCAAGTAATTTTGTCCCTGCTTCCTCCCATCAGACTTCATTGTTAAGATTTTCAGACTTTGTAAAAGATTTGTTCAAGAGTTGTAGAGTCAAGGGAAAGGGGGGAAAAATCCTCCAGCCATGCCTTTAATTTAAGGCACAGGGACTTTATAGCCTAATGTGAGATTGCAAAGGGGTCAAAGATCAGTTACTATAACTGAGTCCAGCTCTATGAAGCTGGGATAACTTAGTGAGTTTGTGGCTGTAATGGATGTGTGATTGCCCAGCTGCAAGTATAATTCACAGTTTGCTATATTGTATCTACTTTTTGAAATCACAAAAGAAAGCTCTTTAAGTTAACTCCATGTTTTATTTTCTATATACAGTAAGTACACAAGCAAGAGCAATAAATTAAATTAACTGTTCATTTTGAAGCAATACAGGAGTTTATGAAATGGAGAATAAATAATTGATATGTCCAGATACTGTAAGTCATCATTATCGTGAGTTTCACATTTATCTGGATGCCATGCATTTCACCTTTCTTAGCTGTGGCCATATATCTCAGCATATGAAGAGAGAAAGCCAATTGAAATGTAACAGAAATCACATTTTCCTGAAATGTGAATGAGTCTACTGACATTCAGATTTATGTTCTCTAGTGAAGGAATTTGAAAGCTTTTTTTTATTATTCCTAGCATTTTCCTGCAAGTGCAGGTCTGCTTTTTTCTGATCAACTGAGTGTTGATCAATTCATTGCAACAGGAATTGACTGATCAGCTTGTCGCCTGAGCCTGACATTGTGGGCTAAGAAAAAGTGACTAACCTAAAGTTAGTCACCTGGCTTTCATGTCTAAGAAGGAGTCTACAACTCACAGTTTCCTGATTTCTGCCTGGTACCATAACCACGAGGCTGAAAACTCTTCCCCAAATCCCCGAATGTGAAGAACTGTGAAATATGATTACCTCAAAATGGACAGAATGAAATTGTAATCCTGGGTTGTTCAATAATGCCACAATTGTTTTGTTAAATGTGTGTGCATTATTTTTAAAAGCAGAAGTAGCTATCAAATCATAAGGTTGGAAGAGACAAATTACGCCATTGAACCGAATCCACAGGTCAGCACAGGATTCTAAGAACTCATGCCCAATTTGTGTCCAGCCTCTGCTAGTACACTGGGAAGGTAACTCATCGGTGCTGTAGGAAAATGGTTTTCCTATTAAATTGTTTTTACTGTTAAGAATATTTTGCTAATATTCAACAGGAATCTGAATTTCCTGCAACTTAATCTTATGTCCTGAACTGCTTGTTAGTTTGTTTACATGGCTTATATAGCTGCCTAAGTCAAATATTGTGAATCTGAGCAGTTACAAAAAAATCACCAAAAATAAAAATGGATAAACAGTTTCGACAAAACAAAAACAAACCTTCAAAAGGTATCAGGAACTCACAAGTACTGTATTACCACCCACCTTTAGATGGAGATTCCAATTATCCCAGCCTAGATAAAAGCCAGTGTTTTATTTAAAGCCTTTCTAAAGGCCAGCAAAATCAGAGATCAAATTAATGTCAGGGGGAAATTGTTCTAAGAAACAAGCAAGAGAAAGAGACACCTCCTTGGTCCTTTGAGAGGGCAATGTTTCAAAGAAGGGTACTGAAGTATCCCACTCTGTTTGAATTTGTGGCACAAGCAGTTTTCATTTGGAACAATAACCTGGTACTGCCATATATGACTTGATAGATAGGTTTTATCAATTTGAAGACTAATATCAATCTTTTTTTCTTTGTCAAAGTTAGTTATTTAATCATTCAATATTTACTCATAGGATTTAGTTTCCAGTAACCTGTTAAATTTATTGTCATTTTACATCTCTTCTATCCAATTCCTAAGATTGTTCAAGAATCAAAATGTGTGTCTAACACCACTCTGAGACTAGACACAGGCCTTATGAAAGTAGAGGCCAGAGTGTGAGTGACCATACTCAACTATTGTCTTAGAATATCCTTTGTCGGGCCGAGCACGCCCGACATCCGGACGGGCCGCGGGGTGGCTCACCAGGCTGCCAGGCCCCCTCCAAGCACCCCGTCAGGCCCCGAAGGCATTCGGCCCTCCTCGGCACTCCGGAAGCAACCCGTCGGCCCCCGGAGCCTCCTGCCGGCGGCCGTCGTCTCTCGGAGGGCCAGGACAGCATCCGACCCTCCCCAGCGCTCCGGAAACGCCCCGTCAGGCCCCGAAGCCTCCCGTCGGCGGCAGTCGTCCACCGGAGGGCCGGGACGGCACACGGCCCTCCCCAGCACTCCGGAAACACCCTGTCAGGCCCCGAAGCCTCCCGCCGTCGCCCGTCGTCATCCAGAGGCCCGGGCCAGCACGCAGCCCTTCCCAGCGACCCGGTAACCGCCCGGAGCAACGTACCAGGCCGCAGGGTCGTTCACAGGCCTCCTCGTCCCGTCGCCATGCTGCCAGCTTCCAGCGACGGTTGGCCACGCCCACGCTGCTCCAACGGATCGGGAACAGGGACAGTGAGCAGAACGGCGCAGCAGCGGGCCGCCTGTCAGCTGGGGAGGCCGCGGACCAGCCAGCCGGGCTCCAGAAGCTACTTACAGGCCGGGAAGGGGCCGTGCAAAGAACGAGGCGGTGGCTGCCCGGCGCCCGAGCCGCAGGGCACGAATGAGTGCCTGGGTGGGCCAGGGGGTGCTGGAGACAACCGGTGGGCCAGGAAGGGATTTAGCGAGCAGCTCGCGGCGTTCTGGGGTGGTGCGGGGAACGTAGAGTCAAGGCAGAACTTCGGGGAAAAGGAGGGAGGGTTAGGCTGGGGAATAACTTACCGGCTGCATTGGTGGTGGGACGGGAGCCAAAAGGAGGGAACCATGGGAGGTGGGGTTTAAGTAGGGTGGGGGCGTGGTGCTGTAATTACGGGTGTGGTGGTGGGAGTTAGCCTTGTTGGTTATTTAACAGCGTTGACTGTGCTGTAAAGTCAACGCTGACTTCATTTGTCTTTGAGCGAACGTTTATGCGGATAATAAACACAGCTTGGAAGAACCAGCTCCCGTTCCGGTTTCTCTCTTTGGGCGATTCGTCGGACGGGGCCTGATAGTAAGTCAGCGTTCCTTCATCTTTGCGGGGAGCTTTTCCCTCAGAAGTTGCCATGGCAGAGGGCACGGAGGATGCTGTACCACTGGCCGAGGGGCAGGAGGAAGCTGGAGCAGCGGCTGCGGCTGCCTAAGTTTTTGGGTAAGGTCCACCCGGTGTTCCATAGTAGCTTGCTGAAACCTGCTCCAGCAGCTACCGCGGCAGCAGGGGAGGAGGGTCCCGGACCGGTTCACGCCGATCAATATGAGGTACAGGAGGTCTTGGACTCCAGAGTGCGGAGGGGCGCCCTACAATATCTCCTTCGGTGGAAGGGGTACCCGGTGGAAGAGGCGACGTGGGTGTCGCGGGAGGATGTCCATGCTCCACGTTTGATCCGGGCCTTCCATCGAGCCCATCCTGGCAGGCCGGGGGGTGGGGGTCACGGGGGTGTGTGCACAGTGAATGATGCTATAACCCTGTTTTCTGCATCCGCAGGAGGACCCTTGGTAGGGGGGGCGGCATGTCGGGCCGAGCACGCCCGACATCCGGACGGGCCGCGGGGTGGCTCACCAGGCTGCCAGGCCCCCTCCAAGCACCCCGTCAGGCCCCGAAGGCATTCGGCCCTCCTCGGCACTCCGGAAGCAACCCGTCGGCCCCCGGAGCCTCCTGCCGGCGGCCGTCGTCTCTCGGAGGGCCAGGACAGCATCCGACCCTCCCCAGCGCTCCGGAAACGCCCCGTCAGGCCCCGAAGCCTCCCGTCGGCGGCAGTCGTCCACCGGAGGGCCGGGACGGCACACGGCCCTCCCCAGCACTCCGGAAACACCCTGTCAGGCCCCGAAGCCTCCCGCCGTCGCCCGTCGTCATCCGGAGGCCCGGGCCAGCACGCAGCCCTTCCCAGCGACCCGGTAACCGCCCGGAGCAACGTACCAGGCCGCAGGGTCGTTCACAGGCCTCCTCGTCCCGTCGCCATGCTGCCAGCTTCCAGCGACGGTTGGCCACGCCCACGCTGCTCCAACGGATCGGGAACAGGGACAGTGAGCAGAACGGCGCAGCAGCGGGCCGCCTGTCAGCTGGGGAGGCCGCGGACCAGCCAGCCGGGCTCCAGAAGCTACTTACAGGCCGGGAAGGGGCCGTGCAAAGAACGAGGCGGTGGCTGCCCGGCGCCCGAGCCGCAGGGCACGAATGAGTGCCTGGGTGGGCCAGGGGGTGCTGGAGACAACCGGTGGGCCAGGAAGGGATTTAGCGAGCAGCTCGCGGCGTTCTGGGGTGGTGCGGGGAACGTAGAGTCAAGGCAGAACTTCGGGGAAAAGGAGGGAGGGTTAGGCTGGGGAATAACTTACCGGCTGCATTGGTGGTGGGACGGGAGCCAAAAGGAGGGAACCATGGGAGGTGGGGTTTAAGTAGGGTGGGGCGTGGTGCTGTAATTACGGGTGTGGTGGTGGGAGTTAGCCTTGTTGGTTATTTAACAGCGTTGACTGTGCTGTAAAGTCAACGCTGACTTCATTTGTCTTTGAGCGAACGTTTATGCGGATAATAAACACAGCTTGGAAGAACCAGCTCCCGTTCCGGTTTCTCTCTTTGGGCGATTCGTCGGACGGGGCCTGATATCCTTTTTTCATCTTGGCTTTGCCCCACATGGCAAGGGGATGATTTTTAGTCCACACAGAAAAAGAAACTAACATTTCATCTTTGGGCTTCTCTCTAGGTCTTTTACTCAGCATGGGATATACTTATGCCAAAGCATGTAGTAGACCTCGAGCACCAATTGGACCTAGCCATGTCCTTGTCAGTGAACCCAACAGGTATTCTGTTTCCCCTCAGTTGTCCTTAAAGGGTTATTCAAGAAGATGCTTTACTCAGAGAAGTAATGTCCCTGTAACTTTGAACATGTAGGAACAACAGAACATGTTGTCTATTATAGAAATATTCA
This sequence comes from Vipera ursinii, assembly GCF_947247035.1. Taxonomy (NCBI): domain Eukaryota; kingdom Metazoa; phylum Chordata; class Lepidosauria; order Squamata; family Viperidae; genus Vipera; species Vipera ursinii. The sequence continues at coordinate 28,779,926 of NC_139514.1, read as the reverse complement.
TATTAGGCTTATTTTACCATTGTTGCAAAAGTACCCAGGATACATAGGACAATTTTACACCTCCTTGCTGCTTTCAGATACCAGTCCTGCTACAACATACAATGTTGCCAGCTTCTATGGAGCAGCACTTAAAACCCATCAGAAGATGACCTATGCCATAGACCAGTTTTATTGATTATTATAGTTTTGTATTATTATAGAGTATTTTGTATTATTATAGATTTAGTTTTTCATGTTTCCATATGTCCATGTTTTTTCCTATCTACTTTTTCAGACTCTTAAAAGACCTTTTTATATTTTTGTTTTTATATTGTTAACATTTTATATAATTTGATTTTATTTGTTGTAGTTTTATGTGTTTCAATCCCTTCCTTATACTCTTGTATCCTTCTAATGCTGGTCTTTGACTTTAATAAAGGTTTGGCATGATGTCAGGCTAAGTGCTTCAAAATCTCTCCTCTGAATGATTCCATCAGAGGAGATAGAAAAAAATGTGTGCAAGCACAAGGTTTTTTCTTAGCTTATTTATAGTTTTACATTATGTCTCAAATAGCCCATACATTTTTATATCATCATCATCATCATCATCATCATCATCATCATCATCATCATCATCATCATCATCATCATCACCGGTAATCTATGTTAAATTCTAAAACTCATATGAGCCTAACAATTCAAGTCTTAACCATACTGTACAAAAATAGCATTTGAGAATATAAGCGGTACCTAGCAAAGTGTTTGTTTGTTTGTATATGAATCACATTTGTATACAGTAACTGCCCATTTCACAAAAAGTGAGATTTTTTTTATAACATTAGGGTGCTTTAGATAGTGCTCCAAAGGCTATCTAAATCAGTGGATTTCTTTTCCTATATTCAATTTCAATATCTAAGTCCTAGTATTTCATTTTATTATTTTTCCTCATTATGGAAATTTGCAGTAAGCCAGATGTTTAGACTTTTAGCCACCTATCAAATCCTTCCAAAGGCCCTTCGAAAGGCAGATGTTATTGTTTGATGGTGTTAAAAGTATTGTCTCAATGTAAGTTATTCCTGGTAAAAGTGTTTTTTTGCAGTTGTTTTTATTATTATTATTATTTGTTTTAACTGACCAAGTTGATAGCCTTATGATGGCTCATAAAATCAATAAAAATAAAATATAACGCAACAACACAGACAGCCCAGACTAAAACAGCATAATAACAAAGAATCACATCAGGGGCTCCAGAACATATTACCCCTATACCTAAGATCAAAGAACCAAAGCTCAGGGCTTTTCAACCCATGAGAACTGGTGCTTTCCATATCTTCGGGGGATTACTGTTCCAGAAAGTATGGCCATGGCAAAGGAGGTGAATTTATTTAGTCCTGTAACTTTCAGTTATGCAGTAATATGGATTACTGTGAATCATTCTTAGCAATTTATTTTCATTCTATTAGGGAATCAGAATTAGGGAACCAATATTTTCTGCATCTATTATAAATATAGCAAACAACTTTGATTTAAGTTATGAATGGTCTATAAAGTGAATAATTGAGCCAATTTAAAATTTCTCTAATATAGAGGGTACAAATCTTCATCTACTAAAGAAAACAGATTGTAAAAGGTTGAATGCTAATTAATTCATTGCTTTTCCATTAGATTCTTCTGGGTTGGTAGCTTACTGTACCAAAATTCAAGGGGTTCTTGATGAAATAAAAATTGAGGGACCCAGTAGGGAACCAACAAATAGGTAGAAGAAAACCAATAGGTTGACCTGCAATGTACATATCTCAGAACAAAATTAAACATTCTTACACTCACCATCTATAGTCTGTTTACATACTATGCTAGCCTGTTAAGTGCCTTCACTCTTTTTCTGCTTATCTGTTTTTTTTGTTTATTCTGAGTTTGTTTGACTTTATCTCTCCCTCCAACCCTTTAGAGTATCTTTCTCTCCATCTTCCAATAGTTGCCTCCTCTTCCTTCTATCCTGCTTTAGTATCGACCTGTTTCTCTGTTTCTTGCAGTGATCCATCTCCCATTTTTCTATTGCAATAGCTAACTATTCATCATTTGCCTTTTTCCCGTGAATATTGAATTCACATGCCCATCTATGCCATCTGCTTATCTAATCCTGTCCACACCAGTATGTGCAATAATGAGCTGGCTGAGTACTTTGGTAATTTGTGAATAGGTGAGCTGCTTTGCATCTTCTTGGCCTAATCTCTCACTGGCTTCCTATCCATAGATGTGGTGCCTTTAGTCTATTATATTATCACAGCTAAGAAACCAATCATCCTGCAAAAGACAAAGTGGAAAAAATATTAGGAACATAAGAACTCTGCACTAATGATTACTTGAAACGCACCCATAGCTAGCAGCAAAGAAACAGATTTATCATTGCCTCCCAGGAGCTTCAACATTTTCTATGAATATTCTTCCAATGTTCCTTACACTTGGACTTTAACAAGAACATAAACATTAAGGTAATATCTTTCTGAAAATGTTTGGGGGAACTATATTCAGCACCTACATGGAATTGAAATTCTTCAGCACTCATTACAAGCTCCCCATGGCTGCACCTCTCTAACTGATACCTTTTTTTTAATTTGGTGCTAAATCAGTCTGCTCTTTCTCAGTTTGTGAGAAAGAAATGGAAACCAGGAATTCCACTAGAAACTACGCTGTACAAGACTGATGGTAATATGCATTTGATCTTTAATTTGTCTTGGTGGAGCAGTGGGCTAATGCCTCCTTAAGTAACACCAGCTGCCTGCAATTAGTGCAGGTTCGAGTCCCACCAGGCTCAAGGTTGACTCAGCCTTCCATCCTTCCGAGGTAGGTAAAATGAGGACCCAGATTGTTGGGGGCAATTAAGCTGACTTTGTACTAATGCCGCTTGGGGTGTGTGTGAAAGCCCTAATAAGCTGGCATATACATAGAATGAAGGCTATTGCTAAGCTTGTAAGCCGCCCTGAGTCTTCGGAGAAGGGCGGGATATAAATGGAATTAAAATAAAAATAAATAAAAAATAAATATGTACTAGCTGGAAATAAAGGCAATATATAGATTCCTTATTGCTGTCTCAAAGGTGCTTTTTCAAGAAGAATCTGGACTTTCTTGATTTTCTTTGAAGACATTTCACTTCTTCTCCAAGAGGTTTCTTCAGCTCTGAAAAAGCTTCTTGGATGAGAAGCGAAACATCTTGAAAGAAAAACAAGGAAGTCAAGTTCCCTCTTGAAAAAGCACCTTTGAGACAACCATGATTTGGGTGACTTAGACTCTCCATAGACCTTCCTTATTGCTGTTTGCCACAGCAGCCAACTAAGCTCAATATATCTGGTAATAATATGCCAAGAAGTGTATGTTTAAGCATTTCGTAGGAAAATTATTCACTCTTTTATGGACTAAGTCTTGCAATCTAATAAAGAAGAAACTGAAATCAATCCTGATTGCAACATTTAGTGTTTCTTCTTTGGCAGAACATATTGAACACTTTAGTTATCTGACTGACTTGAATTTATGCTCAGTTTTTATTCACACACATTTCCCCATGGGTGTAAATAAAGGTTGAGAATAAATTCAAATCAATTATTTCCCATGAGTGTGTCTGTACACACATGACGAGGCCTCTGCTTCATTCTTTCTAGTTGCAGAGAGATCTTTATTTCACATCAGGGACACACATGTTACAAAATTATTGTGTAAATCTATTGTTTCATTCAAAGGTAAATTTTTTTTTATTACCAGACATTATTCAGTCTTACCAACCATGCTTGCTTTTTTTTTTTTTTGCAAATGCCAGTAGGACATTACTTGATTTGCATCTCCTGTGAGAATGCATAAAACAAAAAACAAAGTTTTTCAAACTTAACAACCATAAGATGGGTGGAATTCACCTCCCTGAGTTCCCAAGCCAGCATGGGAAGTATACCCATCTCAAAGATGCCAAGGTTAAGAAATATTAGTCTAGTATACACACATTAGAAATTAATTTCTGACAGTTTCCAGATAAACAAATGACATTCAAATATATTTCAAAATTATATATTGAGAAAAAAGTACAGCTCTTTTCACTCCAGCTCATTTCACAAGTTTCCATTTATCTACTTTATTCTAGATAAATGCCATCACCCCTCTTCAAAACTGTTTTGCAGTTCCTTCCTTTCATATTAATTTTTCATCCTGATGATGGCCTACATTTTTAGTGGTATTCAGGAGTTAATGGTTCAGCATGGCTAGGTAAGTTAAAAAAAAGAGCCTTTAAAAATGTTCTTGAATTCTCCTGTTAAAATATTTCTGAAATATCATGACAAGCTTTATTTATCTTATTAAGTACACTACATTAACTTGGTGAATATGCTAATATGTAAAAACTGCTTTCCTGACAAATTTTTAGAGTAAGAATTTAACTGCACTCATTAACCTTTTTTTAAAAAAATACACATACTCTAGCTCTAAAGTAACTAGAAATACTCTAAAAAGTAAGCATGTTTGCATATGACAGGGAAAAAAAACATTTGAGGAAGGAAGGAAGGAAGGAAGGAAGGAAGGAAGGAAGGAAGGAAGGAAGGAAGGAAGGAAGGAAGGGCATCTTTATCCCAAACCCTATCCAGAAATAGTAATTACATAAACTGTTCACTGTTGAGCCACAGCAGAATGTACAGAAGGTGTACAGACCCAAGGGTGCTATCCCCAAGAAAGAGGAGATTACAGATGTATCTTCTATGTATTTCTGTTCACAGAATTAAATTGTGTCTCAACATGTAATTAGTTCCAATAGAAGACAACATAAAATATATACCTCAGGGTTCTACTGTGCAATTCTTGGTGGTCTCTGAGCTTCACTGTTTATTTGTTGACATTTCATTAGTTGACTAGGAAACATCATCAGTGCTAGCGAACATGGAGAGTGGGAAACTTCTTTTAACTTCTGTAGTTTATAAACATTATTCATATTAACAACACATGTTGAAGACTATGCATGACCTTGTGGCATAAATGTTTTCTCTTTCAATGCTAGATAGAGTAAAATGATTTCACATTCAGATTTATTGCTTATGTTGGGTACTGCTAAACAGATCGCCTGCGTTTTCCCCTACCAGTTTAACTGGACAAAAGAATTTGGGGTTTTTTTTAGAAGATGAGTGAATGTCCTTTCTGTTATATATAATCCTTTGTCTACCTTGTAACTAAATGCTGGTAATGACCTATAAAGCCCTAAATGGCTTGGGTCCGGACTATCTAAGGGAACACCTGCTGCCGGCATCATCTTCCCATCGTCCTGTGTGCCCCCACAGGGAGGGCCTTCTCAGGGTACTGCCGGTTAATGAATGCCGGCGGGTTATTCCCAGGGGAAGGGCGTTCTCTGTGGGTGCGCCTGCCCTATGGAACCAACTACCCACAGAACTTAGGACTGCCCCCGACCTTCACTCATTTTGCCGGGACCTGAAAACTTGGCTTTTCGATCTGTTTGGTCCAGACTGTGGGGTTGTTAATTTAACTGGGTTTTAGATTTACTCTTGGGGCTTGAATTTAATTTGTTTTATTTGTTTTTAATTTTTTGTATTCATGGTTTTAACTGCCCTGTAAACCGCCCTGAGTCCTATGGGAATAGGGCGGTATACAAATCCAATAAAATAAATAAATAAATAAATAAATAAATAAATAAATAAATAAATAAATAAATAAATAAATAAATGAAATAGCACCACATTCCACTCAAGGTAAATTAGCAAAATTCTCTTCTCTTTTGAAATGATTCTTTAAAAAAAAACTTTCCTTGCTTTCCAGGATATTTTGGTCTGGGCTTTCAGATGTGAAACAGAATTTTTATCCTATACAGTAATCAGAAATCAACAGAGACTAATGCTGCTTTTTCTTCATTGAAGTCACTAAAATACTGGCTGAATCACCATCTGTTTTTTAATCGCTTAAGATCTAACAAACATGATAAATTATTGATATGCATAGTTACAAGTGGATGTATACCTTTATTTTTTATTATCATTGTGAATTTTTCAAGGGTGCCCACATATTCTGATATCTAAACATTCACTTTGGTTCACCAATCAGCAGAAAACACAGCTGCAGTATCTGAACAAGTGAAGTAAGTATCAGTAAAATTCACTGAATTTATAATATTTCTAAATCCATTTAAGAATATATCTGCATAGGGCCTGCATAGTGAAAGGAAAGTTATGCAATTAGAATCAGCAGAGATTAGAAATGTGTCTTCAATGAATTAAAGATTTTAGGTTCCATTTAGCAGTCCAGCCAGGGGCATTTTAAGAGAAAATTGCATAATAACATTATTAAGGACAAGGGAAAAGGAATAGGCAATAAAACATTTAACAGGAAAGAGAGAAATGAGAGGAAAAGGAAGAAGGCAAATAATTTGATGAATAAATTATTAGATCATTCATTTTTTATATCAAAGTATGGAATGCTCCAGCTTGCTGTTTCCTTTTGGTTTCACATGTTAGGTTATGTGGTTCCCTTGTGAGTTCCCTACTGCTTGCAGTTCTGCTAGGCCTTGATTGCATGCTGGTTGGACAAAGGAGAACGCACAGTGAGAAGCCTCCATAACATTAATTGAGAAAGGCCATACTCAGATACATGGATGCACTTTACCAAGACTCTCCTTCTCCTTCCCTCCCCCCAGTGGTGGGATTCAAATATGTGAACACCTGGTTCTCTGTGTGAATGCCACTTCTGGAAGTCCATTCTGGTCCTGGGCAACAAAAAATTAGCTACTGGTTCTGCTGAAGTGGTGCAAACTGGCTGAATCCCACCACTGCCTCCCCCCACATTCTCATATACTCTTATTTAAATAAAAATTTAAGAGCACAGTCCTATTCATGTTTATTTTAAAAAGAGCCCCTATGTAATCAAAGCAAATGTGCATGAACCTGCAACCAGAGTTTCTGAGTAGGGGATGAAGGATATATTTTGACTGCAACATTCCTATAAATAGATTAATTAAAAACATTTGATATTCTCCCAAAGTAATAATCTTGATTGAAAGTTTGTGAGATTTGTTCTGATCCTGTGGGAATGTACAATTTTCTATGGTCTTATAAACTTGGACACTTTACTTTAAGATAAATGGGGCAAAAAATCAGAATCCCAACTTTCTGTTGGGCAATGATGAGAGACTTTCTCTATGTTCCAGGATCCTCAAAAGGAAATTAATGTGTTTTCCTGCTGAAGGAATCTGTATGGAAATAACATCAAGAGTTTGGATGAAGAGGATCACTAAAAAAAACTGGGCTGACAATATCAAGCAGGCTACTCCAAATTCAGTAGCGAAAATATCATCAAGGCAATTAACACTTGAGCAATTTCAGTAATTTCATTAGCTGAAATAGTGGCCTGAACTCAAGCTGAACTAGAAGACCTGATAGAAAGAGCAGAAAAAATGACAATGAATCATGGCCTTCATCCAGTGACATTGACAGACTTTAATAATATGACCCTGGGAGAGAGAAACAACCAAAAATACCTCAAAGCACAAAAACTAACAAAGGCTCATATGACAAGCCTATCAAATCCTGCAATGCCACATTCCAGCAATAGTTACCAAGTGGTCTTCAGGGCAACCCCATATAGATCACATTGGTATCATCCAGTCAAGAGGTGACACCTGTGAGTGTTTATCTGAAGGATCTCCTGCTCTATGAAAGGGCACAATTGTGAGCCCATGCAAAGGCTCTCCAGGTTGCAGCTGCCACTTGCTCCTTGAGCAGAAATGTGAGTACAAGAAAACCTCAGGTTTGGCACTAGTCTTAAATGGTAAAGAACAACCCCATCCAAGACCACAGATAAAAATTCCTTATATCCAGAGGCCCCAAATAACTTTCAGGATTTTCACTGCCCTTATCATTACAATATAGCCCCATATGGGGGGGTTGGGTTTTACCTGTCAGATTGCTTATGTACAATGGCTGCTGCCTGTCCTATAGATATAGCAGGGTCTGAATGCCCTGAGTTGCCTCAGTGAAGCAATGTCCTGTGGTAGGCCTCAGAAACCTGCCTCCTCTGTCCTTCTGCCTGCCTTATGGAAGAGCTTCCCCATGGTGAGACACATGGCTTAATCTTGTCAGGAAAGCTGTGATGACATGGCTTTTGTGCAGGCACTGGGGCCAGGATGTTGATACAGTTGGCATTTATTTAAAGTGCTATATGGCCAACCATCTTATAGCCAACTCTAGGCAGCATGAGGTAGTTGGTGGATAAATGAGATTTTTATGGCAGCCTTAATGTTGTTTTATTTTAATTTTTTTATTGTATTGTGCTTTTATTTTGTTTGCCATCCAGTTGACATTTAACAGATAGGCAGCTACATGTTTGCTAAATAATAAAGTGTCATCCCTAATATGGGCTCTCACTCCTGTTTACTTGGACTCACTTTCTATCTTGCTCCAATGGTGCTGCAAGTGTCTTTTTCATCTTTTGGGGAAACTCCTCAGAAAACTGAATAGATGCCTACATAGGAGCAATGTAATCCAATGCTTCTATTATAAAACCTGTGTCACGTTGCAGCCAAGTACTCATCTGAATTGTTCACCGGATCCTTGGGGAAAGCCCTAATCCCCAAGTCAATGGATGGGTCAACCTTATATCCTTACCTTCCCACAGGTAAGGGTGGCAACAGCAAGCTAGAAGACAATCAAAGAGTTATCTGTCCCTGGAAATGAATATGTTCTCCACTATAAATTATGCCAGATTATGACCCAGAGACAAAAACCAGATCAAATGTGCAATCTCTGATATGCATTGGGCCCTCAATGACATGGGATATGGTTGCCATAGAGGGTACAAACTTCTTGCTTGCAGAGATTCAACATTTCCTGGTAGCAAATTGAAGTCCCTGAGAAATAACACTCTTGGAATCTCCATTGCCAGCCAAGAAACCGAATCTAGTATCTAGAATCAAACAATGCAGCAGGAAGGACAGTACACCAGCAACAATCCTAACTGATCCCTGTAGCCCAACTTCATCCAGATGGTCTCATATCTGATTATCTGCAAGTACTTCTAAAAGACCTCAACAATGTACACATGACAATAACTATTCCACACCACCTTTTCCCTGGGATCTCAGTTGATGTAGAACTCAAAACATAGGTGAACCCAGTTCACAGTCCCCCCTCTAGGCCAACCAGACCACTGTTAATGCATGCCAGGTCAGCATCCACAATAAGGTTGTGTATGAGGCCACATTTATTACTGATCTGGCATTACAAAGAGCAGTCAAAGCCCAAGGCCACTGAAGATAAGCTGATATGACACAAAGGGGAAAATGTTGAGGGCCAGATGTCAGGATCACACTCAAGCAGTATTCCTAGCATACCCATGTGTGGCTTGGCTTCAGATTTCAGCCATCTATCTCTGCTCTTCACAGCTTGATGCTGCTGACAGCCTTCACTCCTCCTTCCAGTTCCTTCTAGCTCCATCTCCCATCTCTCAGGCCAAGGTACTCATACCCACACCCATTCAATTCATGCATTTATCCATTAATACATACCAGACTGGCCAAAGTCACTTTAGTTGCTCACAGGATTCAACCTCTGCCGATTGATTCTGCCTTAATCTTAGGAAGAGGCACCACAAAGCTACTCACCCAGTGGTGGGATTCAGCCAGTTCGCACCACTTAAGCAGAACTGGTAGCTATTTTTTTGTTGCCCAGGCCCAGAATGGACTTCCAAAAGTGGCATCCACACACAGAATCACATATTTCACATATTTGAATCTCAGCACTGTACTCACCCCAGTCAATACATTGTTATTTTCCTGTTTAAGTATATTAATTCTTTGGTGATGAAAAGAGGTGCCTAAGCTAATAAGCTTGCAGCAAAAAAGGCATTGGCATTTAAATAGTACAAGATTCAATTATTGCAGAATAAATTAACATAGCACACAACCTTTTTTTAAATATAGAGGGAATAATGAGGCTTTCAGAGTGATCTTTAAGTAAAAATGTGGATGTTTCAAGGATACCTTTTTTCTGATATTGGACAATATGACCTCTTCAGTCAATTTCAAACCATTGCAAAACTTCTGGCTCCTATTATCTGTATTTGCCATTATTTATCTTATTTATACAGTAGTGCCTTGGAAACCATTTCCTTTTCTTTTTTACTGTTTGATGATTAGATAGGTCAGGGGTCGGCAACCGGAAAAAGGAAAAGAGCCACTCAGAACCGGTTCCGTCGCACAAACAAAAAAGTGGGAGCCGCAAAAAGTGCGCGTGTGTGCGTCCACTCACGTGCATGCGCAAAAAACATTTTACTGCCCTTTCTTTTTTCTCAAGCATTGGAAATTTCTCTCGTAGACCCGTGCCCTATAAACAGCTGCAGTTTAAAAAGGATGTGCATGGGATGGGAGCGGTATTCTTTCTCTCGAGTTGGCATATATCCCGCTCACGTGGAGCAATCTGTAGATGACTGAAAAGGATTCTATAGGTGAAGCTGAACCAGAGGATCTGTTGCATGGAGCCAACAACAACAAACAGAGCCTTGGTGGAGCAGTGGGCTAGTGCCTCCTTAAGTAACACCAGCTGCCTGCAATTAGTGCAGGTTCGCATCCCACCAGGCTCAAGGTTGACTCAGCCTTCCATCCTTCCGAGGTAGGTAAAATGAGGACCCAGATTGTTGGGGGCAATAAGCTGACTTTGTAATAATGCCGCTTGGGGGTGTGTGTGTGAAAGCCCTAATAAGCAGGCATATACATAGAATGAAGGCTACTGCTAAGCTTGTAAGCCGCCCTGAGTCTTCGGAGAAGGGCGGGATATAAATGGAATTAAAATAAAATAAATAAAATAAATAAAATGGGAGGCACCTGCGCGACAACAGGTCTCCCCTTTGGAGAGGTGCGTGCTGTCCCATCCGGAGACCTGCCGCGTTCGTCAAACAGGGCCAGGCCGGCGTGCGCAGGGGGGAGGGGGCGACGGGGGCTTTTCTCCTAAGAACAGCGGCTTTTAAAAGTGGGAGGGTCGGAGCGCCGCGGGCAGGTCCGGAGAGGTGGGGGACGAAGCCCCGCTTGCCTGGACGGGGGGGCAGAGAAGCGAGTTGCTACAGCCCACCTTGGGCGGCTCCCGCCCTTTGTTCAGGCGCCAGCATCCCAAAGAAGCCCTGCCAGGAAGCCCGTCCCCTGCCCGCTTTTCTGGAGGGGGGCAGAAGGAGGGAGCATGGCATTTGGGCCGGGCCAGAGGACGAACCCGGACTGTGCAAGCTGCGCTCCCCCCTCCCTCTGAGCAGAAACCCGGTCCTTGCCGCTCCCGAGGATCTGCGAGGCTGGGGGAGCTGCCCTTTCCCTCGTTTGCCCCGGCGGACGCTCCTGGCGCTGCTGCTAACGGGTGCGATTCCAGCCGGAGGCGTCAGAAAGCCACCACCGTCCTTGGGAGAGGTGCGCGCGCACTCTCCAAACCGCCACCATCCCGTTTGCACAGCTGCCGTGTTCGTCAACGCGGCAGGTCTCCGGGCTTCCTTCGGGGGGCCTTTCATTCCTGTACAAGGGGGAAGGGGAATTCTCTGTGCTTTTGTGTGTGAATGTGTGTGTGTGTATGTAAAGCACGAGAGAGGGAGGAAGAGGGGGGGAAGCGAGATCTCAAGCCCCGATGTTTCCTGTCTTCCACTGCTGGCAGCCGCTCCACATTCTTAGCATTCCTAGGCTGTGACTCCGAGGTCATCGTCGCCGTCTCCGACGAGCAGCGCCGCTTGGAAGAGAAAGGGAGCAGGACAGGCACGCTAGCCCCAGCGGAGTGGCCGGCCCTCGTTTTAGTAGCGAGACAGTAATCGCTCCCCTCTGCCCCCCCAATGCTTCCGGTTCTCCCGCCCACCTTTCGGGCTGAGTCTGGCGGCCAGGGACTCTGCTTCCCCTGTTTGGCAGAGCGGATTCGCTTGCTCGCTCCATACCGGAGTCTAGTCGAGGCGAAGTGGCGTCAGAGGCAGGCTTCAGCACCCTGCGCGGCAAGGAATACCCTGTGTGGCCGCGGCTCTCGGGGAAGCCCTGGCTGTCCACTTCCTCGCTCCACGCTGCCATTCGGGGCCCGCGCGTTCCCCGGACAAATCACGGCGCCCAGCAGGCGAGGAAACACGCCCGCTCCAGTCACCCCCCCTTCCCTCAGGAGACGCGAAGCAAGTGACCGCCCGGAGCACGGGCTCTCTGGGAGCCGCCTCCGCTGCCCCAGTCCTTGCGGTTCCTGCTTGCTCAGTAGGGATCTTTCCTGGGACTGGCTTGCGGGCTTTTCCCACACACGCACACACACACAAAAAAAAAATACAAGAGAGGGAAATGAGAGAGTGGCTCCTCCTCCTCCTCCTCCTCTTCTCCAAAAAGGCCTGTTGGAAAACTGCACAGAGCAGAAGCGGCAGCCAGGAGCCCACCATCTCTCCTCTCCCGCTCGCTCTCGCCGCTCCAGCCCTGGCGAGCCAAAGGGACGAAAGCCCCTGAGCGATAGGAAGGGGATCTCTGCCCTAGAGCGGGGGGGGAGGGAAAGGGGGGGAGGAAAGGCCCGATCGCTTTGTGTTACCTGCCATGAAACCAGTCCTTGCAGGCGTCGCACTCGATCATGAAGCGGGTTACGTCGTAGGGCAGCCTACAGATGCAATAGATGCGCACCGTCGCCATGTTAGCTCCCTTCAAAACAACACTGGATCCCAAGGCAAGCGAGCCGTGCGGGAGAGTCAGCCAGCCCAGCCAGGCAGTGGAAAGAAGCAGGCAGGCAGGGCGCGGAGGTACGGAGACCTGCCGACGTTTGGGGAGGTTTGGGGAAGTGCGCGCGCACCTCTGGGAATGGGTAGCGGCCCCGCTTCTTGCGAAAGCTGCCGCGGCCCATCTGCAAAGCTGCCGCACATTGTACTTTGTATCGGGGGAAGAGAATTTAGTTTTGGGGTTCAACTATGTAGTGCCGATACTTTGTTTCCCGAATAAATGTTCTTTAAGGAAGAATTTTGCCTCAAAGTTCTTTTGATGGGTTTCATGTGTCGGAACCATGACATATGGCTTCAAAGAGATTGGCCAGCTGTTATTAGATGAAACCATGGCAGGAATTCTCCTTCTCAAGACTTCTCCTTGTCTGAATGGGAGTTTTCCTAATGATATACTCCAGTTGTAATGGGGAACTGACTTAGATTTGTAAAGAGTTTGTTTCTTATTTACGGTAATATAGCTAAAGTACTGCATTTTTATGAGGCAATTTTCATTAAGATCAATATGAAAAAGTTACCTGGGGAGGAACATTTACCATGTTTTCTGGCTAGTTAATTCTATGGCAAGACTCTATTCAATTATAATGAATTTTAAAGAAAAGGAATGCAATGGCAATTTATATAAACTATAAAGACAGTATGGCTATAGATTTTATCCAGGTTTCCAAGCATATTATTTTTTTTGGATCTGTACTATTCAAAGCCTTTTAAGAAAGAGAATATCAGGCTTCCGGTTTCCGCACACGGCACTTTCGGATGCACAGAGAGAGCTCCCTCCCTGCCATCTGATCTTTCTTCATTGGAGGACCCTGAAAAGGGTCGAAGGTTGCCCTGGAGGGGCGACCACCGTAAAGAGGCCCTCCTGTGATCATGGAACAGTGGCAGCACTCCACTTGAATCCAGAGCAGCTCCTTTTGGCCCAAAGAAAAAAAGACTGGCCATCAACATGGCTGATCATTAAGCCATTCCCTGCCGAAAGCCAAAAGCACCATCTAGCACAACAAAGCAATCTGGAGGACTTGGGTGAGACCTTTCCTCTCTTATCCCCCTAACTGCCTGCCTGTGGGACTTTTCTGAAAATTTTCTCCCCCCCCTTTTTGAAAAAAACAGCTTTTGTATACTTGGAGGAATAACATTTTAAGCCTTAAAGTGAAGAAAAAAAACAACACCATCTGATTAAGCAAAGAAACTAAGTAATCTCATTCCTACCCATTAAAAAACTCATATTTTTGTGGGGATCTACTACCCTATTTTCTGTTTAAGATGTAAACTAAGGAAAAACAATGGACTAATTATGTAAAAGCTTTATATTAATTTGGAAAAAAAATTACAACTTATTCTATATGCTACTGATGACATCCTGTGGTTAAACCTGGAATTGCAAGTAAACATTTTGCTTATTCTGACAGCTGACTGAATAACAGAGTTGTCCTTGATATTATCTTCAAAGACAAGTGTGGGAACACCTGGCACTGAAAACAACTTTTAGGAGCATTGGAGGTGGAAAATTACTGACTTTTATTAAAATAGCCTCCATGGAAGACTTAGCTGTAAACACTAATGAAATGGATGACTATATCCCACCACTTAACTACAAATTGATATTGGACACAATCTTGGCTATAACAAGTGCTTTTTTTCTTAAAAAAAAAAGGTGCCGGAACTCTCATCTTGGCAGGTGCAGGAGGTGGGAGTGGGGTGGGGGGGCAGCGCTGCTGTGGTCACGGGTGTGAGGGGTATTGGTGGCGGGCTGCCCCCTGGGGCTGGAGCTGGCATGGCTGGTGCTGTGGGAGCAGCGGGGCCCACTCTATATGGCGGGGCTGCGTGGTGTGGGTGGCGGAGGCAGTGCGGGCCAGGCGATGCAGAAAAAAGCCCTGCTTTTATGTTTAAATTTTATGATTTTAAAAATATTGTAAGTTGCCCCAAACCTCACCATGTGGATTTGCTACAAATATTATATAATTGGTAAATAAAGGTAGAACATATGTTAAATATACATAAAATGATAATATGCTTCCCTTTATAAAATGTTTTATAGATGGCATCTGGATCCCAAGAAGTTGTCCAACATGTATCCTAATTTACAGTCTAAATGTTGGAGGTGTGGTAGTTTAGAAGCTACTTATTTTCACATGTGGTGGACTTGTAGAAATATAAAAGCTTTTTGGATTAAAATTTGGTGGAACATTCAAAAGATTTTTAAGAGAAAGATAAAGTTTTCCCCGCAATTGTTTTTATTGGGTATTGTTGTAGATTGTGATGTGAAAGAAACTAACTTGATGTTGAACATGATAACGGCAGCACGGTTACTGGTGGGACAATATTGGAAGAAGGATAGTTTGCCCACTGTAGAAGAATGGGTGTTTAAAGTTTTGAATCTTGCAGAAATGTCTAAGATTTCTGCTTATTTGAAGGATCATTCACAGGAAAGATATATTTCAGTTTGGAGGAGATGGATAAATTATATTCAAAACAAATATGGGACTAAAAAGTTCCATTTAGCTTATGAGTAGATTTTAGTGAGATATTGTTATTGGTACGTTGTTTGTAGTTATGTTAAAAGAGAGTTAAAGCGCATTATGAATTTGGTTAATTGTATATTATGCATAATTTTTATTTAGAATATGATTATTGTAACTATAATCCTGTATTTAGCTCTGGGAAGTGGGTGGGGGAAGTGGGTGGGTTTGGGGTGGGAGGGATTTGGGGATATATTGTAAAATTTTGTTTTTGTAAAACTCTTTAATAAAAACAATAAAATAAAATGATAATATGCTTCCCTACAAAGTCAATTCTTGCTCAATGACAGACCAAGGAGTTAACTCGGAAAGGCAAGAGGAAAATCTAGACGAGGTCTGTGCATCTTGTAGAAGGGAAAGGCCCACAATGATAAATTAGAAATCTTTGTGGTCTGCAAAGGAATGCTGGTGGGCTAATCAATGATTTGGTGACTAGAGGAGCATCTTCAGTGTTGGAGTTCATGGTCATGGTAAGCCATGGACGCACTAGGCAACATGACCTTCAGGGCAGTGGTGGGGATTTTATTACTTTTAAAAAAAAGTCTGTGCTCTGTCCAAGAGTGCTTGGTAGGCTGCATGTACAGGCCTGGTCTAGAATTTATTTTGGAGCATTCAACTATCTAGAGCAGGCATGTCAAACTCATTTTGTTTGAGGCAACTTCTTATAAAAGAATTGCCATTAATTTGTTTTAATAAAATAATTTAAATCAAATTTTGACCACATGACCACAGAGACGTCCTCAGACAAGCACTGGCTCTTCGGCTTAAAAAGGAGATGAGCACCAGCCCCTAGAGTTGGAAATGACTAGCACACATGTGTGGGGGAACCTTTACCTTTACCTACTATCACATTATTATATTCTCCCTTTTTTACAATCCCCCACCCCAAATAATTAGACACCTTCATACATTTCTGCTGATCTCTGACTCCTGTTCATTTAGCAACAAGTGAAAAATCACTGATTCTAATATAAATCTTTAGTGGGAAGATCCCTGCTGTTTACATTTTTGCAGTGTCAGAACTATCCATATCTCTCTATTGTTTTTTTCCTGCTCTTAAGCACTAATTCTTTAAACCGTAAGAAGAACTCACCTTAATCTCTAGTTGCTATGGTTGCACTAACTCTGTTTCTATCTCTGCTCCTGGCAAGAGCAGAGGGAGGCCTCTAAGGTCCAGAATGGACCTTCAGAAGCCTGTGGCTGCCTCCCTGGCCTCCGTTCTGGGCCTCTGAGGGCCAGAACGGACCTCTGGAGGCATGTGGCTACTGCCCACAGTCTCTGTTCTGGGCCTCAGAGGCCTGGAGGCATCCAAGGGCCGGAACGGCCCTTTGGAGCCCCACTGAAGCATTCCCTAGTATCCTTTCTGGGCACCAGTGGCCTGGAAAAGGCCCCCAATACCCAGATTGGGCCTCCAGAGCCACACTGAAGCATCCCCCGGCATCATTTCTGGTGTCAGAGGCCTTTTCCATGCCGCTGCCACCCTAAAATGATGCCAGGGACACTTCAGCAGGGCTTGAAAGGCCTGATTCAGGTGTCGGAGGCCTTTTCCAGGCTGCTACTGCCAGAAATGATGCCAGGACATGCTTCAGCAAGACTCCAAAGGTCCAATCCAGGTGTCGGAGGCCTCCTCCAAGTCTCAGAGGCCCAGAATTGAGGCCAGGGGAAGCTTTTGCATGCTTCCAGAGGGCCTCTCTCCCGGCTTCCATTCTGTCCTCTGTTACTGAGAACAGAGGCCTAAACTACTGTGAGATCAGTAGCATGAGATCTTGTGCCACTGATCTCATGTGATCTTGCATTACTTTAGGCCTTCATTATCTGCAAACAAACTGAATGAAGCAGCGAAACAGCGAAGAAAGAATAGGATCTCTCGATCTTCACAAGATGAGTATCCATTGGCCTATTACTTAGGGAGACCAGGGAAGGGAGGGAGGGAATAGCCAGGGTGAATGTTGCAGTGAAACTGTGGTCATTTGAAAGGGTGAATGACTGCTGTGGTGTGGCAACATTCATAATTATGGGACTTTTTCATAAACATTATGGAGCACTTATCGCGTAACTTCTAACATTTGCTCGTAAGTCAGGGATTACCTGTTAAATTTTCTGACAAACCCAGTTCCTGTAGTTGTAAGTACAATAGAATGTAGGAATGTGTATAAAGCATGGACTAGATAGATAGTTTGAAACCTGTGTCCTCAGGTGTGCTAACATTGATCCTTGGTATCTCAGATGTCTCTTGCTTGTGTATGTTTACAAAAGACTTCTCATGTTCACTTCAATGTTATTGTAATTTCTATCCAAATGTGTAACTTGAAGGGTTCCCCATGCACGAATATAATTTTATTAGGATTCTACTAATTAAAAGCTTTTTTCTTTTTCAATATAGAAAAATGTGCAGTTAGCATATCCTTAGGAAAGATGCACAGTAACTGTGTAATCTGAGAAAACAACAAATATTTTTCCAGAATCACAAAGTGACTACACAAGGTGCTTTGTGAAAAGATATATCTTTTTAAGAAGATTGTGATAAGTGTTCTGGCCCTCTGAACTAGCTTTTCTGCTTCGTATCTGAAGTACCGGTAATTAAGTTCTCTGAAAATAAACTTATAAAGTTGTACAACAGCTCGCAGTATTTAGATGCCACGCACAAACACAGAAACACAGAATTGCAGTGCTACGTTCGTGTTCTAAAGCCTTTTAAATAAAGTAATTCCATTGACTTTTCTCTTTGGAAATGGCAGGTGGCCCACATCTCCCTTTGATTTAGTATGTTTCAGCAGGTCATTTTTAACTCCTAGCAACCACATAGATTTTCTTCATAATGGTATATTCCCAACCTTTACTTTCAAGTTTGCCATTAGTGCACTCATTTCCAGTGTAAATGAGTCCAGCCACCTTGCTGTTGGGCATCCTCTTCTTCTCTTTCCTTCCAACTTTCCCAGCATTATAACTTTCTCTAGGGAGCTAAGTTTTCACGCAATGTGTTTGAAATAGGATGAGCTTGGTCATTTGTGCCTTGACTCTGCTTTGATTTGTTCAATGATCCATCTGTTTGTTTTCTTGCTCGTTCATGGTATTCGTAAGAATCTTATCCAACATCAAAATTCAAAGGCCTCAATACTCTTCCTATTCTGTTTCTGTAAAGTCCAACTTTTGCTTACTTTGAATGTCACAGGGAATACCGTGGCTTGCACAGTTCCAATCTTTGTAAGTATAGACATGGCATTTGAATATCTTTTTCAAACATCTCCTGTCACTGCCAATTAATTTCCCCCCAAAAAAAATCAGCAGTATCTTATGACAAGAAATTTAAGGAAAATATTTAGACAAAACTTTTCCTATGACATTTCAGCTTTGCATATCTCTAATTTGAATCTATGTATATTAATCAACCTCAACTGAAATAAAGTTTAATTTAAATCAAAGATAATAAGCAAGATTCCCAGAATTTGTTATGGGCACTTTGGTGTAAAAGCAATGTCAATTGAAAATCGAGGGTAATTAGATTCTGACTTTTAAAATTTCTGTTGCAATTACCATTGCTAAGGAAGTATGCCTGCTAAGTATAGCATGGAGCGCTGTAGGGAAACAGAAGTAGCCAGATGCACAATTGGCCTAAAGGCAAAATGAATAAGTAGCCAGATGTAAGAATAGCACCGATCTAAATTGGCTGAAGATTTGATTGAATTCATTAGGCTCATCTATAAGCCTTGTATGTCTTTATATGTATGTATAACAGGTATATGTCTATATGCCTACAGATGGACTGTATGACATATAGTTTACGGAAACATTATAGTGTGCTCAATCTGTAATAAAGGCAGGATAGAAGAACTATATTATATGTTTAGAAGATTACAACCTGCTGTGAAACAAGCAGTTGCAAAGAGGCTAGCGCAGGGGTAGGCAACCTCGGCTCTTTTATGACTCATGGACTTCAACTCCCAGAATTCCTGAGTCAGCTGTGACTCAGCAATTCTGGGAGTTGAAGTCCATGAGTCATAAAAGAGCCGAGGTTGCCTACCCCTGGGCTAGAGCATTCTGGGTAGCAGATAGAAAAAGTTTCAGCAGTAATTTATTTATTTATTTATTTATTTATTTATTTATTTATTTATTTATTTATTTATTTATTTATTTAAATTAAATTTCTATACCGCCCTATTCCCGAAGGACTCAGGGCGGTTTACAGGGCAGCATAAAATACAATATAAAAGATAATATAGAATTAAAATACATTAAATGAATTAAGCCCAATTAAAACAATATTTAAAAAAGCTAAAACCCCTTCAGTCCAGGCCTGATAGATCGAAAAACCAGGTTTTCAGGTCCCGGCAAAATGAAGACAGATTGGGGGCGGTCCTAAGTTCTGTACACAATTGTACTTTAAATTTTGTCTTACTTTGCTCCACACCCTATGTCTTTTTGTCCATTTTGAATCTTTCTGATAATACAATCTTAAAACCAGTTTTATCCATGAATTCTTTTGATTTATTAATGTCATGTTCCTGTGATCTCTTCACAATGAGCAGTTCTTTCAGAGTGCAAATGGGTGATTCTGATTCTGACAATATTTCCTTTCTCCAGAGACATTTTTGTCTGCCATAATCTGGCTGCTGGCTGCTGATTCTACTGCAGTACTGTCCCTGCACATGGAACTCAATGCCTAAGCTGCCATCAGTCTTTATCTGAAAGCCCCCCAGCCATGGCATGTTTTAATGAATCTTGAAAGGCAGGAATACAACAGCAGAAATATATTTCTAATTGCATAGCCTGCACAGTAGGAAAAAATCATGCAAAAATAAAAGCTTTGCCAATAAAGCTTTTTGTTATGGTTTGCACAATTACTCCTCTTAGAACACCTTTTGTAGTGTTGATGTCAACTTCAGTCCCATTTAATGGCAATGCAAAAGTAGTTAGTTATAAATTACACAGAGCTAGAGATCTGCTACTTTTCTCAGTGATCCCTAAATAGTGTTTAAAAAGGCTATAGACGAGGCACTACATAAATACATGTCATAAATAAATATATAGCATTAAGAGACCAAGATTTTTATTCATGTATCAGTGAATAGAATATTTTGCAAGTTCTTACTGCAGAAAAAGCAATGTTTAGTCTGAGATAGAAAAGTCATTTTCCATTCTACTATGATACAGGACTCCTGGCTTTTTAATTTCATCAGGTGACCAATCAATTGGGTGCTAGTAAACCATAACATGGGATAAAGAAGTTGCATTTCAAGTTCTGGAGAGTCACAGGTTGACTCTTTTGGCTTTTAAATGTTTTTCCTTATTCATGAACAGCTCTCTTATAGTAAGTCATACTGTCAGGCCATTTAACAAATATCATCTACACCAAGTGACAGTTCTTACAGACTCTGGTAAAACTTCTATCCAGCCCAAAGTAGAGATCGTAAGAGACTCTGGCAAGATTCTTTGCAAGATTTCAGAAATTGTTTGCCTTCTTCCTAAGGCTGAGAGAGTGTGACTGGCCCAAGGTCACTCAGCTGGTTTTGTGCGGAAGGCATGATTAAAACTTACAGTCTCCCACTTTCAAGCCTGGTGCATTAAACTTCTACACCAAATGCTTTTGCTTTCTTTTTCTTATTTTGTAGTGAATACTAAACAAGAGTCATGCCATTTAATAGAGGACACATATTTCCATATCTTAATGAAGCACATACATTTTCCCCAGCAGTTAATATGTCCACATGTTGCAAAATTAATAACTACCGTAACTGAGTATAAGTGGCATTTTATCCTTTGAGAGAGTTCAGCTTAAGAAAACCAAGTTCCAGAGAATATTTGACCTCTTTTCAAACATCAATATAGGTCAGTTGTTTGAGCTACTAACAGTTCCATGTTTTGTGTGGTGAACTTTGAAGAGACTTGAGGCAGTGAAAGAAAGAAGTGGTTGAGCAAGTGGGAAGGACAGATAAGAAAGGGGCAGAAGGAAAAACCATTTCATTAAATCACATGGAGACACCTAGGAGCAGCTTCCAAAACATCTGCAAGACAGCTGTAATTTTTTTTTAAAGAGATTCTTTGAATCCACTTTTGCATTTTCAGAAGCGCTCTTGTGAAAGAAATGCAGAGCCCTAATACTTAAAATAGAAAATCAGTTTGGTGTAGAGATTAAGGCACCAGGCTTTGTATACTTTGCTTTTTTTCTTTTTCTGTTGTATTTTCACCCCACTTTTGAAAATAATTTTTATGTATATGTATGAACTGTTTAAAAAACCATTGAAGGTTTCCATGTAAAAAAAAAAAAGACCCAGTAGCCGAAGATGTGTTTCTGTAGAAAGATGAGGAATCGTCTACAGCAGGGGTGTCAAAATGCTGGCCTGCAGGTTGGTTGCATCATGAGGAGGCTGTGCCCACCCCACCTCCAGCAATGCAAAAAAGGTCATGATACGTCACGTCACGGGATGTAGCGAGTATGACACCCGTGAACTACAGTATTAAGAACTGTAACAGCTGCTAAAACAAGCAGAAGACTAGCAGCACACAACCATGAATGCCAACTAGCAGTCAGAAGACATGATAAAAAACTAATCTCACAACAGAGAGACAGACTAACCAAACTTTCAACTGGGAAATTATGAGCGTGCTAGTCCAATGAAACCCAAAAATGCTAGGAAGCTTCCTGGAAGTTTGGCATTCAAACAAATCAGCCATCAATAGACATATAGAGATAAACCACATTTATACACCAATTCAAAAGAGACAATAAAAGGCTAAAAAGGAAACAAGAAGACCAGAACACATCCTCTTTAGATCCAACACTGAGATAAACAGCAATTAATGTCAGGCAAAGAAACAAAGAAACAATACTCTAATCAACGATCTACCAAGAATAAAGTGTACCTCAACTGGCAGTCGAGCTACTTTATATAAACAGGAGAAAAACCCACACTCATTAGCACTGATGATGTTACTTAGTCAGGTAATGAAACAGCTACAAGCAAACAACCAAGTTCAGAGAACACCAAGGACTCCACAGTTCAACACTGAGTTATACAGTATATATTCTCTTCTAATTAGATCTTTATGATGTTTCTAAGTTTGTAACACTATTCAGATTCAGTAGTTGATGGCTAGATGAGTTTTTACTTGCACAAACTAATTCATATTCAAACCTGAATAATTAATTCCACTGCTGTCTCTCAAACATAGAATATAGGCTAGAGACTCCTGCTGACATGAAATATGCTAGGATCCCCCCTTGATGGGAATACGCCATCAGGAACACATTATATCAATACTCGAGATTGCATGCAGCTAGTTTCCTGTTGTTTCTAAGTTCAAAGGATTGGCTCTGACGTCCAAAGAAGTTAGGAAATCAATAATGACATGAATATTGAATCAAGACACACAAAGAACTATTGCTTTGTAATTTATAGCTTCAATTAGCTTAATCGTTAGAGTCATAGTACTGTACAAAGGTAAACCAGTAAATTCTGAACATATTATGGATGAAGAATAAGTTGCCTTAAAAAAATTACTTGCCCAATATATAGTAAACTATCAGGCAGACAGTGATATTGAATATATGACTCTTGCACATTTGTATTGCTTTCACTGACTGTAGACTTTCACTATCCTTGTCTGTGTTTAATTTTATGTTGCAGTGCCTTCTTATCATTCTTTGAAGTTATGCAGTAATTTCTTTGCCAGATCAATAGTTTCTTTTCTTTTTAAAATATATTCCTTTTTTAATGGAATGGCAAAATGTACTGGCTACAAAATCCAGAATATAGCATAATAAATGGGCCAAATTTGTAACAGACACATATACACATTACACACAAACACACAATTGTATGCTTGTCTTTATTGAGCAATATGTGGAATCTAATATTAATTGGAAATAAATTATGAAAAAAGCTACCCAATTTCTTAAATTAACAAAATGCAAATAAATACTCATGTAGACTTTCTTTTCTTCCTTTATATACTTTTTGGAGAATGAAGGAGTTAAGCTTCTGTTCCCATCTCTGGTAGCAATAATCATTTGTCCTATACTTCTCATTCATCATCAAATAAATAAATAAATAAATAAATAAATAAATAAATAAATAAATAAATAAATAAATAAATATTTATTAAGTCAGAGAGAACCACTTCCTGAGATATGCAGCAGGAGAAGAAATTCTTTTAAGTGGGAAAAGAAAATACTGCTGCTTTAAAAAGATTTTTTTTAAAAAAATCATTATTCATTGTTAAAAATAATGTATGTATTATCATTTGATCTGAATTTTAAATAGTATGGGAAAAATGGATATGCCAATAGTTAGTGCTGGTGACACTTGTTATATGGACAAAGTATTCAAAATGCATACTGAATGTAAGTGCTCTTGGTATATTATAATTTCTCCAGCTGTTTTGATTTACTGCTTTCCTCATTCTCACAGTAATTCACCCAATCATGATTTATGTAAAGGTTCAGTATTTCTTTTTTCTCTCCCCAGCTTATTCCTTTGGGAAAGGAACTTTTTCACAAACCAAGAAATTGAATTAACAAATTACAATATCTCTAAAACTGAGGGATCACTATGATATACAGTGAACAAATTCAAATAAAATACTGTATATGTACTTTCCATAATCATAATATGATTATTGTAAAACTTATGAGATCTTTCTCTCTGGCATATTTTATGCAACTTTTAGAACACTGAGCTGATTTCAGTTCTCTGAAGCAATTAGAATTTTAAGATCATTTTGGTTGTGCATGGATTCTTAGGCAGGCTTTATTTAAATGCCTAAATGTTTAGATCTCTGAATAATAGTAAAACCATATATATTTGCATTTTTCACGGGTAAGAGAACTGGCCCTAGATAACAATGATTGGAGAGAAGAAGTGTTGGTTGGCAAGAATTGTGCTTACTATATGTGGGGTGGGTGGTGGGGACTAAAGACTGCTAAATGTCTGAGGCAAATCCATCACATTGGTAGGAATGAGAAGAGCCTAGGAAGTAGAATGGAAAGGTGGTACTATGGTTAGAATGCAGTATTGCAGGCTGACTCTGCCCACAGCGAGGAGTTTGATCCTGACTGACTCAAGCTTGACTCATCGTTCTATCCTTCCAAGGTCAGTAAATTGAGGAGCCAGATTGTTGGCTGAAGATTCCTTTGTTATATAAACATTTAGGCCTCTGAGAAAGACTGAACCAAGAAACAAACTGTAAGGAACTTACTGCAACTGTACCTTAGAGTTAAATGTTGAAAGTCTGACAGTTTCTCTTCCTTTCCTTGTTAATAGATAAAAGAATCAGGGCAGACCATTTCTGAGTTTGCTTCTTACATCTTCATCCTGTTCAGGGTAAGCTAATGTTTTTGTATTGGCTGCTTCATGCTTTCTTCAAGGTTGTCTCCATACTTCTCTACATTATTTTAGGGCTTACATTACAGTTGTGAGCCATTTGCCATCCAACTGGAAGAAAACTAGGTTTTAACAATCATGGATTGCTCCAAAGTCCAAAAAAGAAAACATGGAAGCTGCATTTTGGTTCTGATTTATGACTTTTAATTGGTCTTTCAAAGATATTGTTTGTTTGTTTGTTTATTAATTATGCCATTTTATATTCCATCTTATCCTCTTCTCTATCCTCCTCTATTTGAAGGATTGCATAATTTATGCATATATTAAATAGCATAAAACATACAAAATAAAGAAACAATAACTACAAAAACTATCTAAAATTCAAACAGCATAGATTACATTTTAAAATCCCCAAAGATAAAAAAATACTTATCATGGTCCTCACATAAGGCTAATTTACGCAGATTTAACTGTATACAAAAGGTCCAACACCATAATACAGGTGGAAAGTTTTACACATTTATTAAATGACAACACAGTAAGGGCAACCTAGAGGGGAGACTATTACGTAGGGATGGTACAACTACAAAGGCCTTTAGGGCATTTCATATCTCTTGGAGGAAGGGAAAACCTAAAGCATCTGTTCCAGCCGTAAGTACACAGAATGGCCAAATTTAATTGGAATGAACCCAATCTAAAAGTTATACATGGGAACTAAAGTTTATGGGAAGGGATGGCTACAATAAATTTAAGTTATCTTCCACTTTCTTCTCCTCTTCCAGTTACTCTTTGTAAGGCGTTATCATTTTAAACAATCATCATTTTAAACAAAATCCTACTGAAACCAATGAAAAGCTTACAAAACCTAAAGCATCTCTTACTAATAGGCCACCACATTTGCTATCATGCATCATCATCTATCATTTTGAATTAAGTGTATCAGAGTAATCTAGTCTTAAATGTATAAGAGTATGAGTTACTATCCACTTGGCCTCTGTTCCAGAAAAGTCTGAAACTGGTACACTAATTGATACTGGCAAAGGCTCCTTTGAACATGGGCTCTATCTGCTGTTCACGTTTGAGTAAGGTCCAAAGTCAACAGTGAAGCCAACAGAAAGGCAAGTGGTTTGTAGGAAATAATGAAATATTTTTTATGTTTCCCTCCGGTGGAGATATAATCTGGATATCATCAGCATGTTGATGATATCTGACCACTATGTCTATATAAATTCCATTATGTTTTATATAAAACATAAAAAGCAGAGGAGTGAGGCAGACTTTCAATGCTAGATATCCAATCGAGAAAGAGTTCTTATTCCTCAGGGCACTTTTTGTTCCTTAAAAAAAATAGTAATCAAAACTTAAAACAAAATCTAAAAAATCTTTGAGAGGAAAACATACTAAAGCAAAAGCAAAAGCATTGAACTGGTGTGGTCATTTGCCCTGCTATTAAGTTCATCATTTTGAAGTCATACAAAGCTACCAAAGGATGGGATTAAAAATGGGCATGGGATGGCTTTTGCTTCCTGTATAAATAATGGAAGTTGGTAAATGGCCAAGTAGAAGTCAGCAAATTAAAGTTAAGCATTAGCTGCACTATGTGTTGTTTCAGAATCTGTGACACTTTCCATTTTTACAGATAAATCTGGTGTGTGAAAGTTAAAAAGAAGAGAACAGAGGCCAGGACTCATTACTCATATATCATAACAAAGGCCACCTTGATTTCAGGTTCTAAGAATAATCTTCCTTTTCAGAAAGTCCTCTGAGAAGAAAAGAGCAAAGCTAGGTGTTAAAAATCACAATAAACATTCTCCATCTAATCATACTGACTTTATGCTGTTCTGATTTGTTATAAAAGCCTTGTATTCTAGAGAACAAATGTCTATGTGAAAATATATCTGCACCTGACTTTTTAATGTTTTAAAAAACACTTTTCTGTTAAAAACAGCATGCGGCAGAGCAAAGCTTTATCCATAAACAAATGGTTTCCATGAATTATTTAGAAAATAAATGGATATATCTTTAGGAAAAGCCACTGGGAGGGGGCATAATCTGATTAATTGGTGCTTTATTACTGGCTATGCCTCCAGAGGCAGAGAGGTTTTGAATTCTCATCAGTCATTCTGTGATAATTCTAAATGTGCTCAGCAATCATCCAAAATCGGGGCTTGATGTACTATATCTTCAGTGTCACTTGATCAAACCCCATTTGGGCACTACACTTTGGAAAGAATCATGAGCAAACTGAGGCAAGATCATCTACCAAGATGGTAAAAGTTCTAAAAAAGAGCCTTGGTGGAGCAGTGGGCTAACGCCTCCTTAAGTAACACCAGTTGCCTGCAATTAGTGCAGGTTTGCATCCCACCAGGCTCAAGGTTGACTCAGCCTTCCATCCTTCCGAGGTAGGTAAAATGAGGACCCAGATTGTTGGGGGCAATAAGCTGACTTTGTAATAATGCCGCTTGGGGGGGGGTGAAAGCCCTAATAAGCAGGCATATACATAGAATGAAGGCTACTGCTAAGCTTGTAAGCCGCCCTGAGTCTTCGGAGAAGGGTGGGATATAAATGGAATTAAAAAAAAAATCAACCCCTATGCAGAATAGAACATTTAGACTATAGAAAAGCAGACATAGGAGAGATATGACACCAGTCTTCAAACATTGTAAGGACTGTTCCACAGACAAGGGAATGGACCTATTTTACCCACAAGAGAGTTAGGCCAGAATTAAGAGAGGTATCTTACAGTAAGGCTGCCAGTCAGAAACTTAATGAGTTCTTCTTTATTAGAATCTTCAAACAGAAGCTTGACTGTATTCTGTCAGAGATGCTCTAGTCTAGGATATTCTGCACTGAGCAGTCTGTTGGGTTGGTTGACGTCTATGTTACCTTACAACTTTATGAATTCATATTTTGTCTTATAAATTTTGGACTATGTCATTCATTCCATTCTCATTTTATATATTATTTGATCATGCAAATCATTATTTCTCTTTCCTTGAACAGGATGCACTGAATGTACTGAAGAGCTGCCTGTTTCCCCAAGTCCTGGTTCGGGTAGATAGATCCTTTTGTTGGATTTTTTACATTGTAGACATTTTTGTATTGAATGGCTGGAGATAAAAAACAAAATGAATTTGAAGGCTTAACACAAACCCAGGATTAACAATTGCCAGTCTCTGAAACCCTCTCATGGATTTGTTGCCTATTGACCCAAAATACCTGTTACAGCTAGTTGTGTCAGCTTTTACATTATCTCCTGACACTTCAACCATAGATCCATTTTTAAGCTTGATTTGGCAGAAGACTCCCAGACCTAGCTTGTCTAGATTAGGATCTTTACTGTATATAAGAACAAATCCCCTGGCATCTTTATCCTGTTGTGGCCAATCAAGTGTTCTGTATGCAGTTTCATTCTCAGTGGTTGACACTTGGAAGCATTTTCCTCCCTCCTTTCCACTTACAGTGACAGATACATGTCATGGCTTTTGGTGTCTTGATACTAGAGAATTGTGCTATATTTACATTACAGCCATATGTGTACAACAACCTATTGTTCCTGCCTTACTATCTACAATTTTTAACCACTCCTCTTTATTTTTCTTCATTCCTTTCATGAGAAGTTGCTTCTTCTTCTGACCAGTTGGAGAAATTTGTTTCCTTGTATCTCTACATCTTTTTTTTAAAATCTGAAACTCTCTCCATATGTGAACTCTCCCCATCATCTCTAGGTGGGACAATCTCAATGACTGCTCATTAGTTGTGCCACTGTTTTATTCTTTCTTGAGTCAGAACTGGAAGAAGCTTATTCTGTAGTCAGTGAGATGGCTTAGATTTTTAAGTATATTGCGAATATTAAAGGTTAAAGGAAGCCTAATCTACCTCATAAGAATATCCCAATTAATAAGCATTTCAAGAGCATAAAACACATTCTGCTTCAAATCTTTGGTTCTCTTCTGTTAGGAGTCTGCAAGGTAGCATTCCAGGTTTAGGAGGAAATACTAGAAAGTAAGGTCCATTTCCTGTGTTGTCTGGAAGCTGCGGGCAAATGGGCACAGGATTTATCTGTATTATTGCAGGGAATGGTCCAATAAACTTGACATCCAGCTTTTTAACAAACACATGGAGGGAAATAGCTGCTAGAAAGCCAGTGTGATAACCAGTAGTGATGTGGAAATGAGTTTCTTGTGAGGATGGTCAATAGAGTGTTTGAAAGTGGTTTCAGGAGGTGTCAAGAACAGAGGAAATTGGGAATTGTTTGGTAAAAAAGTGAGTAGCCTGAAATGATGATAATTGTGTGAACTGCATTTTAAGCATGAAATATATCCTTAAAAGTAAATGTAACCATAGGTAAAAAGATTTGCTGGAGTTTTTATTCTTTACCTAGCAATGATGATATTGCTGTTTTATAACATTTGTCTTCTCTATACAGGTATGCCTAAAAGGCAGAAGACAGGTGATACTTTACTTTCAGTACCTGATACAGATCTTTAAACATATTTTGTGAACGACGGGCTCTTGTGAGACATTTGGCAAGATATAATTCCAAACCAGTTGGATGAACAGATAACCTGTCTGGAGATAGAAAGGCATTCACAAGAGGAAACAATCTACTACCACTAGAATGGTATTTGGGCCTTTCAACATGTAGTAGTTATAACGTCCAAGGAAACTATATCCTAAAGCCTCTGTCCATAGGGAAGAGGATATAACAGCCTATAGTTTTCTTCCCCTCATTTGCATGGCAAGAGATGTAGTATGATGAAACAATTCTTGGCATCTGGTCCATCCAGAGACAAAGTGACGTTATCCTACTCTCAGTGAATATATTACTTGTAAGGCTATAAGTAGCCCTTTCCCAGGACTTTGGGAATATTAAATAAAAAAATGCATAAAACTCTTAGTGTTTAGCACTGCTTGATTGTAGAAATGTTTGCATTCTGTTATGGTTGTGAGCATAACAATTTGCCATCAACTCAACTCTATACAGAGGATTTCTTTCTTTCTTTCTCTTTTTTTTTGCTCTATATTAGAATTATTAAGTTTTTAATTTTTTAAAAAAATGTTTAATAAAAATTATATATTATAAAACAGACTAAACTCTCAAGGAAATTGGATAGGCTGAGATGAAAAAGCTAGTGACGCTGCTTGTAGCAGAGAATTAACTAAGTCACCTATTGCTGCTAGGTCTATGCACCGTTCTGCTTGTCTGGGCTCCACTTAATTTTTGGTTGTTCCAATCTCTGAGCTCTGAGATGATGTCACCTCATTTCTTGACATGAAAAATGTGCAACATTTAGGAAATTTGTTTGCAGAATGCTTTGCTTCCTACTAATGCAACACCTTTGAATTCTTTTTAAGAGAGCAATTTTAGTAGGGCAATCATGTGTGAAATACCCAGGTTCTCCACAATATACAAATAGGTATATAAGGGTCCATCTGAGTGTTGTGGGAATGCTGAACACAATACAAACCCTTTCCCCTAATAATTTTATTAAGGATTATATTAAACAGATAAAATTAAAACAAAGCACACACACAAACACACACACCTTATTACTGTCTCTTAAATACAACCAGATACAGTACATCTTCATTCCAAATTGTACCCATTTTCTATAAACGTATCTCCTTATTAATCAGCAGAGCTCCAGTAAAAATGAATGAAAATACCTAACAACATAATTTATAATTCTCTTTTCCATTTAGTCTAACCATCCCATCCCTCCCTTAACAATATTGGAAAAAAAGCTATTAAACATCCCCATAAATAATAAACCCTTATTTAGATATCAAAAATAATGACATAGGTTACAAACTAATCCATTACACCATTAAACATTTTCAAAGGAAAAACTATTGAATCCAGGTAATCATTAAACATCACCAAATGTAATAACACATTATTTAACCACAGTCAAAAAAAATCCTCCTTTTCCCTTTCTTTGTCCCAGGCATCACACTGATAAAACGTGAAGTCTCTTGAAGTCCTTATTATCTTTATCCAAGTCCATTTGTAATTTCCATGAAATAACTCCTATACCTCTTTTATATTTTAATTTATAGGAACAGTCTACATCACTCTTTTGATACATTATTTGCATGTCCTTTTGAATTTTTGAATAAACATCTAATTTCATTTGAAAATCCAGTATTTACATCTTTCTTTTAAGTTATAATTTTAAAATCCACCTTAAAGTTCATTTTGGTATCTTCAAAAGAGTTTGTTCACCTTTGGTAGCAAATTTTGACTTTAAAAAATCGAGCACTTTACAAACCCACATATACAACATTTGCTTTAAAGTGGTCATCATATTGCTTTAGTAATTGACCTACAAAGTTTTGTTTTGAATTTCCAATGTAAACAAGGATTTTTTTTTGCATACCAGAGCATCTTTCTAATTAATTTTAAAATCTTTAAATTAGTTTCACAAAGCCTTAGTATTTAAAATGTATTTCAAAGTTTCCAAAAATAGAACTCTAAAGTCACCACTTTGCTATAGATTAAAAAGGTGACAAAAACTAAAATATTATAAAGCTGAAAAGGCACAATTTTCTTTCTTTTTAAATGAACTGAAGAGAAGCTCATCTAGTGACTGGTAGGCTTGTGATTCTGAAGGTTTTCAATCTTAAATAGGCAATTAAAAAAGTAAACCTCCAAAGTGATTAAAAAGATGAAGTTTGGTCAAACTTTGAGTCCATGAATGGTTGCATTTACTGCTTAGAGCATGATAGAACCTGTGACTCCCAGATGACTGCATGCAGCTGCAAAAACATATGTTTCTGCCATCTATTCATAAAAAAAATCACCTGTTTCTGAGTATGTAAAGATAATCTCCAGATTTTTATTTGTTCCACAGAGAATTTTGGCAGTCTGGATCTCACATCCAGCTACTTTTTTGGCCATAAAGCTCCTAAAATCCGTAGAGTGGAGAAAAATGTGTGGGCATTAATTCGCCTTGTCTCACCAGAAGTACAACATTGCACCAAAGCTGATGCCATTCTGAACCATAAATGTGGCGAATGTGATAGCACATGGGACCCTTGATGTTTCATTTATAGTTTTTCCATTTATAAATTCCCAATATATTTTTTTATTTATTTATTTTATTGCACATGTATTAATGTTACTCAGTCTCAATCTTCTACACCTGACAGTGCTTGAGCTAAGAAATGGGCTTGTTTGAAGACAATACTCTGATTACTAACTCTGTCTTGCTTTGCTTACTCAGAATCTATTTCTCTTTCCCAGAGTTTCCTAAATTACAGAAACATAATACAAATGGGTATTCATTTTCTTTTTAGGGTGCTTTGCTAATATGTGTTCACATTTGTTTTACAAATTGTAAAATAAAGCTATCCCTTGTATTTTACAACAACCCGTTCTATTCTTCCCTCCCTAATTTGATTTTGGAAAGCTGATCCTGATTAATGTTTACTCAATTGCAGTATTAATATTTTATCTTAAAACAATACTGTAAAATCTACCTGAATAAATTCATTAAAATGTAAATATTTCCTTCTCTAAATATACATTTGCTTATATATGATTTTTTGTGTATTCCCAGATACATATGTGTTTGCAAATGGAGGCTTTAGAATGCATTTTTCAAGTATTTTCAATCATTTTGAATAAATAAACTTTCACTGGTGTAACTAACATTATTGGCTTTATGGAGTCATCATGACTGATAAACTTATCTTACCACATCATTGGATGATGCATGTAATTTTTTTATAATACTGAACGATTAACAGTTTGCATCCAATAAATACTGACTTGCTGTCATCTACATGCAATGAATTTGTATTGGCTGTTTGCTCAAGACCACAAAGGTCATGCAGTGCATTTTTGTATTTAGTCAATATTGTCCTATGTGTTTCTGTTGGCATGTTCAGGGAAAGATTTATCTCATTGAAAACTAAATCCTTGTATCAGCATGCCAGCCATGAGCAAGCTCACAATGACTACAAGAGTTTATTTTTTTGGTATTTATATAATTATTCTCAATCTTCTTCCTGTCCTCAACATATTATTAAGAAAATGCAAAGTGTTGGGGGCAATTAAGCTGACTTTGTAATAATGCCGCTTGGGGTGTGTGTGAAAGCCCTAATAAGCAGGCATATACATAGAATGAAGGCTACTGCTAAGCTTGTAAGCCGCCCTGAGTCTTCGGAGAAGGGCGGGATATAAATGGAATTAAAATAAAAATAAAAATATTGAAAGTGGTATGAAAGGACTCTGAGTATCATTAGAATTGGATAAATAGTCTAAAGCATTTTCTGGAGTTTTGAGCAAATTTTTTAAACATCTTTCATTTTAATTCCTTGGATATTTTTTTAGCAGGAAGATATATATTTTTAACAAAATTTTATACATGTACAGACACAGAGAGAAATGGGTAATGGGTAAACGGTGAAATAAGTACAAGTTTGTGGAACCATGAACTGAGGAAGTAAAGTAATCTTGCAGAGTTGTCAGAGACTAATTTGCATAACATTTAAAATAACACACTCTGGAAAGATGTGTAATTCCCAAATGAGAAAGGGATGGAATTTGAAATGTATAAAGTAGAACATATTTTGTTGAAAACAAGGTTATCAGACTGTTATACTTTATTTACTTCTCCAGGTTTAGCTGCTATCCTAAAGATTTTAAGTTGTATATTCTTCTTGCACATTCATTTTGTTTGAAAGTAGTAGCAGATCAGACTCAGGTTTTTTATACTTCAGTTAGGAAGGAACAAACTGTAGCAATAAATGTAATCATTTCTTCACTCTCTCTTTTTCAAATGAGTAAAAAACCTGGAAAATCCAGATGATCTCATAATTGCTTATTGATGAGTGCCCAGGGCAATACTGACTGTTTCTGCTGATAAAAACTTTCTTAGAGCAAGTAATGTCAGCACTGATTTACTTTTCTAACACAGTAAAGTGTTGTTCCAAACAAAACCAAGGAAAGCAGAGGTAATTACCCCAAAACAAAACAAAATAAAAATCAGAACAAGAAAGGTATTAAAATATCTGGTTAAAAGAAGTGTAAAACTGCATATTAAGATGAACTTAAATACCTGTTTCCTTCATCTCTTTTGTTCTTTAGACCATATGCCAAAATCAAAAAATGAAAAGGTTTCAGTATACGTTCAACATTTTTTGTAGAAGAATAAAATCAAAATTGCAAATACAAAATGTACAATACAGATGATGATGGATTCTGAAACAGCAGACAGCTAGGAGCCATCAAGAGCTCAATGTTTCAAAGCCTCATTCCTTATGTCTTTCTGAAGAAGTTAATGAAATGTGGTGGCCTCAGAGTATTTCAAATTGTTTCTATTTCTCCTTGATCATTCTGATTTTGCATTTATTTATATAACTCAGATGACTATTCTATGTGTAGCTAATCCTCACTTTTTCAGTTTCCATATGAGTGAATTTGCCTACTCACTAGAATCAATACTTGCAGTACTTTCATGGTCATTTAAAAATATAAAATCATAATAAAAGGTGTTTATCTCAAAATTATTAGGACTCTGAACACATCACTGTCCTGATGTAGTTGAGGGTAGGATGGGGGGACAGAAAGGATAGGCCTGATATTGCTTTGAAAATATTATTATAGAGAAAAGCACTAAGTTTTATAACATAGTTAGAACTTAACCTCATGTTTTCAAAAGAGATGACCTTGTTTGGGGAGGATGTAAATGTGGGGTGGGGGAAGAGAAAGTAGAAGTTGGAAGAGGAGAAGATGCCTGATAATCAAATCAACTAGAAACATCATCCTAATATGATCAAAGAAAACGCATTGACTAGGAGAATAATTGTATGGCAGATCAGGATTAATGTCTTATGCTTCTATTTTAAGAAAACACCTTTCTTTTAAATAGGCTAATATATTTCCTTTTTAGGACTGCAATATTTATTGCAAACTTCTTTTTGGACATTCTCATATGCATAATATCATTTCATCCAATTCTACCTGTGCAGGGTGAGGGGTGTGTGAGAGATTCCACCCCCCTTTCTCTGTCTTTCTCTTTCTCTCTCTGAGATAGTGACTTTCTTTAATGTTTTCAATTTATTTTCGCTGACCAGAATTACAGATACTGTGCTTTTGGGGAGAAGCTTTCAGGGTGTGGTTGATAGTTCCTTTTCCGACCCTGAAACTGAAAACAAATTCCAGATTTCTGGACGTGCTTGAAAGGACTCTATTATTAGCCAATCACTCCCTTTCAGAACCACCACAAATCTCTGCCCATCCACTGCCTTACTATGAATCTGTAGCATTCAGCCAAGGGGCTGCCAGCAACAGCGTGGAACAACTTGAAGGAAACAGCTTCACCATCCCAGCCCCCTGTATGCTCACAAAGAGCGTAGGGTTTACCCCCTCAACCTTTCCAGTTTCCATTTCAGGAATCTGAGCCAAAAAGGGACTGTATCCAATAGGAAGACAGAGCGGGGACGCATGGTTATTTGTCCTGTGCTTGACAGGGAGATGTATCCTTCAGCAAATTGCCTGGGAGGAGGGTGCATTGGAGGAGTGCCAGTGGACCATTGTCAGGGGAGAAGTGCTTGCAGAGGACTATCCAACAATAAATTGACTCTCAAAAAAATTCATAAGAATGAGGTTAACTTTTCCCTTAGGCTTATATTTATTAATTGTGTTTGTTGAAATCTCACACTGCATTGCTAATTCTTTCCTTCAAGTTGGTCAAGAATATGTAATTGGACACATTTATTCTAGCAACTAAAGAATTACATAAAGAGAAACACTTGTTTTTCTTTTCCTTTCCTTCATTAAGCTAAGAGATAAAATTTCTACCTGACTGTGTCTTTTATCAAACAGTAACTGGGTTGAAAATTATTTTTGGAACTTGTTTTCTATTTTGACTATATTTGGAAACTATTCTTGATAAATGTATTTAGAAAATACAATATATTTTAATTGAATACTGCCAGTGTCAAGCATGTAACTTTTTGTCAAAATGATACTTTTATTTTTTTTTCTTTATTAAAATGTTGAAATATTTTGCAAGAAAATTTTAATTTAAATTAAATGTAACAATTTGGAGACAATATATATGTACATATTAAACTATTAACATAAATAAATAAATAAATAAATAAATAAATAAATAAATAAATAAATAAATACATACGATGGATTGGCTGTGGTGGGAGCCGCCTGCTGGAGCAGCCACAGACATGTGCCTGTGGTTAATTGTCCTAGATCCATATGAGATTCAGTGTGGAGTAATAGTTAAAACATCAACATACAAACCAGGGGACCATGAATTCTAGTCCTGCCTTAGGCACAAAGCCATCTGGGTGACAATGGGCCAGTCACTTTCTCTTAATCCTAGGAAGGGTTTTTCACTTCTGAAAATCCTTGCCAAGAAAAATGCAGGGAGTTATTTATTTATAAGTTTACTGTCTTTGATACACATAGCTAACTGGTTCTTCATAATCTCCTTTCACTATCTCAAACCATTATTTGCAGTTCAGATTATTGTGTTATTATCCATTCCAGAAAAAAAGCAAAAACAAAAACACTTTATAATGATGAGGCTTAAAGAAGACAGTGGCACTATATGCAAAAGACAAATGGGGAAAAGAACATTTAAATTTCACTGCAATCAGAGCAGGATAAGAAAGTTCAGAGCCAAGTTAAAAATATATAAAATGAGGAAGACCCAATTAAATTCCTTAGAGGAAGACCCAATTAAATTCCTCTAAGATTCTCACTATCCTAGATGTTGTAGATCAATCCTAACTCTAAAAGCATATGTTTCTCCTTAGTTTCCTAATGTTTTTGAAAAACTGTGTTCAGTTAAATTGCATACAGATAGTTCTATTACATTTAGTAGAGTCTTCAATGTGGGAGGCAATAAGATGGCAACTTGTAGTATAAATTCAAAAAGAACAATATAAGTGGAGTGGTAATTTCAAAATATGACATAGCCTACATTTAAAAGTTTCTGATGATGCCAGAACCTCCAATCTGATTTATAGTGCCTCAGTAATTATTTAGAGGACAAACATATCTCGGAAATTACAGTTAGAAGTTATAGGTTCTAGGAAAAAATTATGTGCAATTGTTAAAAGAAGGGATAAATGCTATTACTTTAAAGAAGCATGTGTGTTAATGTGAATGCGTATTTTGATTCTGTGTTAGATTTGAATTAGTGGCAATATTCTTGTCAGAATAAGACCCATGGTTGTGAATGCACCTAAGATATATGTATTTACTTCATCTCAATAAATCCCTAAGGCTGTACAGTTTTCTGATCCTTGAGTGTCTGAATAATGCAATTATGCTTTTGAAACATCGAAGCATATCTTCTTTTCTGAGATAGAAAGCAATCTAAAGATGAAAATATGCTTTTACTCAAGCTATATTTTTCATAATTATGCATCTTCAGGGTTTCATAACGACCAACTTAATCACTTTTTCTGTTTAGAGGGCCATAACAGCCAATCATGATAATGATTTTGGTATTTGGTAGGAACCATTTAATGCCCAAGAGCTCTTGTCCTTAGCAACTTGATGCTACTTAAGTTTGATAGGCAGCCTCTCATTAGCACAAACTACAAAACCTCTGGCACAAAGCTAATTCCTTTAAAACAAACTCTATTCATTGATGTGAGATACCTCCAAGGAAATTGATTATCTGACCTCAATTCATATATGTCATCAGCAGAATCTGACAGCCATTAAAATACTTGCATCTCAATTTCTCTAATAGTTTTGAATCATAGTTTACTTCCTTTATAGTTAATCTAAGAAAGCTTTCTTTTAACTTCATTATTTTCTTTTAATTACACACCAAAGTCTTCCTAATGTCTAAACTCTGATATTTTTCATTGATAATTCTTTCCAAAAAGCTGGATTTGTGGAATGGCAAATTGAAGATTCCTCTGTAAAAGCAGACTCAAAAACTGCAGCAAAGACCAAGGGATGGTGAATAGCCTGGTATTTTGTGTGTTTTTTTAAACCTGTCTAGAAAAACCTAGAACAGTAGATTGTCACTGGTGGTCTAGATGGTTGGTCCTCATGAAGTGGCTGCAGGACAGCAGTTTTTCATTGGTTTGAGTGCGAGTAAATGATAAGATCAGCAACTAAGTGAAGACTTTTAAAGGACAATAAATTTGCAAACATCACTTTCTAATGACTTTTGGAAATTGCTCTTTTACTATCCTTCACAAACCTTTGAAGAAGAAAGTTGTCACTCAGATAAAACACAAATTTCCTGGTGTGTCTGTCTCATGTCCTTTCTTGGGATGATGTGCAGAAACTGATATCTGACTTAATTCTCCTAGTCATATCCTAAAACTGAAGGAAACTGTCTCTTTTTTCTTCACTTGCCAAATAAGTAAATTTATATTAAGAAACTCCCCCCCTTTAACTGATAATTAAGCTTCCTTTGATGCTTTCTAATCTTCCTCTCCTTCCTTAATTACATTTGCCCTGTTGAATGTTTTTTTTCAAGCTGTTTAACTTTACCGGTTCTTATATGTATGTATGTATGTATGTATGTATGTATGTATGTATGTATGTGTATGTATGTGCCTGAAATGGTATAGGGTTTCCTGCCTGAGCAGGGGGTTGGACGATGACCTCCAAGGTCCCTTCCAACTTTATATTATTATTATTATTATTATTATTATTATTATTATTATTATTATTATTATTATTATATATAGATCGATCTTTGGTCATTCGGTTTTTTCCCCACGTAGAATGGAGGTATCAGGGCAACGTTTCGACGAAATCTCATCTGTCATCCTCAGGCTGGTGACTTCAGCTTCAGCCTGAGGATGACGGATGAGATTTCGTCAAAACATTGCCCTGATACCTCCAATTCTATGTGGGAAAAAACCCGAATGACCAAAGATCTACATACAAACACCCGCGAAAACCTCAGAAAACACACACACACACACACACACACACACACACACAGTATATATATATTACATATAAGAAAGGGACTAGATTAGTTTTTTTTTGTTCTGTTGTCCAAATAAGACTTTCTTTATATTAAGGAATATTAAGATATAAGAAGATCAAGGTCCATTTCTCTGTGATTGTTATATTGGACACTGTACATTTTGGAAAATTAAAATGCAGAATTGAAACTTACTTTAAAAATAAAATAATGCTTTCCTGTTGAGCTTATTGCCCCATGAAGAATTCCAGACTTTGATGTAATTATCTATATCCATAGTGCAATTTTATTTTGTCAGTTTGCTTAATGATCATAACTACTAGAAGTAAATGAATGACTACTAGAAATTAGCTCCTGAATGTCTGGATCTTAAGGGAATAAAGGACTAAGGAAATAATTATCACTAATTTGTAAAATATGCAGCTGATATATATTTAATCATACTGTAATTGATGTTATTGTGTAATGAAATATATTTTGACTGGCATCTTTAACTTATGAGAAAGAATACTTTTAAATACATAAGAAAATACTGTTGGGCCAGACTGAAGACTCATCTAGTCTGTAATAAGGCAAAGACAAGGTTCATCCTGCAAAGGATTGCATATAAGATACATACATTCTTTAAAACTTATAAAAATACATATGCCTGAAACCTTTCTTTATTATCTAAACTTCAGTCTTGCCTTTCCTTGGCTCATGTCCAGAAAGAAATCTCAGGACAATGAATTGCTTTATTAAATGCCCAGAAAAATAAGTATTTTTTTTAAAAAAGCGTAGAAATCTTGCTTGCAAGATCTGTTTGTCTTTCCCAAGCAGTCTCACACGATCTGATCAATAGTAGAATAATTTAAATAATTTGTGATCAATTGATTAGCTTTTCCAAAGTCCCAATTATCTGCATTAACAGCAGTTTTCTAAGAACACTGTATCTTAACTTTCATTTTACTGCCTTTGTAGCTTTAGCATAGCATTTACAGAGATGGCAAATATGTCTTGAGTTTAAAATATAGATAAAAGTTCATATTCATAATTTACAGGGTGTAATTATATTCGGGCTCTGTGCTGACCCCTTTGGCTGACTAAGAAAATGTTAGTATTTTTCAACCTTGGAAATCTGCAAAGTTGCAATTTCTGGTGTAATATAAAAGATGATGGTAATCCAGTATTCGATTTACCTGTAAAAGTACAGAGATCCAACAGGATTTTTGAATTTCTTGGAAGAAAACCCCAGTGATCAAGGCAAAGATCAATGTAGACTACCTTTCCATCACATACATCTTGTCAACAATGTACAATCAGTATATGAGGGCCTTTTTCTGCTTTATACAAGGCATTCCATCTATGATTCTGGAGGTAATATATAGCTATCAAAATCAGAATCTTCAACTAGCATACAGCTGTTGATAGTCCTTCTGTTCCATTAACTCAAATCTTCTTTTAAATCTTCTAAATTTCATCATTATATGAGATTACAGTGAAATTTACCCATACATTATTGAAAAATATTACTTCTTTTTATTAATTCTGAATCTCCCTGCAAAATTTTCACTTGGATAGATGAGCCTGGATTCTAGTGTTTATTAAGTTTAAGTTTATTATATCTGTATACCGCCCTTCTCCCGAAGGACTCAGGGTGGTGAACAGGGCACATATAAAATACAAAGTACAAAAGTTAAAAGAGAATTAAATATAAGCCCGAGCTAAAACAATAAATAATAGTATAAAAACTAGGTAGGTAGATAGGTGATAGGTAGACAAAAACATTTCTCTTTCCAAATTACCAAGACATGAATGATTTTATAGATTTGCCCCACATCCCTCTCATAACTTGCCTTAATTTATAAGCTAAATAATTCCAAATTATGTAAGCATTATAAACTAAATAACTCCAAATTATGTAGGCATGACTTACTGTTGGATTGCTAAATCAAAAATAGAATAATATGCATATCTTTTTAAATCTAATTTTTGAACAGCCAACAAAAACTTAACTTTCTTAGTCTTAACTCTGAAACATTACTGTTAACAAATAATGAAGAACCATTAGACAGGTTGCAAAGCAAATATAATTAGTGATGAGGTCTCTTAATCTAAGTGCAGCCACAGAAAATGTTCTTCCTATCTCCTACATGAATATTGATAGTAGGTAGGAAAACTACTTTGATAGATTTAAGTAATGGACTCAGCTGAAGGCAAAGGATTATGCTGATGTAGGATGTTTTCCCTCTGCTTGGGAAAGTAATTAACCATCATCAACATTAGATCTTGTGCAGAGCACATTGGGCAGCTCGTGATTTCCAATGGCTTTGATCACTCACAGCATCTTAGGCTTCATTCCAAGAAGCAATTAACAATGAGTCTTATGAAATGGAAGAGGACATAGTAAACATAGCCATCCAAAATATATGTAGAGGACCTTTAACATCTCCTCTCAACACGAATTCCCACTAACTAAGGATGGCTTTGATAATGAATCCAGAAAACAAAGGCATGGAAACATAAGAGGGAAGAGAAAAGAAATTTAAGGTTCATCTATCCTTACTTATTCCAAAACAAAAGATAAACATTTGAATAGGAATGATAATAATAAGAATTCAGTCAGACAGCAACCTACCACATAACAGACTTTACAACTGTCAATGAGAAAGGAAAAAAAAAGACTGATAGTGGCAGTAAAATAGGAGAGAAAGAACTGGAAAAAAATAATA
Source organism: Vipera ursinii (assembly GCF_947247035.1). Taxonomy (NCBI): domain Eukaryota; kingdom Metazoa; phylum Chordata; class Lepidosauria; order Squamata; family Viperidae; genus Vipera; species Vipera ursinii. The sequence continues at coordinate 28,738,737 of NC_139514.1, read as the reverse complement.
AAATACAAAGACCTGCAAATATAGGTAGCCTTTGAGTATCACTGGTCACTTAATGGCTGTTTGAAATTACGACACACACCCCTCCCAAAAGCTGAAGCCTGTTTCAAACTTATGGCAGCTGAAGCCTCCCAACAGTCATTCTTCCTTATGACCAACCATAGGAATGCTGTAAAGTTCCCCAATCCTCTCTACACCTCATCCCACAGCATTTTGGGTTGCTTCCCATGTGTCCTGTGGACTGAACTTTTTATTTAGATGCTCATGGTAAACAAACTGCAGAAAGGCTTTTTTTGAAAGCTTCTCCAGCATTGAAGTGCAATGCTGAGCCCTAATCTAGTTGGACTGTTCCTTTCTATCGGGTTGCTTTTGGTCTGCAAAGCCTTTTGCTACTGCTCTGCCCCTTTTAAGGACCCAGCTGAGTGGCAGGCCTCCCAAGGCCTCTCCTACTAATGAGGTACCCCATACTTGCTTAATAATCTTCACATTTGTTTAACAATCAGGGAGAGCAGGGGATGAGATAATTAAAGCAGACTGTCTCACTTAACAGTTGTCATCACATTTAACCCAGATTGTTGGGGGCAATTAAGCTGACTTTGTAATAATGCCGCTTGGGGTATGTGTGTGAAAGCCCTAATAAGCAGGCATATACATAGAATGAAGGCTATTGCTAAGCTTGTAAGCCGCCCTGAGTCTTCGGAGAAGGGCGGGATATAAATGGAATTAAAATAAAATAAAAATAAACTGTAATGGGCAGGTTCCATTATGATCATAGATTGAGGTCTACCTGTAGAAATATAATGAATGTGGCAAAAAAAGCAAAGATAGTATCAGTAGTAATAGGCACAATCCCAGAACAATTGGAATAACACTTGAACACCATCAGCACTGACAAAAATCGCCATCAGTCAATTGCAAAAGGCAGTCTTAATGAGAATAGCTTACATCCTGCAACAATGCCTTTAACACCATCAAACAACATCTTCCTATCCCTGGTCCTTGGGAAGGACTCAAAGGCTGAATAAAAATGCCAAATTCAGTCTAAACATCTGACTATGTAACCAGCCATAATAATACATAAAGCTAGGATTTAGGAAAAACAATGGGGGAAAAAATACAAAATACTGGGATTTTAACTCAAAATTTTTGGTCCTTGTTAAGAGTTGAATTATTAAATTTCCACCAATCTTAAACAGTGCCTATAACTGCATATTACACATATAATAAAGTTGTATTCTCTATAACCTTCAGTGACCTTGGCTGGCTCAAGCAAATAGATGTATCCAATCTCTGTACCCCAGAATACAAATTTAATTCTGTATGTCATTTGTTTATGTTGCCTCCTTTAAGAAATTAGCCCTGGAATTGCCAATTGGTGTATTCAGGGTCCACAGTAGTATCTGTCTTGAGAAGTATTTGTTTTAAAAATATACTCTATAATATAAGGCTGATCCACATGCACTTAGAACTCTGAAACATTGTTAGAAGGAATATCACATTAAATCAATATAGAAGTATTTTTGATCAAGGTCTCAGGAACAGAAATGAAACAGTAGTTCATCTCTCTTGGTTCCTACAAGCTGCCCTATGTGACAAATAAAGTTCTATTTCTCATTAGTTTCTTATAACAGGCTGTAGCATCTTGAAATGAGGGCATATTTAAGATCACAGTTAAGAGACGGATTGGAAACTGTGTGAGTCATAAATCAGAGCACTGCTTTCATTCTCCAATAGAACAAAATTAATCTTTCTGTCTTTCTCCCTCTCTGTCTGTACCTCAGAGACTTCAGAGTCCAGCTCAATTATTTTTGAATACAGCTTACGTCAACTTTTTTTTTCCTTTTTAAAAGAAACACTGAATCTAGTAAGCCAATGCCAAACCATTCATGATTCAGGGTGCTGGGTTTGGTGGTAAGGTGGAGAAGCTGGTGAAGAAAGGAGTGGTTTTCGATTTTAGGGCTGCCTCTCTATAAACCTTTCCGTGTTATTTCTAGAAAGTGTCCATGATGGCTTCCCTTGTAGCTTGTGAAGGAGAAAGGGGATATAAAAATCAGTTCCTCTGATAAAGAAGAACTAATCAGAAACTTGCCCATCTTACTATAACTCAAGCTCAGTTTCCCAATCCCTGCTGCTATATTAAGTTTAACAGAAGATAGGTGTTAAATATTTTTTATTTATTTTTATTTTTTATTTTAATTCCATTTATATCCCGCCCTTCTCCGAAGACTCAGGGCGGCTTACAAGCTTAGCAGTAGCCTTCATTCTATGTATATGCATGCTTATTAGGGCTTTCACACACACCCCAAGCGGCATTATTACAAAGTCAGCTTAATTGCCCCCAACAATCTGGGTCCTCATTTTACCTACCTCGGAAGGATGGAAGTCTGAGTCAACCTTGAGCCTGGTGGGATGCGAACCTGCGCTAATTGCAGGCAGCTGGTGTTACTTAAGGAGGCATTAGCCCACTGCTCCACCAAGGCAGTTAGGACAATACAGTTTTGCCATTTAATATTATGGGAAGCTATTGAAATATCTGGTAGCTGCTGAATTCAGAGAATGTATTTTCTTAATTTGCCTCCTTCTTCTGTATATAGCATTTTTTTTTAAAAGGATTAAAAAGGTAAGGTAAAGGTTCCCCCGCACATGCATGCTAGTCGTTTCCGACTCTAGGGGCCGGTGCTCATCTCCGTTTCAAAGCCGAGGACGTCTCCGTGGTCATGTGGCCGGCATGACTAGGCGCCAAAGGCGCACGGAACGCTGTTACCTTCCCACCGGAGTGGTCCCTATTTTTCTACTTGCATTTGTACATGCTTTCGAACTGCTAGGTTGGCAGAAGCTGGGACGAGTAACAGGCGCTCACTCTGCTACGCGGCACTCGGGATTCAACCCGCCAAACTGCCGACCTTACGATCGACAAGCTCAGCGTCCTAACCCACTGAGCCACCGTGTCCCTTTTTTAAAAGGATTACACTTTATCAAACTTGGCTGTAGGAGAAGAACTTTGCTTAGGATTTCTTATCCAATGTATATAAAAAAATCACTGCTAAAGGAATTATCTAATATCTATAAACATGTTTATGGCCAGTTTCACAATCTGAGGCTTCATGAATTTAGGCAAAGCCTGAAAAAGATTATTAACATTCTAATTAATTGTATTTCTTCAACTGCTAGTTTGTAGTGTCTGTTTTCTACCTTATTAAAACTTGTGATTTAACACTGGGATAATTGCTTCATTTAACATCATTTTGACTATCATTATAACTAAATGAATGAATTGTAACTAAACTCTTCACTTCCAGCAGTTTGTTCTCCCAGTCTTTTAATCAGTTTGCTACAGAGATTTTACATACATTTTTAGAAAAATATTCATGGGTAAAGTGTAGTAGCATTGCACCCATTCAATGATGGCAGTAAAGAATGTAGTATCTTTCGTGATATGACCATTACCTTTTGTTATATTATATGTGCCATTATATAATAATTATATTAATATATTATAATCTCCTTCATTATACAATATTCTCTACATCTCCTATGTTTCCCATGCTTCAATCTCAATACAAGACTGTGAGTTCCACTCAATGAGCTGTTTATCAGCAATGCAAGTGTCACCTCTAAAAGTGAATGTTGCTTTGAAAAATCATTAGAGAATATCTTCTAGAGAAATCTGTATTAGTCATACATTTGATTTCTCCTTCCATAAGTTTGTAGAGAATTCTGATGTATCATTTGCACACAACTGTCAAATTGATAAAGAGGGTGAATACTTCCCCCACCTTAAGATGAAAAAGTTTGATAATTTTGTCTCAGTCAATTTTGCAGACAAACTATTGTGTAGTGGGTCCAACTCAAGAGAGACGCCAGCCGGTGTGTGAGTTCAGCTCTTTATTGGAAGGGGAAGTGAACTGAGGAATGAGGGCTGCCTGGCCTCCTTATATACCTGGCCAGGTAAGCTAACAGCCAATGGGGTTGGCCCTAGGTTTCCCGCCGAAACTGTCCAGGCCAACGCCCCCTGATGGCTGTTGCTATGCAGATTCCTGCATACATAACACCCCTCCCCCCTTAGAGAAGACCCACATAACAACAACAACATGCAACTACTATAACTATGAGTATATATATATAAAAAACAGTGGTGTCCTTGTGTGAGGGTCACTTGCACACATAGTCCGACAGGTAGGCTGGTGTCCTGTGTGGACGGGTGGATCGTCTGGGTGTGCTTGGCCCCTGGGCTTGGACCATGGGTTCCTGAGGCCTTTGTGCAGGGCTGCAAGGAGCCGGCATCAGGAAGTCCTCCTCCTCTGGTCCCTGCCCTGTGATGTCCTCAGCTGGGTTGACCCCTCCTGGAGTGTGGTCCTCCTGTTGATCGTGTGCGTTGAGTTCAGGGACGTGTGTGACACGCTCAGGGGCGTGTGTGACGTGCTCAGGGACTCTTCCTCTGAGCTGATAGATGTGTTGCCTTATGCGTCTGTCCCCCTCCACCCCTACAATGTACGAAAGGGGTCCTGTTTTCCCGACCACTGTCCCCGGAACCCAAGGATGTCCAGCCCCATAGTTCCTTGCCCAGACCAGGTCCCCCAGGTTGAGGACCCTGTGTGTGGGTGATGATGGCAATGGTGATGGTAGTGATGCTGGTGGTGATGGTGATGATGGTGATGATGGTGATGTTGCCCTACCGGTTTCGGCTGCTACCCGGTCTGGGTGTAGGCGGTCCAGCTTGGTGATGAGGCGCCATCCCCATCGCAGTTCTGCTGGGCTCTTGCCGGTAGCCACGCATGGTGTTGTGTGTTGGGCTAGTAAAAAATTGGCCAGTCTGTGGTGCCAGTCCCCGCTGATGATGCGCCGGAGTGCGTCTTTGGTCGTCCTTACCATCCGTTCGGCCTGCCCGTTGGTAGATGGATGGAAAGGCGCAGAGGTGGCGTGCCTAATCCAGTTCGCCTTCAAGAACGCCTGGAAATCAGCAGCAGTAAACTGAGGCCCATTATCAGACACAATTACGTCGGGGAGGCCGTGTGTGGCAAAGAGAGCTCTGAGCACCTGGATTGTCCTCCCCGAGGTCATGTTGGGGACAGGGACTACCTCTAACCACTTGGAGTGACTGTCCACCACTACTAAAAATAGTTGACCCTGGAATGGCCCCGCATAGTCAATGTGAATGCGGGACCATGGCATGTGTGTGGCCTCCCACCGGTGTACTGGTGCATGTGGCACTTCTGGCCTGGATCTCTGGCATGTATAACAGGCCTTGACCCGATCCTCAACCTCCTTATCCAACCCGGGCCACCAGAGGTAGCTCCTAGCCAGTGCCTTCATCCTGACCACCCCCGGGTGCCCTTCGTGTAAGGAGTCCAATACCCTGGCGCGTAGTGCGGGCGGAATGATGACCCTGCTACCCCAAAGGAGGCACCCTTTGTGTGTGGAGATTTCATCGCGTCTAATGAAATAGGCCTGAAACTCTGGTCCCGGGGATTTGTCCTGCCACCCTGTGCAAACCCATGAGTGCACCTTGCCCATGATGTTGTCTGTGGCTGTGTGGCTGGCAATGTCCTTGGCAAGAACTGGGCACTCGGGTAGTTCCTGCAGGGCTAGGATCTGTGTGGCTGGTGCTGGGTCTGGGTCGTGTGTGTCTAGGGGGAGCCTACTTAGACCATCTGGGTGGCCCATCTCCTTCCCTGGCTTGTGTACCAGCTTGCAATTGTATGCTGCAAGGAAGATGGACCACCGGAGCATCCTGGGGGACAGAATCTGGGGGGTTTGCCTGTCTGTGGTGAACAGGCCCAGGAGTGGTTTGTGGTCCGTGAAGACAGTGAACTCCCTGCCATATAAGTAATCGTGGAATTTCTTGATTCCTGCCACGATTGCCAGGGCTTCTTTGTCTATTTGGGCGTAGTTTCTTTCTGCTCCAGACAGTGTCCTAGAATAGTATGCTATGGGGACTTGTGCCCATAGGTGGCTTAGGACAGCGCCCACACCATAAGGGGATGCATCGCAGGCGATACAAATGGGCTTGGACTCGATGAAATGGGTTACTGTGGACTTGTCCGACAGCAATGCCTTCAGGGCCTTGAAGCTCTGATCATGGGTGGCTGTCCAGGCCCATGTTGCCTGTTTGTCTAGCAGCCTGTGGAGTGGTTCAGCAATGGCTGCCTTGTGTGGGAGGATTGTATGGTAGAAATTCAGCAGACCCAGGAATGCCTGAAGCTCTGCTTTGTTCTTGGGTGTGGGTGCTAGTTTGATGGCCCTCAACTTGGATTCTGTGGGATGGATTCCCCTGGCGTCTACTCTGAGCCCCAAAAATTCTGTGGAAGGAACGCCTATGCTGCATTTTTCCTTTTTGAGATTGAGGCCAGCTGTGTGCAGCCTTGCCAGCACTTCCCTAAGCCTCCCTGCCAGTTCCTCTGCTGATGCTCCTGCGATCAGGATGTCATCAAAATAGGGGCAGACTCCTGGAATGCCCTTGAGTGTCTTTTCCATAACCTCCTGGAAAATGCCGGGAGCAACGCTGACTCCAAACTGCAGCCTGTTCACCCGGAACGCCCCCCTATGGGTTACTATGGTTTGGATGTCAGCTGTTTCTCTAGTGACCGTGAGTTGCTGGTACGCCTGTGCAAGATCGAGCCTTGCAAAAATGGCGCCGCCTTGGAGGGAAGCGAGAACGTGGCTGACCGTGGGAACCGGGTAAGCGTGCGGGTTTAGGGCGCGGTTCACCGAGCACTTATAGTCGGCGCAGATCCTTATTTCCCCGTTGGATTTGAGGGGGGTCACGATGGGGATTTCCCACTCCCCTCCATCTACAGGCTCTAAGATTCCCTGGGCCACCAACTTGTCTAGTTTGCGCTCGATTTTGTGTTTGAGCGCAAATGGGACTCGCCGCGGCCGGACCCTAACGGGTGAGACGTTCGAGTTAAGCTTGAACTATATGGGGGCCCCGGTGTACTTGCCTAATGACCCGTCGAAGACGTTGGCGAACTCCCGGCAAACGGCCTCAACGGAGTCCCCCTGGATCCGATGGATCCCGGATACTGAGATTCCCAGGGCCTCAAACCAGTCCAGCCCGACCAGGCTGGCTCTGCGGCCCTCTACCACTACAATGTCCAGGTGCCCTTCGCGACCCTTAAACCCCACTGAAATGGTGGCCTCCCCCTTCACCTTGACCGGCGAATTCTGAAAATTGGTCAGGGTTAATTTAGTAGGCCGTAATTTAATCCGTTGCTTGCTCCGGCTAATTATGTGGTTAAGGGTCTCGTCCGAAATAATCGAGACCGCTGATCCGGAGTCAAGCTCCATGCTGCAAGGGACACCTTGCAAACGGATTGTTAATCTAATTTTGGGTTTGAGCAGCCAGCGGCTACCCGTGTGGTTAATGGCCAGCCGGCTCTCGACATAGCCAATTTTTGTTTTGGTGGGGGCCCCAGCACCTTCGAACGGCGGTTCCTCCGGCTGCAGCTCGTGGATCTCCTCTCGGGGGCAGCGGCTACGGCAGACGGCAGCTATGTGGCCTGTTTTCTTGCAGGCCCGGCACGTGGCGGACCGGAACTTGCAGAGGCTGCGCATGTGGTTCCCACCACACCCTGCGCACCTCTGGGGAACAGCAGTGTTGCTGGGAGGCCTGGGCCTGTCTGGGCGTCTGGCTCGCTGGTCGGGGGTCGACTTCCGCTGGAGGAGGTCGATGCTCAGGTCGTCCTCCTCTGTGGCCCCTTGCCAGTGGACGCTGGTTGCCTGGTTGCCGGGCCGGGTTCCCTGGCAGGCTTGGACCGCCCCGCAGGCCGCTTCATGGGCTACGATGGCGTCCTCGGCTTCCTGGAGAGAGACCTCCTCTCTTTCGAACAGGCGCTCCTGCAACCGCCTCTCGCGTAGGCCGCAAATCAGCCGGTCCCGTAGTCGCTCCTCCAAATTTGTGAACCTGCAAGCGACGGCAGCTTCCCGTAGGGCGGCGAGGAAGTCGGCGCCGGTCTCGTCGGGGCGCTGGTCCCTTTTCTCGAATTGTGACCGTGCGGCCACCTTGGAGCGCCGGGGCCTGAAATGTGCGTTGAGCCTGGCCACGAGGTCTCGGTACGCAACGGTGTTGATGGCCTCCTGGGGGAACAGGTTCGCGGTGACTTCCAGCAGCGCTGGTCCCCCAAGGCAGAGCAGGGCGGCCACCTTTGCACCGTCCTCCGATATCTGATTGAACCGCATGTACAGTTCAACGTGAGCCAGGTAACGGGTCCAGGTTTCGGGGTGGCGGGTCTCAAATTCGTGGGGTTGTCCGGCTCTAGCCATGGCGGCAGGTGGTCGTGGATGTGGCGCTTGGCGTTGCTGGTTCGGCTGGCGGTCGTGGGGGGAAGAAGGAAAAATGCCTTTCCCTTCAGCTCGCGGAGCTTTTCCCCAGTGACTTCAGCTCTTGGTCGGCAGCAATCCCACCTTCGTCGCCACTATTGTGTAGTGGGTCCGACGCAAGAGAGACGCCAGCCGGTGTGTGAGTTCAGCTCTTTATTGGAAGGGGAAGTGAACTGAGGAATGAGGGCTGCCTGGCCTCCTTATATACCTGGCCAGGTAAGCTAACAGCCAATGGGGTTGGCCCTAGGTTTCCCGCCGAAACTGTCCAGGCCAACGCCCCCTGATGGCTGTTGCTATGCAGATTCCTGCATACATAACACAAACTATACTACTTTTTGCATAGTCAGACCTTGCAATCCTTGAATTAGATTTACAGCACAATTTCTTTTCTCACCAAAAATGAACTTAGCTTCTTTTTGTTTTCACAGGTGAATTGTGGATAGTTCAAAATGAAGCATAGCCTGAACTATAAAAGAACATATGAGCTGATTTTGCCATATTGCAGTAGTTAGTTGCTCCTCTGTGTAACTAAAAATGAGTATTTAAGAATGCTGAAGAAAATTTTAATAAGAGCTATTTTGACATTATTCTAGAACATATTGGTCCCTTGTTGTACTTTACTACATACACCATACTAAAGAAACAAAGATAGAGATTTCACAGCTGATTTCTTTAAAACTGTGCGCTAAAATATAATTTTGTTTTGAGATCTGCATTCATGTCAGTTTGAAGTGACATTGCATCTGTGTTAAGTTTTATTCTACCTTCCTCTAAATTATATCAATCCTTCTTCAACTTGGTGCTATAGTGGCTAGGCATTCTGACACATGTACACCTAATACATTTAGAAGGATGCATGTTATAGAAGAATGATATAAATGTTCCTTATTGACATATTCTTCTAATGCATGGATGTCAAACTTACAACATCACGTGATGTGTCATGACTTATCGCAACTTTTTTCCCATTGCCGGCAATGGGGTGGGCGCATCCGGCTCACGGGCTGGCAGTTTGACACCCCTGTTATAATGCATACAACATCAGGATGCATACACATTAGGATTAAACAGGTTTTCAAATTATTTATATAAGATTTACTTTGAAATAATGGACAAAATCAACAATTTAATTTTCTCATGACTTTCCCACCTATGTCTGATATTTTAGAATATCTGTCATCAACTTGATTGGAGATGGAACCCAATAGGTAATAAGGCTATGTAGGGTCTTTAACAGACAAGGAAGGAATTCTATTATCTCGGAGTATGACACCTGATATTTATACTGCCATCACTTCTAATCCTTGGATTAAATCAAACATTTGCAATGGAAATATTATTCCTTGTTGAGAAGTTCCATTCTCCAGTGATTTTATCCAAAAGCATTATACTGTATTCATCTAGGAACAAATGATTTTGTATCCATATTCCTGTACTATTGCCCAATAGTTAGATGCTGTAAAGATCTATACAAAGGCATGTGCAAGTAATCTCCAGCTTGACAGCAACACTGTCTAGGCTATTAAAACTAAAAATCCAATAAAGGTTATTTATAGTCAGTGTAAACTGAACCGTTAACCAAACATATAAAAGATATAACTCCAGTGAATGATGCAGGTTTTACTTTGTTTTATTCAATAACCGGGTCTAAATAACAACCACAGAAGTCTTATATTACAAACCTGTATAAAATGAAGTAATTCTTTCAAGTTTCTTATTTACTTACACCCACAATCATATAGACACCCACACACATTCAGATATTTGTTAAGCATACTTTTACCCAATTGCCAGTTAGGTACTTGCAAAATGCTTGGAGAACATATCATGAAGTCTCTGAAGCAGTTTCTGAGATGCTGCATCCTATCGAAGCAATCATTCTCCACATTGTCTGAACATATAGACTTTTGATTTGGAACATCAAATTCTTTCCACTCACTTTCCCAGAAACATGCAGGAATGAACCTCCAGGTCTAGTTTTATATTTTCTTTTGCACAGTATATTGCTTCATTTTTATTTCCAATATTTTGAAAACATAAAAATAGGTCAATACATTCTAAACAAATGACCCAGATAGCATCATTGTTCTTACATTAGATTATACCCGGTTTATTTAAGGTAAAGGTTCCCCCACACATGCATGCTAGTCATTTCCAACTCTAGGGGCCGGTGCTCATCTCCGTTTCAAAGCTGAAGAGCCAGCGCTTGTCCGAGGATGTCTCCATGGTCATGTGGCCGGCATGACTAGACGGCAAAGGTGCATGGAACGCTGTTACCTTCCCACTGTACTGGTCCCTATTTTTCTACTTGCATTTTTACGTGCTTTCGAACTGCTAGGTTGGCAGAAGCTGGGACGAGTAACAGGCGCTCACTCTGTTAAGCGGCACTCAGGATTCAACCCGCCAAACTGCCAACCTTCTGATCGACAAGCTCAGTGTCCTAACCCACTGAGCCACCGTGTCCCTCCAGTAACTGTTTAATTGAGAAGTTGTACTCTTTGTACTAAACAATACATCAGAGTTTAAATCCTACAGTAGCTGAATTCATACAACATACTAAGCCAAAAGCAAACAAAGTATTGTCTGGTAGTTATTAATGCACCAGGCTAGAAACCAGGAGAGTGTGAGTTCTACTCTCACTTTAGGCATGAAAGCCAGCTGGGTAACTTTGGGTCAGCCATTCTCTTTCAGCTTAATTGAGGGTTATTGTTATACCATAAATAGGGGAGGAAGGAACAGTAGATATGTTTACTGCCTTGAGTTGTTTATACAAAAATAATACACTACAAAGGGGCTAAAATATCTACCTCCCCTTGTGTCAGTGTGAAAATCCTCATCCTTGATCATCTTAGCAAGTAACCTATTTTCCACAAGCAAGTGATCCAGGCAGGAGCCTGGAATCAGCTGAGCCACGCTCAGAAATGCTGATCCCGGGCTCCTGCCCAGCTCACTTGCTTGCAGAAAATAGGCTGGTTGCTAAGTAAGCTGGGCAGGAGCCCCAGGATCAGTGTTTTTGAGTGTGACTTCTGAGCATGATTCAGCTGATCCCGGGCTCCTGCCCAGCCCACTTAGCAAGCAGACTATTTTCTGCAAGTGAGCCATGCAGGAGCCCGGGATCAGCTGAGCCACGCTCAGATGTTGCGCTCAGAAATGCTGATCCCGGGCTCCTGCCCAGCTCACTTGCTTGCAGAAAATAGGCTGCTTGCTAAGTAAGCTGGGCAGGAGCTCAGGATCAGCATTTCTGAGCACGACTTCTGAACGTGGTTCAGCTGATCCTGGGCTCCTGCACGGCTCACTTAGCAAGCAGCCTATTTTCCGCAAGTGAGCTAGGCAGGAGCCCAGGCAACAACAGTTCTTGCGGCTTTTCTGCAGCACAGACCTGAAGGCTGCTTCGTTCCCACTTGGCCTCTCACAGGACCCGGGCTGCCTGCACTGGCGGGAAACACTGCGCTTCTTTTTCCGCAGCAGTGGAGTGGAGGCGTCGCTTGGCAATGGACTCTGCAAGATGTGCCTTTGCAGTAGGTTTCCCCTTCTGTTAGATATTGGAGGTTTGAAAGGCAAGCTGCTCCTGGGGCTTAAAAGTAGAGGGTCCAAATGGTGAGAGTGACGCAGCTCTCTGACTCTCTGCTTCAGGCTGAAACAGTCTCAAAGTTGGGTCCGGAGATTACTTCGCCCAAAGAAAGGGTGACTTGGTGGCAATGTGGGTTTGTCTCCCTTCCTTTGGAGGAGGGAGAAAAGCGTCGCTCTCTTTCTTCAGATGGGTGCAAATGTAACTTAAGAATGGTAGCAATGCAGCCAGAAATGGGTATCTGTTGACAGCGCTGGGGAGAGCTATGGGAAGAACGATGTACATGCAGAGGATTGGGGAACCTGGCTCAAATGCTGGGCTCCGGTAGGAGAAAAATGACTGGGAGAAGTAGCCGGTTCATAATGTATATACCTGAAAACGGGAGGTGAACTGGCGACATCCCCACCCTGCCTGTGCATGCTCAGAGGCTGAGGCACATGCACTCTCCTCTGCCTCTGCGCACGCACAGGCAGGGCTGTGATGTTGGTGGTTTACTTTGCCCGGCTGCTCCGTTTGGATGAGAATGCACCAAAACCAGGCTGGGATCTGGGCGACGTAGCACAGGACAATGGGAGGGAGGGCGAGAGGGAGGGAAGGAAGGAAGGGACAAAGAGGGAGAGAAGAAAAGGAAGGAAAGGAGGAAGGAAAGGACAATGGGAGAGAGAGAAGGCACCCATCCCAGTCCCACTCCCCTCCACCAGAGACCCATGGATTCCCACCGCCCCAGGCACCCCGCAACCTGAGTGATGAGCTGGCCACGCCCCCCAGCCATTGATCACATGACCCTGGGACACTGAATGTTGTAAGTATGAATCTGTTGCCAAGCATCCGAATGTAAATCACATGACCCTGGGGATGCTGCAACAGTCATAAGTGTGAAAAATGGTCATAATTCACTTTTTTCAGTGCCGTTGTAACTTCGAACAGTCACCAAGCTAATTGTTGTAAGTTGAGGACTACCTGTACTTTATCATTCTTTCCCCTTTTTTTTGGTCAATTTTTTGACACCTTGCTGGGCGACTGGTGGTACTCGGATATTGCCTTATCCTAAAAGTGGTACAATGGGTGAAAAGGTTGAAAAGCCCTGAATTAGAGGCTCATGTCCTTTCTAATAAATTGCATCTCTTTTTTCATTTCCAGAATACCTCCAAGAATTAAAGATGATTTGACTGATATTTGCCTTCTGAATTATTAAAGGATTTATTTCCTCATATCTCATCTAAAATCTCTTTTCCTCAGGCTCTTGTGTCATGGTTGACAGTGATAATTTCACGATCAGGAAAGAAAACAATCTTGCTGCAAGTAAGGTAGGTATTTGGGAAGTGGTGCTTCAAAAGCTAGAAATATCACACTTTTTTCCCCTGTAGTCCTTGGGGCTCTGTGAGCTTGGTTCTTTGCTTGCAGATGTTTCATCAGCCGACTAGTTCAACCCTGAGCTCCGTGTATTTTTTTTCTGTTGAAAGTTTTTTTTTCCATATATCATGTAAGAGAACATAAGGGAGTTTGCTTTTGTGTAGAAATATGCTTTTACTTCCTTCTATTTCCACTTCAGCTAAATCAGTTTTTTCTCCTCCGGTAACAAGTAGGGGTTTTTTGGGGGGAAAGCATAGAAACGATTGCTTATTATTCCTCTCTAAACTTTCACAGCCTATGCCAGGCCCCTCGATACAATGTGGTGAAAAGAAGGAACAAGAATGTAAACAAACAATAGTCAAAAGGAATGGCAAAAACTATTCTTCTGAGAAAATATTAAACAGGATTATTTTGAAACAATTCTAAAGGCCTGAAAATTCAGAGAGAACCACAAACCACTCCTAAGGGTTTGTGAGGTGGATATGCCAATAAACTGAAGACATTTAGAATCCTCTACTGAGTGGACCACAATAAGCTGGAATCAGGCAAAAGGATTTGCTTCCATATTAGAGGAGTTACTGCAGTTCATCTAGCTTGCATGCTCCAGCTCTGCACTATAACAGACCAAAAACAGGAATAGCCTTCTGATCTGTCCTTCAGTTCCCAAACTGACAACTGACTGTAAACTGAGTTACAGGAACATAATATGGTAGAAAGATACAAATGGACGACAATTTGTGAACACTACTGAACAATTCTGCTGCTTTGAGTGAATTACCTATGCTTACTCTCTCCAATACTAATCACACAAATCTGAAGAGACATCCCTAGCAGCTCCTCCTAATTAGGACACACATCTCTTTGCTTACCCCACTGAGAAAGTAGCATGACTCTTTGGATATCTCTGGGCATTTTACCCTAGCATTGAGAACTGCACGATAGGAGCTAAAGTACTGTAACTAGGAATCACTTCTGTATAACAGTTGCTAACCATGTCCCAAAGATTTATTTATTTATTAAATTTATATGGCTATCCACCTCAAACAACTGACTCTGGGCAACGAACAATCATAAAATCAATTTGAACCAATTAAAAACCAAATACTGTATATACAGCAGCTGAGCAAAATTATAATCCATAGATGTTTAACCAGGAAACAGAGCTATTAATACGTTCAGGTCTCCAGGTCTGGGCATATAAAGCTCTCCAGGTCTGGGCATCACAAAAAGCCAATATCTTAATCTCTGGAGGGACAATGATCCCAAAGGCAGGAGTTACAGTATAGAAAGCTTGCCGCCTAGTCCCCACAAGCCAACATTATAGATAGTCCTCAATTTACATCCACTTATTTAGTGACTATTCAAAGTTACAAAGGCACTGAAAGAAGTGACTTATGACTGTTTTCACACTTACGACCGTTGCAGCAACCCCATGGTCACATGATCAAAATTCAGATACTTGGAAACAGGCATGTATTTATGATTGTTGTAGTATCCTGGGGTCATCTGATCACCCTTCACAACCTTCTGACAGGTAAAGTCAATGGGGAAGCCTGTTTCACTTAACAACCATGTTACTAACTTAACAACTGCAGTAATTCACTTAACAGGAAAGGTCATAAAATGGGGAAAAACTCACAACAACCATCTTGCTTAGCAATAGAAATTTTGGGCTCAATTATGATAGTAAGTCGAAGACTAGTTTGGTTGACAGGACTTGAAGCATGTTTATCCTGCCAGACTGGATCGGATGGGTAGAAACAACTGGGAAAAGACACTCCCTTAGGTAACCTGGTCCCCAGCCATGAAGGCCTTGAAAGGTGACAACTAACAACTTGAATGGCACTTGGAAACACACTGATAACCAATGCAACTCACAAAGCAGTGGTGTTACATGTATCAAGTACCTGCCTCCATTTAATACCTGTATCACTGCATTCTTTCCCAGTTGAAGCTTTCAAATACTTTTCAGGAAAGCTGCATGAAGAGCATATTGCAGTAATCCAGAAGAGAGGTCATGAGGACATGAGTGACAGTGGTTAGAGCCTCCCAGTCCAGCAATGGATGCATTTGTCATACAATCCCTAATTATTCAAATGCTGTTTTAGTCATTTAGTCTTTCAGCAGGAGCTGTGAATGCAAAAGAACACCCCTATATCACACCAGGGCTAGATCCCACCCATCCGGAACCAAAGGTAAAAAATCTTTGACACCAGAAGGCAAATGTCATGACTGGGTTGAGCCAAAGCCAATTGCACCCCATCCAGGACCCTATAACCTTCAGGCACTGGGAAAAGACATCTACAGCATCATTCAGGCAGCCTGGGATAAAGATATAAAGGTAGATATCATCAGCATATTGATTATACGTAATCTAAGACCATCAAATCATCTCATCCAGTGGCTTCATGTAGATGTTAAAAAAGTGAGAGGGAGGGAGGACCAAGCCAAAGTAGTGCTACTGGCTGGACCCCTTCCCCCTCTGATCAATACCAACTGGAATAGGAGGAAGGAGGATAACCAGCACAACACATGGCTGCCCACTCCTATCTTCCAAATGATACCATGATTGATGACATCAAAGGTCACTGAGAGGTCAAAAAGAGCATTGATGAATGTACTGCTCCCCTGCCAGAGGTCATCCAAGAGCACAACCAATACCATTTCAGTTCCATATTCTGACCTAAAAGCCTGGGAAAGTCCATCACCAACCTAGCCACAGAGTCAAGAAACTCAGGCACCAAAATTGCTACATAGTATGGAAGCTGGTACATAGCAACAATCCAAACTGATTACTTTGATTATATAGCTCTGTACTAACTTTCTCATTGTAGATGTAGATTCCAGTACAGACTGGTTATTGAGTTAAACAATATGAAGGTATGAATCACAAAACACCCATTTACTAGAATGTTAATTTGCTCTTCAGGATAATCTTTGGCAGTCCATGCCAAGTCCAGTGGGATTTTTATGGGGGCAAAGATATTATTGCAGACACACAAGACTGCATGCTTTGTTTGGAGCATGCCAGCTTCATTCTTTTTTAAATTATTTTTTAAAAAGCAATAAAAAACAAAACAAGCAAAAAAAAAAGGTGGGACAGGGAACCTGATGAACACCAACCTACTTCTCATAGGATTTATTAGTCCTCTGAGAACCACGTTGCCTATTCCAATTTCATTTATTGAAGAGTAATTATTTTCATAGGGACAAGAATAATGTTTTATATTGTATTCTAATTAATATGTTGATTAATGAATGAAACACCATATAGTGTTCGTATGTTTGTACCTGTATATCTATATGTTACATATGATTTGGTCTCACTAGCATTTCAGTGCATTGCAACCTACTGAATTGTAGGGTATACATCAGGGAAAATCAGGTTGATGGAAGAAAAACAATGTACTTACAACATGTACCCTAATACTTCTATGCTTCCAATAAAATATCAGGGAAAACATCTTGAAATATCAGAGAGGAAAAACCCTAGAAAATAATGAGCAAATTAAATTCTACTATGAAAGAAGATCAAATGCCTGATAAGATATGACTTCCCGCCACGACTATGTTTTGCAAGGGATAAGAGAATAGACAAGAAGAGCACATATCCAAGCATATCTCCCTAGATAGCTGGCACATTTACATCTATACTGACAACAACAGAAGGAAATAGCTAGGCAATAG
Organism: Vipera ursinii; assembly: GCF_947247035.1. Taxonomy (NCBI): domain Eukaryota; kingdom Metazoa; phylum Chordata; class Lepidosauria; order Squamata; family Viperidae; genus Vipera; species Vipera ursinii. The sequence continues at coordinate 28,721,813 of NC_139514.1, read as the reverse complement.
TCTCTTCAAAATTCAGTGGAGGAAACATTCCATCTTACTGGCTCTGTTCCATGTTATTTTTTGGCCTAGATTCTTCTACGTACCAATTTCTTTTTGGCAGCATTGCTATTCCTTACTTATTTTGCAGCATTTTAAATGGGGATGAGCTGAAGCTACAAAACATATTTCTGGATGTCTTTCCTCATTCTGTGGCACTTCTTGCACTCATGAATAAACTACTAATGGTCACAGTATAGATATAAGAGGAGAACCAGTACAGTGACAACACAGGACTTGAAATTCAGTAGATTATTTCAAATAGAGATTTAAAAATTGTTTTAGAATTTATATTTTAGGAGTGCTATTGCCACCCTGTTTCTTTGCCCCCAGATGCAAGCTTGGAGAAAGCTGAAGAACATTTTTGTACATCTTATCAAGGAAACATATTTTTTCTGGAAACCATACTTGCTTTACCCTAGATTTTAGCCAGAAGTTTGACTGATGATTTGATAAGCTTCAATCTGTTTTAGGATAGTATAATTTAAATTGACCAGAATGAAAGTAATCATACAGTATATTCCATTCCTATAATCTCTCTTTCCTACAGTTCTCATTTTTTTCTATGCATAATTTCATAAATGCCATGCTCTGGATATTTCTACTAATGGTCACAGTATAGATATAAGAGGAGAACCAGTACAGTGACAACACAGGACTTGAAATTCAGTAGATTATTTCAAATAGAGATTTAAAAATTGTTTTAGAATTTATATTTTAGGAGTGCTATTGCCACCCTGTTTCTTTGCCCCCAGATGCAAGCTTGGAGAAAGCTGAAGAACATTTTTGTACATCTTATCAAGGAAACATATTTTTTCTGGAAACCATACTTGCTTTACCCTAGATTTTAGCCAGAAGTTTGACTGATGATTTGATAAGCTTCAATCTGTTTTAGGATAGTATAATTTAAATTGACCAGAATGAAAGTAATCATACAGTATATTCCATTCCTATAATCTCTCTTTCCTACAGTTCTCATTTTTTTCTATGCATAATTTCATAAATGCCATGCTCTGGATATTTCTACTAATGGTCACAGTATAGATATAAGAGGAGAACCAGTACAGTGACAACACAGGACTTGAAATTCAGTAGATTATTTCAAATAGAGATTTAAAAATTGTTTTAGAATTTATATTTTAGGAGTGCTATTGCCACCCTGTTTCTTTGCCCCCAGATGCAAGCTTGGAGAAAGCTGAAGAACATTTTTGTACATCTTATCAAGGAAACATATTTTTTCTGGAAACCATACTTGCTTTACCCTAGATTTTAGCCAGAAGTTTGACTGATGATTTGATAAGCTTCAATCTGTTTTAGGATAGTATAATTGGACCCAGCTGTATTGAACAACTTTCGTCCAGTCTCCAACCTTCGCTTTCTTGCGAAGGTTGTTGAGAGTGTGGTGGCGCATCAGCTCCCTCTGGTCCTGGATGAAGCGGATTATCTGGACCCTTACCAATCGGGTTTCAGGCCCGGGCACAGCACGGAGACGGCATTGGTCGCACTGGTGAATGATCTCTGGAGGGCTCGGGATAGGGGATATTCCTCTGTCCTAGTCCTATTAGACCTCTCGGCGGCTTTCGATACCATCGACCATGGTATCCTGCTGCAGCGTCTCAGGGGATTGGGAGTGGGAGGCACGGTTTTTCAGTGGTTCTCCTCCTATCTCCTGGGACGCTCGCAGTCGGTGTTGGCAGGGGGGCAGAGGTCGACCCCTAGGACTCTCGCTTGTGGAGTTCCTCAGGGGTCGGTCCTCTCGCCTCTCCTGTTCAACATCTATATGAAACCGCTGGGTGAGATCATTCGTGGTTTTGGAGTTGGGTATCATCAATATGCTGATGATACCCAACTTTTTATTTCGACCCCAAACCACCCCAGTGATGCCCTCGCTGTGATGTCCCGTTGCCTGGAGGCGGTTCGGGTCTGGATGGGGAGGAACAGACTTCAACTCAACCCTGACAAGACTGAGTGGCTGTGCATTCCGTCTCCCCGGGACACTTGGGATGTTCCATCTCTTTCTATGGGGGGTGAGCTTTTACCCCCTGTGGATAGGGCTCGCAACTTGGGAGTCCTCCTAGATTCACGACTCACTTTGGAGGATCACATAGTGGCCGTGACTAGGGGGGCTTTTGCCCAGGTTCGCCTGGTGCGCCAGTTGCGGCCCTATCTGGACCGGGAGGCCTTATGTACGGTTACTCATGCGCTCGTGACCTCTCGCCTAGACTACTGTAATGCTCTCTACATGGGACTTCCCTTGAAGACTACTCGGAGGCTCCAACTGGTACAGAATGCGGCCGCGAGAGTTGTCTTGGGAGTTTCCCGGTACTCCCATGTTACACCTTTGCTCCGTGAGCTACATTGGTTACCGGTTGTCTTCCGGGTAAGGTTCAAGGTTTTGGTTATGATCTTTAAGTCCCTACATGGCATGGGTCCGCGATACCTCGAGGACCACCTGCTGCCGGCGTCGATTCCCCTCCGCCCTGTGCGCGCCCACAGAGAGGGCCTCCTCAGGGTGCCTCCTGTCAGGGAGTGTCGACTGGTGGCCCCCAGGGGGAGGGCCTTCTCTGTGGGTGCCCCGGCTTTGTGGAACCAACTGCCGGTGGAGCTCCGGACGACATCAGACCTCCGATCCTTCCGTCGCGGGTTGAAGACCCATTTATTTGAACTAGCGGGTCTAGCCTGATGGGGGTACATGGGTTTTTATTGGCTTGTTTTATTCTTGTTTTAACTTGGGCACTGATTTAATAGTTTTTTAATGTTTGTAATGTTTATATTGTTATTTATATTTATGCCCTGTAAACCGCCCTGAGTCCCTTTGGGAGAAGGGCGGTATATAAATCTCAATAAATTAAATTAAATTAAATTAAATTAAATTGACCAGAATGAAAGTAATCATACAGTATATTCCATTCCTATAATCTCTCTTTCCTACAGTTCTCATTTTTTTCTATGCATAATTTCATAAATGCCATGCTCTGGATATTTCTGTCTGACAAGACTAAGTTCTTTTAACACTTTTTGCTTGGTGTTATCTTATTTTGAAAAGGATAATATCCAGTAGTGGGAACTGGTTCTCTGTGTGGATGCCACTTCTGGAAGTACATCCTGGGCCTGGGCAACAAAAAATTAGCTACCGGTTCTGCCGAAGTGGTGAAAACCGGCTGAATCCCACCACTGATAATAACTCAGTTGAAATTTATGGTCTGGGCTTGATTCTGTTTTCCTCATTAATCTGACTAAATACATAATTCATCTATAATGTAACAAAATTTAAATGTGGAAACATTTCAGTAGTCTAGGTTTGTCCAAGGTCACGATTGACTAGAAGTCAATATAGCTGGATCATAAACACTGAAGTATTTGAGACTTATATCAGATACCATTACACTTGAATTTGTATACAATTTATAATAAATATTAAGGTAAAGGTGAAGGTTCCCCCGCACATGCGTGCTAGTTGTTTCCAACTCTAGGGGCCAGTGCTCATCTCCGTTTCAAAGCCGAAGAGCCAGCGCTTGTCTGAGGACGTCTCCGTGGTCATGTGGCTGGCATGAATAGACGCCAAAGGCGCATGGAATGCTGTTACCTTCCCACCGTAGTGGTCCCTATTTTTCTACTTGCATTTTTATGTTCTTTCAAACTGCTAGGTTGGCAGAAGCTGGGACGAGTAACAGGCGCTCACTCTGTTATGTGGCACTCGGGATTCGACACACCAAACTGCCGACCTTCTGATCGACAAGCTCAGCATCCTAACCCACTGAGCCACCGCGTCCCTTATTAATTAATATTACATAACAATAATTATTTTACAAATCAGCACAAGCACTGGAAAGTTATAAAACAAGCAACTTGAAGTCTTCTAGATCTGCGGTCATAAGATAATTTCTTGTGAATGGCAAGTGGGCACACGGAAGCATCTACAGCTCCAGCTGTTATGAGCAGTAAGTGCTCATGCCCACCACTCATGTGAGGGGAGCTTCATTCATGAGCACAAGCAGCTGCCACTCAAGCAAGGGGAGCTTCACATACGCACTTGTGCACACCCGCAGCTTGCATGGCCCGGTTCCAACCGGCCACGGCCCAGGGTTTGGGGATCTCTATTCTAGAAAGATTTCAATTCAATTCAATTAGCATAGCCAATAATCATGTCTTAGAGAACATCTTATCCACCAATGATACAAAGGTTACCAGCAAAGCAATCATGTCTCTCTGCTCAAAAGAGGTGCATATATCTAAAATAGCAGTTTTATTCACAAAAATAACAACATAAAACTGTTGTATTCCCCTAATATTACTTTTTCTAGACAGAAAAAGAAGTGATAAGATCTATTGGTTACCGTTATGCATGGTAATAGATTTCCTGAATCATTAGGAAATATCATGAGCTTGACTATGCATTATTTAAAATATAATAATATAATCTCTCTCTCTCTCTCTCTCTCTCTCTGTCTCTCTCTCTCTCTCTCTCTCATGCCATTTAATACTTTAGAAGGAACATGAATATGGTTTTATTAATGCAGATACATTTCTAATGCGAAAAGTGAAAAGAGCTTTTGGGCTCTTGTTATAAAGCCCTATGTCTGTTTCCTTTTGTCCTTTCATCATAAGTGAAGATAGGGGAAGGATTTAATAAGCTTTTTACATTTATCATGAAGAGAAATGGAAGTTTTTGTTGTGTGCAATTTTCATAACAAATGTGCATATGAACTATTGTTATAGAATGCTTTGAATATATTATGGTAGGATAATTATCATTATTATCACCATGGTTGACAGTGACATAGGCAGGTGGAGTTCTCAGAGCATGCTTCCAATGAAATGTCTCTTTCCAAAAACAGTTTTTTTATTTTTTTACAATATTTTTTGGCCTCTCAGGGCCCATATTGATTATGAGTGATCATGTGATGTATCACCAACATAAGCAAGATCAAAATACTATGCTTGATAAAAATCTCATACTTTTAAGATATTTTTGCCTCTTGTTGGGATAAAGATTGGAGCACTAAAGCCAAAATGTCCATTTCAACAACAACTGCAACAACAAAAACCATAGACAAAAGTCAAATCCCAAACTCCAAAGTGTAAATTACAATTGCCTGGAGGGTACTGAAAGAGAATTGAAGGGCAGAGACCACATGAAGCTTTTGGAATGCCCATCCTATTTTAAGTATCTTTTCCAGCCCTTGTAAACTACAGTTATACATCTTTGGCCCATTCCACATAAAAAGGTTTTTAAGAATATCTAAAGGATTTTGAAATATGTGAAGCACAAATGTTCAAAAGTATTACTGAAAGATAGTCATTATATGTTATTATTTATTTAGATGAAGAAAATTAAATATTAAATTCATTAAAATAAATATTTAAATAAATATTTAAATATTTAATTAAATGAATGTATGAATGAATGAATGAATAAATAAATAAATTTCTTCCTCTTAGAGTTAAAATTTTACTGCAAAGCTAGCTTGATGTGTGAAATTTTCATGAGAATGCAATTTTACAAATTCTTAGTGTGGTAGGAAACTTATGATTTGGTATGTTTCAGACATACTAAAATAAACAATCTAAACCTATTTCTTTTAAGTGTATGGGTCAGCTAGTGATAATGCCCTTTCCAAGGCAATCAAGCATTGACTAAACTGTCATTGACGTGGCTGAACGTGCATTCAGTTTCTGCTAACATTTTCTCTTTTATAAAAAGTACATAAAAAGGTAGAAAGAACAAGACACCAACTTGTTTTCTTTGTTAAAATATAGAACAAATCATTAAAAGAGACAAATGCTGTAGGTAAGAAAAAATTATTATCACCATGTTAAAAGCCCTTGTTGTGGTTTTCAAAAACTTATGTCAAACATATTATCAGAAAACAAGGCCTTTTCCCTTTCTGCCGCTAATGTTGGTTTCTTTATTGTTATAATGTTTTTGTAATGAAAAAGATACTGGCTATCTTTTATTATGCAAAAACAGATGCTAATATGCAAATCTAGACACAGAGAATACTTGGTATGGCCATATGCACAAACGTCTTTGTAACATGGTTAATCCAACTAACTTTTTTTTTAAAAAAAAGAATTTCTGAAATATTTATAATATACAGTAAGACAATAAAAGCCATTTGAAGCTTTTAAACTTTTGTTAAAAATCATGTTCTGAAATACTTATAAATGACATGTAAGAGAATAGAGCCATTTAAAACATAAAGGTACAAACCATGGCTTCCTACCTGTTGGGGTGAGATGCCTCCAGGTGATGACAGGTTCAGGACGTCCATTTGCCATACACACTAAGGTCACATTACTTCCTTCATTCACAGTGACATCTGAAGATATGTTGGAAATCTTTGGTGGAACTACAAGAACAAAAATGGTTGGTCAGAATTGTCTTAGGTTGATCCAAAGTGACTTAAAAATTGTGTTAAAGATTCTGAATTCTGAATCCTACTGGTACTAATAAACAGGAAGAGAATTTACAAATAGCATAAAAACATAACTCATGCCTTACTGAATGAACCATAATTGTTTGTTTGATTGGTTTTTTTACAGCAATTAAATTAAAATTAGTTAAACCATATTATGCCTTAGGCATGTTGAATGACTCACACCATGTTATCCTACATCTTGGTCTATTGCAGAGCTCCTTAAAAGCTTTACTTAATTTGCTGGCTTTTTATATGTCAGTTCAAAATAATTTATACTAACTATACATATGCTACCTAAAGATAGAGCTGGCTTTAAGTTTAGCTGAACACAAGGACTGGGTTCACACTTTGCAATAAGTTATAATTTATAATTTGCAAAATACAATGGATTTTAAGTCAGCACCAAACATTTTACTAAGTGGAGTATGTGAACCTAATATATAGGTCTGAGCATTTTAATGTCTAATTAAAGTACCTGCAAGAATGAATATAATAACACTACCAATATTTAAGAGATGTTGGAAGAAAAGTCTTCATCATAAACAACATGGTGACTGCTTTGGGAAGAGGGTTACAGTCTATTGCAGAGGAAAGCCAGACAGGAAGATGGATCCAGAAAAAAGAATTGACCACATGTGTGTAGTGGATTTTTTATAAATATTGTTTGTTTATTTCCTGTTCCTGTTTGAGGCTATTTCCTGTGTGTCCTTAGTCCAGGTGGGCCCCTCTAGGAATCTTGCTAGGAATCTTGCTGTTTGTGGGTATGGTATGTCCCAGTCCCTGCTTCCCTGGGGCTGGGGTATGTCTTTGTTTTACTAAGCTCCTGGCTCCAACCTTCTCAATGGTTCACATTTCCATGTCTATAGAATTGGTTTTCTGCTTGGGGGGGGGAGGAGACCTGAGACTATTAAGAAAACTGAGCATGCTTTCCTGGTTCTTAAATTTCTTTTTAGGAAATATATTTTTCTGCCCTTTTAATATTTCCTTCTCTGGGGAGCTGACTTCCCTCAGAGATTTAACTAGATCCCTCTTGCTATTTTATTATGGCTGCACTGTTTTCAGGAATTTGCTGTGAAATATCTCTCACAATGTATACTCCTGTTTTAGTTTAAGTTTTCACTTCAGAGTCCTTATGTTCTCTAAATAATAGTGGAATTCTGAATTAAATGAAAACTAATGTGATATGTTATATATACATATGTTATAGAGCTCTGCATGGGAACTAAGATGCAATGATTAATTCTAATCAGTATGCAGCTCAAAATAATCACGTTGTGGAATCATCTTAAATAGTAATTTTTAAGATGAGCATATACAAAAATGAAGCAGATCAACCTAATGCTCTCTAGATATTTTGAATCATAACCCCCACAGTCCTTGACACGGCCGATGCTGCAGATGGTTCTGGTAACTTTAGTTCATAATATTTGGAGGACCTGGGATTACTTATTCCAGCCTCATTTCACTTGAAAATTTCATGGGTAGTGACCTTGTCTGCTATTTTCTGTCTCAAACTAGGTTCACTGAATTTTCTTAGGGTGGATAAAAACTGAGAGAAACCCTAGGAATTTATCTGAAAAGCAAGAATCAAGTAAACAATAAGTATGGCGATATGGATTTAAATTATTATATTTTTATATAACTTCATACAATTGTACTTCCAAAAGATCTTTAAGTTTTTTCCCTTGCCTGAAAGATACTTGGAATCCATCTGAGCATTAAATTGGGGCTGAGTTTATGTGGGGTGAAAAAAAAAGGATCCTTGTGAATAGTTTTTCATATCATCCATAAAATTCAATGGTTATTTTCCATTAAATGTTGTTCTCCTATAATAACCATATCAAAAAACTAGGTATTAATATATTAATAAAGATTGTCTTAACATGCTAAGAAGTTCGTTACTTCCATGTATACCATTTTAAAGACCATGTTTACTGTTTAACTGAGAAACCTCTGCCTCACACTGCTTACTTAGATCTGCATTTGCATTAAGCTCACAGATAGAAACATCCTTCTATCCCATTCACTTCAGAGAAGAGAAGACTAATTTCCTTCACTGTACATAATTCAAGAGCAGGGGACAACAAGTAAAAGCCATCACAGAACACAGGAACCATGTTCAAGCAAATGACAGAATTATTTAAAATTATTATTTCAATTTTGAATGTGTGTATTAGCTTGTACATATAACCTCCAATGCTTCAAATAAAAGAGACATAACCATATGTTCTTAAAGATTAATACTGAAGTTTCCTTGTCTTATTAAGAGTGTAACAATGTTCTACTTTACTAAATATAGTCTTGTGAAACTTAATTCAAAGCAATGAATGAAAAGCAAGATCTATGATTTCAAAATCATCAAACCACAGTATAGTTTATCTAAATATGTCAGTCTATATAAGTGCATATCCACAGCTCACTCTAAATTTAGTTAACGATCAAGAACTATAAGCAGAAGAGACCAAGGGGCTTATTATGTTATATTTTGACAAGGCATAAAAAAGACATACACTTCTCACAATGCTAAAAATGTTCTATTGCTAATTAAAGGTAAAAGGTAAAGGTTCCCCCGCACATGCGTGCTAGTTGTTTCCGACTCTAGGGGCCGGTGCTCATCTCTGTTTCAAAGCCGAAGAGCCAGCGCTTGTCCGAGGACGTCTCCGTGGTCATGTGGCCGGCATGACTAGATGCCAAAGGCACACGGAACGCTGTTACCTTCCCACCGTAGTGGTCCCTATTTTTCTACTTGCATTTTTAAGTGCTTTTGAACTGCTAGGTTGGCAGAAGCTGGGACAAGTAACAGGCGCTCACTCTGTTACGTGGCACTTGGGATTCAACCCACCAAACTGCCGACCTTCAGATCGACAAGCTCAGCGTCCTAACCCACTGAGCCACCACGTCCCTTTGAGCCACCACGTCCCTTATTGCTAATTAAACCATATTAATTATTTCTGTATTTACCTATAAATATCAATCACTAAATTAAAATACGATGCAGCTCTGCAACTCTGCTTTATAATTTTATCCTCTTTATCAGTGATGCCTTCCTTCTTGCTGATATCTGAAGCACCCATCATCACAGCATATTATGATGCTGATGGTTCTTTCTTATCTACTATCTACTATATTATTTTAGCCTTGAATTTGCTCGTCCCTTTATTTTTATTTTTTTAAAGAAAAATTTATGGTTTTCGACTTCCGGTGGCTCCGCGGCGACGGAGACAGCCTTCCCGGGCTGCCCGCGGCTCAGCTGTTGTTTTTTCGCCCGAAACAGCGCCGATCAGCTGTTCGGGCAAAATTGAAGCCCCCTCCTCGGGAGAAGAGGAGGGGGTGAGCCCCCAGGTAGGGGTAGAGTTCTCCGGGGCCGCCTGAGCTTGGAGCTTGGGCGGCTGAAGGATTGAACTCCCCCGTAGCCTGGGCTGCTCCCAGCTGGCCAGCGTCTCTGCTCCGGATTTTATGGAGCAGAGCCAGGCGTCTGCGACCATCCCTGCTTGAAGGAGAGACTATGAAAGGAAAAGAGCAGGCAGAGCAGTACAAGAAGGAAAGATAAAGAGATGAAGAGGATTATTTTATTTTACTCTCAAGCTTGATGGACTTTGCTTAAAACTTAAAGTGAAAGTGCGTCACAATTGTAAGTAAAAGATGGCGGCTAAACCTCCCCCTAGAACTTTTCGGAGTGCTGGAAATTCTCCGGTGCAACAACAATCATTACTGCAGGCGTTGCATTCTCCTGATGTATTGACATCGAAGGATCTTGAAAAACATACCCAGTTAATTTTGGAGTCAATGGGTGTTAAATTTGCACAGATGGAGGAGAAATTGGAGAAATTGGAGCAGAGAATGGAAGAAAGGATGGAACAGAAACTTAGAGAGATGAAGGCAGACATTTTGTCCTCAGTGCATAAAGTAGCTAAATGTGTGGAGGTGCTGGATGATCAAGTGGAAGATTTGACTCAAAAGAATGCTATATTAGAAGCAAAAGTATTGGAAATTGAAGATTTAAAAGACAAAATGGATAGCGAACAGAGTTTGGCTCAATTTTACCAGATGCAGTTTGCTGTTAGAATTAGAGGCCTAAAAGAGAATATTAAGGAAGATTTAAAGCAGCTGGTTTCTGAGGCTCTTGAGGGGGTATTGAACCATCCAGCATCTGAAATAAAACAAGGCATGGACAAAGTGTTTCGTGTGAATTCGTGGATTGCTAAGCAGAGAAAGTTGCCTAGAGATGTGGTGGTTTATTTTGTAAAAAGGGAAATTAGAGATGAAGTTATACAAGCTGCCTATGATACTAAAGTTGTGATTGCTGGTCAAGAAGTTTTGGTTCTAAAAGAAATTCCTCCAAAGATTTTAAAGAGAAGGAAGGACTTTATATTTCTTGTGCAAGAGCTCAAGCAAAGAGATATAAGGTTCAGATGGGAGATCCCAGCTGGGTTGAGCTTTATGCATGATGGCAAAAGGTACTGTTTGGGTACTGTGAAGCAAGCGCATGATTTTTACAACAATGTTTTAAAAGTAACCCCATTAACACTTTTGGAAGCTGTAGAGGGATCTGGAGAAGGAGAATGTCAAGAGGATGAAGATGGACAGATGGACGAGAAGGGTACAGGAGGAGATCAAGCTGCAACTCTTTTGGATGATCTTAGAGAACAGAGGGTGACGCGTGCTGCCTTAAAACGCTCAAAAAAGACTAAAAAATAAGACCAGTAGAAATCTATGGAACTTCCACAATATACTTATAGTCAAGTGGTAGTTGGGTTTTTAAGAGTTTTGGGACGTTATGTATGGTAACAGAATTTTCAATTTGGAATTAATGGACACTTAACTACAGAGGAAGAGGAAGAAAGTTTTGTGGGTTAATGCGGGTTAATTTGTGTAAGAATTATCTATTATAGCCTATTTTGGCTAGAGAGGTTAATAGGGATAGGTGCTTGTGGTGTGTAAGTGAGAATATGTTTAGGTAATAGTGAATTGTGGAAGAACATAGATGGGAATGATGCTAGTTTTTTTATTTTAGTTCTTTATACATATTTAGTATTGTTAAGGATTGGCTTACTCTATATAAGCTAGAGAGTGATGGATTTTAGAGTTTATAATTGTTAGTTTATGATTGTTTATGATTGTTTTTTAGATATATACCTTGTATTTTGCTCTGGGAAGTCGGGGGGGGAGGGGGGGAGGAGGGGAAGTAGAGGGGGGGCAGGGGAGGGAGGAGGGAGAGGGGGAGGGGGGGAGATAGGGGGGAGGTAGGGAGGGGAGGAGGGAGGGGGTAGGGGGGTTTTTCAAAGGAAAATTGTATTTTAAAACTTTTCAATAAAAAATTTTTTATGGTTTTCTAGCTTTACTTTTAAATATTTGAAAAGCAATGTGGCGGCTGAGTTGGTAAATAATTCAATAACATACAGATATCTTTAGTACAGATCTCAAAGTATTACATTAAATGTTTCCTCTCTTTTCCCCTTAGTATTTACTGTCTCGTCTTTAATAAAATTCTTATTATATCAATTAAATAAAAAATAACTTTCTTACATTTATCTATTATTTTTAGTTTATACATATCCTAGTTGTTTTAACATTCAATCTTTTTATACAATCACTGTCCTTTGTTAATTTTTCCCAATTTTTACTTTCCCATTAATACTTATATTTAACATTTGATATTTATAGTTTCCAAGTTTTAAATAACTCCAATTCCCTTTATCACAATTCATCACAAGATCTAATGTTCAGAATACACATCTCATCTATTTGAGTTCTCACTGTCTTACATGAAATAATTAGTAATACAATATAATATTCTTATTTTCTGGTAATTTCCAGATATCTTAAATTTAGTAACCAAAATTCCTCCTATTTCAACATTTAATACTTCCTGTCTTTTTCTCTTAATATCTACTATCTCGTATTTAAGCTAATAATTCTTATTACCGCTAAATAAAAACATATTTATTACATTCATCAATTAATTTTTACCTTATACATATCTTAATTACTTTTACATTTAACCTTTATAAGCAAATCAATGTTCAAATTTAATTCTTAATATTTATACTAAGTTATAAATGACCATTTTTTTTAATCTCATCTCATAACAATATCTAGTATTCTATTTGAATATATTCTATTTTAATTCTCATGAGTAAGTCAAAACCCCAATTTTCTTCAGTCTTATTCTGGCTTTCTTTCTTTGCCAAATTGTCTTCAATGTCTATGCTTTTGAGTCATCAAACAAATCTCCCTGTGTTGTTATATAGATTATTTGATGTAGAAAAAACCATCCAGTCGCCATTTTTTTGAGAGGACTAACAAATTGTCTCTCTATTTTTCCATCTCGACATAGTTGTCCTGAACTGTTTATCTTCTCTTCAATGTGTCCTTCTTCTTGATCCTCATGTTCCTTCTGATTTATGTAGAAAGTTTTTTCCTTTTTCCATATTGTCTCTCCCTTTTCTGGGTTTTCCATTGACTGTATTTGTTGATCAATTGAATCTTCTGTCATAATCTTTAATTGTTCCACCTTTTCTGTTATATTCCGTGTAGCTGATTTTTTAGTTGTAATCAAGATTTGAGTTCATATATCTGGACTGACATCTTGTTCTTTTTTGTAACCTCTTATTTCATCAGTAGCTGTAAGAATGGTTTGATGAATTGCTTTTAACATAAAGAGAATCTGTTCCTGTTCTTCATCCATATTCTCTTAGTATTGTATTAGGTTAAAAGCTTTACAATCAGAGAATGAAAAAAAAATTGTCATTGAATAAGGAACACAGCTGGGCTTCTCTCAGCTGATGTCTCAAGGTTACATAAGTCTTATCTATTGTCTGGGATGCTGGACAAGTCTCTTTTAAGCAATAACAAATCGTAGTATCAGGTTTAGCCAAAAGATGTCGCCCCTACCATTTAAAGTTTTCTTTTAAATCCAAAATTTTTATAATCTTTTCAGTTTTGCTTCTTTCTTATAAGTAAAAAACTCCAATCTTCAGTAAGCATAGAAAATCTTTTAGTCCACAAACTTTAAAAAATAGAATTCCAATTAGGATCAAGTTATTCTTTCAATGTTTTAAACTCCCCTGGATAGTCAGTTGCCGCTGTTTCTAGAAGGAGGGATAAAATCTCCCTTCCCTCTCCACAGGGGGGAAAGTACTTTAGGCAGCTTATGCAGGTACAAAAAATAGTTATGATTTAAGAGAGGTAGATCTCACCCAGTCTCATCTGCGCTACTTTAAAATTGCCTGGTGGTAAGTGTGACTTCGGCTGTCTGCAGCCTAGTGACGAGCCATATTGCTATAACCAGTCTTTCATCCGCTGGTTTGGAGGGCTGCCTTGGATCAAGCAGAAGGGCTACCACCCTCCCGCAATCCAACAGGGATCCCCTCCTTGCTGGTCATCCCTACAGGGCGTCTTTCTACCATTTCCAGGATCCCCCAGCAAAGCGTAACTGGACACGGAAGATGGAGCTTGCCTTCCAGACGTCCATAGTGGCCATGTCGGCAAACCGAAAGTTCCCTGAATTTGCTCCTCCCTTTAATTTTTCCCCTCCCTCTTTGGTTTTAAAGAGACATGTGTTATTTGGATTAAGTAACTAGTTATTTTTTTCATTTAAGTAAACATTCTACGAGATATAGGGATGAATTACTCCTGAATGCCAATATTTCTAATGTAGATATGGGATGGAAACAAAAGAAATAATAAGACATCAAGTGAAAGGGATATGAAGGGAAAGATAATGGGAAGATATGTAGGCAGAAAGCTGATTATGAAAAATCAGAAAATAAGCACAGTCCCTGAAAAATCAGAGAAGTTTAAATGTATGCAGTGTCTTTGAAATGAATCCTCTTTGTTACTTGGAATTCAGTTCATATGAAACACTGAACCATTACCTCTGAATAAAGATGAATGCATCTGGACTCTTAAACTGGAAGCAATCTTTTTTTTTAATCCCATTTATATCCCGCCCTTCTCCGAAGACTCAGGGCGGCTTACAATTTAAGCACAAACCAATGTGCTTAGCAATAGCCTTCGTTCTATGTATATGCTTGCTTATTAGGGCTTTCGCCCCCCCCCTCCAAGTGGCATTATTAAGATTTACTCATACCTGGAATCCCTTCACTATGTAGTGAACCATCCAAAACACACGGGCATTCCCTCCCTCCCTGCCTCATAGAGCTTCCAGAACTGGTGGGAATAAACCTTTTGGAAGGAAAAGGGAATTTGGGAACAAGGAATGAAATTGTGAAAATGGGCATTTAGTATCTTAAAAATGCTCCAAAGTTTGAAACACACACCTACTCTGATTTCCAGTGTTTTTCTATTTCTTAAATAAAGAAAAAAGGTGCAATATTTGCCCTCTAGCAGTAGAGGGTGCTGAAATACTAGGGGAAAAAAATCATTTCACCCTCTGCTGATGAAGGAAAAAAATGCAGCTATTTTTAAAGGGGGAAGAAATTGCTGTTATCACGTACATCCCTCACACAGTCATAAATAAAAAAATAAAAGTAAGTTAAAGATTAATAATAAAAGTAAACAAAATGCCACATAAAGCCTGATGTGGCCCTTAAGCTGATGACAACACAAATCACAGAGTAAAAAATATTGTGAAGGAAAAAGGACTAGGAACTTCTTCCATCATTGCAGTCTATGAACAACCATAATCAAGCAGTTTGGCATCCACCAACTCTTTCTCCGTAATACAGCAGCCATGCTTCAAGTAGCCTTCTGGATACGGTAGGGAATTGTTTTGTCTCTGGCTTTCACAATTTTCTCTTCAAGGCTTCACATTATAAGGGATTCATTGTGGGCTGAACTGCTCTTAAGTAAGTGGAAGGTCCACTTTATTTTATTGAACCACCAGTATCCATTTCATTTTACAGTAAATGTTTTGCAGGACAGGGATGTTGGGGTGGAAGACCTTTGATCCTTTTCAGTTCTATGGTTCTACAAAATTTATTTATTTATTTTATTGGATTTATATACCGCCCCTCTCCCAAAGGACTCGGGGCAGTGTACAGGGCAATTAAAACACAATATACAGCACATAATATACAAAAATTAAAATAAATTAAACCAAATAGCCCAAGCAATAAAACACGTTCTAAAATTTAAAATTTGGAATTTAAAATCTAAAACCCCAATCCCTCAGTCCAGGCCGGCAAGTTCAAATAACCAAGTCTTCAGGTTGCGGCGAAAAGAGCGAAGGTCGGGAGCCATCCGGAGCTCAACAGGAAGCTGGTTCCAGAGGGCAGGCACGCCCACAGGTGACCGACGGCACCCTGAGGAGTCCCTCTCTATGGGAGCGCACAGGACGATGGGAAGTTAACGCTGGCAAAAGGTATTCCCGTAAATAATCTGGGCCCATGCCATTTAGGGCTTTATAGGTCATCACCAGCACCTTGAATCTCACCCAGAAGACAACTGGAAGCCAATGCAGCTTGTGGAGCAGAGGTGTTACATGGGACTATTGGGAGACCCCCATCACAACTTGTGTGGCCACATTCTGCACCAGTTGGAGTCTCCGAGTGGTATTCAAGGGCAGCCCCATGTAGAGAGCATTGCAGTAGTCTATCCGAGAGGTCACGAGCGCATGAGTGACTGTGTGTAGGGCATCTCGGTCCAAATAGGGCCGCAACTGGCACACCAGGCGAACCTGGGCAAAAGCCCCCCTGGTCACAGCTCCTATATGATCTTCTAAACAGAGCTGTGAGTCAATGAGGACACCCAAGTTGCGAGCCCTATCTACGGGGGGTAACACCTCACCCCCTATAGTTAAAGATGGAATAGAGCGGACAACCTGAGATGCTGGTATGCACAGCCACTCAGTCTTGTCAGGATTTAGACGAAGCCTGTTCCTCCCCATCCAGACCTTCACTGCCTCCAGGCAACGGGACATCACGGCGAGGGCATCACTGGGTTGATTTGGGGTGGAAATAAAAAGCTGGGTATCATCAGTGTACTGATGATACCCCACCCCAAAACCACGAATGATCTCACCCAGCGGCTTCATATAGATGTTGAACAGAAGGGGCAAGAGGACCGACCCCTGAGGGACTCCACATACGAGAGGCCTTGAGGCTGACCTCTGCCCCCCTGTCAACACCGACTGTGAACAACCCAGGAGGTAGGAGGAGAACCACTGTAAAACAGTGCCACCCACTCCCAAACCCCTGAGGCGCCGCAGTAGGATACCATGGTCGATGGTATCAAAAGCCGCTGAGAGATCTAATAGGACTAGGACAGAGGAGCAACCCCTGTCCTGAGCCCGCCAGAGATCATTCACCAGTGCGACCAATGCCGTCTCCATGCTGTACCCGGGCCTAAAGCCCGATTGGTAGGGGTCCAGATAATCCGCTTCCTCCAGGAACAGAGGAAGCTGATGTGCCATCTTCCAAATATACCATCTTCCAAATATGTCAGAAATAACCATCTGTAATACACACAGCTAGCTGAGTGGTTTGTGTTTCAATGAGATCTCGAGGTTTATATGAATATTAACACAATCTAAGAAATTGTACCATAACATCCCCTCAACCGAATTATAATAATTTGACAAAATGGAGTGTAATAAAAGCTGAAGAAAACAATGCATTCATATAAAATTAATGAATTCATGGGCTTTTCTCTTTTTCTCCCCTTTTTCAGTGCAATACCATCTATTCATTTCTCCATGCCAGAAGCTCGGGCATTTTGCTTATGGGAGACAGGTAAAAGATAGAATATGAATTGTTTGTAGCTAAATAACTGAGTTATTAACACATATTAAATAAAAGGTGGCTACCTAGCTTTTCAAAAACAGGGCTTTGCATAAACTGCCAACAGCATTATATATTATACCTAGTCCAGGTAATATTCCAAGGCCTGGCTTTTTGTACATGAATCATTCACATTGATGAAAAAAATAAAATTGATGAAAAAAATAAAAAGAGCCAAAAAAAGGCACAGAAGATCCTAGGATTGGCATACAATATAGAAGAAAGTCATTTGTTTTCATGAGGTTCTAACTTAAAAACCAGGTTCACTTAGAACAAAGGAGTGAAAAAAAATGGTCTTTAAACACATGCAGGCCACATATTTTCTGAACAAGGACACTAATATAATTTCCTGACTTAATACTGTATATGTAAAATATTCTCAACTCTTCATGATTAGGTCAATTGGACCCAAATGTTGGTGCCTCCAATTATCTCTTTCTTCCTCCACCTGTACTTATATTTCTAGTGACTTATCACCCATGCAAAAACATTGTTCCATTTCTCTTCTCCTTTGGTAACTTTATTTAAGCATATTGTACATCATGGCAATTGCAAAGAGAAAAAAAGGAAGGCAAGGAAGTAGGAATGTGATAGAGAACTGGAAATGTATGGCATTCTTTTTACTGTTTCTTAAATGCATATTTTCAATGCAGTCACAAAGAGCAGAATTCTTTCAGTTGAATAGAATAGAATAGAATAGAATAGAATAGAATAGAATAGAATAGAATAGAATAGAATAGAATAGAATAGAATAGAATAGAATAGAAATGGAAGATGAACAAGTGAAAGAAACAATGATAACATAGGCAAAAAGTTTTGGGCACAATATAGAATTAGAAAAACAGCAAAATCTTTGGGAAAGAAACTATAAATTGACCATGCTAACTGCCTATAAAATGTATATAAAATGTTTTATAGATTGCATTTACCACCTGCAAGATTAGCAAAAATGTTTAAAAATATGTCTAGTAATTGTTGGAAGTGTAAGCAAAAACCAGGCACGTACTATCATCTTTGGTGGACATGCCCTAAAACAAAAAGAAATTGGACAAAAATACATACTTGCTTAGAAAAGATGTTAAGAAAACATTTATATTTTAAACTGGAACTATTTTTATTAGGTATAATATCAGAAAAATATGATGAAGAAAATGTATATTTAATGTTGCATGTATTAACATCAGCAAGAATTGTATTTGCTCAGCACTGGAAAAATGAAGAAATGCCATCTGAAGAAGAGATAATCAAGAAAATACTGACTATGCAGAAATGGATAGACTTACACTGAAGATTAAAGTAAAAGAAGATACAGAATATTTTCCAATATGGGACATATTTTATCAATGGCTGGAAAAACGGGGTAGAAATTAGGAATTTAATGTGTAAAACAAGTAAAACAAATGGACCCAGACAACACGGTGTTTATCAAGCACCTACGAATTGTAAATAAAGAAAACTAATAAAATATTATAAAAAATAAAATAGAATAGAATATCTTTATTGTCATTATGTAACTCACAATGAAATTAAGTGCTATCCACAGTGCACACTACACAAAAGTAAAAACCACAAATAAGAACACACATTATATACACACATCCTTCACATTCTATTCACCATTGCACTGTCCCTAATATTGCACTTCAATGTTGCACTATACACTGGTATTTAACATAGTTACAGCTCTGGGATAAAAAATATTTTTCAGTCTATTTGTCTTTGTTTTTATTATCCTGTACATCTGCCAGATGGTAATACTTAAAAAAAAGAATGTTTGGAATGAGAATATTTAAGAATATTTTGAGCTTTCCTAAGACAACGGGAACTGTACAGTTCGTTCACA
Source organism: Vipera ursinii (assembly GCF_947247035.1). Taxonomy (NCBI): domain Eukaryota; kingdom Metazoa; phylum Chordata; class Lepidosauria; order Squamata; family Viperidae; genus Vipera; species Vipera ursinii. The sequence continues at coordinate 28,702,770 of NC_139514.1, read as the reverse complement.
AGGGGGAGGAAAGGGCAACCAATAATGCTCTGGGTGATGGCAATGACCCTCTGGAGTGCTTTCCTATCTGCTACTGTGTAGCACGCAAACCACACACAAATGCAAATGGAGCAATGTAGAAGGTCACCAGCAGTTTTTCATTTAGTTGTTATTTCCTGAGAAGTCTCAAGAAATATAATCTCTTCTGGGTCTTCTTAACCAATGCTATAACATGAGCATTCCAGGTCAGATCCTTTATGGTAATACCCAGAAAACTAAACCTTGCCACCTGCTCCACACAGTCTCCACTGATGATCAGGGGCTGAATGTCTGATCTATTCCTCCTGTAACCTATTATAAGCTCCTTGGTCTTAGTTGTGTTTGAGAACCAAATTATTATCTCTGCACCACAAGAGCAACCATTCCATCTCATCCCAGTAGGCAGACTCAACCCCTTTGGAGATAAATCCCACCACTGTTGTATCATCCACAAATTTAAAATAATGTTGCTGGGATGAGTGGTGGTGCAGTCATAAGTGTAGAGGGTGTAAAGCAGGGGCTCAACACACAGCCCTGTGGGGAGCCGTATTAAGAAAAAGGGCTGAAGAGATATAGTTGTCTAATTTAACCCTCTGAGAGCCGCCAGACAGGAAGTTTACAATGGCATGCTGATCACTGATACATTTAGTGACTGCATGACTATCTAAATGAACTAGTTCAAGCTAAAACACAGTAAGAAGAACTTTCCAGAACTACTCAGGGCAATAATTTTCAATTAATTAACATCAATATTAGTATCATTGTGAGTCACCAAAAATATTTCTTTAAATGCAAACAAACGAAAACACCCCCTTCCTTTGTCCTATCCCACCCTCTCATGTTCTGCTGTCCTATCATACTTATAGGACACATTGGGGTAATCTGGCATTCCTTTGACATTCTAAGGATATCACTGTATAAATGAGGGAAATGAGTTGGCTAATATTTCATAATGTTCAACTTCAGTAAGATAAGGACATCATTAAACTTCCATCTAGGAAAAAAAAAGTTATGGTCATAAAAGCCTCCACAGAAGCTCCCCAATTAAACCTTAAGAATTGTAATTTCCTCTTCTCTGGCTCCTAATTAACAACATTTTTCATCAAATACAAAAAAAGAATTAAATTACCTCTTGGTGAAAATGAAAAGAAGGGAGGGAAGGCTTTACTGTCCATCACATGCACAGACACCTTAAGCTTTTTGGAGCTGACATTTGTTTGCTACAAATTAGTGATCTTTTCTGAGGGCAACTAATTGCTAGCAAATTGGACTCATTAGTAACTGTTGAGTTAAAGTGAAATAAAAAAGGAAAGGGGATTTATAGAGGGGCCCAAACTGGTAAATAGGATTATATGGCTAATTTCCTCCTCCCACTCTATACCCCTAGGGCTAATCACACCTATATGAAGAAAAATATTGCCACTTTTATCCAACTGTGTAACTACCTAAACAATTCCCAAGATTTTGGGGGCAATGAATGCTAATACCCATCCATCATTTTGAAGCTACAACAACCTACACGAACCTCTCCATTAGTAGTAGCAGCTGCTTGATTTTTGTTCTATTTTCTATGTTTGTTTTGCTGAACATAAATTCACAGGAATCCATGACTAGCAATTACCCCAGATCAATTCAGTTCCTTACCAAAAGTAAGTTTAGAAAGAAAATTTAACTTTCTTTTCTAGACAAGAACAGTTTCAGTAGGGATAAGCTAGAAAAGCAAGGAGGGGTTTTTTTTCTACCTTTAATCCATATGATTGACCATATGTATATACAGTATGTATACGTATGTGAGTGATTATGTGTATAAAAGCAGGATAAAAATGTAATGATGAGAAATGCATGCAAAGCCAGAATTGAGAAGACAGCAGACAGCAAGTGCTTCAGCTTCTGTAAAGAAGAAACTTGCAGCAGTTAGCATGAAAAAGTAGCAACAATGGTACAGTGATATGTCTGCAAGAAATGCCATTTGACTGCAAGCAAGAACTGGTTAGATCATATAGTTGACAAATAGAAAATGAAGGTAAAGTCCTCTGGGACATTAAAATTCAAATAGAGAGACACCTTCCTTATTTAATAATTGTTGATTAGAAAGACAACAGCATCTGGATAGTGGACATTGTAGTAACCTGGAGATAGCAGAATAGAAGAAAAAGAACTAGAGAAAATCTGAAAGACCTTAAAACAGAAGTAGAACAAATGAGATAAAATAAAGCAAAGATAATACCAATAATAATATTGTAGGTATTTGGGTGTAATCCCATCAGCCAATTGCAAAAGCAGCTTTACTTGGAAGAGTTTATATCCTGTGATGATAGCTTGAACACCATCAAACATTAACATCTACCTATCTTCTCTGTCTTGATAAGTGGAAAAAATGCCAAATAGAGCCTAAAACATCTGGCCATCTGTGTAACCAACTGTAATAATAATAATTACAAAAGGCAGCTTTACTCAGAATGGCTTACATCCTGTGATAACGCCTTTAACATTATTAAGCAACATCTGCCTATCCAGGTTCTAGGTTGTTTAACAAAAATACAAAATCCAGTCTAAACATTTGGTGACTGTATGACCAACAATATGAATAACAGAAACCTTAGGAGATGGCCATGATGGGAGCAGCAATGCAAAATCTTCCTTAACCACATCAAGATTTTAAAAATGGTGCCCATATGTTAGACTTTCTAAAAAAAATAAAAAGTTTATACTGTTCTAGCAAACTATTCAGTATAGTTGGCATTTTGCATTTAAAAAGACATGATTCAGTATGGAAAAGCAACAGAGACAAAAGGAAAAAAAGCAATACTCTGGTACTTCATCATTCTATCTGTTTAAAAGATTTATATGCCATACAATCTGCTAACAGTTCTTGAATATGCATAAAATTTAGCAGAGCAATATTAAATGTGACAAATAAAAAACAAACTAAATCAGTAGTATTGAGAGACCTAGTTAAAAATTGGTTTAAGGCTAAACTGTAATAAGTTGGGAGCTGGCTTTAAGAGTATTGGAAATTTAATATTTAATATGGTGACCATGGAGAAAGAAAAAAAGATCTTGATGTCAAATGCTGTTTGTGATGAAGCCCATAAAAGGTACCCCACTGATGACCTAACAATGTTTTGTTGACTGTATAATAGAAGTTGTAAGTTGGATTTAAACAGCACAGTCAGGTTATATAATGAAAAGCTGGAAGTCTTGGTCTTCTAATATTAGTAAATTTGAAAAAGGGACATATTTCACATTGTACATCAGTTCCCAAGAAATTAAAGAGAAATTTTGTTAAATTCCATATGAACCTATGCAAATGTCCTAGATGGCCAGAAAAGGAAAAAATTAAAACAAAAGCTATAGTTTCTAACATCTACATAGAATAAATAAATTAAATTTTAACACAACACATAACTGTTTGCTATTTCTTAGAGAGAATCTGAATTCCAAAGCAAAAGCTTCTATTTCTTTATTCCTTTACCTCCTTCAGCTTCTGGAATCATTTATGAGAGTTGTGGGGTATGGTACACCCCCATCTCAGACATTGCAATTTATATCTCAATGTCCCTGAAGTTCTATTTTTGTCTTTAAAGGACAAAATACAGTAATGAAGAAGAGTATAGAAAATCTGTATTTTGCATATGTGTTAGAAAAAGCATCTTTCCCTTTGACTCTGGCATTTAGACTGCCAGGAGGACTGCCAGAAGTATTATGAATACTGACTTGCTACTCACAACAAAAACAATGAAAAATTCTCATCTTAAGTTCAAAAAGTAACTGATTATATGTAAACTTTTTGACAATACAGGAAAACATGGGATTTTCTGGAGAAACCATTCACCACGCATACGGCCACATTCTAAATCAGTTGCAGTTTATAGACTGCCTTCAAGTTCTGCCCCATTAACAATAATTGAAATAAGATTACCACTTTATGAACCATGAAGACATGGTCTTTCTCCTCCAAGTAGGTGAAGATTTATCACAACTGATTTATCAGGGAAAACTGTAAACGTTCTTCCATGCTACTTAAATTATGTGGCTATCCAGCTAAATTCATGGGTACTCTCTGGTTGCAATCATATTGGTAAAAAGGGACAGCAAACCTAAGCCAAGATAGAAAGGAACTGTATATGCAGGGATGACAGCAAACTTTATCAATTTCTTCAAGAAAGAAACAATAAAAGTGATTCAGGCAAATATTACCAATAATGTTATACAGTTAAAATTCAGATGGATACTATTGCCTAAACTGACATTATATCCACCAAAAGGTTTGGAAACACTGGATCAAATGGCTGATAACTATAAATTAGGATCTGCCAAGAGATATCCATGTTTTGATTATATCAGATTCTTTTTTTTTGGAAATTTTCCATAATCACTGAAGCCAACTACACCTCTTCCTGCAGTTGCTTCCAATATGGCACATTGTATTTTTATTCTAGTAACAAATAACTAGGTAGCATTGCTATCGATGAGATGGCATACTAACAGGATAGAATTATCTGTCTATCTATCTATCTATCTATCTATCTATCTATCTATCTATCTATCTATCTATCTATCTATCTATCTCACTTTTTTCCTGATAATAACACAATATTGAATATGAGGAACAAAACCACTTTTAGCCTTTGTCAAATCATGGATAGACGAATAGCATAGAATAGAATAGAATAGAATAGAATAGAATAGAATAGAATAGAATAGAATAGAATAGAATAGAATAGAATAGAATAGAATAGAATAGAATAGAAACTTTATTGTCACTTTGAATGTATACTAATTGGCATACATTAAAATGAAATTTCATCACATTCAGCTCTCAATGGGTCACCACCTCCAATATACTATATTTTACTCTTCCTACTGTTGCAATTCATTAAAAAGGAATCTGACAAACTGGGTGATATGGCTGCATATGCCGCAAGTACCATACATATTTCAGATGTATAAAGCATCGGAGCTGCAGCTTTTAAAAACATTAGTGAAGTAGGTATCAACCTAAGTGAAGTTACACTGGAGCTTTGCTTGTTTGTGAGATTGTAGCCTCACTTCTGTTTGGAACTGTTCACAGTCCTACTTATGTCCAGGGCTTTTTTTGTCATAGAACGCTCAGAACGGAGTTCTGGCACCTTTTTCGCATGGAACCTTGTAGGGTAGGAAAGGTGGGTTGTATGACATGTGTGAGTTCCAGCACCTTTTTCTTTTCCAAAAAAAGCACTGCTTATGTCTTTTATCCAACACTGCTAGATCTTATATTCCAGCCCAGCTATGCTCACTGAAAGCAACCTCGAGTCAAACAATATTTAGTTCCTGAGTTGATAGGAAAAGAGATGTGACTACTCTCTCATGTCTTGTTTTCTGATCATTGTGTAGCCAAACAAATTACTGAGCACAGAACAGAGAGAGAGATTGAGATATTTGGGCTCTTAAAACCCATATGTCTCCCTTTGAAACCAGCAAGCTAAGGGTGATGGTTACCTGGTCCCTTTCCATTTTATCATTAAAGTGATTTACATTCATTAAAATTAAATATGAAGTAAGCAATATGTCAGTAGTTGGGTTGGCATATGGTTTAACAAGTTAGCAAAGGCTTTAGATGAGTCAGGTAAGGAAAACTTTAGTATCACTAGCTCTCCAGGTATCACTAAATTCAAAATCCATTATCCCTAGTGATGATGGGAGCTACAGTTCAGCCACATATGGAGAACTGTACATTGCGTAACCTTTCTTTAAATCAATGAATTGTCTGCCGAGTAGCAATTATTTCATAAGAGTATATGATATATTTAAATAATTTATTTATAATAAAGATAGGTTTTCAAATTACTTGGAAAAAAATTGTATCTTTACACAGAGGTGATGAAAATCCAGTCTTTTCAATCTTAATAACATTAAACTTTTGAAATATTTAGAATACATAGAGTTTAGGCTTATCAGTTTGAATTGATTCTTCTCCCCTCTCCCCATTTATTAATATTCAAATAGCTAATTTTTCAAAGAATACATTTAGTTTCCAGATAAGAAAAAAAAAATCTGAACTATGTAACATAACACAGCAAAATAATTTTGGTAGTACATACACACACACACACAGGAGGAGCACAGAAATGAACTTGTTTACAACACAGACAAAACTGAGCTACAAACCCTTAGTTTTCTGAAACATTCTTTTATATTTTTGCAAATATGATTCATCGTTAGAATTAAATTTAAGCAGATTATATGCTAAAATCAGTCTAAAATCAGTGCTGTTCAGTTGTTGAAAGCTGACCAAGACTTTTAGGCTGATTGATTGGATGTGTTTCACTTACCAATTTCATACCAGCTATAATCTTTAGATTAATGCACAGCTTTCAGATTCATGCTGTAAACATGGTATTATTGTTACTACATATTTGAATTGGACTAAGAAATATTGATCTAATAAAAATCCAAATCCATGTGATACTGACTAATCCAGAAAAGTAAACTGTTTTTAAAAGGGCAAGTATATTACAGATTCTGAATTTATATTTAAAGTGCTGATGTTGGTAAAAATATTCAATTATTATATTCCTGATCTGGAATTGTCTCCCAGGATTCTATTGCAAAAACAGATTAAAGAAAATTTCTGCAGAACAGTGATGCACTATTTCTTCAATCTAAAGGCTGCATTTGGTATTCCAGAAATTTCTCATTTAGAAGCATCTGAGAGCAATACCCAAGGCAAATATTAAGTATTTCTGATGTGACTTAAAACTGCGGTCTAAAGAAGCAAATCAATTCTCTTTACTACTGTAGAAGTTGTTTAAGATGAAAATTGATAATGCAGACCAATTTCTTATTTTACAACAAGCATGGAGGAAAAGTTATCCAATGTCAATCTATCAATAACAGCTAAATTAATAAATGTGAATTTCACATTAGGATTATGCAGAATACTTATTCAGGCAATGATTGAGTTTATCTATGGTGCTAAGCCACATATTTTCCTAATTAGGTTTGTTGAATACACTCATAACTAGTGTTTATCTATTATGCTAAGGGAAACTTAAAAACAGTAAAAAACAATCATCATCATCATCATCATCATCATCATCATCATCGTGATATCTGTTTTCAATAAATAAGAAAGGATCAGTGAGATTCCTAAAACTAAAACCAATAATCTGCTTTATTTTATTCAATATATTTTATCCATATCATTCTTGTAATCTATCATTTCTAAATCCATATTCAAATCAGCTTCGGTATCAGTCTTATTAATGACAATCTTAGAAGTTGAGAAATCCAAGCAAATTTTTTTTTGTAGACACTAGATGAATTTCTCTGGTGAAAAAGAACAACAATGGAAGAACAAATTTAAAAATTTAAAAAGAAAAGTAAAAGCTGATGCTCAGGCATAAGGACTAAAGTACTATTTAAGTTTTATACATAGGAAATAGCAATATTCTGTTGGTATTCCTTTGGAATCTCCTGCAGCCATTTCTCTCTGTTGTAGGACAGAAGTATGTGTAACACAGAACATGCCCTGTGCCTCATAAATTTGTCTTCTGTCCTTAGGTGGAGTAACTAAGCAGGATATTTCTTTGTGCTTTCCTTTAGGCAGCAAAATATCTTACTGCCACAAGTTCAGATGAACTTTTAGCACAAGAAAAACAAGAAAAGAATCAATCTCTCTCTCTCTCTCTCTCTCTCTCTCTCTCTCTCTCTCTCTCTCTCTCTCTCTCTCTCTCTCTCTCTCTCACTCACACACACACACATACACACACACACACACACACACACAGAGGTGACTATCATAACCTTCATTTGTGTTTTACCTGATTACACCCTGATAATATTTAATACCAGAAAAAATAAACTGTCAAAGTTTTGAATAATTTAGTAAACAAACTAAACAAATGACCCCCAAAAGAACTGAAAGCAAATATAAAGTATAAAGAACAATGCATATTTCAAATACATGACAATAAGAAGCTTTGAAGTATCAAGTGCCTGCAAAGCAGGAACTGAAATTTTGCAAGACTTACTTTAATAATGTGCGTTTATGTCCAAATTTCATAAGTGCTCCCTGAAACAAAATAACTAAAATAACCACTATTACAATTCCAGTTACGTTAATGTTGGCATGTGCACAGCTTTTAATCTCATTCTGCTTATAATAAAATCCACATTATGTAACTTGCTCCTATTTGCATAGGTATTTTAGTTGCTCATACCATGAAGAAACAGAGAATACTATTTTTAAAAAAACATGTTTTATTAATTTTCTAATTTTACATCCAAAATATTTATGAAGCAATGTGTTGACTAGATAATTAAAAGTCCAATAACAAAATCTTTTTGTACATAGGTCAGGATAAATCAACAAAAATTCCCTCTCCAATTCTCTTAATCATAATATCAAAATCAAATTAATACATTTCTGGTTGTGACAGAGTCATTTAGAACATTTAGATCAATACATTTTCACAGATACTTATCCACGTCCTGTTTTTAAGTTTTATCTAATTTCAGTACAGTGTTCCAACTTAGCCTATGGTATCTAAGAAACTTAATTTTCGGGTAGCCCACATTTCCCCTATTTCATTATATAGTAGTTATCATATCTGAAATACATACATTGTTCATTTAAGTGCATTCTTGTTATATTTCAAAAACATATTCTATCATCTTTGTAATTTATCAATAATTAGGTCCTAAATATAAAATCAGTTTATATCTTTTAACAGTTCCCCTTAGCCCATTAAAAGCAATTTTAAGCTTTATTATTACAAATCCCAACATTAAAAAAACCCATTTTTTAAATCTAACTCTAGATTTCTTTTTGTGCCAGGCAGGCTTCCATATCATTGCCTTTAACTTCTCCCTTTCTTCCTACACACGTTGTTTGAATCCAAGGAGACCATGCACTTGTCAATTTTTCAAAGAGAGTGACCCCTTTATAGTCATTAAATTGTCATTGTAATAAATCAGGTCTCCATGTTTGGCATAGTATAGTTGTCATTAATTCAGTCTGGTCTTCTTCTTCTTTCAGTCCCATCTGGCTTAGGTAAGAGGTCATGTCCGGTGTTATATTTTTTGTTTGTTTGGTTAGATTCTTAATGTACTGTATTTGAAGGCCTTTGGCATCCTCCATCTTAGTATTGCTTTCTTCAGCTTCTGTTGTTTGTTGAATTGTAGATTTTATAGTTGAAATCAAAGTTTGGGCATTAAGGCTTTCAATAAATTGTACTTGTTGTTCTTTAAAGTCCCCTATTTTGTTGTTGATTTATGTATTTATTTATTTATTATTGGGACTTATATGCCACCCTATCTCCCGAAGGACTCAGGGTGGCTAACAACAATAAAATACAATAATACAAAAGTTTAAAAGAAATTAAATTAATAGCCCCAGTAGAATAAATTAAAATTAAAATTAAGTTAAAAATTAAAAACATAATTTTGGAAAAGGAGTGTTTTGAGGCCGCGGTGAAAGGACTGGAGATCCGGGGCCATCCGAAGCTCAAGGGGGAGTTGGTTCCATAGGGCTGGCGCTCCCACAAAAAAGGCCCTCCCCCTGGGGGTCGCCAGCCGACATTGTCTAGCCAACGGCACCCTAAGGAGGCCCTCTCTGTGTGAGCGCACTGGGCGATGGGAAGTCGTTCCCGGCAGCAGATGGTCCTGCAAGTATCCTGGGCCTAAGCCATGTAGGGCTTTAAAGGTAAGTACCAGCACCTTAAATCTCACCTGGAAGACAACTGGTAACCAATGCAGCTCACGCAGGAGGGGTGTAATATGGGAGTATTGGGATGCTCCCATCACTACCCACGCGGCTGCATTCTGCACCAGTTGAAGCCTCCGGGTGGTCTTCAAGGGCAGCCCCATGTAGAGAGCATTGCAGTAATCTATACGGAAGGTAATGAGTGCGTGAGTGACTGTACTGTAAAAATAAAAAGGAACAAATAAACAGGTTGAATTAAACAGGTAGCAGTGAGCTACAGTAATAGTGACACATTTTCAATGATTGAATCAAGTTTAAGAAAAGAACCTTTGATTTTCAGTCCCAATGACTAGTTTGTAATATCTCAATGGCCATTTTGTACATTAAAGCAAATCCTGTTTAGTAAATTATATTATATATGTTTTATGCTCTTGGCAAACTAAGGTTCAGCTTTTAAAGTTGGGGCCAGGCATTGTGAGCTTTAAGATTAAATAAAAGCACAGCTCCAAATAAGCTATGAACTGTACCATAAAACCACAAGAGTCTGATTGGACTGAGTGGTATACAAATTTTTATAAATGGCTAACAACAAAAAGACCATAAACAAAACAGTAATACTGTATTTTCTTCCCTCACTGCAAACTAATTATTTGTTAATCATTTTCTAAGAAGGTTCAAGAAATAAAACAGAAAATGGAGCTTCTGAACACCAGGACATAATAAGAAAATAAAAGACAAATCTTTCTCACAAAAACTCAAAAAAAAGGAAGAAAGAAAGAAAGAAAAAAAGAAAAGAAAACCAGATTAACAGGTACTGCTGGAGAGAAAGGAAATATTGTGCTAAGAATTAGATTGTATGACACATAGGATTTTTAACTTTATGAATGGTCATGGAAACACATTTACATACTTCAATTTAATGATATCCAAGGTAATATAGTATCTCAACCCACTTTATGTTCTAATTCCCTAAAGTCACAGTGTAAATCAAATGTTCTAAGAAAATTTGAGACAGACAGATTCAAATCCAGTCCAGGAAAAAAATGGAGCCAGTAACTATGCAGTATAGAGGCTGTCTTTCTTCCTTTGGTGAACAGCATGACTGACAACTGTGTTTGTCAGTGGAAACAGCTTGTCTTGAATTTGAGACAGCTAGCCATCACTTGGGGAGATTATTAGAAGGAGAGAATGAAATACTGAACTGAGAATACACATACCATCCTCCAACAAGGTAGGTTAAGTGGGAAAATGTGACCCTACAAAAGAGCATTATAAAAATATTAAAGGGACGCGGTGGCTCAGTGGGTTAGGACACTGAGCTTGTCGATCAGAAGGTCGGCAGTTTGGTGGGTTGAATCCCGAGTGCCGCATAACAGAGTGAGCGCCTGTTACTCGTCCCAGCTTCTGCCAACCTAGCAGTTTGAAAGCACATAAAAATGCAAGTAGAAAAATAGGGACCACTACGGTGGGAAGGTAACAGCATCCCGTGCGCCTTTGGCGTCTAGTCATGCCAGCCACATGACCATGGAGATTTATTTTATTTATTTATTTTATTTTAATTCCATTTATATCTCGCCCTTCTCCGAAGACTCAGGGCAGCTTACAAGCTTAGCAGTAGCCTTCATTCTATGTATATGCCTGCTTATTAGGGCTTTCATACACCCCCCAAGCGGCATTATTACAAAGTCAGCTTAATTGCCCCCAACAATCTGGGTCCTCATTTTACCTACCTCGGAAGGATGGAAGGCTGAGTCAACCTTGAGCCTGGTGGGATGCGAACCTGCACTAATTGCAGGCAGCTGGTGTTACTTAAGGAGGCATTAGCCCACTGCTCCACCAAGGCTCTTAAGGAAATGTCCTCGGACAAGCGCTGGCTCTTCGGCTTTGAAACGGAGATGAGCACCGGCCCCTAGAGTCGGAAACGACTAGCACGCATGTGCAGGGGAATCTTTACCTTTACCTTATAGTGTAGTTAAAGGCAAAGAGGTCATACCTCCAGTTTCACTCTGATATATACATTATGCTTTAATCATTCTCTATGCTTAAGCTTAGCACGCATGTGCAGGGGAACCTTTACCTTTACACACACACACACACACACACACACACACACAAACACACACACACACACAAACACACACACACACACACATATGTATGTTAAGTATTTATCAAGTCTTTTGAATACCTTGCTGGTTAAATCTTCTTTCCTGTTTCAGCCTAACACAAGGCTATCCGCAGGCTATAGTCACAACTTACGACAGTTCATTATTTGTGTAAATTATTCAAATTGCTAATAAAGAATTAGGGAGGCTGGCTGATATGGCCATTTCGAACTTATTTTTTTCTTATCAGTCAGTCATACCCTTTATCTGAGATTCGAACCTGGGCTAATTATATATTAGGCAGTTGTAAACACTTAACACATATATCTCCCTTGCTTCCTAGCTAATAAAGAGAGAAAGAACCTGTGGCCTAATAACAACTGCCTAATATATAATTAGCCCAGGTTCGAATCTCAGATAAAGGGTATGACTGACTGATGAGAACAAAATAAGTTTGAAATGGCCATATCAGCCTCCCTAATTCTTTATTAGCAATTTGAATAATTTGTGCATATATATATATATGTAAATTATATGTATATATATGTAAATCTCATTCAAATTCATTACTGTAGAAACAGCATTTCTATAGCTTTCATGAAGTTATCTCAGGGCCATAGAGAAGCAACCATGAGCACTGGCATTCCTTTTTATCCGTACAGACCCCTCAGGGACTCTTCCTATTCTAACCTATACAGGAGGCTTTTTCAAGGGTGAGAAGTAAAAAGAAGTTGGGATGTGTGTCACATAGACTATCTGGGAACAGATTTACATCTGTAAAACTCAACATTTTTCAAGTCCTTGGTCTACAAAGAAGGAGATAATTTGAAATTGTTCTCTGCCAGTATAAGTTTGAGTTTGAGTTTTATTTGATTTCTATACCGCCCTTCTCCCTAGGGACTCAGGGCGGTTCACAGGGCATATATGAATAACAATACAAAAGTTAAAAGAAAATTAAACCAGTGCCCAGTTAAAAAAACAATAATAAAATAGTAAAAAAACACCAATTTAAAAAAACCCATAATCCCCCATCAGGCCAGACCAGCTAATTCAAATAAGTGGGTCTTCAGCCCGCGGCGGAAGGTTCGGAGGTCTGATGCCATCCGGAGCTCAACCGGCAGTTGGTTCCATAATGCCGGAGCGCCCACAGAGAAGGCCCTCCCCCTGGGGGCCACCAGTCGGCATTCCCTGACCGGAGGCACCCTGAGAAGGCCCTCTCTGTGGGCACGTACTGGGCGGAGGGAAGTTGACGCCGGCAGCAGGTGGTCCCTGAGGTAACCCGGACCCATGCCATGTAAGGACTTAAAGATCATGACCAAGACCTTGAACCTCACCCGGAAGACAACTGGTAACCAATGCAGCTCACGGAGCAAAGGTGTAACATGGGAGTACCGGGAAACTCCCAAGACAACTCTCGCGGCCGCATTCTGTACCAGTTGGAGCCTCCGAGTGGTCTTCAAGGGAAGCCCCATGTAGAGAGCATTACAGTAGTCAAGGCGAGAGGTCACGAGCGCATGAGTGACCGTACACAGGGCATCCCGGTCCATATAGGGCCGCAACTGGCGCACCAGGCGAACCTGGGCGAAAGCCCCCCTAGTCACGGCCACTATATGATCTTCCAGAGTAAGCCGTGAATCTAGGAGGACTCCCAAGTTGCGAGCCCTATCCACGGGGGGTAAGAGCTCACCCCCCATAGAAAGAGATGGAACATTTTGAATGTCCCGGGATGCCGGAATGTACAGCCACTCAGTCTTGATATCATTTTGAATAAGAAAGTTTTTCCAATTTTATGACAGTATGTTTTCACAAGTTGTACTCTGTTAACAAATATAGTAACTTGATGTCCTATTCATATTCTTACAGACTTATGATCATTGTGTGCTCTTATTTCCACACTATCTCATAAAAACTCTACATGCCTTTCACTGTCTTATTTAAATGCAGCACTATATCTTAATGAGTACTGCAAGCAGAAGCTGTTTTTGCACTTTGCACTTTTTACTTACCCTTATCACCTGCACAAATATATATATCCATGATTCAATAGTCACTGAAGGAAATTAATGGCTGAACAAAACTCTGGGCATAAATAAGTCCCATCAAGACCACTTATAAGAATTTTTAAAATAGCATACATAGTAATAGTAATGTTTATTTGGTCAATGGCCAGCAAAATTTAAATGTTGAAATAATATATGTTTGTTTAGCTTTCTCTAGGAAGCCAATAATATCCCCCAATGGTATGCATGCACAACAGTTCAAAATATGGGGGTTAAAGTTTTAATTTAGATTAAAGGGGCAAGCCGTATACTTAGAATTGGTTCCCAATGTCAAGCACACTGCCTTTTGTTATTTAGCAGACAAGAGAAGCTAGACACATAGAAGCTTATTATCATTTTCCTGAAATTTACAAAATATTTCAACATCAAAATTTATTTGATTTCAGAGGCCATCAAAAACATCTGTGAATCTTTGTCTTCCTGATGCCAGTTGTTCTGATATTGGAAAGGGGAAAAAAAAAGGATGCATAGATCTATGGATGTGATTATTGGAAAATCAAAAGTGTTTTTCCAGACTTTAAAGAGAATAATTTTGGTCTACCATTATAATGTATCTTAAAGTTTATTTTACAATTATTACAATTAAAAAACTCTTAAGAAATATGTAAGAAGCAAAGCCGATAAGAGCACTGAAATTTTAACTGAAAAGGATTTCACATCCATTTCAGAGTATAAATAAATAATTGCATAAAATACAAGGAGAGGTTCATATTATCAGCTGAACTTTTATCAAGAACAAGAAAATCACTAGGTAGCAGTTATTGCCATTAGAAAGGAAAGAAGAGGTGTCATGCAGAATTATTTTTAAACAACTGAAATGCAAAAAAAAAAAAAGAAAAAAAAACCCTGCTTGTTAAAAATTCCGTGAATAAGGTAATTTGGGCTATCATGAAATGAAGGTGATTTAGTAAATATAATTATTGATATAGTGCAGACAAAGAAATATTTCCAGGAGGAAAAAAGCCTCAAGTCTCTACAAATCATCAGCTAATGGATTAAATGCATCCAAGGGTGAGAAGGAAATTAGCTGATCAATTCATTCAACAACTGCTAATTATATCTGACAGGTTAGAGAGAAATGAGAAGGAAGTGGAGGACTAAGGAAAAGCAACTGTGATAGAAACCTGTGTGTGGGCTCAATAAGTGCAGACTCTGATTCAGTTTGTTGTGACTGATTCAGAGCTACAGACAATTTAATGATTATCTGAGGTCGTGTAAGGTCAAATGTAAGATTCTTATTGTGCATGAGCTCAAATGAAACCTTTAGTACAGTCATAGATCAGCATAAGGAGAGTGGCATACAAAAAAGAAGAAGCAAAAAGATACATCAGAATAAAACAAAACATATAAGAAGCTAAAAAACAAAAAAAACTCCAAAAGGAATCTGAAAAGAATCTAAAAGAAGAGGTAAGGGCAGCATATGTATGTAAAGAAGCATGGCAAACTAAATCTATCACAACACAAATTACTCTAAAATAAGAAGCTAAGTGCTAATTAAAATTGGTTTATGGCAGAGGTCAATGTGTAAGTTCAAATGTAATTTGATGGATTTAAGTGCTGCTACACAGTACCTGGCAGCATTCTATATCATAGCAGGGCTGATATCTGAAAGCACCAGGGAGTGTAAATTGTACATGGATTATGTCTTCTTTGATTGCCCAGTGTACTGTCTCCATGGCCTTCTTCTACAGCATGGATATGCATAATTGTCTCCTAGTGTTCATAAAAACACGTCCTAATTAAATTATGAAAATTAAATTAAAAAATTTACTATGTAATTTCATGATTCATAACTAAGGAATGTTAAGCAAAGAAGCTATAATTGCAGGTGGAGACAATCATGGTTCAGAGTGGAATAGTCTTGCAGGTATTCTCTTTTAGGAAATTGTGTTGGCTACGATAATTAAATAAAATAAATAAATAAATAATTCGAATAACTTTGAATTGATGGAATAAGCTTCCATTATTTGGCCTGATCAGCCAGCAATTTTTTTTTAACCCCATTTATATCCCGCCCTTCTCCAAAGACTCAGGGCAGCTTAAAATCTAAGCACAAATCAATGTGCTTAGCAATAGCCTTCATTCTATGTATATGCCTGCTTATTAGGGCTTTCGTCCCCCTCCAAGCGGCATTATTACAAAGTCAGCTTATTGCCCCCAACAATCTGGGTCCTCATTTTACCTACCTCGGAAGGATGGAAGGCTGAGTCAACTTTGAGCCTGGTGGGATGCGAACCTGCATTAATTGCAGGCAGCTGGTGTTACTTACGGAGGCATTAGCCCACTGCTCCACCAAGGCTCTTTACTGTATAAAGCATGTAAATGTAAGTAGATAAATAGCTATCACTTCAGTGGGAAGATAACAGCATTCCATGCACCTCCAGCATATAGTCATGCCAGCCAAATGACCACGGAAGCATGTTTGGTCAATGGTGGCTCTTCGGCTATACATCAGACAAGAACAACCCCCTCTAGGTACAGACAAGACTGACATGGAAAACTTTTTTTTAGGGAAACATAATATATACTATAATACAAATATAATATATAGCAGGCTATGTTATCTTTTGAGATCTAAGTCCAGCCCACCTTGAATACCATTGACTCTTAACTACTGCCATTTGCTTTGACCATTAGTAGTTTAGATTCTTGTAGAGAATGTTAGCAAGCAATAAACCTGTATTTAGAAAGAAACCATCTTTATTCCTGATTTTTTTCATTTGACAACAATAAAATGATAACATGCTGAATTTTTCATCATTCTTTCAGTGAGATAACTCAAAACAAATCATCTGCTTTTAAGGGGAAATAATTATTCCCCTCGATTTCCTTGTGGTGTGCTCTATGAATTGTATTCAACTCCATTTAAGCATTTTAAAGCAGTATAAACTCATTTTCTACATTAAAATAACTTTCATTTATTTGTTCATATTTTATTTTATGTTAATGGCAGTTTGAAGTGTTTAAATGTCGTTTCAAATAACCCCAAATTAATATAGCTAATTTAGAACTCATACAGTAAGTATAAAGACAATATATTTAATAGATCCTGACTTGAAAATCTTTTGAAGAAGTATATTTGAATTACATAATTAGTTATGGGATAAATTTAGGGTTTTGGCCAAACATATTTGAACTGTAAAAACCCAGAGAACTATTGAATGTAAGTAAATATATGCCTAAAATTCAAAGTCTTTCTGCTCTCTAGCATTCATAATCATTTTAGGTTTTCATGGAAAATGTAACATTTTTTTAAGACTGGACCACACTTCGTTCTTTCCAGTTACTAAGGCTTGGGTTGCTGAAGTAACACAGTAATTTCTGTGGGGAGAGGATATAATCTGAGTATTCTTTTAAGTTCTTAAAAGTACAATAGGAATGTTGAAAGTTTAGGAGTTATTTGGTTTTATTGTTTGTCAAAAAAAAATGTGCCAGTATTCAAGAAATTACTGTGGAATTACAGTCTAAACTAAAATTTACAAAAAAATAAAAAAAAATGATGAGGCACATAAAAGCTGTGATCCAAAGCCTGCAGACCCAAGATTTTAGAAAATATATTTAAGAGAAACTAATTATCATTGTATTTTTTTGGACTTTTAGCTATTAATATGATGGTGATGATGATGATGATGACGACGACGACAAAGATGATGATATCAATTTGGTCATATCCGACTCTTTAAAATTCTATGGGCTGGGTTTCTCCACATCTTTTGATCTTGCAGTACTCCTTTGAGTTTTTCTATACTCTGGATGGTGTTCTTTGGTGGCCTGGTTTCCTTATTAATGTATATTTAATTGAGTAACTGGATTCTGACTATGCTTTTTTTACTTTAGTTATTACCTTTCAAAGCAATTACAAAGAAATACCTGATATTATTCTTTTTGTAGTAAGAATCATTGTTCTTTTGTTGTAAGAAGGGGAAAATATTATAAGTGCTATAATTTCCATATTAAAGCCAATTTCTGATGAGGTATCACATAGCAACAAACACTATTTTTTGCTACCATCTACTAGTTGTTCAGATTTTTGCAGATTCAATAGTTCTAATTTCTGCTCTTGAGGTTTCAGACAATAGGCTTCCACAGAAGTTACTAGTTTCATTTAATGTATTTATGTCCCACTTCTGAAAAAATACTTTGCTCATATTTTGTACTCTTCAAGCACTTCATTTTTTTCTTCTCCCGTTCAGTTGTGTCCAATTTTTGCAGACTAGATAAGTCCTTGTACTTTCCTTGGCAAAGTTCTTCAGAAGTAGTTTGTTATTGCCTCCTTTCTAAGTCTGAGAGAAAGTGACTGGCCAAAGGTTACCCTGCAGGATATCTTTTTGTCTAAGGCAGTAACACACTTCAGGATCTCCTATTTGATTTAACCATTACATCAAACTGGTTCCCAGGCACTTCAATAAGACTCCTCATTTAAGCATTTTGTTATTTTACTAATAATTAAACGCAGTGGTGGGATTGAAATATGTGAACAACGGGTTCTCTGTGTGGATGCAGCTTCTGGAAGTCCATTCTGGTCCTGAGCAACAAAAAATTAGCTACCAGTTCTGTCAAAGAGGTGTGAACCGGCTGAATCCCACCACTAGTTAAGAGTTATTTTAAATATTTACTAATATTTAAAAGTTATCTAGTTTCAGTGTGGGAGCCAGATTGTAGGTTACTCTTCGTCTGATTGAAAATGGAGTAAATTTATAACACTGGATGTCTTATTTGGAACAACAATAATGTTCCAAATATCAATAAACATGTTTTATTTATGTGATATTATTTAAATTATGTGTATATTCCTTTGTGAAAGTAATTCTTTTGTATTAGTCACTTTCTGATATCTCCCATTGTGTAGCCACAACAAAGTTCTTGCCATCATAGTTAGAACAAGCCTGCAGAGGATTTTTCCTCTTCTTTTTGCACCTGAATGTATTCTTCTTAGTTTCTATATGGGTATGAGAAATGGAAGGGATGAATCTTTAAATCACATTAATTGTAAACTGAATTCCATTGAATTTTTCATCAATGTCAAAGGCACAGGAAATGCAACAAGCTATTTAGGGCTGGACATAAAATCTCCAAGAGAATGGATAGCACCTGACAAGTGACATTCCTTTCAGACTCTTCTCCAACATTAGTAATGAGTCTCAGCCGCCTTCAGCGTTCTATGCCAGAGGATGAAAAACCTGTGGATTTCAGGTTGCCAAGAGATGTTGAGTCCACAATATTGAACTTATTAAAGTAGCAGCAGTAAATTGGCTACAGTGGGATTGGCAGGTATGCTTTCTTACCTGAAGGCAAGCTAGCAATTTGTTTTGAGTGACCAAGTCTTTTCTCAGAAAAAGTTCACTTTTCAAATCCTTCTTTTTTTGCTCTCAGCATTCATCCCTAGCATGCTGCACTATTGCACTACTCCTCACAGGCAGGTTGTGCTCTGGGTTACAACTGCCTCTGCACTTCATATGTTCTTTCTTTCACTGTGAAAAGTGAACAAAGCAAATGCCTGGTTTCTTGTAAACAACATGATGCCACAAGATAACAAAAAATGAGAGGCGAGTCAAGAAAGAAGCAGAGCATCATTCTTCATGACTGATTCCATTCCACCTGAATGTACAAAATGAGAATAGAGACTGTCCCCTTTCAACCATGCCTGCAAGCTTTTTTATGAGTGTTCAGGGAGTAGATGCCTTCAGAGACGTTTTTCCTCTAGAAAGATGCCTGGCATAAGGCTTGCAAACTCCCAGAAACTCATCAGATTGATGACATTTAGTTCAGAAAGCTGTATAAATAATACAGACCTACAACTTTTCAAAGGTCTGGACCATGTGATCTCTAACAACCTCAGGCAACTGACCTGCGTGTATGAAATCATTCAGAAATCGTTTCAATCGTTCCGCTATAATTGATGTAAATATCTTGTAGTCCGAGTTAAGAAGTGATATGGGTCTGTAATTTTGGATTAATGTATGGTCTGTGTTATCTTTCGGAATAAGGGTTATGTTTGCCTCTAGCCAAGATTTAGGCGTCCTTGCGCCTTCTAATACTGCGTTAAATACCTCCACTAGGGGTTGAGCTAGGATATTTTGTAATTCTTTATAAATTTCTGATGGAAGACCGTCGGGTCCCGATGCTTTATTATTCTTTTGTGCATTAATAGCTTTTATCACCTCAGATAGTCGAATTTCCTCGTTTAACATATTTCTGGTATCTTCTGTGACCTTAGGTAGTTTGGCTCTTTGAAAATATTCCTCCATTTTCTCCACACTTGCCTGACTATCTTCTTTGTATAAACTTTCATAAAATTCCTGGGCTATAATTTTTTTTTCTTCCTCCTGGTGGAATATTCTCCCTTCCTCATCTCGTAGTTCGTGAATCCAGTTTTTCCCCTTTTGTTTTCCCAATTTGTATGCGAGCCACCGGCCCGGTTTATTTGCATTTTCAAAAAAATTTTGTTTCGTATTTCTCAATTGTTGTGCTAATTTCTCTTTGTCTAGAATGTTAAGTTTGTGTTTAATCAGATCCATAGATTGCTTGATATTCTCTTTTTGTGGATCTTGTTGGAGTGTAACTTCTAAGCTCTTATATTCCTCTTCTAATCTTTCCCGTTGTTGTCTTTTCCCCTTATTTTTATATACCATATATGCCCTCGCTACCCCTCTCATCATTGCCTTAGCTGTATCCCAATTGTTTTGTACTGAGGTGTCTATAGCTTTATTTTCCTTAAAGAAAAAACTTAGTTCTCTCTCCATCTTAGATTTGAATTCGTCTTCTTTTAAAATTGCTCTTTGAAGCGTCCATCTGGGTATTTTTTTGGAAACTTTCCAGATAAGTTTAATAGGATTGTGATCTGCCCAAGTACCTGTCGCTATATGTACCTCGTCTATTTCTGAACTAATTTCTTTCGTCATCCATACCATGTCTATTCTAGACCATGAGTTATGTCGGTTGGAGTAATATGTATATTGTCTAGCCTTACGATTTCTTTCCCTCCAGACATCTTGGATATTTAGTTCCTCAGCCAAGTTAAGAAAAGATCTCGGTAGAGTTCTTCTCTTCTTTTTCCTAAGCGTCTTTCCCATATAATCCAAATTTATATCTAGAATAGCTTTAAAATCTCCTATTAAACAAATCTCCTCATAATCAATGCTACATATCTTATTGTGAAGTGTTTTGAAAAATTGTTCTTGGTTATGGTTTGGGGCATATATCTCTACCATCATGACCTTCCTGTGATTTATTATAACCTCGACTATCAGTATTCTACCCTCTTTATCGTTATAAATTTGTTTTGCAGTCAATTTTGGGTTTACATATAGTGCCACTCCTCTCTTTTTCTTGTGTCGGTCTAAGGAAACGAATAGGTTCCCTATTCTTGGTTGTACTAACAAATATTTTTGTTGTTCCTTTATATGGACTTCTTGTATTGCCACGATATCCAATTGTTGGTGAATAAGCCTATTAAAAAATTTCCGCCTTTTCACTGGCGAATTCAATCCATTAATATTCACAGACATAATACTACACTCACCTCCCTTCATCTTACTTATTTCTGGTTTTTGTGGATCTCGTGATTCGGGGCTCTCTCTCTTCCTTGTCTCTAGTTCCATGTTTCTCTGTTAACTCACCGGATTTGTTCCTTCTATCCTCTGTAGCTAAGATCTTCCCATCCATTGCCACACGTATTGTATCTCTTTCTCTTACCTCCCTTCCATCTTGATCTTCTAAATCTACTTCCTCTTGGCTATGGAAGTGGCGTTTGTAAAAATCTTCTGCCTTCTCTATCGTGTCCAGTCTATGCCTTCTATCCTGCCACGTAACTAGAATACCCTCTGGAGTTAGCCATCTAAAGTTTACATTTTCTCTTATTAGTTTGGATGTTAAGAATTGATAGCCGCGTCTCAGATCCCTCATCCTTTTAGGTATCTGTTTAAGGATGGTGATTGGTTGGCCCCGAAATTCTAATGGTTCCTCTCTAGATCTATGCAGAAGCTCATCCCGAATTGATTTTTTAACTAACCTTACATGTACTTCTTTTGGGAGGTTGTGCCTTCTCGCATAATTAGTTTGGACCCTGTATGTTTCATCGATTTCCGCCAGCATTTCCTCCTTCCCTACACCGAGTGCCTTTGCCATCAGTTCTGCCATCATGACCAACAGATCTTCCCCTCTTTTTTCTTGAACGTTCTGGAAGCGTAGATAATGAGCAGCCTTTTCTGCTTCCAGAAAAATGACTGTTGTTTCTAATTCCTTATTAGCCTGAAGGAGTGTTTCATTTAAATCATCTACTCTCTTTTCCTCTTTTTCCATTCTAGCTTCCATATCTTGAAGTCTTTGTTCATTTTTGACTAATTGCTGTTGAATCCCTTCAAATTTATCATCTATCGCTTGGATTTTCCCCTTTAATTCACCAGTGTCGTTTCTTATTTGGCCTATTTCTCTCTTCATCTCCTCGTGGTTTTTGGCCATTGCCTCGTGTAGGTTTTGCAAAAGGGCATGTAAATCTTTAAAGGAATTCGAGTTAGATCTTTCCCTTTGCAGCATATCCTCTATAGATTTCTGATTGGAGGGACTTGAGGCCATCCCCTGTCCCTGTGCTGCCGCCTTTTTGCCAGCGCTAGGCTTAGTTGCTCCCGAGATACTTGTCATGTTTCCCCAATTATAATAGCGTTTTATCAATGTATAATACCCTGAGTCTTATATAAACCTTTTAACTCTATAACAAAAGATATATAAAACAGTTACCACCAGATACTTATTACCAACTAAGCAATTTATATAATAGAATTCTATAGTATGAATATAATCAAAGTCACGTTCTTCTTCTTTTTTCCCCCCCCCCCGTTTCCGGCGCAGAAATTGGCACCTTTTCCGTCTTCCTCTGCTGTCAAAGACCAGTAGGTGTCCCACTAAACAAACCTCCAGTTACTAAATTGCTATATCAAATGGCCGCCCGTGACAAGTAGAGTAGAATTTCAAAAGTTTCAAAAGTTCACAAATTCAAAATTTACCAGGATAGACCAGACTAGACCAAGCTGATCGCTTTCCACGCCCGACAATCCAGAGTTCAGTCTCTAAGGCTCCAAAGCTCAGACTTTGACCTGTTGTAGCTTTTCTCCAGCTAGAATACAGTCATATAGTCTTCGGCTTTCTTTCCCTTGCTGTTTTTGCCAAACGCCTCCCTCAAGACTTCTATCGCCGCTTATTCCCTCTCCGTGAGGCTCCCACTTCGAACCAGTACCTCTTTCACAAGCGCTTCCTATTTAATATTCGGATACACTCTCCATCAGCTCCGCTCTACCGTTGTCCCGCTGCTTACGTGCTAGCTCCGTCCCTCTGTCAGATCTTCATGTCGGCCATTACTGGCCTCCTTCTCCCCGGTTCGCTCGCATCAGACTTTCTCCGGATCTTCAACACGAACTGCCGCTCATGAAGGTTCTCCGGGCTGCCTGCAACTTCGGATGTCCCTACAGGACCTCCTGAAGCTCCGAAAAGCCCCCGCGAACACTGGGTGAGAGGTTGTGCGTGGAGAGAGCTCCGTTCACACAGCCGCCCGCTCTGACAGTTGGCTCCGCCCCCCCCCTTGGCTCCGCTTCAAGGGTGGTCTGGCTATCCACCCTTGAAGCGATAGTTTACCCAAATCTGTTTGATTTGGGTAACATAATCTCATACAAGGATATTCTGAATGAGGAGGGGGAATTGAAACTTAGGAATGAACTAGAATTACAAGGTATAAAACTCGATTGGTGGGCCTATTTACAAATCCAATCGAGATTTAGGAAGGATAAAAATGAATGGGGGATATATACCTCTGAAACAGCATTGGACAAAATATTATTGGGACCGGACTCTAAACAAATAAGGAATTTTTATAAATTACTTTTGGGATATAAGCTGTTTGAAGAGCAAGTGAAAGACCCCATGTTGACCTGGGCTAACAATTTAGGACATAACATCGACCTAGATACTTGGCAAACAATTTGGGATAGGAATAAAAGGATAACACTGGCCTCATCGTATAAAGAAAATTTATTTAAAATGTTTTACCGATGGCATCTTCCCCCAGCCCGCTTAGCAAAAATGTACACAACAGCATCTCCCAAATGTTGGAAGTGTTCTGAAGAGATAGGCACATACTTCCACACGTGGTGGTCTTGCAGTAAAACACAAAAATTTTGGAGAATGATTTGGATTTGGCTGAAAGAAATATTGAAACAAGATCTGGAGTTTAGTCCAGAACTTTTCTTGTTGGGAATCACGAAAGAGAAATATCCTAAAGATGTGCTATACTTAACGATCCATATTATCACAGCAGCTAGAATATCATTTGCGCAAAAATGGAAAAAGAATGAGATCCCAGGACAAAAAGAGGTTATTAGGAAAATTTGGGATTGCGCTGAAATGGACAAATTAACTTTGGAATTAAAGAATAAAGATCAATCAGACTATTATAGAATTTGGAACAAATTGTATCTTTGGATGGATAAAAAGAAAGGTCTCTATTAGGTTTTACAGACTAGCTCACTGTTTTAAATATTGTGGTACTTCACCGATTTGTAATCTAAGTGTATTTAAGTGTATTTTTGATGTACATATATACATGTATATATATATATATATTTAAACATTGTAGACAAAAAGGTTTGTCAGCTCGCTGGTACTGTGTCCAATGTTTTTAAATAATAAATTTAATAAAAAAATTAATTTAAAAAAAAAAAAAAACCTCAGGCAACTGACCAGTTTAAGTGCTGGTATCTATAATCCAAAGGAGGAAAACAGCACATTTCTGCCAAATCAGTGAAAACATTATGAATGCAACTATATTTGTGCAAATACTCATAAAGGAAACAGTTGGCAATGCTCAGGTGCACCACTGACAGATGCTTGACACATCTGCATCTACTATGAAAGCAATGAAGAGATCTATATAAGCAAATCAATATTTTCTTTTCAACACAGAGACTTATTTCTATTGTCAGTAAAATGAAGTTTTAGCATGATTTTTCTGACATTTTTATGAGATAATATCCAATTCATTAAAACATTGTTTCAAAACAAAGCAAAGAAAATGTAGGAATTTACAAAACTATACACTACAATATTATTTGTGAGTCTATATTTCCCTGAATGTTTGAAAAAGAAGCAACTACTAGGTTCTTAATCTATTTTGTTTTAGTTGATTCCTCCTTCAAAATATAAATCTATCTTTAATTTTAGAACACACACACACACACAAAGTCTAAAGAAAAGGATTGCCTAATGATGTCCCTTTTCTAACTTATGAATGGAAGATGGCCTTAAGAAACTATCATTTATAGTGGTTTATTTAGAAAAAAATACAGATGTCCTTAGCATTATGTTTTAATCCTGTTTTATACAGAGCAAAGTTTTTCAAGAGGCTACTTTACTAAAAGCAGTTTAGTATTACATTATTATTCATTCTTTTAAAAAGTTAATGAGGAATTAAAATGGCACACATTTCAATCCAGTATGCTAAATTTTACTGGTTTTTCCAATGATGTCAACTTTTATCTTTTTCCAATCACAACTGTCCATATTCACTAATATAGAGAATATACTGCAGAATTGATATACAAAATGTTTAATCTCTAATAGCATGAAAAATTAAATGTAAAACAGTTCAAAATTCATATCAAACATCACTGTCCATTAATGCTTATAGTTATGTCTAAGACCTAGACAGGTTCTTCTATCTACATAATAAATAAAAGAAAAGTTTGGGATATTCAGAAGAAAAATGTACTCAAACTCTATCAGAATCAACTGTACAGTGCAACTCTTAGTTGTTGATAGAGCTTAACCTTTCTCCAAATTTCACAGTTTATATGCAAAATTATCTGTCCCAGCTTCAAAGCAGAGGAATAGCTTAGAAGAAATATCTAAATATTAGAAATGTACTAGTGGTAGGCTTGGTTTGGGGAAAAAAAAGCAGCCAAGTGTCCATGAATAAACAAAATTAGAGCATGGGATATGAAAATTATTTCCCACCAAGTTGTCCATAGGGGATTAATTTCCAGATCTTAAAAATCATTGGTTTCATCATCCATTATTGTTCCATTGAATAATCTTTTTGGACAGTAGCACGACAAAATCAGTTGGCTCAAAATGCATGAAATAAGAAACTATTTTTATAGAGGATATCTATCTTTTCTTGTTTGAATGGATATTCTAGATTTGATTAAAGATTTTTGGATGACTGTGTAGCTGCATTTATTCTAATTGCATTTGCTTTTGATGACTGTTTATTTTAAATTTTCCAGTAAACCACCTATAGTCAGTTTGTTGTTTGGAAAAATGTCAAGATGTTCAAGAGATTATGTGTCATTGGTCCTTGTAGATAACAGCATTGTACATTATGCAAGGTCAGAGGGAGTGTTGAAAAACATGTTCATGTATTTTATGCAACAACTACAGCCAACCAGTAGATGGCAGAGTTTATAAATTTGCATCTATGTTATATACTCTATGGCTTTTTGTTGTGCATAAAGTTTTCTGTTTCCTGTTGCAGTTAAGCGGAAAGGCTCATTTGGTCTGTACACTATGTTTGTTCTGCAGGGCTTTATAAATAGAATTTCTAACAGGAGAGAAGGAATGGCATTAAATGTATTTTTACATTCTGCTTTTTGAAGATTACTTTGTGATTTAAACTTATATTCAATAAATAATAAAATAATAAATTCACAAAAATAGTATATTAGGTTCAGTCCTAAGAAGGCATAAAAATGGTCCTTGAGAAAGGAGAAGGACTGATACTGTAGTCCTCATCTTGATTCTTCTTCATGTTCTCAAGTCCTTGTTCTGAATGAATAGCATTGATTGAAATGGTTGTGTTCTTCTGCAAGAAACATGATTTCAGACAAATGGTTGTCCAGTCTCTTCTTAAAAACTTCCAGTGTTGGAGCATTCACAACTTCTGGAGGAAGGTTGTTCCACTGATTAATTGTTTTAACTGTCAAAAAATTTCTACTTAGTTCTAGGTTGCTTCTCTCTTTGATTAGTTTCCATCCATTGCTTCTTGTCTTTCCTGCAGGAGCTTTAGAGAATAGCTTGATTCTTTCTTCTTCGTGGCAACCCCTAAGATATTGGAATACTGCTATCATGTCACCACTAGTTCTTCTCTTCATTAAACTAGACATACCCAATTCCAGCACCATTCTTTATATGTTTTAGCCTCCAGTCCTCTGATCCTCTTTGTTGCTCTTCTCTGTATTCTTTCTATAGTAGGGGTCTCAAACTGCCGGCCCATGGGCCGGTTTCATCATACGGAGGCCTACCCCATCTCCGGCAATGCAAAAAAAGTCAGGATATGTCACGACATGTCACGTGACACAGCAAGTTTGACATCTGTGTTCTAGAGTCCCAACATCTTTTTTTTTACATCGTGGTGATCAAAACTGGATGCAGTATTCCAAGTTTGGCCTTACCAAGGTGTTATAAAGTGGTATTAACACTTCACATGTTTTTGATTCTATCCCTCTGTTAATGCAGCCTAGCACTGTGTTGGCTTTTTTGGCAGCTGCAACACATTACTAGCTCATATTTAAATGATTGTCCACTATGACTCCGAGATCCCTCTCACAGTTACTATTATTGAACAAGGTACCACGTCTTATGTACTTCTGTTTCTGAACAGTAACTAATGACCTGAAGTAGTTCCAGATATCTGGCATAACTTGGCTAAACCTAAAGTTTTGAGTAGGACAGTTAAATGAAAACCAGGTGAAATGACTGGTTCAAATGAAAGGTGGTGTTTTTAGTCTCATGCCTCCCAGTTTGTCTTCAGTCTGAGTGGTTTATTTTCTCTCCCTTGATAAAGGACATTTATTACTATTATGCTTGTCTTTTTGCCCACAGACACTGCCATTCTGATCTCCCCAATTCACTTTCCAATTACACTTTCTGCTCCTGAGAAATAGCTCAGTGAGGATCTTCCTACTCTATTGCAGCCTATGTTTGATTGGTCAAAATAGCCTCTAGAAATTTCTAGCTGACTTATACACAGAGTACTATACAATGGAAACTATTTTAAAATACCAGCTCTCAAGGTTTTTAGATTTACAACTACATCCCCTAAATAGCAGTCTGAATCAAGATTTTACATTACCAGTAAGATTAAAAGTAATTTTTAAAAGCTGAAATTACATATATAAATGGTGAACAACATGGGGAATTTATGTATATGCATAATAATCCAACATCACCACTGAGACTTCCACCAATGACTTCTAGCCTCTAGTGCCCACACAGCAGTCGTCTGATCCATGTCAATCTGACAAGCCTCCTTCTCTCATGAGTTGTCCCAGTAAAACTTCTACAGCCAATATAGTTCTGCAGAACTGATAGATATGTGTGACTCTGCTACCACATAGCAAACTCAGCTGATGAACCAGTAAATGCAGAAAGTTACCTACCAATTACACAGTACAATCTGTTAAGAATCAGCCCCTCTGTAGAGGGCTGCAATATACAACACTACAGTATACTAATATTCTAATTCAGTATCTTCATAAATGATTTAGATGAGGAAATAGAAGGGGAACTCATTAAATTTGTAGACAACAGCAAACTGGCAGGAATAGCCAATACTCCAGAAGACAAGCTCAGAATCCAAAAAGATCTTGGATTCAAACTTGAACAATGGGCCTATCCAACAAAATGAATTTTAATGTGGAGAAAAGCAAAGTTTTACATTAGGCAGGAAAAATTAAAGGTATAAGTACAGATTAGGCGAGACCTGGCTCAAAAACAGCAACTGTGAGAGGGACCTTGGAGTCCTAGTAGACAATCGCTTGACTATGAGCCAGCAGTGTGCAGCAGCAGCCAAAAAAGCTAATACAATCCTGGCATAGAATCAAGATCACACAAAGTATTAGTACAACTTTATAAAATCCTAGTAAGACCACACCTGGGATACTGCAACCAATTTTGGTCACCATACTACAAAAAAGATGTTGAGACTTTGGAAAAAGTTCACAGAGCAACTAAAATGATCAAAGGCCTGGAGACTAAAACATATGAAGAATGGTTGCAGGACTTGGGTTTGGCTTGTCTAAAGAAAGAAGAAACAGGGGCAACATGATAGCAGTATTCCAGTATTTGAGGGGCAGCCACAAAGAAGAGGGGGTCAAATTATTCTCCAAAGCACCAGAGGGCAGGACAAGAAACAATGGTTGGAAACTAACCAAAGAGAAAAGCAACCTGGAATTAATGAGAAACTTCCTAGCAGTGAGGACAATTAACCAGTAGAACAGCTTGCCTTCAGAAATCATGGACACTTTCAAACATGAAACTTATTTTATCAATGGTTAGAAAAGCGGGATAGAAAGTAAGCTCAATCTGTATGACTAGGCAAAATTAACCCAGGTAACATGCTGCTACTAAGCACAGATGAATTGTAATGACAGAAAACCTATGAAATATTTTTTTAAAAAGAAAAGGAAAGAAATCATGGATGCTCCATCACTGGAGGTTTTTAAGAAGAGACTAGACTTGTCTGAAATGATATAGGTTCTCCTGCTTGCGCAGGGGGCTGGAGTAGAAGACTTCCAAGGTCCCTTCTATTCTACTCTATTCTAACACATCTGACCTCAATTGTAGCCTACAATGCACATCAACCACCTCATTACCATCTTGTTCTGAACTCCACCCCATGTTTTCTTTTTCTTTTTTAACTAGCAATGAAGTTCATTACTTAAAATTCCAAAACATTGAAAGTGTTTAAGCTAGAGATAAAGATGGTAGACATCAGAAGTGTAAGAGTTATTTAAAAATAAAATAAGTGTCTGTTTACACCACAAAGCCACAGAATCCAGCATTTAATCCCTAATCAGAAATCTCTGGGAAGCCAAAAGTAAAGATTTTTCATGTTAATAAGATCTTCCTGCTTGAATTTCCCAGCAACTGTATACTGTTGCTAATATTTGAAGAAACATGTACCCACTCTTTATAAAAAAAGGATTGTTTATAAGGAAAGACATTTAAATATTTTGGCCAAATAAAAAACTGCTTAAATGAATAGTATATATTTATGAAATATATATTTATATAATTAAAGTAGTAGCTACCTATGTCAAATTGTGTGTAGTCTGAAAGGGAATTGTATTTCTTTCATCTGTTTATCTAAACTCTGTTTCAATCATTTTGTGTCAATGACTAAATAAAACTGCAAATAAATGTATATACTCCATGTTCACCCCTAATACCTATTTCTAATATCTATTTCTTCACTGCTAAATAAGAGATAACAAATGGTATGATCATTTGTGCCTGTGAATAATAAAAAAAATATCAGCGGATAAGTTGTAAGTATGAAATACAGTGCAGGTAGTTTAAAGATCAAGAGTCTTTAGAACAATGTGAGGTTCATTGACAGATCATATCACAACTGAATAAAAAATAAGAAATATGTGTATGTACTGTTACAAGCTGCCTGGTGCTAAAGTTTCCATAGAAATAAAGTTGATCTGCCATGTCAAGGCTACAAAAATCCAAATGATCATTAGATGGCAGTATGATAATTAAGTCTTCACTGACATGTAATGATCGTCTATGTTTTCAGCCTTGGTATGATAGCCTAACCTACCCAGCTCAAGCTCTATTTTCATGAAAAACTTTATTACGGTAAGTGTGTTGCTCTAGTTTTATGACTTGCAGCTAAGCAACCTTCCTTCATGAAAGTGGAAGAACAAAAAAAAAAAAAAAACATGCCCCAAAATGCAATGTTCATTTAATGCAAGGATTGTGTGGTACATCTTGAGAATTACTTACATATCAAACTAAATAATGAAATGTTATTTAAATGCATCAGCAGTAAAAATTGATTAGGGAAGATGTGATGAGAGTTACAGAAATTCAAGGAGATAAAGAAATTTAATACAAGCTAGAGTAATTATTTAAGTTGGCCTTCACTAGAGAAGATTGATATTCCCAGTGCTTGGCTGTGAACTGGAACAGGTGTATTAAATTCTTAGTTACTCCTGATGGATTTTACTGTACTGACTTTAAGTATTAGATATCTGAAGTAACATCAGGAATAGTGAAACAATTGCCTTCTCCTCCCATGAAAAATAAGTGAGAGTGAGCTGGCTTTCTTTGTGCGTGATCAACTACTGATTTTAGTTCTTCCCAACTGAAAAAGGAATAATTTTGTTTTCAGGTTTCTCAGAAACATTCCAGCTCTAATGGATAATAACAAAAGAAATTTTGCCTTTGATGGAAAACACATCTGGCTTATATCTACTGTTGTTTTTCTCCTGGCATATATGTTGCAATAAGCTTTGGCCCTCACTTTTTCATCTGCATGGACTGCATAAGTTATATAGGACTTAGCTATCAAAAGCTACTTTTGGCTCATACTATTTTTTTAGCACTGTTTGAAGAGTTTTGAAATGTTTTATAATTGTTGCTAAGAAATGTACCATCTTTCTCATAACCTCTCTTGTGATTCCTCTATCTGCAATTCACTGCTCTTCAGTACATTTTTGTGTATATATGAATACAGTTAAAGTGGTTTGAATCTTACCCTTGGATTTTATATCTGAAGAATTTTTTGATCTGGACATGTATTCTTTCTGATGTCCTTTTGTCCTCCTTTTAAATGCATAACTACCGGGGCTGAACACATTTTTGAGCGCTGGACTCACACTGCTATGTATTGAAGCAATATAAATTCTGCTTGATATTCTTTTTATATACACACAGTGTTTATATTAGCCCTGTTTGCCACATCATTAAACTTTGACTTCCTGTGGAGGATGCTATCTACAATAATCTATGGTCCTTTTCCAATTTACTGCTTCAGGCACTAATCTAACTATCCAACAGACCATGATCTAATGAGTTAAATTTCTGTATTAGTAAAAATTCTACAATTAATAAATTCAATTTCTGTATTTGAAATACCGGTAAGCTAGTACATATATTTTAAATTACACAAATATATGTAGTTTTGCTAATATATGCATGAATTTATGAAATTATTTTTTAAAGAAACTGAGATTAAGATATTAATGTTGGAGAGGCAATTTAAGTACAGTATTTATTTAAGGACAATTAATGCTGTGGAGGTGAAAAAGAGAACTGGGGTATAGATTGTTGTTGCTTTGGTAGTTCCAGTAAATAGTAAATGTCCAGCTGGAATCAATTTTAGGATCAGACCAGATGACTAGTTCAGGTGGGAGATAAGATAGCTAGTAGTTGTCTGAATATGGCTCAAGGAGACAAAGAGGTGGAAAGGATCCATGGTTACTGCTATTACTGGGAAGTTGTCTTTAAAAAACCTTCCAGGTATTGCACAGGTGTCAAACTCACCACATCATATGAAGTGTTGAGACATATCGCGACTCTTTGCATTGCCAGCAATGGGGTGGGCACAGCTTTGGTATGAGGAAACCGGCCCATGGTTTGACACCCGTGAAGGTTTTATATATGTTTTAAAATATAAGGGGCCCTACCAATTGTTTGGTTTATGTTTTATGTTGTTGGTGTGGGAATGGGGTGTATGATCATGATTTCACAAAGTATATATGCATGTGAAATTGACTGGGGATTTGTATACAACAGATGGGGTTAGCAGGAATATTCCAGTTGTGATGTTTGAGGGAGTTATGCAAGAGGCATCAATTTTGCCCTTAACAGAGAAAGATAACTAGCAAAATTTGTGCTGGTCTCCAATTCAGGTTCAGTTTACTCATACCTAAATCTAAATCAGAAATTTGACTTACTTGTTTGGCATGTATTATCAAGATTTGGATTAGCAAAGATAATTTTTTTTTCATCTTCTCTGAGATCTGCTTTCCTATTTAGGTCCTTTATCAGTCTCAGTGCCAGGGATGGAATTGATCTTTAAAGAACCTCTGATCACAGATTCTACTCCTAACTATAGATTTTGCTTCTGATATAGCTAAATATGAATACTGATAGATTAGGTTACACTAGAAGGATGTGAGAATATAGCATCCTCTTTACTGCCTAGTGGAATCCCTTCTCACATTGTTTAACTAAGTCTCAGGCTTGTTCTGGAATCCCCCTGATTTCTGGTCTTGGGTGCCTCCAAATTCAATGATCTGGGGCCAAGTTGGATGTATTTGAGAGTTCTTGGCTATCCTTCATGGTGCTCTTCTCTTTAATAATTTTATTTAACTTCTCCAAGTATAAAATACAAATGGAAATGGAAATAGCAGGAAAATGGGGAAGGAAAAGAGGAAAGAATTGTAGAAGGAAGAGGAAAAAAAGCAAAATAAAGCATTGATTCTTTTTAGCACAGTAGAATAACAATCATATTGCAGTTTCAGCTTTTTACATACTTAATATGTATTAGCCATTTCTATAACAATAAACTTGCCTAATCAGTAAAACCCAAAGTTAACATTTTTTCCATCTCAAGCAATAAATCCAGAAATGTTTTTTCTACTAGAAACAAAGTTGGATGTACTCTTTTCTTTGATTAAAGCCATCTCTGATAGTTGCAACAGTTTTTTAAGCCATTCATTCATTATAGGAATTAAAGTATCTTTTCCATTTTTGTACATAAAGCATGTGCTGTCAACATATATAACAGTAAAATTCCAGATATTTTTTTCAAGTTCTTTGTCCATTAAGCCCAAAATCCTTCATGGTGTTACTGAGCTTCTCCTGATATATATATATATATATACATGGTTATGGTGTTTCAACAATATAAAAATTAAAACTGCAGTATACAAAAAAGAAAAAAAATACTACGCAATAACTAGAAACTATTACAATATTTAAAATAAAAATATTATAATATTTTAAAATGTTAAAAGAAAACAGAAAAGGTACTCTGCAAAAGAAATAAATATATTTTTGCAGATTTCCAGCAGCTTCTTTGAAATAATATCTTTACTTTCACTTGAGAGGAATATTAGAAAGAGGGGGTAATTTTAGAATGGAAAAGATATCACTTAGCAACAGCAATAGTACTTAGACATATATACCACTTCACAGTGCTTTACAGCCCTGTGGTTTACAGAGTCAGCATATTGCCCCCAGCAATCTGGGTCCTCATTTTACCGATCTCATAGGGATAGAAGGCTGAGTCAAACTTGAACTGGTGAGAATCAAACTGCTGGCAGTCAGCAAAATTAGCCTGCAATACTGCATTCTAACCACTGCCACCACAGCTCTTTCCTTCAGTACCTCTGCTCTAATCAAATTCACATCTTACCACGGCTGCACTTAGAAAACTAAACAATTCTTCCACCTCAACATGCCACAAACTGTAGATCCTCCATAAAACAAAAAATGTGTCTTGGTTTGCTATGACATGACTGTTGCTGAAGTCCACCTGCAACTCTTGGAGCTGTTGCCATCTGGTAGAGAAATCAGGATGTATTAAAATCAAGAGTAGGATAGTTTGGAACAGGAATTCACAGGAGGCAGCAGACTCAAACTGGGCCTGTGCAATTTCACCTTTGTGAAAAAAAGAAATACGCTCCCTCAAACCTTCTGCACCCTGTTATAAAAGTGTTTCTGAACAGCAACTCAACTCTAAATGATCCAGACACTGTAGCTAATTTTCTCTCAGACATCTGTTAACACACATTAGTTTATGTCATTAAATAGGAAAACACAGTTTATATGGAAAGGGCAGAGCTCAAAGGCCCTGTGTTTAGAGATGCAGAAAGAGAAAGGAAGAAAAACAAGACACAGGAGATCTTTGTGCACAAGTGTTGTAATTCAGTAGTGAAAAAGAATGGGCTTGGACAGAGTTAAATGCTTATGAGTAGCAGTTGACTATTATTGCACTAATGTACTCCTGAAGTCATTCCAAATGAAATATAGCAAATGTGATACTGGGAATCTCATAAACTACCAACAAAATCATTAGTTACAAACTAATCTCAAATGGTATTGTTTGTCAAATCAGACTATTTGTCTGTGTAGACCAATATAATCTAATCTGAATATCAGTAGCTCTCCTTTCACATTTCTACCCCAATTGCCTGCCACTTCCATTCTTTCTTTACTAGATATGTTAAGAAATTGAATAAAAATTTAATACATAATATTTGGGTATTAAAGAAATGTAGGCATCCATCCAAGCGTCTGATATAGGGTTCCCTTATAAAATAGAATTCATTACGTCCTTCATCGGAAGAAGTAGTTGATCTTCGGAAATGTTATAGAATGCACTTAGTAGGCATCTGGTCCCAAAGCTTTGCCTATTTTAGCTCTTTTAATTGCTTCTAGTATTTCACAAGTTGTTATCGGACTATTCAAAATTTGCTTATAGTTTTCCAATAGTTTAGGAAGATTTTTAATTATTATACACACCTCCATAGTATCTAAAGAGATTTCTTTATATAAATTGTTATAATAATTCCAAAAATGTCTTTGAATGTTTTTGTTATCTGTATAAGTCTTATTCCCCTCTTGAAGCTTAGTTCTCACCTTTTCTGTGTATTTTCTTAGTTTGTATGCTTGAAAGTTTTGATTTGAGATTTGGGTGGCATGCCTATCTATGGTATCACAAAGTAAAAGTTAACCCTGATTTTAAGATTCATGCTATTAGGCAATCAATTGCATGTGTATGGTAGAAATAGCATTCTCCTTGAAGCTGAAAAACACTGGCTTCTTAATATGTTTGGGTGAAATAATTACTAAGATGAGCATTGAACTTTAATAACGTCTTAGGTCAGAACTCATAAACTAAATTATAATCCTAAACAGTTTTCAGGCTGTTATCTGAACAGTAAACATATGGTTGAAATACATATATAATTTATCATATACCACTTTTCCTGTTTAAATGAGAAAACTCAGAACAATTCCATAGGTTACTCAGTAAAATCTCATGTTCTGTGTAGTTATAATTGTGGAAAACCTAGAAGGACATTAATATTTTTATCGATTTCCAGATTGAACTCCATTTCCCATTGCTTCTAAAATAGAATATATTCCCAAATCTAGAGTCATGATCAATGGAACTGAGAGCCCAAAGTAATTTCAGTCCTTTTATTCCCTTTCATTTATAGACATAAAATATGATAAAACTTGCTACTTTTTCCAACAAAAACTTCTTTGTTTCTATATTTAATATGTAAACTCTGACTTATTTAAGCTTCTATTCTTATTCAATTCCTCATCTTATCCTTCCCATCTCCCTTGAAAATCATAGTCCCAACAGAATTCATTATAAATAAGCTTTGCTTGCTTATATTGCAATTTTCTATTTGTTTATTAGTGTGCTTGCCAATTCTTTTGAGGAAAAGAAGGAATACTACTTTATTTGTAATACTTCATTGAAAGAGCTGAATGGCTGAAGAGAAATCTTCATTTTGCTCTTGTCCATCAACTCTAAATTGATGAATTTCATAAATATCTATTTCTTGATTCTCTATAAGACAGCTGGGTAAGATCTATGAATAAATGAAGGGAGCACTACAGCCGAAATAGAAGAAACAAATGTCACCATTATTATGTTTATCCATCCTGCTTATACTGTTAGGATATTAGTTGGAGAAGAGAGATAGCGTATAATTTTCTAGTAGAACCTAAGAGGTAATATCTAGGGGAACCAATGCTTTAAAGTAGCAAAATGCATTATGGGATTTGGTCTGTATACTTTGCCTGCTGATGCACCCATCAGAGATTATGGTGAGGCTGCTTATTTGAAGTAGCCTGAAGAAAACCTCCATTTCAAGTTGCACCTAATTTAGGGTCTGAATAAGTACACCTCTGTATGATACCACAGGGTACTTCTGTGCAATTCATCTCAATAATTGTGAGTGTCTTACAGTGAGATTAGCCCATTCATTCTAGAAATGTTGAGAACAAATGGGCTAATCTCACTTTAAGACAGAAAGGTCAGTACTGCTGTTCTCATTTCAAACATGGGAAACAGAAACAGTAAATTCCCTTATAGCAAAAAGGGATTTGAGCCTCCATATATCTTATCACTAGCTATCTTTACTTCTCTGTTTGTCTTGCTGAGGCATTTGCTTATGAAGATGTCTTTTCTAATATACGGCTGGAAAGGGATCTTAATCAATCAAGAGATCTTAGAGCTGTTTTTGTGAGTCTGCTGTAAGAACTATACAAATCAACTTTTCTTTAATGCTTCCATTGAACAGATACCAGATGCCATTAAATTATGTTATGGGGTTGTACATTGCATGATATCAATATTTAGCTCTTTTAAGGCAAGTGCAGCGTTGTAAATTGTGGGTAAATGCTTTGTGTGAATTTTATAAGTAATGAAAAGTGTTTACTTTATAAGTAATAAGTAATGAAAAGACCCATTTTATTGGAAAGTTTAATATTACTGATATCAGAGCTATTAAAGATTCACAATTTGATTCCTTTTTCACATTTCATATAAAGCACTCGAGGAGAATCACTGTATAGGATATCATTCACATTTGAGGCTCTCCTGTTCACCATTATGTGGACAAAAGAGTGTTATGAATTGAGCCTGGCACAGTTCTGTTGGGAATTTGCACTATGTATAATTAAAGAAGTTTATGCATTCCAGAACCTAAAAACATTAATATTGATAATCAATAGCAATAGCACTTAGACTTATATATCATTTCATAGTGCTTTACAGCCCTCTCTAAGTGCTTTACAGAGTCAGCATATTACCCCCCAAAATCTGGGTCCTCATTTTACTGACCTGGGCAGGATGGAAGGCCTAGTCAACCTTGAGAATTGAACTGTTGGCAGTTGGCAGAAATAGCCTGCAATTCTCATTCTAACCACTGCACCACCAAGGCTCAAGCAATTTATTAATAATAAGCAGTTGATTATGAGTAAATATCACAAAACATGCAAAGCTAATCTCAAAACAATAAAATGATGAGTAGTAGTAACCTATGATATTATTCTATAACTGACTGAAACACTTCAAGTGACAAAGTAAACTAAAGTTCTGGAGGTTTCTTGTCATACCAAAGAAGGAGAAAATTCACCAGAGACAGCATTTACAAATAGGTTCTACAGGAGATCACTACTTGCACAGGTAAAACTTCCTACTGGACTGAAGAAATAAATGTTTTTGAATTGAAGACAAAACTCAATGTGTGGGGAAATGTACAGGAATATAGAGATAAGAAGAAGAAATGCAGAGTGATCAAGAAAACATTAACTCACTCTTGAGCAAGAGGAGGTGGTGAGAAAAAAAAATCACAATTGTATTATAATTATTTGTGAACCACCTGGAGTAGTTGGAAATAGGGCGGTATACATATTTAATACATTTATTATCATAATAATGATGATAATAGTAAATATTACAATTAATTTTATCTTGCATAGCAAGGAGTTATAGAATTCTAGTTGGTGTCTATTTTCTCAGCTGGCCTATCTCAAAGGCACAACCTGGGATGTGCGATGGCACACTTTTCTTTAGCAACTTGTGTATATAGTTCTAGTCCCTGAAGGTCTGTGTTAGATAGATCTTCCAACACTAAGAATGGAAGGAAAAAAGGGATCCAAACCAATAACTGTTTTGTCCGTATCATATGGCTGAGTTTGCTCATTATGTAACTTAGCTTCCTGAAACCATGGTTCTATTACAAGAAATAAAATATTGAAATAGGTGAATGGAATTTGATCCCAAGAAAAAAAATGTACAGGGGAAGGTAAAAATAAAGGAAACAATTAGACCAAATCTGGATACTAAACCAAAAGAGATAAGAAATGTCATGTGGCAGGCAGCAGAAAAGCAATCCATCAGCATCAGACAAGATCCAGTATGACAGCTACTAAGGGTAACAACTGCTACAAAGCTGGTCACATAACAGACAATAACAAGGAAAGAAATGATGCATACTAGTGGCAAAAGATTTAAGTGTCTGTCAGAGGACACCTGATTTATTCACACAATTGTCACTTATAGTGTATACCTGCAAAAATGCATAGAGGGTGGGGGCCAAATCCTATGAAGAATGATTATTAAAAGTAATGGAGATTTTTAGCCTAAAGAAAAAAAGGCTGAGTGGGAAGATGACACCAGTCTTTCAATACTTGAAGGAGGAATTTTATGAACTTGTCTCCTGAATCATAGGTATCCTTTCACTGAAGGTTTTCAAACAAATGTTGAATAGTTATTTTTCTAGGATCCTCTATTTCTGCCCTGAACAGGACACTAGAGTAGAATACTTCCAAGGTCCCTCCAACTCTATGATTCTATAATTCTAATAGCCCAGTGCCCATTCACATAGGAATATGTGCAGAAACAATGCTACAGAGAAACTATTTCAGTGATTCTTGTATGCCACTTTGGTCCTATTTCAGCTGCAGAAAATAAAGATTACATTTTTGCTGCATTGTTCCCAAAGATCTTCTTGGAAGAAGAAAGATGGCTATGTGCTTCAGAAGAGAACAATTCAGTGAAGGTAATTAGGAAGAATAGTGATTGTGAAAAAGATCAATAGAAATGAAAGGACAATTTCTTGTTGTACAGCAAAAAATGGGTACTGTAATAAAAGTTCTCAAAAAATTTCAGCTAGTTTTTAATTGTGAAGAACTGAAACAAAGAATGTATCTGTTCATAGGCAATGAGACAATTCTGTACTAGCAGGATAAAATTTTCATTAAGATAGCTCTGAAACATTTAATTTCTATTAACTATGCAAAAAAAAAACTCCTACATGTTCACTAGATAGAAAGGCATAATAGCTCAGTTACCCAAGCACAATATCACTCTATATATTATCATAGCTAACAAGTTGGTTGTATGGTATGATCTGTCCTGAAACCTATTTCACATCTCATTGAGTAGCTGACTAAGATCTGATTTATATCTGTTTCCTTGTTTTCTCTCCCACAATATTCTGGGATGATTGTTTTTAAAGGCAGGCACCTGTTCATAACAGAAAGCTAAAGATGATGAACAGCTATTTGTTATTCCAACACAGGCCACCATCTATGAATAATACTGGGAAATCCTGGTAGTAGGGATCAAAGAAATAGTTGCATCAAACCAATCCAGGGTTTGTTGAGCCCTAAGGAGGAGATCTTGGCACAGAGGTTACAACACAGTATTGCATGCTAACTCTGCCCAAAGTCTGGAGTTTGATCATGAAGGGCTCAAGGTTGACTTTTCTGTGGAGATTCTCAGTCTTTCTCTTTTCCGTTCCCCACCATCCAGTCAGGACTGCAGAAGCTTCTTGGATAAGGCACAAAATGTCTTCAAAGAAAAACAATGAAGTCCAATTTCCTCATGAAAAAGCAACTTTGGGTCAAGGTTAGCCTTCCATTCTTCTGAGACTGGTAAAATGAGGACCCAGATTGTTGGGGGCAATATACTCACATTGTATATACGCTTTTACACAGTTTTAATGAAATAAAATACAGAAATTGTTTCACTTCTCATCACTCCCTTACAATATTACAAAATATCAAGGAATTGTAAAAGCTAACATCTAAAGTATATAGACATTCATTCATTCATTCATTCATTCATTCATTCATTCATTTATTAAGTTTAAGTTTACTTATTTTTATCCTAGATACTCAGAATGTATATGTAGTGTTTAGGCAACCTTCCACAGTTGACTTTTCTTCCAATCAATTTAAAAGCTTATGATCTGTTTCTGCCTCATATTACTAGCAATGACCTTTTAGCTGATTATTTGTTCTTGAGCAAGACAGAATAGTTTCTGTGATCTTTCAGTTTGTAATTGGGGAGTAAAATTATGGCTCATTCACACAATCATTGGTATTGTGTGAAGGTAGTAATAATCACTGATCGGTGATTGTGGATTTGCTAACAGCATTGACAGAAATAAGCATGATTACAGTTAAGAAAAAAGAAGAGTATGAACAGAAATATCAAAAATGGAAAGGTTACTGGGAAGAGGGACTATTTATTGATTGTAGCATAATCAATGTAAGTTGTGCCAGATAAAATTGGTAATCTATTCTATGTTTTCCTCCCATTTAAATGGCCAGGACAAGTGGCTCCAATATTAGGCAATGGAGCTTAATTGCTTTTTTCCCTTCCATGTTTGTGTTCCCTGATAGCATTATTTCAAAGACCTTCATGGAATTTTGTTGTTGTTGTTGTTAGCTGCGAAGTCGTGTCCGACCCATCGCGACACTATGGACAACATTCCTCCAGGCCTTCCTGTCCTCTACCATCTTCTGGAGTCCATTTAAGCTCACGCCTACTGCTTCAGTGACTCCATCCAGCCACCTCATTCTCTGTCGTCCCCTTCTTCTATTGCCCTCGATCTTCCCCAGCATTCTCCAGGGAGTCCTTCCTTCTCATTAGGTGGCCAAAGTACTTGAGTTTTAGCTTCAGGATCTGGCCTTCTAAAGAGCAGTCAGGGTTGATCTCCTCTAGGACTGACCGGTTTGATCGCCTTGCAGTCCAAGGGACTCGCAGGAGTCTTCTCCAGCACCACAGTTCAAAGGCCTCAATTCTTTGGCGCTCAGCCTTTCTTATGGTCCAACTTTCACTACCATACATTGCAACTGGAAAGACCATAGCCTTGACTATACGCACTTTTGTTGACAGGGTGATGTCTCTGCTTTTTAGTGTGCTGTCTAGATTTGCCATGGCTTTCCTCCCCAGGAGCAAGCGTCTTTTAATTTCTTGGCTACAGTCCCCATCTGCAGTGATCTTGGAGCCCAGGAAAATAAAATCTGTCACTACCTCCATTTCTTCCCCATCTATTTGCCAGGAATTGAGAGGGCCAGATGCCATGATCTTGGTTTTCTTAATGTTAAGTTTCAACCCAAGTTTTGCACTCTCCTTCTTCACCTGCAACAAGAGGCTCTTTAGTTCTTCTTCACTTTCTGCCATTAGAGTGGTATCATCTGCGTATCTTAGGTTGTTGATATTTCTTCCGGCAATCTTAATTCCAACTTTTGATTCATCTAGCCCTGCCTTTCTCATGATGTGCTCTGCATATAAGTTAAATAGGCAGGGCGACAGTATACAGCCTTGCCGGACTCCTTTCCCAATTTTGAACCAATCAGTGGTTCCGTGTCCAGTTCTCACTGTTGCTTCTTGACCCGCATATAGGTTTCTCAAGAGACCAATAAGATGGTCTGGTACTCCCATCTCTTTAAGAACTTGCCACAGTTTGTTATGATCCACACAATCAAAGGCTTTAGCATAGTCAATGAAGCAGAAGTAGATGTTTTTCTGGAACTCCCTAGCTTTCTCCATGATCCAGCGTATGTTGGCAATTTGATCTCTAGTTCCTCTGCCTCTTCGAAATCCTGCCTGCACTTCTGGTAGTTCTCGATCCACATACTGCTGAAGTCTAGCTTGTAGGATTTTAAGCATGACTTTACTAGCATGAGAAATGAGTGCAATGGTGCGATAGTTTGAACATTCTTTGGCACTGCCTTTCTTAGGAATTGGAATGTAAACTGATCTTTTCCAATCCTGTGGCCACTGTTGAGTTTTCCAAATTTGCTGGCAAATTGAGTGTAGCACTTTTACTGCATTGTCTTTTAAGATTTTGAATAGCTCAGCTGGAATACTGTCACCTCCACTAGCTTTGTTGTTGCTCAGCTTTTCTAAGGCCCACTTCACTTCACATTCTAGGATGTCTGGCTCGAGGTCAGTGACCACCTCATTGTGATTATCAGGGACGTTAAGCTCATTCTTGTATAGTTCTTCTGTGTAATTTTGCCACCTCTTCTTAATCTCTTCTGCCTCTGTTAGGTCCCTGCCATTTTGGTCCTTTATCATGCCCATTTTTGCATTAAACGTTCCCTTCATTTCTCCAATTTTCTTGAAAAGATCTCTGGTCCTCCCTATTCTATTGTTTTCTTCTATTTCTTTGCACTGTTCATTTAAGAAGGCATTCTTATCTCTTCTAGCTATTCTCTGGAATTCTGCATTCAATTGGGTGTATCTTTCTTTTTCTCCCTTGCCTTTCGCTTCCCTCCTTTCCTCAGCTATTTGCAAA
The DNA here is from genome assembly GCF_947247035.1 of Vipera ursinii. NCBI lineage: Eukaryota > Metazoa > Chordata > Lepidosauria > Squamata > Viperidae > Vipera > Vipera ursinii. The sequence goes on along the minus strand of NC_139514.1, from coordinate 28,659,992 downwards.
GCTTCCTCAGACAGCCATTTTGCTTTCTTGCATTTCTTTTTCTTTGGGATGGTTTTAGTTGCTACCTGTTGTACAATGTCACGAACCTCTGTCCATAGTTCTTCAGGCACTCTGTCTATCAGATCTAATTCCTTAAATCTATTTGTCACCTCTACTGTATATTCAACAGGGATATGATTTAATTCATACCTGACTGGCCTAGTGCTTTTCCCTACTTTCTTCAGTTTAAGCCTAAACTTTGCAAGGAGAAGCTCATGGTCTGAGCCACAGTCAGCTCCTGGTCTTGTTTTTACTGACTGTATAGAGCTTCTCCATCTTTGGCTGCAGAGCATATAGTCAATCTGATTTCTGTGTTGACCATCTGGTGATGTCCATGTGTAGAGCCGTCTCTTGGGTTGTTGGAAAAGAGTGTTTGCTATGACCATCGTATTCTCTTGACAGAATTCTATCAGCCTGTGCCCTGCTTCATTTTGCACTCCAAGGCCAAACTTGCCTGTTATTCCAGTTATCTTTTGGCTTCCTACTTTAGCATTCCAATCCCCCATGATGATAAGAACATCATTTTTTGGTGTTAGTTCTATAAGGTGCTGTAGTGCTTCATAGAACTGGTCAATTTCATCCTCTTCAGCACTGGTGGTTGGGGCATAGACTTGGACTACTGTGATATTGAATGGTTTGCCTTGGATTCGAACTGAGATCATTCTGTCATTTTGAGGATTGTATCCCAGTATTGCTTTTCCTACTCTTTTATTGACTATGAAGGCTACTCCATTTCTTCTGAAGGATTCTTGCCCACAGTAGTATACCTGATGGTCATCTGAATTAAATTCACCCATTCCTGTCCATTTTAGTTCGCTGATACCTAAGATGTCAATGTTCAGTCTTGTCATCTCTTGTTTGACCACGTCCAGTTTTCCTTGATTCATGGATCTTACATTCCAGGTTCCTATGGAGAAAAAATCTTTACAGCATCGGACTTTCCTTTCACCACCAGACACATCCACAGCTGAGCGTCCTTTCGGCTTTGGCCCAGTCGCTTCATTCTTTCTGGCGCTACTAGTACTAGCCCTCTGCTCTTCCCCAGTAGCATATTGGACGCCTTCCGACCTGAGGGGCTCATCTTCCAGCGTCATATCGTTTTGCCTTTTGGTACTGTCCATAGGGTTTTCATGGCAAAGATACTGGAGTGGGTTGCCATTTCCTTCTCCAGTGGATCACGTTTTGTCAGAACTCTCTGCTATGACCTGTCCGTCTTGGGTGGCCCTGCACGGCATAGCTCATAGCTTCATTGAATTACGCAAGCCCCTTCGCCACGACAAGGCAGTAATCCATGAAGGGGCATGGAATTTTACTGTCCATTATTACAAATAATTACAAATAATTCACATAAGCAACGGCCCCCTGCAGAATCAAAATCAGCTTTTGTGTCCATAACTACACAGATTGCTGAACCAAAGCACTAGAAAGTGTTGTATCCTCATGTTTTAACCATCTTATTTATAATAAATAGATACACAGAGCTATTAAACATCATCTGATTGTGATAAAGCTTAATTTTCTAATATCCAGGATATATTTGTAAAAAACTGGTTATGATCAATTTCAGAGGAAAATTTAAGATTCCTGCCCATTTGTGAAATCATCCATGATTGATTGAACACCAAAGCTCAAAAGTGTCAATACTCTTTGTATCCTGTTTCTTCAAAGTCCAACTTTCGCTTGTATATAGTGCTACAGGGAATAACACACCTTGTATGATTCAGTTTTTTTCTTGATGTAGACACATCAAGGAATCTGAATATCTTTTCCAAAGCCTTCATGGCTGTTCTACCAAGTCTAGCCTGTGGCATATTTCTTAACTGATTTTTGTTTTACTGCTGATGGTTGATTTTAAAAGGCAAAAGCTATCCACCAGTTCAATATCTTCATTTTGGAGGATGATTATTCCAGCTGTATCATTAGTTTGTTGTTCCTCAAATTTAATTTTAGTCCCATTACTGTGGTCCTTGACTATTATTATTTGAATTTGCAGATTGTTTGCATTTTCAGCTATCAGAACAGTGTCATCAGCATAGGATACCTTATTGATGGTTCTTCCTCCAGTTTTAAAACAATGTTCATCTTCCAATTCAGTTTCTCTTAATATATATATATTCATATATAATAATAATGAAGTTGGAAGGAAACTTGGAGGTCATATAGTCCAACCCCCTGCTCAGGCAGGAAACCATACCATTTCACACAAATGGCTATCCAGTCTCTTCTTAAAAACATCCAGTGTTGGAGCATTCACCACTTCTGGAGACAGGTGGTTCCACTGATTAATTGTTCTAACTGTCAGGAAGTTTCTCCTTAGTTCTAGATTGCTTTTCTTCTTGATTAGTTTCCATCCATTGCTTCTTGTCCTGCCTTCAGGCGCTTTGGAGAATAGCTTGACTACCTCTTCCTTGTGGTACCCTCTGAGATACTAGAACACTGTTATCATGTCCCCACTCAACCTTCTCTTCATTAAACTAGACATACCCAACTCCAGCAACTGTTCCTTATATGTTTTAGCCTCCAGACCTCTAATCATCTTTGTTGCTCTTCTCTGTACTCTTTCCAGTGTCTCAACATCTTTTTTACATCGTGATGACCAAAACTGAACGCAGTATTCCAAGTGTGGCCTTACCAACGCATTGTAAAGTGGTATTAATACTTTACGTGATCTTGATTCTATCCCTCTGTTAATGCAGTCTAGCACTGTGTTGGCTTTTTTGGCAGCTGCAGCACACTGCTGGCTCATATTGAAGTGATTGTCTACTAGGACTCTGAGATCCCTCTCACAGTTACTACTATTGAGCAAGGTACCACCTATACTATACCTGTGCATTTGATTTTTCCTGCCTAAATGTAGAACCTTACTTTTTTCACCATTGAATTTCATTTTGTTAGATAGCGCCCAGTGTTCCAGTTTGTTCAGATCCTCCTGTGTACCTTAAACCTATCTTCTGGAGTGTCTTGTATTCCTTGGTCTTTTCTAAAGCTGGTTTAAACTTCTAGCATTTCTTTTTCCATGTTGGGCTGTTACCTGTGTTGGATGATCCTAAGCATCAGTTTGCTGGGATGTAAAATTAAAGATATTATACAGTAGTTTTCATATTCTACAAAATCTCTTTTTTTCTCTCTCTCTCTTTCTCCAGATCAAGGTAGACTGATCTCTCCCAATATGTTGGTGATTGTATCATTCTCCAGATTTGCTGATACAGCTTAATTATCACATTAACCAATTCTTCTTCTGTTGCTTACCATGTTTCAATGAGTATTTCCTCAGTTTCTGTTACCTTGTGCCTTATTAATAACCAGAGTGGTGATCTAACATTATCTTCTAATGCTGGAAGTATTTATAAGTAGGGAATATTTCTTAAGGGATTTTGGATGTTGACATTTCACCTGTACAATATTTCAGTATTACAGTACTCTTTCTATTCCAATATCACAATTTGTTCAGATCTCTAGTTTTTTTTCATTTTGGGAAGTCTTTTCATATTCATCATTAATGACTTATTTAAATTTATTCCATAATTCCTTTGGTTTTCTATCATTTAGATTCAGGACTTCAAAATGATTCCTGATGTTTTTTTCTTGAAAATGATAAGTATATGTTCAAGATTATACTATGGAAATTGGTTGAGTTTCTCCTCCTTCTCTTCTCTTAGAATTTGCACACGAGCAGCTCATGATCTGTTTCACAGTGAGAACCTAACTCTGTCTTTGATGCTATAATTAAGTTCTTCCATCAGTAATATCATCTCCATGTACTCAGTGGTGTGATTCAAATATGTGAACAACTGGTTCTCTGTGCTAATGCCACTTCCAGAAGTCCATTCTGGGCCTGGCCAGCAAATAATTAGCTACCAGTTCTGCTGAAATGGTGCAAACTGGCTGAATCCCACCACTGCATGTACTCTCTTTGATGATATGCATGTATTCAAACATTGTCTTGGTTATTTGAAGACAGTTGTTAGTTATGAATAAGTGGGATAGCAAAAATTGATGTTGGTTTCTTGATTCACTTACTTTACTAAGCCATATAGTTGTACTGCACTGTCCCATTTAATATTTCCAACTTTGGCATTCAGTCTCCAATCACAAGCAGCACATCTTGCTCAGATGTTCTGTCAATTTCAAATAGAATTTCATCATAAAGCTCATCAAACCCTTTTCTTCTGCACCAGTGGTTTGATAAATCAACCATGAGTGTACATTTATACAGATGACTATATGACTGCTGTAATTATTGTCATTATATCATGTAAACTGACTCAACTAGAAGAAACTGTGTTTAGAGATGACACAGGGGAATTTGATCTGCGATGGACTGAGCTACAAAAATTGTGAACACATGTGTGAACTAGCTCAGTGTTTTATTATGTTCCAAATCAGTCCTTATATGCTTAAGCATCAACATCTTCTGAAAGATCAGCAGAACAGAGCTAGGCAGAACCTTATGAATTGGTTTGGTGACAATTAATGTAGAAGTAAAGCACTTTGCTCCTGAATTTAATGTGACAATGAACAGTTGAAGTGTTAAAAAAAATTAGTGGAAATCATATTTTGACATTTCATAACAATCACATTGGACATTGGCTTGAAAAATAAGTGAACATTATAATAGCTTTCCTTAACCAAATATCTACCATCTATGTTGGACTGCAGCTATTGTAATACTTGGTTAAAAATGTAAGAGTTTAACATATTCAGAAAACATCAACTTGGGGAGGCTATATTAAAGCAGTGCTGTTCAAGTTTTGATTAGAGATGATGGCTTTGACACTAAAAGTCTGCAAATATTACTTTCTCTCACTTGTAGAAGTATAAATGGATATATATCTGTTCAAGTGAGAAGACTGCATGAGATTGAAGTAAGGAGGTGAGATTCTCAAGAGATATTTCATACTTGGAATTACTTGGGGACACAACCTGTTGTATTATTTATTCATCAACCATAAACTGTCCATAAATCAATCAGCAATAGAATGATTAGGTCCTAAAACTTCATAATTTGCATTATTTATTTATCCCTGTAGCACTATATACAAAAAATATCCTGGATTTCAATATTATTTGAAACTATAGCACCTTTCTCTAATCTCCAAAACAAGTGATTATATGTAGTTGAGTATTGAACTGTGGAATCCTTATGCTGCCTGTGATTGTTTGCTTGCTGATATTCCCTTGTCCAACTAGGTAACATCATCAGTGAGTGTGAATGTGGGTCCCTATTTATATTCAGTAGCTTGCCCTTTTAGTTGTGGCGAGGATGAGGTTTTATCCTTAATAGCTTTTTTATTGCCTCTTTGGAATGGTGTGTAATTATGGTTTATTTCTAGGATGTTCACAATTTCCTAGTTGAAGCTATGATTTAGTCAGTCCATATATTGTGGATCATGTCTTTGGACTGCTACTTCGTAAGCAATTTCAACTGGAAAACCATGAGCATCCTAGACCAAGCCAAATCCCATGTTACACCTCTACTCCGTGAACTGCATTGGCTCCCAGTTATCCTCCAGGTAAGATTCAAGGTGCTGGTAATGGTTTTCAAAGCCCTACATGGCATGGGTCCGGAATACCTTAGGAATCACCTGCTGCCAGCATCAACGTCCCTCCGTCCAGAGTGCTCCCACAGAGAGGGCCTCCTCAGGGTGCCGCCGTTCGGAGAATGCCGTCTGGTGGCTCCCAGGGGGAGGGCGTTCTCTGTGGGCGCGCCTGACCTATGGAACCGTTTACCGGTTGAGCTCCGGATGGCTCCCGACATTCGCTCCTTCTGACGTGACCTAAAAACACATCTGTTTAAGCAATCCGGTCTGGTCTGATGGGTTCTTTTGTAATTATTATCTTAAGGTAACTATCTTCTACATTTGGGCTAAATTAGGGTTTAATTTATTTTCAATATCTATATTTGTACATTCTATTATTTATGTCACTGTTCACTGCCCTGAGTCCTTAGGGAGAAGGGCGGTAAATAAATAAATAAATAAATAAATAAATAAATAAATAAATAAATAAATAAATAAATAAATAAATCCAAAAATGCTAGGGAATTCCTGGAAGTTTGACTTTCAGACAAATCACCTGTTGTTAGACATACAGAAATAAACCTTATTTACACAATATTCCAAAGAGAGAATAGAAAAGCTAAGAAGAAAAGAAAAAGACCAGTAAATATCCTCTCAGGCATCCAATGCCCAGATAAGTGGGGATTCACCCTAAGCCACAAATCAAGCAGAAAACACCCTAATCAAGGAACTACCAAGGAGAAAATGACATCCCCACTGACCCTGGCAGGACAAGCTACTATAGAAACAGGGAGTAAGTCTGGTTAATCTGCAAGCAAATCATTTAGGGAGTACCAAGGTCTTCACAGTTTTTCTAATCTGGTTAGATCAAGTGAGTTAGACATGTGTTTTCTAAAATTTCCAGCCAGTTCACCAAAAGAAATCATGCCTCAGAGTTTTGAGTCTATGTATTTTTATTTCATTAATACTACTGACTTACCCTTCAAGTTCATTCATTTTTATTCTGGACTGTCCTTTGCCAAGCTGAGAAAAGGGAGGAAGGAGATGGGTATATATGGAGATGAAGGTGGGGATTTTGAAAGTAATAGTGAAGTCCTGCACCTGAAATCATTCAAATATTTTAAGTCAGCCTGGCCTTCCTTTCTGCCTGCCTGCAAGATTGTTCTCATATGGCAATGGTCCTGAAAGTTATAGGACTTGTGAAATTTTCTTATGTTAATATAGGATATTCCTTTCCAAGCAATTCTTTCCTGGTCAATGCCTTGGGTTCAAATAGAACTAAAGGTGTAGGCGCAACGTTTCGACGGAATCCCATCCGTCATCATCAGGCTGGTGGCTTTGGCTTCCTTCTTCTGGGAGAAGCATGTGGCTGTTTGTTCCTCTTTTTTAAACTGCAGTTTAAACTGATGATGACAGATGGGATTCCGTCGAAACGTTGCGCCTACACCTTTAGTTCTACGCGGGGAAAAACCCGAAAAACCAAGGATCCACATACAGGCACCCGCGAAAACCTCAGAAAACATATATATATATATATATATATATATATATATATATATATATATATATATATATATATATATATATATATATATATATATATGTGTGTGTGTGTGTGTGTGTGTGTGTGTGTGTGTGTGTGTGTGTGTGTGTGTGTTAATAAACAATTTATGGTATTTATTCAGGCATGAAATATTCAGGACAGATAGCAATATGTTCACACGTAATGCACAAAGCACCGAAAGGTACTGAAGAACTGAAGATGAGTAAGAAATAAAGAAGAGACAATCAATATTTTACTGTCAAAGCTAGTCTTTCTGCCTTTAATTTTTTATTTATCTCTGCCATGTGGAAGAAGTTACAATAGTCTCACAAACATTATAGTAAAAAGAAATATAAAAATTGTATAGTATTCAGCAAACCACAGAAAAAAATATCAACTATTCTAACCTCTTGTGTTTTGTTTTCTATGTATGCGTATTCTTCAGACTGAGTGAAACAAGAATAAATTTGGGGATACCAGGAAAAATATTTCATACTATGGGTGCACAAACTTATTTGATAAAAAAAAGGGTTTGAAGGACTATCCCACCATTATCTCTCACAATCATAAAATTCTTTCTGAACCTTCTATGTAAAGTCTTTCCCTGTTTTCCTATTTCTCTTTCTCCCAGTTTGAAAAAAGAACTATATCACTCCATAAAGTCTAAGAAATGTGTTGTGCCCTAAGGTTCTGTGAGCTGTTTATGAAAGACAGACTAGAATTGCCAATATATATGTGGAACTACTCTTATGTTGGTTGCAGAAAGAGACAGATATAAAGTCATAATACCTCTCATTTTGCGGTTGAACAGTTGAATGAAATAGAACCAAGATCCAGGAAGGTGAAGTGATTAATGGATGGAATTGGGAATTAAAGATATAGGTTCAAGTCTACATATATTTATAGAGCAGATGGCTAAATTTAGGCCAGTATATTCCTGACCACCCTTTGCAGGTTAATTATTATTAGGATAAAATTAAAGAAGAGGTCTCCACTGAAGGGCCAGACAAAAACTGAGATAGAAACATACTAAGAAATGGAAAAAATAAATATATAACACTGAGGAAGAAGATAATTTTGAGGCTTGCTGAAATAATAAGCAATATATCACTGAACCTTATTTTTCTGTTCTGAAGCTCTCTTTAGTCACCAAAGCCAAAATCAACCATGTACTTTCCAAACATTTAAGGCAAGAAACTCATGAATGCATTATCTGAGATAACAGCAAGTCTTCAGATAATTGTAATACAATTTAAAAGAAAAATGAAAAACGTTAAGCTCCCAAATTCTGTCAAGAAAAACAAAACATACCAGCTTTGAATCATCACCCAGTCTAAAGCAACATCATTCCTCCTGCCAATGTTAATGTGAATTCTAGCCACCAAAAGTTGCCCACCCATTTAGAGGATAAATATCCATGAGAAAAATGCACTTAAGTATATTAGAATGGTCTGGTTGGTGGATAGCGTAGCTGTCTTCCTGAAAAGATACTGCAAGAAGAAAATGAGATTGCATTTGTTGCAAACCTTATTTTTAGTTTTAGAAAGACGAAAAATGTTCTCGGGTAAATGGAATGGTTGCAGAGCACCCACAGAAACCACAGCACCACACGGAAATATTTATGAATGTAGATGGAAAAAATGTGTTAGGAGGATGGAAAGTTAAAGGTGAGAGATACTGTGCTTAAAACAGTTCAATCTTACCAGGATGCAATTATTTTCATATTGAAGTTTCAAGAATTTGTAACTTGATCATTCCAACTAATGTATTCACATGGATAACAAATTTTAGATTTTGTGGCTAGAATGGTACTCTGATACAGAGTTACAGCGACAGCTGGGGCCAGAATTTCCATTGCTAAGCAAGGTGGTTGGTGAGTGATGCCCAATTTTATGACCTTTTTTGTCAGTGTTGTTAAGCAAATCACTGCAGTTGTTAAGTGAACCACATGGTCATTAAGTGAATCTGGCTTCCTCCCTTGACTTTGTTTGTCAAAAGCCGGATGGGAAAGTCACAAATGATGATCACATGACCCCAGGAAGCTGCAACTCTTGTAAATATATGCTGATTGCCAAGTGACTGAATTCTGATCATGTGACCATGGGGGAGGTTGCTATGATGGTTGAAAATCTGAGGACCGATAGTAAGTCGCTTTTTCAGTACTGTTATAACTTTGAATGGTCACTAAACAAATGGTTGTAAATTGAGAAGTTGAGAACTACCAATAATCAGAAAGGATATGTAACTTGCTGATACATATGTTGTTTTTTCCCCTGATGTGTGTCTGCCTCTAATAGTAGCCTTACAGTGCACAGTTTTGGAATATTTCCCATTGAACACACATAGCTGCTTCTGTGACTTTCTTTTTTGCAATCCTGAAGTTATCCTGCTGGATAGGCAGGAAGTCAAGGGCATGAGGTCTTCATAATTAAATGGCTGGTTAGCACAGAAGGAAAAAAATGTATCATCTTCTCTGCAGATGGTAATTTTATCTCTCCAATTAGTAAGGCCTTCACAAAAGGCATTATTCATATGTGTTCAAAGGGTACTTTGATCGTGAAAAGCTTCTATAGGCCAGAGATGCTGCAGCTGAGGTATGACTGAAAGCCTGGTTGAAAAAAAAAATCTTGTTTTAAATTTCTCTCCTTTTTAATGGCACTTCACTCTTAGCATATCTTATAGTGCCAATTGCTATTTCCTTTTAATAGCATTGTGAATAACTCTGGCAAAGCAGAGGAATGGAAATTCAATGAAGTCAATAAGAATGCAGGAAATTGCAGATTTTCAGTTTGACTAATGGCTAACATTCATTTGTTTGTTGCATGTTAATGAAAGCTATCACATGTTAGTGTGGCTGTGAGGAACTTCTGCTGCAAATTATAAATCAAGGATAACATTCTCTTACATTCCAAATTGTAATAAAAATGTCCAAGATAAGATTTAAAATTTAAAGTTCATCTTCTGAACTGTTGTATAAATCAGTGGTCCCCAAACTTTCTAGTTTAGATAGATAATCTTTATTTCTTTTTTCTTTTTTTACTGTGGGCATATTGGCATACATTAAAAATGAAATTTAGTTGCTTGCTCCCAAAGTGTACACATACGTAACACACATTTAAACATGCTATGTACAACATATGTATAAACCTACACCCTTACATATAAATAACATACTGTATAAATATTAATCACTGTCCATCTTGAATACATAGCAGAAAGAGGAAACTCGAGAGTTCACAAGATTAATGCTATGTGGAACAAAACACTGAAAAAAGGTCAAGCAACGCTTATATGCTATGTCCTGGATGGAAGAGAGGGAACTGCCAATAAACTTTTCTGCTAACCTCACTGTTCTCTGCACCTGTCTGAAGCAGTGATGCTTCCAAACCAGACTGAAATTCTGTATGACAGGATGCTCTCAATTGTCCCTCTGTAGAAGGTGGTAAGGACAGGGAAAGGAAGATGTGCTTTTCTCATGCAATGCAGAAAATTCAGGTGCTGCTATGCTCGCTTCACCAGTGTCTTGCTGTTGAGCAACCAAGCCAGACTACTTGTTAACTGCACATTCAGGAATGATGCTGTTAACCATCGCCATAGGTGAATCATTAATGCACAGAGGAGTGTGGCTGTGCATTCCTTTTCTAAAATCAACAATAATCTCTTTAGTTTTTCCAATATTTAAAACTAGGCTGTTTTTCTTACACCATCAAACCCTCAACCTCCTTACGGTAAGCACCCTCACTGTCATGTAAGCACCCTCATTTCATTTGTAGAGCGGTGGAGGGGGGAGAGGAAATGGTTCCATGCAAGGGGCAGGTGTGGGTGTGTGAGATAGTGCCCACCATTAGTGCAAATGGAGTGCATGCACACCCTCGCCTGCTGCATGGTCCAACAGTGGGCCACACCCTGGGGGTTGGGGAACCCTGGTCTAAATGCTTAACTATGGATTTGCATAGTATTAACTATTGCATAGCATCTACATCAGTTTTTTTCCAATTCATAATAACTGTATATATTTCATTATTCATTTGGAATGTCTATGAAATTTTATTTTCCTTTGTAAAAAAATTGCAAATTCCACAAAATTTCATTTATTTGGTGAAATGGATGACAAAAACCCTGAACCTTTTAAAGAGAAAATGAAAATGGGGCCAAAATGAATAAATGTGTCTACCCCAGCAAAGAAATTTAACAATTCATCTATGGCTGGCTAGGAAATTCTGGGAATTGAACTCCACACCTCTTAAAGTTGCCAAGGTTGAGAAACATTGATACAAAACAATCGAATAATGGATATTGTACTGGATGAGAATCAAGAAATAGAAATAGTTTTAATGACAGAAAAAAAATCTATGATTAAATTTTCTATATGTTCATGTGAGTGGCAATCAAGCTTTTTCAATAGGAAAAAGCTAAAGCTCACAAGAAGTGACAAGTTATCTGAATTGGGGGTAATAATGTTCTAACAAGTTATAGCCCATATCAGACTTTCCTGGTATCCCTGTAAGAAATATTAATCAAGTTTGGGTTTCTTTGTGTTTTGGGGTGAGTTTTTACAAGTGGGACAAGGAGGTGGATACCTGTGGAAAGCAAACCACTTCCATTTCTACTCAGAATTCCAAATCATGAAGTTAACTTTAAAATCATCTTACAAAAGGAGGTCAGATTTCAGCAGCACAGATTTGGATCACTGTTTGGAGTAATGGTAGGGACACGGTGGCTCAGTGGGTTAGGACGCTGAGCTTGTTGATCGGAAGGTCGGCAGTTTGGTGGGTCGAATCCCAAGTGCCGTGTAACAGAGTGAGCGCCTGTTACTCGTCCCAGCTTCTGCCAACCTAGCAGTTTGAAAGCACGTAAAAATGCAAGTAGAAAAATAGGGACCATTACGGTGGGAAGGTAACAGCGTTCCGTGCGCCTTTGTCGTCTAGTCATGCCGGCCACATGACCACAGAGACGTCCTCAGACAAGCGCTGGCTCTTCAGCTTTGAAACGGAGATGAGCATTGGCCCCTAGAGTCGGAAACGACTAGCACGAATGTGCGGGGGAACCTTTACCTTTACCTTTACCTTGGAGTAATGGGCAGGGTTGGGAAGGTGAGAGTGGGATCAATTTTGAGAAAGCCGGCCTCCTATTTATTTATTAAATTTGTTTGCCTCCCATCTCATCTCAAGGTAACTCTGGTGGCTCCACAAGGTAACTTTATTGTATTTAGCATTCCCAGTGTAACTTTTGAAATAAATATAAATAACTTCCTGATAAATTATGCTACTTTATAGCTGATAATTTCAACCACTTTACTGACACCTTTTGGTTATGAGATTCAGTATACTGGGAATATGCACATGGGATACTGTGGTCTCTTTGTTAAAAAAACAAACAAACACGTTTTGTCAGTTTAGGTTGATGTACAACTACAGCTACAGTATGTATACTCAGAGCAATCTATTCCCTGTTAATATTTCATCCAGATTATGATGAGACTGTCCTTGAAGACAATCCATACATGTTAGTTTGTGTAAAATTTGGCAGCAAGATAGTGACTGCAATTGGATTATGATCATATAATGCCTGCTTTATTGACTTTCATTAGCTTCCAATTCATTTCTGGTTTGAAACTAAAGTGATGGCATTTATCTAAATTCCTAAGAGCTAAGAACAGTTACAAATTTATTTTATTTTATTTATTTTAATTCCTTTTATATCCCGCCCTTCTCCGAAGACTCAGGGCGTCTTACAAGCTTAGCAGTAGCCTTCATTCTATGTATATGCCTGCTTATTAGGGCTTTCACACACACACCCCCAAGCGGCATTATTACAAAGTCAGCTTAATTGCCCCCAACAATCTGGGTCCTCATTTTACCTACCTCGGAAGGATGGAAGGCTGCTTGTACATATCCAGAGGCCTCTGAATATCCTTCTTGTTTTAGGTTTGATAAAAGTTAATTTTTGTAATAATGTAATATATTTCATTGTTCAATCATCTCTCCATTGATCTCCAAATTCTCTGGCTTCCCATGTTTCAGGGAAATCCCAAGAGAAGATATTGTCCATTGTTGTTTTTTTCAGTTTTAGTACTACAAAAGAGAGACCTACCTGCAAATTATTATTTTTTTTGGATAATTTTAGAAAAAGTTTTATTAGTTCCTTTATTTGTCTGCCCACAAAAGCTAATTATAATGTTTATTTGTTCAAGTATCCAACTGTACAACCAGCTTTCATTTATCAAAATGTTAAAAAATGTTTTGAGGCAATCTCATCTGAAACCCTTACCAACTATCCTGTCAAAGTCACTGAAAAATGAAATTCTCAGAATCTAAAATTAAATTAAAATATTTTAATTAGAAAAAGAAAAAAACATTTCAAGATAAAAAGGAATAAATACTGTGAAGAGATAAACCTGAATTCTAAGTAGTTAATAAATTCTCAACTTTTCAATTAATTTAAAAATGATATGAGTGTCGTTTGCAGAGATGGGGTCATGTGACTGCCCTGACATCTATATTCTTTGTGATAAATCTCCACCTACTCTGTCAGCATTTCAAATGATGTACAGTGTGAAATATAGTGTGAAATCAGCAATCAGTCATTCATATCTTAGCAGGCATAAGAGAATATTCTGTCCATTTTGAATTAGTTGTCCTGCAGATTAATGCTAGTTTACTGTTGGTTATCTTAGAAGATATAAATTAAGGACAGAAAATTGGTTAGGGTATCATTTATCTTTATTGTTTCAGATAAAGGGCAGCATATTAAAAACCAATTCTCTGATTACATAAATGTAAATTCCATTCTGCACAGAAGAACTTAGTAAATATCCATAGAACCGCAGAACTACAGAATCTGGTTTCATTCTCTAAATTCTCATATGATTTAGAACAGACATGTCAAACACAAGGCCCGGGGGCCGGATCCGGCCCGTGAAGTGGTTTCATGTGGCCCACAAAGCCATCCTGGAAACAGTGAGGGAACGGCCCCCACTGCCTTGGCCCTGGCCCAGAGACCCTCCTTCTGCCAGAGACCCTCAGATCTGTCCCACTCCTGCCCAGGCCCCCATAGGCACCCTTGATGCGAAGGATGTAGAGCTGGCCACACCCACCCAGTAGGCCATACACACTAGCCACGCCCACCCAGTAGGCCACACCCACCCAGGCCACACCCACCCAGCCCCCTGAGGGCAACCGCAGTGCTGATGCGGCCCTCAATGAAATTGAGTTTGACACCCCTGATTTAGAAGATCAAAAGTTATTTTAAACCAGAACAAATTAATTGCTTAAGTAAACTAGGGATACCTACTCTGTCTGGAAGTGGCTTTTTGATGATTCAAGCAGAAGTTTTTTGTTTTTTTAATATAACCAGTGGCTTAAAACTTCTGACTAACAATATCAGAAACTAAACCAATTTTGGCACACAAATCTGGTTTCTTCTCTCTCTCTCTCTCTCTCTCTCTCTCTCTATATATATATATATATATATATATATATATATATATATATATATATATATATATATATATATAGAGAGAGAGAGAGAGAGAGAGAGAGAGAGAGAGAGAGAGGCGAGATGATACCTCTCGCCTACCAGCCATTTGGAAACCCGCCTTAATTGACAGATGAGTCCCAACCACCAAGAATGATACCAGACCCAAACTCATGATAACATCACATGACATCACCACCACCCAACCATTCAAAAAGCAAATCCAAACCCACAACAATAATGACACCCAATCACAAAACAGAAACCTAACTACAGCTGCAACATCAGCCACTTTAAACCCCTCCAAACCACACAATAAGCAAACTGACACCCACTATAAAAACATGGCACCACCACAAACACGGAGCCGAACAAAAGCAGCACAACTCACCAGTTCAGGTCTAAGGCTGGCAGCTGAGACCAGCCACTTCCACTCAAAACACATCCCCACCCAATCAGAACACAGCCCCCATTCAAAACACACTCCCACCCAATCAGAACACAGCTAAGCCCCCACCCAATCAGAGCACACCTCCACCCCATCAGAACACAGTGAAGCCTCCACCCACAGAAAACACCCCCTCTGGCAGTTTAAAAAAGAAAAAACAGCCACTATCACACACTTCTCCCAGAAGAACGAAGCTGAAGTCACCAGCCTGAGAATGACGGATGAGATTTCGTCGAAACGTTGCCCTGATACCTCCAATTTTACGTGGGAAAAAACCCGAATGACCAAAGAGATAGATAGATAGATAGATAGATAGATAGATAGATAGATAGATAGATAGATAGATAGATAGATAGATAGACATTTCACTTCTCATCCAAGAAGCTTTTTCAGCTCTGACTGGATGGTGGGGAATGACCTCAATGATTCTTTAAAAGAATGAAAATGACCAGCTGTCTGTAAGGAGTATAAAAATCCTTCCATTCCCCACCATCAACTCAGAGCTGAAGAAGCTTCTTGGATGACAAGCGAAATGTCTTCAAAGAAA
The DNA here is from genome assembly GCF_947247035.1 of Vipera ursinii. Classification (NCBI taxonomy): domain Eukaryota; kingdom Metazoa; phylum Chordata; class Lepidosauria; order Squamata; family Viperidae; genus Vipera; species Vipera ursinii. The sequence continues at coordinate 28,644,420 of NC_139514.1, read as the reverse complement.
AACAAGAAAGTCCAGTTGCCTCACAAAAAAGCATCTTTGGGACACTGTGTTTAGTAAATTCAGATCTGAATGGCATGTCACACCAAGACAGTTTGCTGAAAAAGATGCAAGCCTTAAGCCATAAACCATCATTTACAGAAGACAATGGCTTCATTTATCAAAATGTGCTAAGTGAGAAATAACCCTTGTTTAGCTTAGTGTAATCTATATGCTTTTATGTAAAGCTAAAAGATGTGCTTGAAAGTTAAAAACCAAAATACATGAATAATGAAGTCATGGGCTTATGTTATTATGACCATATTGCTTTATTTTAGTTATTATCTAGATGTTGCTATCATTTCTGCCAGTCACACCAATCAGTACAATACAGTATTACAGTGTAAGAGAAATATTTGCATTATTGTCACAAATGTATTACCAACTAAATATTTCTGGGAAGGCCATAGAGAAATATGAATGCATTAACTCTCTTCATTCATTTCCCTTGTAACAAATATTAAGCAGAAACTTCCTTCTTATACTGGAGACATTATTGTTAGTATTCATAATCACTATGAATTTCTCAATTCTGTAATGACACAACCTCTCATATAGGCTTATTTGGGGATAATTGTGCAGCATTCAGCTTTTAATTTTCAGTTGCTCTGCATATTAGATGTCCTTCTCTCCAAAATTAGATTGTCTAGTTGACCGTACAGATCTATACAGGAAGAAGGTGAATAGTACCCTGGTTTGCTAACATACTGCCACATAAGAAAGCTGAAGGAGATATGGGAAATGAAAACCAGCCATTCTTTCTCAATTTGGATTTCCTTAGCAGGAAAAAAGGGATGCAAATTAAGGCTTTGTTATACATTTCTCAGACAATTCCCCAAGGCACTAAAAATAAATCTCACAATGGAATTCTTCATTACAGCAGCTAGTAGTTTTTCAAAATTCTGCTCCCATTTCAAACATGATTTCTTACCTTGAACAATCAAATAAACTTGAGAAGTCTTGGGATGGTGCAGCGTTTGGACTGAGCATGTATATGACCCTTCATCATAGATATCCACTTTCTGGATCCGAAGGCTGTATTCCAGAAGAGAAAGTTGCTGGAGTTCTACTCGGGGGTCCAGAGACCACTTGTCCTGACCCGCAAAAATGATACCAGAACGATTTAACCAGGCCACCTTGGAGCTTTTGTCTTCTATAAAACACCTGTATGAGATGACAAAATGAAATACTGATGTCTATAAAGTCCTGCATTTGGAATGTAAAGCAAGAATGGAAATCTGTCTTATGGTCCCATTACATCAGTAATGCATGTATTGTAATAGCACATATCTAGAGGACATTAGAATTTTTCAGAGCAGCTTGTATCTCTTCCTATCATCCATAATCAGTAAAATTCCAACTATTCTCATCTATTCATCTAGCCATAGAATTAAGATAAATGTTGCAGTATGTGCCAAATGAAGAATATTAATCTAGGAATCAAAGCTGAAACTATTTGTAATGATCACTTCCTAAAGTAATAAGAATTTTTTAAAAATGGTTTTATAAGCAGTTACTACCAAGTCATTTGTTATCACTGAAGAGACCTACCAGTTCATGGTTTTCTTGAAAGAAAAAAAATGAGGAAGTCCTTCCCTCCAATTATATGTTGATGATATACTGGTTACTTATTGAGAAACACTTCTGTTGCTAGACCTCTATTCCTCTATTCTTTATAAATCTTTCTAAAGAGAATTTGAAAGTCATGCTTGCAAAGGGAATTACCTTTAATTTTGATGAAGGCCAAGGCCCTATAGTAATCCAACTGAACTGTTCTATCAGTTTGCTATTATCACAAGGGCTCCTATAGTTGTATTGTTAATTGTGGACAGTTGTTTAATTTAGGTTTACTGATTTATATTTATATATCATAATGAATTAAATTCAAAATTTGTAAATTTTCTCTAATGTAGTGATCTGAAAAATCTGTTTTCCATAATCTGTGAAGGACTTCTCCACTAGCCCTTTCTTGTTTGGGAAGAAAATTTGATCCTTTTTTAGAAAAACAAAAAAACAAAAAGACTATTCTTAAACCAGGCTGTAAGGAACTCTGGAACAGTTATACAAAAATACAGTACAATTTACCACTTAACTATGCCATGTTAATGTCAATACTAAGCAGATATTTATAGGCAGAAAGATGAACAGAGAACCTTTGCAAGCACCATAATTTGTTTAATCCTTTTATATGAAAGCATAAAGCAGCTGTTATAAATTTGGAAGATCCAGCTATATCTCATGAATGAAACCAACTAATAAGGAATCTGGAGTAATGTGACTTCACTAAATTTGGAAGGAACATATCATTGTTTAGTTGGGACAACATAAAAGGGACAGTTCTTTGGATGACAGTGATGAAATTAAAAGGAACTTGAGTTGTTTTGATTTCAAAGTGTTAAAATACATTTTGGCTACTGTCTACATGGAAAAGCCTGTATAAAAAACCATACAATGCAATTTAATTTAATTTAATTTAATTTAATTTAATTTAATTTATTAATATTTCTATACCGCCCTTCTCCCGAAGGACTCAGGGCGGTGTACAGGGCAAGAATAAAACACAGAATTACAAAAGTTAAAAAGTAATTAAATACATGCCCATTAAAAATACAATTAATACATAATAAGAAACCCCAATAGAGTGCTCATAAGTATAAATAAGTACTGGTAGTCTCGACTTACAACCATTCATTTACTGAATGTTCAAAATTAAAACGGCAGTGAAAAAAAGTGACTTATGACTGGTCCTTGCAGTTATGACAGTTTCAGCATCCCCGAGTCATGTGATCTGGAATGTGCAATTTTCCCAGCCAGTTTCTGACAGGTAAAATTTTAATGGGATTAAGTTGGATTCAATTAACCATGTGTTTCATTTAACAAACAAGGCAAAAACGATCATAAAATTAGGTGTAACTTATAACTGCCTTGCTTAGCAATGAAATTCTGGTCCCACGTGTTTATAGGTTGAGGACTAATTGTAAAATGATATATTTTGATATATATTGCAGTTTTCTATTGTTCATTAATTAGAAAATTGGCAAACAAGGGCCTAATGGATAATCTAGCCCAAATCAGCTGCTAGAGGATGTGGAGATATTTGGAATTCTGTCTACTAGGAAAATAACATATTTCTAAGTTGCTTCTATTCTTCAGTATATATTTTAATTATTTGTTGTGAAGCAGACACTGGAAAATAAAATAACATGAAATAATGATAATTACAGTTTTCTGCCTTATCCATTAATACACTGTCATTGTGGCAGCTTCTTTAACTTTCTAACTTTAATTTAGCACCAGCTGTGTATAGGCACTGCACAGAAATAATCTGCATGCTTCCCAGAAGACTAACGATCAACACTACAAAATATGAAAAGCAAGGATTTTAACACAGCATTGCACTTGTATGAAAACACTCTAGGCAATTTGGGCAAAGCATGTGATGTCCCAAATGGTCTATGAATAATGCTGGCCATGATTGAAGTGATATTGGACTTAGTCTAGTATGAATAAATATGAAATTATTACCACCAGAATCTAGAAGTGATATGCATATCATTTGCAAAAACTTGCTGAAGAAAAAAAGATTCCAGAAAGTCTCATATTTGTATGAATCTTTTATGCATTGCTAATCCAGCTGGATACAAAGAACATTTATTTCAGTCAACAGGAACCACATTAACATTATTAGATTACATAACTTGAAAGCACCAGACCTGGTAATTAGGTTGTTTTACTGCCCTCCCACCCCCAATACCCAGAAGAATGCACTAATAATGAAGCTAAAACTTAGATATTTTGGATACATTTTATGAAGGCCAGAGTCAATTTGAGAAGACCTTGATTCTTTGAAAATGAAGGTAGTACAAAAACATCATCACAGAAGATAATGGTCAAATTATGTCACTAATGATATCACATGAGCTCATAACAATGCAGTTTCTTACAGACAAAATAAAGTCCCTTGGGGACTTTCAATTTTTTGCTACTTTTACTAGCTTTCCACAACTAACAATCCTGTTTATTGTAGGAAGAAAATACCCATGCATTCCCCCAGGTCACTTCCCTTCCCATCCATTCCAGAGGCAAAAGCTTCTCCTAACCCAAATACAAAGTTATAAAAACCTTTATAACTTATGTAGACTGAAATTGACAAAGTACACCTCCCCAGGAAGCCAGCCACTACCAAACAGTCATTCATGAAGCAAAATCAAAGACATGAAAATCCCTAATCACAATATTGTTCCCTGTGCCAGATCCCCAATGCCCAATCCCCAATGTAAGTACATAATGGCTTTAATAGAAACTTGTTTTTTGTAAGTACATTATCTCTGAAGGTAGAGATGTTAAAGAGCCATTTAAAATAATAATTCTCAAATCCCTTATCATGCAGAGTCAACAGCCACTTTGAGATGACCCACTGTGGCAGAATTGTCACTAAATTCCTATTTAGCAGATGCACATTGCAGTCCCAACATTTCTGAAGGTATCAGGGTGGGAAAGTCTAGTTTATGCTTTTAAAAACATTAAATAGCAGCCATCATGATACCTGGTGATAGCAAATACATTTTGTGATGTTCCAATCCTGACCTTTGCTTGATAAATAATTCTCTGTTCTTCAGGGCTCAATAGATGTTTCAGCAGTGCTTAGGACTAAACCCTTGTGGAGCTCATTCTGGATAGGACCAATCTCAAAGCCTTAAAGCAGAGATCCTACAACAGTTTTGCCTCTGATATCATGGGTAAAATAAGTAGGTCATCTCTAAAGAAAGCTTGGTCTTAGCAGGGTTATTTTCAAAGGCTAGTGAAAATAAAAAAAACCCCTCCAAATCTTCTAATCATGTTTTTGCTTGCTGCACATGTTTCTTGCTTCCTTTTCTATGGCTGAGCCTTTATCTTTTGGAGCAGGGGAAAATTGGTCACTTGTCCGTTCTCTCTTCCCCATACCTTCAGGCAGATTAAAGTAAAAAGATATTAACATCCATGCGTTTTACTTTAAATTTTTTTTGTTTGCTATATCTGGTAAAGATTTTCCTAGTTCAAAAAATAGCTTCCATTATTTCTAACAACAGAATAAGAAGCAATATCTTACTTGCTCTGTATTTCTCATCCTGTATAGCTAAATGAAAATCTTTAATTCCCAAGGCTGTTGACCCCACCACCTTTAGTCATCTCCGTTCACACCAGTGAATTTTGAGAGAGAAAGAATAAAGATTGGAGCCTAAAGATAAGAAAACTATTTGGCAGCAAATGGTTTCTTAGGGGAAAAGTCAGACATTTAAGCGTTCCTTAGATGGAATATAGGTATGACCTATCTGCTGAGATCACAGATCTTTGTTAAACCGTGTTCAAACTTTAATTTGTTGATTTTTTGGCAAAGAAGCTGACATTTGCTTTCTTTTGTTATCCAGTGTTGTTCTTTCTGGTCAGTATGTTTGAAAGATTGTAAGGGAGCCTGGTATCCTACTTAAGAGAGGTCAAACCTTTATTTCAAACTGTTGAAGTATGTCCATCTATTTGCATATATTCTCTTATATGAAGAACTGTGCAATCATTTGGTTTAATCCAGTTCAAAGTGCAAAATGTTGTCATTTGAACGATAGAACTCATGTACTTAAGAATAAGCAAACACACAGATCAGATTCCCTAGCCAATCTTTCCAAATACAGTAAACCACTTTGAAATGCATAATTTAGTATAAAGTTTACCTTCCAACCTTCCTTTGGTAGCACATTTTTTTCTGTAGATATCTGTTCTGATGAACGATTGAAGGGTATTAGGAATAATATTAGAAATAATAACTTGTGGCACTCAAGGTAGCTTTATGTACAGCTGTCTGTTTAATTTCAAACCCCTTTGGATAAGGTCAGATCACCAATCCAAAGTATTTTTCTTCCTTCCTTGTGATGTAAGAAAAAAAGAGCAGCCATAAAGAGAGTAAGAGGATAGGGCGGGGGTCTTCCATTGCTTCCTTACCTCTTATCTCCACTCCCTACTCTATTATTCAAACAGCAACTTTAGATATTCCAGCATTGTTTATCTTCATGGAATATAATTTTTCCATGAAAAAAAATTCATCTTTTTTACAATTGCAAAATGTAAAGGACCAAAAAGGATGTATATTTTTAAGGATTTTTTTTAAAAAATTGGATTCATGCATGATTATCTACATAGTACATTTTAGATAGATTGTGCAGTAAGTAAAATAAAAGTTCATTAGCCAAATAGCAGAAAAAACCAATTGCTTGACATGAAATGTCAAAAACATAAAATTCATATACAACACTGGGCATTATAATATAAACTAATAACGATTTGACTAAAGATTCTCAGACAGAGAATAACACGTGTTAATTCAGTATTAACAGAATATTAAGTATCAATGTAGCTGAAATCAGCCAATATATAGCAATCATAGGATACTAAACTGCTATAAATATTTATTAATAATCAATGAACATTGTGATAATCTCTGCTGAACACTTTCATTATAGATGTCAAAGGTTTGATTGGCAGCTTGGCTAAAAATAATTGCCCATTTCTGGTTAAAATTGTGCATATTTATATTAAGATAACAAAGAAACTTATTTTTAATTGAGTAACTCATTCTTATTGATATGGTACCTTTAAGATACCTTGTGATAGGCATAACTCTCATTCCCTCTTCATTTAGACAAATACATACACAGCCAGATACCGTCCAAATATATGAAGGAGGAATAATTTTTATAATTCTTATAACTCCTATAACTCTGGGAAGATGGCATATTTTCTCACTCACTAACCTGCCTATTTTCTAAAATATGACACCTGTTTCAAACAGTGTACTTTGAAAAGGGAGAAAATTGTATTTACAAAAATGTTTCTTTACTTTTTCTTTTTGTATTTTCTGCATTGCACATAATAATAGGGGACCGAACTGTGACTCCACATGCCCAGAGTTAGCCTGCTGCCCTTAGTTGTCATGGGAGACCCTGTTCTATCTGATCAGATCTTGAACAGAGTGGATAAGAATGAATGAAACACAACTTTTCCAGCATTATCAGCTTCATGATCTGGCATATAATTTTGCGTTTGCTTCTCCTGAGAGCCAATTTAGTGTAATGCTTGCGGCATCAGGCTAAAAATCCAGATACAGTGAATTCTACTCCCACCTTAGGCACAAAGCCAGCTGGTAACCTTGAGCCAGTCACTTTCTCTCAGCGCTGGGCAATAGCAAACCATTTCTAAAAAGCTTTGCCACGAAAACTGTAGAGTCTTGTCCAGGCATACTCCAAGGGTCAGACAGGATTGAATGGAATTAAAAACAAAACATTTCTATTATAAACATTTCTGACAACATGGCATGAATTTCCCTTCCTCTTCTCTTTTGCCTTAAGAATTCTCTTCTGTGATGTTTAAGAAATAGCTGTGAGGTGAAGAAGAAGATGCCTAACAAATGAATGAAAATGAATTAATAAGTATGTTAAGATATATGGGTACGAAAGAACAGAGTGATGACTTATGTATTTTTAAAACTGGTTCTACTAAATTTAGTCAGGAGAATTTAAATATGTTTTTATATTCTTTTGACATTTTTTTTAAATCCTAGCATCTATCCTGAAACTCCAGTTTTCTTTCAAAATTTCATTATTTGCACAATTTCAAAATTAAGTACATGAAAAAGTTGTGAAGTCCACTTCACCTTAAAGAAAACAACATTGTGAGTTTTCTCATCTGGTCAAATCTAGGTAAAATTCTAGGTGTAATTTATCATGATTCTCATACTGACAATTTCAATTTACACCAGATAATATACCATACCTGTGAAAGAGTGATAATAATGCTTTTTACAAAAGGGGGTAGATTCTGTCTTAGCAGAAATAACAAAAAGAAAATGGAATGTAAAATGTATTTTGGAATAGTTTGAAGAGATGGCAGTCATTTTTCTCTTCCAGACAAGCTGCCTTATTCTGAGAGGGATGCAACTTGCTAAAGCCTCCACGCAAAGCTTGTCTTCCCTTAAGGATCACAGAACCATGAGAGCTGATGAGCCGGCTGTAATCTTGCTATTTCACAAATATTTGCAGGATTCAGCTAACAACTTCCCTTGCCACCCATCCCAGCCCCCTGCCACTTTCACTGCCAATAGCAAAATGGCAAAAAGAGAAATAAAACAGGATCAAACACTGCTTGTTCAATGCAAAACAATGTTGACTCCCAGTAGGAAGCATAAACAAGCCTTGCAAATTCTCTAATGTATTGTAAAGTTTGATCCTGGAAAGCAAATTCTTTTGTTAGATGAAATACAGATTGGGGGTAGGGACTTCCGGTGGCTCCGCGGCGCCGGAGACAGCCTTCCCGGGCTGCCCGCAGCTCAGCTGTGTGATTTTTCGCCCGAAACAGCGCCGATCAGCTGTTCGGGCGAATTTGAAGCCCCCTCCTCGGGAGAAGAGGAGGGGGTGAGCCCCCAGGTGGGGGTTGAGTTCTCCGGGGCCGCCTGAGCTTGGAGCTTGGGCGGCTGAAGGATTGAACTCCCCCGTAGCCTGGGCTGCTCCCAGCTGACTAGCGTCTCTGCTCCGGATTTTATGGAGCAGAGCCAGGCGTCTGCGACCATCCCTGCTTGAAGGAGAGACTATGAAAGGAAAAGAGCAGGCAGAGCAGTACAAGAGGGAAAGATGAAGAGATGAAGAAGATTATTTTATTTTACTCTCAAGCTTGATGGACTTTGCTTAAAACTTAAAGTGAAAGTGCGTCACAATTGTAAGTAAAAGATGGCGGCTAAACCTCCCCCTAGAACTTTTCGGAGTGCTGGAAATTCTCCGGTGCAACAACAATCATTACTGCAGGCGTTGCATTCTCCTGATGTATTGACTTCGAAGGATCTTGAAAAACATACCCAGTTAATTCTGGAGTCAATGGGTGCTAAATTTGCACAGATGGAGGAGAAATTGGAGAAATTGGAGCAGAGAATGGAAGAAAGGATGGAACAGAAACTTAGAGAGATGAAAGCAGACATTTTGTCCTCAGTGCATAAAGTTGCTAAATGTGTGGAGGTGCTGGATGACCAAGTGCAAGACTTGACTCAAAAGAATGCTATATTAGAAGCAAAAGTTTTGGAAATTGAAGATTTAAAAGACAAAATGGATTGTGAACAGAGTCTGGCCCAATTTTACCAGATGCAGTTTGCTGTGAGAATTAGAGGCCTAAAAGAGAATATTAAGGAAGATTTAAAGCAGCTGGTTTCTGAGGCTTTTGAGGGGGTATTGAATCATCCAGCATCTGAAATAAAACAAGGTATGGACAAAGTGTTTCGTGTGAATTCGTGGATTGCTAAACAGAGAAAGTTGCCTAGAGATGTGGTGGTTTATTTTGTAAAAAGGGAAGTTAGAGATGAAGTTATACAAGCTGCCTATGATACCAAAGTTGTGATTGCTGGTCAAGAAGTTTTGGTTCTAAAAGAAATTCCTCCAAAGATTTTAAAGAGAAGGAAGGATTTTATTTTTCTTGTGCAAGAGCTCAAGCAAAGAGATATAAGGTTCAGATGGGAGATCCCAGCTGGGTTGAGCTTCATGTATGATGGCAAAAGGTACTGTTTGGGTAATGTGAAACAAGCGCATGACTTTTACAACAATGTTTTAAATGTAACCCCATCAACACTTCTGGAAGCTGCAGAGGGATCTGGAGAAGGAGAACATCAAGAGGATGAAGATGGACAGATAGACGAGAAGGGTACAGGAGGAGTTCAAGCTGCAACTCTTTTGGATGATATTAGAGAACAGAGGGTGACGCGTGCTGCCTTAAAACGCTCAAAAAAGACAAAAAAATAAGACCAGCAGAAATCTATGGAACTTCCACAATATACTTATAGACAAGTGGTAGTTGTGTTTTTAAAAGTTTTGGGATGATATGTATGGTAACAGAATCTTTAATTTGGAATTAATGGACAATTTATTACAGAGGAAGAGGAAGAAAGTTTTGTGGGTTAATGCGGGTTAATTTGTGTAAGAACTATCTATTATAGTCTATTTTGGCTAGAGAGGTTAATAGGGATAGGTGTTTGTGATGTGTAAATGAGAATATGTTTAGGTAATAGGGAAAGGTGGAAGAACATAGATGGGAATGATGCTAGTTTTCTTTTATTTTAGTTTTTTATATATATTTAGTATTGTTAAGGATTGGTTTACTCTATATAAGCTAGAGAGTGATGGATTTTAGAGTTTATAATGGTTAGTATATGATTGTTTATGATTGCTTTTTAGATATATACCTTGTATTTTGCTCTGGGAAGTCGGAGGGGGGGAGGGGGGGAGGAGGGGAAGTAGAGGGGGGGAGGCAGGGGAGGGAGGAGGGAGAGGGGGAGGGGGGGAGATGGGGGGGGGTGGGGAGGGGAGGAGGGAGGGGGAAGGGGGGTTTCTTGAAGGAAAATTGTATTTTTTAAAACTTTTCAATAAAAAAAAAAAAAAAGAAATACAGATTGGGGGTAAGGGTGGGAAAAAAGGTGAGATGCAACAACAGAGCAAATCATACAAAGATGTTTTTATTCTATTCAGTTTTCTTCTTCCAACTGATCAAATGGAGCATGCTGTTGTTAAAAGGAAAGAATAACAAGAAGGTACAATTCACCCTTTAGCCTCCTTTTATTATATCCTGTGGCAATCCAGGAAGCTATAATAAAAAACCACTATAAGGCTTGTTCCTGCTGGAGTTACTTTGGAAGAGTCATTGAAAATGCTTACATTTTTTTTTAAAAAAAGATGAAAAATAAGAGGGAAATGAATTGTAAGCAACTGTTGGAGGAACATTGAGAGACTTCCAAGGAATTAAAACCTTAATAATTTGGATTATACCAATCTGATTCTATAGATAATCCTTCCTTGATTACACAACTGAGATTGGCAACTCCATTCTTTAAGCAAGATATGATGTGACAGCTACTTGAAAAAGCTACTGCCAGCTTTTTCATTGACTTTGTTGCAAGTTAGTTGTAAAGTTCACAAATAGTGATAGTTGTAAACATCTACTTATTGTGAAGCACCAGAATCTTGATTGTGCAACTATTATTATTATTATTATTATTATTATTATTATTATTATTATTATTATTATTATTATTATTATTTATATACCGCCCTTCTCCCGCAGGACCCAGGGCGGTTCACAAGGCAATTAAAACAACATCACAATACAAAAATTAATAACAATTAAAATAGATTAAATCATCCTTAATTAAAATCTAAAACCCCTATAACTCTGATTAAAAACCCAATTATAATAAGTTAAAAAAACTAAAGTGACACTGCAGTGCTGATAAGTGCAATAACTGGCCACAAAGTTAGTTTTTCATCACAGATGTACCTTTGGTTGCTAAACAAAGCAGTCATTAAGCAAGGATTACCTGTATAATATGTTCACATACTTTCCTATTTGGAACACGTAGCAAACATTTATGTACATTTTTATCAGTCATGTTCTATTATCTGCCTCGAAAATCCTACAGGCAGAAAGATGCAATAGCAACAATCAGCACCACCATCTTCATTATAAAGAATCATGTTGGTTTAGCAGAGACCAAAAGTTCCCAAACTAGTGAAAACCATTATATCATCCCAATCTAATAGTTTTCTATAATTTTGAAAAGGGACAGCCAAATACTTGTAAACATTTTGTAACTTTTACTCTAGACAGAAAGATTATACTTTCCTTTAAAAAAATCTTTTTAATGTTGGTAAAAATGGGGATATCTTATGATATCGTAAGAGTGATATCATAAGAAAGAATTTGATGTAGCTGATCTACAGCTGTTCTGAAGGTATGATTCTATTTCACTTTTTTTTGAAGGGTGGAATTCTTTTTTGCAGATGTGGGAAAATATGTTTCCCTCTCTTTCATCCTACTGACGCGTGTTGGCAAGGCTTTTGTATTAACAATCAGAGATTTTTTTTCAACCTACAGTGCTCAGGAATTTTTGACACTAATACAAAAAGTTAGTCCAAGTTGTGACTAGTAATTTTACAGTAATTTAGTTCTGTATCTTGGTTATATTTTCTCTTCATTTAGCAACTGTGTTCTGTTCCAATGATTTAGTCATTAAACAAAATGTTGTCTAAATGAACATGTGACTGAGAAACAAAGATGCATTATGAAGACAGCTGGTTGGACTGTCCTATTCCTGATCTATTTTGTCCCTTTTTGCCCTGTTGATGGGTGGAGAGATTACTTTGACATGCTCTCTTCTCCTGACTTGGTTTTTTTTCCCCTACATTGCAGTGTTTCTATAAAAAAATGCTAATTCCAAGTTAACAAGTTCAGTTCTGTGACCTTAATTCATTTTATTAGAACTGATGGCTGCCTTATCCTGTTGCCTGAAACTGACCATAACATAATCAGTTTCACACTGAAGGTTTTTGTTGTCTGGCACAAGAATTTTGTAATAAATGTGTTCATTGTTCAGAAAATGATTACTGCCCTATTTCCAATGTTTGCCTACCAAGGTAGTCAGTAACAAAGAATTGCTGTGCTACATTTTAATCTGACAACCCAAAGTTTAAAAATGTCTTGAAAATGTTTCTTTTTGCAGGGTCTGTATGGACCTGGAACAGGTATTCTTATTGCTAAATAAATTGTGTTGGGATTGGACATTAAAAAATATGTATGCCTGTATGTGTATACACATATCCATAATTGGATAGATTTTTTAAAAAAATATTTATTTTTATTGCCCATTGTTCTGCACTTAAATATAAGGCCATACTAAAATGCGACATTGCTACTTATATTCTTGTTAAAGATCCACATAGAAAATTCAGTTAAGTAGTTGCACATACTGTGATTGAGCAGGAATAGTCTTTCTGAATAAATCCTAGATTCCTTTCAATGTTTAGGACAAATTCCTCAGCTTGACCTTCCCAGCAAGATGACTGGCTGAATAACTGAAGAAGAAGACTATGTTCCTCTGCAAAGAATCCCCAAATCTAGGAAACAGCTTCAGTAAGTTGGACAATAAGCTGTTTTTGCTTTCGTTTAAGATCCTTATCTGAATTCTGCAGAATTGGAAAAAGATTTCAGGTGTCCAAGGGCTCAGTTTTCAGATACCTTGCCTATAAGAAGGTATTTTACGATATTAAACTCTCCCAAAGGGTTCTAAACAGTATAATTATGTTGGTATTTCAAAGTAAGTCTTTAGCTATGGAAACAAGTGTGTGTGGTTTTCCCCTCAAAAGTTTAAGTACACCAAATAATCATCCAACACAGCCAAATAAGAGAAAGAGAAAGAAAGAGAGAGAGAGAGAGAGAGAGAGAGAGAGAGAGATGATAACCAAACTCTTCCATGCTCTGTCATTCTTGGGTGACTTTTATGATAATATTGATATTTTAAAGGGAAAAAAACTTATTGGGGACAAAATGCATAATCACCATTTTCCCTATTTTATTTTGCAAGAAAGATTTGTTCTTGTTCTTTGGTGTATTTAATCAATGAATCATCAGTCACAGCAATGATTGTTATATATAGGCTTGATATGGAAACTTCTGGAAAATTTATTTGTTTTTTAATCTATCCTGTTTCATGAGATGTGATTTAAACATGCACATTTAGATATATCCACTGTGAATGAAAAGTAATGTATCACATTAAAAAATAGTTTAAAAGGCCTTTCACTTTTGAAATTTGGTGACAGTTCTGAATTTCTAAATATGTAGAAATGAAGGTTGTATATGGTACATTATTGAAGCTACCTTCAATAAAGCAAGGATAGGAAGAGGCTTTGTTGAAACTCCTGCATGTCTAATAATGATCAAGCTTGCTGAGACAATTTGATACATTCTGTGCTGTGTCAGAGATTAACAGCATCCAGAATCCTTAAATCCAAATAAAATCAAGATGATAACCAGGGATATGAAGAAAAATAGCAATAGAATACAGAAATTAGTGGGAGGCAAGAGACACCAAGGTACTGCTACTAAAAATTAGCTAAAGGCAAAAAAAAATCCAAAAAAATACTGCCAGGAAATCTCTGAAAGAAATTAAAAATAAAAGGAAGAAATGAGACAGGGAAGAGACATGAATTTATGAGAACGTGTCAGAGACAGGAAAAAAGACAAGATGAAAGATATAAAAACGGTTGTGAAGCTGTCTGTCTTGCCTCTCCCACAGTTGGATACTATTCTATAAACATAAAAATGATCAATGAAGGAAGACATAAAAATCCAAGGCAGAAAATCAAATATGAATTCATCAGGGCTGCCATAAAGCAGTCCTATTACATTAACTGGTCTGTTTCTTAGATAAAAAGAGGGCAACTTCATCTTTTGATTGCTGCAGGACACATGATAGTGGAAAATGTGGAAGAAATGCAGCAGATGACATGGGCCTGAAAGTACTATCACTTGCCTCAACACTGTACAGGTGGCATAAAAATAACAAAACACACACACACACACACACACACACACACACACACACACAAGTTTAGCAGCTACAGTTCTTGGAGGAGCTCCTGCATTTTTCTGTCAAGAACAGCTTCTGAGGGAAAACTCTCATTACCATATCTAAAGCCAAGTTCTGAAATACCAACAGCAATTGATGCTCTGAGAGAGAAAAGGTGGCAGATTCACTTTTCAGCTGTTCTACTGTTAGTCATTGAAACAGTAATTATTGCCACAAAAATATCCACAAAACCTCTATACAATTTAGACTGCCATGCTTCCAGAATTGGAAATGGTTTGAAAAAAACAAAACAAGCTAACAAAAGGATGAATTGAGGAAGGAAAATAGGAAAGAGGAAGGAACCACTTCAAAAAAGAAAACTTTAAGATTATGAAGTATGTTTAAATTTGACAAATAAAAATCTGAGAAGACTAAGGTGTTGTTTTTTTTTAAAGAGGAAGCATGAGGGCAAGGAAGTATCTCAGACAATTGATACCTAAAACAAACATTGCTGGGGGGATGGTGTCTTGGGGAACATTATTTGTGAGATTCACTGCTTTAGATTTTAAAACAATTTAAGCACCCTTAATTACTCTACATGGTATAAGATGAGAAGTGCTACTACTTTCCTAGATCACTGTGGTGGAGTTAGTGGGTTTTCTAAAGTCATCTTGCCCAGCCAAAGGATTCAGGCAGAGATTTGGGACAATCTTTGATAGGAGATGATAATGATAGGAGAATTATTTGACTTTGAAACTAGAATTATCAAGATATAAGTATAGAAGCCACTTCTTAAATGATTAGTATAATTTAAATATAAATATCATTCATATCGTCATAGAAAGATTTAACCAATTGATATGTGTGTGTGTGTGTGTATCCATATCTATCTTCCTATTTTCCCCACAACAACCACCCCATTAGGTGGGTTGGGGGAGAGAGAGAGAGAGAGAGAGAGAAAGAGAGAGAGAGAGAGAGAGAGAGAGAGAGAGAAAGAGAGAGAGAGAGAGAGAGAGAGAGAGAGAGAGAGAGAGAGAGAGAGAGAGAGAGAGAGAGAGAGAGAGAGAGAGAGAGAGAGAGAGAGAGAGAGAGAGAGAGACTGGTCTAAAGTCATCCAGCTGGCTTTCAAACCTAAGACTGGACTAGAATTCAGTTTCCTGGCTTCTAGCCTGGTGTCCAAACCATTAGACCAAACTGGCTCTATCTATATTGCACAAAACCATCAAACTCCCGGGTCTCTGGTAGTGGACTCAAGAAAGATCTATAGGTATGAGAAGGGATTTTTTTATATACATACTCATACTCCTAGGACCACTTACTTTCTACATCCTCTCTAGTTCCTCCTTTAGGCCCTAGTATTTTTCCAGCTTCTCTGGCTTCTTCCTGATGTGGCTGTCACTTGGCACTGCTACATCTATCATCACCATCACTGTCTTTAGCCTCTTTCCTCTGTGTCCTTCTGCCAAGTGATGTCGTTTTTTAGCCTTTGTTCTTATTTCAGGCTTTTTTTTCCAAATTACATTACCTTTTTAAGATACTGTATTTGTGGTTAAGCCTCTTCCCCAATGTTTTTTTCATGTATTTAATAGACTGCCAAGTGAGTTGGGATTATGGGAGTTAAAAATCAGCACATCTGGAATTAAGCAGGTCAATAAAGGCTGCAGGAGAACCATTGCATATATTATGTGTTTGAATACTGTATATTTAATATATTAATTTTCTTTGGAGAAACTGTCCAGTGACTTAGAAAAATGTCTTTGATACACTTACACAGTATGAAAAACACCAAGAAATTGTCAATTTGCATTTGATACCATTTGTAATTTTTAAAAAATTACAATCATTTTTGTAATGTGTCTAAGAGCTAAGAGCTTTCTTATTAGTATTTATTCATTAACATTTCATAAGACCTTAGCTAGTAAAAATATCATATAATACTTAGTATATATCTGGAAAAAAAAACCCTTTCCTTCACTTCCAAATGTTTGAGTTTTCAGGATGCCAAGGATATGTCACTTTGTCCACTGCTGGCTGTATAAGGGAATCATTTGAAAAGAACTTGAAGCAAGAAAGAAAGAGAAATAAAGAATGCTGGGAATGAGGCCTCAAGGCGGCTTTGATCTGAATTCACCTTCATCCTTGCACCTATAATGAGTTTTTCCAAAGGAAGATGCAGTTATAAATAAATAAGCAGAGGTGGTAGAGTGGGAAAGAAGAAGAAGAAATGGCAGCATTTATTTGATGGAAGATGTTTCTTTTCTCCTTTATCTTTTTCCTTGTTGACATAAAAGATAGAAGCTGATTGATAACAGATGTTGTGAGCATGGAAAAGCAAGACAGAGAGGATCAACTGAGTCTTCAATAGCTGACATGCATAGATTCTATTCCTCATTGCAGGTCTCACTCTTATCTTAAAAAACCCCACAACACATGACTTTTTTGTTACGTCCTTATTATATCATGCAACTTCTCTTAACTTGATACCCTTTAGATATGTTGGACTTCAATTCCTATAATTATCCAGACTCTGGCCATGCTAGCAGGAGATAAGAGAATTTGAAAGTATTAGTTGGAAATAGCTGATAGGGTAGCCTACTGGAAACTTCTGCTCCAATCTATGAATGAGTTTAAGGAAGGCTTACAAAATGTAGATGAGAAGATTTGCTACTGTGAAATGCCTTCTCTGTCTATAGACTTTAATGTATTCCAGCAGGAAGTTTGTCTATGGAGATTCTCAATCATCATGGCTGTCCCAAAGTTGCTTTTAAAAGGCAACTGAACTTTCTTGGGTTTTCTTTTTTCCTTGAAAACATTTCACTTCTCATTCAAGAAACTTCCTCAGTTCTGCTTGCCTTCGTGTCATTACCAGAGTAGATGTTTTCTAATCTGCTAAGGAAATGACAACAAGTAACAACCAAGGATTCCACAGTACAATATTTATACCCTGAGGTACAAATATTTTTATATTGATATAATGTTTCTCATACATTTATTTTTCTCTTGACAATGATTAAGCACCACAGGACTTAAAAGGCCTTTTAACTGTTTGTTTTATGTAACTGATGTAATTAATGTAAATTAATTCGATAACAAATTAGTTATCAAATATCTGTAACTGCATGAAAGCTATCACTTTATTCCTTAATCTCTGTTGTTTCGGTGATGGAGGCCCACTTGCTGTCTCTAACTGAGCAGCTACTGTTATTACTTTACTCCAAGTAAAAGCAACTTTAGTTGTGAAACCTACAAAGAGAGTGAAAAGGAAGCATACAAAATTGATGCTGTTGATAAGTATTGATAAAAAAGATTTTTTGGTCTTGATAAGAACTGATAGGCTATGCCAAGTCAATACCACCTGTCAGTCAACATACAAAATCCAAATGTATTCATCTACAAATGTGCATCATACAGAATTACAAAATGATGAAATGATGAAAAAAAAACCCCAGATGGTTGCCTATTAGCAACGTAGATCAAGTCAAGATATACGCTCTACTTCAAAACAAATGCCATATCTATTTCTATCTCATAATATATACACACTTCCCAAAGAAATGATAAACTCCCCCGGAACTTGATCAGTCATTAACTGCTTATAATAGATTGCTCTTATCTATTTAGTTTTCTTTATTATGGAAATTATATGATCATATCTATTGAAGCCTTTATCATCTTAGTGTATATAGGTGTGTGTATTTTATTTCCCATAATTCCTTATAGATTCTATATAAAGACTGCTAGGAAATCTTGAAACCTAGGTGCTTCTCAACAGTGGGGACAAGGCAGATTTTCTGATTCAAAATTAAGGTATTACCATTTCTATTTGGAAAGCCACTAGAATAGGCCTATATATAGATGCATTTTAAAGAGTCAAATTTCTCTATTTTTTCAAGATACAAAAGACAGCACCTCATATTACCTCACATAATCTGTACAATAATACTGTGCACTTGTATATTTACTAATCTAAACAGGTAAATCAATACTCATATTTTTAATCTTGGAGTCTTTTTATGTAATTTGAGCAAACACTTCATGTTACTTTCTAGAGCAATTGAACTATCTTGAGTTATATTTGCATTTTCGATCCATGCATTAGGAGTTCCCCATTTCATTTGTTCTTGCAGATATAAGCTCTTAACCGTAATTTCAATTAGAATGTTTCAGATAAAATGGAAGATAATGTGTCCATAGTTTCCCATGTTTCAAATTGATGAGACTAAGGCAAAGTTATTTCTAGGTTCACACTTGGCCTTTTGTTGATTGATGAACCTAATAAAGAGTTTATTGTGATATAAATAGCCTTAAAAATGTCCTGGTGAGACAATATCAAAACTTGATAGCCTCATGCATACAAGGTTCTTATTTCAAATAGCACTAAAGCTTAATGAGTTATGCTTCAGAAGAGTTTTCTGTTGAGTCTGAGAATTGATTTGGGAAATTACACAATGACAGAATAAATCAGATAAGCACCAGTGGAAAAGAGTAAACGCTTGACCAACTTTGCATGATTCTACTTTTGATCTTCTAGTCAGCATGAAGTTTAAGTACAATATATAAGAACTGACAAGAACCAACAAAAGCCTAAGAAACCAGATCAGATATCACTTGGATGAAAAGTTTGACAACCAATTTATGGCCTTTGTGGCCTTTTTTGAATAGCTATGAGTTGATTTGAAAATAATTCCTACAGATACTGGAATTGTAAAAATAATTACCAAAAAAAGGATCAGCTATATTTCAGAAATATGAAGGTCAATTTCATCTCAGTTATGAGGAAGACTGTAATATTGAATTTGCCAGAGCTGCCATGGGAATGGGAAAACATGGAAAGGCTAAAATAAAAACTAAAGAAACAACTAACATAAGCTGGTGTCAGTTATTGATAAGCACATCATTTGAAAGTCAAACTACCATATATGTTTAAATGCATGCATGCATTTATAGCAGGGGTCTTCAAACTTGGCCCTTTTATGACTTGTGGACTTCAACTCCCAGAATTCCTCAGCCAGGCATGCTGGCTGAGGAATTCTGGGACTTGAAAAGGGCCAAGTTTGAAGACCCCTGATTTATAGGATTTCTATGCCACTTCAAACAGACTTCATTTCAACTTCATTTCAAGCTTTAATGTGGTCTTAACTCATTTCTAGTTTCTTCATATTAAAAAAAAGTGCTCAAAAGCATCAACTAAGACAGAGGAAAATCATGTACCAGATCAGAATGTACAACACTATAAGTCTGATAAAACAACACATTGAACAGATGTATCTTAAATGGGCCCTAAAAGTTTGAAAGGCATGGTATTAACTACACCAGAATGGAATGGAAATTCTCACAAGTTAGATGTCTCCATTGAGGGTATCTTCTCAGGTTGCCAAAACAAAATGCCGCAAATATGGCACCATCAGGGGCATTGCTAGTCATTTTAGTGGATAATCAGTTACATAAGCTGGCAGGTGGTCCTTTAGGAACCCAGGTTCTAAGCACTTAGGGTTTTATGTGATAGAATTTGACTACCAAATTGGCAGCTACTACAACTCATTCAAAACTGATGGAATGTTTATGTATATGGTAGGAGGAAAAAAGGCTCAATATAAGATTCTCCAAGATGCAATGGAAAGAGGAGGACTGAGGGTCTGGATAGTTTTGACTTAATGACCATTTGTTCAGTGACTGTTTGGGGTTACAAAGGCGTTGAAGGAATGATGGTCACAACCAATGTTCCACTGTCCCAGTATCCCCAGTGTCCCATGATCACAATGTGAATGCTTGGCAACTGACTTGTACTCAGAACCTGTTGCAGCACCGTGATCATGTTATTGTTATTTGCAACCTGCTGACATCCCCAGAAAATCAATGGAGAAGCCAGTAACAAATCTTGGGGTAAGTCTCCCTGACTCCTGAATCTTCCTGAGTCCCCTGTGCTTGTCCCCTACCATGCACTTACACACACCTCCTGCATGCTCCCCAAGCCTAATTTTAAAATTCTGCTATATTTTATTTCTGATTCTTTTTCTCTATATTAAATCTTTCTCTTAATTGTGCCTGAGAACTATTGAAAACCAAAAGCCTCTGTAGTCAATTCTTCACTTGATTACATTTTAAGCGTTCCATACACTCTTACTCACCTCATCACACTCTTATGCACATTCCACCACCCTTGCTATGCCTCCCTTGTACACTCGTACACCTCCACAGACCCTCCACAATCCTCACCATGTCTCCTTTTCATCCGTACACATCCCTTCACATCCTCATGCACCCTCCTAAGTGTCAACATAAATCTTGTGCATGAATCCTCATGCACTCTTCCCAAACCTCACTATGCTTTGCTTTCATTCATGCACCCCCTCGTGCACCCTCATGAATCCTCCCCAAGCCTCACTGCACCTCTGTTGTGCCCCTCTTATGCCTTCTATCACATGGCAGAAGCCACTTACCTGCCTACCTGCCTGTTTACAAACTCACCCAGGATTTGCAAGTTCCTGCTGACTTCCCAATGGACTTTTAGAAAGCCATTGGGAAGTTGCCTCATCTAACAACTATGTGATTCAGTTAACCATGGCAGCCAAGACTGTAGGTATTGCCATTACTAAGTTCCCTGCTTCAGGTTTCAATTACACCTTCATTTACAGTTGCTATGGAAATTAGAACTTTACTGAAGGGCAAGAGATAACAGCAGATAAAGAAAGAAAGGTAAATCAAAACAGACTCTGAAAAGGAAAGTTTGCCTGGGTGGTTTTGCTTTCAACAGGAGAATGCAGAATAATAATCAAAATCCTGTACAAAGTTCAGAGAGCTAAATCTGAGGCTTGCATGGCACGGTTACTTGTGGAAAGATAAAGTTAATGTAGATTTTAAAAAATCATTATATTAAGAAAGTTATACCGCAAATATGGAATAGATACAAACTGAGGCTATGCTCTCAAAACCTACATTGGTCTCATTTCAAGAAGCATTTTATAGAAAATAAACAGCAGGTAAAGGCAAATGGTTATAAAGATTTTTTAGTCATATGGAATAGTCATATGGAATATGGAACGCTTAAGATGTAATCAAGTGAAGAATTGACTACAGAGGGTTTTGGTTTTCAATAGTTCTCAGGCACAATTAAGAGAAAGATTTAATATAGAGAGAAAGAATCAGAAATAAAATATAGCAGAATTTTAAAGTAAATTATGAATGAATGCATAATGTGATTACTAAAATACAGAAACTTTTGCAAAAATTTGAAACAGAAGAGCACATTAAAAATGTATGGTGAAATGGGCCAAGAACTTTGGTTTAATATTCAAATGAATCAATGTGATCAAAAGGTCTGAAATTCACATTATCTTGCAATTTAAAAGAAAACTTTTTAAAAATGATGTACCATTTGTATATAACAACACAGAAATTGTTTAAGATATATAAGGGTACTTTGGAAAGGTGCATTTTATTATATATGGGGGGCTTGTGGAAAATAGCAATAGCACTTAGACTTATATACACCACTTCACAATGCTTTACAACCGTCTCTAAGCAGTTTATAGAGTCAGCATATCTGGCTCCTCATTTTACGAACCTCAGAAGGATGGAAGGCTGAGTCAACCTTGAGCTGGTGAGACTCGAACCACTGGCAGTCGGCAGTCAGCAGAAGTAGCCTGCAGTACTGCTCTCTAACCAATGCACCACCATGGCTCATTTCATTTCACCATGGAAAAGCAAAAAGATACTGGATACAAACACATAGTATGGCACAGCAAGTTCTAAAAATTAACTGTAGAAAGAAAAATCTTCATCAGGGTGCAGTCCAAGCCAGAAATAAACAAAATGGAAACTGCTTTAGAAAGAAGGTTGTAGTTTATTGAGAAGCAGAACCAGACAGAAATCTGGCTCTGGGAAAGCTGACCACATGTATCAGGGAGTGGTGGGTTTTTATACCTTCTTGGGCTTTTTTGTTTGGAGTTGTTTCCTGTTCTTATGGCATGAACTTTGATCTGAGCTTTTGAGTGTGTCCTTTTTGGTATTCTGATGGTGGTGGGTTAATCCTATTATGTCCTAAAAGTCATATCTTGCTTCCATGTGGCTGTGGCTGATGGCTATGTCCTGTGTTGGATTTTTTAGGTTGGTTCTAGGGATCTGTCTTTTTAATCCCATCAGCTTTAAGCTTCCTGGCTCCAGTCTTTCTGAAAGGATTATCAGATCTGCATTACTACAGACCTGGTTTCTGCTTGGGGCAGAGAGACTTGGGGTTGGGGGTTTCTGCCTAAGATTTTCTATTATTCCTTTTGGTTGGGGAAATATATTCTGCCTTTTTAATATTCCACAAAATATTTCTTTCTCTAGCAGGGTGGGTGGGTTCTGACTTCCAACATAACTTTCAGATGAAGCTGGAGTTTGTCTTATTAGGATTTATGGACAGTCAACTAGAAAAGGCTCCTGGACAATTGATTTTATATATGGTAATTGCACTGAGACTATTATACTGTATGCACTAAACAGATGACTATAGAAACCCCAATAATGGAGAAATGGATTGTGAAGATGGCTGTGTTTGCAAAAATAGCCAGAGTGTCTTATTTAATTATGGAGGAAAGAACAACTACTTTTACAAAATATTGGAAACCCTTTATGGATAAAATAAGCTGGTGATTTTGGAATTTATTGATTAAAAAGATCTGCATATGGAAAAAAGGAACATGATATGTAGTATGTGGAGATGGTAACTGTAATGTTTGTAACTGATGCAAAGAAGTTTCTTTAGATTTCTTCCTTTTTCTTTCCTTTTTGTTATCCTTCACTTTTTCTTTTACTCCCACAATTTCTTTTTTTTAATGTTTTTGTAGGTTGCTTTAAATCTTTATAAAATGTTCTTTTAATAAACACGCGGTGGCTCAGTGGGTTAGGACGCTGAGCTTGTCGATCGGAAGGTCGGCAGTTTGGCGGGTCGAATCCTGAGTGCCGCATAACAGAGTGAGCACCTGTTACTCATCCCAGCTTCTGCCAACCTAGCAGTTCGAAAGCACGTAAAAATGCAAGTAGAAAAATAGGGACCACTATGGTGGGAAGGTAACAGCGTTCCGTGCGCCTTTGGCGTCTAGTCATGCCGGCCACATGACCACGGAGACGTCCTCGGACAAGCGCTGGCTCTTCGGCTTTGAAACGGAGATGAGCACCGGCCCCTAGAGTCGGAAACGACTAGCACGCATGTGCGGGGGAACCTTTACCTTTACCTAAAATAAACAGGTGGAATATGATAGTGATATGTCCCTCCCTTCAATAACCTAGCTGAGGCACACTGCTTTAATTGCAGTTTCCAGGTCATATTGCATATTGCATACAGCATATTGCAATAATCCACTCTTAGAATTATCAGCAAATATCACTTCAGAATGGCAAAAGAAAATGGACATGGTGCACTTTGCAAAGAGGTAAGTGTTAGTGTCATGCTTTGCTTATGAACTTCAGAGAAATGTTAACTGTCCACCACTGCACCCAGAAAGCTAGAGCCTTGCATAATGATAAAGTGTGAAATTTGGAACTGATCCAAGGAATGTATGTACAAGAGCAGTAGTAGCATGTGGACCTGTGTGAGATGGCTGTGCTTTACCAAAGCAGTGCTTTGTCCTATCAAGCTGATATGATTATTGTCCATCGGTTTAGCCTCATTTAACTGCACAGAAACCTCTTCAAACCACTGAAGTGTTAGTCAAGTGGTGATAGTAATGCAAATCAAAGCCATGCAGCCACTTCACATTGCTTTTAGTACTATAGGAATAGGAATTCCCTTGTGAATATGCTTCATAAGAGTGCTTCACATAAACTTTCAACAAAATGAAGTACCCCACTAAAGCCTTGCACAGACCTAGTAGTTATCTAGAAAACTCAATTGACTAAGTAGTTAAAATCATTAAAATGACAAAATGTAATCCTCTTCATCCTCCATTTAAAGCCGGCAAGACCAATCATTTCCTTGGTGCTACAGCAAATAATATCACTGTTCTCCCATGTCTTCTCTCTCTCCCACCTTCCATATGTGTGTGTGTGTGTGTGTGTGTGTGTGTGTGTGTGTGTGTGTGTGTGTGTGTGTGTGAATTCAGGATTTCCTCTAGAAGAATAAGTAATTTAAACATTATTTTTAAAGCAGGTTAGTTCAATGTTCTATTAGGGTAAAAAAGGGGAATAGTCTAATTAAAGTAAAACTTGAGACCAAGCCAAAAGAGCTACAATAGTACTTCAGTACTTGACTGCTTTGAAACTAATCATATTTGGTACTTGATGCATTTTGATGCAAAATTTTTGTTTCAATATTCAATTGTTTGTTTAGTACTCAATGCGCAAACTAGAACCTGTGACTCACTACCCTTTCTGATAGCTTTATATTCAATTTTTTTTAATGTCAGCCTTGTTGGTTATCACTGAATTCTGCAGTAGAAAATTAAAAGTTTAACTGAAGTCTCATGAATTTCTAAACATTTACTTTTGCTGAATAAGCAATTATTGCTTTTTCATATGTCTTTCAAAGAATAAAAAAGGCATTTTAGGAGAATTTCTTTTAAAAAAATATTTCATAAATGAGAATTTTATAAAAATGCTCATAGCCTGATTTAGTCATGATGTAACTAAAAGGATGCGTACAACCCATAGTGACATCCACTGTGTAGTTTTTGGCCTTTTATGCTTCAGTTAAACCCTATTGACATTATGATAGGTGAATAAAATCCTCTAATGTGGCTAAAATGGTATCCTGCCCTTGAAAATTTGCCGCACAATTTCTTTTTCCATTGGATAAATTACTCACTCATTTACCTGCCACAGATTTGGTGGAGTGTTTCAACAGGCATTTGTACTCAGTTTTATTCTAGTATTATGAGAGATATGTAAGGAATGATAGATTTTCTATCTACATCCTTTATGCCAAACGTATATAGTCTTTTATACAGTCTATGATTTTCTTTCCTTTTTTAATTGAATGCACCAGATACTGTAATATTTACCACAAAATAATTTATCCAAATTCATGGCCAGTTTAGCTGCCTTTCATTTATATTGCCCAGAAGATACAATATTTTCCTTGAAAAGCACTGGCCCAAGATAAACACAGTATTCCAAGAGTTGTTGTGGCATTGCCATACACGAAAACATCACATTTAATTTTTTTGATCACTTTCCCCACATAGAATTTCCCTTTTCCCTTTATTGTAACTACACAGTGTTTAACATAACTGATTAGCATAAATCATAATCCAAACAACTCTTTCCAGGTCAAATACTGCCAACTTAGACCTTTCATCATGTATCAGAAGCAAGATAATTTGGGCCCTCAATGTGTATTGCTTGCTTATTAGCCATTTTAATGCTCATTCTTCTAGTTCCTTTTGGAGCTCTTTTCTCTAGTACATCTCTACAAATCTATTGCCATAAGCAAACATAGCCACTACATTACTCATTTCTACATTATGAACAAATTGAAGACAATTTAAAAAGGAGAAGGTCCAATGTAGGTCTTGACAATCCCAAATTTTAGTATCTTTCCTTTACAAGAACTGCTCATTTATGCATCTTTTGTAGTCTGTAATTTAATTAGTAAAAGGGTCACTCTTACTATCCCATTAGTGTGATGTTTGTTCTGGAGGTTCAGACTTTGTCAAAAGCCTTCTTAAAATCCAATTAAACTATGTCTACTAGGTCACCCTTATCTACATGTTTGTTGACATTCTGAGAACTCTCAGAGGTTACTGAAACAAGATTGCTTTTTTGAGAAAGCCATGTTAATAAAGAAAGGGGGGCAGATGCATGGCTAAGAAAAGAGAGAGAGACGGTGAGTTTTCTAGGAGAAGGGGGAATAATGGCAGAATCAAGGTTAATATGACCTAACCTATATTCATGTTTATTTTCATTTAAAATGCAAGTTTATTACTTTAAGATGTACTGCCTGTCAATGAAATTCTCTTCTATTCCTTCTCCAACATTTATACAACATTTACAAAGACTTTTACTTCATGATGCAGTGTGATTTCACAGATAATCTTCTTTCAAGTGAGCTAAAGAAAGTTATCATTAAAATGTCCTATAATATGTAAATCATATTGATTTACATCAATGTCTTTGAGCTTCAAAAGGTCCCAATGGATCTTAAAGAGCATCCAAATTCACAATCCAAATAATCCTTATAACAATCCTGCAATGTACAATGATATTATCTCTACACATGAGTGGGAACATTACCTTCTGAACACTCTAAGACATTCACAAAACTAGAACATTTAATTCTATCAGGAACGACCATTCGCAACAACGTAATATTATGGTGTGGAAAAAGTGGATTGATTATATCCAGAACAAATATGGGACCAAATAGTTCCATTTAGCATTTCTATAAGGTTTTTTTTATGTGATATTAGTAATGCTTGTAGTCATTTCATATGAGCTAGAGTGCGATAGACTTAATAGTTTATTGTTGTTAACATATGGTTGTTTATGATTGTTTTTTACTTTTATACCTTGTATTTAGCTCTGGGAAGTTGGGGAGGGGGGAGGGGGGAAGGGGGGTGGGTTAGGGAGGGTTAGGAAGGGTTGGGTGGAGGGAGGGGGGAGGGATTGTTAAAGATAAAATGTATTGTAAAACTTTTCAATAAAAAAACTTCTATCAGGAACAGGTGATAAAATGGGAAAGATTGTGAAGAACAGATAATAAATTCAAATTTGTTCTAATAAAGTGTTATGTTAATATTTATATAAGAAAGAACACATTAATCTATTTTTTAATCCATGTACTTCCTCTTGAATATTTTATTCTGTATGTCTTTTTCATGCCATTTTGATATGTGTACCTTTTATTAAGAAAAAGGCTAAATCATCAGGGAAGTAACATTTTTAATATAAGTTCATGTAGTTTTGAGAGCTTTATTGCCTTCCATGGTTGTGTACATTCCTTTTAAGTTCAAACAATTAATGCAGTTCCATGTTTCTAAAAGTGTCAATACTTACCACATTTAGATTTCAATGCTCCCCACTTTTTAGTTGCAAAAGCTTTCTAATAGGCCCCCTTCTACTTATTCAGTGCAACCTGAAACCTATCTCTCTTTTATCCTAAGGGACACTTCACTGACCCCTTCATGGATTACTGCCTTGTCGTGGTGAAGGGGCTTGCGTAATTTAATGAAGCTATGAGCTATGCTGTGCAGGACCACCCAAAATGGACAGGTCACAGCAGAGAGTTCTGACAAAACGTGATCCACTGGAGAAGGAAATGCCAACCCACTCCAGTATCTTTGCCATGAAAACCCCATGGACAGTACCAAAAGGAAAAAAAAAGATATGATGCTGGAAGATGAGCCCCTCAGGTCGGAAGGCGTCCAATATGCTACTGGGGAAGAGCAGTTCAAATCCAAGGCAAACTATTCAATATCACAGTAGTCCAAGTCTATGCCCCAACCACCAGTGCTGAAGAAAATGAAATTGACTGGTTCTATGAAGCCCTAAAGCACCTTATAGAACTAGCACCAAAAAATGATGTCCTTATCATCATGGGGGATTGGAATGCTAAAGTAGGAAGCCAAAAGATAACTGGAATAACAAGCAAGTTTGGCCTTGGAATACAAAATGAAGCAGGACACAGGTTGATAGAATTTTGTCAAGAGAATATGATGGTCATAGCAAAAACTCTTTTCCAACAACCCAAGAGACGGCTCTACACATGAACATCACCAGATGGTCAACAGAGAAATCAGATTAACCATATACTCTGCAGCCAAAGATGGAGAAGCTCTATACAGTCAATAAAAACAAGACCAGGAGTTGACTATGGTTCAGACCATGAGCTTCTTGTTGCAAAATTTAGGCTTAAACTGAAGAAAGTAGGGAAAAGCACTAGGTCACTCAGGTATGAGCTAAATCATACCCCTGACGAATATACAGTAGAGATGACAAATAGATTTAAGGAAAAAGATCTGATACATAGAGGGCCTGAAGAACTATGGACAGAGGTTCACAACATTGTACAAGAAGTAGCAACTAAAACCATCCCAAAGAAAAAGAAATGCAAGAAAGCAAAATCGCTGTCTGAGGAAGCTTTGCAAATAGTTGAGGACAGGAGGGAAGTGAAAGGCAAAGGAGAAAAAGAAAGATACACCAAACTGAATGCAGAATTCCAGAGAATAGCTAGAAAAGATAAGAATGCCTTCTTAATTGAACAGTGCAAAGAAATAGAAGAAAACAATAGAATAGGGAGGACTAGAGATCTCTTCAAGAAAATTGGAGAGATGAAGGGAACGTTTCATGCAAAAATGGGTATGATAAAGGACCAAAATGGCAGAGACCTAACAGAGGCAGAAGAGATTAAGAAGAGGTGGCAAAATTACACAGAAGAACTATATAAGAATGAGCTTAACATCTCTGATAACTACGATGTGGTGGTCACTGACCTTGAGCCAGACATCCTAGAATGTGAAGTGAAATGGGCCTTAGGAAAGCTGAGCAACAACAAAGCTAGTGGAGGTGACAGTATTCCAGCTGAGTTATTCAAAATCTTAAAAGACAATGCAGTAAAAGTGCTACATTCAATTTTCCAGCAAATTTGGAAAACTCAACAGTGGCCACAGGACTGGAAAAGATCAGTTTACATTCCAATTCCAAAGAAAGGCAGTGCCAAAGAATGTTCAAACTATCGCACCATTGCACTCATTTCACATGCTAGTAAAGTTATGCTTAAAATCCTACAAGCTAGACTCCAGCAGTATGTGGATCGAGAACTACCAGAAGTACAGGTAGGGTTTCAAAGAGGCAGAGGAACTAGAGATCAAGTTGCCAACATATGCTGGATCATGGAGAAAGCTAGGGAGTTCCAGAAAAATATCTACTTCTGCTTCATTGACTATGCTAAAGCCTTTGATTGTGTGGATCACAACAAATTGTGGCAAGTTCTTAAAGAGATGGGAGTACCAGACCATCTTATTTGTCTCTTGAGAAAGCTATATGCGGGTCAAGAAGCAACAGTGAGAACTGGCCACGGAACCACTGATTGGTTCAAAATTGGGAAAGGAGTCCGGCAAGGCTGTGCCTGTTTAACTTATATGCAGAGCACATCATGAGAAAGGCAGGGCTAGATGAATCAAAAGTTGGAATTAAGATTGCAGGGAGAAATATCAACAACCTAAGATATGCAGATGATACCACTCAAATGGCAGAAAGTGAAGAGGAGCTAAAGAGCCTCTTGTTGCAAGTGAAGAAGGAGACTGCAAAAGTTGGGTTGAAACTTAACATTAAGAAAACCAAGATCATGGCATCCGGCCCTCTCAATTCCTGGCAAATAGATGGGGAAGAAACAGAGGTAGTGACAGATTTTATTTTCCTGGGCTCCAAGATCACCACAGATGGGACTGCAGCCAAGAAATTAAAAGACGCTTGCTTCTGGGGAGGAAAGCTATGACAAATCTAGACAGCACACTAAAAAGGAGAGACATCACCCTGCCAACAAAAGTGTGTATAGTCAAGGCTATGGTCTTCCCAGTTGCAATGTATGGCTGTGAAAGTTGGACCATAAGAAAGGCTGAGCGCAAAAGAATTGAACCCTTTGAACTCTGGTGCTGGAGAATACTCCTGCAAGTCCCTTGGACTGCAAGGCGATCAAACCAGTCAGTCCTAAAGGAGATCAACCCTGGCTGCTCTTTAGAAGGCCATATCCTGAAGTTGAAACTCAAATACTTTGGCCACCTAAGAAGAAGGAAGGACTCACTGGAGAAGAGCCTAATGCTGGAGAAGGCTGAGGGCAAGAGAAGAATGGGACGACAGAGAATGAGGTGGCTGGATGGAGTCACTGAAGCAGTAGGCGTGAGCCTAAATGGACTCTAGAAGATGGTAGAGGACAGGAAGGCCTGGAGGAACGTTGTCCATGGGGTCGCGATGGGTCAGACCCGACTTCGCAACTACCAACAACAACAACAACAACACACTTCACTGAAGGAAAAGTACAATGGTGTATTAAATCAAGAGATACTTCCTCCCCTATAGCACCAAAAAAAGCTGCTCTAAAAAGCTGCCATTTATGGTGTCACTAAATTGCTTCTCCAAATCATGCCCAGGTGTGCAACTAAGGCTCAGTCATCTTGTCTTTTAAATTTTGCCTATAACACTTACTGAATGCCTGAGTCATTATTTTCTCAATGAATTCAATGACATTAAAAGTTCTTGTTATTATTATCTGTTCATAACAAGATGAAGTCATAGCTGTTAGTTCTTTAGCTGGCGTTGCCTTCATATGCATCACATTCTTCCCAAGAAAGTTGCATGTCATAATGTATCAGCATAATATGTGTGTATTCAAACAGTGCAGCCTTTTGTAATTGACTGATGGACATTTTACCAATATGCAGATTTTTTTGTATGTCGATAACCATTAGGATCACCACAACCAGTTTATGCCATAATCTTTCAATTAAATTTTTTAGATCCTGTGATCTTTTCTAATTCTTTGTCTTTTATTTTACTATCCCTTGATATTGCCACATTAATCACTTTCATTACTGGTACATGATAATTTTTATAGATGTTTCCAGTGAATCATTTTGGTATTATTATGGTTAGTTGCACAGTCAGCTAGATGTTTTGACTGGATTTGGTATTTATTATTAATATTAGTGCTAAGTGTTAGATTTAGTTGGTTCCACGATCTTGGTAGCTTGCTAACATCCACACTGCTTTGCAATCTGCTGCCAATAGTGGAGGGATACTGTATGTCTGTACTACCAGTAAGTACCACCACATGGCTGCTACTTGCTGTGGAATCTCTCATAACTTGGGAATAATGTTTAAGTAATCTCACAACTCATATCATTAACCTAGATTAGAACAACCTATCTGAGCACAAAGGTTTACTTACATATGTATTGCATTTTAAATATAAAAATGACAAAATGAGGAAAGCATCCTAACTAAGCTCCGCTGGCCTGTTTTGCTAGGACTATGGGTGCAAATCTGAAAAAAATAAAGAGAGACTAAGAAGAAAATGTATATTCAAGGACTGAAAAGGTGATAATACGCTAAGAGGATACAAAATTTTACAGCCTAGCTCAATGACTTCTGTCAGATTGTAATACAGAATACTGAATAACAGAGTTGGAAGGGACCTTATAGATCTTCTAGTCCAACCCCCTGCTAAGGACAGTAGCAGATAGATTGTTGGTCAAAATTCTGAACTATCTGACAGGGCTGATATACCGTATTCCCTTTCTTGGTTTATTGTTTGTCATCTGCCATGTTAATCCTCCCATGGAAATATTATTATAATATAATATAGCAAATAATACAGAATGTTGTAAACAAAAATTGTTACTATGATATAAAGATAAAGGTTACCTTTACTTTACCTTTACCTTTTTGTTACTATATAAAAGGATTCTGTCCAGATGGCTCAAGTTTATCAGACAAAGACAAAATGATCCTGTGACTGCTCAAGCAAGCAGTACCTTGACTTCTCTGTACAGAAATCATTGAATCAAAGAAGAGTGGTCTTAAACATCATAACCAGTTTTTGGTATGACATTTTGAGAAACTGGAACAGGTTCCTAGGATAGTAATGAGAATGATCAGAGAACTAGAAGATTAAATCCTATAAAGAGAAATTGAAAAAGCCAGGCACATTTTAGTATGATGGGAAATCTGAAACTCTATAAATACTTGAAAGGAACTCACTCAATTCAGAGCACCAAATAACTGAACAGTGGGTTTAATTTGCAGGAAGGCAGATTCCAACTGGCTGTTTAAAAAACAAAACAAAACTTTTCCAAAGTTTGACTATGGAAACAATTATCTAATGAAATGTTAAGTCCTCCTTCACTAGATTATTTTAATTATATTTTCCCCCAACTCTTTCAGCTTTATAATATTATTTCAGGACTTTTGGCAATTGCCTGGACTAGTCCCTGAAGTTTTCTTCTCAAGGTTTTTCATAAGTAGTTTGCCATTTCCTTCTCACTAAGGCTGAGATAGAATAATTGGCTCAAAGTCACCCAGCTGTTTTTTGTTTTTTTTTGCCTAAGACAGGACTAGAACTCATGGTCTTCCAATCTCTAGCTTGATGCCTTAGCCACCACATCACATCAAGCTCTCATGTCAAATATAGTCTCACAATATATTCTATCAGGGCACTTATAGAATACTGGCATTTCTACTTTCAATTCCCTTCCTAATTATTCCAAGCATACTGTAGATTTTGCCTGTTTTACACAGAATACTTTTAACAAAATGTCCACTGGGATCCATTCCCTAACCAGTCATTTCCTGCTCAGCTACTATTCATCTATGGGTGAAATTTGTAACTCTGGTCAAAGTGCTGACCTATTACTTGACTAGTTTCTTATGTATTTGCTTGAATAAATCTTCTGTCCTGCAACCTAACATATGGTCCTGTTCCTTTGCATCTGACAGTAAACTTTCTACTAATTGTTCAAATTATTATTATTATTATTATTATTATTATTATTATTATTATTATTATTGTTGTTGTTGTTGTTGTTGTTGTTGTTGTTGTTGGTGGTGGTGGTGGTGGTGTTGGTGTTGTTGGTGTTATTGTTATTGTTATTGAAGCTGTGAATGCTCCAACACTGGAAGTATTTAAGAAAAGACTAGACAGCCATTTGTCCGAAATGGTATAGAGTTTCCTGCCTGAGGAGGGGGTTTGGGCTAGATGACCTTCAAGGTTTCTTCCAACTGTATTATTATTATTATTATTATTATTATTATTATTATTATTATTATTATTATTATTATTATTATTATTATTATTACTATTATTATTACTACTACTATTATTATTATTATATAATTTATTTATTTATTTATTTAATTTTATTTATATACCGCCCTTCTCCCGAAGGATTCAGGGCAGTATATAAATAACAACAACAACAACAACAATAATAATAATAATAATAATAAAGTTGGAAGAAACCTTGAAGGTCATCTAGCCCAAACCCCCTCCTCAGGCAGGAAACTCTATACCATTTCGGACAAATGGCTGTCTAGTCTTTTCTTAAATACTTCCAGTGTTGGAGCATTCACAGCTTCTGGAGGCAGGTTGTTCCACTGGTTAATTGTTCTAACTGTCAGGAAGTTTCTCCTTAGTTCTAAGTTCTTCTCTCCTTGATTTCATCCGTTGCTTCTTATCCTGCCCTCAGGTGCTTTGGAAAATAGCTTGAATCTTTCTTCTTTGTGGCAACCCCTGAGATATTGGAACACTGCTATCATGTCCCCCCTCGTCCTTCTCTTCATTAAACTAGACATACCCAATTCCAGCAGCCGTTCCTTATATATTTTAGCCTCCAGTCCCCTAATCATCTTTGTTGCTCTTCTCTGTACTCTTTCTAGAATCTCAACATCTTTTTTACATCATGGTGACCAAAACTGGATGCAGTATTCCAAGTGTGGCCTTACCAAGGCATTGTAAAGTGGTATTAACACTTCACATGATCTTGATTCTGTCCCTCTGTTAATGCAGCCTAGCCCTGTGTTGGTTTTTTTTGGCAGCTGCAGCACACTGCTGGCTCATATTAAAGTGATTGTCCACTAGGACTCCGAGATCCCTCTCACAGTTACTATTATTGAGCAAGGTACCCCCTATACTATACCTGTACATTTGGTTTTTCTTGCCTAGATGTAGAACCTTACTTTTTTCACCATTGAATTTCATTTTGTTAGATAGCGCTCAGTGTTCAAGTCTGTCCATATCCTTCTGTATCTTAAGCCTATCTTCCTGAGTGTTGGCTATTCCTGCCAGCTTGGTGTCATCTGCAAATTTGATGAGTTCCCCATGTATCCCTTGTCCAAATCATTGATGAAGATGTTGAAGAGCACTGGGACTAGAACAGAGTCCTGGGGCACCCCACTACACACTTCCCTCCATGTAGATGCAGTTCCATTGAGGACCACACGCTGGGTACGGCTGGTTAACTAGCTATGAATCCATCTGGCAGTGATGCTGTCTAACCCACATTTTTCTATCTTATCAAGTAGTAGGTTGTGATCTACTTTATCAAATACCTTACTGAAATCCAAGTAAATTATATCCACAGCATTCCTCTGATCCACTAATTTTGTCACTTGGTCAAAGAATGCAGTAAGATTTGTCTGGCATGATCTGTTTTTGACAAACCCATGTTGGCTTTCAGTAATGACTTTGTTTGCCTCTGATTCGTTGTTTGATTTTCTTTTCCAGAATCTTCCCAGGTATTGAGGTCAGGCTGATAGGTCTGCAATTTCCTGGATCCATTTTTTCCCCTTTTTTGAAGATGGGAACTACATCAGCTCTTTTCCAGTCCTCTGATAGTTCCAGGATCTTTGAAAAATATAGTTTAGTGTTTCTGAGATCACATATGCCAGTTCCTTGAGAACCTTGGGGTGTAATCCATCTGGTCCTGGTGATTTGAACTTGTCTAGACTGGACAGATGCTCACTTACCATTTTCTTGCCTATCTTAACTTGTGTTTCTATTCTGTTTTTTTATGGCACTGTTTTTGGTAGGTTGGAGTGTTTTTTCCCTTTGTGTAAAGACAGATGCAAAAAACGAGTTAAATGGTTAAATGTTGACTGCAGCTCTGATGTGTAGATAGTCAACTATAATATTTTCATCAATTCATTCTACATAATCTGACTTTATGAAAAGGAGGCAATTCTTAAATATTAAACTACTGATTGGTACATCATGTATCTCTACAACGCTATATCTCTATATCTTTCTATCTATCTATCTGGATTAAATTTTAGTTGTATAAGGATATTAGAAGTGGAATTATTTCTTCATCTATAAAAATATTGTATGGAACTTCTCAAGGATGTCCTTTATCTCCTCTAATTTCATATTTAAACTATTGGTTTCCCTTATGGCTAGAATCAAATATAAGTATTATATGCTGAGTATGTGTTATGTTTCTTTGTCATTACTGTATGCATGTTCATTATAAACATATATTTGCATAACAGAAAAATTGTTAATTACCAGCTTGTTCAACTAACTGGAATCAATCTCATATACAGTGGTACCTCAGTACTCAACTGCTTTGTAAGTTGTTGAATTTGGTAAATGCATTTTGACAAGAAAATTTTGTCCCAGTACTCGTTGTTTCTTTTCACTTTTGGTACTCATCATGCCTCTTGGAACCACTTAATGATGGATAGCAAGGTACCACTGTACTCTTTTTTAGTTCTACAGTATCTCTGGATATTTGTATGAAATGGAATTTTACTTGGTGTTGAATTCCTTTAACTAACATAGAAAAATTATTTCAAGGAAAATCTAATTTGAAATATACAAATTTCAAATTGTTTATTTTATTGATATTAATATGAACAGATAGTTGAGTACATTATATATATATTTAGAATGATGCTTATTTATTTTACTTTAAAAGATTCAAGTAAGTTTAACTTAAAGTATTCTAGCAGAGTGTAAGTTATAAGCTGTCTATGAGACGGGGAACTTCCCTAACTCTAACTGCAGGAACTCCAGGCAAACAAGTTCAATTTTCCTGATTTTCAATTTTGTCTCTGCCATTTCTCTTTCTTAAATTCACATAGGTAGCCTTAGAATATCAGAACTCAAGGTTAAGTAATTTATTTATTTAAATAATTTCAGTATGAATTTCTATTGTCTAAAACCCAGGGTAGCTGGTTTACTCAGTGAAAACACCTTTTACTTTACAAAAATACTTACAGTTTTTTGTCATTTCTACGAACAGAAATACCTGTTCCTGATGAACAGGACCTATGACATGTGAAAGGCATATTAAACCAGGATCAATATAATATTTAATATCTTCATATTTCAAACTATGTGACATCAGGAAAGAGGCTAAATTTTAAATATTATAGTACCCACCTTAGCCCCAGAACAGTCTAAGAATTAGGAATCAGGTATAATGTTTAGTTAAGACATTGAAATGCTATAATTAAATTCAGTTCACCTGTTCCAGTGGGAGGTACTTTCTTTTTAAAATGCATTAGCATTAAAAAATTTAAATCATTTCTTTTGAACAACCTTTCCTCTTTCTGTTGTTTTCCTGTTTCAGGAATGGGTGGTTATTTCTGCCTTGTGGTGGATACCATTAGGTAGAGAAGAGAAGGAACTATTTCGTGAAAACTTTGTTCTACTTAAATTATTTTTAAAAATAGGGCAACAATGGAAAAGCAAGTTCATCTTAACTCTCTACAAGCAGCTTTAGTCAGTTCACTTTTCTGTTGATTAATGGATATGAACACCCCCCCCACCCCAAAAGTTATTTCTTTTAATTTTAAACTAACTGGCTAGATTCACACATATTTGAAAACTTAATCCAAACTAAGAAATTTTAACTGCTGCATTCACACACCGTACATGACCAAACCAATAAACCTTGCTTGATGTGATAGCCTGGCTCATATAAAGTGCAAAAACAATGACTGTTAAATTCATGAACCTTATTTAAGCCTAACCTAATGTGCCCAAACCCAGCCAATATGGTGGACAACTTTTTACTTTTGAGAAGCAAAGTTTACAACACAAAATGAATGAGGCCATGTATCTGTTGTAACAACCCAATTGTCATGAATAAAAACAAAATTAATACACTGGCCATCATATCCGACCCTGAGCTCATCTCCAGTTGTTCACCTTTTAAAGGATCTTCTTATGAGAAATATGAGAAATATAATGTAAAAAGAGCTGCTTAAAGTAAGGCTCAATTGAAACCTAGCCCAACTAACTATACAATATTTTAGGATGATTAAAGATTTAGTATTTTTAAATCCTATTGAACAGAAATTTTGTGTACTCCTCCTATACTGAAATGGCAGCTCAGATGTTCCTTTAACATCCATCTTGAGTGATAAAGAACTTAATTATGTTGGCAGAAAAAAGTATACTAGCATACTTGACAACTAAATTCCATTGTAAGAATAATTTCAGTTCCCTAAGGAAGTGCAGATGTTCTGTAATATACTGTATATAGAAAATGCAAATTTTATTAGAAATCGTTGATCTATAAATATTAATCTAAAAATCTAAATCTATAAATATGTTTTTATACAAAAAATTATA
This sequence comes from Vipera ursinii, assembly GCF_947247035.1. NCBI lineage: Eukaryota > Metazoa > Chordata > Lepidosauria > Squamata > Viperidae > Vipera > Vipera ursinii. Next base: position 28,606,930 of record NC_139514.1, on the reverse strand, counting down.
AATGGATGTGATACAACATGGTAAATAAATAGTAAGTATAATTGTTCCACCTATTTCCTTTCTCATAATTTAGATTTTCCCAATAGCTCTACAAAGGGCAGGAAAAACTAGAGATTCAGCAACTGCCCACCCTCTGTGTTCCACCTGTTACTGCCCAACAGCCCTTCCAGAAACCAGAGAAAACAACACAAACACTGCAGTGATGTTCCTTCTTACTGTGGCTTTCCTTCTTGTTTAAATCAATAGTTTATGACATGTAGAAGGGGAAACTGTAAATTTAATTTTGTCCCCTGCAGTGCGATTCATATCTTATTTGCAGGGAACATAATGAATGCATTTGCCCTCTAGACCCCCTACCCAGTAGAGCAAGTGAAGAATAAAGAAAGGAAAGTAGCAAAGTGCAATTAAGGAGTTGGAATAATCCTGGAAAAATCAACTGCTCACTTAAATATAGCACACTATATTGTATTCCTGTGATTTTACAGAGAGGACAGAAATAGAAGGACAACTTCCACATGGGATTAATAAAGGAGGTCACTGCTGCTCTTTTGTCCACATATATAAGATGCTGGGCTGTAGAAAGTATCTACAAAGAACTACAATTCCACTACTAACATGATCCCCTGAAGATCATCACAGTGCACAGGCCTGCAATTGCCAGAGCAAGCCATCTAACCAGCATGTCTAAAAATCTGGAAATGGAAACCAGAACACAAAACTGGAGAAAGTCACATCTGCTGCTTATGTTTCCAGTAGCAATTGTCTCCATAATGAGTCAGACCAAAAACTACAAGTTGACACCTACATTTGGCACAAGATTGCCTCTTCAGAGCCAAGGGCTTACGCTCACAAGCCTTCTGTTCTGACATGATAAAGCCATGCCAATATCCCCCCAAACTAGCATTTTGGTAGTGAGGTGATGTGAAACCTCCTCTTTGCTCAAATCACAGTTTGATTGCAAATGGTAGAGTTGTAAAATATTAATCCTTTTTCAATGCAGGTGCAAGGATGCTGTTGCATTTTTTTTTACCTAGGACTGCTCAAATAAAGAGGTTAATCTGAATTTAAATTTAAAAGAACTATATTCATTTCTTGATATAACTGAATATTGTATATTGAGAAATCTATGTATTCATCTCTTTGTTTTTTTTAGCATCAGCAACACCACCAGAGTTTGGCTTAGATTTGTTTTTGTCATTTTTTTGTCCTTTTTGTTCTGCTTTCCTTCTTTCTGGGTCAATTTAACCTTTTCAGAGGCATTGTGAGCTTAGGACCATATCCCATAATAATGTATTGGTGCTGCAGAGATAAGCTCACAGGAGATTCTTGAGGCTAAACTATCCGTTTTGTGTTGAGATATGATTATTTTTAGGGTCAATTTTTCTGGTTGAAAAAGGCAATTTAATTCAGCAGGGATACCTGCACGGGGATAGGGGAAGAGGGTGCTTCTTAATTTTGCCTATTCAAATTATTTCTCAATGGATTTGAAGAATAGAATTGATTGAAGTTAATATGAATAAACTCTAAAAAGTTCCATGAGATTTTTTTTCCTCTGAACCACATATAGAATGTAACTGAAAAATTTCATACAGTATCAATGGTATTCACACAGAAGCATCTATTCTGTGCTATAGTATTGTGCTGAAATTTGTAATAGTCAGGAGAAGACCCCTTGAGCTTTTATATTCTGTTGCAGCAGTATTATAATTAAAACATTAAATTAAAAAACATTGGAATATTATAGTGTGATTTAAAAATAATGGAACCCACCTAGCATGGCACGGGCTGTAGTCCTTTCTGTTCAACACCAAGAATAAAAGGATATAGAAATTTAAAAGGCAAATAAAATTTTTACTTGCTGTTCTCCTGCAAAAAAGGCTATCTACAAATGGCTGTTCTTAAATTTTCTGAGATTTGCATTAAACCTCTGAGAAGAACCGTCTCCAGATAGATATTTAAGTAGGTTCAATGTAATCTTTTCCCTGTGACAGTAAGTTGGTTCTAATAGCATCTTTACATGTCAGATATGCCTCACTGCACTGGCTGGGAAGAGGGGAGAGCAGGTGGAAAAAAAAAGATTAGAAATACAACAAAACTAAAGGAAAGAATGCAAACACAATAGCCTTTTTCTTCTCAAAAGAGATGATAACCATAACTGATCGTGTGAGACAGATCTGACAATGGCCTCACTCCATAGCACTCTTTTTCAAACACACCTGGTTTCAAAGTCCTGAAGTCTGGAGGTGGTCAACAATTGTCTGCAAATGTTACATACTTCTGCAAAGGAGTTGGGAGGGTCACTCAGGTTTTAATCCCTACTCTTTCATACTGTTGCTGAATGACTTTGAAACTGCTGCTTTCTCATTTAATCTAGTTCACTGTCACTGAAATACACAGATACACACACAAATGAACACATGTGTATTTACTCTCAATTGAAATGAATGCATGAGTACATGTATGTGTACACACACACACACAGACAGACACACCACGTAAATGATCAACAAAATGATCAACAAAAAATTATCAGGGGACTGGAGGCTAAAACATATAAAGAATGGTTGCTGGAATTGGGTATGCCTAATTTAATGAGTGCGTACAGTCAAGGCTATGTTCTTCCCAGTTGCAATGTATGGCAGTGAAAGTTGGACCATAAGAAAGGCTGAGTGCCAAAGAATTGAGGCCTTTGAACTAAGGTGCTGGAGAAGACTCCTGCGAGTCCCTCGGACTGCAAGGCGATCAAACCTGTCAGTCCTAGAGGAGATCAACCCTGACTGGTCTTTAGAAGGCCAGATCCTGAAGCTAAAACTCAAATACTTTGGCCACCTAATGAGAAGGAAGGACTCACTGGAGAAGAGCCTAATGCTGGGAAAGATTGAGGGCAAGAGAAGAAAGGGATGACAGAGAATGAGGTGGCTGGATGGAGTCACTGAAGCAGTAGGCGTGAGCTTAAATGGACTCCAGCAGATGGTAGAGGACAGGAAGGCCTGGAGGAACATTGTCCATGGGGTCGCGATGGGTCGGACATGACTTCGCAGCTAACAACAACAACAACAACAAATTTAATGAAAAGGACTAGAGGTGACAAGATAGCAGTGTTCCAATATATCAGGCTTACCACAGAGAAAAGGGAGTCAAGCTATTCTCCAAAGCACCTGAAGGTAGGAGAAGAAGCAATGGATGGACACTAATCAAGGACAGAAGGAATCTAGAACTAAGAAGAAATATCCTGACAGTTAGAACAATTAATCAGTGGAAAAACATGCCCCCATAAGTTGTGAATGCTCCAACATTGGAAATTTTTAAGAAGAGATTGGACAACCATTGTCTGAAATGGCGTAGGGTTTCCTGCCTAAGCAGGGGGTTGGACTAGAAGACGTCCAAGATCCCTACCAACTCTGTTATTCTATTCTATTCTATTCTATTCTATTCTATTCTATTCTATTCTATTCTATTCTATTCTATTCTATTCTATTCTATTCTATTCTATTCTATCCAATGTAAAAATACTATTGCCACAGATTTAAGTGGAAATGTTTCCTTATCAGCCACAGGGCAAAATGTAGTATTAAATATTATCTGCTAGTATTTATCATTTTTCCATAAACAACCTATATACAAGTGCACCCAAAAAAGCTTAGGGGTGATTGAAAACATGCTTAATCTAGTATTGAAAGGCATTCCTACAGATAATTTAAAAGTGCTTTCATGCTCGCCTTTCTTTTATTAAGGTAAAGATGCCCACTTCTTTCAGTCTTTCGTCACTGGACTTATATTTTGCTCTTGTCCTTCTTTACATTTATTTCAGTTTCTATGAATATTTCTTAAAGTTTGGTACTGGGCATGGTAGATTAGATGTGATCTTATCTATACTGAATAAAGTTTAATCTTAACTTTAAAAGTCATACTTTTAAAGATCAGCTTAAAATTGTACATATTTTTCTAGAACAGGTTAAACTATTGACTTACTTATATTTTACTTCTAGACAACCATAATTTCAAGACTCTTTTCATATATGATAATCCCCATCATATGGATTTTATTTCTGGTTCCTATGTGAACTATTTTCATTTATGCTAATTACATTTCATTTTATTTTTTTAAGCCACTTTCTCTAACATATCTAGATGATTCTGAATATTGATCTTCTAAACAATTAAGTAAAGGAAGAAGGGGATGACTGTGATGGAGTCACTGAAGCAGTAGGCATAAGCTTAAATGGACTCCAGAAGATGGTAGAGGAGGGGGAAGGCCTGGAGGAACGATGTCCATGGGGTCACGATGGGTCAGACACAACTTCGCAATTAACAACAACAAACAATTAAGCCTTCAAGCTTTTAGTCATCTGTAGATTTGATAACTACTTCCTTTGCTTCTCCATTCATATAATTAATAAAAAATAAATTACAACAACTTTATTGATTAGCCCTTGGGCCATATCAAAGTGCAAAGTTCCAGCACAAATTGTTACTAAAATTTGATAAAAGCAATTTAAAATGGAATTAGAATAAAATACAATTTAAAATGAAATGGTAATAAAATACAATCTAAAATGAAATTGTAATAATGTACAATAATTTAAGATATATGTAGATAAAATATGATAAAATTATATTTTGAAGTTGCCCTTGCAATCTACCCCAATCAGCCCCACATATGCAGATCTCAACTGGACCATTTTGTTTAGGTACTGTGCTACGTTAAATGTTATTTTCAAGTTCTGGCCGGACATCAGTTAAGTTGTTTTGATATGGGGATCCCAATGGGTCATTCATTTGTATATAGACCAATATAACTGTCTCTCACCCTCTTATACAGGCAACAGTCAAATAGGATGTGAGCCAGGTCTTCTACTTCTGCTGCTCCGCAAATGCAGAGACGTTCATTATAGGGTATAGCATGAAATGTCCCATATCTGACCATTGTGTCAAGCTGTTCAAATCTCGCTCACGTAAATATCTCCCTAAGATATTTTGGGAGTTGTGACTTCAAATAACTGTCTACTTGAAAAGTATGTTTGTATTTACTCAGCCATTTCAAGTTACCCACCTGACCAAGGATAGCTATATCAGTTTGGGCTTCTATATCCTTAATTCTTTGGGCAACTCTTTTTTTGGATTGTTCTCCTGTTATGCAAGAGACGGGAAGGCCACAGCTTCTTACAAAATTTGTTAGTTTGGTGATCCAGGAGATTTGTGATTGTAGTTTTATTTGCTCTAGTACAGGGGTGTCAAACTCAATTTCATTGAGGGCCGCATCAGCATTGCAGTTGCCCTCAGGCATGAATTTAATCAGGAATCTTTGATACACACACATGGACACATTTTATTATAGCAGACTGAGATATATTTGCCCCTCATATACACATTCAAATTTCTCTTTTATCAGGTCTATGAGCCCGCAATCTTCTCATGGACCACTTGGCCGCCCTGTGAGTAAAAAATTCAGAAAATAAGGTTGCCTTTTGCCTAATGTAGGAATGGAATGCCTTCCAGATATTGCAGAACTATAATTCTTAGTAATCTCAGGAGAAATGACATTACAGTTAGCATCATCCGGAGGATCAGACTGCTCATGCTTGTCCTATAGACATTCCTCTGCTTTTACTGAAAGCTTGTTAAATGTTAGGATAGAATTCCAATGCAGCATTGAGGTCACAGATCAGTATGCTTTTAGATTGCAAATTTGCTCTCCATATCATTAATTTAAACTTCTTTCTTCTCTACTGGGAACTATGTAGCTTTGTGAAGACAGCTAAAATATGCTTAGTACATTTACTAGAGTCCATTCCTAGGACTCTTTAGGGTAAGCCTGACAATGAATCTGTCATAATTTCAATGCATTTATCACCGAGAGCAGTCATAAAACTGATCTGAGAAATAACACCTATATCCCAGCTTACAGTCAAGTAAAATAGGCTTCAACCAACTTCAAAGGGAAGAATTAACGATTAACAGTTGAGAACATTAAGAAATAGGGTTGGTGGGTAAAGTACTTTGGCTGGTGAATCTTACAAACTTTTATAAGGGAGGAAATTGCAATCCTTTGAACTTGTCTCCAACCTCAGTTACTAGGAGATGATATGGGCTTTAGAAAGGGGATACAGGAAGCAGATACTGGCACGGAAAGATATGATGCTAGGCACTGGGCTGACTATTCCTGTAGACAGAGGATTAATAAGTTGGTGCTACAGTCTGCATGTTATAAAATCATACTACTTCTTGACTTGGACATGATTTGGTATGTGGATCTGGTATGATCATTTTGTCCTAGTTGTCCAAGGATGTTGTCACTGGGGTTTTGAGTCTTTTACGAAGACAAGAAGGGAGTGATGGCAACAATCCTATCAGGAACTTGGATTTTACCAGGGATATTGCTCCACACATGATTGGAGCAAATGTGTTAAACTAAAGAGTTTGAGATCTAGGATACCTCAAGAATTTATACCTCAATCCTTAGTTTATATCAGGTCAAACAAATGCATGTCAGATTCTGGAAAGTTCAGCTTATTTATTGAAGGCTTCCAGGAAATGAAGCAGCAGAAATGGAAGTAAATAAATATGCCCTCATATTCAGGCCAACACTGGGATGGTAAGGCAATAATGCACCAGTATTTTTCTTTACTGGATTGAAAGAATGTTACACAACCCTGCTATTTATGGTAACCTGCCCTCTACTGAGCAAAGATGAATTGCTGTTCTCTATTTTTTTTCTTCAAAATTGCTTGCATTTATTTAAGCCAAATGAAGTAACCAAGGCAATGACCTATGAGGTTATCAGTGATTCTTTCAACTAACTGGACTTGGGGGGGGGGGAAACAGGATTTTTGCAACATCAGTTCACCCATCTGTGATCTGGATTCTAGGCCCACCTTGGTAAGACTTAACACCTTTATCCATGTGGTATCTTTATCCAATGTTTGAAAAACATAACAAATTAGATGGGACAAAGCAAGTTGAAATTAAATCCCAACATGATAGAGCACTTTTCATTTGAAACCACTTGGTGATTGATAAGCCTTTCCACTGGTTCTGGTAAGAATTGCATTTCTCTCAAAGGAGCGGTTTGTGATTTCACATTGCTATTGCATTTTTTGGATCTTGCTAAGACTAGAAGGACTGCATGGGCTAGGCCCTAGGGAAGAGTGTATTTAATCAGTTTTAGCTGTTTTAGAAGCGTGATGTCTTAGTAATTCATAACCTCATTACTTTGAGTCTTCCTGGGGTGACTCCTGGAGAACTGCAATTGATAGAGAGCCTGGCAGCTCAAGTGCTGAAGGGTTAGAGTCATTTCAGCAGTGTGACTTCTACATATATCATGAAGCAGATGTTTTCATATGGAGATCTGCCCTCTGGAATAAGTTTCCTGCTGAAATGCAGATGTTCCCCATACTAGTCAAAAGCCAGAGAGTAATGAAAATGTGGCTTTTCTGACTAGCGTTTGGAACTTAAAGTTCTTTTGCCACCAATAACAAAATACATTGTTTTTATTCAGAACTACAGATTTCAAAAACAAAATAAAACAGGTAACCTAATGAAGTAAGGATATATTGAGGAACTCCAACAATGTGCTGGTAATCAAATAATGCAGTGGAGAGGACTGGGAAGCAGTAAAGAACAATTGGCATAATTTAATTGAACAAAAAAGGACACAAAACATGATTCATCACAGTTTGCAATGCCACTGATATATCTGTGAAAGGTAAAGAGTTTTAATAAAAACTGTTGGAAGATAAAAGTCCCGGTGATGCTTCTTCCCCTTTTAGCCAGGATGAGCAGTAGGATTAAAGGCACCTCTGGCACTAGCAAACCACCATAAAATGGAATCCTGTCAAGAGATGTCTTTTATTACAGTACTATACTCCAACCAGAACTCCCCATAAAGAATCCACATCTAGGAGAAGATCTACAGTACATATCTAAAATTTTCATGCCCCTCACGGAAGAAGACAATTTTCTTCTCCAGACTTCATATGTCCACAGGATAGAAATGTTTAATTTGTATATCTAAAACACCTCACCTCAAAGTCCATCACAAAGGCCAGTGTTACTATAAATAGTAACATTGTTTTTAGCTTTCTAAACTCTGTAACCTATCTTTGATTGCTACACACCATGCCATATGGTTGCATAGACTACCCTCTTATTCAAGCAGCTGTCCTGTGTATTTACCTGGCTTGGAATTGAACCAAGAAAATTCTTCTAACAATTCATAAGTCACATATGATTTGATTAGATAGCTATTCCCTTACCTATCAAAACCCTATGAAATATAACTCTATGTAGAACTACAACTTCCAGTATTGAGGATGGAAAGAAAGGTTCATGAATTCATACTGGCACCCAACTAGTTTGGTTTGTAACCTAATATATTTGTGTTGTTGAATACCTTGTAGATGCTGCAATAATTTATTGAGAACACTAAATTTCATGACACCTAACCTTGAATCCTAGACTTTTCAACTAACAAAAAAAGCATATGTGCCTTCCAATTAGCAACTGTTTCTGTCTCTTTATCCAAGCCCTTGGCCTAAAGCTTGATGTTAAATTTATAGAGTGGAACTGCCCACTGTGAGCAGAATTGCTTAAAAAGTTCTCCAATAACAACAAGGACTTTGGCGTCTCATAGAAAAAAAAATCCACTTCAAATTAGAGATGAGCTGTTAAAGTGGTTCAGTTTCTATGGTTCAGTTAAATTTCTAAGCCCAGGAGGAAATCTATTTATGCCAGACTAGTCCCCAGAGGTTCTTATCAATACCTGTGCTCCTCCAAATATTCTTCATTTTCTTTTTCTGACAAGTGATGGTTAAACAACAACAATTGTGTCTAGGAAAGAAGAACAGAGACATATGTATCTTCCCTTTACCTCTCTTATTTTATTTTCCTGGTTCACTAATCATCAATATAAAAAGAAACAGAAACTGGGAATCCTGATTGTCTATTCCATTTTAATTTTTCTAGCAATAATTGGTATTCAAGTTAAAGGATGGAAAATCACTCCTGATATTGGGGCACATTTAGAGAACCAATCTGAAGAATCTAATAATATACTTTCAAACCATCCCATATTCCAGCCGAAGAGATTTAAAAGAAGATAGCAATACTGCTCTCCAGTGAGTTCACAGTGACAAGATAAGGGGCCCAGGTTTGATGGCAGCCTATAAAAATAAGTTACACTTGAAAGCAAGAGGAACATATACAGCTGGAAGATTAAAACAAGAATCACATGCTAACAAAGATATATTCTGGATAGATAATGTACTTTTGCAACAATGTCATTTAAGTGTTTTTTATTTGTTGCTATCAATAACAGCAAGTCTAACTTAATACACTATATCTGTATAAATTTGTCAACTGGCAACAGAATTATTGTACATATCAGGTCAAGATGCATGACAATGTTTGCATTTAAGCATAAAATTGTATCAAAATGTGGTGGGGACAGGAGGACATTTCTGCATATTTTAGGTGCTGTAAATCATACAATCAACTGTATGATAGAAACAAGTTCCTCATATGTGATTGTTCTTTCCTTATACAGGTAGTCCTTGAGTTATGACCAAAAGTGAGCCCAAAATGATGGTAAGTGAAAGATTATTTAGTGACTTTTGCCCCATTTTACAACCTTTCTTGTTAAGTGAATCACTGCAGTTGTTAAGTTAATAACATAGTTATTAAGTGAATCTGACTTCCCCATTGACTTTGCTTGTCAGAAGGTCGCAAAACCTGATCACATGACCCCAGGACACTGCAACCATCATAAATATGAACCAGTTACCAAGCATCTGAATTTTGCTCGTATGACCATGAGGATGCTGCAATGGTCATAAGTGTGAAAAAAGGTCATAAATCACTTTTTTAAGTGTCATTGTAACTTTAAACAGTCACTAAATAAACTGTTGTAAGTTGAGGACGATCTGTATTTCAGCTAAACTTAAACAAAATTTCAGCCTAGTAACATTAGTAACATTAGTAACATGAAAGAAAACAAGGATTGAAAAAGCAGCACTATAAAATTGGGACTGGTTGGAAAGAACTGGTACACTCTTAAAATACTATCATTCACCTTAAAATTATTAAGAACAAAATTGGGCATAGGATTTTTGACATGCTCCTCTATAGCAAGGTACTCACTCTTTCTGTTTCTTTCTGCTTCTCTCTCTAGCTAGCTATCTTGCTATTTATTAACTATTTGCCACCTGTCTCGTGATTCAGGTGATTCTGAGTGGCAGAGCAAGATAAAACACACAAACATCCAACAATTATAAATATGAAAACAGATTAAAATTACAAAAATTAAAACAAACTAAAGAACAAAGATTTACAGAGATGAGGATGTCTTCCCTGTGAGGGCAGAAACCACCTCCATCCAACAGTTTCTCCTTCAGAGCCCCATGCCACCAGCATAGCCAGGTATTAAGGCTTTTCCTGAAGGCTAAAAGAGAATGGGCAGATTATTTTATTTTATTTAATTATTTTATTTAATTATTCATTTACAAAATTTATAGGTATAAGATATTTTAAAGGGCAGGAGCTGTGGTCGAAAAGGCTCATCTCCTGGATCCCACCAGCCAAAATTCCTTGTCTGATGGAATCCACAGTAGGTCCCTTATGCCACTATGAGTGGGGCAAGCCAATCCAATTGGGAAAAGATGTTTCCACAGATATTCTGGACCCATGACACAAAGGGCTTTAAAGGTAATAACTAACCATCTTGAACTGCACTCAGAAATAGATCAAAAGTCAGTGTAGCTCACACAACAATAGTGTTATACCCCTTAGGAGCCTCCAAAACTGCTCATGCCATTGCCTTAAAGGTGCTTTTTCCAAAAGACAACTGGACTTTCTTGGTTTTTTTCATTAAAAATATTTCATTTCTCATTCAAGAACCTTCTTCAGTTCTAACTGTTCTAACTGTTAGAATTGAAGAAGCTTCCTTGTTGAGAAGTGAAACATTTTAAAAGAAAAAAGAACAAGAAAGTATAGTTGCCTTTTGGAAAAAGCACCTCTGGGACAACCATGACCTGAATGATTGAGAGTCTCCACAGATTGTCCATACCATTGTGTTCTAGATTAATTGTGGCTTCCAAATGCTATTCAAGGGTAGTCCCATGTAGAGTGTGTTGCAGTAAACCAAGCAGGACATGGACAGGGTATGAGCGACTGAGCACAGGGTCTCATGATACAGAAAAGGATGCAATTGGGGCACCACATGATGTTGTGCCACAACATACTCTTCAAGCAGGCATTGCAAGTCTAGGAGAACCCCCAAGTCATGCATCAAGTGGTCTGGTGTAGTGCCCCCCCAAGACACTAAAGATAATAACCCTGGAGAGGAATGGGAAATAAAACCAGGATATCTGATATTTTAAAAGCAATGTATAATCCATTACCATAATCTGCACTGCCATTTATGTTGATGTAAAAGGTCTTTCTATTGTCTTATGAACTGAGATAATGTATGCATGAAGATGAGAGAAAGAAAAAATAAATAAGGCACACTGTTCTACAGTGCAATATCAATCATAAATTAACACTCGAATCCCAAGGGCAAAATGTCTCAAGGAAATATATCTGCAGCCTCACCTAGATATGTGTGGATTTTGTAATTTGAACTCATCTACTGACTTTTAAAATCTGCCATGACTTAGAAAACTGATAGAAGCATATATTTTAAAAGTTCTTCAAATACAACTATTAAGCTTCCAAGCAGAAAAAAAATCTGTATCTTATGTTACCATAAGTCATCATGCAGCTTCTAAAAATGCACTGTAGTTGCCTGAGCTTCAATAAACCATTTGTTCCTTAATTTTGTTTGGGGAAAAAACAAAAACAAAAAAAAACCCACCCTGCTTCTGACAGGTCCTTCTTATGTACTAATGTACATATTGATGTCTCTCTGTGCCTGGCTAAGACATTTTTCTTCTCCCAGGTATTTTTATAGTAAGTTTCTAAACAAAAATATTTTAAGTTCAATATTGGAAGAAAGAGGAACTGCCGACTATACAAGAGTGGATTTTAAAGGTTTCCGACTTGGCAGAGATGGCGAAGATTTCGGCCTATTTGAAAGATTACTCGCAAGAACATTATATTATGGAATGGAGAAAATGGATTGAGTTTATCCAGAATAAGTATAGGGTCAAGAAGTTTTATCTAGCATTTGAATAAGTCTTCTTTCGTTTTCTTTTTTCTTTTTTTATTTTGTCTTCTATATATATTTAATAATGCTAAGTTTTGTTTGATCCTATATAAGTTAGAGAGTGATGGATTTTAGAATTTATAGTTGTTAGTATATGGTTGTTTATGATTGCTTTTTTATATATATATACCTTGTATTTAGCTCTGGGAAGTCCGGGGGGGAAGGGGGGTTGGGGGGAGGTGGGGGGGGAGGAGGGAGGGGGGGAGGGGGGGGAAGGGGGGAGGTAGGGAGGGGAGGAGGGAGGGGGAAGGGGGTTTTTTAAAGGAAAACTGTATTTTTAAAACTTTTCAATAAAAAAAAATATATTTTAAGTTCTGTGTTATACTGAGATGGTAGCTTTTATATATTTTTATTCTTCCTGGACTCCTTAATAATGTAGTTTATGGTTTTTATTCAACATTTTTAATATTTTAACTATCTCTTTAGAAATTTTAAAATTACATAGGATGCATGGAACATGGATGAACAGATAGATTGCAAAATAAAGTAGGTGGGCAAGCAGATAATTATAGAAAAGCACAAAGGATCAAATGTTAGCAGAGCTACACTAGTTACAAAGGTCTGGATCTAAAATAATCTCATGGATTTTCTCCTTCCTGGACTGAAGCTTTGTGTTGTTATTTTCTAAAACACCAATATGCACAACCCACATTTCTAGCCAAAACAGGACAACTTATTAAGATCAAGTAAAAAAATGGCTTTAATAAAAAAAAATACCATGGGGAAGGAATGACTGAAGTAAAGAAGATGGTACTCTCTCTCTCTCTCTCTCTCTCTCTCTCTCTGTCTGTCTCTCTCTCTCTCTCTCTCTCTCTCTCTCTCTCTCTCTCTCTCTCTCTCTCTCTCTCTCTCTGTCTGTCTCTCTCTCTCTCTCTCTCTCTCTCTCTCTGTGTGTGTGGTTTAAGGCACTAAGACAAGTTCTCCCTTGGATACAGAAGCTGATGGGGTGACAAGTTATTTCTTCTCATCACCAAAGCATCAGATTCTGTGATAAACTGGCTGATAAACTGAATCTCTCATTACTTCATATTTTGATAGCTTCACTATTTGAACTGCAGTGACCAGAATGCAAAACAAGCATACACTGTAAAAATCAGGATAAGTGCTATGAACCATACAACATACATACAGTCATACAGGATGACTTTGAAGTCACTTACATTAAGCCTACAAATCAATATAGGCCATATGTATCACAATGTTCTGGATTCTAACATGGAACCCATACCAACTCCAAGGATTTATATTTCTCCCAACCACATAACAATCTCTTAGGACTTGTACATCAAGTCATGATGTATAGTGCAAAGGTCAACTTTGTCTATCATAATTGCTTTGAATGGACTAACTGGGCATCACAATAAGTCTGACAGCTTGAATAAAAGAATAAAAATGTTTTTTTTCCCCTTAAGATACAACACTGTGCTTTTTCATAATAAGACATTTGACAGAAGTACCAAAGAGAGTTTGCTATGCTTCTTTCTCCTTCATCATCCTTTGGCTGTCACGGTCCTTGGGATTTTATTAAATTACTTTTTAATCTCTTTTCCATTGGGTGTAAAATCTCTGCGTTCTGATGCCTCCACCGAATGAGCAAGATACCCAGATTTTTTTACTAGTTCACAATAGAGGTTTTCTAGAAGCAGTCTTTTTTTTTATTATTCCTGCAGCATGACCTCTGCAAATGACATGCTACTCTCAAATTTCTCCTCAAGGTGGATGCTTTTCTAAATAAACATTTGAAAGAAATAAAGAATATTAATATTTCATCTCTCTTTCTTATAAAGATATGTATAGGGCATATATACTAAAAGTTACCATGGTGAGTGATGCCATGCTCCTGAGAAAACAAAAAATACCAGGAGACTGATCCCAAGTTGGTACCATATCATGTTTACGGTATTACAGTAGGACTAGGGCAAATTTAATTCATGTATTGCTTAACTGATCTTGTTTAATTGCTTTAAAATGAAGCAGAGAGGTAGGTTGGCTAGATTAGCCTTTATTAGACTTTCAGATATCAGTTGTCCTGGAAAGCTTAAAATATTGGCCCATTTAATTCAATATTAATTCAATATATAATCCAACAATTACTTGGTTGCATCTCAACCACTGAATGAAAAACAAATTGTCACGAAGAACAAGTTGTTATTAAGAATAATAAGACAATTTTCTAATTTGTGTGACATATTGGCTAAGGGATATGTAATTCTTCTGGATTTTGTTTTTCAAGTGACTCATCTTAATTGCTCATATTCATGAATATTTTGTATGACTATTAAAGGCATCATATTATATGCCAAAATTATAGGTACCTATACCTATATATGTGCTTGAACTTCACTCCATCTGTGAAGAAGGGACAACCAATCACAGGTTTTCTAAGAGAAAATGGCTATTTTATGACACTTAGAAATAGATGAATTCCATTCAGACACAGATACTGTAATGCTTATTATTTTTTAAAAGATGGGTGTGCTGTCAGAATCCTGTTTCTGTTAGATGACACAAATGTATATGTGGAAATGAAAAAGAGATTACAGAAAAAAATGACTGGCCATTCAGAGACCAAAAATGAATCAGAATGGTGAATATTGTGGAATATCTCCTTAGGTAAAGGTCTGTTTGTTTCAAATAAACATTTAAACAAATGTATTTTCATCTTTCTAGGTCATCCAGCTCCAAATAACTCTAGGAGACTAGCTAAGGTTAAAAAATAAGCAATTTAATAATAAAACCCATGCATCCATTAAATAAGACCACTTTTACATATCCTTTTCTAGTTTAAAGAAGCCCATCCATCCATCATAAATCAAAATGTGGAGGAACAGCCAGATTTTTAAACTGGGATTTGATGAGTAGTGAAACAAATGAATCTACAGTGGATTCCAAAGGGTAGCAGGGGACAAAGGAATAAATATGTGAAAACATGACTAATTTGATTGTTTAGTGAAAGTTACAAGGATTCTGAACATAGGAAGTTCTGAACATGCAACAGCCCATTATTGGGTATTTTCAGTTGTGGATCATGGAGGAAAAAGAAAGAATATGAAAGAATGAAAGAATATGACATGAAAGAATAGGAAACAAGTGAAAAAAGAATGAAAGTAAAATGATTGCTGGTAGAGAAAATATGAGTCCTGTATAAAAAAGAATTGTTAGATACATTAATGTCCCAACAAAATAAATAGAAAGTGGATGTGAAGAAAGTACTAAAGAATTAGGTGAAAGTGGTGGCTCAGTGGGTTAGGACGCTGAGCTTGTCGATCAGAAGGTCGGCAGTTTGGCGGGTCGAATCCCGAGTGCCGCGTAACAGAGTGAGCGCCTGTTACTCGTCCCAGCTTCTGCCAACCTAGCAGTTCGAAAGCACGTAAAAATGCAAGTAGAAAAATAGGGTTCACTCCGGTGGGAAGGTAACAGCGTTCCGTGCGCCTTTGGCGTCCAGTCATGCCGGCCACATGACCACGGAGACGTCCTCGGACAAGCGCTGGCTCTTCGGCTTTGAAACGGAGATGAGCACCGGCCCCTAGAATCGGAAACGACTAGCACGCATGTGCGGGGGAACCTTTACCTTTACCTTTACCTTAGAATGATTAAAGGAATGAAACCTATTGGTTCTGCATGAAAAGATATTACAAGATAGATTAATGGAAGGTGGATATAAGCAAAGACCTAAAGAATTAGGTTATACAGTACAATGGAAGCGTGAGGAGTTAACTATTCATAGGAAACTATGAATAGAGATATTTGATGGAATGATGAAGTAGCTGTGGATAAGAAAAGATGCATTTATTGTTTTAAAAATTAAGATGGAAATACAGTAGTCTATAATATATATCAAGAGAAAAAGAATAGTACAAAAATGTAGTCATAAATAGCCACAGATTATGGTTAAAAGAGTCAGATACAATGCTGAGTGATTTTGATGGATTTTTTTTAAAAAAATATTTTCGAAGTGATTGAACAACACAAAATAAGCAGAATGAAGGGAATTCTTGGGATTCAGTTTAAATCTTTAGATTCAGAAGCTGAGATCCTGATGAGGCTGAGCCTCAAATTGTGCAACAGGAACTTGCTAAAGGTAGTGCAACCAGAGACAGAAATGTGGGCTGAATCAGCTGATCTAAAACTTAATCTAGCCAAGGCCTGAGGCCTCAATATGTCCTAAAATATCAGGCTGTCTGCAACCTCTTAGAGCATTTCCAAATTATTGTTTTGTCTATCTGGATTATCTGAAAAGCAAGCTTTTGTGGTTTGATTCTGTAAGTAGAACATTTGCAGTTTGCCACAGGTTTATGTTTTATGTTTAAGAATTTATAACTGTAATAAATAGTGTTATATCAGAAACCGACTTTCAGTATGAGGGTAAATGGCAGCACAGAACAGGAATTTGAAATAAGAGTAAAGAAATTATATGTGAGAAAATGCTGAGAAGAGTAGCTTAGAGATTTCCCTGAGAAATATGGAGGTTACATTAAAAGGTAGAATTGAAACACATGTTTTAAAAATAATGTTTAAGAAAAAAATCATAAATGCAATTGGTTGATATATTTGAAGACTGACTGGTCATTTTTAATATATGATAAAGTAAATAGACTTGAATTATAGAAATTTGTGGGTGAATTTGGAGATTAAGGTTGGTTGCTGAATTAATAGTGTTATGTGATGGAAAATAGCCATGTATGAGAGTAGATGAAGTTCTTAGCAAATACATCAAAGAGACCGTTTGGTCTTGCTGGCTTAAAAACTAGGAGAATGTGACTTCTAGTCCCACCTTAGACATGAAAGCTAGGTGACTTTGGACCAGTCTCTCTCTCTCTCATCCTAAACCATTTCACAGGGTTCTTGTATGGGGAAAACACGATTAAGAATGTGGATTATATATATTTGTCACCTTGAGTTATAAATTAATAAAGGTGAGGTAAAAATGGTTCAACCCTGAGCAGATACAAAAATAGGAAAGTATGATTTTTTTTCTTGCTTGTTCAATGTCATTCTGGATAAATGAATATGAAATGCTTATGGTGGCATTAGAGGTGTGCTGTTTGGATATGTGAAAAGCCTGTATTTTATATGCATGACACATATTAGTGGCTGAGAACACAAAGGACTTACAACAAATATTAATAGAGAGTATGATCTAATGTGGAGTATGGATCTGATATTAGTTCCGTTTGGTAGGGAAAATAGAGTGTTGTTTGCAAGTTATACATAAATGACAAGAAATCAATCAATCAATCAAAACTTTTATGGTCAACAATCAGATGGAGATGCAATTCAGCAACAATATTACAGGAGGGGGGCACAGAAGGGGATGGGATAATGATAGGTGAGCAATTTACAAACAAAAAAGGAGAAAAAGTAAGAAAAGAACAGGAATACCAGCTCCCATTCAAAGAATGTAGGAAGCAGAATTACAAATAATTAAGTGCAAAGTTTTATTGCTGAATGAAATCTAATAGAGTATTAAATAACAACATATTTAGATAATTAGAATTCCCTGTATAATTTGTAAGCTTCCAAAACATCATTGTTAAATTGTTTGCATTCCTGGCTGAACCATGGTTGGTGTTTGTGGCATAGTCAGGAAAGGTGTGAACTTTCCTTTTAAATAATTTATGAAAAAGTTCCAAATCAGTAGTCAACTGTTCATACAATACAATGCAATTATCATGGGCCTCAGTTATATGTTGGCACTTTTCTAGAGTGAGGCAGATTCTAGTGTTAGTATTGGTGTTCACCAAGGTTAGAAGGGATTTTTCATTCTGTTTTCTAGTCTCACAATTAAGCTGTAATTTTAACATGACAGGAAGATGATCATTCATCACAAGTGAATAAATATGTATATCTTTATAGAAAATTTATTTAAAATGATAAATTGTATTTTAAGATGTGCAAATACTGACAGAAAATGATAGGTAATATGAATTATGTTGTAAATAATGTTTGCAAAAGAAGAAAAAATGAGTTGATCATAACAGCATCTGTCTGACTTCTTTAACCTGTAGAAGTGAGATATGTTTAGGGTAAAATTAATGTACACACCCTAATGTATATGATAAATATTGTTCATTCTTAAGAAGACATAGGAAGATATAACAGTTTGCTTTAGATATGGTATCAATATAAATTTAGAGATCTATTTAAGTAGGGTTATTTGCCAATTATATAGCAAAATAAGGAATAATTAGATTACTCATGCAATTTTGATGTGGATAATTCTGCCAACTAGCCTGAGATATTGGCCAATTCTTTCTTATAAAATCAATATGGCAAGAATTTGAATATTTGTCTTCAGAACATGTACCCTATCCCAAACTAAGGGGCCTTTATAAAGACAAGGAATACATACTGAAATATTCAAAATTGCAAAAGATATTCCAAGGTTTCTAAGAGGAATAAATATGGTAGTTGATTTTATTAAGCCTTTAATATGCATGCAAGTATAGACATATCCACAATCCATACAATAATGAGAAATTTAAAAGAATTCAGATGCGATATTCAGGAGGTTTTAAGGGTTGTTATCTTGAATCATGGAAAGAATTAAGTAAAATAATGTAGAGATCCAAAATGAAAATGCCTTCTGTGCAATTTAGAACAGATGCCATCCCAACCTTTATTTAGATAGCTTTGGGTTACAATCTTGTCCTTAGAAAGCTATACTTTTCAAGGTAATGTTAACCTTATTATATTTCTGTTAGTACTTCAGATACCATCTGCATTGCATGACAATCCAGGAGAGTAGAAAATGCACACATACATACTATGCCTTGTGGCAGGTCTCATTTTAATTGGAGAAACCCATGAGGTCTTTATATTGGAATGAGTTTGGGTGGCTGCTTAACATCAGTGTTTTAAGATTGTCTCTCGTAAATATTGTCTCTTAATTAACATTATCGTCATGCTCTCTTTTCACACATGTTGAATGGACCTTATGAAAATTCAGACATTCTATATCACAAATGTTTTAATACTTTTATTATGAAAGTGATTTTGTTTTTAAAATTGTAATGTGCTCCAGTAAGATTCTTCTGATTGTAGTAGTATACACATTTTTTTAAATAAAAAATTAAGATGAATCTTTTTGTAGAGAAAAAAAAAGTACAGCTAGTATGTACCTTTTCTTTTTAGTTTTTTCTGTAGTAGAAAATTTTAAGATTCTATGATTTACAGTGCCCTGGTCTACTATAGTTAGTCCACAATGTGCCAAAGATACTGCCTGTGCAACACCTTTTTAAAAAAGAATAAAAATATTATTTAATTGTTCACATACCCAAATTTGATGACTTGCTTTTGCTACCAATGCCAGCTCCATTACTGCAATCCCTAGTGTTTTATGTCAATAGTGTAGGAACCAAGCAAGTTGTTCCTCAGCTACAGTATGGTTTCCCCAGTCTACACAGTCATACTTTTTCCAGTATTGATAAACTTAGTATAAGCAGATAATTCTGTTTTTTATATGGAATAACATAAAGTTTGAAAACAGCTTGAAATTAGAGCTGGCTTATTATTTCTTAATTATCATTTGATTTGAGGAGCAGCTTTTTTTTTCCTTGACCTTTTAGTGCTTAGAAATTCTTAATTAGGTTTTAATGATTTATCACTTAGATGTTAGGGTATACCATTCATTCATTTGTTTTATTTATTTATTAAATTTCTATGCCGCCTATGTTTGTAAGCTTATACCATGCTTGTAAGCTCTTAGAGCCCCAATATGAGAGAAGACAGCATAGGAATGTTTAAATAAATAAGCGGATAAATAAGAAAGCCAGCCAGCCTGCTAATCCTGGGCTAAGTCTTCTATTTTTATTTGTCCTACAGGAATGCGTAAGCTTCTATTGTTTGGTTTTAGTTTACATTACTGCTGGCCTACATGTTTCCTTGCCCAGGTCTCAGTTTAATTCAGATCCAATCCCAGCAGTAAAGTCTTTTTTTTCTCAGGTATTTTCTAAAAACAATCAATTTTATAGCTGTCAACATATTACATATATTTTGGTAGGGAACTTCTTAATCTGTAATAGTGTATGTCTATTTGTCCAGAAGGAAAAAAGTTATAAATATAAATAGTGCTGTAACACTAGCAGTTAGACCAGGGGTAGGCAACCTTGGCTCTTTTATGACTCATGGACTTCAACTCCCAGGAGTCTATGACTCATAAAAGAGCCAAGGTTGCCTAGCCCTGATTTAGACTTATATACCACTACACAGTTCTTTACGGCCCTCTCTAAGTGGTTTACAGAATCAGCATATTGCTCTCAACAATCTAGGTCCTCATTTACTGACTTCTGAAAGATGGAACGCTGAGTCAATCTTGAGCCGGTCAGGACTGAACTCCTAGCTTTGGGCAGAGTTAGCCTGCACTACTGCATTCTAACCAATCATGTTTCTCATATTCTTAAATCACTAATTCTCATCAAATTTCTTTGTTATATGCATTTTGACAATCAGAATTTTATGCTTTTGAATAGAGTTAACATTCAATGTTATTTGAATTTAAAATTTAATCTGTTATGCCATATGACAATCAAAATTTCATGTTTGTAGAGGGTTAACATTCAATGGTGCAACATATTTGTAATTTTTTTGTATATTCCATTTTTCCATATAAAACATAAGGTAGATTTCAACTATTTAAATCAAATAGTAAAATACAGCATAATTAAAGCAATGAAATCTAGATAAAATCAGTATCATTACTGTAATATCAAAATGAAGGAACTTTTTTAGACTATTCAAAAAATAGCCTGCTTCATCTAAGAGTCATACTTTAGCCCAGAGACTGTCTGTCAGTCTCTTTTTGGGAGTCAAAATCTTTGTGATATTAACAAATAAAATGATAAGGGATAAGACCACAGGATATATATTAAATAGGGGCACTTAGGTTGAAGGTTATCTGGGTATGATGCTCTTAAATACTGTTATTACAAAGGATGTAATAGTTTTCCTCTTAATATAATCTGATGAAATTTACACAACAAACTTGACTTTTTGAAGGGATTATATCTGTAAATAGGTTTCATGGAGAAGATGAGATTTTGTAGGCTTGTCCAATTTTCTTGTTATATGAAAATGACAGCATTCATAAGAAAATAGTAACATTTTCAAAGAATGTGATCTCCTATTTTCTTACCCTTACCCCAGTAGCTGATAAATTACAAATAAATAATAATTCCTAAAAATATTTAACAAACCTAAAAGATCAGAAATGTGTCCTGAGATTAGTATAACAAATGAAGAGTGGTTTAATTTTCTTTTCTATAGCTGGTTCCTTTTTTATTAAAGTCACAAAATTATTGTAAGATAGGGTGTATGATATGGCAGAGGCAGAAATGATTTGAGCACTTCCAATCATACAAACTCCATAACCTTATAGAATGAATTAAAACATAAAACAGCAGTTTCTGTAACCTGCCAACATCACCACTTGTATTCTTTTGAGATTAGAACAAAGCTAATGCAGTCTTTTAACAAAGGTCTTTAATTCTGCTTTGCCAACAAGTGCTGAATACTGAGAAAATACAAAAATCTAGGAGAAAATGTTTACGGTAGTTACTTTTAGGATAATTTATACATTTCTAAAGAGAGAGAAAGAGAGGGAGAAAGGATATGTATCAGCAAAAATGAAGAAATGCACTTATACAAAATAGATAAAAGAAGACAGGCTTACATATACAAATTTATGTATACACATTTAAATGCATCTTAGTAGCATATGTGCTTCATGCATCCCTTTCATATATAAAGATTATTGAATCACATGAGTGTTATCTATAGTGAGACAAAGTTAGTGTTAGTGAAATAAAACTTGTTCATGAAAGATCTGACATTTTCACATGAGATTTGAAAAAAAATATCAAACTGATACCCAACTACTAACCCAATTCTATTTTTTTCTTATTTTTATGCCAGGAAATATACATTACCATCTATTTGAATTAGTTTGCATTTTAATAAAAATAGAAAAAGCAAAGTTTTTTAGTCAGGTTCATGTAATAAATAATAGATTAAATTTGAAATTCAAACAACAATATATTTACACCAATTAAAATACAGTTTAAGCTTATTTACATGTGACATAATTATAGGCTGAGCAAATAAAATCTGTTTTAATTAAAACATAACATTTTTCAAGTAAATGGTGTAATTAGTCATTATTGTGCACTGATACTGGCTACCAAATTCAATCCTGAATTTTAAAAAACAAGCAATAAAGAAGGATCTATAGATATATTTTGTAGAGATGTATAGGATACTGTCAGTTGTTTACTATTCTCTAAGTTACTAATCTTGTTTGACCTTGAAACAGAATTAACAAAGACATTATGCATCATCAACAAAAAGCTATCATGTTCTATTATAAAAAAATAAATCCAACATTGAACAAAATTGTTTGAATCTCTTCATCAGACAAAGGGAAAGTAAAAATAAAAGTAAAGTAAAGTAAAAGAAAGGAAAGGAAAGGAAAGGAAAGGAAAGGAAAGGAAAGGAAAGGAAAGGAAAGGAAAGGAAAGGAAAGGAAAGGAAAGGGCAACAAAGTTAAAAAAATAAAACAACTATTCAACTATAAGGTGTTCAGTTCAAAACCAATATCAAGATGGAAAAGGCAGGCAAATCGAAATGGCAACACCAGCTCCAAGAATTGGTTCCTTAGAAATCATAATAAAGCTATTATGGAAAATAATTATTTCCAGTAATAAGTTTTGTCTATTTCCATAAAAATTAGTGTGACTGCATGGCCCAAATAGATAGGCAAGAAAATGGTAAGTGAGCATCTGTCCTGTCTAGACAAGTTCAAATCACCAGGACCAGATGGATTATACCCCAAGGTTCTCAAGGAACTGGCATATGTGATCTCAGAACCACTGAACTATAGTTTTCAAAGATCCTGGAGCACTGGGGAACTACCGGAGGACTGAAATAGAGCTGATGTAGTTCCCATCTTCAAAAAGGAAAAAAAATGGATCCAGGAAATTGCAGACCTATCAGCCTGACCTCAATACCTGGGAAGATTCTGGAAAAGATAATCAAACAACGAATCAGCGAACATCTAGAGGCAAACAAAGTAATTACCAAAATCCAACATGGGTTTGTCAAAAACAGATCATGCCAGACAAATCTTGTTGCATTCTTTGACCAAGTGACAAAATTAGTGGACCAGAGGAATGCTGCAGTTATAATTTATATGTACTTCAGTAAGGCATTTGATAAAGTAGATCACAACCTACTACTTGATAAGATATAAAAATGTGGGTTAGACAGCATCACTATCAGATGGATTCATAGGTGGCTGACCGGCCATAGTCAGCGTGTAGTCCTCAATGGAACTGCACCTACATGGAGAGCTGGCAGGAATAGCCAACACTCCAGAAGATAGGCTTAAGATACAGAAGGATCTGGACAGACTTGAACACTGGGCACTATGTAACAAAATGAAATTCAATGGCGAAAAAAGTAAGGTTCTTGCTAAGCACATTGATTTGTGCTTCCTAGATTGTAAGCCACCCTGAGTCTTCAGAGAAGGGCGGGATATAAATGGGATAAAAAAAGGTTCTACATTTAGACAAGAAAAACCAAATGCACAGGTATAGTATAGTATAGTACCTTCCAATATCTCAGGGGTTGCCACAAAGAAGAAGGACTCAAGCTATTTTCCAAAGCACCTGAGGGCAGGATAAGAAGCAATGGATGGAAACTAATCAAGAAGAGAAGCAACCTAGAACTAAGGAGAAACTTCCTGACAGTTAGAACAATTAACCAGTGGAACAACCTGCCTCCAGAAGAGGTGAATGTTCCAACACTGGAAGTTTTTAAGAAAAGACTGGACAGCCATTTGTTCGAAATGGTATAGGGTTTCCTGTCTGATCAGGAGGCTTGACTAGATGACCTCCAAGGTCACTTCCAACATCATCATCATCATCATCATCATCATCATCATCATCATCATCATCATCATTATTACTATTATCATTATTATAATTATTATTATAATTATTATTATTATTATTATTATTATTATTATTATTATTATTATTATTATTATTATTATTATATAAATATTTGAAAACCGACATGCTGATTTTTGCTTTCCTTCATATGACTGATAATTCTGCTTACATATAGTCTTCTGGATCACAGCACAGAGAAAGGTAAACATGTATAATTCCCTGTGGAACGTATGCACCTAGTAAAGTATTTAAGTTCTTTAGATGTCAGTGAGAATTAGCTGTATTAGCTTTATCTAGTTTCTACTTATTATATCTACTTTGCATTCACTAGTTGAAATGATGACAAAAAAAGAAAAAAAATCAAGAGGAAAGATATTATGCAAAGATATTATGGAGTAAATAAATTTATAGACAGAAAACTGGAAGCCTTATTATTCAAAGTCAAAAAATTCCATTAAACTGCTATGAATTAAACTAGTTTGTTCCATTTCTATAGTTGCATTTTTTAAAATTACTGAAGCAGACATGAAGTACCCACTGGTCATTCAGAGGCTGAGATCCTAAGTGGTTGAAATGAGCCAGTTTTATTGATTTCCATATGAGGATATGGGTCACTTTAATCAAGTGAAGTTGTAGGGAAAAATAGGCAAGGAAACTAACCAAGAAGATCTTCACAATATTCAAAACAAGCAATTTACTGGTTACTTGTCCAAGCAGAAAACATGCCACTAAAAACACAGGTTTTTTTTTTTTTGCCTGACAGTTCTATTCAGTTAATAGTCAGTATAAAAAGGAATTGCAGGTGATATGAATTCTGTAAAAAGTATAGGACTGTTTTTAACTTTCCTCTGCCTTTATTTAAACTAAATTTGTATATCTTTGATTATGTAGCCTCTGTAAATGCCATACACTAAATAAAATAAAATTTCTTCTGCCTAACTCTATGAGATAATGATGACTAATCACAATCCTTGCAGAATAGTCAGCAATCTTCCGAAACTGATAAATCTGAAATAAAACTTGAGTTTTCACTTGTACAAAAGAACATAACAACATGAAGAGCAGCCCTGCTGCATCACACTAAAACTTTATGCTTCTCATAAAACTTGAAAGAGGCGGCCAGGAATGGAACAGAAAAAAGAGGAGGGATAAATCCCAAGTGCAAGTAAAACTGATTTTATTACAGCACAACCCATTTTGGTAGAATATATATTTTTTTTCAAGGGCACTCTAAAAAGAGAAACAAAACTAAAATATCGGTTGAAAGTAATGATTATGCAAAAGCTTACAATAGGCATGCTACAATATTTGTAATAATGGACAGTTCTCTTTATGCATACCCTAACCAGTGGTGTCCATAACAGAAAGTTACACTTTTTAAATGCAAACAGTCAAATGTATTCATGGGAAACAATATTCATTCATTTATTTGTAGTTTAGGTTAGAACTGATAGATAAGTATACTGTTAAGTACAAAAAATAAATGAATAAATGCAAAAAATATGAACATAAAATACATAAGGTAAAGGTAAAGGTTCCCCCGCACATGCGTGCTAGTCTTTTCCAACTCTAGGGGCCGGTGCTCATCTCTGTTTCAAAGCCAAAGAGCCAGCGCTTGTCCGAGGACGTCTCCATGGTTATGTGGCCAGCATGACTAAATGCCAAAGGCGCACGGAACGCTGTTACCTTCCCACCGCAGTGGTCCCTATTTTTCTACTTGCATTTTTATGTGCTTTCAAACTGCTAGGTTGGCAGAAGCTGGGACGAGTAACAGGCGCTCACTCTGTTACGCGGCACTCGGGATTCGACCAGCCAAACTGCCGACCTTCTGATTGACAAGAAATTTACATATAAACATTGTCCATTTTTATAAATATATATTGCAAGACATACCTTCTAAACTTGTGCATAATCAATAGTGCCGCCTTTTGTATTTTTTTTTTTTTTGGTTTTAGAATATCCTTGAGAAAGGAATATACTCCTGAAAAAATTGGGCTCAAATAAAGTTATTTTAACTGGCAGGCGATTCCTCCTTTCTTTTGCTTTATCATCAATCAATTAAGACATGAGAGCAAAACTTACTTCTTGTTTATATTTGCTAGTATACATTTTATGATCTTGACCAATAACTACTGATGCCATTAACCTTCAGATAATATCTTTAAGACACATATATTAAGGTATGCCCTGTTGCGAGTCTGGAAAAAATATCGATATAAGCTAAATTATAAAATACCAATTTGGGCAATACCTAAACATGCAATAGAAAATATAAGTGTGGGATTTAAACATGATGTGACTACATATAAAGAAATTCTTAGAATGGAAAGGAATGTATGGCAATTAAAGCCATTTAATATTTTAAAAGAAGAAAGAATAGTGTGGACTTGGTTTTAGTATGGGCAGTTACAAGCTAGATGGAAGGAAGATCAGAAAGTTGGTATTTCGATAACTGATGAAAATTTGGTTAAACAAATAAGAGATCAAAGTCCAGCGCATATAAGGAGGATATATAATGTACTGATAGAAATAGATTCAGAAACAGAACTTGTTAAAGATTGCATGATAAAATGGGCCCAGAATTTTCAGGAGCCCATAACAATGGATATCTGGGAAAAGATATGGGTCAGAAATGTGAAATTTACACAGGCACAAAATTTAAGAGAGAATTTTTATAAAATATTTTATAGATGGCATTTAGATCCTAAAAAATTAGCATGTATGTATCCGAATTATCAGCCTAAATGTTGGAGGTGTGGTTGTGATGATGCAACCTATTATCATATATGGTGGACTTGTAAAAAAGTTAAAGCTTTTTGGATTAAAATTTGGTGGAATATGCAGAAGATATTTAAGAAAAAGATAAGGTTTTCTCCACAGTTATTTATGTTGGGCATTATTACAGATTGTACTGTTATAGATACTAAATTGATGTTAAATTTAATTACGGCAGCAAGACTCTTGGTTGTGCAATATTGGAAGAAGGAGGAACTGCCTACTATAGAAGAGTGGACTTTAAAAGTTTCAAACCTGGCGGAAATGGCAAAGATTTCAGCATATTTGAAAGAACAATCGCAACAGAGATATATTTTGGAATGGAGAAGATGGATTGATTATATTCAGAATAAATATGGGACTAGAAAGTTTCATTTAGTATATGAATAAGTATTAGTATTATATGATGTATTATTAATTAGTTATTATTATTTAGTTATTTAGTTATGTTAAGAGCAGTTAAAGTGCGATAGAATTTAAAGTGTCTTTTTTTAGTTGGTTAGCATATTTTAGCTTAAGTTGGTTAAAGTTTATACCCTGTATTTAGCTCTGGGAAGTCGGGGGGGGGGAAGGGGGTGGGAGGGGAAGTAGGGGGGAGGGGGAGGGAGGGAGTTTATGTTTTTTAAAATATATTTTAAAACTTTTCAATAAAAAAAGAAATTTGTTTAATCTTGTTTTAAAGCTATTTAATTTAGTGATCATTATGTGTAGCAAATTACATAGTTTAGCTATGCACTAGTGGGCAATTGTTTGAAGCTTGGGGGCTATTCTTCATCTTTGGATAGGAAGATGAAGACTACAGTGGAAAGCAAGGCAGAAGATGATGGTCACATTTATAACATTTAGAAAAATAATAGATACATCTCTTGCATTATCTTTACTTCATTTTAGTTTTACTGATTTTAATATTATTTTGAATCCTGTAAACTAATTATATGATACTGTACATGCTCAACTTAGGTTTTTTAAAGAAGAACAAATATATGGTCTCTTATATTTCAAATAGTTTCAAATTTCTCAATAGTTCAACCTGTGCCTGAGTAACAACTGAACATGGAAAGAACATGGAAACAAAGAAAATGCAGAGTACTTCACTGGAATAATTTTCTCATCCTTTCAATATAGCCCTTTACAATTATTAAACACATTGTGATTAAAAACATGGTTTGTTTAATTAACAGTAGGTTAAATAAGGCTCAATTGGTTGAGTTCAGAGTTCATAGTATATTATGCTATACTAAACCACGATTTAGTATAGCCATCCAAAAGAATCATCTTGT
The DNA here is from genome assembly GCF_947247035.1 of Vipera ursinii. NCBI lineage: Eukaryota > Metazoa > Chordata > Lepidosauria > Squamata > Viperidae > Vipera > Vipera ursinii. Next base: position 28,578,725 of record NC_139514.1, on the reverse strand, counting down.
ATCTCTGTTGTGTCTCTCTATTATCCCCACATTTGCATCCTTCACAGCTTCTAATTATAGTACTCTGTGAACTACATTAAAACAATATTTAGCTTATCTCATATTTACCCTTCAATTCTTTACAGTCCCTAATGGTATGTGCACATTAACGTGGAGCAGAACTGGCAGGCATACAAAAAAGGGGAAATGCTTTTCATGAAATATAAAATGTAACCCTCATATAATACAATATCTTAAAAAAATAACTGGAGGGAGAAGAGACTCAACAATCCAGCAGAAACAATAACAATCCCTTGAGGAATTGAAATGTGAGCTATTTTATCTTCTCTATATATTCTCCTCTATCTTCCCAATATGTTCATTTAATCTCACTGATGATAGTTTTTATGTGTGTGTGTGCATATGTGTGTGTGTGTGTACATACATGCATACATACATACACACAGAGAAACATTGATGAAAAAAGAAAGTGTTCCAAATGTTTTCAGTGAATTGAAGATAATTCCGAAAAGCTCAGACAAGCTGACTTTCTATATTTATGTAGCCATTTTTTTATTACTGACATTTGTATGAATCCATTGTGTGCCAGAAAAAGGCAGCAGAGCCCAGACATTTGAAGTCTGCTAGAAATGAGAAAAATGTCCCAGATGACGGCAAAGGGTCAGAGACTAATTCTTTTTCTGCTTTCTCTATTGATCAACTTAAAAGAGTATTGCTCCCATGGAGCTGCAGATATCAGTGAGTACTTGACTGTCCAACCATCTAACCATGAAGCTGTAAATTGGACAGTCTAGAATCTTGATGGGGAAAATGACCCAATTCTGAAGCTCATGTACCCAGAGACAAAGATTACCTTTGGAAAGCACTTACAGAATCAAAATTCTGCTTCTAACCAATTCCATAGGCTGCCTTTTTTAAAAAAAGGTGGCACTGAAAGTCTCAAATCTTCCAAACATTTCAGTTTAATTCCTTTAGAAGAGTTGTTTCTTCCTGAAGATTTCATCTCATGTAAACAGAAAAGTGTGCAGTTATATATACTGCTCAAAAAAATAAATAAAGGGAACACTTAAACAACCCAATGTACTGTATTTAATAGTAGGATGTCTTATCTTGTGTTCCCTTTATTTTTTGAGCAGTATATATATTTCCAATGCTAATTAATGGGAGTTTTAGGTCTATTTAGAATTGGATTATTTTCCAAATTGCCAAATTAGATCTGAATGGAACATTCTACACTGTACAAACCTGACTTTTAATCATGCAATATTTTCACTTTTGAGATGCATGTATGCATCCATGCCCATTATATGTTAAAAGGAATCATATGTAATTTTAGACCTGAAAGATATTTGACTTGCTTCCTATTATGGACATGGTAATTTCTTCCTTTATTAAAGGGGAAAAGCATATATCTATGCATGATATACTTTTAAGAAATACTCCTTTATTCCCACTTTTTCACTTGCATACCTGAAAATTCACATGATATATAGCCACAAGGGAAGAATGAGAATCAAATATGTCTAGGTTTCTTCATTGCAATGGAAGAGGCAAGTTCTTAATGAATTCTAGGTTTCTTTTTTTCTTTTTTAAAAACTAGTTGGCAGGTGCCATTCAAGTCACATATATAGTTTTTTTTTTTTTGAAAAGGCAAGTTCATTAAATGTGCTGTCGGTATGTCCAAAATGCCTCTTAGGAAATAGAGAGACAGCAACTAAGAGAGGTCTTTGGGGATTCAAACTATTGCTCAGTTAGCAGATTATTTAAGGAACAGCCTGCAGTCAAAAATAGAGTTTGTCAAATCACATCAATAATGAATCAATATGGAACAGTTATCAGATCAAACCAAAGTATCTACTGATATTTTGGAGGAAATTGTGTGAATCAAGAAGTAGTTCAAGCAAGGTAATTTCTTGAAAGGTTCAAAATAATAGAATAACAGGTTCAGAAAGGACCTTGGAAGTCTTTTAGTCCAAATCTCTGTTCAAGCAGGAGAGTCTATACCAGGGGTCAGCAACCTGAAACAGTGAAAGAGCCACTCGGAACCACTTCCCTCACAAAAGGAAAAACTGGGAGCCGCAAAAAATGTGTGCGCATGTGCGTACATGCACGCATGCGCAGAACAGGGTTTGACTGAAGAGTGGAGCCAAGGCAAGATATGCACCTACCCTGCATATTTGAATTGATTGGTTGAACTTTTTTAGTCCCACTTTTTTTTTTTTTTGGACTGCACATGGCAGAGGACTGGGAGCCGCAGGAGATGGCTGAAAGAGCCGCATGCAGCTCCAGAGCCGTGGGTTGCAGACCTGTGGTCTATATCATTCTGGACAATCTTTTTTTTTAAAAAAAGTCCAGTGATGGTGCACCCACAAATTCTAAAGCTGTTCCACTGGTTATTTGTTCTCACTCTCATGAATTTTCTCCTTACTTCTGTTCAACAGGTTGTTTCTCTCCTAGATTAGTTTCCATCCATTGCTTCTTGTCCTGCCTTCTGGTGCTTTAGAGAAGGGGTTGATGCTCTCTCTTTTGTGGCAGCCCCTCAAATATTGGAATATCATGTCACCCCAGTCCTTCTTTTCACTAGACATACCCAATTCGTACAACTATTTTTCATAGCTTTTGGTCCCCTGATCATCTTTGTTGCTCTTTCCTGCACTGTTTCCAGAGTCTTAACATCTTTTTTAGATTGTTGTGACCAAAGCTGGATGCAATATTCCAAGTGTGGTCTTACCAAAGCGTTATAAAGTGGTATTAACAATTCATGTCATCTTGATTCTATCCTTCTGTTAATGCAGCCGAGGACTGCATTGGCTTTTTTTTGGTGGCTGCAGCACACTGCTGGCTAATATTTAAGTGGTTGTCTACTAGGACTTTGAGGTCCTTTTCACAGTTGCTGCTATTGAGCCAGATTTCACCTATTTTATACATGTATATTTAGTTTTTCTTGCCTAAGTGTAAAACCTTACTTTTCACACCATAGTAAATCATTTTGTAAAATAGGGCCCATTGTTCAAGTCTGTTGAGATCTTTCTGAATCTTAAGCCTATATTCTGAAGTTCTGCCTATTCCTGCCAGCTTGGTGTTATATGCAAATTTTATGAGTTCCCCTTCTATTCCCTCATCTAAATTGTTTATGAAGATATTGAAGAGTACTGGACCTAAGACAGAACATTGGGATACCCTACTGCTTACTTCTCTCCATGTAGATGGAGTTCCTTTAATGACTACACATTGAGTGTGGTTTGTCAGCCAATTACAAATCCATCTGGTGGTGTCTATCCACATTTTTCTAACTTGCTAAGAAATAAGTTGTGTCTACCTTGACAAATGTCTTACTGAAATTCAAATATACTTTGTTGAGAGCATTTTGCCAAAAAATGAAATAAGATTTGTTTGGCATGATCTGTTTTTGACAAACCCATGTTGGCTTCTGTTTTTATTTTTTATTTTTGCTTCTAGGTGTTCACAGATCTGTTGCTTGATTATCTTTTCCAGGATCTTCCCAGGTATTGAAGTTAGGTTTATTGGTCTATAGTTTCCCAGATTTATTTTTTCCCCTTTTTTGAAAATGGGAACCATGTCAACTCTTTTCCAGTCCTCTGGTAGTTTCTTGGTCCTCCAGGGTCTTTGAAAGATAAGGTTCAATGGAGTGAGATAACAACTGCCAGCTCTTTCAGAAATCTGGGATGTAATCCATCTGGTCTTGTGATTTGAACTTATCTAAGGTGGACAGGTGTTCTCTTACAAATTTTTTGTCTATTTTAATTTGTATTCCTAGTCTGTCTTTTATGGTCCTGTTCTTGGTAGGTTGTTTTTTTTTCTTTTCCTTTCGAGTGAAGACAAATGCAAAGAATGAATTAAGCAATTCTGCTTCCTCCCTGATTCAAGAAATCAAGTAATCAAGAAAACACTACATCTATATTTTCCCAATTACCTAACTTTGTGTGAAAAGAAGGACTCCATTTTCTACACTTTGCTATTGTGAATGCATAGCAAAATAATAAAGAGCAGGAGCAAAAAATATTGAAAGATCAGTAAGGGCTGATGTTGGCAATATAGTCTGCAATGTTGTTTTCCTTGTGGCCTTTAATTTAATAGGATGAGCAAGAAAATTATCTCTCCTGGTGGCAAAGAAATATGAAAATAACTGCTTTTGCCATTGGCTTTCAACTGAAAATAGGCTGCATGCTTGATGCTTTCCTTTCTATTTCTCTGCTGTCTTTCCGTACATGTTATGTTTTTGTACCATACTATCTACTTTAGCTATTAAAGTACTTCATTTTCTGAAGTATTTTCATTACTTCATAAAACAATGAATGACAAACTAACCAAAACACATAACCCACAAATCACATTGTCCCAAAACAAACAAATAAATGTTCAACCTAACGAAACCTTGCATACTGTGAAGAATGGTGTTTAGAGTCATAACTAAAAAAAATTATGTGTTGGATGAGCATGACTGAATCATTCCTAATAACTGTGTACTACCATTTCTACTTCTCTTAATTGGGAAAATGTAACAATCCTAGACTAGGCCAAATCCAAAAATGCCAGGGAATTTCTAGAAGCCAGGCACTCTGACAAATCAGCCATCAATAGAAACATAGACATTAACAACATCTATAAACTATACAGGGACGCGGTGGCTCAGTGGGTTAGGACGCTGAGCTTGTCGATCAGAAGGTCGGCAGTTTGGCGGGTCAAATCCCGAGTGCTGCGTAACAGAGTGAGCGCCTGTTACTCGTCCCAGCTTCTGCCAACCTAGCAGTTCGAAAGCACGTAAAAATGCAAGTAGAAAAATAGGGACCACTACGGTGGGAAGGTAACAGCGTTCCGTGCGCCTTTGGTGTCTAGTCATGCCGGCCACATGACCACGGAAGACATCTTCGGACAAGCGCTGGCTCTTCGGCTTTGAAACGGAGATGAGCACCGGCCCCTAGAGTCGGAAACGACTAGCACACATGTGCGGGGGAACCTTTACCTTTACCTTTATAAACTATACAAAAGAAACTATTACCCAGCCCAAAAGACAAAAAGACTCCAGCACCTCCCCACCAGAAATCAGCATTCAGACCAGCGTAGATTAACTCCAAGAACACAAGCAAGCTCAGAGAGCACCAAGGCGGGGTATGATGTAGTACTTCTTGGCTTTTTTGGGATAACCCTGTTTCTTGACATATAATACTTTTACTGACAGCACATTTATGCTGCATTTTGAGCTACCAGCATGGTATTTTTGCTGTGTAGTACCAACTGGGCTAGAAATTTTGAAACTGTCAGAAGTCATTGTCATCTTAACCCCTAACACACTGACCCCTGAAGTCACTGCATTAATAGACTCTTTATGCTACCAGATACAGATTTTACCTCTTGGACTACAACACATCATGTTCATCTCTTTGTAAATTAAACTTACCTATGCATAGACACTAATTAACATATGAGAGAAAATAAAATTATAGGCTAAATTACAATTTTTGGAATTCAGTTTTCCATATTTAGTAAGCAAGTTTTTTTTACTTAATTAAGTTAGGTGAATATGGCTTAGAAATAGTTTTGTTGTCTCATCTGGTCTATCTGCAGAGAAAACTTCCCATGAAATGTGAAAATCATTGTGCTGTTGCAATTAAGGAACAACTTTGGTCCAATCTCTCGAGCCCAACCATTGATATTTATGGAGCAAGAAAATGTATTCTAAAATGTAGAAAAAAGAAAATGTATTTGGTCACCATATTATAAAAAGACACTGAGACTCTGGAAAGAGTGCAAAAAAAGAACAACAAAGATGATTAGGGGGCTGGAAGCTAGAACATATGAAGAACATTTGTTGGAATTGGGTTTGTCTAGTTTATTGAAAAGAAGGATTGGGGTGATATAATAGCAGTGTTCCAATATTTGAGGAGATGCCACAAAGAAGGGGTCAACCTATTTTTCAAAGCACCAGAGGGCAAGACAAGGAGCAATGGTTGGAAACTAATCAAGGAGAGAAGCAACCTAGAACTAAGGATAAATTTTCTAACAGTGAAAACAATTAACCAGTGGAATGGCTTTCCTTCAAAAGTTGTGGGTGCTCCATCACTGGAGGCTTTTAAGAAAAGACTGGATAGCCACTTGCATGGAATGGTATAGGGCAGGGGTAGGCAACCTCGGCTCTTTTATGACTCATGGACTTCAACTCCCAGAATTCCTCAGTCAGCTATGCTACCCCTGGTATAGGGTCTCCTGCGTGAGCAATATATGCACCAAATAACAAACAAGAAGAATTTTACCAAAAGTTACACAATAAAATAGTGGAAATGGAATATCAAAATATTTGCTTAGTAGGAGACTTCAATGCAATTGTAGATGGAAATCTAGACTATAGAAATAGTAAAATAGGGAAAGGGGGAAGAAAGATATTACCTAAGACATTTTTTAAAATGGCAGAAGAAATTCACATATAGGATATGTGGAAGAAATCCCCCCCCCCAATCCCAATACACATTTTATTCTAATAGCCATAAATCATGGTACAGAATCGACATGATATGGATGTCTCCTGAACTAAGAACAAATATACATGAGATTGAGATAGAAACCAATATATGGGTTGATCATAATCCAATAAAGCTGACTTGGAGAGGAATAAAGAAAAACATTAAGATGGATACTGAATCAATCTTTACTAAGAGACAAAGAATTTATACAAGTAGCAGTAAAGGAAATGGAATTCTTCTTCAAAGAAAATAAGAAAGAAGAGACATCACTCCAAAATGTGTGGGATACTTCAGAGGACTAGCCATAATCTTTATGGCAAAAAAGAACAAAGAAAAAAGACGACAAAGGAGGCTAAAGGAGGAATTTTAAAAATCGGAGTGTTCTTTATATTTCTGATAAGCTACTGGAGGAGTAACATAACCAGCAGTGACAGAATCTTCAGACTGACCATCTTACTCTTGCATAATGTAATCATAGGCATTTTTTTCATATTTTTGTCAGGCATGTTGTATTGCAACTGATGCTTGGACAAAGGCTTCTCCTTATTAGTTATTTCTCAACCACTCCTACCGAGACACAAACCATCGATGCTTAAATATCATATTTGTGAATGAAGAGTAACAGGATCACTCTTTTCAGGTAATTTATGCTAGGGAGTGAAAGACAGAATAGAAGAATCTGGTGTAGATTTTGTTCCTGTTCTTACTTGCAAAAGGAATGCACAAAAGCAAGTGTGTTTTGCCCTGAACTTTGAGATGAATGGGCCAGTATGAGGACCCCTGAGGCTGATTTTGATCATTAAAAACCACAACAAAAATTGTCCCTTTTAAAATAAGTTCTCAGTTAAGAAAGACCCCACACAGTACTGTCTGATATCAGTTCAGATGATCCATTCATCTGGGTCAGTACTGTGAACACTGCCTTGGGGTAGAAATGCAAATGCAGGGTGTGGACGTGCCAGGCATTTTGAAGCATCCCTAGATATCAGCAGGCTCTCAAATTTTTTAACCGATCCCCTTCCATGAAGCTGCCAAATCTCATATGATTTTGCAAATACATTATATGAACATGCATTAATTGTCTGAGGTTTGACATAAAATTTCATTAAGAGAGTGAAATCTTATTGGAGGGACTTGCAAGACATGGGGTTACTTTAAAACTAAAACAGGAGACCTTAGCTCCTGAAATGTTCCTTTCTGCATAAAAAAAGGGCAACACTTAGCAGGTTTTGGAAAATTATTTTCCCATTCTATCCAGCAATATGAGAGATTGCACATGGATTCATAAAAAGCATTTGTTGCACAATAAGTTAGGGATGCTATATAGCCCATTGGATTTATAAATCGTGAATTTTAAACCATGAAATAAAATAGCCAGAAATGAAGATAGCTTTGTCTGCATGCATGCAGACAAAGCCAGAAGAAGCTTATGGAACAGCATGTGAGTGCAAAAAAAGATGCAGCTGCTTTGATGATTCAAAGAGACATATTACTGCCAAGCATCTTTTTTGAGGGATCTGGAATGCTGTTTTATATATAATGTAGATAAAAGTGAACAGGAAGATGAGACTTGTCTATTACATACGATGGCTCCTCTTTTCCTTCTCTGACTTGCATTTGCTTTTAAGTTAATATGCATTCAAAGTCTTGTGTGTGAAAATTCCACATTTCCTCTGCTTTGTCAAGCTCTTCAAAGGGAACATTATCGGCTTAATTGCTTAATTCCAATTTGCATAATATGTCAGTCTGACAGACTCCAAAACTAGGATAAAAAAAAGATTAACAAGTTTCAGGTGCAAATTGTCAGGCTTTTGCATTTGGGGCAGCAAAAATGGCTTCTTTTTTCTTCCATATCCTATCTTCAAAATAATTTACATTTTTTTTCTTTTCAAGAGAATGAAGTCCAGAATGAGTTAAGTATATGGTGTTCTGAGTGCCCTCTAGTGATACTTTTTATTATAATATCTGCAATCCAAAGCATACATCTATTGGTTTTTACTGCATCAAACAAGTGATATGAATATGTCTATATGGGACTCATTCAGAATAAAAGGTAGAAAAAAATTGTAAAAATATTAGAAGTACTGGGCCACAAATCAGGAAGAATCCTCTATACCAGTGATGGTGAACCTTTTAGAGACCGAGTGCCCAAACTGCAACCCAAAACCCACTTATGTATAATCAGGTGCTGGATGAGCATGGCCCTTTGGGTGGGTGTAGCCAATTGGGTGGGCATGGCCCATTGGGTGGTCATGGCTGCAGTGGGCATGGCTGAAGACTGTGTGGGACTAAAAGGTTCAATCAATCAATTCTAACTTTGCAAGAACTTTTTTTCCCGTGAGAAGTTGAAATTGATTGATTGATTGAACCTTTTTTTTTGTACACAGCAGCAGAGGCCTAAAGCGAAAAGTTTTTATAAAACCCAGCTGAAAACCTAGGACTGGGGCGACAGTGCGCATGCCCACAGAGAGGGTTCTGCGTGCCACCTGTGGCACCCATGCCATAAGTTCGCCACCACAGCTCTATAGTCTAGACCAGGGATCTTTAAACTTGGCCCTTATGCTGGCTGAGGAATTCTGGTAGTTGAAGTCCACAAGTCATAAAAGGTCCAAGTTTGAAGACCCTGATCTAGACTGACAGTGATACTGCAATGTTTGTTCTACTGCACATAAGTTGTCCTTGACTTATATCCACAATTGAGTCCAAAATTTTGATTGCTAAGCAAGACAGTTGTTAAGAGAGTTTTGCCTCCTTTTATGAGATTCCTTGCCACTATTGTTAAGTGAATTACTGCAGCTGTTAATGGTGATCACATACCCAGGGCCAATGCAACCATCATAAATACAAGTCAATTGCAAAGTGTTTTGATCATGTGACAGTGGGGATGCTGCAATGGTCAGAAGTGTGAAAAATGGTCATAAATCAAAAAATGATCCTAAGTTACTTTTTAAGTGCTGTTCTAATTTTGAACAGTCACTAATTGAATGGTTGTAAGTTGAGGACTACCTGTATCTATCTATAAAGATGAAATATGCTCAAAATAATTCAAAATGGTGCTACGCATATTTAGAAACCATACTGCCAGGAAATAATGAATAAATATGGATAAATAAAGTAAATTATGTAATGGATGCTTTAGCCAACAATTTAAAAACAAGAGGGTTTTTACCCTTACATATGCATGATATGAGATCACCACAGATGGGGACTGCAGCCAAGAAATTAAAAGACGCTTGCTTCTGGGGAGGAAAGCTATGACAAATCTAGACAGCATACTAAAAAGCAGAGACATCACCCTACCAACAAAAGTGTGTATAGTCAAGGCTATTGTTGTGACTCAGGGTCAGCCTGTGGGTCCGGCAGCCGGCTCGGATGACTCGGATGACTCAGACGAGGGGGAGGAGGAGGGTGTTGAAGACGATCGTGCTGATGATGGCTTGGAGGCTTCACAGAGCCCTCAGCCAGGGCCCTCTTCTCAGCTGCGCGAGCCCGACAGTGCAGATGAAGAGGACCCACAGCTGGCCCTGTTTAAGGACGCCCGACGCAGGAGGCAGACCCGTAGAAGCAAGCAGAGAAAGGCTGTGGGACTCCTCGGAAGGAGGCATAGGGAGGCCACGCCCTGAACTCTAATAAAGGGAGTGTTTGGGGAAGGGCTGGTTGCTGAAAGCAACCGTTCCGTTTGAGGATCAAAGTTCCGGTATCTTGTTTCATGTTCTGTTGTTTTGCTTGTGAATTAAACTTGGCAGATGCTTTCCAGCCTCAGACGCTCTCCAGTCTCTACTGTTTGTACAGGGGTTGCCTTTTTGCAAGGCCGGTAGCAGGCTGGTTCAGAACAGCTATGGTCTTCCCAGTTGCAATGTATGGCTGTGAAAGTTGGACCATAAGAAAGGCTGAGCGCCAAAGAATTGAGGCCTTTGAATTATGGTGCTGGAGAAGACTCCTGTGAGTCCCTTGGACTGCAAGGCGATCAAACTGGTCAGTCCTAGAGGAGATCAACCCTGACTGCTCTTTAGAAGGCCAGATCCTGAAGTTGAAACTCAGGTACTTTGGCCACCTAATGAGAAGGAAGGACTCACTGGAGAAGAACCTAATGCTGGGAAAGATTTAGAGCAAGAGAAGAATGGGACGACAGAGAATGAGATGGCTGGATGGAGTCACTGAAGTAGTAGGCGTGAGTTTAAATGGATTCCAAAAGATGGTAGAGGACAGGAAGGCCTGGAGGAACCTTGTCCATGGGGTCGCTATGGGTCGGACATGACTTAGCAACTAACAACAACATGCATGATATATTAAGTTACCTTTGCATTTTCCCATACCAACAAAAAAGGGGGAGGAATATAAAGGGTCAGTTTAGAGACACTAGTTTCTAATCAGAGGAAAGGCCTTGAAATTCTAGGTTTCTTCTGAATTCATTTATTTGCTTTCCTTAATATTTTTCTCCTCAAACCTCCATAGATCCATTGTAATTCTTGGCCCATGTAGAAGGCTAAAGTGGGAATGACTTGGGAGACAAGTAGAAAAGTTACAGACTTGATGATGGTCAGACAAGTAGCAACTGAATTTGCAGAAGGAACTGCGGTGTGATGAACATCTCAGAAGGAACCATCCCTAGCTTTCTGGGTGGCTGTAAGGGCAAGCAGAGAGAGAAATGTACTTTCAGGCTTGCAATATTCTATTAAGCTAGAAGAAATTACAATAAAGTTAGAGTTTTTGTTGCTTCTTGTCTGGCCTCCTTGCAAAATGTGAAGAATGCTTGGGAATAAGCCTCCACTATGGATCCTCTTTGTTTGATCTGCTGAGTTGGCAGCAAGGCTGCTTCCAATGCAAGGCTGACTTCCAAAAACGATCACGTTTTTCATGAACTCAAACATTAATAACTTTGTAATCTCCATTCCCGAAAAACCCCAGGAAAATGCTGGGAAGGGACTAAATGGAAAACAAAATAATAAATTTCACAGACATGCAACAAGGACATGAAAAGACTCTGGTGCTATAAAGTAATTAATTGGGATCATAACTAAATAGAATGAAATAAAGAAAGGATTTTCACTTCTTCTTGATATTGTTGAAGAACATTGATCATGCCAAAGGCTATTTCCAGTGTGATACTGCTGGGAGAAAATGAATTGGGTAGTTTGATTAAAAAGAATTCAAAGATGCAAAATATCTGGGGTATCTATCACAGATGGCAAAAATGCAGCACGGCCTACAAGTGATGACTAAATCAGTACATATTGTTTTTTAATTGTTCGGTCACTGGCTCACAAAATAAATCAGAAATATATTTTTCTCGGATACATGAATACAAATAGGTCAAACTATAATAATATTAATAATGGATGATAATGTTTGAGAACCTTTTCTGTTAGTAAAAGATGGAAGAGCAAAAAGATACTAAGAGCAGAATAAGGGTGGGGGGGGAAGAGACATGTGACCAGGAACATAACTAGACAGTCAGAAAATAGAAGCAGAAAGTTTTTAAGAGTTTAGAGACAACAGAAAACTAGAACACTTTATTTGGATGTGTGATTAGAGACACAAGAAATTTGTTTCCAGTGAAGATCCTCTCAGTGTACATGCAAAGCAACAAAATCATAATCATAATCCTAATACCAATAAGAGGGAGAGTAAAGAAGATAATAATAAGGATAAATGATACTACAGCCATATTACATGGGTAAATATTCATATACATTTAACAGCAATGTGAAAATTAAGGATTTAGCAGATTGATGTGAGGGAAAACACCGTCCCTGTGTCTAGTTATTTTGGCATGCAGTGCCCTGTAGTGTCATCCTGAAAGGAGGAATTGAAACAGAATATATCCAGGATGTGAGGGGTCTACAGATAACTTCCCAGCCCTCCTTCTGACCCACATGATATACAGGTCTTCTATGGAAGGCAGGCTGGTTGCAATTATTCTTTCTGCAATAGGGAATGGTTGCTGGAATTGGGTATGTGTAGGACACTGAGCTTGTCGATCAGAAGGTCGGCAGTTTGGCGGGTTGAATCCCAAGTGCCGCGTAACAGAGTGAGCGCCTGTTACTCGTCCCAGCTTCTGCCCACCTAGCAGTTCGAAAGCACGTAAAAATGCAAGTAGAAAAATAGGAACCACTACGGTGGGAAGGTAACAGCGTTCCGTGCGCCTTTGGCGTCTAGTCATGCCGGCCACATGACCACGGAGACGTCCTCGGACAAGCGCTGGCTCTTCGGCTTTGAAGCGGAGATGAGCACCGGCCCCTAGAGTCGGAAACGACTAGCACGCATGTGCGGGGGAACCTTTACCTTTACCTTTAGTTTAACGAAGAGAAGGGTGAGGGGTGACATGATAGCAGTGTTCCAATATCTCAGGGGCTGCCACAAAGAAGAGGGAGTCAAGCTATTCTCCAAAGCACCTGAAAGCAGGACAAGATGCAACGGATGGAAACTAGTCAAGGAGAGAAGCAACCTAGAACTAAGGAGAAACTTCCTGATAGTTAGAACAATTAACCAGTGGAACAACCTGCCTCGAGAAGCTGTGAATGCTCCAACACTGGAAGTTTTTAAAAAGAGACTTGGACAGCCATTTGCCTGAAATGGCATAGGGTTTCCTGCTTGAGCAGGGGATTGGACTAGATGACCTCCAAGGCCCCTACTACTACTTCTTCTTCTTCTTCTTCTTCTTCTTCTTCTTCTTCTTCTTCTTCTTCTTCTTATTATTATTATTATTATTATTATTATTATTATTATTATTATTATCATCATCATCATCATCATCATCATCATCATCTTCATCATCATCATCTTCATCATCATCTTAACTATCTGTCAGAGTCTATACCTGATATTCTCGATAGATAAAAAGAAATGAAAAGGAAAGGGGAAAAAAGGCGGGGGAAGAAGGAAGGAAGGACGGAAATTACTGAAAATGAAAGAACCATAATCAGGACTAATTTTGTTTGGAACCTCTGCCTAATAAGATACAAAAGTAGAAAAGAATATCTGCCTGGTTTCTGTCACTGAACAAAGATAGCCATAACTAGCTTTCTCATCAGGTAGCAGCAACACATTTTTGGTTCACTGTTTTATTTTCTTCACTTTACCATGTTACATGTTATATAAATATATATGGGAGGACATGTGCCTTTCTCACCAAGCAAACTGAGCAATAATGCAGCATTAGCCAGCCTGCCATCTGTTTCCTCAATGTTAAACAGAAATGGTGTGAATTAGCAAGATTCCACTATCCCAGCAGTGCTCTTAGAATCTTCATTTTAGGTGGAATTAGAAAAAATAAACACAAAGTAAATTGAAATCAGCTTGGAGTTCAGGCCAAATATTTGCTTTATTCTTCATATTGTTATTTTCTGTTTCACAGGAAAAGACCCATTTGTCACCCTTTGTCCTCTGCATTATATCTTAAAATAATCTGTTGCTTACATTACCTTGACCTTCTCCCAGTGATCAACCCAGAGTCTATTTAGATACATACAGTTCGCCCCAATTTGGGATACTTTGGGTGTTATCGGAAGAAATGGAAAATAGAATTTAAAACCATTGTTAAAAACCATATCTACACATAATAATAGATACCTCTAATCCACCTGGTCCAAAGACTTATGGTTCTAATGGTCTTCCTGAATGAAACAAATGTAGCAACCAATCAGAATTCAGTCATAAGCTTATTCTACAGTATGTGAACTAATACTGAAAAAGCCTCTCTCCTAATCAAGACCTTTGACTTGAAATAAATGTGGAACTCTTACCAGGCCTTCCTTAATGTTAGATTAGATGCATATACTTATACTTGGCAAAGTGATCCCTGGAAGAAACTGGTGCCATCCCATATAGAATTTGGTACCTGTTTACATAATTGACACTTTGAATTGGGAACAGAAGCCTGTTAGAAGTTAATGGAACAAAATGAGTACAGTGACATGTTTCCCTGCACTTTGCACCAGCTGAGCCTTTCAATTCGTCTTAGACTCAGCCCAATATACAACACATTGCAATAGTAATGTCACAATGTGTAGGGTACTGGTATTGTTACCAAAGGCATCACTGTCCAGATGCAGCCTTAACAGGTACTCCAGCCAAAGTTGAGCACAGCCCAAGCACAATGTCCATCTGCTGGTGAAGCAGAAAAGATAACTCCAGCAAAATCAACTCAAAACATCTGGGTCAGGCCAATACAACTCCATCAAGAGCAACATCTAGAGGTCATGTTAACAGATAGGTCTAATGCATGCAGACATACAATTCTGGCTTACTAGGGCTTAACCTGGATTTATTTTTTCTGATTAATATTCTAACAGATTCCAGATACTAGTTCAAGATAGTCATGGCATCTTCAGCTCAGTCTGAAGTCATGATATATCACTGAGTGTCATTAGCATTTTGATATACGGTATATCCACAGTGTAAATTTAGATATCTGTTTATAAGATCATTTTGAGTCTGCTTTTCCTCCTTTCCCTCAAAGCATCCCCAAAAGAATTCCCAATTTTGAACTTATGCAGAATTAAAACCTAAAAACTTGTGAGCAATGTCACAACACTCCAAATGAGGGTACAATTAATTTTCAGTTCCAATCACCACTGAGCTACTGACAGCTTAAGCCAAGGAATATTACATTCAGAACCACTCTCTGATGATGATAGCAAGATGACTGAGTATACTGGGAATCAAGCCAACACTTCTCAAATTAATCTTTATCAAATATAACATTAAGAAAACTTATAAAAATTATGACTAAAATCTTATTTAGTTCAGTGATCTGACATATCAGCTTATCACCATTTCCAGTGTTTATGCTGCATTACAGTACTATTTTGTGCAGTCTATGCCAATTCTAAATCACTTCTGCTTGAATAGCAGTAGCCCTGAGAGCTGAAATAGATTGTATCTCCTATGACCACCAGGTTTTTAATCTGAAGCGAGACATGCTGCACACCAAGGCAACAGAGAGGAAGAGGTCAAGAAACAGGTCTTCCTGCATCACTTCTTACTCTCACAAGTTGGCTAAATCTTTAAGGGAGGAATAAAAACATTTGGAGATCAAAAGCTATTAATTGGAAGAACAAAAGAGCTATTAGGTAAAAATTGAGAGGAGGGAAGACTGGAATGGATGGGATGTTCTCATTTTCAATTTGGAATATATTCTGAGTTATATGTGATTAAAAGACAAATGACCTTGGTTCATTAGAGTGGAACTAAATTAAGCTTATTGATAAGAGAAGGTCTTCCATGTCTTTTATTCACATATCTGCATAGAGGTTGGACAGAAACAATTCACCTGGAAGAGGTGAAGAGACTATCATTATGTAACAATATCATTTAATGACACAATTGTTGCTGATGCAAAGATTTATTTCTGCGGTGTTGCATTCAGAATAAGCACAGCATTAAAAATGACTCTTTCAAAAATCTGCTGCCATCGGCATCCGTACACTTTGCTTATAATGGGACAACCTCCTTTCATCTCGTATATCATCCTATTTGTTCCCTAGCACATAATCCGGCAGCAGTCTAATGGCCTGCATTTTGCTGGTAATCACAGATTTCTTACAGAGGGGAACTAAGGGGATTGGTGAAAGGAAGGAGAGTACAGGACAGCCCAGTTGCAAAGCTTTAATTTAGCCTTATCTTCCATATGAACTGCACCTGAAATGATAGCCTCAGTCCTTGAACTCTCTCCCCTCCCTTTCCTGAGGAAAAGCTGCTGATTATGCTTTACACGCTTCTCAGTATGTGTGGAGCTGTAATAATTTGCAGTGAAAAACACCATATCCCCAGCTTGAGCCTTCTGGAATCCTTGCCCACCTAATTTTGCTGCCTCTCATCCAGCCCCTCTCCTGCTTTCATTTTCAGTCGGGTGTAATCACTTTTCAGCTCTTTAACCATAGTCTGAGTGCTCTGTATTTTTTTTTTAACAACTTGCTATTCCACCCTAAAGCACTCAAAGGGAAAGAAACAGACACATTTTAATTAAATTTTGTTCCATATTCTCCCCTTTTCATTTGCATATGCACTTCCCTGAAAATAAATAAATAAATAAATAAATAGAGAGAGAGATGTGGAACAAAATGTAAAAAGTGACAGAGATACAAATGAGTACCTGGGGTAAGCAGTTGCGTACTCTGGGCCCATTAGAAATACGCACTGAGCCAAAGGGCTACTGCTAATTTCCATCTTTTAGGTGTATTTAATTAACATAATTTTCATATCCTTTTCTCCCCTAGAAGACAGATGAATGCAAGACAACTACTGGTGGTGATATTTTATTCATTCAAAAGAATTTTGATTCTAAAAACATTATCCACCATCAAAGATGGTACCCTTGATACAAATTACATACATATGTAGATAATATAGATATATAGATAATATATGTATATGCATGTATGCTTGAGGGGGCACGGTGGCTCAATGGGTTAGGATGCTGAGCCTGTCGATCAGAAGGTCGGCAGTTTGGTGGGTCGAATCCCGAGTGCCACGTAACAGAGTGAGCGCCTGTTACTCGTCCCAGCTTCTGCCCACCTAGCAGTTCGAAAGCACGTAAAAAATGCAAGTAGAAAAATAGGGACCACTACGGTGGAAAGGTAACAGCGTTCCGTGCGCCTTTGGCATCTAGTCATGCCGGTCACATGACCACGGAGACGTCCTCGGACAAGCGCTGGCTCTTCGGCTTTGAAACGGAGATGAGCACTGGCCCCTAAAGTCAGAAACGACTAGCACGCATGTGCAAGGGAACCTTTACCTTTACCTTATGTATGCTTAAACACACACACACACACAGGAATATATACATGTTGTGTGTGTTGTGTGCATGTGTGTATGTCTGCACACACACATATAGTCACAAAGAATGGAGGAAAGGTAATTAATTTGAGCCCTTTTTTATTCATTGGTTCAAAGCCTTTCACATTATTGTAGCTGTACCATGTTTTTCCTCTAAGAAGAAATACCATTGTGTGCTTTCTACAAAAACATACACGAATGCATAAAATTTAATGGAAAAAATAGGCAAAATGTGCAAATCGTTTCTAGTTTCTTTATTACATATCTGCAACAAGACCTAGTTTTCAAAGATAAATATGAAGCTATACATTCCCTTGTCATGAAAACAGCACATTTTCATGTTTCAGTGGCATAGATTTACTCAATTTTGTTAATATATTTATTATGAAAACCTATAGCTTTAGGACTTCAGAATTCAGTACATGTTAACACATTTAGAAGATAAGACTATAGTAGCTATTAAGCATTTCTACATTAACTGTTCCTATGTAAACAAGTCATTTTTTTTAAAATCATTGCATCTGAAACTAATTACTATGAATGTTGACTGCCAGACCAAATGATATGAGAAATCATAGCTAACTAAAAGCAGAAGCAAATATTCTAAATTGAACTCAGTAATTCAGAAAGAAGGAGGAGAGGAGGATAAAAAGTAATTGTGACTTCTTGATCGCTTGACCCCTTAAATCAGGTCTATAAGCAGACTAAACAGCAATTTTCATTTAAAAATGAGCCAGTTAAGAAAAACCTTTCAGAAATATATGCAATACAACCAACGCTCACTAATATTTTAATTTTGCTTATTCTGGATAGACCATTCACCAGATTAATTTAAATTGTGATCAATTCATAAAAATTCAACATCATAAAATATTGCAAGCAATATATTGCACAAAAATTATAGCTACAAAAATATTATTTATGAATCACAAAACTGTTGAAAAAAATACAAAATACAAGTTTTCCTGAATACATCTGAAACTGGACATGGACATAATACATGCTCTGTGCTTCAGCGTGACATTTGCAACAGGTATTTGAATGCAGCAGTTAAAAACCTGGTAGAGGGTTGATTTTGGGGGAGGGCAGCATAGGAAGAAACAACAAAAGCTATGTATTTGCTAGCAATAGAATAATCTCAATAAGCTAGGAACACCAAAATGTAACTTAAAAGGATGACAAGAAAGTAATCAGAGACTCTTTTACTCTCCATTCATTCACTTAATTACAAGAATTGCACACAAACACATTTGAAAGTGTGGTGATATTATATCACCGATTGTTTTTGCAATCGGATTTTTTAAAACATCTCCTTCCACAGTTGCAAGCTGCCACAGAAATTAGAGTTTATGGGTATATGTATCGATTCATACATGGATATACATATGATGCTGTCCCTTGTTGTAGTGGTATAAATATAGAAAATGATTATGAACAGTAAGGTAAAGAAATTAAAGGAACAAGGTGATAAAAATAAAAATAGACATATATAAAGCTACTTCACATCAATGCCATTTGTTAAACCTTTCTACACCTTTTACCCTTGCAAACTATCCTTGCTTAAACTACATCCCTGTCATTTTAGTTGCAAGATTAACTCTGGATGCAATCAAAAATTATTTGCCCATGAAGCTGTCATTATGTCTCTGTCTTTCATTATTTTGTTTCATTCTTTCAACATAATCAACTCAATTATATTTTTAGATTTATATTCATTTCTTTGCCTTATCATTTCTCATCCAACTATCACTATCCTTGGATGGCCCAACAGCATTTTCTGTACTTTTATTATTAATTCAGAATGTTCCACAATTTTCCTTTAAACTAATTTCTGCATCTTGTATTATCATCACTTAATTGAAACCTAAATTATTATTGCTAATCTATGGATTTTTTTCATTTCTATTCATAACCTAGATGACACCAGGTGTGACATTTCTGCTGTACATTGTAGCTTTTCATTCATAGGTAAACCTACACTTTCCTACATATATTAATCAAAACCACTTCACAATGTCAGATCACTTTCATTCAGATATATTGCATCCTACTCTTTTCTTAGTTTTATGACATCAAATCTCTCAAGCTCACATGAAGATCCTTTTTCTCTCATGACAGTGTATTTTGACATTTTTTCATGTTTTTATTATCTTAGCAGTAACGCTTGTGAAAATAACTGGAAGTGCAAGAGTAAGTAATTCAAAGTCCGTCAGTGATCTCCATGCAAAACTAGAGACATGAAGCTATATTGCCCCAATATGCTGCACTTGTTCATTCATTAATGGTACTAAAATTGGCAGACAGCTTAGAGAATATATTATGTGGAGTACTATGTATTTTATTTCATTTTATCTCAAGGATTTCTATGGCCAACTCAGGATGATATATAACAATAAAAAAGAATTACAGTAAAGAGACAACTAAAAATCACAGCAATAAACACGCAATTGGGGCACACCATTGTTTACTGCACTCAGCCAAGCTCAACAAGATCTTGATGAATTAGGTAAATCAAAATAATAATTATAGACTAACATTAGAACACATTACTTGGATAATACAGACTTTGTTGTGTCAGTGTAGGTTTTTGGAGTGCTGTGAGTATATTTGTTTTAATATTTTTTTTCTTATTTCTTATTAGTCAATTCCTAGAACACATCTTGATCTATTATTCCTTCTAAATATAAATAAAGTCTGTCTTCACATGCCAAAATTTATACCGTATTTCATTTAAAATCTTTTGGTTGAATATCTAATTTTAATAGATTCTTTTCTGACTTTCATAAGCCCAGTTGGGCATCATGCTTGGCTCTTCATCCTTCTTTCTCACTAGTACCAATATATATTTTGCTCTTGGCTTTTTAAATTAAATTGGGAGACCAATGTCAGCTTCTGTAACTTTAATAAAATATTTTAAGCATCTCACTTATAGTCTTACTAATATACGTTAGAAGTGGGAAAATATATATATATATATATATATATATATATATATATATATATATATATATATAAAGACATTTCTTACATCTAGGTATTGCTCAATATCTCCAATAATAGTGACTTTCTCTTACAAAAAATCCAAACTGAGAAGCAAGACTGAGATAGCAGCAAGTATCTGTAACACACACACACAAAAAAACTGCAGCTGCCAAAAGGTTCTCCGTGTGGATGCTGCTCCCAAACTCCATTCTGGGCCTGGGTAACAAAAAATTAGCTACCGATTCTGAAGTGGTGTGAACTTGCTGAATCCCTATATATATGTCTGTCTGTCTGTCTGTCTGTCTGTCTGTCTGTCTGTCTCTCTCTCTCTCTCTCTCTCTGTGTCTGTGTGTGTGTGTATCAATAAAGTGATACAGTTGTTTCAAGATCATGTGAAATGATAGTACCACTTTATACTGCACTGGTGAGACTACACTTGGAATACTACATCCAATTCTGGTCACCATGATACAAAAAAGATGTTGAAACCTTAGAAAGAGCACAGAGAAGAGTAAGAAAGGTGATAAGACGTCTACAGCTAAATCGTACAATGAACAATTGAGGGAACTAGTTTTGTCTAGAGGACTAGGGGTGATATGGTAGCTGTCTTCCAATATTTGGGGGGCTGTCACAGAAAAGAAGGGGTCATCCTATTCTCCAAATCACCTGAGGTCAGGAGAAGAAGTAACTTATGGAAGATCATTAGAGATTCAACCTAATATAATACATAGAATTGATGTGATGTGATGTTACCTTTTCCAGTATCAGAAAGCATATTTCTTCAATCACAATATTTTTTTCCAACAAAACTTTATTGTCAAGAACATATGCTAGTGATAATATACAATCAATGACAGTGCACTTTTTAAATTTTAACACAGAAACATCTCATGAGTCATGGGATCTATAAAATACAATGATCATGGATTTAAAGTGGTTGAACTGAAGTCAACTGCTGGAATAAGGAAATAAATAAAATAACATAAATCTAGGCTATCGACTCTGTGGATGGATCAGAGAGAGAAATAAGCAATCAATTTACAAAGTTACCATGCACAAACGTTTTAATGAAAAGTTGAATATGAAAACAGTCCAAAAAACTTCTCAAGATACTCAAATGGCTGAAAAATATTTGAATTTAAAACTATGCCTGCCAGGTGGAGGACATGAGGGCAAAAAGAAGTGTGTCCTTCTTTTCCCAGATGTCTGATAACTCTACTTTTAGGTACAACTCTGCTTTCAGATGTCTCTCTAGAATTGTGCACTTTTCCACTGTTCTTAATTTTGGAATCCTCAGCTTTCTCATTACAATATACAGTCCTTTATTGTAAAAAATGAAAAGTTTTGCAGCCTGCCATAGTTACTTTCTGCCTCAGTGCCTACAAACACCGCTTAGTTTTCATGCATTGTTGCCTTTACTATACTGGTAATTAATGTTGTTAGTTTTATAATTTAAAAAATCTAACAGTTTATTTTTTATTTTTGGCTTTATACATAGGGTGATAACACTGCAAGTAAAAATTAATTAAAATAAGATGAATTGCCTTCAGTTGCACAGAATGGAAAGGAGGCCCAAAATGAAGTGGATTAGGGGAGAGACATCAAATGCTATGTAATAAAACAAAATGAGATGGTTTGGAGAGATACCTCCTTTGCATATCTTCTTTTGGATTGGGTTACTGGAATCTAAAAATTTTCTTCGGGAGTGAAAGGAAGAGGTAGGCAGGAATTGATAGTTTCTATTCTCTGGTCAGGCAGAGCATAAAATAAAATAACTTTGTTTCTTGAATTCCATTACATCATGTTCTCCTTTTTTTAACGATGAACACTAATGAGCTTTAACATGAGATATTTTATTATTAGCTGGTTCTGACATTTAGGCATTTTTTCTTCTGAAGCTGTGGGGAAAATGGAACAAGGCAGGGTTCCTAAAGCATTTATACATTTCAGAGGATCAGAAGGAGCTACTTCTTGGTTTTAACAAGTGTTTCAGATGACACTTATTACCACTTTAATCTCCATACTCATTCAAACCAGTTTTGTACTTGAAACCGAGTTCTGTAAATAGGTTTGATGCTGGGGAAAAATGCATAGCAGTAGAAACAGGCAACCAGTTCCAGAACAGCAAATGGCAAATACTAGTTAGAATTTAATCCGTACCATTAAAACATCAAGACTTTTGCAACTAGCGGTTGAGACATCCGATGTAAAACCAGGAGTCAGTTATAGTCCTGATTTAGGCATAAAGCTAATTGGGTGACTTTAGGGCAGCCATTGTATTGTCTTCCAGTTCTAGGAAGACAGAGACAATAGCAAATCATTTCTGAAAAAACCTTGCCAAAGAGAGACTTGTGGGCACTAGTCTAGGGAGTTAAAAAATGACCTGAACAAATAAAAAAATAAAGAATCAAACTATTAAGGTTTTACACAATCCTATCTATTTAAGCAATACACAAGTAGTTGTAGTGCTATGCAACATATCTCCTATTGACAAACCCTGAATAATTTATTTCCTGCTACCAGTATAACTGGCTATCAAACTGCATTCTTCTAGAATATAATATTGATAAAGGCATTTGTTTATGCCCTCTACCTACAGCTCAGATTTTCCAACAAAACTGGATTGATCCAAATGCTGACTCTTGTTTAAATTTCTACAAGTGTTTTGTAAAACAAGACAGAAAGCTTGTATTCATCAGAGTGAAATAAATGTCAATGCTATTTGGCTGCAGATAAAACTTACCACTAGGCAAAACCAGAAATATGTTTCATGTAACTAGGAAGACAATTAGGATTGGATTTTAAGAAATAAAGACTTCCAGTAGAAGCAGGAGAAATCTGAAGTGAACCTGTCAACATTCACTGCAGTTAAGATTAGAATGTGATTCCATTATCATTAATCACAGCAACAGTAATTTTAATGAAATAATTCCAGCAGGCGCTATGGAAGGAGTCCAACCAGGGTCTGGGAGTTAATATAATACTGTGAAAGAAGTACATTTCTTTTATTTTTGAAGGTTTAAATTTTTTTCCAGGCACAATAAGTTTCCTTTCATGTGCCAGTATCTGTTAAATTCCTTTCACTGTCTACACACACATCAATGTTCTTCCCTAATGTTTTGTGCAGCTTTCCATTTTTATTGTTTTCCAATAAGTTTCATGTATTAGTGATGAAATAAATCATTCTTATTAAAGTGCCCAGATTCAAAGAAAGAATAGTTAGTGGTGCTATAGATCACAGAATTCCAATTCCCACAAATGAAAGGACCATTAAAAGACAGAAAATAGGTGCTCGGGAATGAAAAAAAGCTCTTCTGTAAACAGTGAGCCATAGTGGTTGTTCAGCAACAGAACTTTAATGCATTAATATTAAATCTTTAAAGCATCTTGACCATAAATACATAAGGCTTGCCTGAGAGCTATTTAAAAAAAGGGAAAAAAATAAAACTACACAAGAAAGGAGTGGAATGAAAAAAAAAAGACAAGAGCTGGACATATTGTTCTCGACTGTTTAGATTCTATCTGCTATTAATATTGTATCTGAACACATATTCTGAGGCTGGTGTCACCTGTATTTTTATGTTGGTGCAACACTACTAAAATATATAGTACTCCTGATTTACAATAAAGTCAGGAAAAGAAGGAGCAGGTTTTGCCTGAGGCACAAAGCTCATTCTCCAATCTGACTTTGCACAGCAGAGATGATCAAAGAGAAATGTCTGAAAAAGAGGATAAAGCAGGAATGACGTTCACCTAGTATCTGTACAGGAAAGGGGGAAAAGGACTCTGTAATGTGATGAGGCTACACCAAATCATTCTGAAAGAGATTCCAATGCAACACTATCAGCAGCACTAAGAAATAAGTTTAGACGTGCTTCCAAATGGGAAGGAAAACTCCTCAGGGATTTTGTCAGAATGTTCTCTGGTAAAATTAAGACCCATAACCCATTCTCAGCAACATGGGAAAAAATGAGTCAGACCATTGGTTCAATCAGTTTACTGTTATCTCAACCAGAGCTGTATTTTATTTTATTTATTTATTTTATTTTAATTCCATTTATATCCCGCCCTTCTCTGAAGACTCAGGGCGGCTTACAAGCTTAGCAGTAGCCTTCATTCTATGTATATGCCTGCTTATTAGGGCTTTCACAACACACCCCAAGCGGCATTATTACAAAGTCATCTTATTGCCCCCAACAATCTGGGTCCTCATTTTACCTACCTCAGAAGGATGGAAGGCTGAGTCAACCTTGAGCCTGGTGGGATGCGAACGTGCACTAATTGCAGGCAGCTGGTGTTACTTAAGGAGGCATTAGCCCACTGCTCCACCAAGGCTCTGTATAAACCTGAAGCTCCAGTAGTTCCTCAAAGCTTTGCTTGTACTACCTAGAACTTGCTACCAAATTACAGCTTTCAATGTTTAAGAAGGAAGAATTATTCAATACATCCATGGTTGGTACTTATCTTCATTATAGGTAAAGGTAAAGGTTCCCCCGCACATGTGTGCTAGTCGTTTCCGACTCTAGGGGCTCATCTCCATTTCAAAGCCGAAGAGCCAGCGCTTGTCTGAGGATGTCTCCGTGGTCATGTGGCCGGCATGACTAGACGCCAAAGGCGCACAGAATGCCGTTACCTTTCCACCGTAGTGGTCCCTATTTTTCTACTTGTACTTTTACGTGCTTTCGAATTGCTAGGTTGGCAGAAGCTGGGATGAGTAACAGGTGCTCAATCTGCTACACGGCACTCGGGATTCGACCCGCCAAACTGCCGATCTTCTGATCGACAAGCTCAGCGTCCTAACCCAGTGAGCCACCGCGTCCCTTTATCTTCATTATATGTGATGTTAATTAAATACAAATCAAATGTAAGTTTTTTTGTTTTGGTCAGCTCCTGCTTTTTGGAGTTTAGTTCTTCAATGTTATTACAGACTCAGTATCTCAGAAATTGCACCTCTGGACTCTGATTGGTAGCCACTTTCCAGCTTTTTTTGTTAAAAGATAACTGCTTTCCCAGGCATGTCAGAATGAGCCAGGGATATTTCACATGGAATGACTAATCCACCAGTAAGCATTTTCACATAAACTTTCCCATGTACTCTATTTCTCCATGCAACATTTTTAACATTGATTATTCCATGTAGTTACACTAGTTACCCTAGAGTTAGTCCTTAGTTTACATATTGCTGAAAAGACTGCTCATCTCCCTCCACAGTTTGATTTCCAATTGCATCAAACCCTCTAACAACATGTGGTACTTACTGCAATAATAGTAGAAAAGGAATTAGTGTTTCAAACCAACCAGCATTAAACAACTATAGGGATCAGAAAAATCCAGCTAGTTCTTTTTTTTTTCTTCTTACACTGGCTTCAGTAATAAAGATTCTGCCGATGGATCATAGCTGGCAGTTTTGCTGCTGATGCATGAACAAAACAGTCTTCGGCTCATTCTCCTTAGCTGTGTCAGCTCCTGGAGGGCTAAGTGTACAAAACTGTGACTTGAAGCAGCATATACTTTGTCCAAATCCTGACTCAGTTTCTTTTGCTTGTCCTACCTGATAAAGTGTTCTAGCAAGCTAATGATTCCTGCTATTTGCAATCAGCTCAAAGACATTTCCTTACCTCTGCTGGTTGCAGCCCATAGTATGTATATAATGTTTAATGACTACAAGAAAGTTTAACTCTTAAGTGAATCTTATTTTAAAAAAATGTTGGCTGTTTCTTCTTAAGTTATAGGCTTATAACTAATGGCATAAGAGCCAAGCCATAATTTAAGGTTTACAAAATGCAGTGCCTATTTTCTAGGGCATGGTAGGCCAAACCCAATCAAACCACATTATAGCTTAGGGCAAGGGTAGGCAACCTAGGCTCTTTCATGACTCGTGGACTTCAACTCCCAGAATTCCTGAGCCAGCTCAGGAATTCTGGGAGTTGAAGTCCATGAGTCATGAAAGAGCCAAGATTGCCTACCCCAGCTTAGGGCAATAGATAAACTCAATGCAGTATGTAGAAAGTGGAGCTAAATATCAATTAAGCAGCTATATTACATCAGCTTGATATACAAAGCATAAAAAACAGAGCTTGTTCCATCTGATTGTGGATTCAACACATGGTATCCAAAGTACTTTCTGAGTTGGAGGATGCAAAAGTGAAGTGGAGGTGGATGTGAAGGAAGAAGAGTCCTATGTTTCATTAACATCTTGGCTACATCTTGGTCCCACTAAGAACTCAGTTCATGTAGAAAACATATGTTACTGATGGATGTCAATGGGCCAAGTACAGCCTCATTTGATAGTTGAATCAGAGATGCCAGTTAAGGAAAACACAAACACAGATATGTAAAAGGAAATTACTCTAATGCAGACATGTCAAACTCGCGATGTCTCGGAACTTTTTCCCATTGCCGGCAATGGGATGGGCGCGGTTTCTCCGTGACGCTCCGGCCCGTGGGCCGGCAGTTTAACACCCCTGCTCTAATGAATCTGGCTCTAGTCTTTCAACTTCCTACATTGACATAGTATATATACTATAAAAGGATTAAATGCTGTTGTAGTCATTTAACCACTGGGCATTTAATACATATTAGTGATAACATCAAAACATTAGTTCCAAACAACAACAGTACACGTCAAGAACTTCTGTTTACTTTGAGTTGTCAAGAAACAGTATTTCTCCTTGAATAATGACTGACATTACTTAGCAAACAAGGGCTTGCCTACATAACACAAATTATCTATTGTGAATATCAGATGCAGCTGCACAAGCATTGAACTTGAACTGATTCCAGTACTTCTAAAAGCAGCCACAGGGTTCCTCTGCTCAGAAGACTTCCAAAGAGAAAAACAGATCACAAGATGTATCCTGAACAAGAAAACATTAGTGAATTTTGAGATTGTTTCTTTCTGATCAGTCCCATGCAATAATACAATGGTTTGAATCAATCTACTTAGTCCTTGTTATTTAAGTATGAAGAAATGAGACAATCTTTAAAGATGTGTATTATTTCTCTACAGTTGCAGACTCGATTACAGTTGGAAAAAGTCCTCTTCTAGTTACCCTCAACAGACTGAATTGTACATGAATTTTTAACCAGAGTTACTAGAATACATCACACAGGAACTATAAACAAGTTGAACATTGAAAGTGTGATAAAATGGTACTGACTTGGAAAAGTAAGTTTCCTCTGTGAACTAGCAGTTTTCCAGTTCTATACTATTCTCATTCAGTTCTATTTTTCCCCAAGATCTAGGTGATTTTTACAGGTAAATAAGAACAGGTGTATATTAATATGCATGCATCATGGAAGTAATTATCAGAAACTGACTACAATGTTACTGAAAAAGCAGCCATTTTCTCTTTAAATATTCCCAGTCACTACTCTAGAAAGAGACAGGTGTCTACATGTGCCTCCTTTTAAAGCAGAAAATGTACTGAAAACAACAATATCACAAACATTAGTATGGAGCATCAACAGTAGAGCTCATTTAATTTCTCTTTTAATTTGGCATCTATTTAAAAATGTGTTTTTATTAAAAGGCAATTTTGCTGGGTTTGCATCTTGAGACTATTATCTATATATAAGTGCAGCATGCTTCAGAACAGAAGTATTTCTGCATCGGCTGCTTATAATTTTCACAGCGATATTGGATTAATGTTGGACTAAGATGGGTAGTAGACTGAATTAGCAGTGGTCTTTTTATGAAGTCCTGTGGAGTGATTCTGTGCTACTAATTGTGCTACTGTGCTACAATTGTCTGCTGAGATTTCATTTAAAAAAAAAACTAGAGTCAACATAAGAGTGTATACAGATGATTAAGTCAGTAAGGTTTTTTGATAATAAACTATGGTTTGCTGAATAAAGCACATAGTGGCTAAGTTTTAATGCTGGGAAAGAATTGCCTAATATATTTTGTGGCCAAAACTATAACTTCTAAGACTGTCATCTCTGCCTCTTGTTAGTGCAGGATAAGGGCTGGTAGTTCTAATCTATTAACAAGTCAGCATGAATTATTAGGCTTTAATGTATTTTCCCATATTAGAGTATAGGAAGATGGAGGTCTTTCACAATTAATGCTGATTTGTTAATAGGAAAGACATTTCATTAGGATGGTGTCAAGCATGCCAACATTCATATAAATCAGTGAAGGAATGTTCTGGTTTCACAGCTTTAAAACATGGATTATTAGAATAATCTTCTGCTAAAAGAATGCTAAATCATTCATAAAGTTATGAAGCATGCCTGTTTTCTGGAATTTTAAGGTACATGATCACAGAAGCTACTACCTCAGAAAACGTAAACTTTTCCAAAGTTTCCATTAATGGTTTGCCAGAAAATCATAATGACTAAATTTCCTATAAGCCCTCTCTCCCATTTTCTGTTTTTTCTAATGGTACTGAATAATACACTAACACAGACATACATGCAACTACTGGTTGGGCCAAAATGGGACCCGAGAGTAGAGTTAAGACTGTTTCTGTCTGCTACAAGGATAAAAATCAGGATTAGATACACACATTCCTATAGTACCTACAGTATTAGTTTAAAAAAGGAATTAACCATGGAATTATTTGTGGAAAGTGAAAAAATATCTAAACAAACACAATTAGAAAATGACATATTGTAGAAGGAAGTGGGAACACAGCGTGAATGGAAAATTGTATTTTATTCCTTCCATTTTAAATAGTTATTTCAAGCTAAGCTTCTTGAATAAGACAATCTCTCCCCCTTTTTTTCTGAGAACAATGCAGTAACTGATACATCAAGTGCATCTCTAGGACTCTGTCCTTGGTCCTGTGCTAATCTATATCTAGAGGAGAAAATGGAAGAGATGCTTATTAAATTGGCAACAAAATGGTTTTCAGTCACAAAACAAAATGCCATATACATTTTAAAATAAATAAGAAACAGACATCTAGTACAGTTTTGTATAAGCCAATTTTGGATGTCTCAGCCCTGTCCCGTCACAAGCAAGTGACCCAACAACCCATAGTGTTTTGAGCCGTTTAGAGCTTGCTAAAAACATTTTAAGCAAAATTAAAGGCCCCAGAAGCTTCTGATATTAGCAGAAAAAGTGTATATACAAACAAGAGACAGTGCTATTCTAAGTATTTCTTTTGTCACTGTTATTGTTGCTGAGAGAGCAGCTAAACAATGCATGCATCAGATCTCAGGGGTGAGACAGCCAACTATAAGAAAGAGTAACATAAAGTAAAAGGTGAATTGCCCACCCCTCAAAAGCCAGCCTGGAAGACAGGGAGAATCGAGGCCTCCACAGATGAGTGCTTTTAATTAGGAAAAGGGCTGAACGGCAAGGAGCTTATGCTAATGAGCCTATTTTAATCAGCTTATTTTGAAAAAAGCAGCATTTTATAACAGTCAAAACAGGTCTGGAAAATGGTAATTATCAGTAATGAGTTAACAGGGAGGGGGTGCCTCGGTGTGCCGAAATTAAGGACTGCTCCTGTTTGACAGTAGCATATAGAGGACAGAGCAGCTACTAGGCAAGACAGAAAGCTTCCGCCAATATGCTGGCAACTCACTGCTAGCCCTAGCCAATGAGAGTTCACTTTTCCTACGTATTATCAATGCTCCTTTGATTTTTCTATCTTTGTCTCTGTCTCTCTGCCTCTGTCTGTCTGCTGCATTCAGGACTCAAACAGGTTTGGGCTGTACGGCTGCTGGATAAATAAAATACAGTTGTCAAGTACTGACCCTGGAGAAGACATCGTTGAACTCTGGTAGCTGAGGTCCTTGGTTACTGTTGTTGTTAGTAAAAACATGATTATTCCACTTAGCAAAATGACTTAAAACAATTAGATAATTTCTATCTTCAGGATGAAATTGAAATGAAGTGAAGCACAAGGGAAGGAATTTGTTTACTGGGGCAGGCATGTATTCCCCACTGAAGACTTCACTTTGTTTTTAGATTTTAGATATGTATCTTCTGAATACCACGCAATGGCACATCTGGTGACCTTGACAGAGAAGATATTTGCTTATTTTTATTTTATTTGTTTTTTTGGGGGGGGAGAATGTTCAAAGTAAAATTATGTAATTTAAACAATGAGGCTTTCCATAATATTTATTTATTTAGATAGCTTAGAAAAATTGCGGTATTTTGGAGAAGGGAGAAATATATTGAAGATACATGAATTAAGAGTTGTTTAACCTCTCTGACACCATCATTCTGCATAGATGCCATAATAAGTGCTTCATCTTTCTACCTTTATTGTGAGCCAGTTCCTAAAAAGGAAATAGGATTTCAAAGCATTGGCATGTGTTGACATAACTGAATGTAGCAAATGCCAGTTTGCACAGTTCCTGATTTGCTGAAAAACAACAACACAACCCTGTGCCAAGTGTACAGTGCCATCTGTTCCTATACGAGCTGCCATAATTTTTGGTGCAATATTCAATAATCTTTTTTTTTGCTAAATATCACTTAAAAGCAAGATAAAAAACAAGATATGTTTTTAATGTGCTGCTTGATTATTGGTGTTAAGTAACTAAGGCAAGAATAAGAGAAAGTTCACTAGACCCTCTAAGGAGAGAATGGCTATTTTCTTTAGATATTAAAATAATCTAACACCATGTCTTTTGATTTAAGAACTGTCCTAGTATTCTTGCCATGTATTCTTCTGGGAGCTGATTTTAGTACCTATCCTACTCTCATCAGACTTAACAATGGTATGCATGCTTGTATCAAACAAAGTCTAGGTAGCCTTGGCTTTCCACAAGCCAAAAAAAATGTTAATGAAGATATGCTTTGGTAAGGCCACACCTGGAATACTGAATCCAGTTTTGGTCACCACGATGTAAAAAAGATGTCGAGACTCTAGAAAGGGTACAGAGAAGAACAACAAAGATGATTAGGGGGCTGGAGGCTAAAACATGTAAGGAACGGTTGCTGGAATTGGTTATGTGTAGTTTAATGAAGAGAAGGGTGAGGGGTGACATGATAGCAGTGTTCCAATATCTCAGGGGCTACCACAAAGAAGAGGGAGTCAAGCTATTCTCCAAAGCACCTGAAAGCAGGACAAGAAGCAATGGATGGAAACTAGTCAAGGAGAGAAGCAACCTAGAACTAAGGAGAAACTTCCTGACAGTTAGAACAATTAACCAGTGGAACAACCTGCCTCCAGAGGTGGTGAATGCTCCAACACTGGAGGTTTTTAAGAAGAGACTGGACAGCCATTTGCCTGAAATGGTATAAGGTTTCCTGCCTGAGCAGGGGGTTGGACTAGATGACCTCCACGGTCCCTTCCAACTTTATTATTATTATTATTATTATTATTATTATTATTATTATTATTATTATTATTATTATTATTAATTATTATTATTATTATTATTTACAGTGGAAAATTGCCCATGAACAAAAATTACATAGTTATATACATGAAACTTTACATTAATATGAGAATCTGGATCCAAGACTGAAAGTACATTAATTTTATGGATAGGCCTGATAGAATGAATGGACCACTTTTCACATTTAGGCCTGAGGAAGATTCTAAATCTTGGCTTCAGAGTAACCCTTCTTAAATTCAAGTACTAGTAATAATCCAACAAAATCTTGCTTACTGGATAGAGATCATGTTAACATTTCTTCCCCTGTATTCCTTGTGTTCTGATATTATTCTACAGATACCTTTAGGGTTTGAGAGCAGATTGTCAGAAAAATTCAGAAAAAAGAGAATTTAGCCTTTTATCTGAGCAGAAATTTTTATCAGCAAAGCTAAACTTATGGACTTATAAGCATGCTAGAGGTTGTTATTGGCATATGCATGTCATTAAAAATATAAGCCTCTGTATTACCTAATGTAATCGGTCTGTATAAGCATCTGAATGGTGGCATGACTTTTTTATTGTTATGCATTTTGAAGGAATGAAAATGGTCTATTATTCATTCTTTAGCCAAATTTTAAATTTTGTCCTTTAAGACAGCCAGTAAAAATGTCATATAATATACTGTTTCCCTGTCCCAGCAATCATAATTCTGAAAACATACAATAATTCCAATAGGGTAGAAAGACTGGTTGAAAAATACTTGTGGTTATGTTTTTTTTTGAAAAGAACAAACTTCTCATGTAATCATCAGCATAACAATCTCTGAAAATATAATTTAACAGATGATACTGGGTTTTGCAGTAGAAAGGATGGAAGGAGACTGATATCCAACACGCCAGGTAGAACACATAAAAACTTGATAAAAGTATTCTTTGGGAAGGCAATGGATTTGAGAATAGCCCCATATCTTGAAGAAATATAGAAAAGGGAATGAACAAGAAACAAGTCTTATTAGGGAAGAAAGTACTGTCTTGTTAGTTTTCCCATCCCAAGCAGGAGCCAGAATCACTTGGTACCTGCCAGTCTTCACTACTTCAAAGGAGCCCTGCTCCCTATGGCCGATGATCCTTATTTATTGTCAATACGGTCATCTGTCCTCTTTATATGTTCAAGCTATAGTGTTCAGTTAATTTTCTTTGTAGGTGGTTCTGTAGATTCATGCCAGAAGATTAGAGCAAACAAATGGTAGCATTCTAAAGGCGAGGAGAGGTATTGAATAAAAATGAAATATTTCTTCTTTTTGTAGGCCATTTCATAGAAATTCAGTTTGGCTTCCAATAGGGTCAATATTTTAATAATTAAAAACCATCCTTTGAATGCAGAGGAATTCCTCTGAAAGTAAAACATAAAAACAAAAGCAGAAAACTTTTGTCAGGAACATACAATTTAATATAACATCTCTATAATTTCTGAGAATGGCTCAAATTCTTATAGCACATGTGAGTGCTGCTGGGGACCCTGTAGTGATTTAATTGAAGAAATTGTAGTTTTTTACTGTAGCGTAGCCTAGATAATTTTAGGACAGTAAAAAAAAAATATTTTCAGGGTAAAGAAACTTTTGAGAAATCACAAGACAGATTTCAGTTTGGTATTTCAGCTTATTATCCTTTCTTTCTTTCTTTCTTTCTTTCTTTCTTTCTTTCTTTCTTTCTTTCTTTCTTTCTTTTTTTCTTTCTAAAGACCAATTCTAAGACAGAAGGATGGTAGAACATATTTTGCCTCCCCTCCTAGACATGCATGGATACTGCAGGTGATCCAGTGATCACCTCACTGGAACTCTATTTGGACTTAGGGTTTTAAACTAATTCCTACCATGATTTTATTCTTCAACTATTTTCTGCTTTATTTCCCATTCTGTTTCCTGAGCACTCATGTGAGCTGTAGACAAGGGATCACTCACTGCCTGAAAGGTACCCTGGCCTTTGTGTCTACAGGGAACAACTTATATCATCTGTCATAATAAATTTGGGCATGGAGAGGAAACAGTCTCTATAGAGCTCTGCAGCCTGGCTCTCACTTCATCTACAAACTGTCATTGTTTGAGGCAGTTTGAGGAAATTCAGTCAGCATAGCCATCATTATCTATCTACTTCTCCCTTTTACCCAGCATAAAATACTGTTTGTATAATTGTCAAAGAAGCTATTCTAACTTAAATTCCATTATTTTTCTAATGGAGTTGGTCCTAGCTGTAAACAGTTTAAACAGGATAATGTTCATTAAACATTTTCTCAAACCCAAATTTTATTATTCGCTTAATGTCCAAAACAGACAATCCAATTATTATTCCCAAAGTTCTTGCTAAATGCACAAATGATCAAGCTCAAATTATTCTACTTTGGACACACTATGCAAAGATCTAGCTCTCTAGAGAAGGCTCTAATGCTAAGAAATATGAAGGAAAGAGAAGTCAACCAGCAGCAAGATGGATTGATTCAGTTAGAACAGCAATAATTTCAACTCTGGAAAACCAGATTAGTATAAATTGTAATAGATAAAATCTATTTGTGTGGTCACTAAGAATCAGCACCAACTCAATGGCACATAATCAATGATTGTTAAATACCGTAGTACAGTAACGAAATAATTGAGTCAGATATCTGTCTTCCAGAGCTCTTTGACTCCACTAATCCCTTAATTCAAAGAGGTATAGATAGCTTCAGATTAAAAAATGTTGTACTATGCGATAGCTTCCAATATATTTTCAGCAAGGTAAAATGAAATCCATCCAAAGCATACTCACTCACAAATTGTCCAAAATGAGCAAGGTTATCATTGCCCAAGCAATGCCTAACCCTAAAATCCCAATCAAGGCTTTTTTGCTTTATTTATTTATTTGATTCCACATAGAAATCTAATTTAATCATGTAATTGTTTATATTGGGGGAGCTGAGATATCTGTTATCTTAGGAACAAAGTTCATTTTTAACTCAGCCTCTTCTTCAGTTTCTTTCACCTGTTACATATTCCTACCTACTTTATATGTATATTTGGGGATAACAATCTATCCTAAAATGTATTGAGAAAGTACCTTCTACACAACTCTCCTGTTCAACATCTACATGAAACCGCTGGGTGAGATCATCCGTGGTTTTGGAGTTGGGTATCATCAATATGCCGATGATACCCAACTTTTCTTTTCGACCCCAAACCACCCCAGTGATGCCCTCGCTGTGATGTCCCGTTGCCTGGAGGCGGTTCGGGTCTGGATGGGGAGGAACAGACTTCAGCTCAACCCTGACAAGACTGAGTGGCTGTGCATTCCGGCATCCCGGGACATTCAAAATGTTCCATCTCTTTCTATGGGGGGTGAGCTCTTACCCCCCGTGGATAGGGCTCGCAACTTGGGAGTCCTCCTAGATTCACGGCTTACCCTAGAAGATCATGTAGTGGCCGTGACTAGGGGGGCTTTTGCCCAGGTTCGCCTGGTGCGCCAGTTGCGGCCCTATCTGGACCGGGATGCCCTGTGCACGGTCACTCATGCGCTCGTGACCTCTCGCCTTGACTACTGTAATGCTCTCTACATGGGGCTTCCCTTGAAGACCACTCGGAGGCTCCAACTGGTACAGAATGCGGCCGCGAGAGTTGTCTTGGGAGTTTCCCGGTACTCCCATGTTACACCTTTGCTCCGCGAGCTGCATTGGTTACCAGTTGTCTTCCGGGTGAGGTTCAAGGTCTTGGTTATGATCTTTAAGTCCCTACATGGCATGGGTCCGGGGTACCTCGGGGACCACCTGCTGCCGGCTTCAACTCCCCTCCGCCCTGTGCGTTCCCACAGAGAGGGCCTCCTCAGGGTGCCTCCGGTCAGGGAATGCCGACTGGCGGCCCCCAGGGGGAGAGCCTTCTCTGTGGGTGCCCCGGCTTTGTGGAACCAACTGCCGGTGGAGCTCCGGACGGCATCGGACCTCCGAACTTTCCGTCGTGGTCTGAAGACCCATTTGTTTGAATTGGCCAGTCTGGCCTGATGGGGGAGCTGGGTTTTAAATTGTCATTTTAGATTGCATTATTGTTTTTTTTAATTGGGCACTGATTTAATCTTTGTTTTAACTTTTGTATAGTATTGTATTTTTATTTATATGCCCTGTGAACCGCCCTGAGTCCCCAGGGAGAAGGGCGGTATATAAATTAAATAAAACGTAAACGTAAACATAAATGGTTCTATATAAATTACTATATATTATGTACATACATATGCATTACATGCCCACGTCATGTATATTCCCATGTAAAGTTCAAAACTGTCAGTTAAACATGACACCTTGAAGACCGTCTATGTTTACAGTGAGCACTTACAAAGCCACAATTCTAAAAACAATCATCAGGTCTTTTTCTCATGCTTTCCTCTTCACAGGATCAAGGTAAGTGTTTTTTATTTTTAATCATCACTTATGAAAGTGGCTAAGCTTGCCCCAGTAAATGCCTGCCCATTCAGTGACAGCCCTGATGCTGTATAATGGGAGATTCTGTGTAAGTCAATACAAGATTACATCACAGTCTCAGTATGTACATTGGTTAATGTGAAAGCTCGTTTCTGAATTACTACCACTCCCCAAGGAAAATGTGACAATAGTGAGCAGGCTTAGTAGATTCGTACGTACAACATTCATGTTTATCATCTCTTATGAGGGCCTTTGTATAATTCTCATTCTCAACAGTCAAGGCTGCAATGGAAATTTTTAGTGCATCTTGGCAGGCTTGAAAAGTGATTAGTTAATGGATGAAGCTATTTATCCATGTAGTAAAGGATTGGGGACATTGAAAACATTCACCCTGGTACACAAATCTTCAGAGCCCATGAAATTTCAAGGGATAGGTACATAATAATTTACTTGCCCAGTGACATGGCAAGGGATGGCCTCTGGCATTTCTTAAAAGGTAAAGGAAAGGTAATCGCTTTTTCTTCCCATCAGCCTTTAATTGGATTTTTTTCTTCCTTGGAAGAAACAGATTTTTTTGAGACTTTTCTTCGTTTGGAGTGGGATATTCACTACTGAGAATTCAGTAACTTGAGTTGATGAACTACTAACACTTCAGAGCTAAAAGAACTTGTAGCCAAACAAAAATGGGAGAGCATGCATATGCTTAATAAATGTAGTCATGGATGGCTAACAGAGAATGGAATCAAGTATGCAACTGGTACTTCTTGGCAGCTTACATTTATTGTATGAGACTATATTGCAGCTGGACATTTATTGTGCTTCCAGCATAATTTGCAACATTAAATGTTCAACAAAACAGTCACCATATATGATGCTGTTACTGCCACAATGTAGACATTTTACTGTTAGATGGATATAAAGCCACTTCATGAAAGAGAATGAGGGCCATTTTATAATATAAACAGGCACAACAATCTGTGAATTTTACAATGTAATGCTGTAGTCAAAATGTGTACAAAGGAAAGGAAGTAGGAAGGGAAATTCAATCATTACAAAATTGTGGATAATTAATAACCTTAAGAATTATCTGCAATCAAAATATCTCAGGTAATCAGTAAAATTACATTTTTTAAGAAATGAAAAGTATTTTAGGAAGAGTGCATCACCCCATAAAAATCCCTATTGTAGGCATAATGAGAAAATTATGTTTAGAAATGTCTGCTTGCATATTGAAATTAATATATAGTTTAATAATATGATAATATGAAGCATGTTCCATGGTACTTTCTCCTCTGCTGAGGACAACAGCACTTGGAAGCATTCACTTCATTTTTGATTAATCACAGTTTAATCTGACTAACAGACTGTGGCTAATCTTAATTATGGTTGTCTTGAGGCAAACTAAATCCAAACCATGCTTTATAATTGTGTTCAACAGTTTATGGTTACAATTAGTACTATGCCCAAATCTCAAATTCTGACTAAACTCTGGTCAATAAAAAAATAGATATAAAAAAGGAAACTTAAGTCTAAAATTTGCAGTGGATTACTTGTTCATGAGAAATGTGTCTGAATGTAGCACTGTGAATTCTGTTCTTTTCATTTTAGCTAGGTTGGAGTAATGAGGAATAAACACATGCAATAAATACTAAGGGGGACTTTAACAGTGATAAATTTGATAACCATTATGATTCTTAAAGTTTTCAGATGCTAAATGTATTTTATACTGTTTATTATCTCAGGCTTTAGAATGCCATAAGGTAGGTTAATATCATTATATTGGTATTGCCTTGGTGGAGCAGTGGGCTAATGCCTCCTTAAGTAACACCAGCTGCCTGCAATTAGTGCAGGTTCGAGTCCCACCAGGTTCAAGGTTGACTCAGCCTTCCATCCTTCTGAGGTAGGTAAAATGAGGACCCAGATTGTTGGGGGCAATAAGCTGACTTTGTAATAATGCCGCTTGGGGTGTGTGAAAGCCCCAATAAGCAGGGATATACATAGAATGAAGGCTACTGCTAAGCTTGTAAGTCGCCCTGAGTCTTCGGAGAAGGGCGGGATATAAATGGAATTAAAATAAAAATAAATAAATAAAATAAATTATTCAAAACTCATAGAAAGGGGCTAGGACTAGAAGATTTATTATAAACATCTATCTACCTATTCACCCATCCAGCCATTATGTTCATATCCACCCATCTTACAAAACATGACCCCAGGCAGCATGCAATAAAAATATATAAAAAGTAATATAAAATCAATAAACAATTAAAATATTAATATTATGATTATAAATCAAAGACATGGCAACAGATATTAATAATAATGGAGCCATATCAGGGAAATTATTTTATAAAACAGAAGCATACTAAATCCTGAATGTTTTTCACGAAAGCTTTCGGCATGCACAGAGTTAGCGTTAAGGTTCCCCATGTGGCTTCTAACTTTATTTGTGGCAAACTATTATCTAAAATGATAAAAGTTTCTATATGCCTAGCCGTACAGAGTTTATAGATTAAGGATTTAACCCATTATCTATTTTTAGGCCTCAAAACAGAATTGCTAGATATACAGTAGATATAAAAAGCAATTTGCTTATAGAACATTTCTGTTTCATATTCAGTCTTATATAGAAAACCAAGAGATTATGGATGGCTAATGATTACAACCAAAAAAAATGTCTATAACTACTAAACCCAGGTCACCTAAAATCAAAATGCTTGAAGACATTTTTCTATCATAATAATTAGTTTAACATAAACTCCTAGATGCCACTATTTTTTGCACATTACTTTAATATGAGTACTTTGTATGCATTTTTGTAACATGTTGTTTTTGAAAAGAAAATTGAATGAGTATAACTGAACAGTATAGTTTAGCATGAATACAATGTAAAACTAGAAATGTCCTCTTTCAATAACTCACATGAGAGGCAAAAGGCTCAAGTTGTTTTTGATGAGCCTTGCATTGTAAGGATGGAAAAATTTTGCTAGTTATTTTTATATTTGCCATCAGATAGTGCCACGCTCCATCAAGCCTAGAGGCTTAAATGCCAGAATCGGAAGGAGAAAAGAAATCTATCTAGTGTTTGAATATGTTTGGTGTCTGCATAAGCATAAATGCTGGATACAGGTCTGCTGCAAAAAGTGTTTGTTTTACCTATTTCCAAAGACTGAGACCTGCGCTAAGATAACAAATGCTTTACAATTAGAAACAGAAAAATGTAATTTATATAATTAATAATAAATTCCAGAAAAACATCTACTTCTGCTTCATTGACTATGCTAAAGCCTTTGATTGTGTGGATCATAACAAACTGTGGCAAGTCCTTAAAGAGATGGGTGTACCAGACCATCTTATTTGTCTCTTGAGAAACCTATATGCGGGCCAAGAAGCAACAGTGAGAACTGGACACGGAACCACTGATTGGTTCAAAATTGGGAAAGGAGTCCGGCAAGGCTGTATACTGTCGCCCTGTTTATTTAACTTATATGCAGAGCACATCATGAGAAAGGCAGGGCTAGATGAATCAAAAGTTGGAATTAAGATTGCTGGAAGAAATATCAACAACCTAAGATATGCAGATGATACCACTCTAATGGCAGAAAGTGAAGAGGAACTGAAGAGTCTCTTGTTGCGAGTGAAGAAGGAGAGTGCAAAAGTTGGGTTGAAACTAAACATTAAGAAAACCAAGATCATGGCATCCGGCCCTCTCAATTCCTGGCAAATAGATGGGGAAGAAATGGAGGTAGTGACAGATTTTATTTTCCTGGGCTCCAAGATCACTGCAGATGGGGACTGTAATCAAGAAATTAAAAGACGCTTGCTCCTTGGGAGGAAAGCCATGGCAAATCTAGACAGCACACTAAAAAGCAGAGACATCACCCTGTCAACAAAAGTGCGTATAGTCAAGGCTATGGTCTTCCCCAGTTGCAATGTATGGCAGTGAAAGTTGGACCATAAGAAAGGCTGAGCGCCAAAGAATTGAGGCCTTTGAACTCTGGTGCTGGAGAAGACTCCTGCGAGTCCCTTGGACTGCAAGGCGATCAAACCGGTCAGTCCTAGAGGAGATCAACCCTGACTGCTCTTTAGAAGGCCAGATCCTGAAGCTAAAACTCAAATACTTTGGCCACCTAATGAGAAGGAAGGACTCACTGGAGAAGAGCCTAATACTGGGAAAGGTTGAAGGCAAGAGAAGAAGGGGACGACAGAGAATGAGATGGCTGAATGGAGTCACTGAAACAGTAGGCGTGAGCCTAAATGGACACCAGGCGATGGTAGGGACAGGAAGGCCTGGAGGAACGTTTCCCATGGGGTCTCAATGGGTCGGAAACGACTTTGCAACTAACAACAAGGGGTGAAAAATTGTGGGATAGCTCCCCCATGTTTATATGCTGCAGGTGGGTATAGTAAAGATGGAATATTAATTTTTTGGTCTACTTGGAAAATGATATGTTGCACTTTAATAGAGGAGACAACTTTTGCATATATAGTATGTCATATATTGAGTTCCTTTTGGAAGGACTACCAGTGGGAGATAATAGATGTCTAATACAAGTGCATATGTTGCCTTCAACATATATGTGCTTAATTGATGGAGTCATGTTACTGACAAGATAATGAATTGCAAAGAAATTGTTATTAATACATAAGTTAAACATTTTGTTTCTATTTCTTTACAACTGTTGATAAAAAATGGCCTGGCTATGTTCAAATTATACACACAAGAGAACAGGCTTAGGTGAGAGGGAAAGTGTTACAATTCAATCTATTTATGAATATGAATGAATATGTCCATAATTGCTCAGTGTATTTTAACAGTTATATAGAACTGTGCTATGAGGAGCTTACAATTTACATTTCTTATTCTTGGGAAATTAATGACAGAAAGAAAATGGATTGGAAAATGTAGATGCAAAAGTAACATTAGATAAATATGAGAAAATATAGTTGCATATCCTTAAGTAATTTATGAAAAAAATACTTTAGATTACCACTTTAGATACATGTACAAAATCTGCAAGAATCCAGATAACCACTAAAATAGTAGCCTGGCTGAGGAAGTAAAGGAGACTATTAGAAAGCTAACTTTCACTCTCAGGGGCCATTGAGGACCACCTCCTGAGCTTGGAGCTAAGTAGGATCAAATCTAGTTAGTGCTTGGATGGCTGAAGGTCAGGAAATCTCAGAGATGTAGGTTAGATTGGGGAGTTGGGGGTGGGGAGTGAGGACGTAAGGACACTGTAAAAGAGACAATGCAAACCAGTTATATACTGGTGCAAAAATAAAGGCTACCCAGATGTCTCCATGAAATGAACAAGAGAGGATTTTAATTAAAGAAAAGTTTACCTTGCTAATCCTGCATGGTTCTAAAATTAGATTGTGCTGATGTAATCATGCCCTGGTGCAAATTAATAGCCAGCACCAGCTTACAACCCGCCTAAACATAGGGATCCGGCGACGGACAGGCATAGCCAGTGTCATATTTCACAGGACCTTTAATGGGCCTGGAGGAATGTTGTCCATGGGGTTGCGATGGGTTGGAAACGACTTTGCAGCTAACAACAACTTAATGGGCCTCCCCCTGCCTCCAGGCCCTTTTCCTTCACACCTGCTGCTAAGCCGTGGCTCGGGCGGACTCACCTGTCTCCTCTGAACTTTGTTCGCAGCCGTCACTGCAGCAGCAGCTCCCTCTCCGGAAGGAGAACAAAGAAAGACCCTATTGGCTTTTGAAAGCCAATAGAGGGAGTAGCATAGCTTGTGCAAAAGTTGAAAAAATCCATCAAAAAAAGATGCTGGAACGCCGTCTGAGCGTTCTATGAGAAAAAAACCCTGGCTAAGACAATTGTTGCACTTCCATATTTGTAAGCTACCTACCTCTATTTTCTCCTAGTTGAGAGTATTACACAAAACCATATATTTTAGTAAACTATCTCTGATGGATAATTTTAATGCACATATTGTATACATTTTAGCCATATAGGCAATATATAAAAATATCAAAATAATACATTTATCAGTGTTGTCCTCTACTTGCAGCATTAATATTAATAGTGCAGTAGCAACAGTAGAGTAAAAGCTTCTGCTTAGCTTACTGTCTACCAACACCAAGTCTTGCATGAGAACCAAAGTATTTGTTTGCCAAACAAGCAAAATTACTGGTCCTGCTGCAAGAAGTCCTTAAACATGGTAGCAAAAGGAAGTGCTCTGGCTCTTCTCTCCAATTCCCTTCAAAAACTTTGGCTTAGAATAGAATCCCTTTCCAGATAGGGTAGGGCATATCGTTTACCTTAGTGTGTCACTCAATCACTACATGTAAAAATTCTGCCTGGAAAAAAATCTGTGCATATTAAGCTATTGTTAACAAAACAACTATGGAAAAATGACAAAAGTATTTTGTGTTTTGTATTCCAACAGGATAGCATTGGAAACAGATTTTTAAGTGTGCACTGAAACCATTCAGTGCAGAACTGTAGATATGATTTACTTTCCTGTAAATAGGACTACAAATACTATTGGTAGTAAGCAGAAGGATGGTGAGATAGCATTTTCATGTTTCTGTACAAATACATAAATATATACATACATGCATACATACATACATTGGGGCTGAAATGTGGGGATGTCCTTTCTCTCTGGATTTATAAAAGTTAAATCAAATTTTGGTAACAAAACTGAATTGTTGCATTCACATAAAATATAATGCCCAAATGAATAAACCCTATTATGCTTTAATGTGATAATTTTTTCCACAATACATGAAAACCCACAAAATATTATGGTGCATTTTAAGAAAGACAACCATGATATGTGATTCCAACCAATGGAGCCAATAATATCTCACATGGGTTACGTGCTACAAGTCCTATCACTTAAGCAATGTTTCTGCATCCTTAAACCAAAGAACCCAGGAAACGTGTTTTCAACTCTCATTGCACCTCCTCTATGAAATGATAGTTCTGCATCTGGATGGCTCCAATCCTGCTTGCCTCTTGTAATCCTCCAAAGACTTATTTTTCCCCCATATATTCAGCCAGAAGATCTTATGAACTCTTTTTAATGGTTTTGGGGTTTTTGAATTGCTCCAGCATAATTTGCTTAATGTTTTATATTTTATTATACCTTAGTTTTATAGTATTATTGTTTTAATTTAAACCACCCTGAGTCAAATCAGTACAACCTTGAGTTAAATTGATAGACATAACCTCTTCATCAAATTAGTAAGTTGTTCTCTATAACATATTTAAGCTAAGATCTATATTGTGATGATTCTTTCCTTTTTGGAGGAGCTGCTTGAATTGTTAAAAAGACATAACTTGATTTTGCAATGTCCGGCTCTGAAGAGATACTGAAGAGATATTTGTATTGTGATGTCATCATTTGGACATTAAGAGTTATATTGGATTTAACATTACAATTTAGACTTCTCATCAAATATTCTTTTAAATGCTGCAAAAACTATTATGAATATCACAACTATCGGTTTGGAAGAATTTAGATTTGGGGTTCCTGTAGTGTTGTATCCATATATTTTCTAATGTGCTCTGAAGTGTTATGATCCTGTGGTTCTTTTCTCTGTGAACACAAGAAATAAAAATGGACTTCCTGCCCTTCCCCCCACACAAATAGTGGTAATAAATAATCCAGTGACAGTGGAAAGTGAGGTTGTAAACAAATTATTCTAAGAATCAGAAAATGAGATAAACCTCTATAATATCCCACATAATATGTTTAGAATTGGGGGTCAGAGTTACAAAGTATTCTTCTGTGTTCTTTTTCAACCACATTTAAAAGGGTGCAATTGCTCTTTTTTGTGTTATAATGACTTCTAAAATGATTCTAGTAGTAGTTTCTGTAATAACTACCCATTCATTTTCACCTGTGTGGCACATTTTCTCTTTGAATTCCTTTCCTCATTACAGAATCATAGTCTCAAAAGAGAATCTAATCCAACTATCTGACTAGAAACCAGCCAAAAAGTAAAGCTGAGTGAAAGCCTTCTGTTCAACTCTTCATCAATTGGTGCTTTGGAAAAGGGTGACTTACCTTGATTTGTAGGTGAGAGGACTGTGTTTTCCCACTTCCCTTTTGCTTTTATAAGTTTATCCTAAGAATGATCCATACTCCATTTATTTAGCAGTTCTAACAAGTGGGGAAGGAGCCTATGTGGATAGGGTGTTGGTTAATGTCTAAAAGCATTGAAATACAACTCTAATACGTATTTAATTAATTAGATCAGCTAGAACATTCATTTTCTTGAACAAGGGATCATTTTTGACACAGCTTTCTGATAGTTATCTCTCTGATTAGATCCAATTTCATCACATGATCTGATGCTACAAAATATTAGGGCTTCTACTGTACATCTGGGCAACAAATAGCCTATGATCACTAGATAGAAGAAAGTAGAATTTTATTTATCTCTTCAAGACTTATGTTTCTCTAAGTTTCGCAATGTAAGTCATCCTGTAAAAAAATGTATGTATTGGAAATTAGATCCACAAAATTGATTACATTCCAAAAAATAAAAATGGAGAAATGTTCACAAACATTTTAATGTAGTTTTTAAAAAAACTCAGATTTATACAGAATGCAGGTAAAGCTAATTTAAATTTGTAAATACCAGAAACCCAAATTCACAGTCATTTAAAAATTCTTTGTTTTGATTTCTATTTACATTAAAAAATATTGTTGTTGGTTCTATTTACTGTGTGGAGGGTGAAACATTATCTTCCTATATTTCAA
Source organism: Vipera ursinii (assembly GCF_947247035.1). NCBI lineage: Eukaryota > Metazoa > Chordata > Lepidosauria > Squamata > Viperidae > Vipera > Vipera ursinii. Next base: position 28,534,020 of record NC_139514.1, on the reverse strand, counting down.
TATTAGAAAGTTTCCAGTATCAATTAATATCCCATTTCTTATCTTTGTTGAACATGGAAATATGGTATTAAGCACGCACACACATGCACACACACACACACACACACACACACAAACACAAACACAGGGAGAGCAATAATATAAAGATCACTGCTTCTGAATTATCCATTCTAATCAACCATTTCCATGGTGCAGAAAATTCAGGAATTTCCAAATATCAGCAGGCCAAGAGATTCATTCAGGAATGCTAAACTCTATAAAAAAGGATTTTATTTAATTATTGATTTACAGCAGAGGTCCCCAACCTTTTGGGCACCAGGGACCAGTTCTGTGGAGAGAGGTTTTTCCACAGACTGGAGGGAGTTTGGTTTTGTATGCTGCTTGCATCCTGTGAATGGGGCTTTCCTTCTTTTGTGTGGACCAGTTGCTGGCATGCTGGGACTGGTCCACAGACCGGGGATTGGGGACCCGATTTACAGGGTTTATTTACAGGACTCCAATTAACTGAGTATATCAATATGTTTGTAAAGAAGAGAACAGAAAGGGAAGGGAAGATGGTAGAGGAGACATCTTTATTGCTCAGTTCACTATCTTGGCTCACTGGTGAGAGAAGGAAAGTTTTGCATAGCACTTGCTGATTTGGTGCCAAGAGAGTTTGTTAGTTAATTTGGTGTGGTCTTAGTGAGGATTGAATCCTAAAAGAAGAGAATTAGTTCAGGAGATTTCTGTGGTTTGTTAAAGATAAAAGTATTGGACAAATTCAGGAGTAAGACAGGATAATGCTGATGGTCGATTGTTGGTACATAGTCCAATCCTGCCAAAATTTTTTTTTAAAGGAAATAAATTTATAAATAAAACTGAGCAACTTCCACATAGACCCCAAAAGTTGTAATTCAGAAAAAGAACAATAATTTAAAACCCCCCCAAAAAACTGCCAGCCTTACAAATCAGACTCTCAGACTTGATAGTATAAATAATATTTTTCCTGAGAGAACAAATTTATAACATGACAAAATTTATTATAATCTATCTCACTTGTGAATTTTGTTGAGGAAACACACAACTTATTCACAAGCATGCAACTCAATAGTTGTACCATCCAAGTGTATATTGTTCTAAGGAACAGGATAACAAGTACTTAAAATGTTGCATGTAATTTTTTTGTTTCACCTACTCACATATGCAAAAAAACCAAGCAGCTTTCTTTCCCTCATGGGAGATGATGGTGTACAAATTTGGGCATGGATGAGAATTCACTGTAGCTTTGCAATTCACTCAAAAAAACAAAGAAAACTTGGCTATAAGAACATTTCCAAGCAATATAAAGAACCCAACCAACCAATCACCTTCCTATTCCTCATAAATACCTGGACCAGCTGGGTTAGGTAATAATTTGCCTTGCTGTGCAAATTGTTTTAACATGAATCATGCTCTCTTATTTTTAATGGTCACAATCCAAAAATGGTTGCACTGGGCCATTTCCTGATTCACTCTGCTCGCTCGGCACTCCCCTGTTTATTCAATCTAACGCAATAAATGTGTAATTAATTTCTAAACGCTTCTGTTGAGCAGTGCAATTTGTCAAGTTGTTAATAGAATTAAGCTTTTTATCAGCGATTAGCAAAAGAAGGCAAAAAAAAATTAATTAGAGAATTGTATGCCTCCCTGCTTCAAAGCCAGTTTTAGGATTAAATGCTTGATAAAGGTTCCTTGGCACATTATAAAATATTTAGCAAAATCCTCTCCCACCTCCACTCCAATAATTTCACAAAACTATTTCTGCATAGAGAAAAGAACTTGAGTTAGCTAGAGCAATAGAGCACGTGTACAAACTGGCACTAAAACTGAACTCAGCTTTCTTTCCCAATCCATGGTGACTGAAAGAGCAGCTTTGCCAGAATTAAGTTTTACAGTATGAAGTGCTGCTGCTCTAGAGTGCACTTATCTTCTGAGTAATATAATATTATATATTTATTATTAAACATATTAATAATGATGTATTATCAGAAACAAAAAAAAGACATAACGGCAAACCCCTTGAGGCTGGGGATAAATTGTAAATCCTTCTTATTCTGTGGCCATATTTGAAGTATTTTCAAAACAAAGAAAAAAATGCATATCAGATTAAATTAATACTCAAAAGTATTTTTAAAATGGTTCATCTTTTGAAGCAACTATCAACTGAGTATCATCACAGAAGCGATTTAGGATTAAATTGAACAAATTGGCTAGGTTACTAGAAATCTAATTTTTAGCTACCTAGAAATTTTGACAGTCTTCATCATATAGCTAGAAATTTTAAGGGTAAAAGTACTTAAAATTAAAATATTACTAGCCAACATAGTTTTTTAATGTTAGGCAACTTAACATTTCTTTCAAGAATGACACTCAGTAACATAAATGACACCATGTTAATTTAACAATAACTGAGAGATCGTGCTTCATTTTTATTATTCCAATTATTGTATTATGATAGCACTTATGGTGAATTAGGAATTCCACTTTCTTAAAAAAAAAAGCTTTTGACTATAGTGCACATTCCAACACAACCAAAGTAGATCAGTCTATTTGTGGGAAAATCAATGCCATGCGGTACCTCTATTTATCCAATTATAACATCCATTTATGTTATTCATTCTCTGATTGTTGGAGAATATGTTTAAAATATGTTTAATCTTTCATGTTATTGTTTATTCCTTGGATGATATGAATAAAAGTAAAAATATGTTTGTAGTTCTTCTCTGTGAGTTGTGGTGGGGGGGCACGAAGGGAGGCTCAGCCAATCTCACTCTATACATGTTGTACTTTGATAATAAAGGTTCATTCATTCATGGTTAGAAAGCTCATTTTGTCTCCATAAACCCAGGGGAAAAATGTCTTTTTAAATTTCTCCTTCATAAAAACAGAAATTTTTAAAGATGCTGCCTTTGCATTAGAGCAGGGGTCCCCAACCCCCGGTCTGTGGACTGGGACCAGGCCGTGGCATGCCAGCAACCGGTCCGCACAAACAAGCAAAGCCCCATCTGTGGGGCAGCACACAAAACCACAAACTCTCTGGTTCATGGAAAAAACTTTCTCCATGCAACTGGTCCTTGGTGCCCAAAAGGTTGGAGATCTCTGCATTAGAGTACCTAAATTCCTAAATAAATATTTATCCTTTCAAGCCCCTAAGTGTTTATCCAATGGATATTCCTAATCAATAGCCCTAATAAGCAGGCATTTACATAGAATGAAGGTTACTGCTAAGCTTGTAAGCCGCCCTGAGTCTTCGGAGAAGGGCGGGATATAAATGGAATTAAAATAAATAAAATAAATAAATTTAGTTCTACATGTATTTTTATGCTTTACTATATAGAGATCATAGTGAATGAACAGGTTTTCAACCAAGAGTACCTCAACCTTTCTCTATATTAAATTGAGGAAGAGTTGTACAACAGAAAGAACTGCTATTCGGAACATATTGATCAAATAGCTTCTTTCCTAAAGTTTCATCTTTGTTCCACTGCTATTTCATGTTAATGTTAACCAACATCAGTGCAGTTTTTTTTGCCTTCCCATGATCTCTCATATACAGTGAATCATACCATGATTGGAAGATAATGGGAAGTAAAGTTCATGAGAAACAAGACCAACCAGAATAATGTTTAATACTTCTGGAAGATAAAAAGATATCCATATACAGATGTGACATTGGTTAAACATTTTGAGCTGCATTTATACACATAAACTCAAGTGGCTGCATAGTATGACTTATAATTGTGGTCACTGGGCTTTTGACACCAATCTTAGGTATCCAGGATTAAAGCCTTAGAATACTATCAGCTCCAACCACATGATTGCACTGTTGAAAGGATGAGCACAATATTAGACTTGCCTGTAAAACTGTAATATTTACTGTATTCATACACTGATACAAAAGTAAAAAAACCCAGTAAAATAAGAAACTATCGTACTTTTCTACATTTCAAATTCCTAAATAATCCTAAAATGAGAGCAGTGTGATAGCCTAGAGGTAAAGAGGCTCACCTCCCATTGGAAGGTTGAGAGTTCAATCTTAGGCAGTGGCAGATGTTTCTCTATCAGGACACAAAGGAAAAATATTGTGTATTAGCCAGAAGGGCATCTGGACAGTAAAAGTTTGCCCCAACTCCACCTTGAAACAAGGGATTAAAGCAGAGGCCCTCAACCTTTGGGATACCAGGGACCGCTTCCAAGGAGGTGTTTCCACAGACTGAAGGGAGGGTTGGTTTCATGTGCTGTCTGCATCCTATGGAGGGGACTTCACTTGTTTGTGCAGTCTGGTTTCTGGCATGCCGTGGCCCAGTACCGGTCCACAGCCCGGTGGTTGGAGAACCCCTGGATTAAAGGATCGTATAAAGAAAAAAAAAATATAAGAAAAACAATCCTAACATGCCAGGCTGTTATTTTAACCATTCTGGCTAATGTCTCTTTCCTTCTCAACATGTAGATGGCTATAACTCACCTGCTATTTCAAGCTGGCTAACCATTTAACTAACCTAGATATATTTAGTTTATTTAAGTTTCTTTTCTGATAAGGTAACATGCGCCTTTAATTATCCTTGTAGTTGGACTCTGAATTTATTCCAATTGATCCACTGTGCCACTAAAGCTTCATCAAGAGTGTATTAACAGAATAACAGAGATGGAAGGGACCTTGGAGGTCCTCTAGTCCAAAACTCTGCTCAGGCAGGAAATGTATATCATTCTGGATAAATGATATAGTGTCTCCTGCCTGAGTCGGGGGTTGGACTAGAAGACCTCCAAAGTTCATTTCAACTCTATAATTGTTATTAGTCTCCTAACATCAGACTTTACTGAGTCCTTTTCTGACAACTTTGGAGCTAGAAACCTCTGGTGACTTTTCCTCAATATTTGCTCTTACACTTTGTCATAATTATCATCTACATCACATTTGTTTTATCATATGGAATCCAGGTTGTCTTCAGTGGAATTGCTCTCAAAGTTATAAATGATTAAAAAATTAGTGTTGGGAACCAGGTATTAACCAGCGAGGGACCTATAGCAGGTACCCATAAACTAAGAGTTTATGCCATTATACATTTTGACTGTTAGTCTGGAGACAAATTCAGACCAACGCAAAGCCAAGCACTGAAGGGCAATCTGGCTGCAACATCTGGTATCTCAGTAATATGTCAGGTTTGATTTGGCTGATCTAGGCCAACATTATTTTGCTATCTGAATGGGGATATCATATTATACTTGCTACAATCCAAGTTACAAAATTCTTTTAACATGTAAGGCAGAATATTCCACATAGGCCCGTTTCTTTATTTAACAGTAAAAATACAATAGATTAATTAATTCATTAATTATTTAATTAATCGTTTGCTGACCTTTTGGGGACTCATATAGCTGTCTGAAGCAATTGCCCCATTCTGTCTAATTGTGGTCCCAACCTAAGAACTTTAAAAATAATTTATGAAATGTATTTCTGGATTTAAAATGTATTTCTTGATTTATGCTAATATTATGCTAAAAATTTGCCTTTCGATTTCCTAAGTTATTTTTATTTCTGGTTTTCTATGTCATTCTTTTGTTTTCAAAGTTTCTATCTATCTATCTATCTATCTATCTATCTATCTATCTATCTATCTATCTATCTATCATCTATCATTTATCTATCTATCTATCTATAGGGCAAAGTAAAAGAACAAATAAGAGTCACTGTTGTGTTACTCATACTTTCAACATTGCACAGGCTTCTTAGCTGCACCTTCACTTGTCCTGACACTTTATAACAGGGGTGTTAAACTGCCGGCCTATGGGCCGTTTTCATCATACTGAAGCCGTGCCCACCCCATTGCTTGCAATGCAAAAAGCATTGCAATGCGTCACAACACATCACATGATGTGGTGAGTTTGATGCCCATGCTTTATAACATTTTCATTAAAAATTAACAAATTAACCCAGGAGGTTACAGTGAAAGTCAGGACACACAAACATTCTTTAGCCACTTCCTAACTAAGATAACTGCAAAGCCCTGTTTGACACCAATGGGAATCTTGTTTAATTCCTTGGAGAAAAAGCAGACTTGAAAGTCATTCTTTTGTATGAAATTGAGAAAAGAAAGGCAAAAGCAGTTTTGGGTTCACTGCTATGTATCATGACCTCCAAAACTGAGGGGGGTGTGTGCACCCACATACTGTGTATACACAGAGATTACAGTAGACAGTAGTAATCAAGAATATGGAGAATTAAATTTTGCACAAATAGAATTGCAAGTACTGTCTGGTCCATGGCATTTTATGAACGAAACTATTGATAATTACCTTGTTTCCAATTACCGTGATGCTTTTACATGCAATTATCTGCTGATTATCATGCTTTGAAACTCTTGGCATTCAGAGTTCAATTAAGAGACTTTCCTTCCTAGTCTGGATTTTGATCATTTTTTTCTATGAAGGCAGTTTGATGTTAAAATGTGTTTATGTACTACAAATCTCATAAGCCTGGGTAGCATAACTAATCAGAAATAATTAAGAGGATATCAGCTTGTCTATCAAAGATGATTCAGAATGTGGAAAAATCAAGTTTCAAATATTTATTCCTCATACAGCTTTTATTGACCTTGCCCAGTGAATTCTGCCAAAATTATGATGAAGGTAGAACCGCACATACTTCCTGAGTTTTTGGGAGGAATCATCAAATACAAATTTAATACATATATGCATGCTAATCATACTAGTCTCTTCCATAATATTGTACAAAGTCGGGCAAGATATAGCAGCACTTTGAAATATGGTAGTTCCTAAATCCTTATGCCAACCTTCTTAAGACAGTATTTGCAAATTATAAAAGACAAAATAAAGAATAAATAGGAAAGTTTCATGTATTTGACCAAGCTAGAGAAAGGGTGGAATCACTATTTCTCTATTTCTGGTTTTTCTCTCTCTCCTACTTATATAATTTCCCAGGCTGATCTCTGGAATCAGAGTTGATTGGCATAACCACCCTATCTACTATTGGGTTAACTACTCTACCACAAAGGACTTACAGACTAAGCCAACATAAATATGATTTCTGAATACTAATGATTGAAGAATTTTAGCCTAAAAACCCTGTGCACAAGCCACATATATTTCCTTAGTTTTACCTGATTTATTGCACTCTAAGCAATTTATCAATGATGATAGCATCATATCATTATCATCATCATCACTACCATCAGCAGCTTAAAGTTTATACTGTATTCCAAGATAATAGCAAGATATCTGATGTTTATATTTCACAATTAATTTTAGTAACTGACAAGTGACTTTCTGCTGAAAAATGGCAAATATGCAAATAGCACACTATGCAAATAGTAACCCTAAAAAGCAAGCATTATTTGGAAATATGTAAAGATTTTGACAAGCAGTATGAGCAAAATTGTACAACCAACAAGAAACATTATGAGTGAAGGTAACAAAAAATCACTTCAATCTAAAGATATGAAAAAATTACCACCTTCTTTGGTAGCAAGATGTAGTAAAGGACGATTTCTACTGCTAGAAGAATTACAAGGTAGAAAAGCTCATGAAATGTGATTTCTAATAATCAACAATGAATTTAAATAAGCAGTTTGAAATGTGCATTTAATTATTTCAATTTATTTCTGAATTGTAGGTGTTGTCTGAAAAAACTCTCCCAGGACTACCATCTGTATCTATACATTATCTCTAAAAGCAACTATTTGCCCTACTCTGTTAGGATTCCTATTAGTCCAGCTGATCAATAACTGAGCAGTTACCAAATGGAGATAATTTCAAACAGATTTAAAGAAAGTGGTGCTTGAAGAGTATTATCAATTTGCATGTTATATTATAATGTTTAATGTTATAATCTAACAAAAATGAGTTACATATACTGTACCTTTCTTGCATCTATAGTATCCATGTTACTTAACTGTTCAAATTCATATCTGTGCAGGATAAGCAAGGCTCACAGAATCATGACCTGTTGCCCAAATAGAATGGTCTGTGGATTGGAAAAATGCTATGATTTAATACTGCATTATCACTCCTTCGCCTGACTACCTACTGGGTAGATTACTATCCCTTGAAGTTTTGAAATATAGATATGTGTGTGTGTGTGTGTGTGTGTGTGTGTGTGAAGGTAAATTGAGGGGAAATGTTTCAGTGTGAGTTCTTACAATGTTCTGAAGTTCTTAAGATATTTTGAAGTGTTATATCTCAGCTGTTTTAGATGTATTTATATGCAGAACTTTATATTACCAATGAAGGAGAATTTTATATTGCAATGTAGAGCTTGCCTTCTGCTCTGAAGTAAGTGGATCCTGCCCCCTCTCTCATCAGCCAGCATTGCTTTCAGAGTCTGCTTATTTATTATTTATTTATATTTATATGGCCAACTATTTTATACATACTAATACTGGGGAAATCAAAATAAAACCTATAAAACAGCAAAATAAAATTATATCAGCATTACAAAGGAATATTACATTCCCTATCATGGCCTTTATTAAATAAAAAAGATCCTCACAGACAAAAAAAAATATCTGGCTTTAGAAAAGACCAAAGAACGTATTATTGTTAATGCATGTTAGATAAAATTAAAACAAAACAAATCAAAGAATACCAAAAAGAAATCACTATGTGTTTCATTGATTACAGAAAGGCCTTCAGCTGTTTCAACTACATTAATTTGAATGCACCTAAAGGTCAGGAAGCTGTAGTACATGGTGAAACAGTCTAGCTCCAGTTTGGCAAAGGAGTGTGACAAGGATGTATACCCTTTATTTATTCAACCTATATGTTGAATATATATTAAAGGAAGCTGCATTGAAAAAAGATGGATATTATTTTAAAGCTGGAGGAAGCAGCAGCAATAATCTGGACTAATAACAAAAAATGTAAAAGGTCTGTTAGAAAAGATATTCAGATAATGTGATGTGTTTATAGTTACAGACATAAGAATCATGCAAACCATAAAATTTCTTGTGACAGTTATGGAAGATAAAGTAACGTCCACTGAATCTGTAGAATTGAAGAGTTGGAGCTGTAGAACTGTTGGAAAAGATGAACAGCCAAGTAAGCAGACCAATGGATCATTGAATACATCAATCTAGACTTCTCACTAAAGGCACAAATGATCAAGCTCAAATTAATCCTACTTTGGACATATTATGCTAACACATATCTCTTTGGAAAAGATTTTGAATGCTGGCAAAGATGGAAATAAAGAAAAAAATGACCAACAGCAAGGTGGATAGATTCACCTTTGGAACTGCACTGTTGGGAGACATGAAAGAGCAAATTAGCAAATTAGGTGGTCACTAAGAGTCCCTTGGACTGCAAGGCGATCAAACCTGTCAGTCCTAGAGGAGATCAACCCTGACTACTCTTTAGAAGGCCAGATCCTGAAGCTAAAACTCAAATACTTTGGCCACCTAATGAGAAGGAAGGACTCACTGGAGAAGAGCCTAATGCTGGGAAAGATTGAGGGCAAGAGAAGAAGGGGACGACAGAGAATGAGGTGGCTGGATGGAGTCACTGAAGCAGTAGGCATGAGCTTAAATGGACTCCAGAAAATGGTAGAGGACAGGAAGGCCTGGAGGAACATTGTCCATAGGGTCGTGATGGGTCGGACACGACTTCGCAACTAACAACAAGAAGAGTTAACAAAGACTTGATGGTATGTAATCTAAGTTCACATTAAGTACCACTTTCCCTGCTTTTCTTCATCATCAACTTTTGATACAGGAAAAGGATAAACAAGTGGGCAAGTATGACATGCAACAAGGGTCTTTGCTGTTATAGAAATAATGGGTCTTAATACAGTAAGTACAAAACTGCCAAATTCTAGCTGATCTTACTGTCTTGCTTTTTTGTATTAATTGTATTGGGTCCTAAGTAACAATTCAAATTGTCATGGCATTTCTGTTAGGACATCATTGCTTTTTTGTTTTGTTTATATTTTCAGACGACATCTCAACCCATTTATCTTCATCTAGAACAGGCTTCCAATATTAGAAGCTTGATCTTCATCTAGTGCTTTTGTTGAGTGGAACCCCAATAGCATCTCTTTCCTTATCTGTGGCTGTCTTTAATTAATTACCATTACTTTTTGAATTTCAGTATTACGTTCTTTTGTACAGTGAAGAGATATTCAGTATGATACCCTTTTTCCCCTACTATTTTAGTCAGCTGTCAATCTAAGCAAAATTTGACCTCATCCTTGACTTTCCAGCATTTCAAAATGTGTACAACTTTCATTTCAAGGGAGACTTCTATTACTCTTTGAGACTTTGCAAGGAGAAAGATAAATATGAAATGCTGTAACAAGCTGGGGAAGGTGTGCCTAACCAAAAAAAATGTTCTCTTTCCTTAGAGAGTTTGAATTTTACTTGCTGTTTTTCTCCAGGGTCACAATTACTTAGAATGTTAAAATAACTTCCATCTTCCTTCTATTAACAACTCCCACCTCTCAGTTCACAACAAGAGGAAAATTGTAGAGAAACACTATTTAATTATCACACCACGTAACTAATTAAAAGCAGAACACTAGTGTGTGCTATGCTAAAGGGGCATTAGAGATCCAGCCTGGTTAGGTAGGAAGACGCAACCCCCTCTTGTCTCCACTTCACTTCACTGTAGGGGCTTCAAGTTGACAGGCAGCCATGATGAGATGGGGATTTATTATGCTGGGTTTTTGTTCAGAACTTTTACAGGAGGCCAAAGAGGTCAAGAAACTTCATTGTTGCAAGGGGAAAAGAAAACACCTGGGCAGGAATCAAGAGGTTGAAAGTTTTATTGCAGAAAGTTACAAGCAGCAGTAATTTTATAACGGGCTATACAGAACTTAGCTTCTTTTCTTCCTTAAGTAGCCGATGGGAAATACAAACCACTCCAGAGAAAGTAAACTATTCATTATTCAATCAAGAATTCTTCAGCTCAGAACTGCCTGGGCATCATTTTCTCTGACCTGGAAACTATTCTACCTAACTCCATAAGTGAATTGAATTGTCATTTAATTCAGGATGAGAAACAAAATTCTAATTCACATAATGTATGCTACCTCGGGCCTATTGGGAGTTTACTTCAACCTATCTAATATGCACTAGGCTGAAGGAGATTGATTTTTATAGCTTGCTGCACCATGGTTTCCCAAAGTGTGCTTTGTGAAATATTGTTTTCCAAAAGCTGATTAGGCATTTAGTGAAAAAAATCTTAGTTGCCTAGCAATTGAGTGTTTTAGGTGGGTGAGAGGATTTGATTATGTTTTCTGTTATTTTAAAAGTATTTTTCAGCCTACAGCAAGCTGCAAATGTAAGTCATTTTGATTTCTCTGTGGTGGGATAACCAGTCCTATATTAGGTTCCTAGCTAATTATGTAATACATAGCCACCATATTAATATTTGTAATATTCAGTGGGTTTGTGATCAATTGAATTGGAAAGTATCACATATTAAATAGATTTTATAAAAACTACATAGTCAACACTCAGCACTTCTTTGACATATAGAAATAAAGTGGTTGATATTAAGCTGCCTGCTTGAAATAAGAGTACTTTTGTACACAGGCAACACATAGTCAAGTGTAGTATATTTATTTCCCAATATACAAGAATTTTGATTTCTGATTTGAAAACACACCTGACATTATTTTTTTTTTAAAAAAAGCAACTGCAAATATTTAAAAAGTTACCTCTTCCTCTCAATACACATCCACCCACAAACACTTCCGTCCCTTTCTCTCATGGGCTAGTCTCAATAGGTTGTTGTTGTTTTTTCATAAAAATGTTCTTGCACTGAGGAATATTTAAAGGGCAAACATCAAACAAATGTTTAGAAGAAAATGGCAGTCAATTTGAACATTCAATATATTTTTTGTTGTTGTTAGTTACGAAGTCGTGTCCCACCCATCGCGACCCCATGGACAACGTTCCTCCAGGCCTTCCAGTCCTCTACCATCTTCTGGAGTCCATTTAAGCTCACACCTACTGCTTTAGTGACTCCATCCAGCCACCTCATTCTCTGTTGTCCTTTTCTTCTCTTGCCCTCAATCTTTCCCAGCATTAGTCTCTTCTCCAGTGGGTCCTTCCTTCTCATTAGGTGGCCAAAGTATTTGAGTTTCAACTTCAGGATCTGGCCTTCTAAAGAGCAGCCAGCGTTGATCTCCTCAAGGACTGACAGGTTTGATTGCCTTGCAGTCCAAGGGACTTGCAGGAGTCTTCTCCAGCACCATAGTTCAAAGGCCTCAATTCTTTGGCCCTCAACCTTTCTTATGGCCCAACTTTCACAGCCATACATTGCAACAGGGAAGTTCATAGCCTTGATTATACACACTTTTGTTGGCAGGGTGATGTCTCTGCTTTTTAGTGTGCTGTCTAGATTTGCCATGGCTTTCCTTCCCAGGAGCAAGCATCTTTTAATTTCTTGGCTGCAGTCCCCATCTGCGGTGATCTTGGAGCCCAGGAAAATAAGATCTGTCACTAGCTCCATTTCTTCCCCATCTATTTGCCAGGAATTGAGAGGGCTGGATCCCATGATCTTGGTTTTCTTAATGTTAAGTTTTAAGCCAACTTTTGCACTCTCCTTCTTCACCCGCAACAAGAGGCTCTTTAGTTCCTCTTCACTTTCTGCCATTAGAGTGGTATCATCTGCATATCTTAGGTTGTTGATATTTCTCCTGGCAATCTTAATTCCAACTTTTGATTCATCTAGCCCTGCCTTTCTCATGATGTGGTCTGCATATAAGTTAAACAGGCAGGGTGACAGTATACAGCCTTGCCGGACTCCTTTCCTAATTTTGAACCAATCAGTGGTTCTGTGTCTAGTTCTCACTGTTGGTTCTTGACCCACATATAGATTCCTCAAGAGACAAATAAGATGGTCTGGTACGCCCATCTCTTTAAGAACTTGCCAGAGTTTGCTGTGATCCACACAATCAAATGCTTTAGCATAGTCAATGAAGCAGAAGTAGAGGTTTTTCTGGAACTCCCTAGCTTTCTCCATGATCCAGCGTATGTTGGCAATTTGATCTCTAGTTCCTCTGCCTCTTCGAAATCCTGCCTGTACTTCTGGTGTTTCTTGATCCACATACTGCTGGAGTCTAGCTTGTAGGATTTTAAGCACAACTTTACTAGCATGTGAAATGAGTGCAATGTTGTGATAGTTTGAACATTCTTTGGCACTGCCTTTCTTTGGAATTGGAATGTAAACTGACCTTTTCCAATCCTGTGGCCACTGTTGAGTTTTCCAAATTTGCTGGCAAATTGAGTGTAGCACCTTTACTGCATCGTCTTTTAAGATTTTGAATAGCTTAGCTGGAATACTGTCACCTCCACTAGCTTTGTTGTTGTTCAGCTTTTCTAAGGCCCACTTCACTTCACATTCTAGGATGTCTGGCTCGAAGTCAGTGACCACCTCATTGTGGTTAGCAGGGATGTTAAGCTCGTTCTTGTATAGTTCTTCTGTGTACTTTTTCCACCTCTTCTTAATGTCTTCTGCCTCTGTTAGGTCTCTGCCATTTTGGTCCTTTATCATGCCCATTTTTGCATGAAACGTTCCCTTCATCTCTCCAATTTTCTTGATGAGATCTCTGGTCCTCCCTATTTTATTGTTTTCTTCTATTTCTTTGCACTGTTCATTTAAGAAGGCATTCTTATCTCTTCTAGCTATTCTCTGTAATTCTGCATTCAATTGGGTGTATCTTTCTTTTTCTCCTTTGCCTTTCGCTTCCCTCCTTTCCTCAGCTATTTGGAAAGCTTCCTCAGACAGTCATTTTGCTTTCTTGCATTTCTTTTTGTTTGGGATGGTTTTAGTTGCTACCTCTTGTACAATGTTGCAAACCTCCATCCATAGTTCTTCAGGCATTCCTTAAATCTATTTATCACCTCTACTATGTATTCATCAGGGATATGATTTAGTTCATACCTGAGTGGCCTAGTGCTTTCCCCTACTTTCTTCAGTTTAAGCCTAAATTTTGCAATGAGAAGCTCATGGTCTGAGCCACAGTCAACCTCTGGTCTTGTTTTTACTGACTGTATAGAGCTTCTCCATCTTTGGCTGCAGAGCACAGTCAACCTGATTTCTGTGTTGACCGTCTGGTGATGTCCATGTGTAGAGCCATCTGCTGGGTTGTTGGAAAAGAATGTTTGCTATGACCATCGTATTCTCTGACAGCCTGTGCCCTGCTTCATTTTATACCCCAGGGCCTCTCTACTGTGACCTGTCCATCTTGGGTGGTCCTGCACGGCATAGCTCATAGCTTCATTGAAGTACACAAGCCCCTTTGCCATGACAAGGCAGTAATCTATGAAGGGGAATATAATTTACATAAAAAATATCTTTGGGACCAGATTTTGTCTGTGGGATCAGACTTTTGACATACCATGTATGTATGTGTATGTAATGTATGAAAGTATTTTATACCATGATTTTATGCATTGCACTTAACCAATGGTTTGCTCAACCAATGTTGGGAAGCTCATAGCCAGAGAAAGAGGAGAGGTCAACCAGGGAACTAGCCTTCAGTTCTTATACAGCTGTAAGGGACATAAGCCTTGCCCTAGGCCTGTAAGCCTGGGAAGATTCTTGTAATATAGGTAGAACACAATAAAGTAGCTGACTTGAACCTCTCACAAGTGGATGTTGTTGCTTATACCTGATATCCATCACTTATTGATCTATTTATTTATGAATAAATAAATATAATAGCTACAGTAGATTCACAAAACAAGTAATTCCATTGTAAATTCTATTGTAGCTTAGGATAATATAAAAGCTGCCTGCTACCTTAATGGGCTATAGCAGTTGTATTCAGTGTTTACTTTCACTGTGAAAAAGACAAATAAATAGTCTTTTCTATATGTTGTTTTTGAAGCTATCCAGGTATTAGAGCATAAGACAAGTAACCGAAGTTACTGCTGAAAGTCTATAAAAAAACCTCTAATTTTTGTTTACAAACATCATGTATACTGTACATATATATGTAATAAACTAGGCAGACCTTCTCAAGAGAACTTCAGTTTAAGTATATCATAGACATACAGTACATTCAGAAAGTATTCAGAGCCCATTCACTTTTGTTGATTTTGTTGTAGCACAACAAAAACCATGAGGTCAAAGGAACTTCTGCAGAGGTCAGAAACAGGATTATTGTAAGGTACAGATCTCAGGAAGGTTACAATAAAATTTATGCTGCACTGAAAGTTCCTAAGAGCAGAGAAATTCATGGGTCTATCCCAAGCATCTAGAGCTTTAGGAGAGTCAAATTTGGAAGTGGTCAGTTTCAGAGGAGTCCTATTTTAAGTTGTCTTGAACTTACTTGAATCAGACTAGTTTGGTTCTTGGTACAAGATTCAGTTAAATCCAGTGCACACCTTTTTGGCAGTTTTTTTTTACTGTGCCTATGTTTAAGTCCCACTATACTATATTATAATGGAAGCTGAGATAAAAACTCACAATATTTATTAATCAGCAATGAATTGTATGTCTAAAGGTTATAAATTTCCCCTTCCCCCAAACCGTTTCAAGTAAATTTGAGATGTTGGAATGCCATCCAATCTATGTGCTTGAAACTGTCTTTGGTGGATACACTACCAAAAATTAGTTCAACGATTTAAAATATGTAATAAGTATTAGGCAGCCAAGCCTACCCCAACTTTTTATTTCTAAAGGTTTATATTTTATTTCTTATCGCTATGTGAATCAAAGGACACTAAAAACTGTGTCACTCCCACTGTCTGTACTTCTGTATAGGGCACATCTTTCTGAATCAGACTGATATTTGCTTAACAGAACCTTCTGGGTGAGAAAATTTTAGTTTAATTCAGTGAGGATTATCAGAATGACAAGCTACAGAAACATTGGCATGACAAGCTAACACAGAACAAAAACAAACTGGCACACTGATTTTTTCAAACATGGTAAGACCAGGTCAGAATAATATTTTTTCTCCTGTTCACCCTGCAAAAAAAATAGCTCCACTAGTAACTGTAAATATGGGACCGTTTTAAAGGAAAATCACATTACCCTTTGCTTTCTTTTGCTGGATCTTCTTTTGACTTTCTTTTTTTGACATATATTTGATAAAAAGTTCTTCCTTCCTTTGTAAATGAATTCCCCCCCCCAACCCAGCAAGATACACTTTGGATAATTCCTTCTCATGCAGACACTTGTATACCCAGAGGCTAATGTGTTACATTTTTTTAATGTTACTTTCCCATTTTGGGGATCCCTAGGCCAAATGATTTTGCTTATTCCTCTAATTCAGCCTATTAGTGTTGTTTTTTTTTCTTTCACCCTCTCTGCTACGTTAAGTTAAGTTGAGATGTATCTTCATTATTGTTTTCATCAGCATATTCCTTGGAGGTTGGGTGCCAAAATAGGGTGTAGAAAATATCCTTTCAAAGTATGCTACCATTTGGGGACTTAAACATATTATTACTATTAGAGATGAGTATACACCTTGTAGCTTGCTAAAATTAGGTAACTGATTTATTTATTTTTTTTGCTGTGGGCAGAAATGTTGTCAGATATTGTGTGAGAAATGTGAGTTTCAATAGCAAACCTCCAGAGTATGAAGTGGGGAGAAAAGGGTGCATTATGTGGGGGGAAAAGGAAAAAGAAAAGAAAAGATTATGGGAATGAGGATTTTCTATTTCTCAGTTTCAGGGTGTATGTAGGAACAGAGTATATAGCGTATATAGTCTTGAAAATTATTCCTGCTCTATAAGTAGCAGGGTGGCATTGCTAGCATTCACCTGACATGGGTAGTTAGCTGTGAAATTAAGAAAGAGAAATGAATATCCCAATCTTAATGCATAGGCATTAATTAAACAGGAACTCACCCCAGAGGTAGAGACATTTTTTGTAATTAATATAACCATCTGGGTATGTACAGGTAATTTACAAAGGTTCACAAATCCTTTGATACAAATGTAAAATGGTAAGGATGACAGTGATGGCAGCAGTGATAGCTCCCGAATAATGGATTCTACTTGACCATAAAAACACATACTAGTTACAAAAAGGCTATAATATATTCAGCCACTTTGTGCAAGGTCATGTTCCTTATTTGAACAGACAGTACATAAAGAATGTGGACACTTCAGCTCCATTTATAGGGGGTGATTGCAGTGCTATACTGACTATGGGTAGCATGATGACAGATGATGTGAGATGAAGTAAAAAGTTTGGGGTACCAAAATGCATATACAGATTATTGAGAGTGATCTTAACACATAGGCCATATATTATAAATCATGATAATAACTATGAACAAAGGGTAGAAGTGATTCACTTTATCCACTTTTATAAGTCGGAAAATATAGAGGTGGCAGTTGTATTGGTCTCATACAATGGCAAATACAGCAGATAAAATAATACCTTATCAGAACTAATTTAGTAGATTTGCAATTGAAGATTGAATATAAAACATGCTTGGAAACAGACTTTTGACAGTTTTATTCCTCTAAAAGACATAAAGTTGGCACAATTTTATATGGTGTACACTTGGAATCCCCAAGTAAGTAAAAAGAGCAGGAACCAAAGATTGGTAGAATTGTTATGTTGTGGTTGTTATTTTATTTTTACTGCAGTTGTAAAATATGTATCAAATCCTCTGCTTGCTTGGATAATCATTTCTAGATTATGTTTTCTCCCATTATGTCCAGATGCTGCTCATATTGTGCCTGTATGTTTTCCCCTTCTGTTGCTCACAGCAGTTCTGGGAGGAAAGGTAATTTTGCTTCTCTGCTTTTTTGGCCCTGATCCAAATAATTCCACTTAGTTCCTCCCTAGTTGCTGCTTTCTGCAATTATAGCGCTCCCATCTAAAATTGAGCTTCATTTGAAGAAAGGTGTAAAAAGGAAAGATGAGCCTCTGATGTGCTAACTTCAGTTTCCTAATTCTGCAACTGGATTTCAACTTATTTCATCCATCTCTGAAGATGAACCCAATTCATTGTAATCCCATTTTATTTAAGTACTCCTTCCAGTAACTTTGGAATGGCTCTTATCACCATTTTTCTCTACTGAGCAATAGAGTAACAAATGGAAAAAATTGGATAGTCATGTACATGCCAAAAGAATTGTAATGTATGTGCAACTACTTGTATGTGTAATTTAGCTTGTTTATTATTTATTTTATTTGACTTAGGTATTACCCAAATCTAATTGACTCTATGCAGCTCATAGCATGCAAATAAAAGAACAATGTACATTTAAAAATACAGTATCTATTTTGGGCAGATATAGATTACAAATAGATATGTAGATAGATATAATAGTGACTATGTGGCAAATCCAGGCAACAATACAAACATATCAACATCCATGTGAGGCTCTAATCACCCTAGCCCAATACTTGGGAAAGGCATTTTTGGCAAGGCCTTTAACTCTGTCTGGAATACAGACAGGATAAGAATCACCTGAATTTTAGAGGGAACCCTTCCAAATTGGTATTGTCAGATCAAAGGAACCCAGAGGACACAGGCCTTCTTGTTGCCAATCCTTCCTAGAGTTGCTCTGTTTATGGAAGAACTCTTTTTCAGTATAGTTTGTCCCCAAAACATCAGACCTACTTTGCAGATCTTTCCAAAAGTTGCTGACTATTGGAACAACATCAGTTGCAGCAAGGATGGGCCCCAAGCCACCAGCAACATCCATGGCCTTCCAGCAGCTGACAAGGACTAATTAGGAAATGAAACATTAGTTAAGTCACTCTCAATTAGGGGCAGGATAATGTTTCCCTGGCAGCATGGGACACTTTAACTGCTGATCCCATGATGACAGTGAGCACATCAGACTTGCTGAAGGAGCTTTAATGTTTAACATATGTTGCGGGATTACAGAAAACCTTTCAGCTGTGACATTTTTTGTGTGTTCCCTGCTTTTTTTTTTATCCCCTACAGCAAACAGTGAGTGGTAAAAGCTACAGCACCAGAAAGATGCTCAAAGCCATTGCCAATGAAAAAAAAATTCCCATATTTAATGCAAATCACTGTACCTTTTATGAAAACCAAGGCAGGATAAACAATTTTTCTGGTTTTAAAGTATCTAGAAAGCCTTGACTCAAAGCCAATTTCAGTTTCTTTTGCAATTATCAATGTTCAAAAAAATTGTAAAGTCAAAAGGGAGGTTAGCTTCCAATTACAAGAAACCCAGATCAGGTTTAGGTAAGGTCCACCTGAATGTAACTTGCAAAAAACATTAAACAACAGAGAAATATAATCATGAAATATACAAAAATAAATAAATAAAATGATTACAAAAGCTTTTAATACCCCATGGAAGACATGGGAAGGGGAAAAATTATTTATTTAGGAAAATATAAATAGATTGTGTGGTAAGACAGTTTATTGAAAAAGTGTGATCACCTTGATAAAAAGTGAAATAAAAAGCTTCAGAATCAATTTTTCTTTGGAAAATAAACCATCTCAAAGCTACATGTCCAGTGGATTGTGGAAAATCTCAGAATCCTTAATATCATAGGCATAAATAATCAGTATCAGACAAACTTATAATTCTGCCACTAGATAGTGTGGCATAAAGGTATGAGTAGTACAAAGTCATATTTATCAGAAATACCAGAAATAAATATCAGAAATAAAACTAGTATTCTCATTGTAATATGCAGAAAGCTTTCAAGACTTGGCTGTTTAGGCAAGCTTTCAGGGACCAAGTAGGCAATGGAGTGTGCACTTAGGACATGTCTTGGGACTGTTTATTAAGTTTAGGAGTATTAAAGTTAAGGATTTTGTTGCTGTTACAGATTATTTGCATTATTTACATTAGCATTTATCAGATTATATTGATTTGTAAGCTGCTTAGATTCCTTCAATGAAAGTAACACATGAGAACTTGTAGTAAACAAAAAATACCAAACATTTAAATATAATGTATTCTTGCTCTTTGGGGTTATGTCATATTTAGAATGGAAAGACACCATGCTACAGCCAAAGTCATTTTGAGGTATAGAATGCTCCAACCAGGTTATCATACTATTCTTTTTATTGTGAGCCCAATGAAGTGTGTTTAGGCAAAATGTTTTCATTTTATATCTATATAGTGTCTTGCCCACCTGAGACATTTGCACAAGAAATAAACAGTAGTGAACCTACAGCATCAGAGTATGACATTCTGTCTCCAAATATTTCTGCTACTTTAGTGTAGCAATCTAGTATCAGATAGGAATTCCAGTGGCTGATAAAATAAAGTATATATTTATCATGATTTTGTGAACCACCCTTATTTTCTTAGAGGTAAATCCCCTTAATCCAATTAACTTTACACCTTTTTATTACAATGAATGTATTTATCTTCAAATCATTTAAAAACAACCAAAAATCAAGAAAAGAAACAAACAGATCAGGCATGTCATCCCAAGCAACCGACACTCAGATTAGCAGGAACTAACTCCAGGGTAAAGAATTAGAGGAAAAAACTAATCCCTAATCAAGAAATCACACCTCAACCAAGACTGGCAAAACATGCTTCCTGTTTTCCCGAAAGTAAGGCCTAGCCTGAAAATAAGGCCTAGCTTGATTTTGGGGGTAGGCCTAATATAAGTCCTACCCCAAAAATAAGCCCTAGTTTTGGAATGAGGCACACCTTTAAAATAAAGCTAGTGTTGGGGTGGGGGCCCCCCAAACCCCGCACCCATTTACCTTGCAACCAGGCCAGCATTTCTCAGTCACAGGCCTTTCCAGAAGGCCTGTGTAGCCAAGAACAGAGCTATGGATTCAATCCATAGCTCAGTTCTTCAAGACCTCTGTAGCCGAGGACCGAGCCATGGGTTCAAGTTCTTGGCTGCAGAGGTCTTCCAGAAAAACCCGACTGAAAAATGCAGGCCGGAATTCAGCTGCAGAATGAAGCTGCTCCTTTGGCGGCAGAAGTGGGTGGGGCTGTCAGTGCCGGAGGTGAATATAAAAGATACCTCCCAAAAATAAAACCTAGTGCCTCTTTTGGAGGCAAAAAAAAAAAAAAGACCTGGTCTTAATTTTCGGAGAAACATGGTATATGTAACCAACCTGCAAATTCTGTTCTCCTGTGTACTGTTTTTATTTAGCCTGGTAAGAAAATGTCTGCATGCAAACACCAAGAACCCAACAGTTGAGCTAGATATATTCGCTACTACAGGTAATCCTTGACATATGATTACAACTGAGCCCAAAATTTATGTTGCTAAGCAAGACAGTTGTTTTGCCCCATTTTACAAGTTTTCTTGCCAATCACTGCAGTTGTTAAGTTAATAACACAAGTTTTAAGTGAATCTGGTTTCCTCATTGACTTTGCTTGGCAGAAGGTTGCAGAAGGTGATCACATGATCTGGGACATTGCAACTGTCATAAATACATGCTAGTTGCCAAGCATCCAAATTTTGACCACGTGACAATGGGAATGCTGCAACAGTTGTGTGAAAAACTTTCATAACTCATATTTTTCAGTGCCGTTGTAACTTTAAATTGTTATTAAACGAATGCTTGTAAGTCAAGGACTACCTGAATTGGGTTTCCTTGTGTATCTTGGAATCGAAAGAAAAGTAAAAAAAGGTATAGATTCATTGAAAAGACATAGTGCTAAATTTTTATTTGAAGTTATATAGCTGTCCACTTACTCTCAGTGACTCTGCAGGCTTTATACAAATAAAAATCCTTCTTAACTCCTATTTTCACCTGTGTTTTTTGGGTTGTTTTTTTTTGAGAAGGTAAATGGAGCTTTAGATAGACATTATCTTGTCATTGGGAGAAGGAAAGAACTGGAGCATAAGGTTAACATTCAGAGAGTAATATAGAATTTAACTAATTTAAACTAATTCAGGTTTCCATGACAAATGGATTGTATCCTATAGTTTTGAAGGCTCTGATGGAGCATATTGCAGAAGCACTCACAATAATTTTGAAAATGTCTGGAGAACTTGCTGTGGTCCCAGAACACTGGAGGAAAAATAAGGAGGAAGGGGACCTGAGAAAGAGAAACTCTGTCAATCTGGTTTCAGTACAACAAGGTATCCACAGATTAACAAATAGCATATTTGTGTGCTATTTGTTAATAGATGGAGGCGCCTGGAATGGCTGCGGCTGCATTGGCTCTTGAAGGCGAATAGTTTTGGGAGGGATAGTAAGGGCTATAGGCCACATGATCAGGAAGATTTTAATGTGTTTGAGCAACATGGTGGAACTAAGGTAACATACGACATACGACCGACAATCTTTGCTGGCCTGGCAAGTTTCTAGTTGTTTTGGAACTGTTGGTGAGACCGTTAAAAGTCGTTGGCGCTGTTTGAATTTGTTCTACCAGCAGCAAGATCTGACTGCTGGCCCAGTGATGGATTCTACTGCAAATCAGGGCTGTTTCCAGAGGAGGCAGAGGAGGAGAGGACCTGGAGCTTATGGAGCAAAGGAACTGGATGAGGCTGTCGGCAGGCCCAGAGGAAGAGAGAGAGAGGCTTTTGGAGGAGTTGGTGGTGGCGGCAGCAGCGTGCTCCAGGGGTGAAAAGAAGCAAGGCCTCTTAAAGGAAAAGGTGGAAGAGTCAGGATCAGAAAAAGGAAAGAAGGCAAGGTTGTCAGAATACAAGCGAATTTGAGGGCTAATCCACATGGAGCCCCATTTCCATCTGTCCTGTTTGCCATCGTTCACTCCCTAGAGACTAAAATGGACAATGTAAAATTTGAGCGGGCCCCGAACAAGGAGTATATATCGGAGGTGGTGACCCTTTCAGAGCTGTATGCAATGAAATTTCATTTTGATGTATGCCGATTGGTGTACATTCAAAGTGACAATAAAGTTATCATCATC
This sequence comes from Vipera ursinii, assembly GCF_947247035.1. Lineage (NCBI taxonomy): Eukaryota > Metazoa > Chordata > Lepidosauria > Squamata > Viperidae > Vipera > Vipera ursinii. The sequence continues at coordinate 28,511,233 of NC_139514.1, read as the reverse complement.
ACTTGGATGGATATACTAAAATTCAGCATGTGTTACAAACAAATCATGCTGGACTAATGTTATTTCTTTCTTTGGCAGAAATAGTAGCTTAGATCAAGCAAATGCTTGCTGTAGTCTACCAGACTACAACAAAACCTTTGATAGAGTCTCCCATAATAATCTATATAATAATATGAAGAAATTAGGGTAGATGTAATTGCTGTTAGATAGATTAAACAGTTAGCTGAATTACCATATCCAAAGTGCAAATTAAAAGCTCCACTTCAGTACTGAAAAGCATTGAGGGGGTACCACAGGTCTATGTTTTGAGTCTGTTGATGTTTACTATTTTATCTGTGACTTGGGCAAGGACACTGATGGGTAGCCTATCATGATGGAAGAAGACAAAAATGTAGGAGGGATGGCTATAATTTACATGACAAGGAGAAGTTTCAGAAAAAAAGTAGATAGACATGAACTGTGGACTGAAAAAATACTGAACTGTGGACTGAAATTTAACAGAAAAATGTAAAGTTCAGTACAGAATCTGAATAGGAAGAATGCAGGGCTCAAGTAGAGGATGTGGAAGATCTAGCTTGGCAATATTAAATGTTAAAGGGGAACTGGATGCCTTTCTCAATCACAAGTCAAACAAGTGCCGTAACAGTGATGCAGCTTAAAATCTAAGTGCTATAACAACCGTGGTGGCACAGTGGTTAGAGTGCAGTATAGCAGGCTAATTCTGCTGACTGCATTTCAGCAGTTTGAGTCTCACCAGCTCAAGGTTGACTCAACTTTCCATCCTTCCAAGGTCAGTAAAATGATGACCCAGATTGTTGAGGGCAATATGCTGACTCTGTAAATTGCTTATAGAGGGCTGTAAAGTGCTATTGCTATTGCTATACTGGGGAACATAAATTGAGGCATAGACTCAGAGTATAGACAGCAATTGTCCCATTCTAGTGTACCCTGGTCAAATTCCATTCGAAGTACTGTGGTCAATTCTAAGAACCAAAGTGCTGGGCACTGGAGACCACAGTGCTATAAACCTACTCTTTCAATGCAGTGTTTTGTTTTGTTTTTTAATTTTATAAGAATCTTTTAGCTAATTAGTTATGAAGAAAATGGAAAAGTGTTTGTATATACTGTGTTCACAATGTTGGAATAGCAATCAAACTTATGTTTAACTGAAGCCTGGTTAAAATAAACCAGATGATCACGACAGTCAACCCAGCTCCTGACTTCTTACAAAGGAAAATGCTCCAATATCCTTAATTTTATATATATAAAAATATAGACTTTTAATAGCATTTTGAAGATTCATTAACTGTATTTAGAACTCCATAAAGTCCAATTGATATTTTTAAACTCATGACTGTGATATACTACTTAGTAAAATATATATTATAAAACAGATATTTAAATGCATTTACAACATTTTGGGTGAGAACAATACAGCTTAGTTTTGAAAGAGAATGGAATATACATAAAAGTGGACATAAATGAAAGTAATCAACTAATCCATAAATCCTTTATTTACTGTTTTAAGGATTAAAGGGATGTTCAGAAAGAAATTGCAAAAGGGACTAATTCCAAGCATTTAAAAAGGAATAAAAGCAGAATCAGACTGTTATATTTAATCTATTTTGTAATTTAAAAAATGTCTATACTATATATCGCTATGAGCCAACCAAATATAAATAAATAAAAAAGACTACCCAAAGGTTAACTATTTTTATTTCCCAAGATGACTAGATACTAATTCATCATCGGAGGCACTTTCAAATCCCAGGCATTTATTCAAACAAATAAATTGGTTTTAGTTGAAGCATGGCTAATGGGAACTGTAAATTAGCTTGCTCAAGAACAGCCTCAAAGTCTGCCAGATGGGGCACTGAGAGAGAAATAAACATGTGTGTCATCATGTACGGAAATCACATCAGGAAATTGGCTGCACTTGCATAGTGATAAAGCACATCTACAGTTGTCCCACAATGTTCTTTTAAAACATTGCCTTCCTGATCTAAGAGCATGTGGGGGAAGTGGAATTATTTCCCAGTTCGTGCGTACCTGGTTAGTTATAATCAGGACTTCAAGGAACTCATGGAAAACAGAGAAGTCATGAAATAAACCATCAAAATCAAATCCAGTGAAACCTGAGGTGCAAGCACTCAGGCATGAAGAGATGTCCCTACATGCTGAGGGGAAAAGTCAGTATGAAGAAGAATGGAATAAAAAACAAACTCAAGAGATGCCTGAAAGGAAATCAAAATTTAATTAATCAAAATTTAGCAATGGTAATAACTTATAGTATATGCATTAAGAGAAAACTGCACAGAGAAAAGTTTAGTGACAATTGTCACTTCTCAAATTCAGGTCTTCAAGTATGGAAAAATGAGCTCTGGTCACCCTATGTTTACTTCAAGAAATGGATATCACATTTCAAATGCAAAAAAGAAATCATGTTTAGCATAAAATGCACTTTATATTATGGCCTAAGATTCTAGAATCTTTCAAAGATGTGTCTTCGGCCAGCAATTCAATTAATCTGATACATGGCAAAGGGCCTTTTCTTGTGTGGCTTCTAGGCTATGACATAGTCTTCTCAAACATTTTTGGTTGCACTCTCCCTAATACTTAGGAAAAGCCAAAATGGATCTTTTTAGCCAGGTTAATATCAATATATTCCATTTTACTTGCCATAAGATACCTGGACTGCTTAAATAAAAAATGATGGAATATTAATGTACTGTTTTGAAACAAAATCACATATGGTTCCATCCTTATGACAAAAACAAAGATTTACATATAATTTAAGGGACAGCACAATAATCTTTCCAAAAGCTTACTCAGAATATGTTCTTGACCAACTGTATTTTAAAAGATAGGGACTTGGTTTTAGTGGAGATATAAAGTAGGAGGTTATTTAAATTTCCATTTTCCTGGAAATCCTATTTCATCTTATTACCAGATCCTGGGCCATAATAGGAAAGCATTGTCCTTAGGAAACAACATCACTGGAATCTCCCAGAGCCTCATTTCACTTCTCATCTCCATGCTACAATATTGGCTTCTCAAGTAGACTAGATTTATTTATTTATTTAGTTACATTTATATACCGCCCTATTCCCTGAGGACTCAGGGCGGTTTACAGGGAATTAAAAAATCCACCATACAAAAGTTAAAAAACCAAATTAAAAAATATTAAATTGACCCTGTATACTTAAAACCCCAATTAAAAATTTCTCCTCAGCCTGGGCCTGAGAGCTCAAAGAGCCAGGTCTTCAGGCCCCGGCGGAATGATCGGAGGTCGGGGGCAGTTCTCAGCTCCACCGGCAGCTGGTTCCAGAGGGCAGGCGCTCCCACTGAGAAGGCCCTATCCCTGGGTGTCACCCGCCGGCAATCTCTCACCGGCAGCACCCTGAGCAGACCCTCCCTGTGGGAGCGCACTGGGCGAAGGGCGTTTGATGCCGGCAGCAGGTGTTCCCTCAAATAGCCCGGACCCAGGCCATGTAGGGCTTTATAGGTAATAACCAGCACCTTGAATTTCACCCTGAGGGCAACCAGAAGCCAATGCAGCTCGCGGAGTAGAGGTGTTACATGGGAGTATCGGGAGACCCCCATTACAACTCGCGCAGCCGCATTCTGCACCAGTTGAAGCCTCCGAGTGGTCTTCAAGGGCAGCCCCATGTAGAGAGCGTTACAGTAGTCCAAACGGGAGGTAACAAGCGCATGAGTAACTGTGCGTAGGGCGTCTCGGTCCAGATAGGGACGCAACTGGCGCACCAGGCGAACCTGTGCAAAAGCCCCCCTGGTCACGGCTCCTATGTGGTCTTCAAAATTGAGCCGTGAGTCCAGGAGGACGCCCAGGTTGCGAGCCCTATCAACGGGGGGTAACACCTCACCCCCCATCGTTAGAGGTGGAATAAGTTGGTTAACCCGAGATGCCGATATGCACAGCCACTCAGTCTTGGCGGGATTGAGACGAAGCCTGTTTCTCCCCATCCAGACCTGAACCGCCTCCAGGCACCGGGACATCACGGAGAGGGCATCGCTGGGTTGGTTCGGGGTGGAAAGAAAAAGTTGGGTATCATCAGCATACTGGTGATACCCCACCCCGAAACCACGAATGATCTCGCCCAGCGGCTTCATATAGATGTTGAACAGGAGAGGCGAGAGGACCGACCCCTGAGGAACTCCACAAATGAGAGACCTCGGGGCGGATCTCTGCCCTCCTGTCAACACCGACTGCGAGCGGCCCTGGAGGTAGGAGGAGAACCACCGTAGAACGGTGCCTCCCACTCCCAACCCCCTGTGACGCCGCAGCAGGATACCATGGTCGATGGTATCGAAAGCCGCTGAGAGATCTAATAGGACCAGGACAGAGGAGCAACCCCTGTCCCTAGCCCTCCAGAGATCATTCACCAGCGCGACCAATGCCGTCTCCGTGCTGTGTCCGGGCCTGAAGCCCGATTGGTACGGGTCCAGATAATCAGTTTCCTCCAGGAACAGAGGGAGCTGATGCGCCACCACACTCTCAACAACCTTCGCCAGAAAGCGAAGGTTGGAGACTGGACGATAGTTGTTTAAAACAGCCGGGTCCAAAGCAGGCTTCTTGAGAAGGGGCTTCACCACCGCCTCCTTCAAGGCGGCAGGGAAGACACCCTCCTTCAAAGAAGCAGTTATTACTGCATGGAACCAGCCTCGTGGAAGACACTTTACCAATTACAGTACAGCTGCTCACTCACTTGAGCATAAGTATAATAGAAGCAGCAGTAGTAGATTAATTTATGTATTTATTATTAAAGGTAGTACAGTTAAATCAAAATTATTGATTCCACAATATATACAATATCAACTTGAGTTACTCAGGAATTCAGAATTGAATTCTGAATCAACATTCAAGCCTATTTGTCTCAATATTCAGCCTAGAATTTATTCACCAAGGTACCAAGAATTAAACGTAGTCTTGTGTGGCTGTATTTAGAATATAAAATTAGATTTTTCAGCAGCAAACTATCCCTTAGTTGTTAGGATTTCCTCTATACCTTAGGCATTTTGTGAGGGACTCGTAGAAAACTTTGCATCCTTATATGTTTTTTATCTTCCCTCAGTAACCATTGATATATTATATAAATAGGTACTCCATCCTGGTTTGAATTTTTCTAATAATTTAGCTACAATTAAGCTCTTGATAATGATTCCATGGATGTACTTTTATTCCTTTGGTAAATGAAGCTGTTGCTGTGCAATTTTACTGTAACTGATATTCTGTACTACTAAGAGGGTAAATAGAAGCAGTTGATTGACCTCCACAATTCCATTTATTATTTTCATGCCATTATGTTTTTTGCTTGCCTTTATTACAGAAAATATCTTTTTTAAATCTGTTTATGAAAAGCCTCTTAATTTCTCACGTGTCCTTGCTTTTTTAAAATATTATCTTTTCTTTTGAAGAATCTGACTATGACTCTTACATAGTGTAAAAAGCATATTTTATATTTACATAACATTATATATATATATATATATATATATATATATATATATATATATATATATATATATATATATATATATATATATATATATATATATATATATATTACCATTAATAAACAAAGGATTCAGTAGAAAACACGTATTCAGAATAAAAAATGGAAAATCTAAAACCCAGATGGTATAAATAGAATAGGTACTGGGGAGCTCTGATGAAATAAAACCAGAGAAATACTAGTTTTGAACAGCTGCAGGACAAAGACCAAAATGCAGTCATACAACTTTTTTTAGCAAAAGTCCAGAAACAATAGAATTTAAAGGGTATGAGTTTACAATCACTTAAATATGAGCCAGAAGTGTGCTGCAACTGCCAAAAAAGCTAACACAGTGCTAGGCTGCATTAACAGAGGGATAGAATCAAGTTCACAATGCCTTGGTAAGTCCAAACTTGGAATACTGCATCCTTTTGGTTACCATGCTGAAAAAGGATGTTGAGACACTAGAAAGAGTACAGAAAAGAACAACAAAGATAATTAGGGGACTGGAGACTAAAACATATAAGGAATGGAATTGGGTATGTGAACTTTAACGAAGAGAAGGACTAGGGGTGAAATAGTATAGGGTTTGGACTAGAAGACCTCCAAGGTCCCTTCCATCATCATCATCATCATCATCATCATCATCATCATCATCATCATCATCATCATCATCTTCATCATCATCATATTATTATTATTATTATTATTATTATTATTATTATTATTATTATTATTATTATTATTATTATTATTATTATCTTAAATGTTATATTAAAAGTGGGGAGAATTCTGAAGTGATTTATCTTGGTCTTTTTATTTACATCTCAAAACTTGGTATTTTAAGATGTCCGTAGACTATATCCACTGTCTGTGTACATGTCTGTATATGTGTGTATGCATGTATGTATGTATGTATGTATAGAACCACGTATGGAAACAGTGCTTCATCAATTGGAATGTAATGGTGTCCCTGAAGTTCCAATTAGTTCCGAATATTAGTCCATCTCATAACCTTTGGTTGCATTACAAATCATGCATAGTTTCCTTGAGAATATTTTCAGCTATATGGAATTTTACTATAGTCCTTGTAAATGTCATTAGAATAGGGAGAGTAATAATGATGATGATGATGATGATGATGATGATGATGATGATGATGATGATGGAAATGACCTTGGAGGTCATCTAGTCCAACCCCCTGCTCAGGCAGGAAACCAGCGATGGGATTCAAATATGTGAACAACTGGTTCTCTGTGTGAATGTCACTTGAGGAAGTCCATTCTGGGCCTGGGCAACAAAAAATTAGCTACCAGTTCTGTTGAAGTGGTGCAAACTGGCTGTATACACTATACCATTTCAGACAAATGGCTGTCCAGTCTCTTCTTAAAAACTTCCAGTGTTGGAGCATTCACAGCTTCTGGAGGCAGGTTGTTCCACTGATTAATTGTTCTAACTGTCAGAAATTTTCTCCTTAGTTCTAGGTTGCTTTTCTCTTTGGTTAGTTTCCATCTGTTGCTTCTTGTCCTGCCTTCAGGTGCTTTGGAGAAAAGCTTGACTCCCTCTTCTTTGTGGCAGCCCCTGAGATATTGGAACACTGCTATCATGTCACCCCTCATCCTTCTTTTCATTAGACTAGACATACCCAATTCCAGCAACTGTTCCTTATACATTTTAGCCTCCAGTCCCTTGATCATCTTTGTTGCTCTTCTCTGTACTCTTTCCAGAGTCTCAACATCTTTTTTACATCGTGGTGACCAAAACTGGATGCAGTATTCCAAGTGTGGTCTTACCAAGGCATTGTAAAGTGGTATTAACACTTCACATGATCTTGATTCTATCCCTCTGTTAATGAAGCCTAGCAATGTGTTGGCTTTTTTGGCAGCTGCAGCACACTGCTGGCTCATATTTAAGTGATTGTCCACAAGGACTCCAAGATTCCTCTCACAGTTGCTACTATTGAGCAAGGTACCACCTATACTATACCTGTGTATTTGGGGGGTTTTGCCTAAATGTAGAACCTTACTTTTTTCATCACTGAATTTCATTTTGTTAGATAGCGCCCAATGTTCAAGTCTGTCAAGACCCTTCTATATCTTAAGCCTATCTTCTGGAGTGTTGGCTATTCCTGCCAACAATTCTTATCTTCACATAAGATAGAAGTTTTTATAAAGTGTTTTAGGCTGAAATGCAGGTGATCTAGTCCATGTTGCACATTTTCCTTAATCCTAATCCATAAACAACAAATTTATGCATCTCTAACTCAATTGTGTAACATTAAACATTCTGACAAAGCAGCAAGCAGGTTTGCATTTTTTAAAATAACATAATATTGAATCGACGTAATTACTTTCTTAAAACTTTATGAAACCATTAACCATTAAAGGAATAATATGTTACAAAAATAAACAGTCTTATGCTGTGTCCATTTAACAAGATTAAATCTATGACTGATTTTGTCTTACATATATGAATGAGATTGAACCAGGGACTTTCTTCAAATAAAAGAGCTGTTCCAGCTTTCTTTATTATAAAAACAAAATTTAAAGAAACTGTTATGGATCATATTTCATACTTCTTCTATTTTCCTCATATTCTTGTTATCACACAAATAGATAAATATGTTTTAGTCCAACCTTATTTTTGGAAGATGTTTAGTGAGTAAAGTCTCTCATCATAGGGTATGAAATGGCAACTCGAAGAGGACAGAATAATAAAACATATATTTCAACATTAAAAGTTAAGATTTTCATTAGAACTACGGAGACAGATAAGTATTCATTGAATTCCACCAAGCTGAACACAGTTCACTCTTCACTACTGAACTGTGGTATACTGAAATGAGTGATCAATCTTCTAAATCATTATATATAAAAAAATCTCTTGGATCTGCTGTGCTTCTCTGGATAAGAAAAAAATGACATCAACTACTTAAAGTGAAATTTTAAAGTCTAATTTATTTCAGTGGAAACATTTCAGCACATTTTATTCATCTGCTTTTAATGAGTTTAATATAGTTTTAGGAAATAAACTTTTCCCCAGGACATACACAAAGAAATATACATTTCCTAGAGTATAGTTTCTCTCATCACAGATAAGGTATACTCAAATGTAAGATCTTCTAAAAATAAAAGCAGAATGTCAAATGAAAATCAAACTTGAGTTGTGAAGGTACATTTTTTAAATGCAAGAAATATTTTATTTTGTGACTTTTAGGTGCATGTGTGCCCTCAATATTTCATCTTTTTAAAGAACAGTTATCAAAAACTGATAAGCAACAATGTTTGATCTCAAGCAGGAGTGCACACAAACATCCCAGTATTGAAAAGCTTGGTTTCATTTATCAAAACATGCCTTTCTTTTTTAGAAAATGGAAAGATTTTTATCAGGATGGGATATGCTTCATAATTTTTCATTTGGAAAAATGATTGTTTGGAAAAATAACTCCTTCCATTATAAAACTTTTGATGGAGCCATCACAGATGTGCAGCTGTAGGTAGCAATATACTTAAAAGAAAGCAATATATTGAAAAGTGAGCTAGGGAGATTAATCAATCTAGAGGCTGATTTATCAGATGAAAATACTAGACTTGTGCATTTATTTATGGTGGGCCTATGAAGAATTTTGCTCGTGATATCTTCCCTAACATCATAAAGTGGAACATTATTTTCTAAAATCAGAATATGCACTTCAGTTTATTCTGCATACAAATATCATAAATAAAAGTTGTAACTTTAGAGATTATACTAAGAACTCTAGTTATGTTTCTGGCTTAGTCTTTGATATGACCTGAAATCTTCACTTTTGCCTGAATTCTACTTACAGTTTTCTAGTCTGGTATTATTCAGATATATTGCCACAATAACAACAATATAAGAAAGGAAAACAAGTTGCTTTCACACGAATTTCCCTTTTTCTAGTGACAAGGCTGACATTAGGGCAGCTGCTGACTCATCTCTTTTCTTCTACCTATTTACTTTCATTCTGACTTTCACAATATGAGGGGTTAATCTTTCTATTCTCTTCAAATTCAGCGTTTAAATATGATGGTATAAATACCAGCTTTAGCTAATGCTGCTGGATACTGATTTCTTTCAAAGTCAGTAGATGAAGCCTTCTGATTGTCATGGATTAATGGGCAATAACTTAATCAAGGTCTTGTTTCAGCCAGATTTACTATCCTAAAAAGGAGATTTAATCTGTTTTTGCAACTGAATAGTTAATACTCTTGTAATGAGATGCCCTGTTAACATATTGTAAAGTCGCGTGCTTCACATAGAGACGGACACAGAGCTGGGGTAAAGATGAGTTTATTCTGAACAGAACGAACTGGGAAAACAGGGAAGTCTGGCGTCTATTTGTACCTGCCCAGGTGGATGGCATCCAATCAGTTCAAACCTGGGCTTCCTGCCAGTGCAGGTGACAATGGGTGTAGATCCTGGCTTCCCACCAGGCTGACCATGCCTGGGGCTGTCAACAGCTTAACTCATTAGGCTTATCCTGAGTGAGCAGTTATCGCCCAGAGCTGTCCAACCCCTCTGCTGATCTGCACCATCAGCCTCCTGCTGTGCTGTCCTTTGTGTATGCTGGGAGGCATACACTGCACATATAAACAGTGTTTTAGACCCTACATTTTCCTCTAAGTTTTTCTGCTATCATTGCATAGAATGATAAAAGGTTTAGAATGGTACATAGTCAAGAAGTCTCTATTTCTGTACAATATATACGCAGACATCTTTTTCCAACTATAAAAGGAAGACTCAGTTGTAGTACTTACCTTGAAATAAACCAAATCAGCTTCAGAGCTGGACACACAGAAAAAGGGACTTTATTTTATATGATTTTTTGCTACTTTTCAGTGTTCAACATATCTTTCTAACAAAGATATGTGTCCTTGGTTATCTACTAAAATCACCTTTTATTACTGAAAAACATGGTTATTTGGATGATTTCCCATATCATGCTAAAATTTTAATTGATTTTAGCTTAATATAATTGTGGAATCCCAGCCACTGTAATTCATGGCTAATGCTCTATGCCTTAGCAGGACATTTAAACCAGGCAATTGTGATTAAACACTGGTAAACCAAGTCATCATTTTTGGGCTATGTTTAATTCATTAACACATTACTTGTGTTTCAAAATATGTGTAAACTGTGAATTCAGAGTATAGTGTGTTCACAAAATATTGTTAATATTGAACAACTCAACTTGTTCCTAAGTGCTACATCTAAATTCAGAGAATAAATCCATTAGCTAACCTAAAAAAGCTTGTCAGTATATCTCGGCAGTGTACCTAGGCAGCCTTTTGAAGTTCAGCAGTATTGCAATGGCTGGTACTGGCATGAAATACTACCAAGGATATAGAGAGACTGAAAAGTTGAAAAATATTCTGAAAGTTCTGTTTTGTTGCCAAAACAATAACAACAAAAAACACATTCAACTGCCTCCCCCCAAAATGTGGTCTTTTGTATTAACAAATACAAAAGACCACATGAATCTTCCAAGGTTTTAGTCTGTTTCTCAAAAATCTGGATAACGTCTTCCTTATCATCTTGAAAAGATCAGTGAATACACCATAGGCAAAAGCAGAGAAACTTAAAATGGATTTATGAATAAAGATCTGTAGAGGAAATAAATGTTGGGCCCAAGATGACAGTGGCTTAAGATGCTTGAAAAAAGTCCCCAGAGAGTGTATAAATAAGTTAATTATGAAATAGTTAACATATGAAGATCACCTAGAAACAGAATAAAGAGGTGTTTGTTTTTTTGTTTTAAAAAAGGAAAAACACAAATAAAAATCCAGGTAGCTTATCCAAGTAGCTGCTTTAAAGAGAACAGTGACACAAGATATATGAAGCAGCTATCTGCTAGAAATTTGTTATCCTCATATCTTTTAAAGAAAGGAATGAAATTATTTAAAGATCACTGGAAATTTACCATGGATTTTTAAAGTTTAAAGACCAAAAAGATGTGGAATTAGAAGTAGCAAGCATGTTTTTAAATTCATGTAGCAGCCAAATGGGATTAAGGTAATATTCAGAATTCCAGCCTGAAGAAAATGAACCAATCTTTTTTTCTAAGTAATTTGGATATCCTTGCCAATCATAAATTGAACATAAACCATCAATGTAATGAAGCTGCTAAAAAAGTAATGTTATATATCTTGAGATGCATAACAAAAATGTTGCTAAGTCCATCATCCAAACATCACTTCCCATGAGTTCAGATCATGAGAAGTAATTCCTGCAGTATCTACTGCCTTAGGTAAAGGTTCCCCCGCACATGCGTGTTAGTCATTTCCGACTCTAGGGGCCGGTGCTCATCTCCGTTTCAAAGCCGAAGAGCCAGCGCTTGTCCGAGGACGTCTCCGTGGTCATGTGGCCAGCATGACTAGATGCCAAAGGCGCACGGAACGCTGTTACCTTCCCACCGGAGTGGTCCCAATTTTTCTACTTGCATTTTTACGTGCTTTCAAACTGCTAGGTTGGCAGAAGCTGGGACGAGTAACAGGCACTCACTCTGTTACGCGGCACTCGGGATTCGACCTGCCAAACTGCCGACCTTCTGATCAACAAGCTCAGCGTCCTAACCCACTGAGCCCCAATTTGGAATATTATCCCTGGTTCTAACCGCCATAATTCAACAAGGATGGGGACAAACTGAAGCAAGTTCACATAATAGCTATCAAGATGTTGAGAGATCTGAAAATAAAGCCCTGTTAGGTTAAAAGATCTGGGTAGGTTTAGTTTACAGAAGTGATGATGGGAAATATGATAGCAAGATTCCAAAGGTTGCCACATAGAAGAAAGATGGGCTGGTTTTCTACTCCCTGAAAGACAGGACAAGATTTATGCATTAAAACTACAAGGAATTAAGTTCAAGCTAGACATCTTCCTGATTGCATGAATTGTCAATGAAAAGAACAAGCTGTCATATGAAAACACTGAACCCTTTTGCTGAAAATATTCAAGGGGAGACTGGATGGCTATCTGTTAAGGATGCTGTAATGGTGGATTGGTTCATGAAGTAGTAGATGACTTTTGAAGTGCCTTCCAACTCTAAGCTTCTACAATTTAATGAAAAAAAATCTTCAAAGTTGCTGGAAACATAGAGAGAAAATCTCCCTGGGATCTCCAAAGAGAAATAATTTTCAATGTGGCAAAGGAGAATTGAGAACTTCCCCTCTCCTGAATTTCCATGTGAGGATCTCTTAAATTATGAACTCATGAATTCTCTTTGCATTTTTAAAGTGGATGTTTATTTATATTCAACATTGTACACTGTTTTTGAAATTTGATAGTTTTTTTTAGTAACCATACATTTTTAGTAACTATTAAACCAATAAATAAGCTCATACCCCAAGAAAAACCACTGAAGCAAAACTGTCCAATAAACTCACACCATTATTACTATGTACAGAAAAAGGTAAAATAACAGCTGCCAGTCCCTTAGCTGATGTTGGCCTTCATACATATCAAGTACTTCTCAAGAACCTAGGATGCCATTAATGTATTGAAGACCCAAGCAGTGTGGCCTTTTATAATTTTCTCAATGAGCATATTTTCTAAATGCTATCCAAGATTTTTTTGGTATGGAACCCAGTAGGATGATAACCACTGGGACTACTATAGCCAATTTACGCCATAATCTTTCAGTTTTGATTTTCAGATCTTGATACATTGTGATCTTCTCCAATTCTTTATCTTCTTTTTTACTATCTCTTGGTATTGCTGCATCAGTTATCCACACTTTCCTCTTTTCAACCACATATAACTGTATTTGGAAATCCCACATTTTTTTAACTTGCTCATTTTCAACCACTTTTTTCAGTTCTGTGTTTCTCTTATTGTTGTTGTTGCTGCTATTATCTCAATATTTAAAGAATATTGAAGAATATTTAAGTAGTGATTAGAATTTTGGGGGAAGGGAAGGGTGACCTTCAAGGTCTTTTTAATGTGTTACTTTTTTACATTGTTTCACTTTTCTGTATCTTTACTATTTGTTGGTATCACTTTGAAGAATGTGAACATATGTTCACAATAAAAATTCTTATTCAACACTACTACTTGCAGATGACATCAAACTGGCAGAAGTAGCCAACACCCCAGGAGACAAACTCTGGATCCAAAAGATCTTGACAAACTTGAACAATGGGTCCTATCCAACAAAATGAATTTCAATGTGGAGAAAATCAAAGGTACAAGTACAGATTAGGCAAACCCTAGCTTAAAAACAGTAACCATGAGAGGAACCTTGGAGTCCTAGTGGATTCCTATTTGACTGTGAGCCAGCAGTGTGCAGCAGCAGCCAAAAAAGCTAATGCAATCCTGGGTTGTATAAACAGAGGCATAGAATCAAGATCACACGAAGTATTAGTACCACTTTATAAAAAGCCCTAGTAAGACCACACCTGGAATACTGCAGCCAATTTTGGTCACCGTATCACAAAAAAGATGTTGAGAGTCTGGGGAAAAATCAGAGAATAGCAACTAAGATGATCAAAGGCCTGGAGACTAAAACATATGAAGAACAGCTGCAGGACTTGGGTTTGGCTAGTCTAAAGAAAAGAAGAAACAGGGGTGACATAATAGCAATATTCCAGTATTTGAGGAGCTGCCACCATCTGGTCTTTTCTTTGGAGCAAGTAGCATGTGATCTGAAGAAAGAGGATATTAACATCAATCAGTTGTTATGGTCAGATTATCTAGTCACCTTGAGGTTAACAGCCACCACTAATTTCCATAGGTGAAATAGATCTATTAATATGTTCTGCCTCAACTGATTTATGGTTTTAATTGGTTTCTAGCAGGCATTTGGGAAAACTCCCAGATGTCTTGTGTGGCAGTCTGTTCAGATTCTACTTGACTGGCAGAAGACAGAGATTACAAAAATATTTAACACTATTGTTCCTAAGTAGTCTTTTCCAATATATTGATTTTGAGATGCTAACTGATTTACAAAAGAATTCTGGAAGGTGAAGTGTCTGAAGAGATGCCAAAAGAGATGCTGTTAAAAGATGAAAATCAAAAATGATTGGATGTTGATACAAGTTGAAGCTCTAGTCTAATGTAGGAAGATGCCACTTCCACTATTGTAGGAAGCATGGCAAACTGCCAATAATTGTGTTTTTGTGATATTGCAGGATTGAAAGATTTTCCTTCTGAAGACTGTAAATTGTTTCCTAAGCATCTTGTGGATATATGTTTTTGTACACAGAGCTGAATGTCACATGGAAAGGATCTCATGAAATGCTAAAAGTAGCATGTTTAATTTTATTTTGACACCTAAGCACATTGATAACTACTTTGTGAAGGGTGTACTCAGTCACCTTAGTCAGCTTAGTTGTTGTTTGTAGGAGGAGTTGAATGTACCCTTGAAGAAGGACTAATCATCCCATTAGCTTTGTTGGAGCAGTAATATCATGTTTCCTCCTTAAGAAACCTTCACCCAAACCAAACATCCTAAATAATTATCAAATAATCACAACTTTACCTGCTTATTTGTTTACCTGTTTACAGAAGGTTGTACAAAAGGTAATTGGGCAGCAATACAGAGGGTGCTTGATAAAATAAATTATCCCTTCCTACTGCTGTTCAGACAGTCATGGGATGGAAATTATATTCATTGTACTGATGGATGACATGTGATGGGATCTGGATGGGGATATTGCTCCTTTCCTGGTCCAATTAGATCTCTCAGTAGTATTCAGTACCATCAATCATGTAAATGATATGCAGGAATGATCTTGGGAGACGGTCAAAATGCTACTAAGGAATGGCCAGATAAGAGACAGTATAGCTTGCAGCTGCTTAGTTTATGGAACAAGAGGCTTAGAAGGTATTCTCCCTGAGTTTTGAGCTATAAAGGGGGCAACGAGAGAAATTTATTTTCATACTTGTAAGATTCTGTTAACTCGGTTTTTCAATAAATTAGAATTAGTTGATTTGGCTGTGTTTCCTGTCTAGTCTAACTGGTAAGACTGACAATCATGATACTGTTTTGGAGAACCTGCATATTTGGGGGATTGGAAGTGTCTTTTCTGAAGTAGTTTCACTCCTTTCTGACTAAATAGTTCCAATCTCCCAATAAGTATTGATGAGGAAAAAAATATTAAGACCATGGGCAATATGGCACGCTCAGGGTTCACCTCACTCCCCTATTATTTTTATCATTTACAATTACTGGAGCAAGCCATCAATAGTTAATTATTTACTGATATGCTGATAAATTCACTTACCGGTATTTATCTCTACCACAAGCTAGGCGGGTGATGTAGTAGATGTTTTGACCCAGTATCTGAAGACTATGAATAACTGGATGGAGTGGAACAGATTCAGACTGATTCATAGCAAAACAAAATTTCTGTACTCAAAGAGATCCTCTGGTTCCACAGAGATTCATCTATTATCCTTGACATGGTTGCAGTTCCACTGAAGGAACAGGTGTGCAACCTGAGGCTTTCCTGACTTCTGTTGTGATAGTTGAGGCCAGGGGAACAATTGCTCAGCTTTGACCACTCTGTTACTTGTGCTTTTTCCTAGACAAGGAGGTTCAGAAAACCAAAGTCATTCTCATCTACAATTTGCTTTGCACTGAGCTGGGTGAAGTATAGCTAACATAGAATACAGTGGCCCACTTGGTTGCTGGTAGCATTCCAGGCTCAAATCAAAGTGCTCTTTGTAACTTTTAAAGCTCTATATGATTTGGACCCCTTGCCACTTTCAAGATCTCTGAATCTATGGCCTAGATTCAGGATCTTTGGACTAGCAATGAGATTGGGGGTAGAGATCTGTGGAATGGTCTTTTCAATAATAGTGTCCTCACTCTGAAATAGTTTACATATTATATAAAATGACAGATATACATATTATCTTTTCTAATTTGATTCTTTGTACCAATAAACTATACATGCTCACATAAGATTATCAGATAATACTTGAGAATTTTTTATATTTATTTCATTCAATGAGCTGGTTTACACAACAAGCTTATTTGTAAACTATGGTTTATAAACCAGAATATCTAAGTTTATATAATAAACCAATCCAAATAAACCACATTACGGTTTAAATTAATGTGTAAACATGTGAATCTGTCTGAAATATATGATGGATATAATCCTCATAATCCTCTTCTGTTTTAGTTCATGATAAATATGGGCAGTACATACATTTCCTTATGTACATAAAATTTTAAGTCATCATTTGTAGTGTGAAAGTATCACACAGCCTCCATAATGTAGTGCTTTATAACAACATAAAGATCATAATATTTAGAACTCTCAATCAGCGGAGGGTTCCTGTAACATCTTAAATTATTAGTTGGCCATTCATTCATTCATTCATTCAATTTCTATAGCCACCCATCTGAGCCAAGTTTACTCTCATGTTTAATATGAGCAAGTTGGCAAAAAAATTAGAAACTGTAGCATGAATTGTTAGAATATCTCATTGCTCCTTAAATATAATTTTGTAATTACAACATATGATTTCATGAAAACCCACTATCCAAATTATTATTGTTTTGTCAGAATGGTCTTCAGTTCTTCCACATACTTAAATAGTTCTTCAGTAAAAATCCTCTGTGGATTCTCACCCATGAATCAATACAATAAAAAGCAGTGACAGTTTTATTAAGCCTATTGCATACTGAACAGTACTTAAACTGATTCAGAGCACTGGACCATATAGTCTAGTGCTATCTTCCTTGGCAAATATCAGCTTGTCAAGGTCTCAAGTAAAAGCCTTTTTTAGCTGTTGCGTGATATTTTCAACTAGGAGTTCCAATTCTAGACCATGGAGGTTTTTTTCATCTACAGTCTTTAAAACAATTGATATATCTGAAGTTTTAGGCCTCAATAACCATTTATAAGAATATAAATAATTGAGAACTGATGTCTAATGTGTCCAAAAATCACAGGTGTTTGCAGAATATTGAAAGGGATGTGTCAATGTCTAACCTTCTGCTCATAATTGGGCATGCAACCATTGACCTCCATAGATGTGCAATTTCAGACATCAAAACCAGAGTGTACCAGTTCTGCACATGCATCTTGCTACAGGTTGGACTTCAACTCTAGTGTTAATCCCCATACCTGTTTGGAATAACGAAAGTCCTTGATTGAGGCATAAATGTTAGTGGAAAAAATCTGGTTATTGTACAGTAGCCTACCATACCAGCTCACTCATGTATGCATATTGTAATTCACTTTCTGAATTTGTCTAAGGTCATTTCATCACAATTCAATAAATACTTTCTTTTTCAAAATACGCATACATCTGAATAGTGCTAAAGTGGAGACATTTTGTTAATGCAAAATCAAGGTGGATTAATAGGTATAGCTGTAGAAAGGATCTAATTAAATAGGGGCACCTGGTGGTTTTTAACTTCAAGAGAGGCTCATCTCTCTGGTCCCACTCTCCTTGCCTTTGACAGGTAATCAGTGGTGGGATTCAAATATGTGAACAACTGGTTCTCTGTGTGGATGCCGCTTCTGGAAGTCCATTCTGGGCCTGGGCAACAAAAAATTAGCTACCAGTTCTGCCAAACTGGTACAAACTGGCTGAATCCCACCACTGCAGGTAATAGTAAAATAATCATCTTTTTGCAGTTTCTGTGTATGACTTAAGCTGAGAACTATAGCATTCTCTTTATCAAACAGGCAAGTAATCAGCATGCAGGCTTTGAGCAGTTTCATTCCATGGTATCACATTTTCAACTATTTTAACTACTGCTCTTTTCTCTGGTGTAGTACAGCAGTTGTAATTACTTGATGCAAAATTTGAGATCAGATTAGAACAACTTGTTTGGGCAAATAGAGAATTACAAGATTAAAAAAACCTTTTTTTTGAAAAATGATCTGCCTTGCACATTTGTGATGGGAAAACCACAGTGATTAAAATGTTCACTCGGAGATTAAAATTTCTGGGTGATCTTGGACTAGGCATAATCTAGCACTTTGCAGATACTGTAGTTTGCTCTTTGAGGCAAAGGACAAAATACTCTCCTGAAGGTATGATGGGATGAGATTGGAAGTTCAAGATTTAATTTTTATATTTATTTAGCTTTCATTTTTTTTACCATTTACTGCATGCTTTTTCTGACAAGACTATCAATTTCCCCTAGTCTTATGAAAGTATTTCACAGAGGTTAGTTGCTAGATAACGGCATCTATAAAATAGTTTCATAGGATTTTTGACCTCCTGGAAGAGTGACAATCCTGTCAGAGAAAGAAAAGATCAATATACATATGTCAAGTACTTGCCTTCAAAAAAAGGTCTGCCTGAGTAATTGGAAGAGCTGATCTGAGATACAAAGCAGAAAAATATGAACAAGAGACCCCTCAATGCTTTGGGATCTCTGAATGTTTCTTTCCTTTCTCTTTCCTGAAAGCAAATTTGAGTCTAAAAATGGACTTTACCCTCTCCTATCTGACCTTTTACATACATACGTACATACATACATAGATACATACATACATGCATGCATACATATTTTTGTATATGTATCATGCTTTTCCAAGTACGCACATCCACACATAACCATCCACAACAAGGAATACAATCACAGAATTGTGGATTTGGAAGGGAGCACAAGGATAATCTAACTCATCCCTCTTAAACTATTTTGAGAGGTGGCTATCCAGCGTCCTCTTAAATCCCCTAAAACAGCATTTCTCAACCTTGGCAACTTAAAAATGTATGTACTTCAGCTCCCAGAATTCCAAGGAAGGAAGGATTCTGACAGGCAAGGAGGGATTAGAGATAGGAAAGCAAGTAAGAAATATACCAAACAAAACAAACATCTCTGTTCAGTAAGGAAAAGGGAAAAGGGCAAATAAGTATTAAGGAAATTTATTCATGGAAAGGGTTTCCTAGACTGTATAACCCAAGATACAATCTTGAAAAAAAAAACGTATTAGCCCAGTAATTAAACCAAATATTGGTGTTATTTCTAATTTTAAAATGTTATTAAGTTGTTGAGGTAAATAGTTCATCTGTTATAAAAGTTTCTTTTGCAAAACTAGTATATTTATATACATAATGCATACAACAATATTCTTCAAGGATTTCATATTAAAGCCCTTGCGATAATGATTAGTTCTCAAGTGGTTCTCATGATGAATTAGTTTGAGATCCCTGGCTATAAAGTATTCATTCCAAGGCAGGATGATATGAATATTCAAGAAACATAAGCTGAAATATATGAACGAGGTGAATTTCTTGGCAGCTAAATGAGAATGTTACAACATGAGGATATAATAGGCAAACATTAAATACAGCAAAAAGATTGGCAATAATACATGGTTATAGTAGTTGGAAGAGCAACGGATGGTTTAAGGATAACCTTTATCTACCTGATTTACTGCCAGAGCTTCAGTCTGTTTTATGGAGAGCTCAGGTTTAACCTGTGATAAAATGCACCAACACCTTGTATATATGAAAATGTTCTTTCAAGAAATCAAGTTAGTAATCATACATATCCCTGGTATTTATAACTTTGATAGTGGTAAAACCATTCTTGACAGAAATGGGTCATATTACTTTTCCTGATGTGTTGTATCCTAAATTCTATTGGGACCTAATTTTCTACTGAAAGAAATGCAAGGAATAAACAGCATCTTATGGATGTTATAGTCACTTCTCAGGTGTACACCGATGTCTGACAACCAGGCAAAATGACCTGCTTCTTGCAGACTAAGTCAGAAAGCTATACCTTGGAAAGTGTCTCTAATAAGGCATTTCATTAGCTATATCCACTGGATCTGTTCAGCTGCCTTTCATTCCTTTTCTCCCTTCCTCAAGCTAGTCATCAATGCAGCAGGAATACTGCAGAGGAAAATAAAACAGTCTTGGTACGTATATATTGCTGAGTTTTGTATAGTTAATATAAGACTATTATTTAGACACCTACAATCTCAGTGTGGTTTAAACAAACCAGCAGGAAGAGTTGTCTAATGCACATGACAACTGAACATTGTTTCTCTTCTGATACTCTCTCTCATACCCATACATAGGCAAGAGCCTTGGTGGAGCAGTGGGCTAATGCCTCCTTAAGTAACACCAGCTACCTGCAATTAGTGCAGGTTCGCATCCCACCAGGCTCAAGGTTGACTCAGCCTTCCATCCTTCCGAGGTAGGTAAAATGAGGACCCAGATTGTTGGGGGCAATAAGCTGACTTTGTAATAATGCCGCTTGGGGGTGTGTGTGAAAGCCCTAACAAGCAGGCATATACATAGAATGAAGGCTACTGCTAAGCTTGTAAGCCGCCCTGAGTCTTCGGAGAAGGGTGGGATATAAATGGAATTAAAAAATATATGGATAGTTAGCTGGAATACTCCCTGTTCTATGGTATCTTAGCTGTGCTATGTATGTGTGTTTTAGAAGTTCCAGTTTTATATATTATTAAAGGGGTGCATTTGTTATTTGATTGTTGTAACTTTTAGATCTGAATATATACCAGTGAACTGTATTTTTATGTATGAAACTATGCTTGAAAGCAATCTGACATAAATACATCATGATTGCATGACTTCTACAAAGCAATATGAGTGCTCTTTGTAACTTATAAATTTCTATACAATTTGGAGCCCTTGCCACTTTCAAATTCTCTGAATCTATGGGCTAGATTCAGGATCTATGGGCTAGCAATGAGATTGGGAGTAGAGAGCAGTGCCCTGACTCTGGAATAGTTTATCCATCATATAAAATGAAAGATGTACATATTATCTCTTCTGATTTGATTCTTTGCACCAATAAACTATACACATACTCCTATCCAGTGCTTTTTTTTGTAAAAGTAAAAGGTGCCGGAACTCACACATGTTATACAACCCGCCTTGCCTACCCTACAAGGTTCCATCCAAAAAAGGTGCCGGAACTCCATTCTGAGCGTTCTATGAGAAAAAAAGCCCTGCTCCTATCATATAATGCTTAAGAATTTTGTATATTTGTTTCATCCAATGAGCTGGTTTGCGCAACAAGCCAATGCTAGAAACAAAATTCTGATTTATTTATTTTTATTTATTTATTTTAATTCCATTTATATCCCGCCCTTCTCCGAAGACTCAGGGCGGCTTACAAGCTTAGCAGTAGCCTTCATTCATTTAAAGTTGATTCACTTTTTCCAGGCTTTTCTTTGGTTTATTACTTATAAGATCAGTAAACTTTAGTTTATTTTGATAGGCTTGTTTATATGATAGAGGTATTTATATTATAGCTTAAGTGACATAAAACATAATAAGAATGTTAGGTTTTATAAACTCCTGGTTTATATAAGTTTATATTGCTGTATTTTGTAGGAACTAATTATCTCCCAAGTAATGCAGATAAGATTCTGGCCCAAATCTTAAAGCAGCCACGAGTCTATATCTCATGCCTGAGAGTTCACAATTCACAAAAAAAGTTTCAGTTTGCAATTGTTATATGGTATTTGAGCCTTCATTATTGGCTTTTTAATAAAACTGATACCAGCATTTTAGTATGGCAGTTTAGGTCTCTTTTGCTAACTGTAGAAAAGTATATTTCCTTATATTTCTTATGATATGCAAAAGCCAGCTTTTTCTATATTAAATAATAAGGGGTGTCTTCTGGAGTCCTTGAGTGTTGCAAATGTTACAGAAACAAGGGCAGATGAAAGAGGAGAATATGCAACATAAAGCCCTGGTGCCGCAATGGTTAGAATGCAGTACTGCAGGCTACTTCTGCTGACTGCCGGCTGCCAGCAGTTCGGCAGTTCGAGTCTCACTGGCTCAAAGTTGACTCAGCTTTCCATCCTTCAGAGGTCAATAAAATGAGGAGCCAGATTGTTGGGGGCAAAATGCCCACTCTGTAAACTGCTTAGAAAGGATTGTAAAGCACTGTGAAGTGGTATATAAGTCTAAGTGCTATTGCTATATGTTGAGAGTATCTGTCTTTTCTCATTTCTAACAATCAATGTCTTTTAATTTTGTTTTCTGACACATCACATATACTGAATGTATCTATCAATTGTTTCTGACCCTATATAAAGGCTTGACCCTGTCCCAATAAGCCTTTTTCACTTTGTCTGAAGTAATTTTAATTCTTACAGTGATTTGTGTATGTATGTGTGTGGGTGTGAAGCCACTTTGCAAAGTTAGTGTTTCTCTCCCACATTCAGAGAATAGGTCACTCCGGCTCCATATCACTTGGGTGCCTAATTTCAGACTAAAGGTATTTGTTCTCTTATGTAAATTTCTTAACTCTTAACAGCTGGAATGCCATCACTGCCCTATTTATTTATTAATTTTTTATGCTGATCATCTTACTCTAGAAAGTAACACTTGATATGCTAAGATAATAAAGTAACTCAGGTAAGAGCCCCGAATGAGAATTTTAATGTAAGTCCAGATATATAGAGAGAAGGGTAACCTTTTCTGTTTCTGTCCTGCTAAGTGTACAATTAAATTAAAATATTTTAATAATTCAAATAAATAATATGTAATTTAAATTGAATCTGAAATGTCAGACACATGTAGCTATCAAGTTCTGTCACTGGAAACAATACTTGATGCCTCCCCAGCTACGTAGATCAACTTCTAGAGTATTATCAACATCCATGCTGACTTGGAAATTATGGAAGTTGGAACTTATGATCTGGAGAATACCATTGCTGAAGGAACCTTCTTGAATGGTCAATATTAGAATTTATTCAATTAGCAAGTATTTGATATAGTCTTATTCAGCAATGGAACCATTCAGTATGAGCACCCCTGTTGTGACATGGCTTTTCTGTACTGGCACTTTAAAAAACAATTATGATATTTTTTTTATTTATCATTGTTGACAGCTGAATTGGCACTTCACTAGTGAATTAAAGCAGAATAGACATTTATTGATTCACTTCATTCTCATTTATGCTGCTCTGTGTATCTAAAATGAGGTAGGGGTGGAAAAGCATTGATATCACATTTTTATCTTATTATGCTTTGTTTCATTTTTGCTTTCATATATATGACTAGAAGCTATTCACTTACTAACTTTATCAAATTAAACACTGTTTGAGCATTTGAAATACAGCTTCCAAGATTATAAGTCAAATAAAGTTGTGTGGCACAGTGCTCTAGGGAAGCATTGAACCAACACTCATGAAGGATGGAAAAAAATTACCTCACATATCAAAATGAACTAAGCTGAGGAGACTGCAGACTGATAAATTTCTCTTATCGGCTACACTTGTGTGTGGAGATGGAGAATTTTTAAAGTCTGCCCATTCTCTTCAGTGTCAAACCCAAGGGCAACATTTGAAATTCTCTGGTGACAGGGAAAGACAGAGACAGAGAACTATGGCCATGTATTATCAACCCAGAGGATAGGACTGCAGTAGGAAAGACAAAAGATAAAAATGTTGGTAGAACTCCCTAAATAATTCAGAGAGAAGCAAATGCCTCAAAAAGTGCCTTGAATACAATGCAATGCATTAATGTGTGAAATGGAACTCGGAGACAATCTCATTGTGTTCTTTATCAAACACCTGATTGCATTTTCTTCACCATTATTTCTTAATTTCTCATTACCCAAAAATGCTTAAATGTTTCAGTGGTGTTTCTTGCACCCTGGTAGCTGTTTAGCAATTCTCAAAAAGCAAAAAATAGCTTGATTCCCTCCTATATGCAACATAATAATGGAAGTCTGAAGTTTGTGAGCTCCTGTTGTCAAAAATATGTAGGTAGATATTATTTAATATTCATCTATTCTGTTCTTACTGTAATATATCACTGATTTTGTATGGTCTTCAAACTAAGAATGGACAAAGGAGCAAGCAGGGACTTCCAGAAAACCATTGAGAACTCAAGATCTGGTGAACAAATTGGCTCCCCAAACTCCTCCGGATGAAGGAGAGAACCTGGGATTTCCCATAGTGCTTCATATATATGCTTCCAGTGCTTTTTTGTAAAAGAAAAAGGTGCCGGAACTCACATATGTCATACAACCCACCTTGCCTACCATACAAGGTTCCATCCAGAAAAGGTGCCGGAACTCCATTCTGAGCGTTCTATGACCAAAAAAGCCCTGGATGCTTCCCACAACAAGGTCAGCCTTTCCCAAGCTGCAGTTTAGAGCCTTCAAAGAGACACTTAGTTCACCCATTTCCTCTCTTAATCAGTTTCACTGAAAATGGAGTATAAATTGCTTTATAGATATTAAGAATCTTCTGACTGACAAGTTTTATTATACTGGATGATTTTCTTTCAATCCTCAACGAAAGAACTTTCATGTAAGTTTAAGAACTTAAATAAAAAAAACATTGTTATTTGGAAATAAGCATCAAAAGGATGATTTCAGTGTCGATTTTGAAAAGATTTTAAGCAGACTAAGCAGCCAGAATGACAGGGAATAAGATTTGAAATAATTATAAGAATCCTCAGAAATCCTATTAAAATATATGAAGAATTTGAATTTAAGTATAAGAAATATTTCCCTGAGAAAATGTTGTGGATTGAAAAAAAAAACATTAAAGAGGAGGCTTTGAAGGCTGGTTACCAGAGGCAAACAAAAAGAATTAAAGAATGTAAAGGAGAAGATCCACTAATACAGAATGAAGAAAAGTATTTTAATTCTTAAAAAAATTCAAGGATATTCGGCAACAATGTACTCAGAACATTCTTTTCAGATTGTCCCTTAATATAAAAATAGGTTTAAAAAATGTAGAGAGAAGAGGATACAATTGAATATCAGGTTGCTTTGGATGTAGATTTAAAATTGCTAAGATGCAAGAGTGTTGTTGACAAAGAGGTGATATAGGATATACCAATGAAACTGGTTGATGTTTTAATAGCTCAGTCACATAGAAAAAATAACTTGGATGTGTGGGTTTCAACTCTGAAGAGAGACTTGGACAACTTTGTTATTTTGGACTTACAAAAGAGAAGAGTTATACCTATGAAGAAACTCCTGAGAAAAGATTATGAAAAAAAATCAACTTCCGGAACACTACTTAAAAGGAATAAACATAATGATTATGTTTATAAAAAAAGATTTATAAAGTTGGCTTATTCAAGTAAGGTTAAAATGCGTATGATTTTTTTCCTAGCAGTTTTAAATGGTTTTTTTCATGACCGTTTCTGAAAGGAGATACAGAGAAGATAAGGAATTAATTTGTGGGATATTATTTGATGAGATTAAATTTCAATATGTGTTGCTTTTGGTAGCTCTTAATTGAATCTTTTTTTTATTAACTTTGAATGATGAAGCTTTAAAGATGTGTTTATAGATATAAGACATGGGAAGAAGATGTTTTTGTATTTATAGAGAAAATAAGCTACTTTAAAGTAAATCTGAAATTGATATTTTAAGATTTATATGTGTGTATAATATACACACATACAGAATGGGTTTTTCTGATTAAGATAGAATGATAGGGTTTTATTATTTGCTAATAGATAAAAGATATGAAATGAAGAGAATTTAGGTTGAAATGTTAAAGAAAGTGATTAGTTAATGAAATTGTACTTGTCAGTAAAGGGGCAAGTGATTTCTTTATATACTTTTTCCTTTTTGTTTATATATTTTTACATATTTTTTCTTCACCTTTTTCTCTCTACTTTCCCTCCTTTTTGTGATTTTATTAATTTGTACTAATTTTTTATCTTTGTGTTTTTAAATTTCAATAGAAATATTATTTAAAAAGTACAAAGGTAGGGGCAAAAGTTCTTGAGGCCAGGGACAGG
The DNA here is from genome assembly GCF_947247035.1 of Vipera ursinii. Taxonomy (NCBI): domain Eukaryota; kingdom Metazoa; phylum Chordata; class Lepidosauria; order Squamata; family Viperidae; genus Vipera; species Vipera ursinii. Next base: position 28,485,026 of record NC_139514.1, on the reverse strand, counting down.
AAGGGACTGAGGAAGACCATCCTGGATGGAAGCCTATCTTTATGTGTAGGCTAGGATATCCAATGATTGCTATGCTCCTTGTCTTTCAGACTTGCCAAGTCTACTTGCAGAGGAGGGATAAAATCTGAGCCTTTATAGAAAACATTTGCTGACCCCTAAGTGCTATTCCTAAACACCAATTGATATAAATTACAACTCAAACCCAGTCATTGATTCGTCGGAATATACTACACTAACATGAGTCATTGGTTCACATTACTTAATGTTGAAAACTCTCCAGATAGAAATCCAAAGACCATTACTCATGTATTTCTTTAGTTAAGGTACCACCTGAGTGAGGCACATCTACAAGATAAACTGTATGTCCTTCTAATCACTGTATCACTGAGTTGAAGTGAAAATTAGGTAATCTTATCTTTCTTCAATCTGTTTATCCAGCCTTGATTGCCATGACCCATCCTTCATATACACAAAGTCAGCTATAATATTACTGGCCTTGTTGGACATGGCTTACTGACTTTAGGACTATACACATCCAAGTATATTATATTAACAAAAATTGAGGTGATAGGACAGCAGCAGTTTCCAATTCAGACATAAAAAATGGATATTTGAATAATAATAATAATAATAACAATAACAATAACAACAACAACAACAACAACAATAATAATAATAATAATAATAATAATAATAATAATAATAATAATAATAATAATAATAAATTGGAAAGGACCTTGGAGGTCATCTAGTCCAACCCTCTGCTCAGGCAGGAAACCCTATACCATTTCGGACAAATGGCTAACCAGTCTCTTCTTAAAAACTTCCAGTGTTGGAGCATTCACAGCTTCTGGAGGCAGGTTGTCCCACTAGTTAATTGTTCTAACTGTCAGGGAGTTTCTCCTTAGTTCTCTCCTTGATTATTTATTTATTTAATTAGCTTTGGAGAATAGCTTGAGTCCCTCCTCTTTATGGCAGTCCCTGAAATATTGGAACACTGCTATCATGTCCCCCCTCGTCCTTCTCTTCATTTTTGCCCTATTATTGGTTTGCTTTTCAGAATGCATTGAGATTGTGCTTCTTGGATAAAGAACTTGTGATGGCATGGTAATTGATGTTTCAATAAACTTATTCAAACAGAAATAGGAGCAGTTAGATCCAAATGGTTTTTGAAATTAGTTGAAAACACTAAAACACATAGATTTTTGCAACTGAAAAGTGCAATTTGTGCTTGCCTGGTCTGGACTTGTTAATCTTTCCAGGACATGCAGCTAATTCATAATTGAAAGAATGTTGGCGAAAGACTGAGTATGTCTTGTTAATATTTTGGCTGAGTGCCTCAGAATTTATTTAAAGAACTACAAACTTCTCTGTTGAGAATCCTAGTACTTTAATATGACACATGGCTGCAGTTTTAAAAGGATGCCTTCACAGTCACCAAGGCAAAGATAGAAGGAATGGTAGAGTCGCAATAGCATCAGTAGAAGGAGAATGGAGGGAAGAAAAGGAAATGCAAGAAGGGGAAGCAGCACACAGAAACAGAAATAAGAATATAGGAGAAAATCTGCAAATGCTTGGTTCCTGAAACATCTTGGTACATTTGGCAGAGTTCGAGTCCCACCAGGCTCAAGGTTGACTCAGCCTTCCATCCTTCCAAGGTAGGTAAAATGAGGACCCAGATTGTTGGGGGCAATAAGCTGACTTTGTAATAATGCCGCTTGGGGTGTGTGTGAAAGCCCTAACAAGCAGGCATATACATAGAATGAAGGCTACTGCTAAGCTTGTAAGCCACCCTGAGTCTTTGGAGAAGGGCGGGATATAAATGTAATAAAAATAAATAAATAAAAATAAATAAAGTTGCTGAAGGGTCTTCCGTTTTATTTTATTCCATTTTTCTTGTATTCACAAACTATCTTAAATGTTTCAGTCTTCCCTAAGTCTTCCCTTGGCAGTAAGTTAAGAGATCTGCTGATTCTTTATGGCTTAGCTTGATTCCTTGACTCAACTGTCTTGGCCTGAAAGCAAGACAAGAAGCAATGGATGGAAATTAATCAAGGAGAGAAGCAACCTAGAACTAAGGAGAAATTTCCCAACAGTTAGAACAGTTAATAAGTGGAACGACTTGCCGCCAGAAGTTATGGGTGCTAAAACACTGGAAATTTTAAGGAAAAGATTGGACAACCATTTGTCTGAAATGGTATAGGGTTTCCCGCCTGAACAGGGGATGGACGAGATGACCTCCAACTCTGTTATTCTAATAGATTAAAATATTTATTGAAATCAAGGATGCAGCAATATAAACATACATACAAAGTAGGTGAATACCCATCACCAGTGCAAAGATGAAACAGAATACTTTTTTAGTCTCAGGGTGTTTCTCCTCATATACTCTGAATGAACAAATCACAGTGCCTAGTGATTTTGAAAATGAGCTGCTGTTCATTGTTTACATAATGGCCATCTCTGTCTTGGAAGCTTCTAGTTCCTACCTCACTGTCCTCAGTGCTTACAACAAGCAGATAAAAAAATAAATCAACACTAGTTATACAGTCCTTTGAGATGGTGCTTTACTTTAACAATAGCTCGAGCAAAGAATAACTTCAAAACTACTTTGCATGGTCCCTTCTATAAATGAATCAAAGGGATAATGTTAGTTTACCTGCACTACTAGTTTCCATGTCAGTATTTTGGTTGAGACTGGAGGAAACTGCTATGTTTATTTGGTCCAAGTTTTATTTTATTTTATAGTTTTATGTTTATTATATTGTTTTATTTGTTTTATATTGGTTTATAAATGTTTTAATGTTTTAATACTGTATACCACCGAGGAGTATAATTGTTGTGATTCAGGGTCAGCCTGTGGGGTCGGCAGTTGGGTCGGACGATTCAGAGGAGGAGGAGGAGGGGGTTTTTGGAGAGCCTGCAGAGGACAGTTCTGAGGCTTCGCAGAGCTCTCAGCCAGGCCCCTCTCATCTGGTTACTACACAGACCCAGCTGTGTGAGCCTGACAGCGTGGATGAAGATGACCCACAGCTGGCCCTGTTCAAGGACGCCCAACGCAGGAGGCAGTCATCAGGAGTAAACAGAGGAAGGCAATGGGACACCTCGGAAGGAGGCAGAGAGAAGCCACGCCTTGAACTGTTTAAAAGGGGAATGTGTGGGAGGGCTGGTTTGCTGAAGGCAACCGTTTGAATAGCTCCTGTTTTCATTGTTCGTGTTTTTGTTTTGCTCTGTTTGCTCTGTTTTGTGTCAATAAATTTGGCAGGCTTAGTTCCAGCCTCTTGCCTTTTGTAAAGGGGTTGTCCCTGCCTTTTCTGCAGGGCCGGTAGTAGGCTGGAACAGAACAATAATGGGTAGACAGTACAAAAATTATTGTAATCAAAATAATAAATATGTTGTTAAATTTGAACTACAAATTATCAATATTCATAATAATTCCTATTCTTGTATTCTTCCCACAGTATTTCTTTCTCCTCCTCCCTATTAGGAGGCAATGTGTCATGCTATCTATTCTCTACAGAGTTCTGTATTGTAAATCTGCTAGAAGTGTGTGTGTATGTGTGTTTCTTTTATCAGCAAAAGAATTGGAGGGTGGAATGAGAAATGGTAGAAACAGCACAACATTTATTTTAACCCTTCTGATAAGAAAGAAAAGCGTCAGTGCATCTTGAAAGTTTTTGCTTTTGTTTCTTTTGGATGAACTCAGCCAAGAACATCTTAAGGTCAGGTGGTAAATCTTGTAAAGCCCCATTGTATATTCAAAGCTGTTCTACTTTTTATTCCAATCCATACACGTTCACAGACAGGAAGAAATTTTGAAATCATCAAATCATCCTACTCTTTTGACGAGAGATAAGGGGCATTTTTATATGCACAAAATTGCTGCAGAAATGAAAATTATTAGACTTCTATTGTTATCAGTAATATCCACATTTCATTTATGCTAAAAGGGCACAGTCATGACCCCTTGTATACTGGCATTGTATAAACCATCCTTTCTAGTTCTATAGGTTGATAAATAGAGGCTATAAACATATTTTCATACTTCCATCTACCGACTGGCTTCAATATTTGAAGTTGGCTGATTGGTTCAACTTTATCATAACCATATTCCAGGGGGAAGATTCTGGTAGAATGTAGCATGAATTCTTGGGACTGAGGGGCTGCATTCCAGAACCAAAGAGGCAGAGGACCATGGAATGTTTGGTCAGGAGGAAGAGGCTAAAATGGCTTCTCCATATCAGTTTCCAGTGTAAATCTATAGTGATACAAATAGTTGCTTTAGTTTGGTAAGATTTCTATAGGTATTCAGAAGTAACTCCATAAATCTTGGTTCTTGAGGGACTTCATATAGACATAGAAAATAGTTTTTTCATAGAAACAAGCATGGTTTTGAATCCATAAATAATAGTGTTAAACTGTCTCACAATCAAAGATGTTATTGCAATTTTAGCTGTTATCCCACTGTTCCTACTCTCCTTGTTATTCCACTACTGGGCAACTAATTTTTTATTTCAGCATTTGAACACATTTTCAGGTTTTGCATTGATGACTGATATGAAAAAAGAAATGTTAACCTCATGCTCTGCATGTTTCCCTTTGAAATGAATTGGCATGATTTTCTAAAGGCTTTACTTATTTATGTAATATATTGGACAGACAGAAACTATCTAGCATATAATTGTACTTTCACAAAATTTTATACTTTCACATCTGCTAAAAAAAAGAGTGTGAGGTTAACATTTCTTTTTAAAAATGATTCACAATTGTATGAATGTAAACTATTATACTGGTTTATATTATATACTGCTTGTTGTAACACTGATCATGATAACTTTTTAAAAAAATAAATAATAAAATGCTGAGAAGATCAGTTTTGTGCACCCATTTCACAAATGCTGACCCCCATCATTGTTTTTTCCAAAGTATTTGCATGTTTGGAGTTTATCTAGGATAGGAGTGTCAAACTGCCAGCCCGCGGGCCAGATGCATCATAGCAAAACCAAGTCCACCCCATTGCCGACAATGGCAAAAAAGTTACAATATATCACGATACATCACATGATGTTGCAAGTTTGACGCATATGATTTAGGAGATGCATTTGGCAATGATATATTTATGTAACAGATTAAGTTTTCCTGCCCTATTTCCATTTGTCTTTTTCTATTTGTAGGAGAAAATGCTTATTTTATCTGGTGTTCTTTGTGTGCAAATCAAATGGATTTCTTGATGGAATTGTGTGCATTCTTGGTGGAGCAGTGGGCTAATGCCTCTTTAAGTAACACCAGCTCCCTGCAATTAGTGCAGGTTCGCATCCCATCAGGCTCAAGGTTGACTCAGCCTTCCATCCTTCCGAGGTAGGTAAAATGAGGACCCAGATTGTTGGGGGCAATAAGCTGACTTTGTAATAATGCCGCTTGGGGGGGGGGGGCGAAAGCCATAATAAGCAGGCATATACATAGAATGAAGGCTACTGCTAAGCTTGTAAGCTGCCCTGAGTCTTCGGAGAAGGGCGGGATATAAATGGAATTAAAATAAAAAAAAATCTAAATTATGCACAAAGGAGCAAGTCCACAGTAACTGCAAATATAAGAACACATGGGCTTGGAATAACAGAAGTGCACTAATATAAGCATGTACATATATAACTTGCTTGAGTTATGGATGAGCAAAATAAGCCTCATAAACCATTTATTTCATTGTGAGACAAGTCAACCCAGGAATCCTGTTGAACCAACCTATTTTTACATTCTGTCCTTGACTCAGAGAGAGAGGCAGCAGGACAAGAGGGACGTCAATAGGCTCTGTCAATAAACCAAACAAGAATCTCAGCTTCTCTCATCTAACACAGTTTAATTTTTAATCCAGCAAAGCAGCCACAAGGACATGGGCGGCAGCAATCCGACAGCAGAGCAAATTGGTCAGGACAGAGTGGATTGATCTATCTGAAGAAATGAAGACACAGCAGAAACTCCATTTAACAAATGAAAATGGCTTTCGGCCTTTTTTCGGTCAAGAAAGATAGGTTCACATCAATGGCAAGGACTGCATTTTAGCTACTGTTTGGGAAATCAAGTATGGTACCAATTAATAAAGTATACTATTCATAAAAAGGTTCTTAAGTGCCTACAGGCTCAATATATGAAATAATAGTATAAAAATAGAGTTACACCTTATATACAACAACTATTGGTTTTTATAAGCTATCTTTCCTTTTTGTCTCCTGTTTTCTCTGAAAAAGGTTCCTTCTGCCTCTTTTCAGAACCACTTCTGACTTTACTCATGACACTGAACAACAATGATTTTGCTTCCTGAATGCTTTTGGTTGTATCTTATAAATTTTTTGGCTATTAAACATGAAAATAACCTATAATTTAACCTACTGTTTTATAAAAATCTTATGTTTTTGCAAAGACAACTAGATAATTTAACAAATTTCTTTGCTCTCTTGTCAACCTCATTTTCTGTGCTGACATTGACAGTCTATTCACAGTTTTGGGTTGGGAGCATAATCCACTAGAATGGTGTCTCTTTACTGATGCATCAGTGTTAAGGCTGTCTTGTTACACAATGGCAATGTACATCCTTCAGTACCTGTTAGCTACCCTTCAAATATGGAAGAAACATACAAAAACATGAAACTGTTGTTGGGATACATCCAGTACACCAAATACAGCTGGAATATGAGGTCTATTCTGCAACTAAATTGCCCTCACTGAAAAGGAGGCTCCCCTCCCCCAGCATAACAAAAGAAGTGGCGTCCAAAATGGTGACCGCTACACGTGTGCTTTGATTAGAAGTTGAGGCTTTTGAGGCTTCAGCCGAAGCCGGTAAAAGCTTCTCAGACCTACAGCAGTTAAAATTGCAGAGCTGATATCAGCTCAAAGAAAAGGAAAATAAGGAAAAATACAACCTGGAGAATCCAATAGTGTTGCCTTTCTGCTAGAGCCAACCTTCACCACGTCTCTCTTGGGCTAAGACTAAGTCATGACTGAGGATTCCTAGCTGGAAGAGGAGAGGTGTGGCAAAGGTTGATTGACTTAGTCTCTAGGGCAGAAAGGCAAGATCAACCCATCTGTGGATTCTCCATTCGGCATGCTGGAGAAGAACATGGCAGATGAATCACTTGTTGAACAGACAAAAATATTTTTGCTTCTGCTTCACATAAAACTTGGGTCTGAGGAAAAAAATTGTGAAAGTGATGATGAAGGAAGGTGAAGGTTTTTGTTATTTGAGACAGATGTTTCCAAGAATAACTGATGCCAAGATTATGGAAGGCATTTGCGATCAGATACCGCATCAATGACAAGCAGCTCCAAAATCTGTTAGAGGGCCAGAGAAAATTGCCTGGAAAGAACTCAAAGATTTCATTGATAATTTTCTTGGCAACTACAAAGCATCAAACTACATTCAACTGACAAACTTTTTACAGTTTAAAGAGCATGAACTGCCACATGTCACTGAAGATTCATTTTCTGAATTAAACATTCTTTCCCAAAAGTCTAGGTGCAGTCAGTGATGAACATGGTGAAAGTTTTCACCAGGACATTGCCACAATGGGCAATGATGACTGACTATTGTTGGATACTGCAGTGAGATGCATCAGATACTGAGTAGAAATGACTTTGTACTGCAATTACTAAGAGACAGAGACACCACACTACACCAGAATTTGGAATCTGTAGAAACACGCTGGTACACCATTGATACTTCTAGCTTATTTTTCCTTGATATCAGAAATGGCTAAATAAATCACTAATGTACCATTTTAGTATAATTAGTATGATATGTTACTCTGACTTCTTTTCAGTACAACACAATTGGAAATTACAGTTTGTTCCTGAGTTTTAACTCTGACCTTATTCTGACTAGAATAATAAATATGAAGATATTTATTCAGCCAAAACCAAATATTACAAGGCATTATACACTTATGTTTTCAACTAAAATTATTCAACATGCTATCAATAAAGTATTATTTTCACATCTTGGTCAATCATAATTAGATCTCTCTTGCTTAAGCTAATGAGGGTGTTCTTATTTACTAATTGTCCCCAATCTACTATAGTCACCTAACTGACACACATAGGAAGATGTCCCTGAACTAAACCCCAAAACCAAACCATTTTCATATTCAATTTGGTAATATTAATACATAAGACAGCAATATCAGCTACAACATCACAGAACTTAGAACTGTTCATCTTCAAATATGAGGTATGTTCTTGTTGCTAGAAATGACCTTCTACTCTCTGCACAGCACAAAAAGGTCAAACTTGACACAAAAAATAAATGGACATAAATCTGACATCAGACATGGTGACATTCAGCAATCAGCATGAGAACATTTCATTCTCCCTACATTTCAGTTTCCCTGGAAACTCTGGTGTACACTCAAAAGTTGCTATTCTCTTCACCAGAACATTAAAAAGAGGAATTGGAACTAATTGCCACATTTGATTCTACTAGTTTAGGCATGAAAAAGAACAATGGTTTCCTGTTCCACTGCAAGTATTAATTAACTTAGTAATGCTAAAATGATTGTGTTATTACCAATTATTGCTCCTGTTGTTTCTGGTCACTGTGCATATTTTAATGCATTTAGGGGTGACATGATAGCAGTGTCCCAATATCTCAGGGTTGCCACAAAGAAGAGAAATCAAGTTATTCTCCAAAGCACCTGAAGGCAGGACAAGAAGCAATGGATGGAAACTAATCAAAGAGAGAAGCAACCTAGAACTAAAGAGAAAATTCCTGACAGTTAGAACAATTAACTAGTGGAACAACCTGCCTCCAGAAGTTGTGAATGCTCCAACCCTGGCCTGGAAGTTTTTAAGAAGAGATTGGATAACCATTTGTCTGAAATTGTATAGGGTTTCCAGACTTAACAGGGGTTTGGACTAGAAGACCTCCAAGGTACCTTCCAACTCTCTTATTCTGTTTGTATGGCTTCTTAAGTTGCCTTTATAGAGAACAGAATGAACACTTAACAAGTGTCATAATTCAAGGACTTTTCACTACCTAATAAAATTAATAGGCAAGTACAAGATAAATAAACATGGGGCTATTTTGATCAGTTTGGGGATTTATGAATCTTATACAAGTTTCTAGAACCCCAGAAACTGCAATAGTTTAGAGTTACCATGAAATCTTTGTTATAGAGCTTCGTTATCCCATCTCCACTTTAAAAAATTGGCAGAAATTAATTTATCACCTTACAGATGGAAGCAAATTAGCAGGAAATGTAACAAAGCACAAGGATTGCCAACTGAATTTGAATTCACCATGTTCACCAATTATTAGACCATACATTTTCACCCATTAGACTATGCAATATCAGCTTCTTGTCTAAAAGAAATCACAGGTGTTAAATTAGTAACATGACAATTCCCACATTGTTCTGTCACTGCAAAACAAACACTGAAAATTGTTAGATAAAATTTGAATTCCAAAATGATGAAAGAAAGCTAATTCAGATGTTAATTATTTTCTCAGTCTCATTTTTCAGGTGTTACTACAGTCATAACCACTTTGTTAAACAATGGAATTTTTGGGGTAATATTTGAATGTTAAAGAAAACCTGCTCACTGATTAATGTATTATTTTAAATAAATCTTGGCCTTCACACGTTAGAAATGAATCCAGCTATACTGCACCATTAAATAACATAAGAACAAATTCTTTACTGTTTCTACTATTATCCTCCAATTCAAATAAAATGAATTATTTACTGAATAAAGGCAGACTTTAAAAAAAAGAAAAGAAAAGGTTTAGACAAATCTATCCATAGCAGAAGTCCATTCAAATACTCATTTTCCTGAAGAAATGATATTTGCAAGTTGGAGAGATAAAGGAACTACATTTTGAGAAAATAATTCACTTATATATTCCTTTTGCATGTGTAGATTCATAGTCCTTCCAATGTAATGGGAATATCTATAAAAGACACTAAAAATGATTCTGAACTTCAGAGCCCTAGGATAAATGCAACAGTAGCTTTGGAATACTATTATTTCGGGATATAGTTTCCTTAAAAAGTACAAATTAATAAGTGATTTTTAATTCAAATATATATAAAAATGCATACATACATATATATAATGTTTAATAAGACAATGTTTAAAAATGAAGTTTTTTAAACTGCATCACAAAATTTGGAAATCATGACACCTAAAATCCTACTTCAAATTCTCACATTAATCCTGGAAGGATAGAAAAGATGTGCCAAGACATTATACAGTAAATTTTTAATGAATCATCTTCTGAAACATCTCTTATTAGCAATGCAGGACATTTTAGCTCTTGAGAGCATTATATTATTACTTTGCCTTGAATAAAGGGAGCCGTTTAACTATTTTCATTAACTACAGTTTATTTGGGGATGATACAGATAATTAAGTACTAAAAGCATGGCTATCTTGACACAGTGCATTAAAGATATGAAGAATTTCTAATAAAAACAGAACCACCATTGGGACCTGAACTCACTTCCTATCTTTGCAGTCTAAGCAAAGTATTCTGTTCACTAAGTTAATACTTTCTGTTTTGTTCTTCATTGTTTAAATTTATAACAATATTGGCTGCACACATTGGTTCTCCCTGTTGTTATTTTCTAAAAGCCAAAGAAATATACTGTTTCTGGACTGCTCTATGAGCAAATAAATAATTTCTATAAAAATAATGTACGTGTTATAATGTTCCCAAACCTGTTCCCTCATTTGTGCCAAGTTCTACAGAAATGCTTAATTTAATTACTCACAATCAATCCTTCTCTCTCTCTGCCTCCAGAAATAAATGTGAAAACAAAATTGATGTGGCCAGGAGAGGCAGATATTCTGTCATTCTTCAGATAACTTCAGATACTTACATGAGCTCTCCTGAAATAATCTGATACTGTATATCAGGGCTTTTCAGCTGGTGGTATGCGTACCACTGGTGGTGCTACGTGGCCCTGCCTAGTGGTGGGATTCAGCTGGTTTGCACCAGTTCGGGAGAACTGGTAGCTAATTTTTTGTTGCCCAGGCCCAAAACGGACTTCCAGAAGCGGCATACACACAGAGAACCGGTTGTTCACATATGTGAATCCCACCACTGGCCCAGCCAAAGCAGTGTAGGACTTGCCATGAGAGAGTTCTCAGGAGCTGCAGGGTGGCTGGAGCAAGGCAAAGGCCAGTGGTGGGATTCTTCTAGTTCACCCAGAAGAGAAAGGAGGGGGGTAGAGACAGGAGAAGCTAAAAAAGGAGAATTTGGGTGGGAGAGAGGAAAAAAAAAGACACAGCCTTGGGAAGAGCTAGAGCTGCACTGAAGGGAAAAGAAGGAGGGGGAGAGAGAGGAGAAGAGATCAAATAGGCCAGCTGGGAGCTGATCTACAACATTTGTGGCAGCCATCTGTGCTGAGCATGTACATAGGTGGCAGTGACAAACAGGAAAGAAATGCAGCTGGGGAGAGGTCGCCCTCCATGAGGAATGAAGAAAGGCAGCATCAGCTGGAGGTGAGGCACAGAGGGAGGAAGAAAGGAAGGAGAGGCTTCTGGTTTGCCAAGCCAGCTGACATGGACATCTGGAGGACGGCTCTTGTCTTCCATGTCCAGTTTTGCATCGCTGGGGGGGTCCTAAAAGGGACGAAGAGTTGCCTGGAGGGGCAACCAGCAAGAAGGGGCTTTTGTAGAAATGCGGGGGAGCCGCAATCCCCCCATTAGTGCCTACATTCCCTTCAAACTGGCAGACGAAAGACTGACCATAGTAATATGGCCAGTTACTAGGCTGCAGACAGCCGAAGTCAAACTTACCACCAGGCACATTAAAGCAGCATGGAAGAGATGAGGGTAAGATTCCTCTCTTATATCTTAATCTTCTTTTCACCTAAATAAGCTGCTAAGTACCTTCCCCCCTGCGGAGAGGGAGGGGGGAATTCAACCTTCCCTTCAAATAAGCGGCGAGCAAGCTCGGGTGTTTTTTAAAAAAACAAATGTTGAAAAATGAAACGGACTAAAAGAAAAGAACTTTCAAAGCACTTGGGGGACACCCAGTGGCTAAACCTGAAATTGCAATCTGCCTTTCTCTTTAAAACAAATCAAGAAAATATTTAAGAAAAACAAGATAAGATTAACCTTGAACACCATGGAAGAGTTTCAAAAACAAATCTATGCTATGTAGGAAATATCTTACCAAATTTATCAGTTCCTTTCTACAGCTGGCGATGAAATAAGAGCTTTTGGAAAAGAATTAAAAAGCATCTCAAAGAAACAAACTCAAACTGTGACTACAACTAATATTTTATCGGGACAGAACTTAACAGAAGAAATTGAACAATCAAATACATTGGCAGAAGAATTAACTATTCAACAAACACAAACTTTTGAAGACCAAAATGAGAAACAGGTGGAAAAAATTTATTCAGTCCAGGACAATTATATCAAGAGGTGAAATTAATGAGAAGATTTGGCGCTGTTAACAGACTCCTCAATCCTTCAAAAATGGAGACTGGAGGGCTACTTCAATATTATATAACAACACAATAATGCTTTGATGACCCTGAGGCAAAGAAGCGAAAAATGACATGGCAAAGGAAGAAAGCAAGAATAAGATTGAAGAAATATGGACATCCTTAAGAGGCCTGTAATAGATAATACCAAAATAGACAGGATTGTACTTGGATTACAAGAGATTGTTTTGATGAGTAGATAAAAATACTATTTTTTTTAAAAAAACACAGATGTATGAATACTAACATTGAAATATTGAGCTCTTTAAATGACATGGATTAAGATGTATATTTGTTAAGAATGATACAATGTAACTAATATACTTGGATGTAGTGACATGAAAGGATGTATTAAATGTTGAAACGGGAGAAATTTTGGTTAACTTTCAATATGCGGAAACTATAAATGAGAAATAAGAATATTATATTGTCCTCCTCCTCTTTCTCCTCCTTGCAATTGGTATCCTAATGACTACCATTCTTATATTGTACTACTAACTTGTTGATATGGAAATGAGATAAATAAGAAGTGTATTTACATTACTAGGTATCAGAGAAAATTGTGTAAAGGGAAAGCAGGTTATTTAGAAATATGAAAATGAGAAACTTTAAATGTTTAATTTTAACATCAATGTAAAGTTAAAGCTGGAAAAATATATAAGGTGTTTGATGTTTTAAAGATGGAATGTTAAAATATAAAATATACCAAAGTATTGACAAATACAAGAAATATATTAAATGACTGATGGATAGCAATGAGAAGTATGTTAATTTAGATAAGAGATAATATGTATTAAAGGAAACAAGAGAGAGGAAGTATTGGTTACAACAATTTGGAGAATTGTAATAATAGGTATTTGTCTGAAATTGAACTATTGTAACCCAGACACCACATTGCTTTTTAAAGATACTATTGTAATATTGGAAAACTAATTTAAAAAGGAAGGAAGGAGATGGCAATAAGAAAGAGGGAGGTAGAGAGCAGGGCAGAGGGAGGGAAACGGAAAGGAAGGAAGTGTTGGAAGAAAAAGTCAGGGGCTTGCTTTCCAGCCAGGAGGCTCTACCTTTAAGAGAAAAAAAAATGAAGTGCCGCCATTTGAAATAGGCGAGAAGCCGACTGCTCTGGCTGCTCGAGAGATGTTTATTAGCAGAAACAAAGTGCCGTTTCAGCAGTTCAGTTCTGGATCAGCTGAACAACAACCAGGAGAATGGAAGGATTCTTATGTAATTTTGTGACTTTGAAGTTCTGGGATTTGTGCAATATGGGCTTTGTGTTCTTAAGGAGTGTTTGGCAATTTCTATTGTGGCTGATGGCTCGTGTTCGATTTTGGGGTGAGAAGTTACTGGTTCTTATTCTATTGCTCTGGTATTGTTAGCTGTAAGTTTTGCTGCAAGAGCTTTTGAAGTATTTTTGTCCTAAATGGATTTTGCCTATAGCATTCATTTACTTATGAATGGAGCCATTTGGGGAAGCTGTCTTAGCCAGTACTTGCTACATTTGGTTTCTGTTTTTGTTTTTTTCTTAAGTGTCAGCTGCCAACTCCTTAACTTTCCTTTGTAGCCAGTAGCTAATTCTTAAAGGGGAATGTGCCTTTTTAAGCTAGTTCCCTCACCGGTTTGTCTTTTCTGTCTCTGGAGGCTTTTCCTTCTTTGATAAATATACAGAAGAAGGAAAATATGGGAGGGTTCAAATTATTCCTTCAGAAGGAAGGAGATGGGAATGAGAAAGAGGGAGACAGGAAGGAAGAGAGGAAGGAGGCAGATTGGAATGAAAGGCAGGGAGGGTCTGAAGGATGTCCCGCCTTAGCACTTGGCCACGAGTAGCCCTGCCATTGACTTTGCTAGGACATTGTGAACATCATAAATATGAATCAGTTGCCAAGTATCCAAATATAAATCACATGACTCTGGGGATGCTGCAATAGTCATAAGTGTGAAAAATGGTCACAAGTCACTTCAGTGCCATTGTAACTTTGAATAGTCACTAAGCGAATTGTTGTAAGTCGAGGACTGCCTGTACTTTATCACTTTTTTTCCTTTTTTTGTTTTTTGGTCATCAAATTTTTGACACCTTGCTATGTGGTACTCGAATATTGCCATATCCTAAAAGTGGTACAATTGGTGAAAATGTTGAAAAGCCCTGCTGTATATGGTTAAATAGAGAAGATCTGAATAAATACACTCCAAATAATAATGTCCCATTGTTCCATTTGATCAGTGTGCTTAGCTATTGCTCAGGTATTCTCCATGAAACTAGCACTGAAGAGCTATAAACAGTAGCACATCTGTCAAACATGAAACAGTTATATTGCTATGGCTTCCAAATATGCTACTGTAAATTAAACCATAGAAGCTTTCAGAACTGTATGCATAACAGCATAACATCTACCAAAACAAGAGTCAGGTTTAGATATTCTAATCTTTGTGGGAGAAAGATTTTTAAAAAAACCTTTGTCATAAATTCAATTCAATAATGGTCTCCCAAGAATGTATAAATATAACAATCAAGTATGGAATTTACTCATTATAAATTCTATTTTCTTTACATCACTTTATGCCAGATCCACTGATCTATTGATAGAATTGGTTTTAAAATATAGCTTGAGCGGATAGTGTTCTTCCTAGCATCCAAAATGTACAAATCAAATGGAGGAAACCCAAAAGAACTTTTGTTAATCAACAGTGACTTTGTTTGTTAATGTATTTGCTGTTAATTCTCTTGTAAGTCACAGTATTTCATGTAAGGAAAGCAAATTTTTTAAAGCTCCTATACTACTCAGATAATTCAATAAAATAAGTTACTGACTGCTCGTAAGTGAAAAGAACTCTCCTGAGATTTACAACCACAAGAATGCCAAATCAGATGTTTAGAGCAGTATGTTCTGATGGTGAGAAACTGTCATTGTCAGAGCAACAGACATAATTATGTTATGAAAAATGAATAGAAATACCATGAAACTAATTTTTGTGCCTGACCCTTTAATCAGAAAGAAGTACCATTCAGTTAAATGGGTTTATTCCCAACTAAAATATAAAATGCAATATGATCAAAACTGTATCACTGAATAGTTGTCCTACAAAGCCAGAGTACTTCTGTAGCTTCTATCTTATGTTGTGATCAAGACATATTTTTATTTGTGACTGGATTTATTCATCACACAGAGATATGCTGTTTTTTTATGCATGGCATAACACAAAGTATAAACCAAGCCATTGTGGTTTATTTGTGATGAAACAAACAACATAGCTTAGAGTGATGTCTGATCTTAGTTCCTGTGTATCTTCTCAATAGTAACAAATAACTTGTTAAAACCCCCACTCTAAATGAACCTTAAAAATGTGGCTCTTTCCCCAGGCCCTGAGCTGATGTGTGGTCAGCCCCTTTAAATAGGGGGTGTGATGAAAGTTCTCTTTAATTGCTCCCTTTTTAATTGTGAAGCCAACCAGAGGTCTTCTGGAGCTATAGATATTTAGTGGATGAGTGAATGAAAGAATGGTTTGGATTAATTTTGCAATTAGAGCAAACAGTATGGAAAAGAACAGAACAGGCTGGCCCAGCATCAGTTTAACTGAACATGCATACTGTCTGCACAACTATCCTATTAACTTCTTTACATTGTATTCATACAGGGTTTTTTTATGTAAAAGAAATTCCAGATGACTGATCACAAAGGGCCTAAGACGGATTCCTGATCTAGAACACTAAAACCGTAGAATCATGAGAAAAATAAGATTGGTATGATCTAAATATTAAATTGGATTTTATTCTTAAATCATTTTCATCTATTATTTTTATGATGTATTCAAAATTATGTCCAGGATTTTAAAACTTCTTGAAATGAAGGGGGAAATAAGGAAATGAATTCTTGAAATGGTTTAGGAACCAGGCTTATATATATTGGGATGGAACTACGTAGATAACAACCAAAGTAATTACTGGTAGTCCTCAATTTACAACAGTTCATTTAGTGACCATTCAAAGTCACAATGGCATTGAAAAAGTGACTTATGACTGTTTTTCACACTTACAACCATTGCAGCATTCCTATAGTCTTATTCCTATGGTCATCAAAATTCAGATGCTTGATAACTGATTCATATTAGATCCTGGTTTCAGTGTCCCAGGGTCATGTGATCACCTTTTGTAAACTTCTGACAAGCAAAGTCAATGGGGAAGCGAGGTTCACTTAACAACTGGGGCAAAATTCATTTAACAACTCTCTAGCTTAGCAACAGAAATTTTGGGCTCAATTGTGTTCATAATCAGGACTACCTGAACACTGATTAGGAAGGAACTATCTAAGAACTAGACTATATAGTATTAAGGCATTTTCTCATGTTAAATTGAGCTAAAACACTAAATTACTTATCAACCTTTACCAAGATCCTGATATTCATTTGTTTATTACAATTCAAGAAGCCAGACAATCTGCTCCTTTTATACAAGTTGCTTTACCCTAAAACAGACATGTCAAACTCGTGACGTCACATGACATCACATGACAAATTGGAATTTCCCCCCCCCCAATTGCCGGCAATGGGGTGGGCGTGGTTTCATTGCGACGTGTCTGGTCCATGGGCCGGCGGTTTGACACCCCTGCAAAAAAATTCTACATGTATTCCCCTTCTAAGAAGTGACAGGGCTGGTGTTATGAACACAGAATAATACAAGTTCTTGATACACTTGACTTCTCCACTCAAATCAACCCCCTATGCTTTTATTCAACAAAAGCAGTGACTTCATATTCTGTTAAAAATATTTATTTGCAATATACAGTGTTGCCTTGAAGGAGAATGAACATGGAGATAAAGTATAAATAATCTCTTTTTTTCCTGCACACTGGACAGCAAAATAACTCACAGATGGCTCACTAAACACATTTCTGACTGCATAAGAAATCTGATACTTTCAAATTCAATTCTAATGTAATATTTTAAACAGAAGTAAATCCCTTTGATCCCAATCAGTTATTTATGCTAGTTTTGGATGGTTTATATTGTATTGATAATAATGGCATAATGCATGAGGCATGTGTTAACTTCTCCACTCCTGCTATTCTCAGAAGAGTTAAACATGTGCCAGAAAACCCAATCAGCAGGATGTCTGTGAATTCTGGGAATTGTAGTCAAATACATTTTGGAAAAGTATATGAAAGAGAAAGCTGACAGATATTAATTGTATTCTGAATGAAGGTGAGGTTAGAAGTGGATCAAGTCATAATTTGAAGATCAAATAACATATGTCAAATAATAAATAAATAAATAACTGCACTTTATTAGCTCATTATTGTTTCTACTGTCTGGTAGTAGTTTCAGAATTATTTTAACTATTCTTGAAAAAATGTGATGTTTGACTATGGGCTTTAAAACATCTGTTTTACAAATGATTCCTCCATTAAAGAACCATGCAAAAAACCACCAGGACAATGCTCTTTCGTTTATTAGCTATTTTATTGTTATAAGTGTTATGATTAGGAGGAATTATTCTTCCACTTTTTTTGTGTCTTTGAGTCTGTGTTGATGCCTGGTAACTGCCTGGACTACAGTAGGTTCTGTGGTTTTCTTTGCAAGATTTTGGAAATGGTTTGCCATTGCCTTCTGACCTTGGCTGACAGAGTGACTGGTCCAGGATTACTGATAGCTTCATGCCAAGGGTAGGATTAGAACTCCCAGTCTCCTAGTTTCTGTCTTGATGCCTTAACCACTATATCAAGCTCATATACCCAACCCTAGAATGAACCATCATTTTGCCATATAACATTTAGCATATTTACAATAGCAAATACAAAAACTATGTTTTCAATTTTTATATCACACTTCATGCACCTTATAAACACTGGTGTCATATTTGATGGTATTTACATAGAGAATATAAGCAATGTGAATCTGGAATGAACCAAAGCAAAAGCAAAAGCAAAAGCAAAAGCAAAAGTGTAAGCCTCAGCTAGTACTGTAGATTACCTATTTTGTTTGTAAAGTATGATCAATTTTATAATATCTGCCCATTTCCTATTTTTTTACCAATGTTTAATTTGTACTCAAATATTTACATATACTAGAAGCAATCATTAAATACATTTAATGTAAGCATCTCTGCTACTCCATCTAGTTCAGCGGGCCCCAACCTTTACGGCCCAGCGGAAGGGGGTAGGGAGAGAGGGGAACTGCAGCCTGGAAGTTGGGGGACCACTGATATAGTTAATCCCATATTTCAATGATTAATATAGAAGAACAAAAATAATCTACATTTCAACATATACAATTCTTGATGAAAAATTGTAACAACTAATTATTCTTTTTGAAATAGTTGTGATAGTTCTTTATTATATTCCAAGGCAACACAACCAATTGGGCCACTACATTGCTTCTATTAATAGAGTATTTATTTAAACCCTTAGTAACCTCACCGTCAGGAATAGTGGTCTAGATGCACTTTACTGTGTGGAGTTTTCTTTCAACTAGTTGTCTTGCATGTTGTCAGTCTCAATGTAAACAAGTTTTGACATCCAATAACTCATTTCTTTTCTTTCTGTCATCCTGTTCTCTCCTCTAAACTGGCCATGAGTAGTAAAAGGCTTTGGCATTATCTATATCATTTACAATTTTACACTCAATTAGATACCCTATTAAGGACCTTTTTTCCTCCAAAGGTTATCAAGGGATGTTTTTAGCATGCTGACTTTACCAAGGACTCTTATTACCAAGGACTTACTGTACAATCTATTTATTGTCCTTCTTTCCACCTTTTCAGCTTCACGTGTTGTGTCAGAGTCAAGGAATTCAGTGGGGTCAGCAGAATTTAATTGCCTGGCAATTGCTTTATACTCAGTTTGTGTTCATAGCTGATACAGTCGATCTGCTCCAATATATAAAACATTTACCATTTTATATATATTTTCACTGAATAAAAGATTGACTGCTACTAATTTATCTTGCCCTTTTATAGATAACTTTGATTTGATATCATTGCATCTCTTTTTTTTAAATTTACAACTCAATATTTTTTTATTTTGTTTTCATAGATAAACCCAAAAGATGGGAAGAAAACTAATTGCTCTTGTTTGGCTTCAGCACACTTGGGCTTGGTTAATATTCATATGGGGGACTCCATAAAATTCCAGGGCTGGGAAATTGATAAATTGATAATTGAAAACAACAAAATCTTTTTCTCTTTCTTTCTTTCTTTCTTTCTTTCTTTCTTTCTTTCTTTCTTTCTTTCTTTCTTTCTTTCTCTTTCTCCTTCCTTCCTTCCTTCCTTCCTTCCTTCCCTCCCTCCCTCCCTCCCTCCCTTCCTCCCTCTTCTTTTATAACTGATTTTTCATTGTGGACAGAGACAGAACTACAGTATATGGACATTAATTTCCTGTTGTTAAGTAGTTGAGTTTGATCCAAAGAAGACTAATTTTGTTTTAATGTTCAGTAATTATTTCGGTTCTGCTAGGTAGAGCATACTGGCAAAAATTAAAGTGGGAATACAGGCAAGCAGCTGTACTACCTGGTGTGTGGGTGTGTGACTGGGATATAACACTGACAACAATTATCACACTTATAGATGACCTTAACTAGGAGCAAGATGAGGATGGCACATTCATCTCAGCCCTTCTTGAAATTTCTGTGGCTTTTAATATAATCAGTTATTGTAGGGATAGGGTTTAGACCCTGCTTTGAGAAGTTCCCAGTGCTCTGTTCTCTCTTTATTCCTAATTAATATTTACATTATACCATTGAGACATAATTAATTGGCATGAGTTTAAGTATCATCAAAATGGTGATGAAACAGAGCTTTACATCTCTACCTGGGGCCAACCAAGTGACACCATCAAGATTCTTTCCTAGCATTTTGAGGTTATGGGGATCAAATGAGGAACCCAAAGTATCAGCTCAACCCGCACAAGATCAAGAGCCTGTAGATTTTAAGAGATTTCAAATATGTAAAATCCCCATCCTTATTTGTAGATGAGTTTATTTTTCCAATGGAACTGACGCAGTTTGGGGATCTTCTTGAACTCATAGATCCTGTTTGAAGATCAGCAGTAGCAATGGTTAAGGGGTCCTTTTATAATTCTTTTGAGTTCGTCCATGTCCATTCCTTGATTGAAAAGCCTTATTTATGATTACTCATACCTTGATCACTTCCCACTTGGACTATTGCAAAATGCTGTACATGAGGCTGCCCTTAAAAACTGCCTGGAAATATAACTGATCCAGAAGTCAGCAGCATAGATAGTTATAAGAATACCATCGTATATTCATTTAATACTATGACTTCACAAGCTGCATAGGCTTCCTATATGCTTTAAGTTACAATAAGGTATGAATTGTTATCTATAAAGTCCTTCATGACATAGGAGTCTGCCATTTTTGGTTGTCTGTCCACCCCAACAGAGGGGACATTCTCCAGTTTACCTTTATGGTCCAATGCTATATGATGAGATCCAGTGAGTTGTGCCTCATTTGACAACTTTTTTGCCACAGTTGTCAAGTGAATCATGTGGTCATTAAGGAACCTATCTTCCCCCATTGACTTTGCTTGTCAGAAGCCAGTTGGGAAGGTTATAAACAGTGATCAGATGACCCTAGGACAATGTAACTGTCTTAAGTACATGCCAGTTGTCAAGCACCCAAATTTTCATTATGTGACCTTGGAGCCTGTCATAAGTTACTTTTTTCAGTTGCATAACTTTGACCATTCATTAAAATGAATGGTTGTAAATCAAAGACTACCTTTACAGATAATAAAGATAGGGAACTGCTATAACAGAATTTATATTCACTTTAACCAGGAATTCCAATAACATGGGCTCTGTACCTTTATCACTGATTCCTTTTTATTAAAACAGTGAATAATACACCATTATGTGCTTTCACTGTGCACTGGCAATCCTGCTCAGATCACACTTGGGTTGTTGAATTGAACTGCAGTTGTGCAAAGGCACTTCAACGCTATTCCAAAAAAATAAGCCTTTTTTGCAAAATTCTTTAAAATAAGTCCTTTTGAAGTATAATGCTATCAAAATACAATAAACAGCAAATAAATATACAAATTCATGCCATAAAGGACAGCTGAATCAGATCAAAACTTATTTGATTAACACAGCAATGAAGAATGCTTTAGAATTACAGATCAATCTTTTGAAAGAGTTAGGATCCATTTACTTTTAAATAACAAACGTTATTATAAGATAACTCTAATCACTTTAAATTGATGCAATCTACTGAAGTGGGAGGAAGGATATTTTATTCTCTTTAGCTGAATTGAATTAAATTGAATTTGAGTCTCCTGATGGTTGCATGTGGGAAGAAATGGAGTGACAAATATTTTTTATGGCAATTTAATATTTTATAGTGTGAGAAAATAGAGTCCTCCTTGCATAATCTGGCACAGTGTTCTAGCAATAAGGATATCTCTAAACTGGTGCAGATACTTGATTTTTTTTAAAAAAAAACAAGTTGCATTCAAATTTTTATTGATTGCTGATTCTAGTATTTCTTCAGAATATCAGGTATTTTCTGGTGTCACTACCTGAATAATGAAACATCTTAATTTGTCTTTAAATGTCATTATTTATTCCCTTGTTAGCAAGAGACATGATGCAAACTGGAGATCATATCCAAACTCACTATCACAAGATGAATTAAGACTAGTAGGCTCAACCTTCAAGACCACCTGACTAGAACCAGCCTGACCTTAATAGAAGCTAAAAGGCTTGGTAAACAAAGGGAGACTTAACATTACAGTGTGCTTACCAATCTGAAATCATGATTCTCACCTTGCCATCTTTTCAAAAAGTTTTAAGAACTGTTCTGCTTTGCCAGACATTTGACTATCAGTAGTGTTCAAAGGCTGCCCTTTGGGTGTTTTTTTAATGTGGAGTCAAGTTTATTTTGTCTTTACCTTGTGATGTTATTTCACTATTTAGTATCCTTGTGATTCAGACTGTATACAAAGTTTCTAATAAACTTGGTATTCACAGCATTAATTTTGCAGAGGTGCCACTGACAAATCACTATCTACTGCTTTCAATTAGCAATTGAAGAATCTAGGACTTGTCTACTTGACACTGTTATATGGGAACCTGATGAATTAACCTCAGGTTGGATCTATCCAGATCAATACCTTCCTTAACAGAGCTGGAAACATGGTGATCCATCTTACAGATGAATTCTAAACGCATGAGCATAGCAACTTGTCAGCTTATCATTAAATATCCCTTAGGGCTTTTTTTCATGAGCTGGAAAGCCAGCTCTTACTTTACATATAATCTGTATGTGTACCTGTGTGTTTATTATTGTAACTTGGATTTTTCTATTTTTTTCCTTTCTTTATTGCTGGCACATTAGATTACTTTAAATTTAAAACAAATATTGCATAGTACCAATGAGAGAACACTAATACTTAAATATTACATATTCAATTAAAAGTCACATTATATGGATTCTCTCTTGATTCTTTTTGTTCCTTTAACATGGAATATGTATCATTTTCTTGAAGTATCACCTTTTTAACGTTCTAGATGTGACAATGTTAATAAACAAAATTTGATTAGTTGGCCTGTAAATTTGCAAGAGTCTGATGTGCCACTGGCTGTTTCAATCCTTGCTTATCTTGCTGTCCCTCACTTGTTCCTTATTCCTGGATATGTTGAAGCTGCAACACCTAAAATTCCAAGTTGGGTTATAGCATTTAGTAGAAGCAGATCCATGGTTGAATCCAAATGGTGATAGATGCCTCTATATGACATAGTGTGGTATATTATGATATACTTTAAAGCAAGCAAATTTATTGCAAAGAAAGTTCTAAACTTGCAGTGATTATTGAGCAATGAATACCAAGAGTACCCCGGGAAGAGATTTAAAATAAGGAAATAGTATAAAGAAAAAGTGAATTTCCTAAGTCACAAGCTAAATCATTTCAGAATATAACATTATTTCTATTTTAATGCTAAACATGACACTAGAAAATCCATGAGCCATCATTTTTATAGGGATAAACATTTTTGCCTTCAAAATTTTAGAACATATATACTAAATTGTTTTTTCTAAACAGTTTAAAATCTATCTTTATTATCATTTCTGGGGAGAGGACAGTTTAAAAGTTTGTCTCCAAGCAATGACTTAACATAGATCTTATATATCATTGGACAATCTGTGCCCCATTGAGTCATTGTTTCAGAGATATTTCCTTACCTAAAAACAGAATGGGTGGGCAAAAAAAGCAGTAGGAGCAGGAACAACATCTGACTTCCTACCAGCTTCCCCGTTGAATTACTTGCATTGGAAATTTCCCTTAAATAACCATTAAATATCAAAAGATTTCCTCAAAGTGGCCCTGAAGATGTCCCTGTGACCGAAACAGAAAAAATGCCTCACATTCTGATGCTGTATCATGCACTGATCTATAGCCTCCTTCTCTGTGATGTGCCAGCCTTATGAGAACTGAGGCTGGCTCCATCCTGTTAATCTTTCAGATGTCCTCAAAACCTAATTAAACAATTAGACCTGTGGTCTCAAGGATCAGAAAGGTACTTTGATGGCTCCATTGTCATTATTATCTGATGCTATCTCTTAATCATTAATTTCCATTTTATTTTTTCTGAATATTTTTATATGATGATGGTTTTATACTTTTATTGTATGTTGCCCAGAGTAACTTTTTCATGAGGTGGATGGCCATATAAATTTGACTGATAAACAAACAAACAAATAAATATAGCAGCCTTGTACTTGTGAGAATTCTGACTCTTACTTCCCTCTCAAAAACTAACTTCCAAACTGTGTAATCTTTTTGAAAATCAAAATAGATTGTATGCACCTGGAAACATTTCCTTCAGAAAAAATAATCCAGATGGCAACAGAATAAAGGAATTCTATTCAATCTAAACATATGCAAACAGTCATCTAATGAGAAAAAAGAGAGAACTGTGATTTGCTTAAGGTCTAACCATGGCAACAATGCCAATAAGGAAAACATAATTTCTAATCCAAGTACATATGTAATTTAAAAAGATTACCCGAGGGAGGACAGTGAATTTTCCTTTTATATTTCACTACCATAGCCCAAAGAATGAGAGAGTTTGATACGGTATTTATTCATCAGCAGACTGTATAGAAAATATGTCCCAAAGAAAGAAACATTCCATTGGTTACAATACCCATATTTGTGTAGCTTCAGCTTAATAGAAGCTATGTGGCATATTTTCTTTTAGTGTGAACAAGAAAGATGTCACTGAGGAGTGTTGAGGGATTCAATTCTATAAAACATGACAGCCTTTTCTCCATCATTCTCACAGTTAATCACAGTTGTTTTAATGTATTCCACACAGAAGCTTTTTCTCTGTTGTTCTCAGAAAAGTCCCAAAGAAAAATAGCTGACTTAAAGAGAAATTGTTACAGGACACAAAATAATATATGTATCTATACATACATAGAAACTATGAGACATTTTTTTCTCTAAACAGGATCACATTCTTACTATCTAAAAAGATTTTAATTGATTTTGGATAACAATGTTTGGCTCTGCTATTAACTGAAAACAACTTTTAATTATTTTAAGACATTTTAAATGAAATGAGGGAGGAAGAAGGAGAAAGAGAGGGAGAGGAGAGAGAGAGAGAGAGAGAGAGAGAGAGAGAGAGAGAGAGAGAGAGAGAGAGAGAGAGAGAGAGAGAGAGAGAGAGAGAGAGAGAGAGAATATCTTGGCACCAAGATTCTCCTTCCATGAATCTGCACAAAGGATGGGAGGCAATTAACACAAATATTTCTTTTCTTCTTCTATCAAGGATGAGTTAGAATCAATAACATAAATGCCCTCACTAAAAATGATAATATGGCAATCTACAAAGATGTCACCTCTAACTTTATCCCTGCCCACCCGCTGTCTGTTATGTAGTTTTTCTGCATATGATCACAGGGAGGAAGCCAAATTATACAAATCACAATTGAACTATTCCTTCCAATCACAAACAGAATCATTCTAAGTATGGCAGCATCATTAACAAAATAAGTAGTCATTTATTAATGTATTGTTCAAAAGGAGGAAAATTTATATCAAATTACATTGATTGGACTTATGCATTAGAAACATGTTGGGTGGAGGAACAAAATAATGTCATTATTATGAAAAAGTGATCATTCCTAGTTTATACAAAGGTACTACTCATTAGTTTATACAAAGGTACTACTCATGAAAGTTTATTATAGTTTGTTCGATGTCACTTCCTGCTGAAAGAAATCTAAATTTCTAAATCTAAATCTCTTTAAAATACACATAGAAAACTGATTTTTATCTGATCTTATTTGACATTTAAATTACAACCCATTTGATTCAGAATGAATTCCATTGAACTTAAAGAAGGTTAAATAAATTACTTCAGAGGAGGCAAAGAACTATGTTTGTCATGGGAAGATACAGCCTGCCTTAACTTTATTAAAAGAA
Source organism: Vipera ursinii (assembly GCF_947247035.1). Classification (NCBI taxonomy): domain Eukaryota; kingdom Metazoa; phylum Chordata; class Lepidosauria; order Squamata; family Viperidae; genus Vipera; species Vipera ursinii. Next base: position 28,459,106 of record NC_139514.1, on the reverse strand, counting down.
TTCAGCGTGCATTTTTCTATTATGGTTCATCAGAGTTTTTCATCACTACTCAGGGAAGATCGTGACTTCCTATCATTTTCTCCAGAGTTTGTAATCCATTTCCAAAGTATATGCAGCCAGTTCAAAAATGAGACTCATCTGCATTCAATTGGTAGACCTTGTCATAAAACTATTGTAAAGATGTGTGAGAGAATATGCATAATTCAGTTAATAATCACTGCAAAAATGTCATAAAATCAGGTCTGGTCATATGATAGCTCACTTAGCAACTGTAAATTCTGTTCCTAACTGTGGTTCTAAATTGAGGACTACCTGCATTGTTGGTTTCAGGAACAGACCATATCTATTGCAATTCTTATGATCTTATTGCAAGTCTCTTGATAGTTGTTGTCGATTATGAACCACCCACTGAAACATTTACATTACTTCCTTGAAGATGCATGATAAAACCTGAAGATCAAGAACCGCACATATTCAATTAATATCACAGAAAACATATCAAAAGTAAATCCAATAAAATCTTTAAATTCTGAAGCAGTTTTTAGTGTGTGAGAACTCCAAAGAGGAAGAGCATTATGCCTACCCAAATTATTACATGCAGTCATTAATTGTTCAACATTTGACCAACCCAATTTTATACATTTTACCCTGGCCATTAAGCAAATCAATGATAGTTGAGTGAACCATTGTTGCCAAACTGGAAATAAACGCTGGTTTCTGACAAAAAATGTCATAACTCATGGTCATGTGTTTGCGGGCAGTTGCTGAGTGCCCAAAATATGAACATGTGACCACAGGGAGGGCAGTGGCCATCAGAATTTTGATTTCAGGTTGTAAGTACCTCCTTTTTTTTGGTCCATTGTAATTTCAGTCACTAAATGATAGAATTTAACTTAAATACTTTGGTCACCTAATGAGAAGGAAGGACTCACTGGAGAAGAGCCTAACGCTGGGAAAGGTTGAGGGCAAGAGAAGAAGGGGATGACAGAGAATGAGGTGGCTGGATGGAGTTACTGAAGCAGTAGGCGTGAGTCTAAATGGATTCCAAAACATGGTAGAGGACAGGAAGGCCTGGAGGAACATTGTCCATGAGGTCACGATGGGTCAGAAATGACTTCGCAACTAACAACAACAATAACAACAAAATGACCAGTTGTAGCTCAATGATTACCTTCTATTAGGTATAGAATGGAATGGAATGGAATGGAATGGAATGGAATGGAATGGAATAGAATAGAATAGAATAGAATAGAATAGAATAGAATAGAATAGAATAGAATAGAATAGAATAGAATAGAATGGAATGGAATGGAATGGAATGGAATGGAATGGAATGGAATGGAATGGAATGGAATGGAATGGAATGGAATAACTTTATCATCACTTTGAATGTACTAATCAGCATACATTAAAATGAAATTTCATTGCATACAGCTCTCAAAGGTTCACCATCTCTAACATACGTTATATAAATATGACAAAAATAAATACAGAATTATGCATATGCTCATATATATTATATGACACAGAGAAACAACAGTTGAGTTTGAGTTATGTATACATGTGCATGGCGAGAGAAACAAATCTTGTGACTTTACCAGGCGGATGGCATAGGGAAAAAAGTTATTACAGAATTGGGTAGTCCTGCTAGAAATACTTCAAAACCTCCTCCCAAAGGGAAGCGACAAAAACAGACCATAAAGTGGGTGTGTGGGGTCTCTAACAATGCTTTGATTTCTAAGCACATAGCACTTATAAGCAGCATCCTAAATACAAGGGAGCAAGCTTCCTATGATCTTCTTGGCTGTCCTTACTATTCTCTATATGAACTTTCTATTTGAGGCACTGCTGCCACCAAACCAGTCAGCGATGCAGTTTAAAATGTTTTCAATCACGCCTCTTTAAAATGCGGCCAGGACAAAAGGAGAAAGATGTGTTCTCCTCATCTGACACAGGAAATGCAGGCATTGACTTGCACCCTTCACTAAGGATGATGTTTGGAGAGACAAATTCAGATTGTTAGTTATCTGTACCCCCAGATACTTGATACTGTTAACCACCTCTAAAGTTGCATCCTAGATACTGAGTGGAGTATGACTATGCTGGCTTTTTCTAAAATCTATTTCATCCCTAAATCAAAACTGTAAAATCTATACACTGTAAAGTCTTTAGTTGAAAAAGCTAAATGGATCTGTGATGTGCAGCACAGAGACACCCTCCCCTTCTGAGGAAGACACAAAGGTTAAAGAAATGAAAAATAACACAGGAATTCCCTAGAACAAATGCTCTACGTTGTGTGTTTGCTATTTTCAGAGAGAAGCAAATGCAGCAGAATCTGGCAGTATCCTTCTCAAAGCTGTTACTCAGGCTCACGTGTGCTTTTGGCAAACAGCTTGTTCTTGTAGAACTCTCAAGGACAATAATAAATAGAATGGAAGCAAAACCATCCCACACAGCTCTTTTTCTAGAGTGAACTGGTTTCCTTGAGAAATATCATCTTAGTACTGTTGTTTTGAGATATTTTTTTCTTTGCTTTATTATAGAACAGGTCAATTCTTCTATTCCTTCCCCGATTCTTTACATAGAAGCAGTACTATCAATTCTCTTTATCCTACAATAAAATTAGCAGACGATGGAAGAACAAAGTCCAGTTCACTCACACCCTTTTTACAAATCAATTGTGCCTTTTAGTGAAAAAGATTTAAAGCAAACTTTTAGGCTGTTGTGTTAGAAAATCATATTGTCATCATATCATCAAGCTGCTTAGAGTAGCTCTACATAAGCAGCAAATACATTTAACAACTAAATAAATCATCACCACCACCATCGCCCTATTTTAACCATCCATTTTTATTTCGACAAATATATAAATCCATCTCTGAATTCTGTACCATATTCTAACTTAAATAAATAAAATTTAAACAATAAAGAGAAAACATGAACAAGTAATTAATGGCAAACTGGATACTTTGCCCCATAGATTTTTTTTTTAAAAAATTCCAATTTCTGACAGAACTATCTGTTAAATGATGGTCCTTATTATTTTAGCATAAGTGAGAGCAAAAGAACCCACTTGTTTTTAATTTGTGAAAAGATTCACAGAACATAGCAGCAAATGTCTGTTTTTAAAGAGCACTTTATCTTTTCCAAAGATCTCTTTTAAAAAAATCAATTGCAATGTTACATTAATGATCCTAAACAGTTCTGGGGAGTGGTGAGATAAAAAAAAAGTACTTTTGTGGATTTGATGCTGGCTCACTAGTTCAAAAAAGAATGGAAAATCTGTCAGTTTTAAGAAGCAAAAATGTTAACCATTGAATACTTAAACAAGTTGTTTTATATAGATCATATGAGTGAAAGATCTGTGAAATGGATAAATATTTCAGATACAAAGTTGTAAGTGGTACAAATTTCAATTTATTCCTTTAAAATCCTGTTAATAAATTCATGTTCACTGGAGATTCTTAAACTTTTCACTGAGCTTGGATAGAAATGTCTAGTTATTTAGAAGTGTGGTTTAGAATTGCATGAGCCTTCATTCAGTATCTTGTAAGTTTAGAATATATTATTGGTAAATAGGATAAAAATAAATGTCCAGAACAACATTGTCAGTTATATGAATTATTATTTTCCACCACTGCATCCTTCACTGGTCATAAACCAATTCTTTTCTTTCCCCTAATTATGCTTCTTTGGCTGCTTCTCTCAAACAGCCTCCCTATTACAAGCTGCTGACAGATGTCATATTTAACAGAATGGAGCTCTGCTGTCAGCTTTATTAGTCAGCCAAGGAGAAAAAGCTTCATGGATTTGGTGGAACTCCACATTCCTAGCTGAGAGCTAACATCAGTAGCCAGTTATTGAATAGGCAGCAGCAATATTGACATTTTCAAATCCTGGTTCTCAAGTCATACCTGAAGCACTGCTGCTGCATTTGAAAACAAGGTTGCAAACCCCAGTAAAAATGCAGAATCTATTCTAATATAGAAATTTAGAAACATAGAAAACTGATGGCAGAAAAAGACATAGTGGTCCATTGAAACTGCCCTGTGAGTTTGTTCGTTTTTGGTTTCTTTTTAATGCATGTATTTATTACTTTTTAATTATTATTTTTATACTTTTTAAGTTATGTCAGATAATGGACATGAGTTTATCCCAAGTATGTTTAAACTCAGTTACTAATCATTGATCTACTACCTCTGCTGGAAGTTGGTTCTAAGCTTCCACTACTTTTTCTGTGAAGTAATACTTTCTAACGTACTTTTTGAACTTCCCTGTCAGTTTGAAGTTATGCCCTCTTGTTCTTCATTTTTGCTTACTATTGAAAATATCACCTTTTGGAACCTTATTCACACCCTTAATATATTTAAAGCTTTCAATCATGTCCCATCTTTCCCTTTTGTCCACCAGGCTGTACATATTCAGCTTTCCTGGTATGTTTTGTCTCTCAGACCTTGCACCATTTTTGTTGCCTGTCTCTGGACTCACTCAACCTTATCTATCTCATTTTTTAAAATGAGATCTCCAGAAGTAGACACAGTATTCCAAACAGGGTCTGACTAACCCTAACCCTATATAGTGAGATACATTAGAAATAAAAAGAACCACAATAAAACTATTGTATATAAGGCAGAGTTTTTAATCAAGCTGCATTCCATGTTGTTGGCAATGTTTTCCCCATACTTAATTTATGTTATATGATGGAGAGATGATCTAATGTGAATCCATTTTTGGAAATACACACAGAAACACCCAAGGTTTCTTGAAAAGAGAAGTTTTGATGGGCAAGTCTGGGCGGCATCATTTTTGACAAGTCCTACATTAATTCTAAGTGGTCTGGATTGGGATTTGGTTTCACATCAGCAAGTTCTACTTCCAGAATAGGTTTTTTCAAGAGGTCAATTTCAGCTCCCTGTAAGCATTTAATCTAGTTACATTGTAAAGAGATTTGCCTTTGGAAGCAAGCCATTTAAAAGAGTAACAATGAATGTGTATCTTCATCTTCAGGACTAAAATATATCCCCAATTTTTTTTTAAAAAAAGGATTGGTGAATACTAGCAAAAATTCTTTCTGTTATGAGTTGGGATAAAAGATGTACTGAACTGAGAATTGCTATATGGCTTTGCATCTTTGTCACTTTGAATTATTAACTGAAGAAAGAGCAGATAAGCAAGTATTTTAGTTATTGCAAGACTATTTTAAGATGATTTCATCCAGCATGCATTAATTTAAAAATTGGTGCTTCATCTGTAATACCAATAGTCTGTAATTTAAAAAACAACAACAAAGCAAACTGTACAATGTCAAATAAAAAAGGCATTGCTGCCTGAAGGAAGGATGGTTGTTCTTTTAAGCTGTGCTGAATCAGCAGAGAAAATAATTACAGTTGCTAATAATCATTTCATTGGTACCTTTCCTCTAGAGAAGGGTAATATGGAGGCAGCTCTAAATTAAAAGAGAAGCACTTTCCATTCTTTCATTTAGAAAAAACTTCAATGGAGGAAAAACCAGGTTTTCATTAACAGGATCCTATAGATAAAAAGATGAATCTGCATCAATAAACATTTTTGTTTAGGATGAAGTTATATCATGAAGTGATGCCTGATTAAAATGGTAAAGAATCTCCTGTATCAAATTCAGCTCCTGGTGACCATATGGGCAAATTCATGTGGCTTTCCTGACAACAAAATTGCTTTTTCCCTGCCTCCTCCCGCTTCATTTGTTTTTTCTTTCTTTCTTTCTTGTCTAACCCATATAATCCTGGCCTATCCTCCATCCAAGTATTTAACCCAGGGGTCTTCAAACTCGGCCCTTTTATGACTCGTGGACTTCAACTCCCAGAATTCCTCAGCCAGGCACACTGGCTGAGGAATTCTGGGAGTTGAAGTCCACGAGTCATAAAAGGGCCGAGTTTGAAGACCCCTGATTTAACCTGTTTAACTTTATTTCTTGGGATTAGCTATAGTTAACTAGGTGCTACCTCCTGAAATCTGAGAAAAGTAAACAAGTATCCCACACATCACATATATACATAAATCTATCTTCTTGGCTCCCTTCCACATTACAGACACTAATCAATCTGTATATTCTTTTGATTCTACATTTTAAGAAGCTCACCTCTGGCTCCAGAAGAAACTTCAACAACAGTTTCATAGTAACTGCCTTATGGGGCTTTCTCTTCCTCCTGGGGTCTTCCAATTGGAGAATCCACTTTTCTGCTCCCTTCATGGCCACCCAGCTTATTTTTTCTTGTCTTGCCAAAAAACTATTGTGAGGTAAAGAATGTGACCAGATGCCAGTGGCCTCCTATGTTTAGGATTTCCCTACTGGCTGTTTGGAGGAACTGGCTGATGCAAAGAGGGGAAGATTAAAAGGACAGCTACTGATTTAAAATTTATGATTACAGTGTGGACAATGAAGAAAGCAGCTGTGTGCAAAGTGACAGATACCAATTATATTTCTGCAGCCTAAATTCTTTTTCAAAAAAGATTTAGAAATCACAGCTATCAATAACTTCTAGGGGAATATTGGATTGGACTCTGAAGATCAGTGGCTATAGAAAGAACCATTGATTTGCTAAACTATTATTTGTGAGCCACGTGCAGGTCTCAATGGCTCTTTCTAGAGCTGCTGAGCCCTACGACTCCACCCAATTTTTCACAGCATCCAGTTAGTCAGAGAGGAACAGCTTTACCCCAGCATTGCTAATAGCAGCAAGAAAGAGTAAAATAGAGCTAATTTGTATGAAGGGAAGTAAGATTACATTCTCCTGCCTCCAAGCAGTGATTCTAGGTAAAGATTGTTCTTGCCCTCTTATTGGCATCAGAGAAATAGAGATTTCGAATAGAACTGATGAGAGATTAGATTAACATTTTACCCTTTTCTCCATGATCATCTGTCAATATGGAGCATGGTGAATGCAATGTGTGTGTACCTCTTATGTGTAAAATGGGTTGTGGTAGGGACCAAATGGTCAGCATTGTACTAAAAGCAATACCACAAAGCAAGCCTGAGAGATTGTTGTCCTTTCCTGGAAGTGCTCCTGATTGATGCAGAAACCTTGACTGATATTGACTGCACATGGTGGCCTAGTACCATCCCCCTAAAAAACAATTCTGATTGGTGCAAAACCATGATTGACAGGAGCAAAACATGGTGAACTAGTTCCATTTCCAGAAAGAATTCTGAGTGGCCAGTAGAATCATTACTTAACTCAAAAGAGGGATGTGTTTATACATACCAGGAAATAGTGAGATATAGCAGTGCTAAAATAAGCAAAGCTAAAATAAGCAAAACAGTGCCTTTTTTTGTTCTAATGTAGAAATTTGGGGCTGCTTGTTTTCTTTTCTAGTTCAGTTTACTCAGAACTGCCACTGCCTGCAACTCTATATTATCATCTAAAAAAACACTGAAGAAAAGCCTATATTGCAAAATAGGTTTAAGCATGTCATTTATAATAATTCTTCTGATCCAGCAGGAAAGGCAGGAAAGAAATGAACAGGGTGGAAATCTGAAGAGGGATCTCACACAAACTTACAGTAAATATGCAAATACATCTGCAGCAATATTGCAAATAAAATAAGTGCTATTAGGGTGGGAAGGGAAGATTAAACATAATATAAAATGGTTGTATAGCAATTCTACATGTGTATGCCATTCAGGAAAGGGACACGGTGGCTCAGTGGGTTAGGACGCTAAGCTTGTCGATCAGAAAGTCGGCAGTTTGGCGGGTCAAATCCCGAGTGCCGCATAACACAGTGAGCGCCTGTTACTTGTCCCAGCTTCTGCCAACCTAGCAGTTCGAAAGCACATAAAAATGCAAGTAGAAAAATAGGAACCACTACGGTGGGAAGGTAACAGCGTTCTGTGTGCCTTTGGTGTCTAGTCATGCCGGCCACATGACCACGGAGACGTCCTCGGACAAGCGCTGGCTCTTCGGCTTTGAAACGGAGATGAGCACCGGCCCCTAGAGTCGGAAACGACTAGCACGCATGTGCGGGGGAACCTTTACCTTTACCTTATGCCATTCAGATCGTGTCTGTTTCTGATATGAAGGGCCAGAGGGCATATTCAGATTTGTCTGAGTTCTGATGCAGAGAGTATGCCTTGCACATGTATGTTTCTGGCAAGGCATGTTCAGGACATATTCAGTCTTGTCTGAAGGTTATTATTCTGCACCAGTGCTGTTAACAGTCTTGACTGCAGGTGGCTGTGAAGTTCAATGGTTCAACTTCAACTCCAGCCTGCATTTATTAATAATATCTCAAACCTCAAAGAAGAATTTAAAAGGGGGCCATGGCAGAGTCTGATGATGGCTTGGTTGATGTAAAATGATTCCTTAAACAGCAAGGCAGGTTGCAGAGTTAGGAATCATTTTTATATGATCAAATTATGTAAAAAGAATAGTTAGGGGAGGGGGGTTGGTACCAGTCCATCATTTGTTGCCTCTGTCAATCATATTTTGCACCAATCAGAATAGTTTCTAGAGTTGGTACTAGGCCACCATGTGCATTGATTGTTAATCAAGGTTTTTGTACCTATCATCAGTGTTTCTGGGGGAAGGACCCAGAAATATTCACCAGCTGACAGTAAATGCCTCCCTATGGACTTGGATCAATTAGGAGGGTTTCCAGGAAAGGGAATTAGATGTCACATAACTTCCAGGGAAAAATGCAAAACTGATATAATTGATTGAAAAGTCTGATAATCCCATTTAGAAAGTATGCAACTTTATTATTCTCATATACAGTGCTTATAATCACCTTGTTTTGCATTTTTAAAAACTAAATCATATTTTTTTCATTGGTAATATATGTTCTTTATATATTGTAAGTTAAGAACTGATAGAAAAAGGGCATAGGGAAGGCAATCAGTACTTAGCCTGCTATTTCTAAAATGCTAATATTTGGCAAATTCAGCTGCTGTGTACCACTGTTGAACAGTAAATTTTAAATACAGTCTAAAGAAAAATTCCTGACCACAAATAGCCATGAATTAACCAACCCTTTTTCTTTAATATATAGTTGATGGCTATAGTCATTTGCAAACTTTCGACTTTAGTCTCACTTTATTGGAGAAAGCAGATACGAGTCCTGTTACACATGCCTCAGTGACAGTCAAATGAAATGACTACAGTAAAAGCATGTGTGGTTGGCTTTGAAAAGTATTCAGAAGCTGCAGCTGGTGCAGAATGTAGTTGCCAAGAATTAATTATCTGGAGCATGTGACTTTGTTGCTATTTAATTTGTAGCAACTCCTGGTGGATTTCAGAACTGAAGCAAAAGACCTGAAATAGTTTAGGATTGGGATATTTTAAGAACTAACTGCTCATGCATGATCATATCTAACCAAAGAGACCTTGCTAAGAAGCCTATGGTCTAGTTGTTCAGTGTCTGAATGTGCAAGACACAAAGTCTTTGTATCAAACTACATATCTCTCTTCCCCCCTCCCCTTTATTTTTTGCCTCAAATACAGCAATAGTCAGGGTTTTAGTATGAAGACAGAGGAAATACCTTCAATATTTGTTGCTGCAAAATATTTTCTTCATTGCAGACTTCAAGGATGGCACATCAACACTGTATTGAAAAATGGTTAAGCCTATTTATATTTATTTGTATCCCAGCTTTATTATTTTTATAAATAAGTGAAGGTAGCAAACATACCCCACACATCTTCTGCCTCCTTTTTCCCCCACAAAGACCCTGTAAGTGGGTTGGGCTGAAAGAAAATCACCCATTTGACTTTCATATTTAAGGCGACACTTGAACTCATGGTTTCCCATTTTTTAATGATGCCTTAGCCACCAAGCCAAACTGATCAAATAGAAATATGTCTTCACCAGACTAGAAACCCGAGGATTAGATGTTACAATTTCTTACAGATTAAGATATTTTGTTAATATGGAAACCAGCATATTATAGCCTTTATTTTTCTTCACAATATATGCTGTGGTAAGCAAGCAGAAGTAATATACCTGACCTACAAATGCCAAATAACTTCCCGCAAAGAGATCTGGAAAACCTTAAACTTTTTGCTCATACCTATTGGTTCATATGATACTTTTAGGCCCTAAACAGATATATAGACAAAAAGGCAATGAGAAAACCCTACCAAATACAAAAAATACTTGTATATGAATATGAATCTTGTAGAGAAAAAATGAAACATGTAGAGTGTCTTTTGTCCCTCTCACATTATGTATTTTCAGCTTAAAGCGGCATTTCTCAACTCCATCAACACTATACAGAATTCTTCATAGAAAGTACTCTTATCCGTGCAGAGTATATATTTATACAGAGTATGACCAATACTTCATACAGAGTAGTCTTCATATAGAGGTCAAAGTAGTATAAAACAAAGTTATATTGGCCTTCGGTGATGGTTCTCTAATGCTTCATCCTCTCTCTTAATAATTCTATTTCTTTCTTTGTTTTTCAAAAAATACACTTTTGATATTTTATAGTTAATTTAATTAGTTACTAAAGGAGTTATAGTTTATAATTCTAATAAATATATTCTGTACTACAGAGGCACCACACTTGAAGCAAGTTCATTTCCTAACTATGGTTGAAATACACACATCTATATAATTCTCAGAATGTTTCAAGCTGTAATCTGACTACTGAAAAATGACTGTTTCTGAAAATTGTTTGGATTGTCTAGGGACAAACCTTATGATTCTGACTACTATTTGACAGTGTCTCAGAAGAGAATCATATAATATTTCCATCAGCATTCAGTAATATATGATAAAGGAACAAACTTGGTTTACATGAAAATTAGAATGTGCATGGATCTTGCTACTCTGTAAATTGATTTGTTAGATTTTAACTAAGCATGTTATATAAACCCTCTTCCTGTTTATTGATCAAAACATAGCTACAAGATAGCCACTTTGATCTAGTGGCTATGCCACCAGGCTAGAAAATGGGGAGACAGTAACTTCAAGTCCTGCCTTAGGCAAGAAACCAGGTGGTTAACTTTGGGCCAGTCACTCTTTCTCAACCCTAGGAAGCAGGCAATGAGAAATCACTTCTGGAAAAAACTTGCTACAAAAACTACAGGGACTAGTCCAAGCAGTCATCAGAAGTAAAAAAACTGACTTGAAGGAATGAATACATTAAACAAATAATAACTAAACAAAGTGTGGTTCAGTACAATGTGTGGTTATAACCAGAGAAAAAATGCAGAGCATGCTGGATAAAATAAAATGTACGATGGGAATGTGATCTTAACTCTGTGATATAATTTAAAGCTTGGCATTTTCCTTTGCCTAAGTACCCCACCACAATTGTTAATCATTTAATGTCCAAATTACTGCAAATCTGGAACAGAAAGGCAGCCATATTCCTAACCAAAAGTGGCTGTATTTCAAAAATGAATAAAGTGATTTGGCATCTTCTTACATGAGAATGCCACATAAATATCAGTTGTTATTAATGTTTAGCCTTTAAACAAACTAACTCTACATCTGTATTTTCATCTTTGGTTTTCCAAAATGAATATATCAAGGCTGGGGACACTATATAAACCTGTGTGAAAAACAGAGTCTTCTGTGGCACAGCTGGGCATTCAAGAATGATTTATTCCCAGATTTATCATCTCTATACTGACTCTCCAACAAAGCAGCAGTTTTTAGGCTTCAAGGAATTCTGTCAAGGAGTTAAAAATGCAACCAACCCCACTGCTTTTGATTTAATACAGGCAGGGAAAGGAATAGCTTTCAGAGGCACAGCAATGACAACAGCACTGCATATTACCGTACTTCCTTCTCTCTGCATTCTACACTCCCCAAAAGCTGTGCTAGAAAATTAAATCAAACCAATAAAAGCAGCCCAATACAATATGATTTAAAAAAAACACAGGGATCTTGCAGCACACCAATTAATTTTGGAGAGAATTTCAAGATAAGCATAGGCACATATATAATTTATGGAAATAGAAGCAAAATCCCTTGTTGCATGTGGCAATTTAAAAATTATGCACCAAAAATCTTGCCTTAATGCAGAAGGTACTGTAGATTTATGTGCTCAAAATGACAACAGGCTACAGGAATTACTGTATTATTATTATTATTATTATTATTATTATTATTATTATTATTATTATTATTATTATTATTATTATTATTAACGAAGTAGCAGAAAAAAGAGTCTTTGTAGTTGAGTTCTATCAATAGCTTGGCTTTACTCCAAAATTCATTTTTTTTCTTTGGTAGACATGACTTACAGAAGCTCTCTGCCTGTCATAGCTTTGTCCTACACCTGAAATGAACCTCCTGTACAAACACTGGGTTTTAACAACTATCACAATTCCAGAGTGCTCAAAAAGACCTTTAGCATATATTTCCTTCAGTTTTACTTTTAACTTAAGCAGGTTAAATCTGATGAAATAATTATCCATATTAGAACACAATTCTACAACTTTTACTTTAGCTAAGTGGCTAAAGACATTCAAGGAAGCAAAATTAACATAACACTCCTGTTTAGCTTTCTAGAAAAAAATACCCTAGAGTTTGTCTTTATCAAATGAAAAGAATAGAATAGAAAGGTTGAAAAGAAAATTGGAAGTAATCTAGTAGCAACACCTCATCCGGTGCAGAATCCACTATTACAGCATTCCCATCCTGCCTTTATTTAAAACCCTCCAGCAAAATAAAGTCTACTTTTACTTCCTCATACACTGTAAGATTGCATTTGCTTTTTTTCAGCTGCATCATGCTGTGGGCTCTTATTGAGTTCATGATGCATTAAAATTTCCAAATCATTTTTTCTATGTACTGCTATCTAATCCGGCACTAGTTCTATACTAATGCTTTTATCCAACCAAAATATAGGATTTGGTCCCTGTTGAATATTCCAGCTCATCTAGATAATTGTTACAGCCTCTTCTCCCTCAGAGGAATCAGACTGAAGGCATCAGATGTCAATAATCTATCAACCATTTGAGGCTGACTGAACAAGTGAGCATAGGAGCAGGTTTGGGAAGAATCAGATGACAAGGAACCCAATCCTGTCAAAAGACATGTTGTGAATTTAAGAGGAATAATATTGAAAATGCCTATATTGAGCCACACCTGCAGTTGAGATACTTATGCAAACAGTTTGTCAACAACAACAATCAGGTACTCCCTTTTTAGTGGATGACTTGGTGAAAGTTTCAATGTATCATCTGACACTTAAAAACTTTATAGAAAATTTGACCATCAGCTTATTGGGCATTTGCTCTCAAAGCCTTCATCAGTGCTAGGACCTCCTGTCTTATATGCCCTGAGCTCAGGCTGGTGTACTTTAATGCCAGATCCGTTGTGAACAAGGCTCCCCTCGTCCGTGATTTGATCGAGGAGGAACACGTGGATCTGGCATGCATTACAGAAACCTGCTTGGGCTCAGAGGGAGGTGTCCCTCTGACTGAGCTTTGCCCTCCAGGTTTCTGTGTGTTACATCAGCCACGGGCTCAGGGCAGGGGCGGTGGGGTGGCGGTAGTTATACGGGAGACCTTATGTTTGCGGGAGACCACTATTGTACAGATAGGCGGGAGTGAATCCCTCCTCCTGAGGTGTGGCCCTGGGGCTCAGTTGGGCTTGTTGCTAACATACCTGGCACCCAGCTGTGTAGCAACGGCCCTGCCCAAGCTTCTCGACGCCCTCTCAGGGTTGACGGTTGAGTTTCCCAGACTTATAGTTCTGGGTGACTTTAACCTGCCTTCTTTGGGAGGGTCATCTGAGTTGGCCCAGGAGTTCATGGCCTCCATGACAGCCATGGACCTGACCCAAGTAATTCACGGTCTGACTCATGGGGAGGACACACTCTCGACCTAGTTTTCTTATCTGGGCAGTGGTTTGATGATCTGGGAGGGGGCTCGCCAACTATTGTCCCCCTGTCATGGTCCGATCATCACCTCCTGTGGTTGGTCTTCTTCTATGCCACCCCCCGCTGCTGGGCTGTGGAACCGACCAGGTGGTTCCGCCCCAGGTGCCTAATAGATCTGGAACCGTTCCAGACAGTGCTTGGGTCTATACCTATCCCCCTCGCTCACAGTCGGGCCGACGCCTTGGTGGATGCCTGGGAAAGGGCTGCCACCAAGGCACTCGACCGTGTTGTACCCTTGCAACCCCTGACCCGGTGCAGATCCCAGTGGGCTCCATGGTTTTCTGTGGAGCTCCGGGAGATGAAGCGTCGGAGACGAGGTCTAGAGAGGTGTTGGAGATCCAGCTGGTCTGAGTCTGACCGATTGTGCTTAAGAACCTTTACGAGGTCTTATCTCGTGGCGATGAGGACAGCGAAGTCTAATTACTTCGCTGCCCTCATCGCGTCCGCAGATAATCGCCTGGTCGCCCTGTTTCAGGTGACTCACTCCTTAATCAGGAGGTGAGGGAGGATCCCTTGCAGGGGCGGGCCGAGGAGTTTAGCTATCATCTAACGGACAAAATCACTCAGATTCGAGCCAGTTTGGATTCTGACTGGGCAGAGACTGACAGGGAGGAACCGAGTGGTCTAGAGAATGTTACTTGGAGTGAATTCGATCCTGTGACCCCAGATGAGGTGGACAGGATCATGAGGAGACTGAGTTCTGACACATGTTTATTGGACCCGTGCCCCTCCTGGCTGGTATATGCAGCCCGGGAGGAGACACGAGGCTGGTTCCAGGCAGTAATAACTGCTTCTTTGAGGGAGGGTTCCTTCCCTGCCACCTTGAAGGAGGCAGTGGTGAGGCCCCTCCTCAAGAAGCCTGCCCTGGACCCGGCTATTTTGAACAACTTGCGAAGGTGGTTGAGAGCGTGGTGGCACTTCAGCTCCCTCTGTTCCTGGAGGAAACTCATTATCTGGACCCGTACCAATCGGGTTTCAGGCCTGGGTACAGCACGGAGACGGCATTGGTTGCGCTGGTGAATGATCTCTGGCGGGCTTGGGACAGGGGTTGTTCCTCTGTCCTAGTCCTATTAGACCTCTCAGCAGCTTTTGATACCATTGACCATGGTATCCTACTATGGCGTCTCAGGGGGTTGGGAGTGGGGGGCACTGTTTTACAGTGGTTCTCCTCCTACCTCATGGGCTGCTCACAGTCGGTGTTGACGGAAGGGCAGAGGTCCGCCCCAAGGCCTCTCGTTTGTGGAGTTCCTCAGAGGTCGGTCCTCTCTCCCCTCTTGTTCAACATCTATATGAAGCCACTGGGTGAGCTCATTCGTGGTTTCGGGGTGGGGTATCATCAATATGCTGATGATACCCAGCTTTTTCTTTCCACCCCAAACCAACCCAGTGATGGCCTCGATGTGATGTCCCGTTGCCTCGAGGCGGTCCGGGTTTGGATGGGGAGAAACAGGCTTCGTCTCAATCCTGCCAAGACTGAGTGGCTGTGCATACCGGCATCTCAGACCAACCAATATTTTCCATCGTTAACTATGGGGGGATGAGGTGTTACCCCCGTTGATAGGGCCCGCAACTTGGGCGTCCTCATGGATTCACAGCTCAGTTTTGAAGATCATATAGGAGCTGTGGCCAGGGGGGGCTTTTGCTCAGGTTCGCCTGCTGCACCAGTTACGGCCCTATCTGGACTGAGATGCCCTACACACAGTCACCCATGCGCTCGTGACCTCCCGGCTAGACTACTGCAATGCTCTCTACATGGGGATGCCCCTGAGGAGCACTCGGAGGCTTCAGCTGGTGCAGAATGCAGCCGCGTGAGTTGTGATGGGAGTCTCCCGATACTCCCATGTAACACCTCTTCTCCGCAAGCTGCATTGGCTTCCAGTTGCCCTCCGGGTGAGATTCAAGGTGCTGGTGATGACCTATAAAGCCCTAAATGGCATGGGCCCAGATTATCTGAGGGAGCACCTGCTGCTAGCATCAATTTCCCATCGTCCTGTGCGCTCCCACAGGGAGGGCCTCCTCAGAGTACCGCCGGTCAAGGATTGCCGACGGGTGATCCCCAAGGGGAGGGAGTTCTCTGTGGGCGCGCCTGCCCTATGGAATCAACTGCCAATGGAACTCCAGACTGCCCCCGACCTTCGTTCATTTCGCCGGGACCTAAAAACCTCGCTCTTTGAGCTATCTGGTCTGGACTGAGGGGTTTAATGTTTTTAAATTGTGATTTTAATTTTTTGCGGCTAGACTTAATTTAATTTTATTTTAATTTTATATTGTATTGTTTTTAAATTTTGCCTTGTAAACCGCCCTGAGTCCTTTGGGAGTAGGGCGGTATATAAACCAAATAAATAAATAAATAAATAAATAAATAAATAAATAAATAAATAAATAAATATGCAACCACTGAGTGTGTTCATTGAGTCTGTTTGGAGTTTAGTATCACCAGTATTTGATTATACCAAGGCCTAGTTTTCAACTCCAGGCTATGCAGGTAAGCTACTGAAGTATTGATCCTATGTCTGCTATATGAAGCATTAGCCATCTCCAATTGTTTCTGCCCATCTGGCAGAATTGGTGTGAAATTCTTCTATTAAATGTTATCTTGTCGGACTGAGGAAGCATTCCTTGTCTGTAACAGCCTTTGAGAATATGGATGGCTTTCATTCTCTCGGAGTTCAGAAAGTTCTTAAAACCTAGCTCTGACCCTAGACATGGGATTAATAATTTGGTGCGGCCTGTGTCTTTATTGTGATTCTTTTTTGCTTTCTTTGCTGGTTGCTTTCGTTTATGGTTTTAAATGAGTATTGAATTTACTACCCAGGTTTTGCTGGAGTGGACAACCGTAATAAATTTAATAAAATTTTAAAAATGAATAAAATAAATGTATAGTATCCACATGCTCTTTAATCATTTTACTTGAGATAGGGTTCTCAGGACAGGAAGGCCTGGAGGAACATTGTCCATGGGGTCGCAATGGGTGGGACACAACTTCACAACTAACAACAAGGGTTCTCACTATCTGCTGATATTAGTGATTCTGCTTTTATTCATTTGAATGCTATTGTATTTTGTGGATTATTTTATTTTACCACTGTATATTTTTAAAATTATATAGAGTCATAATTGTTTGGCAGCTTATTAATTAAAATAACTGCCTTTTTGGGAAAAGCAAAGAAGAAGTTGAGTAATTTAATACTTCTCCCACCCCTGTTCTTTTCCTAACTTCTAAGGTTCATTCCTTTCTTTTATTATTGAAATAAAAAGGCATTTTGGTTGCTTTTATTTCCTTTACAAGGCTAATTTTATTTCATGCTTTAATCTTTTAATCTTTTTTTCTATAGCAATTGGCTAATTACTTGTACACCTACTTGTTACTACAACCAACCTTAATTTTCTATATATGTCTCTTTAAATTTTTACTTTGGTCAGAAGCTATCTGTTTATCCACAATGTTTCTTAAGTTTCTCCCCACCCCCATTTTCAAATAGTAAGTAACTGTACTTCTAATCATAGGGACAGATGTTCCCACCCCCCACCCCCATTCCTAATGACCTGAGGATTTCTGTCCATCAGATTCTGTCTAGTACTTTGCAAAACGTATTGAAATTGTCTGCCTTAAATCTGTTGAGGATATAGATTCAAGGTGTTAGTAATGACCTACAAAGCCCTACATGCCATGGGTCCGGAATACCTTGGGGAGCACCTGCGGCCGGCGTCAACTTCCCTTCGCCCAGTACGCTCCCACAGAGAGGGCCTCCTCAGGGTGCCACCGGTCAAAGAATGCCGACTGGTGGCCCCCAGGGGGAGGGTGTTCTCTGTGGGTGCGCCAGATTTATGGAATCATCTTCCGGCCAAGCTCCAGATGGCGCCTGACCTCCGCTCCTTCTGGCGCGATCTCAAAACCTATCTTTTTGAACAAGCTGGCCTGGCCTGATGGAATGGGGTTGGGTTTTATAAATCGGTTTTAACTTTTTAATGTATATTAATTTATTCATGGGCATGGTTGTTTAATTGCTTTTAATTTTTGTATCTTGTTTTTTAATATGTATTGCCCTGTTCACCGCCCTGAGTCCTTCGGGAGAAGGGCAGTATACAAATTAAATTAATAAATAAATAAATAATATACACCTTCAGTTTATCTTTCTGAAGAATCTAAACTCTAAAAAAACATAGTGACATCTTTCAACAGTTTTACTATTTTATTCATTTATCCACTTTTTCCCTATTGGTTAGGATTAGATTGGAAGATTTAATATTTTTGTCTCTTCTTCAGCCTTTTGAAAAATGCAACAGTTAGCAAAAACACTTTGGACATTCCAGTCTTGGCTAAATTGGCATTCCAAAAGGTATCTGGGATTACTGCTATGTCTCTTTTCTTTTAACTTCCTGTAATCTTGCCCATGAAGGCATTAGTTCTTCTGTTTGGCCTAGCAGTCCATTTCGTGTTCCACTAAACTCTTCTGCTGGTTCCCCTTTCTTATATGCCTTAGCTACAAACTCTTGACTGGAACCCTGTTCTCAAATTCCTCGATCTCTATACATTTATGCCATTCCTTGAGAAATAATGCCAAATATCTCCTTTTGAGTGATAATATTTCCAATCCTAGATCTTTAGTCATAATTTTGACTCACTAGGTTTCAGTAATTCTTCTCAAATCACATGTACCTTCTCCATTAATATGTCTAGGTGCGTTTACTGCCTATAAATACTTCATTTATATATTTGGCATCACATTGTTTTTTGGATTTTCTTCTCTGTCTGTATAAGATTCAGTTTAAAGTCCCCAAGACCAGGTCTGCAATGTTCTCCAAACATGTTCTTTCTTATCTACTTTAATAAATGGTGCCAATTTGTATTATGCAATCAGCTCCTGTATAGTTTTATTGGCTTTAGCAAAGAAAAGCAAGAGAAATTCTTTGCAAGTCATTACTTTCATTTCTATGTTACTCTGATAAACAATAATAAGAAAGATTCTCCTTTGTCTATCCTTGACAAACTCCTATTGCCCTTCCTATTCAGATGCTCAATGTTCTTGATTTCTGACTAGGTGACTTCCTGATGTGTTCAAGTCTGCCATTAGTAATGGAAAGTCAAAGGGTGACTTTGGGTAGTCCCTTTATTTCAACCAATCCAGCTCACAGGATTATTGCAGCAGAAAGTACTATAAAGTTTTATATCAATCAAACAGATAACAATTCACCACATTTGGTTTAGGAAGTTTTTCATTTCCATATCCAGATATGGAATGAGTGTATTCACTCCTCCATAACTTTTTTTTCTATTTAGAGAAATAAGCACAAACCAATTCAGTGACAAAATGAGAAGTAATAAAAGAGAAATAATTAGCAATTTCCAAGTGCACAAGAGCAAAATTAATCAAATAATTTAAAAATGAAAATTGAGGAAATAGACCAGATCCTACACAGGGAAATGACAAATAGAATGACTGCAAGAGGTGGTCACCTCTACCTCCTGCCAAGTGTATGTTATCCCACACATACCTGTGCCAATTTGCCCTGACAATAATTACCAGGACTTCCTTGACAGATCATTATGAGAACATTAGTAGAGTATTAGAGAGAATTACCCATTTTTCACACATTGATTACATGCCACTGTTGGCTCATTAGCTTATCAGCTTTTAATAGTCCCATTCTATCCCTTGCTCCATCCTTTAGCTACCTTCAAAACCCACTTAAGTCAAAGCATGCTAAAAAAACAGATTTCACTAAATCAAAAATAGAAAGTGTTTAAATGCAAATGCCTTGCTCAAAAAGCATTCATTAATCTATTGCCGGCAGGCAGTGGCTATGTACATGTACTACAAGTTCAGTTCCTTTGCCTGAAGAAGCCATTTAACTACACACTGAGTTTTCTATATCTACCCATCTTACCAAAGTGTGCAACCGTGATTAAATTATTGCAAAGGCCACTGATAGGAAAGGGAGGGATAGATGACATGAATCACTGCCTTCGATCTAATAAGGTAGAAGGAAATAGGGGTGTGTGGGGAGGGAGAGGTGGTAGGTTATTAAATGGTGATTGCAGTTTGATAGATAATACTGGGAAGATTAAAATCCTGGTGTGATTATGTATTTTGCGGTGCATATTTCAGGCTGTATTTAGAAAAGGGAGGCACCATAGGGAGTGGTACCAGAGCATTGGTTTCCAGTCTCATACTGGAAGAACTGGCTTAATGAGAGATGAAAGCTTCCCCTAGTCATAATTTATAGTAGTCCAATGCCCAGTATAGTTACTTATAAATAATCTAAATGTTCTGTTAATTTTGTGTATTATGAAACATAAAAGAGTAAGTGAGGAACAACAGGTACTTTTCTTTTTGATGCATGGAATTTGGTTGCTCTCTATTACAATATAACAACTCCTTAATTGACATACTGTATGGGGCTTCCAGTTTCTTCAGTGATTTTTCAATTCCTGTGATCATGTTCTTTAGAAACAAAGGCCAGCCTTGGTTCTGGGTTGATAGATGAACCCAGAACTAGATGCATTGTATTATGGAGCTCAGGGTAGAAAAGAGCTCATTGTAACAATATTAGTATCCATGACACTGAGAATGAAGCAAATTACATTTAGAAATACTGTGTTTGTAATAATATAAAGTACTGTAATAGACCAATCTATCTTTCTTTGATGAGAGATAACAGAGCACATCCAATTTAATCAAAGATAAGATGTGTATCATTTTATTTTGAATTTAGCAAAGTGTCTCTCCTTTACTGTAATTTCCAACTCATGAGAAGCAGAAAAGTCTGCATCTATTTTCACAGTTCTTTACTCAATTCATTTTTTTTCCCAAAATGGACCGGGTGAGATCGGCCAGACACTTATTTACATAATTGTATTAAATGGTTTTTTTAAAAAAAAAGATAAAAACTAATACAAATTAATATAAAATAGGAAAAAGAAGTGAAAGAAATTAAAGAGAAAAGCTAAAAGTTAAAAAAGTAAAAGAAAAAAGATATAAAGAAGTAACTTCCAAGCTTCTTTACAGCAGTTATAAGTACAATTATAAAGTTATCTCTTAGTCTATGGTTATTACGTAACTTGCTTCTTTCTGTAATCTATTTTGTCTAATCGACAAAACTATAAACCATAAATTCACTTTTTTTGTTTCACGCAAAAAGTCTGCAAGAAATTTTCAGTCAACAATAAATATAGTTGTCATTTCTCTGATGAAAGAAGTCAGTTTAGCAACCTCATCATCTCCCATCATCTTCACCAAGCATTCCTCCATTGTGGTTTGTGCTGAGTCTTATTCATCATCTGTATAAACAAAATCCCATGCTTTGTTCTATACGGGTCAGCAGCTACTCAAAGAACTTGAGGTTCCAAGGGGACAAATTGGGAGACTCAAGGGGAGGCTTCCAGATCAAACAGAACTTTATTTGGTCAATTGAAGTTGCTGGGTGGAACACTGTCTGAAACACTGGCAGCTGAGGTCAGAAGTGCCCCACAGTGGTCAGTTAGGCACTTCTCTTTATATACAGATAACAACCAATCACAATGTGACACTTGTTGGCACACAGAATGTTAACCAATCATCTTTCATTACTTTCCCACTCTTTCCCATCTCTGGGTCTGTATACGTGATCTTCCTGCCTTCACAAAATGGGTGTCCCTAATGCAAGCACAGTGTACAGAAGCAAAATAGCTGTCATTATGCTAATAACAAGAATAACCTTTTGTACAATCCCTATAATTCAATGGTTTGTCCATCAATCCCAAAGGATTGAAACTCTTGTTTCAACTGTATGTTAATCTTTAAAAACCTATGAATTAATGTATTTGAATCCAAAATTTTCTAGCTTTTTTACATGTCTACCAAACATGATAAAATACCCCTTCACATTTCCTTGCCAGACAATTTCTCAGATTGTTCCCTGCTTGGTTGTTAGGGACCCTATTTTCCAGAAGTACTCCAATTTCATTTTCTCCTGTCATAGTCAAACTGATACCTTTAAGAAGGACACTCAATTGGATTTAAAATTTATATATTTCAAGCTCAAGAGGAAGATAGGAAAGTCCAGGTCAGTTGGATTACTTTCACAGTCAATCAGTGTATTGTGCCTCTGGTTACAAGAACAAAGCTAAGCAACAAAAGGTGTCTGGTGAATGAGAATTTTCATCCCCCTCTTTTTCTTATACATCAGCACCACCTGTCCCCTTTATGCAAACAAGGAATTTCATTTGGGTTGTAAGTTTGATAAGGTAAGGCAATCCTCTTAACCCTTATTATACAACTGATTGTGGCTCCTTAATCCAGCAAGGCCTTGCACAGCTCTTGTAATCAGGAAGTTCTGTTCTTTCCTCTTTCTCATTTCAAAGCTGAACATTAAAGTAGGATGAAATGTAAGAAGTGAATTATTGAGGCATCACAGGCTGAGCACTCAGCAGGGTTGGTGAGATTATAGGACAACCAAAGGTGCAGGTCCTGCAAAAGAAACAGGGTTAAAAAGCACATAGCTTTCGGCCACAATTGAAATGAATCTAGGAGAGGAGAGATGAACAAGGATGGGGATTCATTTCTTTCTAAGAGGCTTCTCTGTTCCTTGATGAAGTGATAAGCATTGATATGTAAGAAGGAGCAGGAGGGATTGAGAGAGCTCCCTGTTATCCCACTGGAATGAATAGGGTTGGTGCAATGATTGTAAAGCCTTATTAAGCAAATTACTATAAAGGACAGTGTGAGTCACATTTTTAAATCCTTGTCAAATATAGAGCTTTAAAAATCACGCAAACAGTCATCACACTACAATAGATCTATTGTACACTCCACTCTTCCCATGGGTGAAGTGAGACCTTTGGGGGAACGGCTTTCTTTCCATAGAAAAGCAAAAAGTGGAAATAGTAAGCATGGTATGCCATTTACTAAAATTCTAAAATCTTATGATAGGCAGCTAATCTATGACCTCATCTGGTAGCTAGAGAAAGGCAAATTGTCTACAAAAATCTTCCAGTAGCCTGCCAATTATCCTGCTTCAGTGACAAACCATGGTTCTTAGTTTTATGCAAGAGATATTTGTTATATTTGAACTACTAGTTTTCCTAAAAAAATATATCCACTAGCCATCTTACACAATAGGGAACTATATCCCAGTGTGTTTACCTGGTGCCTTTAACATAGATAGTTTCTTCCAAATTCTTTTCTGCACTATGCACTGGGATGCAATTAAAAAATTCAAAAATAGCTTTTTGAAATTAGCCACCAAATGTGTGAGCAAAAAAAGTTTTGGTATATGATTGTCCCAACTAAGGGATCGATAATTTTTGGACTGTTTCTCAAGTATACCAACATGAACTAGTAACGCTGGCAGCACCATTACCAAAAAATTAGTGCAGGTTCTCATCCCACCAGGCTCAAGGTTGACTCAGCCTTCCATCCTTCCGAGGTAGGTAAAATGAGGACCCAGATTGTTGGGGGCAATTAAGCTGACTTTGTAATAATGCCGCTTGGGTGGGGTGTGAAAGCCCTAATAAGCAGGCATATACATAGAATGAAGGCTACTGCTAAGCTTGTAAGCCGCCCTGAGTCTTCGGAGAAGGGTGGGATATAAATGGAATTTTTAAAAAAAGACCCATGTGAGCAGCACAATAAGATTTTCCCCCTCCCTTGTGATTTAAGGAAGCACGAGAAACTAGGGCAGCTGCAGAACACTAAATACAATGAAAACCAGGTCCTTTAGTCACGTAAAGATTCCTAAGCCAACACATCACTAAGTAAGTGCACTAAAACCACAGCCAACTCCAAAATTCTTCGAAATTGTGTGCAAAGCAATTCAAGTTAAATAAGAAATTGGAGGGGGAAAGTGCAGTAATTACAACTCCCAATAACCTGAAATAGCATAACTAGACAATTCACTCTTGATAGTATATTAATTGGAGCAGGAATATGAACTTTGTTTCTTGGCCTGGCAGAAACTCCTTCCAACACCAATTATCTACTGTAAGAGAGTTTCATATAGCACTATTGATTTGCCTCTATCTGGTAGTGGGGAAAGTGTCCCTGAACTTTTAGTTCACCCTTTTAAACTACAAAAAAAAAGGATTTGTTTCTTGCCAAATGAAAAGTCTATTTCAAGGAACAAAATGCACAGAAATAATGCATGAGGGGAATTTTCCTACTTCAGCAGAATTCAGAAGAGAGGAGGCTTTTAATTTTCAGCTTTTATTCTGTCTATTCTAAAGCAAAGAGTCAAAGGGTCAGTTGTGGTAAATTTAGACAAATAAGTTTCCTTAGATGGCTGTTCTTTTCCAAGCAGAGTATATGATATGAAGGTGAAGTGACCTTAAAAAAAAGAAACTTAGCAATGTACTGTAGTGAATCCATAGGAAGATGATAGATAGACTGCTGCACGTAATAAATATTTATTTATTTATTTTATTTTATTTTATTTTATTTTATTTTATTTTATTTTATTTTATTTTATTTTATTTTATTTTATTTTATTATTTTATTATTTTATTTTATTTCATTTGTATACCGCCCTTCTCCCAAAGGACTCAGGGCGGTGAACAGGGACATAAATATCAAAATGCCCAAATAAAGAAATTTAAAACAAATTAAACCCTAGTGCCCAAATGCAGAAGATAAATTGCATTAAAATAATAATTAAAACAAAACCCATCAGACCAGGCCGGATTGTTCAAACAGATAGGTTTTTAGGTCGCGTCGGAAGGAGTGAAGGTCGGGAGCCATCTGGAGCTCAACCGGTAAACGGTTCCACAGGTCAGGCGCACCCACAGAGAACGCCCTCCCCCTGGGGGTCACCAGACGGCATTGTACGAACGGCGGCACCCTGAGGAGGCCCTCTCTGTGGGAGCGTACTGGGCGGAGGGAAGTTGATGCTGGTCGCAGGTGCTCCCTAAGGTACTCCGGACCCATGCCATGTAGGGCTTTGTAGGTCATAACCAGTACCTTGAATCTTACCCGGAAGGCAACCGGAAGCCAATGCAGCTCACGGAGCAGAGGTGTAATATCGGAGTATCGGGAGACCCCCAACACAACTCGCGCGGCTGCATTCTGCACCAGTTGGAGCTTCCAAGTGGTTCTCAAGGGCAGCCCCATGTAGAGAGCGTTGCAGTAGTCTAATCGAGAGGTCACGAGCGCATGAGTGACTGTACGTAAGGCATCACGGTCTAGATAGGGCCGCAACTGGTGCACCAGGCTTAACTGGGCGAAGGCTCCCCTAGTCACAGTTAATATATGATCTTCTAAAGAGAGCTGTGAATCTAGGAGAACTCCCAAGTTGCGAGCCTAGATAAATGGAATGGACCTTACAAGGATTCAGACCAAATATTTTTGGGGAATTTTGGAACAACACTGTGAGTTCTAATCATAACCATAAATCCACCAAATACATTAAGCTTGCTATGCAAGACTTCAGCTTAGGAAATCTGCTTTTTAACTGGCAACCACTAGAATCCACTATGTGAACAGATGGCACAGAGAGAAAGATATAAGAGCTACAAATAAGCACTCACCAGTAGTTATTCCAAAAATTACTAAAGTTCCAGCAGAGAAGAGTTGGAGGTAGAAGTAAAAGAAATTTTTCCCCTTTTTTCTATTTTTTAAAAGGGCAACAAATCCAAGAAGACTAAAAAGGAATGTTTATATTTTATAGAAGGTGCTATTTAGGCTATAGAATCCATCACACCACCACCATCACCCCTCAGTGTAAGAATTTAAATTAAAGCATCCATAACACATGACTGTCCATATAATGAAAGGAATTCTTCTATTTGGTTCCATGGATGAACTGATTTTACTACTAAGAAGTATTCCCTAATAATGAACATTTAAAAAGAAAAGTTTTAAGTACAGCTATGAGGGTGCCAAGGTTTGTCTTGAACTCTGGATTTTCAGCCCATTAGTAATACAACAGCTTTGTACTGAATAAATATGGATTAATACACTAATTGGCCCTGCCTTATATCTTGATTTCTCTGATTTTAAAAATATATTAACACCAATCTCTATTGTTACTGCCATATGAAAATACAAGATAAAACATTCAAAATAAAACATAAATATCAACACAATGCAGGGATATATAAAAGTGAAATGTTGTTGTTAGTTTCAAAGTCGTGTCCGACCCATTGTGACCCCATGGACAACATTCCCCCAGGCCTTCCTGTCCTCTTACCATCTTCTGGAGTCCATTTAAGCTCATGCCTACTGCTTTAGTGACTCCATCTAGCCACCTCATTCTCTGTCATCCCCTTCTTCTATTGCCCTCAATCTTTCCCAGCATTAGGCTCTTATCCAGTGAGTCCTTCCTTCTCATTAGGTGGCCAAAGTATTTGAGTTTTAGCTTCAGGATCTGGCCTTCTAAAGAGCAGTCAGGATTGATCTCCTCTAGGACTGACCAGTTTGATCGCCTTGCAGTCCAAGGGACTCGCAGGAGTCTTCTCCAGCACCATAGTTCAAAGGCCTCAATTCTTTGCCGCTCAGCCTTTCTTATGGTCCAACTTTCACTGCCATACATTGCAACTGGGAAGACCATAGCCTTGACTATATGCACTTTTGTTGACAGGGGGATGTCTCTGCTTTTTAGTGTGCTGTCTAGATTTGCCATTGCTTTCCTCCTGAGGAGCAAGCGTCTATTAATTTCTTGGCTGCAGTCCCCATCTGCGGTGATCTTGGAGCCCGGGAAAATAAAATCTGTCACTACCTCCATTTCTTCCCCATTTATTTGCCAGGAACTGAGAGGGCCAGATGCCATGATCTTGGTTTTCTCAATGTTGAGTTTCAAGCCCAGTTTTGCACTCTCCTTCTTCACCCGCATCAAGAGGCTCTTTAGTTCCTCTTCACTTTCTGCCATTAGAGTGGTATCATCTGCATATCTTAGGTTGTTGACATTTCTCTTGGCAATCTTAATTCCAACTTTTGAACAAATTAAATAAAAGGGATAAATAAGGAATGCAATAACATGTTTCTGACTCGCCCCTACAATTTACCCCAATCAGACCCACATATGTAGATCTCAGTGGGACTGTTTTATTCCATAAAGGGCCATATAGTTAACACCAATGAATGGTGTACTGGGGTATGCATATTCAATATGATGAAATGCATAGCAACATATTGCAAGGAGGTAAAATTAAAGATTGGTTAACAGCTGGCAAAACTTACCTGATAATGAAAAATCCAACAAAAGGGGCAGCACCCAGCAACTACAGCCTAATTACCTGCTTACTAAAAAAAATTCTAATAGCTAACTGGTGTGGTAGTTGATGCAGTCCAACAACATGTAATTGAAAACAAGCTCATTCCACCTGAGCAGAAAGGAAACTGCCCAAGCAGCAGAGCTCCTAATTGACAAAATGATATTGGAAAATGGAGAAGGAAAACCAACTTGAATGCAGCATGGATTGATTACAAGAAGGCATTCAATTCTATGACACATGATTGGATAATCAAGTACTTAGAAATGTGTCTTTCATTGTGCAAAGATAAATGGCACAATGAAAGACACAATTACTTCTCAATGGTGACAGACTGGGAAAGAATCTTTCAAGGATACTCACTATTACTCTTTATCAGTATACTGATTTCCCTGCCAACAATACTGAATAATTCAAGACATGGCTATCAAACACCAAAAACATCTGCCAGGCTATTCCACTTCCTTTACATGGACAATCTCAACCTGTATGGAAAAAAGCCATCTGAAATAGAGTCGCTGCTCAATGCTGTCTCTATATACTGTCAAGATATTGCAATGGTTTGGACTGGACAAATGTGCCACCTTCACCATAAATGGAGAAAAATACTAAAACTTAAGGAATCAAGATGCTCTATGGAAATAACTTCAGGAATCTGGATGAAGATGATCATTACAAATATCTGGACATCTTTCAAGCTGACAAAATCATACTCTCTGAATTCAAGAAGGTTGAAGTGAATATATCAAGAGAGTAAGGAAGATCTTAAAGTCCAAACTCAGTGGAAGAAATACTGATAGATGGGCAATTCCAATCATTGGAAGGTTTCAATAGGTGGATAAAAATGCCAAGTCAAGTCTAAAAATCCGGCTGACTTTGCAATCAACCCTAATAATAAAATGGTGGAGAACTCCCAACAACTCTAGGTAGTTTACAAATTTTAAAATCATTGAAAACAAGGAGATAACAAACAAAAAGAATAATGATTTCAGTAATGGAAAAACTAGAGGGGAACAAAAAATAAAATAAAAGGGGCTTCAAATATCATTGCCAAAGACAGAACAAAAGCCAAATCTTCAAAACTAGGGTGGAGTGGGCATTCTTAAGGGGAACATCACTGTTCTGCAATATAGTGTAGAGATAGAACTTCTTCAACTCTTTAAAACATCTTGATCAACACAGTATAAATCCTAACCTTAGGACTTTTCTTTAACTTGTTATTTTTATTTTATTTTTAAAAAACTGATTAAATAAATAAGCAAAAAAAGCTATATCCAAAGCTGGGAATTGGGAATCTACTTATCCATCGCTGCATAAATAAATGAATGCATAAGCCATGTATACAACAGAATATTTGCCTGATATTAAAAGTCTTTCATCAAAAGAACTCTGTATAAAAGCAGCACGTCCCATGTATACTTATTTCTTCATTAATATAATATGGTAGATATGCAGAATTACAAATGTAAGGTTGTACTAATTTTATGAACTTTTGGCCAGCTATTTTAGGTAGATAACTTTCCAGATGGTACATTTTTATATATAGGTATAGACAGTACTTTCAATCAAACAGTGAATATCTGTCCTTTGCAGGGGAAATAGGAAATTCAGGGGTGGACAGAATGGCAAACAGTGGTTATAATAACTATTGCAAGTGGCTGTAACTGTCTATCTAGTTCTGTTGTGGGAGATTCATAGTGGTACATTACCAATTACAAGACTGAAGTAATTGGACAATAACTATATGGCATGTTGTTCTTTAGCCTTCATCCACTGTAATAATATCTATTCACAGTGGTATATTTTTATGTTCACTTCTTTCCTAATTCATAAATATTTTGATGCACATACTATTACTTTACAGTTATGCCTTTTATCTGTAGTACCCCATGATACTTTTGCTATAAATACTAACCTACCACCTTTTGTATCAAAAACTCAAAAATATAGGTCTGCAATTCTTCATTTTCTGTGGACCATTTATTTTAAAATGACAGGAACTGAAAAATAATAACCTTCCAAAGCTAATGTAATTAAATTACAGGGTCAGGACTTATAGATTGTTATACTTACTTTCACTAGGAAATTGCTAGGTAAAAGAGCAAAGAGACACTGCATCAGGGATAGGTTTGTTCATTTACATATGGACAAATGATATGTAACTGCATTCTGGAACTGCTTTCTAACTCAGGTGCCTATATTTTCAAATAATTCATAGTTCATATTTTTCAAAAACAAAATTGGTGCTCTTGCTTTGATTTAAATACTAAAGATCTGTAGGATCAGAAACATATCTATTAGGGCTGCAGAATAGCAATAGCAACAGAACTTCAACTTATTTACCACTTCATAATCCTTTGCAGCTCTCTCTAAGCAATTTACAGTGTTAATATATTGCCCCCAGTAATCTGGGTCCTCATTTTACCAACCTTGGAAGAATGGAAGGCTGAGTCAACCTTGAGCCAGTCAGGATCGAACTCCTGGCAGTGAAATGTAGATTTAGCCTGCAATACTCATTCTAACCACTGTGCCACCACAGCTCATTAATAACATTTCAATTTCTAAAATAGATCCAAGGAGCTTTCTTGAGTAGTAACGTGTATTTTCATTCCGAACAAACTAATAGTAGAGAAAGTTCCAAAAAAGGTAACTTAGCATATTGTGAAATCTGCCTATGTACATATGCTTTCAACACCTGTTCTTTTATGCTATTTCTAATTGGCTGCAAGCTTTCCTATTTCATTAAATCATTTTTTGCTTTTGGCTTCAAGACAATGTGAAAGTCCATCAGTACAAGATACAAACTCTGCAATGCTTCTGCACTTTTCTCTAGTGCTGGTTATACTTTTCTGCTACTGGTTTACATAGATGTATAATGGATGCACATGAAGAAGTCATTCTGATTATTTCATGTGCTACTGACTTTAAATTCAGAGCTGAAAATTCCATAAGGTTTAAGGGACTAGTTCCAAACATAGTTCCAAATTCTCTTACTAGTGACAAATCAGCCATCAACAGGCACATAGAGATAAACAATATATACATTCCATTCCAACAAGATAATGAAAAAGCCAAAAAGAAAACAAAAAGACCAAAACACATCTCCACCAGTAATCAACATCCAGATAAACAGAGATAAACATCAAGATTAATACTAGACCAACAATCAAGTAATAAAAACAATACTCCAATCCAGCAATTACCAACTCAGACCAGCAAGTTAACAGTAAACAATAACCTCATCAAGGAACCATCAAGAACACTCCCACCAGCACTGACAAGACAAATTACTCATATATGGCAGAGAGCAAACCTGTCTCCCTTCTAGCAGTGATGAATTTATCTAATTGGTTAATGAAACATCTGCAAGAAAACAACCATGCTCACAGAACACCAAGGTATGAACATTTGTACAAGGTCTACAATACATTGACTCCTTTTTTCCCTTTAAATTTCTTATTCACAGTTTTTATCATGTCAGAATAGCAGAATCTCTTCTTGCATTTCTTTGGAGAAGACTGAAAGTTGTGACATGATTTTTTAAAAAATTCCTTAGCTTCAAATCTCATGCCTGTATTGAAAGTTTCATGAAGGTTAAAGTTGCAAGTATGCCTATGTATCTACAGCAACTTTTCAAATCAGTCATTCCATGATTAGGCCATATTGGTATATATGGATATGGATATCAATCCCTTTGAGTGACTACTTTGTTTCTAATTTCACTTTTTAAATCATGTTTCTCATATACAAGGTCTCTTCCATCACAGCAGTAATGGTTGTGATTGTTATTCTCGTTTATACCATGATCTAAGTTTTCTGTTCTTAGGAAAAAAAATCCATGTTTACCTCTTTGTGATTTGATAACAAAACTCACTTGGTCTAATTTTTGTACAAGAAATTATGACTCCAATCTTTATAATCAGGTATGAGAGTAAGCTCTTATCCATCTAGTTTCACTTTTTATTTAAGTGCCTGGGGCTAATATGCACATTTCTATTTCTTACAAAGATTTCTTAAAAATATGATCTAAGGAAAATTCATCTGAGAATAAGGGTTTTTAAGTACAGAAAATGTTCCAAGTTAAATCCCTTTCTGCATTCCCCTAAAAGGAGAGATGCCAACAAAGTAATAAGAATGAGTGGAAATAGGTTCAGAGTTGAACAACTCACAGTGTTTTTCATAAGAATGGTTTGGGAAAAGTTAAACTTGAACCAGAAGTATTATGACTATCAATCAAGGACTTTAGAGACCAGATTCTCAATCCTAAAAGCAGATATATATAAATATATATTCCTAATGAAAGACTTTGATGGTTTTATCATTATTTCTTCCCTGTGGTTTTAGTAGAACATTCTTAAAGATATGAAGACATGAAAATTATTTTTGATTTCTGAAAAAAAAGGAAAATAAAACCCTAGAAAACTCCACTTAGCTTTTCTATGTGATTGTGAGGAAAGAGTTTTACTTATTTGTATTTTGATAATGATAATCAGATACAGTGAAATCTGCCATATCAAGGAGTATCCTACAGTCTAAAAATATACTAAACAAGTAGAAACTTTATATGATATAGTAATTATTGTCCTCATTTTTGCTAGTTATATACAAGAATGGTTTTCACTGTACTAATATAAGCTTCAAAGCTAAAAATTTTAAATTTATAATAATGCTGCTTTTTAAAATGCAGTATTCATTCCTTTTTTTAAAAAAAAAAACTTTTATCTGGGCTTTACCTCAGTAGGAATCAGACATGAAAATCATGTACAGCTATGTCACAATTAGTGCAAATTCAAATAATGCAGTTTTCAGTTTAAAGGATGTTGTAAATTGATACCAGGTCACATTTAATGCAACCCAAAGTTAGAACAGCACATGTGTAGTTGCTGCTGGGGTTTTAAACATGCCTAATCTTTGTGAGTGCATAATGGAGAAAAGGAAAATAGTAATATGGTGAAGGAATTCACTCTTAAGGAACTTAAAAATATATATGGAATCTTTGGTGATCTCTGAGGTTTATTGTTTGTTTGCAGATATTCCATTACTGGACTATGGTGCTAGTGAGTGTGGAGTTTTCTCCCTATTTATACATAGTAGCTTACCTTGCCATGTTGGTTAGGTGTGTGTGTGTGTGTGTGTGTGTTTCTCTTTGGTATTTCTTGGATCAGAGTATTGTTTTCTGCTTGATTGTTTGTCAAGTGTTAAACCATGGTTATCTGGGTGTTGGCTACTGAAGAGAATGTGTTTTTTTTTCTTTTTGTTTCCTTCATAGCTTTTTACTGTCACTTAAATCGTGGATAGATGTGAGTTATTTCTATATACATTCTGATTTGTCTGAATGCAGTTTCCAAGAATTCCCTAACAGTATTTTTCCCCCCATCTTGGGCTATTGGCCTTTTAGTTTACTTAAGATGTTTTCGAGAGCTTTAGTTGGTTTGTGTGCTACAATGATGCCATACGGTGTAATAGTCTGTTGTTTGTTTCTGAGAAGTTTTGGAAGTTTCACAGTAAGTTGTAAGGATATATATATATATATATATATATATATATATATATATATATATATATATATTTGTTTTCTGAGGTTTTCGCGGGTGCCTGTATGTGGATCCTTGGTTTTTCGGGTTTTTTCCCGCGTAGAACTAAAGGTGTAGGCGCAACGTTTCGACGGAGTCCCATCCGTCATCATCAGGCTTTAGCTTCCTTCTTCCCAGAAGAAGGAAGCTAAAGCCTGATGATGACGGATGGGACTCCGTCGAAACGTTGCACCTACACCTTTAGTTCTACGCGGGAAAAAACCCGAAAAACCAAGGATCCATATATATATATATATATATATATATATATATATATATATATATATATATGCACTGTGTGCAGTATGAAGATTTAGAAAGAGAAAACAGTTCGGTCTATGCTGTTGAATATTTTGAAAGACAATAAAAATGTCAGGGCAAGCTATAACTTTTATCACTAAATGTAAGTTTTGAAAAATTTTGAACTCTCTGATTTCAGTTCCTTTTCCCTAACATCTACCTAGTAATAACTTTTGCCACCCTTCTCCATGTTCATTATGATACTCTCATTACAGTGATTTATTTGATAGTGTATTTTCTGTATTTTATTGTCAATTTACTGTGCCTTCCATACAGATTAGCGCATTCAAATGCATAAGACCTTATACGAACAATTATATAGGTGCCCAAATGAATTTAAGGAAGAAGAGATATCTTTCAGCAGGTAAATGAAAAAAAAATATTTTTGTTAATATATCAAGAATATTCATGAGCTAGTTTATAGGTTATCCTTTAAAAAGCCACCAGTTTATCTCAGCAAAATAAAAGTGGTTCTTTTCTATTGCATTTCAGCACCTTGTGCAGGCATTTCCAATTTAGTGACATGAACTTCACACTTCATTTTCTCACTTTCTTTTTCTTCTTTTTGTTCCTTTAGACTTCTTTTTAACATGACTCTTCCCACCCCTATCTTATTTTAACCTTCTAATCCTCTCTGTAATTCCCCTTCCCTTCCCCAACCATAATGAAACCTCATGAATTTTTCTCCTGTCACAATGTCTGGTGCAAAAGAAATAGGAAAAAAAATAGGCACCCAAATATTTCCATTCTTTTCTTCAAGCTCCTCTTTGGATTAAAAAGAGAAAAAAGAAAGAACACTTGACTATGCTCTTCTCTCAGAAACAACAAAGCCTTCTAATCCTCAGCTCAGGTGCCATTGAAAGGAGGACCTACAGTATGATTAAAAAGTAATCGAAGAAAATTTTTTGGGGGAACAAATCTGGCAGCCTAAAGCTTTTACAGTATTGTTTTTACTTTCACATAATGGAGCACAACATCTGAAGATTAAAATGATTTGTACGCAACTACAGGTGCACACAAAGGCAGAAACACTTGGTGGCTGTCCCAGATCTTTTCCCAGGTGCCTATACATCTATCACATTGGTATGAGGCAGACAGCACTAATTCATGATTACCATTTGCAGGAAGGAAAATGAAACTGCAAACAAAGAACAATAAATGATTGCCTTCATGCAGGAGGGAAGCCAAGAGATCTCAAGTGAATAGCAAAAAGACAAGCAGCAAAACACTACTGACAAAATAAAAGTATTGAATGTTGCCAGAAAGGGCAGAAACAGGGATGTCAGTAAAAGTGGTTAAGAAGTGAAGATATTGGCTGCAAAACTGTAGCCACAGTTACGTGTTTTTGTTTTTGTTTAAATGTGTGGTCTCCATCTGGACTTTTTAAAGCGCACGACATCCTTGGGCAGAAAGGAAGACTGTGTCAGATTACCAGCTCCTGTAGTTAATAGCAAGTAGGGTTAAAAATAAGTCTCCAAACCAATGCAGGAACAAAATGATTTCCTTTCCTCTCTTGCTTCTTTCTTTCCCTTTTGCTCCATCCATCTATCCATCCACTTATTTTGATACCTCCCAATTCCATCTAAATTTGGAAGGCTCATAAAAATAATAACCAACATTAAAAATAAAATATAACTTAGACAGAAATAAAAGTAGCTACAATGTAATTGCAAAATGAAATTCAGACAAATCAAAACAGAATATCGTGAGGGAAGTGCCACCCATCCCACCCCAAGGCCTCAGAGAATAGCCAGGTTCATCAGGGTGATAGCCATAAAGATTTCAGAGGAAACCTCATTCCATAGGGCAGATATTGCTACAGAACAGAGAGCACTTGCTGGGTCCCAAAAGATAACCGTGTTCAAGAGGACCCAAAATGTGCCCACTCGGACAGTTCATACCTGACAGAAGAAACTAGGACACATGGTCACTGATATATGTATTGGAGGTCTTCTGCCATATGGGGTTTCACAGGTATAACGTTAAATCATATTGGAAACACACTGGCAAACAATGCCAAGTATCACATAACCAGGCTAAGACAACCAATCACTGCTTGCCTCATTGTAATCTGGATCAGCTTCCAACTGGTCTTCAAGAACAGTCCTACATAAAATGTATTGCAATAATCAAGCCATGAGGTAACAAATGCATGAGTGACTGTGTGGAAGATGATTGATCTGGAAAAAGGTGCCATTGCCATGCCAAGTGAAGCTGTGAAAAAGACCTCTTAGTCGCAGACGTCACCTACTCTTTGAGCTAAGAGTCCAGGAAAGCTCTAAGTTGTGCATCACTTCTGACTGAAGGAGTGTAATCTCATCTAGGAATAAAAATGGAAAGTCCCCATATTCAGACAGATGCCAAAACTACAGCCACTGAGCTTGGTAGGACTGAGCCTCAGTCAATTTTTCCCATCTAAGCCTTCCAGGCACTAGGACCAAACTTTGACAGTCTCACTTAGCTTGTCCGGGGTCAAAGGTATAATCATGTATTACTGATATCTGTCTTGTTACCTGACGTCATCCAGTGGTTCCATGTAGATGTTAAACAGAAGGGGAGAGGTGCACTGTAGCACCAAGTAAAGGAGGGACAGCCCCTCAACACTGACTGGAATCATCTGCTTGGATACTGGCTTGTTGCCATTCTTATCATTATTTTGTATATGTTCACTGCAATATACTTATATACAGATGCCCCTGAAAACTTCCCCCAAACTGTAAAATTGTTAAAGAATATGAAATGCTAATGAGAGAGAGCTGCTTTAGTAGCATCACACTATTTTGTGGACCCTGCATGAATTATCAGTATTACCACTAGGTGCTATTTTTATACTTTACACTTTATAAATGTCCCTTGAGTGTAGGTTATGGGGCCTTCCCCTATGAATGGAAATTGTCCTTTAATTTGGGAAGGGAGGCTACAGACCCCCTTTCTTGGGAAACCAGAGGTAAGGAAATTGGGATTTTTCAATAGCAAGCCCTAAGCTTTGTACATATTACATCACAAAATCCAGAAGATGACCATACTATTGACAGTTTTAAACGGCTATAAAGATGTGGTTCTTACTTGGACTATTTGGACAAGAGATTCTATAGCTCAGGATATGATTGTATGATTTGTGTACTTCAGAGCTGGTTTTAATTCTTTATGTATTAACTATTTGTGCTAGTTTGAAATGTATTTTAATTCCAATTTGACATGTTTAATTTCAGGATTTTTAACCTCAATTTCTTTCTAATAACTATTACCAATCATATCTCTGATAGAGTTGTTCTTTGG
The DNA here is from genome assembly GCF_947247035.1 of Vipera ursinii. Lineage (NCBI taxonomy): Eukaryota > Metazoa > Chordata > Lepidosauria > Squamata > Viperidae > Vipera > Vipera ursinii. The sequence goes on along the minus strand of NC_139514.1, from coordinate 28,422,898 downwards.
ATAAACTGTTTCCTAGCAAGGTCTCTACAAGAGATGCCTGACACTTCTCTTGCTCATCCTCACATATTTTAATCCCTTTTTAATTAATCTTATCTTTAATAATCCCTAAAAATCCTCCTCCCAAAGCTTCCCCTTTTCTCCTCCAAAGCGTCCTACCTATCCCACTCAATCCGCTCCCCTCAAATCCATGGAGAATCAGAAACTGCAGTAATAAGCATATTTGAGTTCCATGGGGACTCCAGTAACAATGGATACTAGTGAATTTCTCTCACACTAGAGAAAGATATCTGACCAGCAAGAGGCAGATGGCAAAGACTTTCAAGGCTGAGAAATGAGTTGTGTCATGGCTGTTGATTCAAAAATGCAGGAAAAAAAATCCAAGATTCAAACTTGGCACTGTATCTGGCATATTATAAAGGACAGATTTTGTGGTTATGTGTGGTTATGTGGAGATCTTGAATGTGATTTAGTCAGATTTATCTATTTGTTGGAATGGTGATGGTGAATTTTAATCTCTGTGGATTACAAATTGGTGAGGGAATCTAACCACATACCTAACATGAAGTTTTCAGTTTTCACCAGCAACCCTATCATTTCTATTTTTATCATCTGGCAGTTAAAAAATCAGGCAGATGAAGGTTAGGAGTTTATGTATCTCTGTGGCAGCCTTCTTCTGATTTTAATTTGTTTTTAACTGCACTGATGTTATTGTTGTTTTAAATTGTATTTTATTATTGTAAAGTGACTTGTCTTGCTTATATAAAGAGGAAATCAAAGTATCAGTTTGCTTTATCATCAACAATCTCCTCTACCTCATTAATTTATATTATATTTCGATGAGTGCTTTGTGCCTCACCCCACAATGCCACCATTTTGAGAAGAGACAAGTCTCATATGACTGCCACTTTGCATGACTACAGTCCAGTGATTGGCAATCTAATCCTTCAGTTATTAAAAACTACTTGAAGCAATTCTTGATGTTATTTTCTCTCTAATAAAACCAGTGCATTGGAAGGGACTAACTGCTGTAGCTGGTTTCTAAATTAAAAGGTGTGCTCTTATTAATAGGAAGCAAGGATGATTAAAGGGAAAAACAGCTTCAGCAAATGGTTTCCTGTCTTCCTGCAGTGAGATACATTTATAAAGAGATGGGGGTAGTTTTTCAAAATAATAATAATAATTTTATATTTAAATAAAAGTTGATTGAGCTATTAAATTATTTCTTCTAGACTTTATTCTTTATATTTAAGACAAAATTAATTTAAACTACAAGAATTCCTGCAATGGCGTAAATGGTTACAGCTAATCCAGAATATACTGGATCCAATCTGAGTCAGTCATCAGGACCAGAGGTTTGTTCTTCCAGGCATGAGTCCAAAAGCTTGTAAGAACAAACCTCTGGTCCCAGTGAATGACTCAGATTGGATTCTGCAACATTATTCTGGGACACATATATTTGCCTTCATTCACCAGAGTATACAGTTTGTCACAGAGACCGAGAGTATACAACCAATATTATGATATTTCCCAAGTATTCTCTGCTGTAAATTCATAGATAAATACAATTAATGGCTTTATGAATTTTTCCATTTACTAAGTTAGAATATTATAGAACCATCCTTGAATGAATAAAACCTTTTGCTAGATGAAATTTGTTAGCCTGCTTCTGTTGCATATGATTTTAGCTACTATCAGGTTATAGATGCCTAACAGATTTACTATACCTTGATGCTGCTTGGACAGTGTTGGGAGAAGGGGGAGAATATTACTTTTAGTATCAATACAGCGGAAAAATTGGGAACATAAAGGGAAAGTGATGCCAGAACTTTTCTATGCTATGGCTAGGCAGATGCAGGATAGAAGCAGAATCCCAATGCATGTTACATAGTATGACATAATGAAGAATCTTATTTTTGTGAACTTGGTGCAAAATCAAGTATCTGAAATGGATTCTAAAATTATTTGTATTTTTATAACCTAACAATAAAAACAAACAATTAGAATTGTTTAATTACTTTATCGTTCATCAGAGCAAATTTACAGAACCTTTCTGATCTAAAATAATATATAAAAGAAAATGCTTAAAATAGTATTGTGAAATGTTATGCAAGTGACTTGCAAACAAACAAACAAGAACAAAAATACCTATAAAATAGCTGGCTACCAACATTTGAGAAAGAATCTTGCAATTGTGCAACCCAAAGTCATTTGTTAAACCTGAATTGTAATTAAAGGAATTCATGTTGAAGCTTAACCTACTTTAGAAGAGAAAAGTCTACACTAAAGCAATCTACTACATATTAATTAAAATTATTAGAAGTACAGGAGTGTGTTTTCCCTCTATTTCAAAATTATTGAGGTGATGAGTTAGTAGGAAGTTTATGTATACTATGTTTTTTTGAATTAAGATTGAAATCCTGCCATAATTATTAATAAAAGCAAGCAGAGATGTCAGAAATTACTGGAATATAATTGACACAATTTGGCAAGACTTTTCAGTCTGGTTGTCTCCAAATATTTAGCACCTAGCTAGCATGATGTAGTCTGGGGATGGAAAATGATATATATTTCAAATATTACATTGTTTCTCAATTGAACCATTCATGCAATTAATTTGCATAATAATAATTTTGCAATTAAATCATCTCTTCTTTTAATCCTTCCATTAAAACCTCCCTTCAGGTTTTTGTAGGGTCAGAAGTAAGTCAATCAGTAGGAAAACTGAAGCTTTAATCACATCTATTTAAGGTCCAGGAGCAAGAGCCCAGTTCAATTTCTTCTGTAGAAATGAAAGGAAATTGAGTGACAATCAGCCAGTGACTTTCTTTCATTCCTAGTCTGGGAACTCAAAACACAACTATCTACCTATTCACATTAGCTCATCATGGTAGATTACAGTCCATAAACTTCACTCAAGTAGCCTTCATCCTGCAGTTAATTGATTCAGGCAGATCATCATCATCATCATCATCATCATCATCATCATCATCATCATCATCATCATCGCTCTTTCAGGTTGCTACTTTCAGGGTAAGTGTACAAGGTGACCGGCTGCTGGCATAATGGATGGTCAGATGACCTAGAATCCTGCAGTTTCAGAGTTATATTGCATTTTATGTGCAAATGTATGAAGTAAACTGGGTTTGGGGTGCTGTCAACAGGGGTTTCAAATTTAATTTTTAAAAACATTTTGTTATCTCATGGAACGTGAGAAACTTGCAATAATTTTTAAAACACATCTAAGGGATATACATCAAGCTGTATCTGGGGGAACAATCTCCAAGTTGCTGCCCTTTTCTCTATCCTCTAATGACCAATATTAACATACACATAGAGTGTGACACTGCTGGTAGGTTAAAGAAGCAGTCAAGCAATTTGAGTTAATAATTAATTACTTCACATTTTAAATTGCAAGCCATTAACCGATTACCCTTTAAAATGGTAATAAATTGTGTGAAGATGTCTAATTAAGGATCCTGTAAAATATTCTGGAGTGCTGAGAATACAGATATAAAGAAAGGAAGAAAAAGAAAAGCTGAAAGACAAACAATTTGATCTCACAACTAGGTTCTGCATTGCTTCCTGAGGACTAGCCCCTAAAGAATGGTATCTGTTAAAAGATCAGTTCCTTCAACATGAATGTTTTCAAGCACTACTCTCCTATGACTGACCTGCCTCTTCAATTAACACTTGAAAGAGAAACTGCATAGACAAGCTAGCTCTTCCTATTTACTTTTGAAAGCTGTGGGATAATACAGCTCTAGCCAAATCAGATAATTATTTTCCTCTTTTGTCATAGCAGGCACTAAATGTCTGCTAGACACTTAATCCTCATTAATAGCTAGCCTTTCTTTGCAGATGCCTAAACTAAGCAATCTAGGGAGGAGGGATAAGGAGAGGTTGCAAGTTTATAAGACTTGCCCAATGAAAGCAATCCTTCTGTGAATCGTGTTCCAAACACTTCAGTACCATTTGGGCTCATCTGACTGTTTGGAATTGTATCTTTCTGATGCTATAAGTATTTTCAGGGGGGATTTCTTTATATACCTTTTGCAAGATTTATCCCAGCATCTCCCTTAATAAATCAGTTGATTCTTTGGTATCCATCCTCAAATTCTAAATTAAGTGTTGATGCACAGATTAATGGCAATAGCCATCATATATTTTAAATACTCTGAAGTAGGTTAAGAAATAAACCTTTAGGACAGTCTGTCCAGATCTGATTTACAATGAACAGTTCATGGAATGTATTTACACACAGATCTCTCTTGTCTCAGAGCACAATGACTTAGAATAGAATAGACCTTGGAGGTCTTCTAGAATCTCAAGTAGGAGGACCTATACTATCTCAGACAACTGACTGTCTAGCCTCTTCTTAAAAATCTCCAGTGATGGAGCACCCACGATTTCTGGAGGCAAGCTATTCCACTGGTTAATTGTCCTCACTGTCAGGAATTTTCTCCTTAATGAGAATAAATACTTCCAGAAAAAGTTTAGGAATCTAGTGAGAACAAGCTGCGTGTCTCCATAGCCAAGCACATTCCAAAAGAAAAGAAAGAAAAGAGTTAATATTGTCTTTGGCACCCCACACCTTTTTTAAAGGTTTCTTTATGTGTGTGGGAATAGAAATGAGATCAATGTAGCACTGGGCTATTGTATTTAAAAGCAGAATTAACTCTCTGGAACATAGAAAGGAAACATCTTTGTAAAAAAAAAGACTTATAAATATATGGATGAAGCTGAATGTGGGTGAGATCCCCTAAGTTTAATATTTTACCAAAAATGAAAGGAAAGTCATACCTAAGATTTGACAGAAGAGAATATAGAACAGGATAGCAAAACAAAGCCTATGAGCTTAACTTAATTTAATATTCAACGTGAAAACCTATTTCTTTCTACTTTAAAATATTAACAGTAGTCCTTTGGGATAACAAATTATTCCAAACTTTCTATGGCAAGTTTGTACTTAATATTTTAATTTTTTAAATAAGCAATGTCACAATATAAAAAGGAAAATAAAAATACAAAGAAAACAATAAGAGGAAATCTGATCTTGTGGTTAAGTCACTAGGCTAGAAACTAAGGTACCATGAGTTATAGTTCTGCTTTAGGCACAAAGCCAACTGTATGCTTTGGGCCAGTCACCCTCTCTCAGCCCTAAGAAGGCAACAGTGGCAAACCACTTCCAAACATTTTGCCGTGAAAACGACAGCCCAAAGAGACTAATCCAGGCAGTTGCCAAATGATTTAAGGCACCAGATCAACTCAATACTGAGCATACAAGGAAAAACAAAAGGCAAGCAGCAAAATTATTTCCATATGATTGCCAAGAAAATTAATAAATATGTCTATAAAGTCTTAAAGAGTTGAGCTTGACTCAAGGATATTCTTACCTTACCCAAAGCAAGGTTTTGGAATTGGCTATAATAAAGTCTGATTACAATGTGAAATTAGATAACTAAGCAAAGTTTTACAAATATACTTTTAAAGTTGAAATCCCCACTCCATGTTCTAATGGGGGGGGGGGAAAACAACATCCGGTAAGTGTTAGATACAGCTTAACAGAAACCTGAAACTGCATCTACATGCAAACTGGAAGTAACTGTCCAAAGTCTTAATACAGAGTATTTTTTCCTCAGTGTCTAAATTGTAGCCATTACAACATACGGTTTAGCCCAGGGGTCTTCAAACTTGGCCCTTTTATGACTTGCGGACTTCAACTCCCAGAATTCCTCAGCCAGGCATGCTAGCTGAGGAATTCTGGGAGTTGAAGTCCATGAATCATAAAAGGGCCGAGATTGAAGACCCCTGGTTTAGCCAATAGACTGCCATCTTTGTCTTCCCTTCCTTCAAAGTACCGTAACTTTGGCTATCTAAACCACTTTCCTGACAGATGATTCTATGAACAGGTCTCACATCTGACCCAAATTGTATTTTAAGTGGGGGGAAAATGTTTAATTGTTTTTTCAGTTTCAAAAATAATGCAGTGCATGTTGAATACATCTGAATGAATCAAAAGAATAATAATAAAAAAGGAAAGTTCCTCCCATCGTCTACAGTCTAAAATGCATTATTTCTATATCAAGGCTAAGTTTTTAAAAAGGCACTGAACCAGTTTGCCTAGATTTTTAAGAAATGTTAAAAAACATTTTGGAGTACTTGTTATGAATTTAAAACTGTAGTTCCAAACTATAAGATAATTCCTACTGTTTAATGGTTCTCTCGGCTCCTTTCATCTACTATTCCATCAGATTGTTTTAAAATTGTTCATATGGATTTATAGCACTTTAACATATTTTAATTTTAATTATGTTGGCCCAGTCTACAGATTACAATCTATAAATCAGTGGGAAACACAATACACATAATATTAAATAATATAATACAGATGATACTCTACTTACTCCTTCACCATTCCTAGATTGTCAGAATTAGGAAAGATTTTTTTTATTTTTTTTTATTTTTTTTTATTCCATTTATATCCCGCCCTTCTCCAAAGACTCAGGGCGGCTTACAAGCTTAGCAGTAGCCTTCATTCTATGTATATGCCTGCTTATTAGGGCTTTCACACACACACCCAAGCGGCATTATTACAAAGTCAGCTTATTGCCCCCAACAATCTGGGTCCTCATTTTACCTACCTCGGAAGGATGGAAGGCTGAGTCAACCTTGAGCCTGGTGGGATGCGAACCTGCACTAATTGCAGGCAGCTGGTGTTACTTAAGGAGGCATTAGCCCACTGCTCCACCAAGATGCACCCACAAGTATAACTGTAAGAAAATGTTACACTGTAAAATCCTTTTCTTCAGACTTCCAGGAAGAATGAATCATTTCCAGCATATTGCATTCCATTTCCCCTTTTTTCCTCAGTTATTATTTCATGCATAGCATTCAGTGAACAGTAAGGATGCAATTTTCATTGACCTGTTTTTATGGCCCATTTCTTATTCCTTTCTTTCAAAAGCAAGGTTTTAGCTTTACTGAAGCTCATACTTCTCTGGTTTGTAGGAAGAGTCATTTAGTGTGTTGTCTCATATTCAATACTCTCTACAGAGATAGGGAATAGCTCTTGCTTGACTTACTTGAAGATAGGATGTGAAATCAACTAGGCATACAGTGATTTCGCTCAGTATAACTGAGCTATGGTCAATACCTCAGTGGAGCTTTGACAAAGTGTGAAAGCCATAAAATGATCTGGATTTTGATATATGTTCTATATCTGAGGACAATGTATCCTTGAAGTTCTAGTTGGGCTCTACAGGCAATCTTTAATTCCTTCTGGTTCCCTCTTGTGTCCAACTTTCAAAGTTTCATCCTATCATTTTTTTTAAAAAAAAGAATTCAAAACAAAAGCGTTTTCCCAAGGACAGAATTATTGTAATGAATTCTACTATCTTATTTAAAGTACACCTGGGCCCTTAATTTGTTTGTAACTTTCCAGAACAAAAGTTCTAATTATCTTTTTGCTGTTTTTTACGAAACAATTTTTCAAGTCTTTAAACTTATTTTATTAAGTATGGAAGGAAACTCATCTAGTGCTGTAGAATTTTTTGATCCAAAGGTCCCTAATAGCTGAATGTCAGAAACAATATTCAAAACTTATTAGAAAAGGAAGTATGTGAAGCCATTGTTCATGTTTAAGGCACCAACCCTGGTGTTAGCAAGATTATTATTCCCTCCACTCCAGGCTTCTAACTATTTCATAGATTGCAGTCTAGTTGGTTTGCTCACAAGGAGCAACTGTGTAGAGCACCTAAGGGAGATCTCAAGTCTTTCCTTGTCCTGAAAGGAATTAGAAAAAGCTGGTCTTTTTGCTGGCTCATCATATCTCCACAATCAACTCTTCACCTTTTCTTCCCCAGAAGTTCATTAATACTCTTAGCCCTAAAAGAGTTAAACATACATTTATTTATTTATTTATTTTATTTTATTTGTATACCGCCCTTCTCCAGAAGGACTCAGGGCGGTGAACAGGGACATAAATACCAAAATACCCAAAATACAGAAATTAAAAACAAATTAAACCCTAGTGCCCAAATGCAGAAAATAAATTACATTAAAACAATAATTAAAACAAAACCCATCAGACCAGGCCGGCTTGTTCAAACAAATAGGTTTTTAGGTCACGGCGGAAGGAGCGAAGGTCGGGAGCCATCCGGAGCTCAACCGGTAAACGGTTCCACAGGTCAGGCGCACCCACAGAGAACGCCCTCCCCCTGGGGGGTCACCAGACGGCATTCTCTACATGCAGTCCTTTGAGGCATACAATATAAATAAATCATACAAGCAGATAAAAATTAAATATATTTCTGTTTCACTATTTGGATAGCATGTACCTTGCACTGTCATACTATGAACCATGAAAATATGTTTTGATACAAAGAGGACATGGTAATGGCATAGCCACTACAGTAGAACTGTTCATGATTGAAATATAATTAACTTCTACCCTGAACTAGTCATATAGAAAAGATATCATATACCAAAGATGTTCAAATGGTAATTACAGCACAGAGTTCCACCAGGTGGGGATTATTTCAATACCACAGAGCTCTCATTTCTTTCAATGTACTCTATCTTTCAATCCCACAAGACTAAATCATGGCCATCATGAAAACAAACATCCAATTCCATGCAAGAGCATTTGTCTCTTTGAGAAATGAATTCTTCCCTGAGATTTTAACTTATGTAGCTGAATCATTGCAGGCACTTTCATTTTTGAGATGTATTTATTTTCTTTATGGTAAATTCTTAGCTTTTTCAATTCATTTTGTGTTATAGCTATTTTCTCTAAGATATGCAGTATTTTATGGCTGTACTAAGATTGATATTTTCAGAGAAAGATTAGCAATATGTAAGTATATTATATATTCCCAAGTGCTTCCAGGATAACTGTGCCAAAATACAACAGTATTTTAAATTCACTAATAACTGAGATTGTCCTATCCTTCCCATTTTTAGTATATATCAGATATCTACTGTCAAATGGGAACGTTTGAAAATTGTTTTCTATATTCCAAGTATTAACTTTGAAGTGTGGGATGTGTACCTTATTTTTTTTCATAAGAAAACCTTACCTCCAAACAGAAAACCAACTGAGAAATTGAAAATGTTATATCTCTCATGCTGTTGTTATTGACAAACCAGTAAAAGAAAGCAACAAGAAAACTGATTAAAAACTTCAGGAAAAAAACATTTTCAAATAATGAGGTGAGTAAAAAAGGATTTGCCTGGAATATGAAATGTAACTGTGTTGGGTTATGGCATAGTAATGGACAACCATTGCTTTATAGAAGTCCTGTTTCAGGTCAATACAAAGTTTACTTCTCATGCAAAAGACATTTGGGGAAGGTATTTGCAGAAGACTTTAAAGTTCTGCACAGGCAAATTGTTATGAAAGTTGGTGGCTCATTGTGTGCTTAGCTTCAGAGTTATCACTCTTGCCCAGCCACCTCAAATGTTCTGATGATGAAGAAGCAGATAAACAAATCAGATTCAGAAATAAATTATTTTTTATTAAAAACATATTAATGAGGAATGCACTACATCCATATGTAATACAAAGCTAGGATGCATAAAATTATTGTCTGCATATTTCTCCTCTAGTTTCAAATGACATATTAGAAACAGAAAATGATGTAATAATGTTTCAACTGACAATTTAAATAATAGTGGTCCTACAGTGAGCTCAACTATATATTCTGATTGGCATTGATACAGGTTAAGGTATCAAGCACAAGTTTAAACACACTTAAAAGTACATTATTCTCTGATGAATCAGTTACCCTTACATAATTGAAAATCTGGCCCTCATACTTTTTACTATCTAGAGGTTCCTTGACATGAGCAATGCAGTGGTGGGATTCAAATATGTGAACAACAAGTTCTCTGTGTGGATGCCACTTCTGGAAGTCCATTTTGGGCCTGGGCAACAAAAAATAGCTACCTGTTCTGCCGAAGTGGTGCGAACTGGTTGAATCCCATCACTGGAGCAATGTCATGTGATAGGCAATCTCCATGCTTTAGGCAACCTCTGACAAGAATGTGTTGAAGAAAAATAAGTGTTTAGAGAAGTTCACGCAGTGATCAATTATTAGCCATTATGATTACTATCACAGACATGGTTCTCCCCATGTGCAGAATAGTAGACTTCAAGTAGGTATCCAAGATTTTTGTCTTCTAACCATTCCTGTAATGTCCAAAACAATTCTTGGAAATAATTTGGCAGCATACCAGTCAGCTTGAAATGATATGACGAGTCACCTATACCAGAGCTCCCAAAGCTTTTCCAACTTTGTGGACCAGCGGGGGAGAGAGGGGATGGTTCACTGCAAGTGGCTGGCAAACGTGTGTGCATGCATTCAACTCCATTTGAATAACTGGTGTGCACACACACCTGCTGCTTATGCAAATGGAGTGTGTGCACACATGCCACCCACTGCTTTAACAAGTGAGGATGCACATACACAAGCTTGCCAACCATATCCATGGCTTGGCTGCAAACCCCTCACAGTCCAAAGATTGGGGACCCTTGACCTATACCATTTAGTTTATTTGTTTTCTTTGAATAAATTCGGCTGAATGAAGCTTGAAGGCACAAAGGAGGAATATTGCAGGGTACCATGCTCTCTTTTTTTGCGCCTTTCTCTAGCAAAATTGAATATACTGATAACTTATCTAATATAAATATACTGCTGACAGTGTTCCTGTCTCTAAAATATTATGTGTGATACAGTGGTAAAATGCCATTGGGCACAATTTTGAACTCACTTGCTAAGTAGTAAATTCAACTGAACTCAGTTCAAGGATTGAGCTGTAACTTGTTTACATAATATATTTGTTACTATTTGCAGAGTTACAGAAAAGGTTATGTCAAAGAAGCTGTCCCCCTTGATATAAAACCAATTGCAATATTGCAGTCAAAGTGGTTGTATTTAGAATTAAATTCTAACTTTTGTGGTCTCTGAAAGAGATTAATTAAAAGCAGTTAATAAAATAAGAGTTGCAAATTACACAAAAGAAATACAACAAAATATATTTTTTGTTTCATTTAAGACAGATTCCTGAAGCATCTTTTACAGCCTATTGAAGAATTGGAAATAAAATGCCAATACAAGGGAGCAGATATGATGCACCCAAACAGGCAAGAAATGGTGTCATGCTTTTCTTGACAAACTAGACCAGGGGTGGGCAACCTTGGCTCTTTTATGACTTGTGGACTTCAACTCCTAGACCTCCTGAGCCAGCATGCTCAGCTTGGAAACTCTCCCTTTCCCCTCAGCATGGCTGGCTCAGGAATTCTGGGAGTTGAAGTCCACAAGTCATAAAACAACCAAGGTTGCCTACCCCTGAACTAGACTGTAAGTAGGTATTCAAGGACATAAGACCTCTGATAATTGGTTTATTGTGGAAGAGTTAATGAAGCTGTTGCTATAGAATGTTCACAATCACAATGTATTAGATACAAGCCTTATTTATAATGAAATCAAAATTTAAATTCTTTTCTCCCTTTCCCCCCTCAAGCACTTCTTGTTGTGATAATGAATTAGTACTGTTTCTAACCTTGTGAGAACTGGCTTTCATAAGTGAGATCAGAGAAAATGGAAAAAATTGGAAGCAGAGTGGAAAGGGAGGTATAAGGCAATGAGGAATGAATTTCTAGGGAAAAAATAAAAAAGAACAGACCACTTCAATTGCACATATGGTTTCTTTTCATTTCTGTTTTTGCCTATAAAGCACGTGCAAATCCCCTGCATATTCCTCTGGAGGCCCCTTCCCGTCAAACTCAAACCTGGAACTCATATGTTTGGAATAAAGCAGGCAATTCCTCCTTGGGTTCACACAGAGGAACTAATATGCTGGAAACAGGGAATCTATATGGGTAATATATTGAGTGCATGTGTATTTGCACTTTGTGTTTGTAGGCACACTTAGTCAAATAGAGAGCCTGGCTTTCCATTCTCTTTTTCTTTCTATGCTTTAGGATCTACGAATCTTGATGAGTTTGAGACAGATCTTAAACTCATTTCTCTTGATACACAAACATTCTTTGTCCAAAAAAATAAATTAACACACTTGTCTATGGATATGCCAGTAGCATCAGTTAGATGAAGAGCACCCCCACAAAAATAACTTCACCGTGTCCTCTTACAGTGAGTTTATCACCTATCTGGAACGATTGCTACCAGGAGTACCATTAATTTAAAGTAAACTTGTTCTCATATCAATCTCAGTTTCTGATAACTTATTGAACACATTTATATCCTTTTCTTGGTAATAGTATAGAAATAGCTTTGCATTGTGTTCTTCCAAAAGTGTGTTTGATTTCCAATCTAGCATGTAGCTTTAGGATTTTCTAGTGGTCAAGCCAGGCTCAGCTTGTTTGAAATTAATCAACAACTGGGAAACTAGCTGAGGAAACAGGAAGGATATAGTGAGTATTTACTTTTTATGCCTAAGAGATAACTTATCAAAGCAAACTTTCCTCTTCAGAACTTATCATTCTGGCTTCCGGTTCCAGTTTTCGGCACAACCAGATGCATGAGGGAATGCTCCCCACATTGTCTGGATTTCTTCATCGGGGGGCCCTTGTAAAGGGGTCGAAAGTCACCCTGGAGGGGTGACGACCGGGGGAGAGGTCTCTCCAGTCGGCAGTAGAAGGGTGGCAGCCCTTCTGTTGGCTTAGAGCTACTCTCTGAACTGACAAAGAAAGGATTGGCCACTCCCATGACCCCTCATTTAGTTGTTTCCAGGTGAAGCCAAAGCACAACAAAGCTCTTGAAAGCACTTGAAAACTGGGTGAGAATTGCCTTCTTTTTTTCTTAATTCCCTACTTTTTCCTGTCAAAAGCTCCTTGAATTTGCTTCCCCAGCGAGGAGAGAGGGAAGGGAGCTTTTCTTCCCCCACCCTCCTTAAGGGCGGCTTTTGATCATGTCAGGAGAAAAAAGAAAACCTTGAACAGAATTCCTTACTTACTTCCGTTCTAGTTTTGGTGACCCAAAACTCTTATCCTTACATAAACTGGCTATTCTGTCTATTTGATTAAAAAAAGAGAGAAAAGAGAGAAAAGAATTACTTAAAAGTTACTTAAAAGTACTCAAAACTGATAAATTTACTCTGTCTGAAAAAGTTTTTAAGTATGCTGGGGACATCTTGTGGCCTCTTTGGCAAATAAACATGTTTATTTTGGAACTGCCCTTGACATTATCAGCTAAAGATAAGAACCTGAAACAGATGGAGGTGAACTCAAGGCTTGTGGAGGTGAACATTTACTGACTTTTGTTTAAAAATTAGCCTTCACTAAGGACTATTTACCATTACTTCAAAATGGAGACTGATCAGCCACAATCCTTGCTTGACTATAAGCTCATATTAGAAACAATCCATAAAGTTTCTGAGATGTTTATCTTCAGGCTGGAAAATTCAGCTGCCAACTCCAATTTACAAGCTGTAACCCAGACTTCAACTAAAGAAATTTACAACTCAGAATATAACAAAACTGGAACAAATTACTACTGAGACAGACGAACAAAAGGTACAACAAGATATTGAAAAAGCTAATACAAAAAATTTGACTCTATCCAAAGAACCGACAACTCTAAAAGTACAAGGAACTCTCACTATGGCAAATAACCTTAAGGACCAACAAACAATGGGAAAGCTTAATACTCAACTTTTGACTCCATCGAAAGAGCCTATAACTTTAGAAGAATATTATGTGCAAGATAGTGATGCTAACATAGAGGACGTGGAAGATCAACAAAGACAGTTTCCTGAAAGCCTGGATAGCCAAGCACTAATTACAAAACTGATGGAAGAGGAATCCAGACCGAACTGAAGATAAAGCTTTTAAAGCAAATTCAGAGACTAGAACTAACAGGGCAACAACATAATGATTACAAATGGTTTGGGTTTTGTGGATCACTGATGGCTAGATGGCCTCCTTCGATTCAAATAATATGTATTGAAGCAAAGGGAGACTTATCTGGCAATTTACAGACCTTGGTCTGGAAACCTGATTGGCAAAAAAAGAAAGCCCGAGTTAGATTTAAAAAGTGAGTTCTTAGAGAACCATTAAATGTTATCCTTTTAGTAATCACTGATCTATCAGGATCTAAAATAGAAAATGTTTATGAGATAGAACTAGAATGTGTTTATGTATCTATTAGGCTTATTTTAGATATTATAATTTGTGCACTGACATAATGGAAATTTGGTTTATAGATCCATATTGGGAATAATAATAATAATAATAATAATAATAATAATAATAATAATAATAATAATAATAATAATAATAATAATAATAATAAGTAGTAGTAGTAGTAGTAGTAGTAGTAGTAGAAGAAGAAGTTGGAAGGGACCTTGGAGGTCATCTAGTCCAACCCCCTGCTCAGGCAGGAAACCCTATACCATTTCAGGCAAATGGCTGTCCAGTCTCTTCTTAAAAACTTCCAGTGTTGGAGCATTCACCACTTCTGGAGGCAGGTTGTTCCACTGGTTAATTGTTCTGTCAGGAAGTTTCTCCTTAGTTCTAGGTTGCTTCTCTCCTTGACTAGTTTACATCCATTGCTTCTTGTCCTGCTTTCAGGTGCTTTGGAGAATAGCTTGACTCCCTCTTCTTTGTGGCAGCCCCTAAGATATTGGAACACTGCTATCATGTCAGCCCTCACCCTTCTCTTTGTTAAACTACACATACCCAATTCCAACAACCGTTCCCTATATGTTTTAGCCTCCAGTCCCCCAATCATCTTTGTTGCCCTTCTTTGTACCCTTTCAAGAGTCTCAACATCTTTTTTACATCGTGGTGACAAAAACTGGATGCAGTATTCCAGGTGTGGCCTTACCAAAGCATTGTAAAGTGGTATTAGTACTTCACTTGATCTTGATTCTATCCCTCTGTTAATGCAGCCTAGCACTGTGTTGGCTTTTTTGGCAGCTGCAGCACACTGCTGGCTCATATTTAAGTGATTGTCTACTAGGACTCCGAGATCCCTCTCACAGTTACTACTATTGAGCAAGGTACCACCTATACTATACCTGTGCAGTTGACTTTTCCTGCCTAAATGTAGAACCTTACTTTTTCACCACTGAATTTAATTTTGTTAGATAGCACTCAGTTTTTGAGTCTGTCCTCCTGTTTTTTAAGCCTATCTTCTGGAGTATTGGCTATTCTTGAAAGCTTGGTGTCTGCAAATTTGATGAGTTCCCCATCTATCCCCTCATCCAAATTGTTAATGAAGATGTTGAAGAGCACTGGGCCCAGAACAGAGCCCTGGGGCATCCCACTACTCACTTCTCTCCATATAGATGCGGTTCCGTTGAGGACCACATGCTGAGTCAGCCAGCTACGAATCCATCTGGTGGTGATGCTGTCTAACTCACATTTTCCTATCTTATCAAGTAGTAGGTTGTAATCTACTTTATCAAATGCCTTACTAAAATCCAAGTAAATTATATCCACAGCATTCCTCTGGTTGACTAATTTTGTCACTTGGTTAAAGAATGTAATAAGATTTCTCTGGCATGATCTGTTTTTGACAAACCCATATTGGCTTTTAGTAATGATTTTGTTTGCCTCTAGATGCTCACTGATTCGTTGTTTGATTATCTTTTCCAGAATCTTCCCAGGTATTGAGGTCAGACTGATAGATCTGTAATTTCCTAGATCCATTTTTTCCCCTTTTTTGAAGATGGGAAATACATCAGCTCTTTTCCAGTCCTCTGGTAGTTCCCCAGTGCTCCAGGATCTTTGAAAACTATAGTTCAGTGGTTCTGAGATCACGTCTGCCAGTTCCTTGAGAACCTTGGGGTGTAATCCATCTGGTCCTGGTGATTTGAACTCGTCTAGGCTGGACAGGTGCTCACGTACCATTTTCTTGCCTATCTTAACTTGTGTTTTTATTCTGTTTTTTTATGACACTATTTTTGATAGGTTGGACTGTTTTTTTCCCTTTGTGTAAAGACAGATGCAAAAAATGAGTTAAAAAGTTCTGCTTTCTCTCTGTTGCTTGTCACCTTCTTGCCACTTTCACCCAGTAATGGACTAATCATTTCCTTAACTTTTTTCTTGTTTTTTACATGTTGAAAGAAGCTTTTTTTTGTTATTTTTGACTTTGTTCGCAAGTGTTAGTTCATTTTGAGCCTTAGCTTTCCTCACTTCATCTTTGCAGGCTCATGCTATTTGCTGATATTCTGACTTAGTTATGTGCTCCTCTTTCCATTTTCTATACTTGCCCTTTTTATCTTTCAATTCATCAGAGAGTTCTTTATGCAGCCATGCTGGTTTCTTTTGAGAGCTGTTATTTTTCCTCTTTGTTGGTATTGTGCTAGACTGGGCTTTTATTATCTCACTTTTCAAAATTTCCCAAGCTTCTTGAGTTGTTTTCCCCTTGAGGATTCTCATTCATGGAATCCTTGAAATTAGCTCTCTTAAAGTCCAAGACTCTAGTTTGACTGTATTCTATTGCTTGTGATTCCATAATGTTGAATTCCAGTATTGCATGATCACTTCCTTCCAAGGTTCCTGTGGCTTCAACACCTTCTATCATTTCATCTCTGTTAGTGAGAATTAGATCCAAAATGGCTAATCCCCTAGTTCCCTTCTCTACTTTTAATTCATTGAGTTTATTCTCTAGTGCTTCCTTTAGAATAGGTTTGTCACTCTTTACTGTATACAGGCCTGGTGTGATTTCCTTGTAATATAAGTCCTATATATTACTCTTCAAGAAATGTCATATTTATAATGGGGGTTTTGGGGGAAAAAGGCTTTGATACTATTTCAGTCTGGATTCATTACATCCTTTATGCCTGAGCAGCATCAGCTGGTTCAAACATTAGAACAACAAGTTTTCTTCTTCCATTATCCTATATAGAATGTGGATGTTAACAAACTGAAATAAAATACAGGGTTAAAAAGATGCTTAAAGATTTATGGTTAAGCAACAGTTTCCTTAGTATCCCTGTCTCTTCAGCAACATAAAAGTGCTTTGCATCTTGGATGGACTGTCCAATATGCAATGGGTCATCCCACTTCAAAAAAGAAAGAGATAAATCAGTTTGAGGTCACATCTGACAAGAAATTGACTTTGGCTCAGACCATGCACTTCAGAGCTGACTAATATTCAGCTTGATTCTCTCCATGTCAAGATGAAGTTTCTTTCTTGTGCTTAAAAAAAATCTCTAGAATGAGCCAGAAGGGAATTAACCTGCCAGAGTGAAAGGCCAACTGGAAAACAGAAATCAGAGGAGTGACAGCAAGACAAGCCTTATCTAAATACAAATACAGATTTGAAATTATTTTAATTATATATGCCAAATGATACATATTTTGACAGATGACTCTAGATTTAGTATCAGATTGTGATGTTCACCCAAAGTCATTAAACAGATTTTGTAAATTTATATACCAGTATTAGGTATAAGTAACTCTTGGCCTTAGAGCTGAACATAGACCTCAGTCTAATTCCTATGTTAGTCTCTGATTCATAAATTTGGTACAACAGTCTTTATTTTATGCCTACATAGGGGTAATAGGAGGATCAGAAAGTAGAAAAGGGGATATGCCAGAAAGAAAGCTTGAGCCCTAATTTATCTTATGACTATCACTAGATTACAGTTGAGAAGACCGGAGCTGTTGGCAGGAAAGCAAAGGTTACCCAGCCTTGCTGTATACTTTCAAGAGACTCTTCATATAGTAGTAAGCCACACCTCTTGATGCCCAATGCTATTTTTCAAACTTATAATTATTCTTCCTTTTATTTGCACATCTAACTTCTAATACAGGGCTTTTTAACCAATGGTACGGGTACCACCTGTGGTACATTGGCACCTGGCAGGTGGTACGCGACCATCCTAGAAAAGTGGTAGCAGGGGAGGGAATGAGCTGAAATGGTGGCAGCACTGCACAAGCTTGAGCAAGAGACGGCTGGAGCTGCAGGGCTGTCAGGGCTCAGTGAAAGTGGCAGTATCAGTGCTTTTTCAGGGCTGTCAGGGCTCAGTGGAAGCACCAGGATCAGTGCCAGGCTCCAGCTGGAGCTTGGCACTGATCCTGAAGCTTCTGAGCCCAGAAGAAGCGCCGATCAGCTGGAATGTTGCAACATCTCCAGGGTCTTGTGATTTGCATTCAGATGCTTGGCAACTGATTCATATTTATGATGGTCACAGTGTCCCAGGGTCATGTGAAGTGACCAAAACCTGCTGCAACCACCCAGCAGACGGGGGGAATAAAAACCAAACACCCTCCACCCCACCCCTGCTGCCAATCCTCAACAGAAATGCTCACAACAATGAAAACCTCAGACAGGAGGAAGAGCACTGCCAGGCGGGCAGGCAGGTGTCTTGCTCGGCTGTGGCTTGAGGGGCACTTTTTTCAGTGCCATTGTAACTTCAAACAGTCACTAAGCAAACTGTTGTAAGTTGAGGACTACCTGTACTTCATCACTTTTTTCCTTTTTTTTTTGATCATCAAGTTTTTAACACCTTGCTAGGCGACTGGTGGTACTTGGATGTTGGGTCCTATCAATTGATGTGACATTAGCAATATAAATAAAGATACTGAAAGCAATGTGGCATCTGCTGAATCCCAAAGCAATGCCCATATACCATCCAAATCAGTACCTAAAAACATCCTCATGTTAAGATCTTATAAATAAAGATCTCACTTTATACATCTAAGTGCTCTTGTGACATTTTTAGCCTGTTATAGACACTGTGAGTGAAACACTCAAGGTACAAATCATACAGGTTTATCATCAGATTCGTTTTTTCTGAAACTATCTAACAGATTATTCAACACTCATAGTCCCAAGTGGAAGAGAAATTAAGAGGTATCCGTCTAGGTGTTAATTTACCTAATCCTGGAACAGCAGATCAGCCTATGGAAAAGGAGAATACAGAAAGAAATGCTATTTAAAAACAGGAAATACTAAACACTGAGATTTTATATGGCCTACAATTCAAAGATGGCAAGGTTATATTAATGCCATGCATGATAGACATCTAGTTTGGGGAAAAATATAGATGGACAGTATTTCCTTAAACTGGATTTTATTGTTGTCATAAGGCAAGGCAAAAACAGCAACAATTTAAATGGTATTGTTAGAGGTAAGTTTGCTACTGTAATATCCATCAAATTATAAATGAGAATGAATGGGAATGGGGAATTCTCTCATTTAGATTGTCTTGCACAAATTTATTCCAGTAACATTAACATAACTGAGGTTCTTGGGTAGGTTTCCCTTGATACTTTCATATTAAGAACAGCATGAAGGAAACATTTTTTCCGCAGAAAAAGCTTCAGGCACTGCCCAAATTCATTTAGTTTAGTATTCTTCTTTTGATAGCCTTTTCTGTAATATTGTTGAATCTTACTTTTGTGGATCACATGCCAAAGCCCAATTTCTGGAATAATAAACTGATGTGCTAACCTCTCCTGAACAGCTCTTCCATCTCCCATCATTATAATGCATAGACCCAGGTTGGCACTATACATTGATCCAAAATAACTACATTTGAGATTATTGCAGTTATTTCAGTTCCAGTTGTGATTACAGGAGATGTTGTTTTGGTGTCATTAGATTAATTAGCTTGGTAAGCAATTTCCTTCAGCTTATTTCTTTTTAAAGGATGCTTTTATTACAGCTCCACACAGGCTCAAACTAAAATACCCCAGGGATTGACTTAATGTGACTGATTTGTTTCTGCAGTCTGAAACTTCTTAGATTCAGCAAGTTCCTTCTATCAAAAGTATACCTATATCCTATATCCTGGCAATCACCACAAGCAATGTAAACTGGCTGAATCATCCACCCCCAACAATGGTAGTGAAAGCAATTTGGAGAGAGGCTTGATGCTATTATTCCAAACTTTTGGAGGAGCGTCTATAGAAAGTATAAGTTCTCCATTTTCCCCAATATCTGTAGATAAAAATTGTTCCAAAGGGGAAAAACTGAGTGAGGTATGGTTAAAGGGAGGTGTACCTTTTGTAGGATTGTGTCCAGATATCAGCAAATAGTTCTTTTATTAAAGTGGGAAATGAAAAATTGTATTTTGAAAGGTTAGTGTCATGGCCCCATTGGAGCCTGGTTCAGAGGATAGGAGGAAGAGTTGAAACTGGAACAATCTGACAGGGCTGGCACGTCTCCCTTGGCATGTTGGGAAAGGCCTGGGGATGAGGACAATGCTGTCCCAGCCCCCTCAGGCATTGGTGGGGGGATCAACCAGACAAAGAGCTGCCTGCCTGCACATGATCAAAGATAAAATCTCTCCAGAATGTATACGGGTCAATATAAAAGAGAAAAAAAGTGACATTGCCATAGGTGTTATATTACAGGCCACCCAACCAATCAGAAGAAATAGATGAGCAGTTAACAAATGTATGTAGGAAGCATACCACAGTAGTAATGGGAGACTTCAACTGTCCAGGTATCAACTGGGAGACAAACTCTGCAGCAAGTGGGAGATCAGATTCCTAACCAACCTAGCTGACAATTTTGTCACCCAAAAGGTGGAGGGGGGAACTAGATGAAAAGCAATATTGGACTTACTTCTTTCTAATAGAGAAGAAGTAAAATAGGGAATTGAATTTGTCGGAACCTTGGGTGAAAGTGACCATGTCATACTGGAATTTGATATAATGCAAACACTAGCAACAGAAAACAATCCAACCAGTGTCTTAAACTTCAAAAGCGCTGACTTTAACAAACTCAGAGAGAACCTAAGAAAGATCCCATGGATGAAAATCCTAAAGGGGAAAACAACCCAAGAAGTGTGGGAAACTCTGAAAAATGCGATCATAAAAGCCCAGATCAGCACAATACCACTGAAAAAGAAAAAACAAGAAATTCAAGAAGAAATCAACATGGCTGCATAAAAATCTCTCTACAAACTGAAAGACAAATAGGACAAATACAAAAAATGGAAAGAGGGGTACATGACTAAGGCCGATAATCAGCAGACAGCCAGAACATGCAAAGATGAAGTCAGGAGAGCAAAGGTTCAGAACAAAAAGACTTATTTATTTATTTATTTATTTATTTATTTATTTATTTATTTATTTATGGGACTTATATGCCGCCCTATCTCCCGAAGTACTCAGGGCGGCTCACAAAAATAAAACAGCTATAAAAAACAGTAATACAAATATTAAAAAAGAATTAAATTACAAAGCCCCATAATTAATTACTAAAACCAATAAAATTAAAACAATATTAAAAAAACCCATCCTCAGTCCAGGTCGGCCAGTTGGAAAAGAAACGTCTTTAGGTCGCGATGAAAGGACTGGAGATCTGGGGACATCCGAAGTTCTTGGGGGAACTGATTCCAAAGGGCAGGCGCCCCAACAAAGATGGCCCTCCCCCTGGGGGTCGCCAGCCAACACTGTCTAGCCGATGGCACCCTGAGGAGACCCTCTCTGTGTGAGTGCACAGGGCTCACTTGCATAGAAATCAAGGATAATTAAAAAAAAGTTTTTCCCAACATATTAACAACAAGAAAAAAAGTTAAGGAAACTGTAGGACCACTAAAGAGTAAGATGGCAAGGAAATAACAGGCAACAGGGAGAAAGCAGAGCTGCTTAACTCATACTTTGCATCAGTCTTCACACAAAAAGAAACTATAGCCCAACATACCAAAAAAAAACCCACTGCAAAAGGCAAACTAGAAACAAAAAAATAAATTAAGCAAGAAAATAGTAAGAGAATACCTATCCAAACTTGATGAATATAAATCACCGGGAACTGACAGATTGCATCGCTTAGTTCTGAAGAATCTGGCAGATGTTATCTCAGAACCATTGCACCACATCTTTCATAAATCCTGGAACACCGGGGAAGTACCTGAGGATGGGGAAAGGACTGGTGTGGTTCCCATCTTCAAGACAAGGGGAAAAAATGGACCCAGGAAATTACAGACCAATCAGTATAACATCAACACCTATATCAATATCCTAGAAAAGATAATCAAAAAACAGATCTGCGAACAATTAAAAGCAAACAAAGTTATAACTAGTAGCCAGCACAAGTTTGTTAAAAGCAGATCATGCCAAACCAATCTTATTTCATTCTTTGATAAGGTGACTAAACATAGAACAGCAAAATACTGTAGACGTAGTATACTTAGATTTGAGTAAGGCATTTGATAAAGTAGATGGAATCTACTCTTTGGTAAGCTAGAAAAAAATGGAATAGACAACACCACCACCAGCTGGATCTGTAGCTGGCTGTCAAATTGTACTCAATGAGTAGTGCTCAATGGCACTACATCCACATTGAGAGAAGTAAGCAGTGGGGTACCACAAGGTTCTGTTTTAGGCCCAGTTACACTTCAATATCTTCATCAATGACTTAGATGAGGGAATTGAAGGGGAACTCATCAAATTTGCAGATGACACCAAACTGGCTGGAGTAGCCAACACCCTGGAAGGCAAACTCAGGATCCAAAAAGACCTTAACAAACTTGAAAAATGGGCCCTATTCAACAAAATGAGTTTCAAAGTGGAGAAAACCAAAGTTTTACATTTAGGCAGGAAAAATCAAAGGTACAAGTACAGATTGGGCAAGAAAACAGTAACTGTACAGGTACAGATTGGCTTAAACTGTACAAGTACAGATTGGCTTAAAAACTGTAACTGTGGGAGAACTTGGAGTCCTAGTGGACAATCACTTGACAATGAGCCAGCAGTGTGCAGCAGCAGCCAAAAAAGCTAATACAATCTTGGGTTGTATAAACAGAGGCATAGAATCAAGATCAGGTGAAGTATTAGTACCGCTTTATAAAATCCTAGTAAGACCACACCTGGACTACTGCAACCAATTCTGGTCACCGTATCACAAAAAAGATGTTGAGAGTTTGGAGAAAATTCAGAGAAGATCAACTAAGATGATTAAAGGCCTGGACACTAGAACATATGAAGAATGGTTGCAGGACTTAGGTTTAGCTAGTCTAAAGAAAAGAAGAAATAGGGGAGACAAGATAGCAGTATTCCAATATTTGAGGGGCTGCCACCAAGAAAAGGGAATCACGTTATTCCTCAAAGCACCAGAGGGCAGGACAAGAAACAATGGTTGGAAACTGAACAAAGAGAAAAGTAAGTGGAATTAAGGAGAAAGTTCCTAACAGCGAGGACAATTAACCAGTGGAACAGCTTGCCTCCAGAAATCGTGGGCTCTCCATCACTGGAGGTTAAGAAGAGATTGGACAGTCACTTGTCTGAGATGGTATAAGTTCTCCTGCTTGAGCAGGGGGCTGGACTAGAAGACCTCCAAGGTCCCTTCCAGCTCTATTTTACTCTATTCATGTCACAGACACAGAGGAGGGTTGGATGCTGACCAGCAGTGGTGCTGATAGGCAGCAGATCTCCTATGATGAGGAACATCTGCCTCCTCCACTCAGTCCAAGGGCAAGAAAAGCAGAGCATAGGCAAGTCGAGAGAAGGGCTGCAAGGCTACTGGAGAGGAGGTCACCCAAGCCCCTCCTCACAAGGAATACCTGGAGTGGAGTGACTTAAGGAGAAGAAGTGGGGAGTTAGTCTTTGCCAGGAACAATTGTTTGCTTTGGCTTACACTCCTGGCTGTTTGCCTTGCCTTGCTTTGAAGATTGCTCTTCACCTTTTGTTTTGGAACTTCACTTGTCCTGCTTTTGGCCTTTGCTGTGCTGTGCCCTTGGAACAGTTTCTTGCCTTGGACCTTTCTTTGCCTGAGGACTACCATTGTCTTGTGCCTGGACTCTGCCTTGTGGACTGGACTTGGAACCCTGGACTTTTCCCTGTGAGTGTGCTCCTACTCTGTGGGCTTTATTTGTAGTATAGGGGCTGTTGTTTGGGGGACTGTGGGTGATTGCTTTCCTTGTGGCATGGGGGCGGAGCCTTACCGGTCACGGAGGGGCATTTGCTGGACCATTTGCTGAAAGAAACAAGGACTCTCTTATTTATAGCCACATACATCTATGAGTCAGCAATGATTACATTCCTTATTACCATGTACTGATATATTTGGATTAAGGAAGACAGATCAGTCTATTTTTATTGTATGCCACATATATATGGGCTCAGCCAGTCATATAACTAGTCCAAACTATTTTCTGCAATACTGTCCTAACCGTCCTCTGATGAAGCAATCACTTGAAGAAGCATGGTACGGTCGACAACCAGGATTCCTTTATTCATGAAGATCCAAGTTCTTACAAAGTCAGCGTTGGGAGCTAACCGCCCCAACGCGCTTTTAATACAGTGTGTGTTTCCAGCCCCACCCTTTCCCATTCAAACCAGCATCCAGATGGTTCTGGATAAATCCCACCCTTTCCCCATATTCCCATGCGGCCCGGCACCTGTGCTCCCATACTGTCCCCTTGCCAAGCATCAGGTAGGTGTGTGCCCCCCAACCCTTCCGTCGTGCTTCCCTCCACCACCCAGCATGTCACTGCCACAGCTTCTCCGGCCCCACTCCCACAAGCCCCACCATAGTCCATTGTCTGGTCCCAGCCCCAGCCCATCTGGCGTCTCTGCTGAGGAACAGGCAGCTGCAGAGATGCGAGTATTCTGGCGGCTGCCCTCCGGAGTGCCTGCGAGGCCTTTCACTGGTCCCGTCAATGCAGGCATGCCAGAAGGCCCTGGAGCAGCTGTTCGTCAGGGGAATGGCTGGAGGTCCTGCGGGGCTGCACGTGGTGTCTGGTGCTCAACTGGCTGCTGGCTGTGCCACTCCCAGGTGAGTCCAGCAACAGGGCTGTGTGGGCAGGCAGTTCGTATGCCCTTCCCCGGACGCCCCTTGTGATGTCGGGCCCACGGGGCTCGACAAATACATAGCATTAAAATTGTATTTAGTTAATATGCATGTTGAATCAGATGCAGTGGTTCTGATTTTCTTATTTATAAAATCACCCAGTTTGTCTCAGGAAACCAACTCCACACAAGTTTCCAAATTTTCATGCATCTTGCTATCATTGGAAATTGATTTGAAGCTGCACCTTTTTTACCTCTTAAATTTGATGTTTTTTTCTGGAAAAGTAGGTCTTTCAGAATGATTTTGAATTGGGGAAAAAAAGAATGCTTCATTTCTTTCTTTTTCCCTACTCAAATGATTATGTAGATAGTAAATGTTGGACACATCCAAATTATTTGATAATTTCGACAACAGTGGTTTCACAGAGATGGGAGTAGCTACAAGAAACAGAGACTGACCCAGTACTTTGGAATAGGAAACAAAAAGTTTTAAGCTAAGCACTGGGAAACTGGTGAATTAATGGATATTACATACAAATACAAAGATTTTGGTGAATAGGAAATTAAGAAAAGAAAAAGGCAACAAAACCTATCCATTACTGACTCCAAATATTCAAATATTCTTTTTAAATCACAGACTAGAAAAGATTTGCTAAATCATTCGTAGGTCAATCTGAGTTTACTTTCTATTCTTGCCTGTTTTCCTAGCCAGTGCATTTTATATATAGAAAAGTAAAAAGTATTTTTAATGTTAAATTTTAGCAAGTATGTTTACTTTCTGCAGTTTTATATGCTTCTGACATCTTTAAAAGTTCCAGATTCAATAGAGAAAATCTCACTGTTTTTTTTATAACAAGAAAAAAATTGTTGAAGCAGCCTAATTTGACTTATTATTTGTCCAAATCTATTTTATATCTCTAAAAATATATCATCTTTCATACATTTTATATCTTTTGGAAAAATGGCTATACATTACCCATGTAATGTAAAGATTGATTGAATAGCCATTTTTAAGTGAACCAAAGTCTTTTACAGCCCTAATTTAAGTAAATAGATCTTTAAAAAGCATTCAGAAAATTGCTTCATTAAACATACTGGCAAGAGTACAGCACCTTTTAAAAAATGTTAAAGCAGTCATGTATTTCAGAAGGTTCATGCAGCTGCTTTGAAAGGCTGCCTACATGTCTACATACAAACAGCCCTTCTTTGAGGAAGATGGACAGTTTAGAAACATGAAATATAAATAAATAAAACTGCTTCTCTTCAGTAGCAGTCCCACAATAGAAGTTTCCCATGAATACACATGCATGCACTAACAACAGCCATTGAAGTAGCTGTGCAAGTTAAAAAGGACATGTATGTGTTTTTTAGAATATTTTTTTTAAAAAAAAACTATGCTGGTTGTATGCAACTTGATGTACAAAATATTAGTTAGGCAACAGTTTATAACATAACACACCAAAGCATAGTGGGAGGTTTTTAATGCATAAAAAATTAAGGAAAAATGATAGTGACAAAATGATGGCAGAACAAATATTTGCATGCAAAAGAGCTAGATTCGATTTCTGGCATCTCTAATGAAGATGTTCTTTATTGAAAAATGTGGCCAGCTAATGTCAGTCTAAATGGATGGTACTGAACTAAATAGATCAATGGTCTCACTTGTCTTGCTAAAATCCTAAAGCTGCAAGCAAATTAGCTTCCTACAGGACAGAATTATAAATCCCATGCTGTAAGATTCTTAACTAGGCAGATGGCCTCAAGCAAGAACTAGATGTTCATTTGATTGTACATATGCTTGATCCATATGGATTTCCTTTCTCCATTAATAAAGATTTAACTGTGGAGTTGGGAAAACTCACATGGACTCTAGGATATTATCTCAGCTTCTGTGAAAATTAACTGAAAAGGAGCTGTTGCCACCCTTAGGTTTTGTTCCTTATTTACAAAGAGGAAACAAAGTCCATATTGGGCTTCCACATACATAAACCTTGTTGAGTTCTATACACAGTGTACCTCACTCCATAGAGCTACATCATGACTTAGCAACATACTGCACACCTTTAAAAGTTTAATAAATCCATAAAATATTATACTACATAATTCAGACTATTTTTATATCTAGCACCAATGTGCTGCATTACAGTTTTCATAATTTTAATAATTCCTATTAACCACACTAACTGGAAACTCTGGGACCTATCCAACATATTAGGAGAACACTAGTTAAGAAAATATGCTCTTCAATTCCAAACAAAATAAATATATTGAACCACATAGATCCGAGGTGTCAAACTGCCAGCCCACAGGTCGGATATGTCACGCCCACCCCACTGCTGGCAATGGCAAAACCGTCCCAATATGTTGCACGCCGTCATGTGACGTTGCAAGTTTGACATGTCTGACATAGATGTTAAAAAGGATAGTATGTCTTTGTTGATCATAGATATGCTGATTTCAATCTTAAATATTTATTTTTTTAAAATATAATATATTCTTTCAAAATGAGAGGTAATAATGAACAATGGAGAAAACCACCATATTATTTTCAATATCTTCAACAGACACAGGAAATGGAATTGTGTCCCAGAGTCATAGTAACTTGATTTGGCAAAAATACCTTGGTTGTTCTTTGTTATCTGGGTTATCTTTAAAAAGTTGTTGCAAGATTAATACAACCAAATTTGGGGGGGGGGAGAGGAATTGAATAAATAGTAGCATGCTACAGAGGGCTTAATTCCCCTTACAATGAATATCAGCAGTCTTATAGAATTGTAGCCAGAAATAACAGAGACTCAAAAAGCATCCCTATTTTTCTCTCTCTCAACCCAATGCAACCCTGAAATTTACACACAAAAAGTATATCACTAGGTTTGCGTCAATCTCTATGACTGACTGAGATAGCCCCTATAAATATATGAATAATTTTGTAATCGATCATCATTCAGTGGATTGTGTTTCTTTCTTCCAGCTGAATAATGGACAGCTCTCCCTTTCCTCAAACTAATTCAATAGCTGGATCTATTCAGTGCAGTTGTTAGAAGAAGTCATTTTCCTGCCTTCTTTAACAATGTTATGCCATTAGATATTTAACACTCTAGTTCATTTTAACTAGTATTAAATAATATAACCACAAAGAAAGAAAATAGAAATAAAGAGAATTTATATACTGTGACAAACATATAACCCTTATTGAAATCAAATCAACAATTAGCAAAAGTAGCCAACGTAAGAATCATTAATTTAAAACAATAACAACTGTTTACATTTTTAATATTGAGGGTTACAAGATGGTCTATTTCATAGTGGCCTAATATTTATTTTTTATTAAGATATAAATATACAGTGCATTCAGAAAGTATTCAGAGCCCCATCTATGGCCTGTGTCAATGCTGCAAACATTGACATGTTTTTCCACTGACAATATAAGAGACAACCTTTTGTTTAAACTGCTTCGCTTTGAATCTTGAAGGGAGGGAATTTTCTAACGGCTATTTTGAGAAGATTAGAAAAGCCTGCGTACAGAATGGGAAGTGAAACCTCATATGTAAAACTAATTGGATAATGTGATTTATGACATGTAGATAAGGGCAGGGATTGTGCGTGTTATGATGGGTTTGGGGGGAGGAGATTTCAGATTCTGGCATCCCTCCATGAGTGCCGATGTTTCGTTTCATTATTAAGACTTTTTAGATAAACAATGCTTGCATTTTGTTTGAACTGTCTCATTTATCGGAACCATGACAGCCTGATTCTATAGTTGCTGAAATTAATTTTTTTCTCATTAATCTACACTCAGTACCCCATTATGACAAAGTGAAAACAGAATGTTAGAAATGTCTGTAGAATTATTAAAAACAAAAAATTGAAATATCACACTGGCATAAGTATTCAGATATTTTGCAACAACACTTGAAATTTAGTTCTGGTGCCTCCCATTTCTCTTGATCATTGCTGCCATTGTTTCTACACCTTGATTGGAGTCCACTTGTGGTAACTTAAATTGATTGGACATGATTTGGAAAGTCACACACCTCTCTATAGAAGACCACACAGCTGACAATCCATACCATAGCAGAGCAAAAGCCATGAGGTCAAAGGAACTGCCTGCAGAGCTCAGAGATAGGATTATTATAAGGCACAGATCTGGGGAAGGCTGCAATAAAATTCCTGCTGCACTGAAGGCTCCTGAAAGCACAGTGGCCTCCATAATTCTCAAATGGAAGAAGTTTGGCACAACCAGGACTTTCCCAAGAGATGGTTGCTCGGTAAACTGAGTAACTGGGGGGAAATGGCCTCAGTAAGAGAGGTGACCAAGAACCCAATGGTCATTCTGACTGAGCTCCAGAGGTCCTATGGGACAGAGATAGGATAGAGTCCAGAAGAATAACCATCACTGCAGCCCTCCACCAATCTGAGCTTTATGGTAGAGTGGCTAGATGGAAGCTTCTTCTCAGTACAAAACACATGAAAGCCCACTTGGAGTTTGCAAAAAAGCACCTAAGGACTCTTAGACTGTGAGGAACAAGATTATCTAGTATGATGCAACCAAATTGAACTGTTTACCCTCAATTCTAAATGTTATCTCTGAAGGAAACCAGGAACCTCTCATCAACTGCCCAATATCATCTCAATAGTGAAGCATGATGGTGGCAGCATCATGCTGTGAG
This sequence comes from Vipera ursinii, assembly GCF_947247035.1. NCBI lineage: Eukaryota > Metazoa > Chordata > Lepidosauria > Squamata > Viperidae > Vipera > Vipera ursinii. Next base: position 28,393,513 of record NC_139514.1, on the reverse strand, counting down.
GGAGACTGGTCAAGATTGAGGGGTAGCTGAATGGAGCAAAGTACAGGGTTATCCTCAATGAAAACCTGTTCCTCAGTGCTCATGATCTCATCTAGGCTGAAGGTTCCAATGTGACAATGATCCTAAGCACACAGCCAAGACAATACAGGAGTTGCTTAGGGACAACTCTGTGAATGTCCTAGAGTAGCCCAGCCATAGCCCTGACCTGAACTCTATTGAACATCTCTGGAGGGACCTGAAAATGGTTGTCCACCAGTGGTCGCCATCCAACCTGACTGAGCTTGAGAGGATTTGCAAGGAAAAATGGCAGAAAATCCCCCAATCCAGGTGTGCAAAGCTTGTCACATCATACCCTAAAAGACTTGAGGCTGTAATTTCTGCCAAAGGTGCTTCAACAAATTACTGAGTGAAGGGTCTGAATACTTATGCCAATATTAGTTGTATTTCAGTTTTTGTAATAAATTTACAGACATTTTTAACATTCTGTTTTCACTTTCTCATTATGGGGTACTGAGTGTAGATTAATGAGAAAAAAATGAACTTCAATAACTGTAGAATCAGCATAACAAAACTGATGAAAGTGAAGGTTATTGAATTCTTTCTGAATGCAGTGTACAAAGTATAGCAATTTCAGAGTGAGAGCTTTTCTACTATTTTTTTTTAAAAAACATACAAAAATAAGAGTATGCAATATTTTTTTTCTTTCAAAAAGAAAGTACAACCTTGTAAAGTATATCTCAATCTTCTATTTTGTGATTGGCCAAATATATATAAAAACTATAAAAACATATAAAAACATAAATATATACTGTATAAAAACTATAAAAACATGGCACCACCACAAACACGAAGCCGAACAAAAGCAGCACAACTCACCAGCTCAGGTCTAAGGCTGGCAGCTGAGACCAGCCCATCCACTCAAAACACACCCCCACCCAATCAGAACACACCCACCATTCAAAACACACTCCCACCCAATCAGAACACACTTAATCCCCACCCAATCAGAGCACACCTCCACCCACAGAACACACCCCCTCTGGCAGTTTAAAAAAGAGGAACAAACAGCTACATGCTTCTCCCAGAAGAAGGAAGCTGAAGCCACTAGCCTGATGATGACGGATGGGATTTCGATGATAAGGGGGTCCCCAGAGCTGAGACTCCATCAGAGAACAGAAACAAACAAGGGGTTTCAAATTATTAACCTTTCTGTTTCTGGAGGCTCATACAGATTGCTTGGGGCATTGTTCCTATTAAAATCAGATTACCAGAACACTAACTGGGTGAAGTGTTTGGAAGGGTTATTTATTTTTTTCGTCACAGTCACATAAAATAATTGCATGTGTAGGCCATGTTGTTATTGGACCAACTTCTTCATTTATTTTCCTTAGTTCAGGGACACTACAGTAACAAAACTATTATTCATTGCAATACTGAGAGAAGTGTATATGCAATAAAAACATACTTGAGATACTGAGAGTTATTGACAGAAAGTATTTACATTTGTGTATATGCATTTGTGTATGGTACTAGCCAGCTGCAGAGACACAGTAAAATTGTTTACTCATCTATTGATAGTTTGAAATGTGATTTTCATGAATATTAGTCTAAGTTAAACTCAGTTGTTCAATTATTCTGTACAAAAAAGAAAAAAACTTAACAAGCAAGCCATACAAAAGAAACACAGCTGCAAATGAAGTGATTTCATTTTTGTATTGGAGCAATATTCATGGAACAGGTTTTGGAATGGAATTTAACTCATTCTTACACTAAGCAGTAAACAAATAATACAATAGTAACTTTGAACAACACTATTCCATAGCATACAGTTATAGTACATACTGTATGTAATACATAGTAATCTTTTATTTATTAAAGCAAAGTATCTGTTCTTATAACCGAGACATAATATATTGATGATGGACTTCAATATCAGCATCAGTAGGGCAGTATAAGTGAGTATAAAAAAATACTTATGAGCTACTTTTGATCTTTTTCTAAAGTTTGCAGTTTAGAGAGAGAGATCAGATTTTACTTCTTCACTTGTTCTAGATAAAAACCCATTTACTCCCTATCATTCAGTTGGAGTGTTTGAATGATGATGGAGCTGTATTGTCATATAAGGGCAATTTGGAAATAAACCTCCATTTGGTTATCAATGACAAACACTCACAGATACAGAACTTTTATTATACACATTAGAAAACTACAACATTACTTTTTAACATAATCGCCATTCAAATTGAGGTACTTGTCATAATGTCTTACAAGGTTTGAAATTCCTTAGTAGTAGTCACTCAGCACCAAATCTGGGCTATGGGTGTGTGTGTGTGATTAAAAACATCCCAACAGAACTGCTTCAAAAGTTCTTGGGTGCATCTAGTGATGTGCGGACGAGCATTATCGTGAACCAACACCACACTGGAAGTCAGCATGTCCCGATGCTTATTATGGATAGCTCATCTGAGTTTTCATAACATTTCACAGTAGATTTCTGAACTGATGGTCAAACCATGCCCCATGCACTCCTTTGGCATATTCACAGTTGGCAGGATTTTCAATGGCACCAATTCTGTTGTGGTGTTGGTTCACGATAATGCTTGCCCACACACTGCTAGACATACCCAATAACTTTTGAAGCAGTTCCGTTGGGATGTTTTTGATCACCCCCTTTCCATAGCCCAGATTTGGCACCGAGTGACTACTACTAAGGAATTTCAAACCTTGTAAGATGTTATGACAAGTGCCTCAATTTTAATGGTGATTATGTCAAAAAGCAATGTAATGTTGTAGTTTTCTAATGTGTATAATAAAAGTTCTGTATCTGCAAGTGTCTATCATTGATAACCAAATGGAGGTTTATTTCCGAATTGCCATAGTAATTCTAGCCTAGCTATATATAACAGTATGTGACTGTGATTTGCGACTATGTGATGGCTTCCCCACTGACTTTACTTGTGGGAAGCCAGCTGTGAAGGTTGCAAATAGTGATCATGTGACCACAGCACACTGCATCCACCACAAATGCATGCCAATTGTCAAATGTTCAAATTACAATCATGTGACTACAGCAACACTGTAATGGCCACAACTTTGAGGACCAGTCATAGCTCTCCTTTTCGTTGCCACTATAACTTTGAACAGTCAGTGAATGAGTAGTTGGTAAACAAGGAATACCGGTAAGTCTGTCTCTCTGTCTCTATCTATCTATCTATCTATCTATCTATCTATCTATCTATCATCTATCTATCTATCTATCTATCATCTATCTATCTATCTATCTATCTATCTATCTATCTATCTATCTATCTTTCTATCTATCCATCCATCCATCCATCCATCCATCCATCCATCCATCCATCCATTTATCTCCTCTGTTTTTCCCCATAAAAATTGTTAGGATGCAGGCAAAAAGCAAATTAAATAAATATTATTTGTATAGTGAAAGCACTTGAAAGCAGGACAAGAAGCAACGGATGGAAACTAATCAAGGAGAGAAGCAACCTAGAACTAAGGAGAAACTTCCTGACAGTTAGAACAATTAACCAGTGGAACAACCTGCCTCCAGAGGTGGTGAATGCTCCAACATTGGAGGTTTTTTAAGAAGAGACTGGACAGCCATTTGCCTGATGTTTACAATAGGGAATATTAAAGGGTTGTTGACCTTTTTAAAATAAGTTGAATCCCTGTTTTGTATTTATGAAAAGAAATTTATTTAATAAAATGAAATATAGCAAAACATTAAGAATTAATTTCAGGTTAATGTATCTACATATAAGAAAACTATAGTGGAATTGATTTGTAACGTTCATATAACCACAGATCAGTGTTGGGTAGATATTTTTCCTGAAGCTATTATTAAACAGATTTCTCCACTTGCTCATCATCCAAGTCTTTCTGTTGACACATTTTGTACTTGATACTGATAACTGTCAGGGTCAATATGCTACAAAGTGGCAAACAAAATTTGTTCACCCTGCTGTAATATATGACTGAATCAGAGCAGGGTATGGCTTTAGTTCTTTTACATCACAACAGGCTGAACAGGTTGTGTTTGTCACTTTATATCACATTGACATTTTGAGTATTGGATGCAGAAAAAACACAAATGAAAATATCTTCTCTGAAATTCTTCTGTCACTAATTCTTTGCTTTACTTATCTACAGTAGAGTGATAAAAACAAATAGATTTATATGTTATGGATAGCACTATCTCCTACCTCTTTCTGTTCACTTACTCACCAAAAGTGAGAATGGGTTCTGATGCTCTGGCATGCAGATTGTACACAAAATTGCTCAACTAAGACAAATATTCATATGAGGGATCACAAGCACACACACAAGTTTGCTTTTTGGTAAACAGGAAAATTGCAAATTATTATTATTTTAATTCTTGGGAAAATGATTCTGAGGTTTGGAGCCAAAACCTTTGCAAATAGTTTTGTGTACAAGTTAAATAAAAATAAATGAATCATAAATTATTTCACCAGAACTCACTATTAAATTTTAAATGAGATACAACATTGTTGTATAATAATAGATAAATTAATAAGAATAATAAGAGTAGCAAAATTTGTTGGCTGCATATAACAAAATCTTCTGTTTCATCATTAAGAAGGTATGCAATGCAGTACCAAGGAGTTCTGTCTTGGGTCCTGACTCTTCAACAATTTTATAAATGACTTAGATGAAGGAATAGAAGGGGTTATCACAATACTTGTGGGTGACGTAGGGCGTAGGAGGAGAAGACAGATTAAGATTCAAAAAGATTGCAATATCTTTGAACATTTAGCCCTAACATTAATAGGCTCTGTTCAATAAAGTATTGCTTAATAAGGAGAACTGTTAGGTGCTTCACTTAAATAGTAAGTAGATACACAGGTATAAGATAGGTGGTACCTGACTTAGAAATAATACTTGTAAGAAATCTGAGGGACCTGGTAGGCCACAGTAAGAGCATGACCAAAAATGTGCCAAAACAGCCAATTTGTCAGGTTGCATCAGTAAGGTATAGTGTCAAGATCAAGGGAATTGATAGTTTTGCTTTATGTTGGACTGGTCAGACCATACCTGTAATACTATGTTCAGTTTTGTTACACAGTGCAAAACAGACCCTGAGAAATTAGAAAAAGAGAATAGTGACAAAGATGGTAAGGAGTTTGGAAGCTAAATGAAGAGAGCTTAAAGGAACTTGTGCTTACATAAAGAAGAAAAGGTTAAGGGGAGATAAGATAGTAGTCTTCCAATACATGGAATGATATAGGAAAAAGGGTGTGCATATACTGCTCACATTATCCAAGGATGAAAAAGAACCAACGGGTAGAAACTTAACAGAGAACTTTACATAAAGAATAATCTCCTGCTTATGACACCCGTTAAGCAACAGAATAGTCTGACACCTGAAATTGTGGGTGCTCCATCAGTGGGAGTTTTCTAGAAAAATATTACACAGTCATTTATCTGGAATAGTATGACAATTTTTGCATTGAGTAGGGAGTTAGATTAAAGACCATCAAGGTCCATTTCAACCTTATGAGTCTATGAAAGTGGGACTCTGTTTTATTTTACCTTTTTTTTAAAAAAAAAAGATAAAATACAAGCCTATATTATGAAGTTGATTTAACATAAGCTATGTAACAATATTATAGGGACGCGGTGGCTCAGTGGGTTAGGATGCTCAGAAAGTCGGCAGTTTGGCGGGTCAAATCCCGAGTGTCGCGTAACAGAGTGAGCGCCTGTTACTCGTCCCAGCTTCTGCCAACCTAGCAGTTCAAAAGCACATAAAAATGCAAGTAGAAAAATAGGGACCACTACGTTGGGAAGGTAACAGCGTTCCGTGCATCTTTGGCATCTAGTCATGCCATCCACATGACCACGGAGACATCCTCGGACAAGCGCTGGCTCTTCGGCTTTGAAACGGAGATGAGCACTGGCCCCTAGAGTCGGAAACGACTAGCACGCATGTGCGGGGGAACCTTTACCTTTACCTATGTAACAATATTAGCTAAACTTACAATGCAGCTAATGTATGTGAGGTGTAGGACTAAGAACCCCTTGCCTTCAAGTAAATAAATATGCTTGTTTCTCAATGCTGCCCAATTCCATATCTCAATCCTCCAAAGGGTGGAACATAACATTGGTCTTTCCGAATTTACTATGGTGATTGTATTTATCAAACTGTGCTAAAATAGATTTTATGACATTATAGTTGGAATAAATAGGGCATAGACACAAAAATACAGCATTTTAGCTGCTTCTGCTACTACTTTGTATTCTCAATTTTCTGTTGTGGGCATCATAGAAATTATGCAGGCTTATAAAACACGTTAATTTATTTTCACATACTAGAAGTGTTATAGTTCTCTCAGTTCTCCTTCTCATTTCAAAAGATTTTAAAGTCATGCATATGCACACACAGGTAAAACAATCTGTGGTTTTAAGATATTCTATAAGTTACCACTTCTGGAGTACACAGTTTTCTTACCTTCCTCCCAGCCTTGTTTCTTCCCTTAAGTTTGAAACACAGAAGGTAAAAATACACAAGGATTCAGCTGAAACCCCAAAGACACAAGCTGTTTGCACTGTTTCCTTTTTCTTCGTAAATACAGCTGAAACTGTGACTGAATAATTGGCTAAGTGCCTGTTAGCTTAATAAGGGAAAGGGAAAATTTCACTTCCTATCCAAAGCCATAGATACTTCCTGCCAATGGATTTTGTTTAGTAGAGCGTGTATGGACATCAGGTTTTTATACTTAAGATTGACAGTGGAAAATACACAGGAAGCAGGTCATGTAAAAATAAAGTCTTCTGTAGTCATCTGCTATAGTTAAAGTGAATCACAACTATTACAAGGTCTTTAACCTTCTATAGTCACCAAGGAAAAGGCTTCTATCACCTGAGTGTGAACAGAACCGTGGTGGCATAGTGGTTGGAAATCAGTATTGCAGGCTAACTTTGCATTCCACTACCTGCAGCTGGATTCTCACTGGCTCAAGGTTGACTCAGCCTGCCATCCTTCTGAGGTCAGTAAAATAAGGACCCAGATTGTTGAGGGCAATATACTGACTCTGTAAACCACTTAGGGATGTAAAGCACTGTGAAGTGGTTCTTGTGTTGTTGTTAGTTGCGAAGTCGTGTCCGACCCATCGCGACTCCAAGGGATTCTTGCCTGCATTAGTATACCTGATGGTCATCTGAATTAAATTCACCCATTCCTGTCCATTTTAGTTTGTTGATTCCTAAGATGTCGATATTCAGTCTTGTTATCTCTTGTTTGACCACGTCCAGCTTTCCTTGATTCATGGATCTTACATTCCAGGTTTTTGTGTTTTTTTTTAAAATCCCATTTGTAACCCGCCCTTCTCCAAAGACTCAGGGCGGCTTACAATTTAAGCACAAACCAATGTGCTTAGCAATAGCCTTCATTCTATGTATATGGCTGCTTATTAGGGCTTTCGGGGGGCCCCAAGTGGCATTATTACAAAGTCAGCTTATTGCCCCCAACAATCTGGGTCCTCATTTTACCTACCTCGGAAGGATGGAAGGCTGAGTCAACCTTGAGCCTGGTGGGATGCGAACCTGCACTAATTGCAGGCAGCTGGTGTTACTTAAGGAGGCATTAGCCCACTGCTCCACCAAGGCTCCTATGGAGAAAAAATCTTTACAGCATCGGACTTTCCTTTCACCACCAGACACATCCACAGCTGAGCGTCCTTTCGGCTTTGGCCCAGTCGCTTCATTCTTTATGACGCTACTAGTACTAGCCCTCTGCTCTTCCCCAGTAGTATATTGGACACCTTCTGACCTGAGGGGCTCATCTTCCAGCGTGATATCATTTTGCCTTTTGGTACTGTCCATACGGTTTTAATGTCAAAGATACTGGAGTGGTTTGCCATTTCCTTCTCCGGTGGATCACGTTTTGTCAGAACTCTCTGCTATGACCTGTCCATCTGGGTGGCCCTGCATGCCATAGCTCATAGCTTCATTAAATTATGCAAGCCCCATCGCCACCACAAGGCAGTAATTCATGAAGGGGCTGTGAAGTGGTATATAAATATATAAGTGCTATTGCTATTGTTAATTTGGGTACTTCTGTAAAAGCTTCGAAGAGAAGCTTATCAATGGCACATATTTCCTCATCTGAAGTTGAGGTGGGAAGAGAGATAAAATGTTCAAAGATTTTCTAACATATACTCACCAGCATAATATAGAAAATTGAATTCCCCCAAAATTGGAAAGATTGATAAAATAATATTTGGGTAGATTGATAGAATGTATATAGCAGGGGTGTCAAACTCACAACTTCACGTGATGTGTCATGATGCAACTTTTTCTCCATTGCTGGCAATGGGGTGGGTGTGGTTTCAGCATGACGCATCTGTGGGCCAGCAGTTTGACACCCCTGGTATATAGTCTTTAAAAATTGGGTATTTGATTAACATTAATTAGCGTATCCAAGTCAAGTCAAAGTTTATTTTAATAAAAAAACAAGTACAGGACAAAACAATTTACAAACTATTTAAAAGTAAAAGAGGAAGAGCAGATATAAAACTATAACTAAAGAAATAATACATAATATTATTGTCACTGTTATTATGTGTTGAAGATTTGTATGTCCACGTTCCAATGGTTTTTAGATCTGGTTGAATGAGAACTGATACACAATGCTATCAATTACTAATTGGAGGTTTCTGTCCTGGGACCCATCTGTGGAGTATAAAATATGTAGTTTGCATGTTTATATTAATTTTGTTAAATTTATTTATTTTTGGCCCTTGGAATCAGTGTCGATTCCTGTCAACGGACTGAACTAGTTCCTGCAGTTTTCTTTGCAAATTTTTGGAAGTGGCTTACTACTGTCTTTTTTCTGACTGGCCCAAAGTCACCCAACTGGTAAAAGGCAGGACTAGAATTGACATTGTCCTACTTTCTAATCTCTAAATAGGAAACATAAGATATTTTGCAATAAATTGAATGGGGTGGTCAGCTGTTCAAGGGAACAGCTTTGAACCAAGAAAATATAACCAATACAGTTTTTCGTCCACCAATGTCTTCAATGTAAGATATAAATTAGATATGATATCACTACATGTATATCAATCACTAATTTTGCTGTTGTTTTCATAGGTAGGTGTCATCTTTGATTTGTTAAACCACCTACCTTAAGTCCCTGAAAATATACTTCTGAGATGAGATATGCATTATTATGTGCATATATTCCAAACTCCAGACAGTTTCTCTGAGAAAGTCTGGAGTATAAAATATATTTTACAAGATTCTCTCCTGCCCACTGTGCATATATCTGTCTGTTAGGTATGTATATGTAAAGTTTTGATGTTGTGTTTGGAATATATATGAAATAAAAAAACCCATGCTTTAGAGAATTGTTTTCTTTTATCATTCCTTACATTATGAACTTTTTCTACATTCTTACATGAGAGTATACAATTTATGCTTCACTTCCAAAGGTTGTATTTCTATGGTGACTTCATACATACTGTTTCTGCTATATCAATGAATATGTAAGTATATTATGATTTCTTTAGATCAGACATGTCAAACTTGTGACATCACGTGATGTCATGCAATGTATTGGGACGGTTTTGCCATTGCCGGCAATGGGGTGGGCGCTGCTCCGGATGACACATCCAGCCGGCGGGCTGGCAGTTTGACACCCCTGCTTTAGATGATCATCTATTTGATTGCTTATGCCAATTAAAAGAAGTATGGCTCTCCTTTCTGTGGTATAGCCTATGGAATAGCGTTCAATAGTTGCTGACTTATAAACTGTATAAGTCATTTCCAATTTAGAGCACACATTTTCTAATCCTAAATTTATTAAAATTAAAGACTTTTCTTAATGGCTGAGTTGTCTCAGTTTGACTTTTTTGCTTGTTCATCTCAAACCCATCAAGAATATAAGAATATATTGGGAAAAACAGGTAGAGATATAATAGAGTAATGACTAGATTAACATACCCAGAGGTCTTCCACAATGAATAGAAAGATCCTTGTTACCACTAATCTGGTTCATTAGTTACAACTCTATTGATGATAAAACAATGAAAACCCTCTTTTCTTAAACATCCATTTTCTGTGAATTGTTTTTAAATACTATTTAACAGCTTTAAGTAATAAACACATGCATGCAGGAATAATAGTCCATATCCTTTTCCTGCACACTTAACACTGATTTATTGAGTAAATATTTGAGGTGTAGATATTATATCTATATTTGTATCCATATGTATGAATGTAATAATACTCTTGCGAACCATTCTTGCTGTTCTATTTTATGTAACAGATGAAACAGTCTTAAGTGTAGGCTGGTATTTGTAAAATTGATAATAGACTATAATAGTGAATTAATTTATAGATTCCTTCCTTTTATCTGAATGTTACAAGTTTATGAAATTTTAAAGTTATTATATATAACTATTCTACTTGAAGAAAGTTTAGGTACATCTTTGGTTCTAGAAATATATGAAGGCCAACAAACACTACATTTGAGTTTATTACCAAAAGGTCTTGGTAAGCCAATTTATGGTAGTGGTTAAGGCACCAGATTATAAGGCTGGTGCCTTAGCCACTAAGGTGCAAAGCCAGCTGAGAGATCCTGGGCTAGTTATTCTCTCTCAGTCTTAGGAATGCCAAACCATTTCTGAAAATCTTCCAAGAAAACTGCAGGGACTAATCTAGGCAGTCACCAGGAGTCAAAAGTTGTTTGAAAGGATCTTTTCAACTTTCCAAAATGGATGCTTTTGGGTTGAACTTGCTAAATTTTATTTTTTCTCAAAATGTTATTTTATTTTTTAATTAGAAGTTGTCTAGCCATTCTTTCACCTAGCCAGTTCTTCTCTCTATTCCCACCCTGTCTGCAAAATGTTGACCTTATGAACTCCAAGGTAGGAGAAATGGTGACAATGGAGAACTGACATGTCTCAAATAATTGGAGGCAAAGTCCAGTGACTGGCAGTCAGCCTAGTTCTGCAGAATTTCTCCAGATAAAGGAGAAGCTATGAAATCACCCATATGCACTCCAAACCCACAGAATCTGGATGGAACCTATGGATGAACAGCAGATCAAGCACCAGGAGAGAAAGAAAGATCATGTTCTCAATCTCATGCAGAACCTGCGTTAAGGACACTGGGCTTGACTCAAACTCCACTTTCCAAAGCAACTAGGATATACTGTAAATACTTTGACAGCCACAAATATCTTCTAAATTACAGAGCAAGTATATCACTTGGTGAATGCCATTTTGACCAAAAAAAGAAGAAATAAATAATCACAACGTTTTAAAATTCATTGAAGGCAAGAAGCTTACTAAGAGTGTGGACTATAAAATCATGGAAGATTGGACTGTAAAGATAATAGAATTAGCAGAAATGACAAAAATGATTTTTTATTAGAGATAAACAATAGAACTTCCTTAAAAGTCTAGAAACCTTCTATAAGCATTTTATTAAAAATGGATAAAAATAACTTGATGATTTCTGGATTTGGACTGAATATGGGAAGAAGTGAATGATGGGGCAGAGTGACAAGAAGTATGTTTTTAACTACTGTAAGAAAGATTGGAAGTCACTTGTGTGTTAAGTTTAAATTTAGCGACAAAGAATTAAAGGGAGACTGTCGGTAAATTTAAATTTAACACACAAATAGTCTGTCATAAAAGTGACTGCCTGTGAAGGCTCATAGATTGGGGCTGAAAGATGAAAGTGGAAGCAGTATGCTCCGTCCCCTATTTGGTAGACCAGATAGCCCTGATAGACCAGTTTCACCGGAAAACACTTATTGGAAGTCATTTTTAAAATATTTCTTTTATTTCCTTTTCTTATCTACTGCATTTTCTCTTTTTCTTAATTTTATTTCCTGTGTTTTTTCTATTTTTTACCTGCCTAAAACAGTTCCAATAAGTTATGACAAAATGTTAACCTTTGAACTAACAACAAAACTAATATATATATATATAAAACCTCACTGATAAAATACATTCAATTAAGTTGTTCAATTATTAGATTAAGGTTGACTGATGCATATTATTGTTATCATATTAAAATGCTGTAAATAATTGTTGTTGTTTATAGAATATGGTAATCCACCCAGTCTATTAATTTGGGAGAATAGAAATGTTGTAACAAATATGTTATTTGGAAAATACTAAACACTTGATAATCCTGCACTAAATTAGAAAGTTAATAGTGAAGGAGTAAAGAACTGTCCATCAGTTCATCAATCCAGTTCCTCTCTCCACTGTTTTCTTGTCAAATAGCAATGGCAGGCAGGTAACAAGATTTTTCCAGTTCTCTAGATGGCAGTTACAAAAGGAAATTGAAACTATTCCTTTACAAATTGACTATAATAATAACAACTAGTTATTATAGTTGTTCTTCTATTGAAAGACAGATGACAGTTGATTTTGTTTTTAAGTCTCTCTGTGCCATACATCAGGGGTCCCCAACCCCCAGTCTGCTGACCTGTACTGGGCCGCAGCATGCTAGAAACTGGTCTGCTCTAACAAGCAAGGGCGTACATGAAACCACGCCCCCTCCAGTCCGCAGAAAAAGCTCTCTCCACGTAACCGGTCCCAGGTGCTCAAAAGGTTGGGGGTACTAGAGAAGAATTCAGAATTCAAAAATAAACTTTAATGAGTCCCTTTGCCTAAACTTTAAATTCAAATAGATTTACCTCACTAAAGAAATAACTACTTATATTCTATTCTATATTTTAATAGTGCTCTATTTTCCAAAAATAAATACTTTCCTGAAGTAATTGAAAGTAGTTACCTTGTTGCAACCCACTATTTGCTGCTAGATAAATGGTTTTTCTATCATCCTGTCTTGTGTTAATTGTAGGAGGAATTGGTACTTAGCACAATTTGTCTTCAGTTAGGATATGGTAGCTATAGCTGATATGGTAGGCAGGAGTAAAGACTGAGAGAAAGGTAATCTATCTCTTTTTGGACACACTTAAAAGCAGAAAGCTACAAAAGGTCAGATTATACAGAACACCAGCAGGAAATCAAAAAGATGCCAAGTAAGACAAGGCCTAAGAGCAATAAGTAAGAAAATGGATCTTCCAGAATGCCACTGCTTCCATTCTGGCAAAGATGAGGCAGCAAAAAGCTTAGTCTTCCATAAATGTCAAGTTCTACTTGACATAGGAAAGAAATCTTTCTGTCTCTAAGTAAACCCATATATATCTTTCCCTTCAGTGGTATATATCTTTCAGCTATTGCTGACACAGATCTGATAGTTTTCCGCTGAGACATTGAAAGACTACTGTCCAGTGAGTTCTGGAATAGAGTCATTTATAACATACTCCTGTGTTTTATTCAGCAAAGCAGTGAATTTTGTTTGATATTATTGATATAATAACTATCAATAATATTGTGAATGGCAGCAAGCATGGACAACATGTTAGACTAGGAATAAGACACTCAGTTCTGATTGTACCCAGGGCATGGAAGTAAGTTGGTCCAGTTTCTCTTTCCCAAACCTTGGCTAAGAAGTTAAAAAAAACACACCTACAAATCTGCACTGGCTAGAGGAGTAGATTTAATACAGGGGTCAATCCATGGTGAGTTGTTCTAAGGCTAGGCTAAGAATAAATAATAGTTTCAAATACATTGGTTACATCCTCTAATAGTAGTCTTTCTTGGCTAAATTTATATTTTACAGTTTCTAAATGTAGTAACCTGCATTTAGTTTTATTCTCCCTAGACCACTTATGGTATCTTAGCAGGAAGATGGATATTAAAATTTAGCTATATAAATGCAATGAAGTATAAGTGTTTTGCACATGAATTCATATAGGCAATACATTTTGAAGATTGTTTCTTAGAAAATAAAATAAAATGTCACATCTCCACTTCATGTATGTTTTCTATAAAAAATGTAAGCTCCAGTATATCTCATTATAAACAGATAAGTTATATCTATAAAACTTTTTACAATTATATAGTGTTGGATGAGGTATACCACTCCATGTGAAAAGACAATGCAAACATCACACCATTGAATATCCTTATTAGATATTTATAAAAATGACAGTTTTATTAATCACTAACTTCAAATACTAGGATCCCTTTTGAGAGGTAAGCTTAAAATTAAGCATTTTAAATAAATTATATGCATTGGACTCACATTTCACCATTCGTCATAAGAAACAGCACTTGAGTTTTATTTAATGAATCTAGTTTAAAGAAGAGAAAGACTAGGGATGACATGATAGCAGTCTTCCAATATGTCAGGGGTTGCCATAAAGAAGAGGGAGTCAAGCTATTCTCCAAAGCTCCTGAAGGCAGGACAAGAAGCAATGGATGGAAACTAATCATGGAGAAAAGCAACCAGGAACTAAGGAGAAATTTCCTGACAGTTAGAACAATTAATCAGTGGAATAACTTGCTTCCAGAAGTTGTGAATGCTCCAATACTTGGAGTTTTAAAGAAGAGTTTGGGCAGCCATTTGTCTGAAATGGTATAGGGTTTCCTGCCTGAGCAGGGGGTTGGACTAGAAGATCTCCAACGTCCCTTCCAACTCTGTTATTCTGTTCTATTTCATTTACTTTAATTCTATTTACATAAAGCTACATAATGTATACTGTATATTCATAAATTTCAATATAACAACAATTTGGAGAAACAGCCTTCATAAACCTGATCTGGAAAACTCTGAAGTGAAATACAAACTCGAATTCATATATTAGAAATTAATGAAATTCACAACATAGTCTTGGAACAGTAGGAAAACAATACTAAAAGCATTGACATTCACATTATTTTACAATCTACAGGAAAATGCTTATAAATTGATGTACTGCTACATGATTCAAGAAAAAAAATGTCTAAAATGTATAAAGGTACTTCAGATTTATGTTGGCAATATATATAATATAAAGGGTCATTTTATCCTGTTTAGTGGACTTGTAAAAAATCAGAATATTTTGGGTTCAAATACATATACTGAAATTTTAAAGGCTAAGATTCACCTTAAAACCAGTACTATTTTATAGGGAGAACAATGGATAGGCAACTAAAAAAAAGTCAAGGCAAATTGTTTTTATATATGATCACTGTTGCAAGATATTGATATGTGCAAAAATGGAAAGTTGTTCTGGTTTGTGTATAATGGGAAATCACAATTTCCTCCTATGTGAATAGGATTGACTTCACGTGCTCCCCTTTAACTCAGCTTTCATAGTCATAAGTCAGTTAGACTTTTTTTTTCTTTAACTATCAAACAATTATTCTTACTGTACTAATTTTTTTCTTTAATATGAAAAATATAATTAATTTTGGCTTATTCAAAACTATAATGTTTCTTACTTTCTGATGTAATATAAAATTGCACAGTTCTAGGCAATCTAGAACTGCAAGATTTCATATAGCCCAGTGAATTTGCTGTCATGCCAGCTGGTGCTCTACTCTAAATATCTTAAGTGTGTTTGTTCCTCAACAATGAATGGTTGCCCTCCACTGATTTAGTGTCATCACTCAAGAGGAATAAGATAGAAATGTATACAGGTAGTCCATGAGTTACAACCATTCATTAAGCAACTGTTTGAAGTTACATAGCACTGAGAAAAGTGAATTATCACCAGTCCTCATTTATGACTGTTGCAGTGTCCCCTTGATTACCTGGTCAAAATTCAGGCACAGCAACCAGCCTGCATTTATGATATTTGCAGCATCTTGGGGGTCATGTGATTGCCATTTGCAACCTTCCCAGTCAGCTTCTGACAAGCAAAGTCATTGAGAAAAGCCATATTTCTTAATGACTGCACTTAACAACCATTTTGCTTAGTAACAGAAATTCTGGTTCCAGTTGTAGTCGTAAGTAAGGAGTACATGTATGTTCAACTCTATGTATGTTGCTGGATTATGCAAAGCTTTTATATAAAAGTCAATAATTATTCTTTAATTCTATTAAATTACAGGAATATAGGTTCAGATGAAGAGAAGAATCACAGAGAGATAAAGTTGGATTTTAAGTGTAAATCAGGAAATATTTAGATATGATTTTTAAACTAGTGTGGAATTCACTAAGAACAAGTGTGTGTGTGTGTGGGGGGGAAGTGATGAAGAATCACAAGTTCTCCATGATTTATTTGAAGTTATCCCCTCTATCTAGAACAGACATGTCAAACTGCCAGCCTGTGGGCCGGATACATCACGATGAAACTGCGCCCTCCCCATTGCCGGCAATGGGGAAAAAGTCATGATATGTCGCACGATATCACGTGACGTCGCGAGTTTGACATGCCTGATCTAGAAGTTACTCGAAGGCAGAATTTTAGCTAAGGATACTTTAATTGGGCATCTGCCCATACTTTCATATAGAAAGAAGTGTTTGCAAAAAAAGAGGTGTGTCATGTTGAAGGCTGTTGATTGTATCAATTTAACATATTGATTTTTAATTGTACTAATCATATTGTAAGCTATCTTGACAAGATTTCAATTTTAAAAGCAGTAAAATAGGTATTAAATAAGTGCCACTCCCTATCTCCACTTCATTAAGGTTTAGTTAGTTAACACAACTTTATGTAGGGTGGTCTGATAATTAGTCTCTATCATTTTCTAGAGAACAAATAGCCAATGTACAATGTATCTATACAAATAAGACCCTGAATGCAAGCAAATTGTGGTATGGTCATAAACTATGATCCTAGATCTTTTATTCCCAAATGAAAACTGGATAGTGCTAGAAATGAATAAACTATGCCAGTCTTCATCATCTGTGCAGAAAAGCATAAAATCTGTACAGCTAGTACTTGTCAGCATTTGTGGGCTACAGCATTAACTAAACACATCCTTAATGTAATTACTTTAAAGTAAGCAAATTTATGTGCAACATGCATATATTTCCAAGCCAAGATAGATAAAATCTGAATTGGAACGTGCAAAATTTATAAAGCACACAAACTTTTTTTAAAATCATAATGGTGAAACTCTGACTTCTATAGACAGCTCTTTGGCTTTCTTAGTTAAATCATTATGCATGGAAGTTGACATACTGTTGTTTGAGGTAAATTGATGAAAGGAAGAAATTGTGCTTGCTTTTTTTCCATAGTGTGTCTCTCTCTGCTGGATGCCAATACATATTACATCTTTCTTTTCTTTCTTTCTTTCTTTCTTTCTTTCTTTCTTTCTTTCTTTCTTTCTTTCTTTCTTTCTTTCTTTCTTTCTCTTTCCTTCCTTTCTTTCTCTTTCCTTCCTTTCTTTTTTTCTTTCTTTCTTTTTCTTCCTTCCTTCCTTTCTCTTTCTCTTTCCTCCCTCCCTCCCTCTCTCTCCCTGCCCCCAGATGCTAACACAGAGTTAAATACCTACTGAAACTAACTACCTATGCATATTTGAGAAACTCTAAAAAAGAATAAAATCTGTACATGTTCTTCCACCACTATCCTGCAGGCTGCATACATCATTGCAGCAAGTGCATTATGGGCATCTTGTATCTGTAGATAAACTTCGGAGCTGCAAGGTTAAGTAGGAAATAGAAATCCAATGAACCCTAGCTGGGTAAGTGAGCTTAACGACTACGCTAGTGCCATATGTACACAGTGAAGCTGAACATACTCCCTTCTGTGCTACTCAGGAAAAGGGGAGATCAAACCAGGGTCTACGCTATGCATTTAAAATGAAAGACTAGAAAAACAGGAAAGCCCTACCCAAAAGGGTTAACTACTAAATTGCAACAGGGAAGGGCTGTGGATAGAGAAAGAGAGAGAGAGAGAGAGAGAGAGAGAGAGAGAGAGAGAGAGAGAGAGAGAGAGAGAGAGAGAGAGATCTCTAAAGTCACAGATAACACTTAGGTTTGGTGTTTCTGGCTCAGCAGAAGCTTTCTATCACAGAATGCAAGTCAGATGAATTACTTCTTTAATCCTATTGCTATATGTAGAAAATCTTACATGCAAGTTAGCAAGGCTGAAGAGCTGAGGAATGGTCCTGCTGAAAGTATATTCCAACATCGGAACACTCTTAGCCCATGAAATGAATAGAAGACTACTGCTTTCCAGTCTAAAACCCCTCTCGCTAGTATTATGTGCTCAAAATACAAGGAATGCACACTATTTCCCTGCATGTAATAAAGATGCACTTCCAGCTGCAAAACAGAGAGGTGGATAAAAAAATACTGAGGTTCAAAGGCAGAATCTGCTAGCTATCAAGTTTAATTCCACAGAAATAGAGTAAAAACTTCGTGTAGTCACTTATGTTTTCTGAAGAACTATTCCCTGGATCTTTGACAGCTGTGCAATATCTGTTCTTTGCATAAATTACTCTCTTCTAAATCACATCCAGTAACTTTATAGCCACAATATGCAGAATGCAGATACTGGTGCATGCATGGTTTCTATAACATATACGTTTAAATACAGTAGAGCAGATTGCAGTGTAAGGATTTGTTTATTTGTATGAATGAGAGGGAATTTTAATTCAAGATTTAAAGTGACTAGGATTTATATAATCTCAATTTGAACAGGCAGTACAAACACCAAGAGGCAGCTTCCCATCAGTCAAGTCACACAGATATGCACTGAACTCAGCTCTCTTCTAGGCTTAACAAGGAAAACCAACAGAGCAAGCCACACAGGCAACTCAGAATCACCTGACTAGAAACCATACACATTTGAAATTGCAACATTGCACTTAAGCTGTCCAAAGATTTTTTTAACATCATAAATGAATTATGTTGTTAAATGGATTTTAATCCATTTGTACAAGAGCCAGAACAACTAGCAAATAATTCACTTAAGTAGTGCTTAAATTTTGGAAGAGTGTGATAATGGAGAGGGAAGAAAACAGGTTACTTCCATAACAACTCTTTTCTCTGACCTCTCACATTATGTACACTGACTTGAGTTGTACAAAATAAAAATCAGGATAAAATTCAAATAAATAAATAATGTGGGTGGGTGCTCAGGGGTTTCTTCTGCCATTTAAATATTGGCAGGAAGAGAAAGGCAACTTGCATTTTTCCCTTCTGGCTACTTATTTTCTCCTTCATTTTGTCTGGATAACCAACTAACACAAGAGGTGTCAGGAAGATCAGCAACAGAACTGATCCAATAAAAACAGCTCCATTCAAAGCACATTTAGATATATTTTATACAATCATTCAGGAGCCGTAGAAGACAAGTTTTTGAAGACTGTCTGAAAATCCTATTTAACTCCACAACAAACATCATACATTAACAGATTTTTTCTTATTTCTTTATATATATATATATTTTTAAATAAACAACAGCCAGATGGTTAATATACAATGGGAAGTTCTTTACAAGCTTCTGGCAAATCTAGTGATTTGGAGAAGGAGGAGAAGATGCATTGGGTACACTGCCCCGAGAAACAGGGTAGGGCAATTATACTTGGGAGACAAGCGGCCTCGGGTGACTCAAAAAATCAATCTCACACGAACACCTTAGTCCAGCGTTTCCCAACCTTAGGAACTTGAAGATGCGTGGACTTCAACTCCCAGAATTCCCCAGCCAGCATAGCTGGCTGGGGAATTCTGGGAGTTGAAGTCCACGCATCTTCAAGTTCCTAAGGTTGGGAAACGCTGCCTTAGTCACATCCAGAGGTTCACGAGCACATACTCGCCTCTCCCTCCACCCGCCCTCCACTCGCAGCCCCGGTCAGGACTCTCAAGCGGGGAGACAAGAAGACGATAAGAAAAGTTGGCCGATCGCCCCCTACCTGAGGATAGCTGTGTCTCCCTGCCTCACCGTGATGTTGTCAGTGCCTCGGTTATAATCCACGCTGCGGACCGGCAGCCCTGTAGGGAGAAGGCAAAGCAGTCTCAGTAGGACCAACGGGAATTGTCTCCGATCGGGCTGAGCCCTTCCCACCATGGCTGGAGTTGCAAAGGATGGACTTTTTTTTTCTCTCTCTCTCTCTATCTCTCTCAATCACTCTCGGTGCCTGGAGGATGGTGGACTTAAACCCAGAGAAGAGAACAGGGAGAGGGCAGCAGGCGAGAGAGAGAGGTACAGTAATATCCGGCCAGCGATCGAAAAACGCACAACTCTGCCTGTCCACAGTTGACCAGTTCTCTCGGCTTCTTGGCGGCGGCGGCGGGGGGGGGGAGGTGTCTCCTTCCCGACCTGGTCCTCGCTCGCTGCCTCCTGGCTTCTTTTTTTTACGCTTTTGGTCCCTCGACCCCCTCCCTTTCGATGCCTTGGGGTGGAAAGAGATGATGCCTTGTTGTTTGTCGCGCGCGCTCTTTTGGCTTGTTTAAGTTCTCCCCCCCTCCCCTCCCCTCCCCTCCCCCAGGCAAGCCGAACAGGGATGGAAACGAAGAAAGAGGCGAGGAGGCGGTCACACACACACATACACACACACAGAGACAGACACACAGACAGACACACAAATAGAGGAGGGTAGGGACAGAGAAGCCAGACCCCCGACGGGAGGGGAGCGAGGGGGAGAGAGAGAGAGACGAAAGCCAACAAATCAAGGCGTCCAAAAGAGCTCCGAAAGGGCAAACGAGCCCCCTAAGGCGAGGAGCTGCGACTTCGCCTGCCTCCCTGCCTCCCCCCCTTCCTCCTCCTCCTCCTCCTCCTCCCGCTCCTCCGGCGTGTGGGTGCTTTGGCTGGAGCGAGCGGCGCGGCAGTCTCTGCGCTCGCTCTCTCTCTCTCTCCCTAACCCACTTTCCCAGGCGGAGCGAAGGGAGGAGGGAACGGGCAAGCGGCTCAGCGGCGGAGGTGGGGGGGGGGAGAAGCGGGAGAAAGGGGTCTTGCTCGCTGCCTGACTCGGTTGGAAAGTCGCTTCCACGCTCTCGTCCCCCCCCCTCCCCACTCCGGGAAGCCACTCCGCCAGAGGCGCCTGGTCAGCCTGTCCCGGCCAAAGCGCCGATGCTCTTTTAGGTTGTCAGGACAACAGCTTCGCTAGAGGCATTGCACCCTTCCTAGAAAGAGGGGTGGTGGACCGTTAGAAAAAAAAAAGGAGGGAAACGGGGTGGCTGGCAGAAGGAAGGATTGGTGAACTGAAAGGAAGGGAGAAAAACAAAAGGCTATGGGAATTGGGAAGCGGGGTGGGGGAGGGAGGACAGTATAGTGAGGTGACAATGGGCAAGTGAAAATGAAAAAAAAAAACAAAACAGAGTCAAATTTCATTCAGCGTTAGTGGCCATACTATTATTAGATTTCTTCTTTTTTAAAATCTGAAACCCTAGAGCTGTTCCCTTGCTCAGCAGAACTGAACTTCTGTGAGGCATTGGCTGAATATAGGAGTCGCTACAGCTTGGCAAGCACCATGAGGTGAGTTGTGGCATCCAGTGGCAGGCTTGCCAATCTGTGATATATGTGATGAACAGAGTCCAGTCAAGTGCTCGAAATGAGAGAAAGAGCTGCTGCAAGATGAAATGGCTGGGGGTGTGTATTATATTCATATAAGCTTGGTTTAAATGTTCATTCTTAGAGTGGAGAGGACACAAGCACACTGGCCTGATCTCAGGTATCTGTAACTTGCCAGACCATATTATGTGGAGTCCTGTATGTGTGACTCCTACTCAGCCCTATTTAAATTGGGAGATTACAAGGATTTGGGAATCAACTGTAGGCCAAAAGACTTGAAACATAGTGAGGTCAGCGCCGTAGATATAAAGGTATAACCCTCATTTCTCCAGTTTATTTCCATGGTTATTAACAAAGTCTTGGGCCTATGAGTTTTTGTCCCCGTTTTGTTAATCCACACAAGTAGTTTATTTTTGTGCACAAATCAGAGTTGCTATTATCCATTACCTGTAAGGGCCAACTATTTCGTAAGAAATTTTTCATACATTTCTGAAAACATCTCTAAGTAACATCTGACTTCAAAATTTAAAAATTGCACTCATTAAACTTCCCTTTTTCACTGATTTATTTAAAATCTTGCATTGGGTCCAAAACAGGATTGCTGTCTCTTGGCCATTAATTTCTGCAGACTTGACCAACAGTGCTCTGATATTTACTAATTAAAAAGAGGCTGTTACATAACCGAGGCAGACAATCTCTGCTTTAGGATTACATGCAGTCCTCAGCCTAATTTATATGGCCATCACCCTCATTTTAACAGTCAGTACAGTCAGTACAGGCTACTGCTGCAGTCAGTACAGGTGATTGATCCTTTCCCTGTCTGTCTGCTGTCTGAAAAGAGGGAGACTAAGGAGAAGATAAAAGAGGAAGACAGTGAGAAAAAGAATATAGTGCTCCCAATTGCCTTGGATGCTTACTCTACTCACTAAGGACAATGTGGCTCCAACAATTTTTTTCCTGTGTGAATGTGGCTCTAGCCTGACATGCATTGACCGGTTGATAAAAATGATTCTGAAGTACATGCATGCATACACACACACACACACACACACACACACACACTTTTCCTATTGTAATAACTAATTTTAATGAACAAAATGTGGTCTACAAAATGAAATAAATGTTGCAGAAAATAGAGTGACAAAATAGGAAAACCTGGAGCTATTTCTTCTCCACTTAAGTCAGTATAGCAGGTTTGTTTTTTGGTTATTTTTTCTTTGACGAAAAATGAAACATTCTTCTGGATAATTGGCATTTCTGATTCATATATTGCTCTTTTATCCCATATTTTTCTCCTCCAGATAAAACATTCTCTACCAGAATCTCAGACCAGCCATTCCTCCCCTATCTCTCTTCTGGGCCCTTGATGTGTGAGGGTCTAATTGGAGCAGAGACAATGGTGGTATTGAGTTGCCTGGAATGTGAATGCTGCATCTGTCCTCCCCAAATGCCAGGACTGGCAGCTGAGCTCCAGTTCATTTCAGCGGCTTCACCAACTTGACCCACGAAGCATTAAAAGAGTAGCTAATGTGCCATGTGACTCAAGGCACAAGAAAAGAACTTCATAGCAAATCACATTCATGAGATAGGCATCCATATAAATTTGATAAATAAATAAATAAGCAGGCAAGCAACCAAGAATGCTAACTACCTTGGATGATGGCTTAACTAGTGCTACCATCTTATTTTCCCCTAACTCATATATATATATATGAGAAACGTATGTTTAATGTTCATGTTGAGGATGCTAGTATCTGACTGCATTTTGGAGGAGAGTTTTTGAAGGACAAAAGGAGGAATTTGAAAAGGGTTTTTTTGTTTTTTTTTGTTTTGTTTTTTTAGGCAAGTGCCTAAAGGAACTGTTGTTGCTTCACTCCAGCTGCCATATTATGAAGATACTCACTAAGCTGTAAATTTCTTTTACTTCTGCAATGGGCAAAACTGCATTAACATTCACCATACCATTTTTTCCCAATATTGTGATGTGTTGCTATCATTCAGCAGTGTTCAAGGATGAGATCATTGAAGAATAACCAGTATTCTGTGAATATTGGCAAATTATAAATGGGAAACAACAGGACATTGTTTCTGTGTGCTATAAAATAAGACTGTGTGTGTTAAAATAAGATCTTCATATGCAAGGCTGTTTTCATGCTGAATCCAGGTTGAAGGAGATACAAAAGCAGGCCAGGCAGTAGTATTGATTTAGTTTTAGTCCCACATAGTGGTTGCTGGTGCTGGATGATGATGCACATTCGCATCCAGATCAATAAGCACACTTAGACTACTGAGGCCCAGAGGACCATTGCCATATGCATGCATATACTTTAGCTGGATAGACTGTATCCTGTTCCTGCATGAAGATATCCTTTATTAAACTGCTGTGTTTTTTTTTAAAAAGAACCTGGAGCTAATGCTTTCATTTTTTTAATATAAGTATGCACATTTTGGAATTAGGCAAGAACCAAAATGTAGGTTTATTTATACTTTTTAATGCCACAGGTTAAATAATTGCTCAGGACAGATGGCAACACTTAGCCAACCGCAGCTAAACCGGATTAATATTTGGCTGGGAAATTGCCATGAAATCCCACAGTTGTAGACTAGACTGTGAAGTTGAAAAAAAAAATCAGAATATTTCTTGCTGGCAAGAAAATTACATGAATTATATAAACCTATGGAATCACAGAGAGTCAAACCCTGTTGAAAGAATCTTTACATGTGGTTTCAAAATTACATCACCCTGTGAAGCTTTATTTATGTTCTCAGTTAAGTGAGGAGGGAGAGAAGGAGAGAGGGAAGACTTCTTATTTTTGGATTTAAATTATAAAATGAAATGTCCATAAAAATTTAAACTAGAATATATTAGTGGTAATTTCTCACTAACATCTTTTTAAAGGGTTTTTAAAAATAGAATAAAACATATCTGACCATATTGTTTTGCTGTAGACATATTTCCCAAATTCTCCACTAACCATTTCTAATGGTATCAATTCTACCAGGTCTACTACCATTGACCTTTTAAACTGATTTCTTCAATGTATAATAAAATATCAACTTTTCAATAATCATATTTTATTTATCTACAATGATTTGTATATTATCCAATCAAAAGAGTCTTAGTAGTATACAGTTGCATATTAACATACATGCATCTTCTACAATTGATATCTCATGGGAATACTAGAAATTGGAGTTTATGGGTATTAGCTTACATTACTTTAATATTAATATTAAGACTCCATTGCACTGATATGCTTTTGAATAATGAAACTTTTTCTCCCTTGTCCAAAGTGACCTTGACAAGGACAATATTGTGCAATAACGCAAAGTTGTAACAAAGCTTGTGATACATTCATTGAGGTTAATCTAAAGCTTCCAATTCTACCAGTATACAGTAGTGCCTACTTAATTCTATCTAATCATATGAGTTGTTCATTTGTAGTTAATAAGAGTTATTATATATTAATTAAATACCAATGCATAAAGAAAACATATTTATTGAAGATTTACAATCATACAATGTGAGTTGCATTTGCCACATAACTGTTAAATCTGGCTAAATATATCCTTATCTCAGAATATTTACTTAGGAGACAGTTACTACCCTGTTAAATCTAAATTTAATGCTTAGTTAAACATATTTAGGATTCACTTCATGGAAAATGGCATCAATATGTTTTATATGGAAAATAATAGAAGTCTTCCCTAGATGAAATAAGGCAATAAAAGCATTTCTGCTGGTTGCAGTAACTACTAAATGCCAGATGGAAATACAAATGGCAAGAAAATTTGTCTCCTCTCAAGAGAAGCCAGATGACTAAAACTACTTTACTGTTTTGATCACAAAATGGTCTTCAATTTCACTGCTCCAAATTACAGAAATGTGGAAATGGAGTAAAGATTGCAAAAAAACAACTGTTGGGTCACTTAAGAGCAAGGTTTTGCACACTAACACCCACATCATACACGCAAGTAAATATTGTACAGAATCTTCTGCTAGCTGAATTAGAATTATATCTAAATGAAAGTAAATTTCACGACATGTCTTCCATTGTTCTAAATTCTGTTACCTTCTCTGCATTTCTTCTGTGATTTTTTTTTCCTGCTTATTCTATTTCAATGCACTGACACTTTTGTTTCTGTACCTTTTTTATGCACTTATACTACCAAATTCCTGACCTGTTTGTTGAGTCTGCCACTGCTAACTTTTGCTGCTGTGATTATCTATTCTACTCATTGCATTGGCAAGGCAAGACTGGTGATCAGATATTGGTATCTTTCACATCTAAGTTTCTTGGCCTTAACTGCTCAAGGCTTTGCACCATCCTTCTTTTTATCATCAGTTAACTTTCACTGACAGAATATAAAGCTTTTTACCCTCACACATCTTTGGAGAGTTCTATTTCCTACAAATGTTTCGGTCCTTTCTCATATTTCAAGTCTTGCTTAAAGCAAAATATTACTGCAAAACTATTTTTAAAACCTATTGTTCCTATGATTTTCATTTATTATAGCATAAAACAAGATACGAGTTTCTGATTATACTAATGGCAATAATACTACCCTTAAAGCCTATGTTTTTTAATATGCAATTCTAGCTAAATAAGGATCCTGAAAAGTGTAATTTTTCATTTCACACATAGACAAAAATTCCTTGTATTGCTGTAACAATCTTGTACTGCTATAAAAATCTGGCTAATAGGCCTGTGTTAGCAAACTACAAATAAAATTAAATTTGAAAAACAAGTGAATTCCTATTAAATAATGAATTGTCCCATTCAGCAACAGTATCTAGAAATAATAATAATAATAATAATAATAATAATAATAATAATAATAATAATAATAAGAAGAAGAAGAAGAAGAAGAAGAAGAAGAAGAAGAAGAAGAAGAAGAAGAAGAAGAATGAGAGGATGAAGATCTTGTGGGACTTTCAAATACAGACAGATCACCATTTGGAACACAACATGCCAGATATCGCAGTTGTAGAGAACGGCAATGTACAGCTACCGGTTCCCGATTTTCGGTGCTCCCAGCTGTACGAGGGAATTGGTCCTCATGTCTCCTGGATTTCTTCATTGGGGGCCCCTGTAAAGGGGTCAAAAGTCTCCATGGAGGGGCAATGAGCGGGGGAGAGGTCTCTCCAGTCAGCGGTAGAAGGGCGGCAGCCCTCCCGTCAGCTTGGAGCTACTCTCTGAACTGAAGAAGAAAGGATCGGCCACTCCCATGGCCCATCATTTAGCCATTTCCTGACAAAGCCAAAAGCATAACAAAGCACTTGAAAACCTGGTGAGAATTGCCTTCTTGTTTTCCTAATTGTCTACTTTCCCTGCCAAAAGTTTCTCAAATTTGCTTCTCCCTGCGAGGAGAGAAGGAAGGGATTTCTTTTCCCCATCCTCCTTAAGAGCGACCTTTGTCTACATTGGGAGAGAAAAGAAAAGGCCTTGTATTAAATTATACTGATTTATTGGACTTACTGCCTTTCTACTTTTGGCCCAAAGTTCCTATATTTACAAAAATGGACTATTCTACTTATTAGTCTAAAAAAGGGGACAAAAAAGAAATAAATAAAAAGATACTGTCTGAAAAGGTTTTGAAGTACTCTGGGGATATCTAGTGAATACTATTGGCAAACAAGCTTGCTTACATTTTGGACTGACCTTGGCATTAAGATAAAAACCTGAAACAACTGGAGATGAATTTGGCTTAGACTTGTGGAGGTGATTTTTGTTTGAAAAATAGCCTCCACCAAGGACTATTTATAATTATTACAAAATGGAGAAGGATCAGCCACAAAACTTGCTTGACTATAACCTTATACTTGAAACAATTTACAGAGTCACTGAGATGTCTATCTCCAGATTTAATAATTTACATGCCAACCTTAAGTCACAAATTGAAACCCAGAGTGCAACTAAAAAATTTACACTTCAGAATATAATAAAATTGGAAGATATCACTATTGAGACAGAGGAATATAAGCAACAACTATCAAAGAACTGACAACTTTAAAAGTACAAGGAACTATCACTATGGCAAATAACCTTAAGGACCAACAACATACTATGGGAAAACTTAATGTGCAAGATAGTGATGTTAACATAGAGGATGTGGAAGATCAACAAAGATAGTTTCCTGAAAGCCTGGATAGCCAAGCATTAATTACAAAATTGGATAAGACTCTCTATTTAAAGCAGATGAACCCAGATGGAAGAGGAATCCAGACCGAACTGAAGATAAAGTTTTTAGAGCAAATACAGAGACTAAAACTAACAGGGCAACAACATAATAATTACAAATGGTTTGGTTTTTGTGGACCACTGATGGCTAGATGGCCTCCTTCGATTCAAATGATATGTATTGGAGTGAAGTGAAACCTATCTGGCAATTCAAAGGCCTTGGTCTGGAAACCTGATTGGCAAACAAAAAAAGCCAGAGTTAGATTTAAAAAGTGAGTTCTTAGAGAACCATTAAAGGTTATCCTTTTAGTAATCAGTGATCTATCAGGATCTAAAATAGAAAATGTTTATGAGATAAAACTAGAATGTGTTTATGTATCTGTTAGGCTTATTTTAGATATTATAATTTGTGCACTGACATAATAGAAATTTGGTTTATATATCCCACGTTTGATGTTAAAAGACGTTTGATTATTCTATTTAAGAATTAGGAATTAGCTAAAATTTTAAACAGAATCTGGTTGTGTGTAAATAGTTGTACATTGTTAAACATAGGCTGTGGTCCTGTCAGTAATGTGTGATGTATTAGGATGTGAAACAGACAGTGTTTATTAGGTAGAACATAGCTACTCAGCCACTGTGTACATGTTAGATGCTATAGTTTTTGCTGTAATGGAATAAAGGAAATTTGGGTTGTGAATATTATTTGGGATGTTAAAGGCTAAATTTGAATAATATAATTAAAATTAAAATTAGGTAAACTTTAATAACAGGACATTCAATGAAATTGAATTGACAAATTTTTCAACTGACCATGCTATTTCTAGAAATTTATTAGTTTAAACTGGTTGTATAAAATGTTCAGGGAAATTGAGAAGGATGTTTTGATAATGTAACCTGAATTATGTACTGAAAACTCTGTTACTGAATCTCTGATTACCCAGTCATCATGATGCTTTCTAAATATGTAGATGTTAAGTGAAAAACCAATAAAACTTGTTTAAAAAAAACAGTGATACCCATTGTCCAAAACCTGCAAAATACATCAAGAAACTTCAGCTTCCTGCAATAACTCCAGCAATGCTACAAAAACCTGCGCTACTTGGAACATCTTACATTTTAAGGAGGTACCTGTTTGATATAAAGACAATCTATCAGGTGAAGCAAAATGATATTCTTGATCTTGAAGATTGCCCAGTAATATTAAACAAGCCATTTTAGTAGATCCTTGGGAAATCTTACAATTTTTCCCCAAAGAATTTGAAGTAAATGTTTATTCTAAAATTAAGTTCTTTCAGAAAATACTGCAGTGACTTTGACCATAGTAGCTAGAAAATTAAAGTCCAACATATCTAGAGAACATCAGGCTAGAGAAGAATGTTTTAGATGTAGATAATTACAGATTGATCATCCCTGAGCTGCATTTATTTTTATTTGATATACAATGAACAATTTCAACATTTGTGTTTAAATTTTTTTTTCTCAAAAATCTCCCAACAAACTAGTTTTCAAATATTGGCAGATTATGTTTCCCAGAGGTATTCAAAACTGCTAAGGCTAGCTCTTTCTAATAGGTGCCAACAGTTCCCCAAATACTATTTTGATATTGATCATTGATAACGGATGAAGAAGTTGCAATATCTTGCTGAAATAAAACTGGGTGCATATTCATTTATCATAGTAAAATTGAAAATGGCAACAAATCTGTAATGCTGTGTACTTCCCTGTATCCTTTACAGTATTTTCGTGGCATTTTCTAAGGTGTTTCATGAGCTAAGAAAATTATTTTTGGCATTTTAAAATGGAATCAGTAGAAAGAGAATTGTCAAAAATGGCCATAGGAATGAAGTCCAATAAATGAATTTGTAACATTGAAAAGGTCCCTCAAAATGATCATCAGTGTCAGATGTTGAAAAGGTTTAATAAATATAGATTTAATGAATACGATAAACTGATCTTCAAAGTAAAAAAAAATAACTGCAGGGTTCCATTTTCATAGAAGAAAGTGGAAAAGCAGGAAGGTCAACAAGGTTTCTTTGTTTTTTTTATTTATTTATTTATTTTTTTAAAAAATATGGCAATGGGTAAAGGGAGAAGCGTGTTCTTTGTTAATTTTCACTTTTTTTTTTACACTTTCTTGTCTCGCTGTTGATTTTAGCCTCTTAAAATTGTTTTCATCTTGGTTTGTGCTCTCACTTCCAACTATCATGCACTGAAAGCATTTGAAGTGTTAAAAATGGTCCTTATTTTAAAAATCACACACACACACATACACACACACCAATTCATCACAAATTGCTTTGGAGCAGATGTCCAAACAGATGACCACAAACTAGAAAAAGTTCTGAGCAAGGAGCATAGCCAGGATACAAACAAAATATGTTAAACCTATTTTTCAAGAAAAGAGGAAGAGGAAGAGGAAGGGGGAAGAACCTAAATAATCTCTGTGTTGCTGATGCTGCTGATACTATTTTCTAAGAACCACTGACTGACTGCTGATGGTTTCTTGTGTGTTGCTGATTGCCCATCATGCCTGATTGCAGCATTGCACTTACTAGCCTAATGGACCTGAAAGGATATATAAGGAACCCATTTTCCAGAGAACAAGCACACTGACAGAACATACAGGGAGCTCAAAAAAAATTGGTGGGAAATCAAGGAAGAGGATTCTTCGTTACTTCTTTTATTTTTCTTACTTAAAGAAACAGCTTCTAGGATTGTGCAACCAGAGCAAGCCAATGGAGAAGATCTGGATGAGAGTATGAGAAAGAGTCAAGGCATGAGTCTCTAAACAACTCGGACAGCAAGGGAATATTGTCATTATTGCAAGGTACCATATTTGCCTTTTTAATAGAAACAAGTGCAAATTATACCTGTTGCAACTGCAAACTTATATCTTTATTAAAAGGAAAAGTGACTTGAGAAGAAAGCTTCTACACAGCAAGCCATTAGGAAGTAAGAGTATTTCCTGAGCATGGTAGCTGAGTTCTTCATAAAAGATAGGGCAGAAACAGCAGAGAACAGTAAAAAAAATCTCCTTTAGTGGAGAGAGACATGTAGGTCACATAAAAGCAAAAGAATGGACAACACTGGAGTTCAGTAAACATTATATCAGGCTTTCCTTCTGGGGGGTAACTCACAGCTACCTGCCATGGAACACTGAGAAAGATATTTGGACTTTATGAAGAAACTAAAGAAAAAAGTGGAAAGTTATGATGATGAGTGATTCCTGCTGAAAAGTACCAAGTAAGTACCAAAGTCTAGAAGTATTTTTCCCCAATCCTTTTAATTGAAGATCGTGACAAAAGAAGACAAAAGAAATTCTGGAAATCAACAAGGGTGAGATTCTATGACGATAGCATATGCTCTGTCCATGAAGGACTCTTGAAAAAAGAATAGATTGTACCTTGAGAAGACTCAGAGGAATCTATTTGGCAGATTCAAATAGACAACTAAGGATTGGACTGTAAAAACAGAATGCAAAGGGGAAAGCAGTGACAGGGTAGGAGGCTTGCAGATTTTCACAGGAAACTAATACAGAGAAGCCTGTAGATGGTGCCATTCTAAACATCAAATATTTTCATACCAGTGAACAGAGAAAGATAAACAAATGGGGAGAAATAAACCTCTTAACTCTGGAAGACAAATATGATGTGATAGGCAACCATGAATGATATTCATGACTAAAGGCACTAGAAGGCTACAAGTTATTTGAAAGAAATACATTACACAGAAAGAATGGAGTGCTGTACCATTTGTAAACAATAAATATATATACTTGTGCAGAAACTCAGGATGGTAATGGTAATCTATCACGGTCATTGAAAATGTCTTCCAACAATAACCGAAGGCTGAAATTATTGTAGAGCTGTGGAAGGAATCAATGCCTATTTCAGATCTAACTGCAAAGACTGCAGTTAGAACTGCCAGGAAAAGTTATTTATGAAACAAAGTTATATGACATAATATGATTAGAGGGGAACCTTAAATGTAGTAAATTTGCTGTTAACTATCATGACAGAGATCATGGAAAATTATCAAGACCTTTAGGTTACTTGGAACAAACTATTTGCTTTGAATTGTTTAACAATAAACATAGCAAAAACTTTATATCCTTCTCTTAGTTCCCACCACGAGTTACTGTAATAAAAAAAAACTTGGAATAATCAGAAAATGGTTTTTGAGAAATGACTTTGAGTTATACTCTATTATGGAGTTCAGAAACAAATTTGTGATTTTTTTTTTTACTTTAGGCTTCAGTTGGTGGGCACCATGACTTCTGAAAAATGAAAAAAAAACAACACAATTCATTTCACAACTGCTATATATCATAGGATGGAGGGTAAATATCTTTGCTAATTGCCTCTCCCTCCTCATTGTATTGTACTGCATTACTTATTCTATTTTCTTTATTGGAATCTTGGATAGTTTATTTTATTTGGAATGTATTGTGAATGTTTGATTTGATGTTGGAAATAATCTTGATAGGTCAATAAGGTAAAGGTTCCCCCGCACATGCGTGCTAGTCGTTTCCGACTCTAGGGGCCGGTGCTCATCTCCGTTTCAAAGCCGAAGAGCCAGCGCTTGTCCGAGGACGTCTCCGTGGTCATGTGGCCGGCATGACTAGACGCCAAAGGCGCACGGAATGCTGTTACCTTCCCACCGAAGTGGTCCCTATTTTTCTACTTGCATTTGTACGTGCTTTCGAACTGCTAGGTTGGCAGAAGCTGGGACGAGTAACAGGCGCTCACTCTGCTACGCGGCACTCGGGATTCGACCCGCCAAACTGCCGACCTTCTGATCAACAAGCTCAGCGCCCTAACCCACTGAGCCACCGCGTCCCTTTGATAGGTCAATAATACAATGTTATTTGTTTTTTTAAATAAATATTTAAATAAATAAGATGTACTGGATTCCATTCCCTCAAACTGGACAGAAACTATTGCTTGTGTGTGGGGGCTGTGTGTATGTTTGCTTATTTTGACTCTCATCCTCATTATTCCAAATATTTGAATCACATATTTTATATTTTGGACTTTGTCAAGGAATCAATGCTGAAGTGAAAATATTGAGAACAACAGATTCAAATGTAACTCATTTGGTTCATAAACTCTTTTTCTAAACTTTCATTTGCTTACTAGCCTTTAGGAGCAGTTTGATGAATTTTGCAATGCTTTTTAGTGGAAAAGGGTACAGAACAGTGTGGGCTGCAACAATAACTTTCCTGTAACAAGGAGGAAGAATAACAGTGTTGACATCTGTTCCTGATACTGAGAGTTCTATTTTATCATTCCTGATTTGAATGGTTTATATACTTTCTTTTCTCTAGGACTTCAAGGAAGCTCACATAGCAAATTGTATCCTGTTTCAACTCTGAAAGTGGGTGATTCAAAGTCACCCAATGAATTTCCATGGAAGAAGATGGATTTGAATCTGAGTCTCATCCTCATCACCATGACCCTTATATTGTCCTGGCCTTTAGCATTATACAGAAACAATTTATATACATATAGATACACACACACACACACACACACACACACACACACACACAGAGAGAGAGAGAGAGAGAGAGAGAGAGAAAAGAAAAATGCTGTAGACTTATTATATCCTTTCTTCCCTCAAACTTCCACAAAATGTTGGAGTTGTTTGCCCTTTAGTGTTACATAGATGTATACATATATATATATATATATATAATAATAATTTGTTTCCGGACCGACTGGTCTACTACATCTTTGTTTTTAACTGCTATATTGTAGTTCTACTATTATAATCACTTTTGCCTTGCAGCCCCAGCCTAGGAACGTTAAGCAGGCTCAAGTTGCAACTGTGATCCACTACAAATTCAATTTTTCCCCCCACTTTGTCAGCAAAAAGAAATTATATATATATAACATTATTTTAATAAAACTTTGATTATTTGTTTGATTATTGACACTACATTTATAGCTTTTTTTAAAAAATATGCATGCTAATTATTTTTCATTCAGTGCCACTTTTTAATTTTAGTTTTTAAAGTAAAAAATATCTAAAGTACTTTTTTACTTTTAGATTTTAAATTATGCAAGAGATTGATTTTGTTAATGGTTGAACATTCATGATATAATAATAATAATAATAATAATAATAATAATAATAACAACAACAACAACAACAACAACAACAACAACAACTTGAACACCATTGGCTTTGACAAATTTGTCATTAGTTAATTGCAAAAGGCGGCCTTACTAGGAACTGCTTCCATCCTGCGACGATATCTGTAATACCATCAAACATCCACATCTGCCTATCCCAGGTCCTTGGTAAGGACTCAATAGGTAGACAAAAATGTCAAATCCAGTCTGAACATCTGGCTGACTATGTGATCAATAATAATAATAATAATAATAATAATAATAATAATAATAATAATAATAATAATAATAAGAAGAAGAAGAAGAAGAAGAAGAAGAAGAAGAAGAAGAAGAAGAAGAAGAAGAAGAAGAAGAAGAAGAAGAAGTTGGAAGGGACCTTGGAGGTCATTTAGTCCAACCCCCTGCTCAGGCAGGAAACCCTATACCATTTCAGACAAATGCTGTCCAGTCTCCTCTTAGAAACTTCCAGTGTTGGAGCATTCACCACTTTTGGAGGCAGGTTGTTACACTGGTTAATTGTTCTGTCAGGAAAAAAAAATTGGATAATAGTTTGACTCCATCTTCTTTGTGGCAGCCCCTGAGATATTGGAACACTGCTATCATGTCACCCCTAGTCCTTCTCTTCATTAAACTAAACATACCCAGTTCCAGCAGCCAGTCCTTATATGTTTTAGCCTCCAGTCCCCTGATCATCTTTGTTGCTCTTCTCTGTACTCTTTCTAGAGTCTCAACATCTTTTTTACATCATGGTGACAAAAACTGGATGCAGTATTCCAAGTGTGGCCTTACCAAGGGATTATAAAGTGGTATTAACACTTCACGTGATCTTGATTCTATCCCTCTGTTAATGCAGCCTAGCACTGTGTTGGCTTTTTTGGCAGTTGCAGCACACTGCTGGCTCATATTTAAGTGATTGTCCGCTAGGACTCTGAGATCCCTCTCACAGTTACTACTATTGAGCAAGGTACCCCCTATACTATACTATACCTGTACATTTGGTTTTTCTTGCCTAAATGTAGAAACTTACTTTTTTCACCACTGAATTTCATTTTATTTGATAGCACCCAGTGTTCATATGTGTCCAGATCCTCCTATATCTTAAGCCTATCTTCTGGAGTGTTGACTATTCCTGCCAGCTTGGTGTCATCTGCAAATTTGATGAGTCCCCCATCTATCCCATCATCCAAATTGTTGATGAAGATGTTGAAGAACACTGGGCCCAGAACAGAGCTAATCACTAATCACTTCCCCCCATGTAGATGCAGTTCCATTGAGGACCACATGCTGAGTATGGCTGGTCAGCCACCTACGAATCCATCTGGTGGTGATGCTGTCTAATCCACATTTTCCTATCTTATCAAGTAGTAGGTTGTGATCTACTTTATCAAATGCCTTGCTGAAGTCCAAGTAAATTATATCCACAGCATTCCTCTCGTCCACTAATTTTGTCACTTGGTCAAAGAATGCAATAAGTTTTGTCTGGCATGATCTGTTTTTGAGAAACCCATGTTGGCTTTTAGTAATGACTTTGTTTGCCTCTAGCTGTTTGCTGATTCATTGTTTCATTATCTTTTCCAGAATCTTCCCAGGTATTGAGGTCAGGCTGATAGGTCTGTAGTTTCCTGGTTCTATTTTTCCCCTTTTTTTGAAGATGGGAACTACATCAGCTCTTTTCCAGTCCTGTGGTAGTTCCCCAGTGCTCCAGGATCTTTGAAAAATATAGTTCAGTGGTTCTGATATCACATCTGCCAGTTCCTTGAGAACCTTGGGGTGTAATCCATCTGGTCCTGGTGATTTGAACTCATCTAGGCTGGGCAGGTGCTCACTTATCATTTTCTTGCCTATCTTAACTTGTGTTTCTAATCTGTTTTTTTTACAGTACTGTTTTTGATAGGTTGGATATTGTCCAACTGATTTCATTTAATGAGGTATTGTCTAAAATGTTTAATGGGAAAGATTTTTAGTACTGAAACAGCTTAGGATAGTTGGGTAAAATGGATACAAATATTTAATCCAACTTTCTCTTCTATCAGTTCAAACAATATATTTTCTTCCAATTTTAGAACACTGTCATTTGTTCAAAAAGAGTGAATCCTATCCTATTTCCCTCACTACCAATTCACACGTACCAAGTCACTTTTTCTAAGTCTGTTTTCCTCGAAATTTTTGTTTACAAACAAGGAATGATTTGGAGACTCTTAACTCTATAAAGCTAATATTTACATTTGCAAGAGGGAACAAAATACTTTGGAGAAGAGTTAATAACTAGTCAGAAAAAACAGATACCCAGCTTATATTCTGTAATGAGGACTAAGCTGTACTTCAGAAGAACGTCTTAAGAATGTCACAAATTTCAGACAAAAGAAAAAGTTTCAATAATTTATTACACTATAAATGCAAACAGAAATCTGTTTTCCTGTTATTATTCAATAACAGCAGAACTCAAGGTAGGCAAGCTATCTGCATCTAATAATAGAGCTTTTCACACAATGAATGCGTGAAAATGTATGTGTGGGTAGCTGAAATGTGTGAGTCCCCTTATTTATACAGATTTAGCAGGCTGTGAGGACCTTCTATATAGCTAAGGTGCTTTTTTTCTGTAGGATTTTGAATGGCATATCCTTTTAGACTTTTATATATCTAGTGTTTCTTTTGACAGCTTAATCTAGGTTAAAATCAGATAGAAATATTCTGGCATTGGACATGATTATTGATTTTTCAATAGTTATGACTGATTTGCACTATTTTAGACTCTTCTTAATTGGTAATGACATCTGAACAAGAAAATACAATGTCTGCATTTACATTCTTATGTAGTTAGCTGTTGAACACTGAATATATTTCATTTTCTTTGGACTGAATAATTCTGCAAAGGTATTATTACTGAAGATAGGAGAGCAAATATCAGCATATATGAATAAATTCAATATGGATACAAGTCATCCTTTTCATTAAAGTCTTTTCTTTGTAAAACTGTTATGTTTTTTAGAGATTCAAAGTTTTCCAGTAAAAGGCTGAACTGACAATTTCATTGCTCAGATCAGCTGAAAGCTGTCAATACTTTATACACAATATGCAAATAAGCCTCATTAAACATAGTGGAAGTAACTTCATACTAACTCCTAATTTTGAAACAATTTGTACAGGTCTGTTCCATTTGAGACTTGTCTGTTATACTATTTGTACATTCAAATAAAACCTATTAAGATTATCCTTTTAACTTCTTATCAAGAATGCTAAACTTTTAATCAAGTTATTTCCCCCCAACCCTCAGTTATGATATACAAACCCAGAATTGTTAAAGATGGTAGGTCATCACCACCTATTCCAAATATAATTGAGTGGTCTAGCAATACTATCAGCATTTAAAATATTTTCTTTTTAAAAGGAAGGGGAAAAAATGAATTTACTAATCTGTGATGAGAAATGGTATGCAATCAATTGCCTTATCTAACTCTTTATCTTCATAAAATAATGGAAGAAAGAGAATTTTTTGTAAGTATCCTTAAATTTGCTTCATGTATCATCCAAGGATACATGAATGGGGTTTAGAAACAGGTGTTTTTTCTACTATGACATCAAAATAATGGAATGATTTTCCAAGAAAAGCCTGCATGCCGTACATGCAGTTCTCCAGCAACTTCTAAATAAAGAGTAGAAAAAACTATCGGATTTCACAAATTTATTAACTATTTTATCATAGCGTTTTGTATTGTTTTGATTATTTTTATCTCTGCATAATTAGCAACTTTGCACACAAAGTAGAAGAAAAGTGTGGTAAATAAATAATATAAACATAGTAAATATATGAATTATAGCAGTGTTAAAAGTGAAAAATAGCCACAGAGAAGAATAGAATGAAATATTTCTTTTAAAAAACTTTTTAAAATGTCCTATTATGGTTACAGGATACTGTGTAGAACAATGACCCATATTAACTCACAGTGATTCTAAACAACAGCTTGTGCACAGTGATATCATCACATAAATGCTGTGATAATGAACTTGTATGCCACTATCTGACACAAGTATGTAAATCATAGCATTTATATTTTTTATTTTTTTATTTTAATCCCATTTATATCCCGCCCTTCTCCGAAGACTCAGGGCGGCTTACAATCTAAGCACAAATCAAATGTGCTTAGCAATAGCCTTCATTCTATGTATATGCCTGCTTATTAGGGCTTTCGCGCCCCCCCCCCCCAGCAGCATTATTACAAAGTCAGCTTATTGCTCCCAACAATCTGGGTCCTCATTTTACCTACCTCGGAAGGATGGAAGGCTGAGTCAACCTTGAGCCTGGTGGGATGCGAACCTGCACTAATTGCAGGCAGCTGGTGTTACTTAAGGAGGCATTAGCCCACTGCTCCACCAAGGCTCTTATATGATGGTGTCGCCACACATTTCAAAATTTGCCTTCTTTGGCCCATTTTGTAGATATCCACAATTTTGCCATGGAAAGTTGAAGATATTTGCCAGAACATATGAGTAATAAGTGTCCTCATAAGTTCATTTTTTAAAAAAATGCTAAAGCTGTATAGCATTCACCTCTTGATTGGTTTTGCTTTTAGAGCTTCATTAACTTCATAATTGCAATCTTTCCAATAAAGATATCTATCTCCATGTATCCTGAAAGTCATCCATCTCTCCATACCTCTGTACAAACACATGGCAGGTTTATGAGAAGATATAATAGGGAATGAAGAAAATGAGGACAAACTCTATTTCATAAAAATGTCCATTTCCTAGTCTATGCAGATGATTGGTGATAAAATATTTTATGGGGAAAAATTTGAATACTATGATTGATTCTAATATGACAGACTGAATGACAAAAGTAGAAGATTTTGAAAAAAGACAAGCATGAGCAAATCCCAATTTTCCTTTTTCTATGTTTATTTTACTTACTTTCTGTTCATGCAAGGAAACAAACAAGAAAAATCATAATGCACACACACACACACACACACACACACACACACACACACACATACTTACAGAAAGTAAGTAAAATAACATTGTAAGAAAATATAATAATGAAACGCATGACATACACATAGCATTTTAAAATACTATAAGTCTATGCCACGTGTTTCGTTATTACATTTTCTTACAATGTCACTAATGTTTTCTGCTCCTAAATACCTCTCTCGTTTTCACTTTCCAACCCATTGGAAATGAAGAAATAAAAAAAAACCAACAGAAGAAAGGCTAGCTTCACTCTAGAGTCTAGCCCAAGCTATGAGCAGCCAAAGCCAAAAAGCACTCAGTTAAGCTTGATCATAAACAACATGTTTGGAACTGGGTAAGCATACTGAAGCTAGTGGAGGTGACAGTATTCAAGCTGAGCTATTCAAAATCTTAAAAGACGATGCAGTAAAAGTGCTACACTCAATTTGCCAGCAAATTTGGAAAACTCAACAGTGGCCACAGGATTGGAAAAGATCAGTTTACATTCCAATTCCAAAGAAAGGCAGTGCCAAAGAATGTTCAAACTATCGCACCATTGCACTCATTTCTCATGCTAGTAAAGTTATGCTTAAAATTCTACAAGCTAGACTCCAGCAGTATGTGGATCGAGAACTACCAGAAGTACAGGAAGGATTTCGAAGAGGCAGAGGAACTAGAGATCAAATTGCTAACATACGCTGGATCTTGGAGAAAGCTAGAGAGTTCCAGAAAAACCTCTACTTCTGCTTCATTGACTATGCTAAAGCCTTTGATTGTGTGGATCATAACAAACTGTGGCAAGTCCTTAAAGAGATGGGCATACCAGACCATCTTATTTGTCTCTTGAGAAACCTATATGCAGGCCAAGAAGCAACAGTGAGAACTGGACACGGAACCACTGATTGGTTCAAAATTGGGAAAGGAGTCCGGCAAGGCTGTATACTGTCGCCTTGCCTATTTAACTTATATGCAGAGCACATCATGAGAAAGGCAGGGCTAGATGAATCAAAAGTTGGAATTAAGATTGCCGGAAGAAACATCAACAACCTAAGATATGCAGATGATACCACTCTAATGGCAGAAAGTGAAGAGGAACTAAAGAACCTCTTGTTGCGAGTGAAGAAGGAGAGTGCCAAACTTGGGTTGAAACTAAACGTTAAGAAAACCAAGATCATGGCATCTGGCCCTCTCAATTCCTGGCAAATAGATGGGGAAGAAATGGAGGTAGTGACAGATTTTATTTTCCTGGGCTCCAAGATCACTGCAGATGGGGACTGTAGCCAAGAAATTAAAAGACGCTTGCTCCTGGGGAGGAAAGCCATGGCAAATCTAGACAGCACACTAAAAAGCAGAGACATCACCCTGTCAACAAAAGTGCGTATAGTCAAGGCTATGGTCTTCCCAGTTGCAATGTATGGCAGTGAAAGTTGGACCATAAGAAAGGCTGAGCGCCAAAGAATTGAAGCCTTTGAACTATGGTGCTGGAGAAGACTCCTGCGAGTCCCTTGGACTGCAAGGCGATCAAACCGGTCAGTCCTAGAGGAGATCAACCCTGACTGCTCTTTAGAAGGCCAGATCCTGAAGCTAAAACTCAAATATTTTGGCCACCTAATGAGAAGGAAAGACTCACTGGAGAAGAGCCTAATGCTGGGAAAGATTGAGGGCAATAGAAGAAGGGGACGACAGAGAATGAGGTGGCTGGATGGAGTCACTGAAGCAGTAGGCGTGAGCTTAAATGGACTCCAGAAGATGGTAGAGGACAGGAAGGCCTGGAGGAACATTGTCCATAGGGTCGCGATGGGTCGGACACAACTTCGCAACTAACAACAACAAAGCATACTGATTCTCTATCTTCTACTTGATAATTGATTTCCTGAAAGGTTGTGTTTTTTTTTTTTTTGAGTGCCAGTGCCGTGGCGGGACGACATCCTTTGGAAGCTCCCAAAGGATTGTCGCTTTTCAGATGTTTGGGGGATCTGTCTGAGTTACAGACAGATCAGAGCTGTCCTGTAGGGACGGTGAAGAAGGGAGGCACAGTTTTGGCAGCACAGGAGAGATCGCAACCTCCTGGAAAGCCGACAGAAGCTTCCTGGACCAGCAGTTGTCAGACGGCCATTGTCAGCCGTCACAAGCCAAGCCGGCCACTTGGAAGATCTTGAAAGTAAGTTTGGAGGATTGCCTGGGTGAGAAGATTGAGAATCCTTAAATGCTGGAAACTCTGTGTGTGTGGGGGGGAGAAATAAGAAGAATTTGAAGCTGTGGAGAAGTGGGGAAGGGGAGCAGATTTTTTAAACTGCTCCTCTCCTGGAACTGCAGCAGCGGACAACAATGGAAGGCAAAAGAAGGCAATGAATTAAGTATCTCGGCTGAGAATACCCTTGAAGCTTAAGAAAAAAAGGGAGAGTAAGTGACCTTGAAAGACAGCTGCTGAACTCAATGATAAGAAGTTTACAAAGTCTGTTTTTTTTTTTTAGTTTGCGGAATGGTGGGTTGTTTTTTACTTTGATTTTTTTTTCTTTTGGACTAAGGCACAGAGACTCTGAAATGAACAAAGAGCATAACCTGTATGGATTAATTTCTTTTCTTTTCTTTTTTTAGATATTTGGGTTTTTCCTTTTCTTTTTCTTTCCTTTTCCCTTTGTACTCATCTTTATTTGTCACTGAAATTTTTTGTACTCTTTTTTTTTGGAGTACATTGGATTATAATACCCCATCAACATTTGGATTACAAACTACTGGAGAAAATGAAGAAGACCACAACACACCCAGCAACAGCTGCCCTAATATCACAGAGTCCAGTGGCACAGAAATCACTGGACAACACAACGCAGCAAGATAGATCCAACATGGAATTAAAAAATATGGTACTGGCTCTACACACAGACTTCAAAGAAGGGATTGGCAAACTAGAAGAGGACCTAAAAGAGGTCAAAGAACTGATGGAGAAAAATGAAGAAAGATTGCAACAAGCAGAAGAAAGAATTGAATTAACAGATAAGAGATTAGAGGAGATTGATAACCGACTTACATTAACAGACAAGAACCAGGAGAAAATGATTATTGCTTTAGAGATGGATAGAGCTGATTATTTTTTTAAGATTCCAAAATGTTGAGGAAGAAAAGGGAGAGAACCTAGCAGATGTAATGGCGGGAATATTAGCAGAAGCATTGGAGGAAAGCAAGGAAAAGATAATTAATGATATAGATGAGATATTTAGAATATACACTAGATATGCAACGAGAAATACTCTCCCCAGAGAGGTGCATATAAAATTTACTAAAAAAGCATTAAGGGTAGATATACTACAGAAGCTGAGAAATGTTAAAATAAAATATAAAGGAAGAGAGATAGTGATGTTAAAACAGATCCCAAGAAGAGTGAGAGACCTGAGAAAGGAGTATCAATTTCTGACAAAATGCGGTGATTAAAAAAGGGATAAATTTTAGATGGTTAATACCAGAAGGAGTAATGATAAATTGGCAAGAACAGAGACATAGACTGGACACATTAGAGAAAGCAGAACTTTTCTATGATCAATACTTTGAGCAGCAAGAAGAAGAAAAGCTGAGAGGGGAAAGAGTAATCAGACAGCAGGGAGACAAGACAGAAAAGCAACGTAGTAAGTATAGCATAGAACAGGAGGAAAGGCTGTTGAGAAAAGGGACAAGAGCAAAAGAGGCAAAAGAGCAAAGAGAATAACGAGAGCAACTAAAACTTCAAATAAATAATTATGGAAGAAGAAATAAAAGCAATTTTGATAAACATAAATGGACTGAATTCGTCTATCAAAAGAAAAAGAACACTAAATAAATTGGGTAAATTAAAAATGGATATAATTTGTTTACAAGAAGTTCATATTAAGAAACAAAATAAAAATCTACTAGAATATCCAAAATTGGGAGAATTATATACCTCACTTGCAGATCAGAGTAAAAGAGGTGTGGTATTATATATTCAAAAAACAATACAAACTACATTGTTATATTCAGATGAAGAAGGGTGAATTTTAATGGTGGAAGTAATTATGAATTGTAAAAAAAACTTTATTGGTAGCGATTTACGCCCCAAATGAAAATCAAAATTACACCAGAAATTAATAGAATTGGAAATAGAATTTGAAAGCATATGTATGATTGGAGATTTCAATGCTATTGTAAAGGCCGGGCTGGATTATAATACAAAAAAAAATAAGACACTAAAGAGAACACTTGCAAAATCTTTTCATAATATGGTGGACAAATTAAATATACTAGATGTTTGGAGAGAAAAATATCTGGAAAAGAAGCAATATACATTCTATTCTAACAGACACCTTTCCTGGTCGAGAATAAATACGATAATTTACTTTAATTTAATTTAATAATATTTCTATACTGCCCTTCTCCCGAAGGACTCAGGGCGGTGAACAGGGCA
Organism: Vipera ursinii; assembly: GCF_947247035.1. Taxonomy (NCBI): domain Eukaryota; kingdom Metazoa; phylum Chordata; class Lepidosauria; order Squamata; family Viperidae; genus Vipera; species Vipera ursinii. The sequence goes on along the minus strand of NC_139514.1, from coordinate 28,350,535 downwards.
AGAATAAAAATACAGGATTACAAAAGTTAAAAAAAATGATTAAATACATGCCCATATACTAAAAATACATCTTAAAACCCCAATAAAATGACAATAACACCCCCCCCCCCAATCCCCTCATCAGGCCAGGCCAGCTTGTTCAAAAAAGTATGTTTTTAGCTCGCGGTGATAAGGACATCAAAAGACTTATTTACAAGTACACAAAATATAAACATAGAAACAAGCACATGGGCGGACCACAACCCAGTCACAACTACATGGAAAGGACAAAAAAAACAACAACAACAAGATGGACATTAAATCAAACTGTTTTGAATGAAAAAGACTTCTAGCAATATATGGAAAAATAAATGACTTTCTTCTTTAAGGAAAACAAAACAGAAGATACCTCACTTCAAAATGTCTGGGATACGGCGAAAGCGTACAGGAGAGGACTTGCTATATCTTATATGGGGAAAAAGAATAAACAGAAAAGACAAATTAGGGAAAAATTGGAGGAAGAATATAAGACTCTTGAGAAAGAATTACAGATAGATACACAAAAACAAAAAGATTTAAAATTTAATGGAGTTGAACAAGCATAAAATGAACTTAATAGAAAATGAAGAGGTGGCAAGGAAAATAAAGGCAGCTAAACAAACCTTTTTCGAACATGCAAACAAACCAGGGAGATGGTTGACATATAAAATTAAAAAGGAGAAAGAGAAGAGATGGATTAAACAACTGGAAGATGCTGAGGGGACTTTACAACACTGGAATGAAGAAAAGAAAAAAATAGCTTGGGAATATTATGAGAATTTATATAAGCAACAAGTAGTTTCAGATGATAGGATAAAACAATTCTTGGAAAAAACAAAGATACCTAAAGTACCAGAGAAATTTAAAAAGCTACTAGAAGAGAAAATAACAATGATGGAATTAACAGAAGCAATTAAAAAACAAAAGAATGGCAAAACACCAGGACCAGATGGGCTACCAGCGGAACTATATAGAACATTGCAGGAACTGTTAGGCAATGTAATGCTGGAACTCTATAATGAACTTCTCTCTGAAGCTAAGATACCAGATTTGTGGTCGGAAGCACTTATTACCCTGATACCAAAGGAAGAAACAGAAATACTGAAAATAAAGAACTATAGACCGATTTGCTTGCTGTGGACTATAAAATATTGGCATCAATCATGGCCGAAAGGCTTAAAAAGTTCCTAAATGAATTTATACATATGGATCAAAATGGTTTCCTGCCCAAAAGACCAATTAGAGACAATATGCAAATTAAACACATTAGAATATTATGAAACACATCCCGAAAAACAGATGGCATTGATGCTTTTGGATGCGCAGAAAGCATTCGATAATGTGAATTGGCAATTCATGATAAGACAACTACAGATTATGGATTTTAGGGAGAAATTTATACATGTAATTAAAGCAATTTACAATAAGCAAATAGCCAAAATAATGATTACTGGAGATATGACTGAAAAGATTAACATTATGAAGGGAACAAGGCAGGGATGCCCTTTATCCCCATTATTGTTTATATTGACACTAGAGATACTAAACAGAACTATAAGACAGAATAAGAATATAAAAGATATGAAAGTTAAGAGGGAAGAATATAAGCTACAAGCTTTCGCAGATGATTTAGTGTTTATCTTGGAGGAGCCACTAGAGACAGGACCTGTATTAATAGAACAAATAGAAAAATATGGCAAAGTAGCAGGTTTGAAGATTAATAAAGATAAAACAAAAGTGTTAGTGAAAAATATTACTGAAAAACAAAAAAAAAAGAATTGATGGGAAAGTTAGAGATACAGATTGTAAAATATCTGGGGATTCACCTGACAGCAAGATAAATGGAAAAAGGTACAACTATCATTAATGGGCAGGATTGCAATAATCAAAATGAATATATTACCACAATTGTTGTTTTTGTTTTCAACAATACCAATAATATTGGAAAAGAAATATTTTGATGGGCTAAATTAAATAATTTTGAAATATATTTGGCAGGCAAAAAAGGCAAGGATTAATTTAAAAATGGGCTGCAGTAATGTCATGGATGAGAGAATGGATTTTACTGAGGAATACTAGATTATTGACATTAGAGGGACATGATTTACAGTTGGGATGGCATTTGTTCATATGGTATGGGAAAAATAGAATACACAGCTATTTCCAGAGACATTATATCAGGAATTCTTTATTGATGGTTTGGGAGAAAATAAAGAGGAAGCATTACTTGAGGATTCCAGATTGACTTTCAATGATGGAAGCATTAATACACCCCAATATGTTTAACATGGGAAACATTATAAGATATAAAGACCTACTAACAGATACAGGGAAGCTGAAAACCAAACAACTAGTAGAGGAACAAGGAATAAAGATGGATTGGTACATGAGAATGCAAATACAATCTAGATATGAAAAAGATGCTAAAATAGATGGTTTTAATTTGGGGTGAACAGAGTTAGATGAAATACATATGGGAACTGAAGAAAAATGGATTAAAAATGTATAGCTACTTATTATATAGGGAATTAGAGGAGGAGCAAGTTAAGGAGTCAATGATAAAATGGTCAAGAAATTTTGGATATACGATTGAATTAGATGGATGGCAACAATTGTGGGAAAGAAACTATAAACTGACAATGGCGACAGCGTATAAAGAAAATATGTACAAGATGTTCTACAGATGGCATATGTCTCCAGAATAACTAGCTAAAATGTTCAAGGACAGATCTATGAAATGTTGGAAATGCCATCAAATACCAGGCTCTTTCTATCATATGTGGTGGACATGTGCAGAAGCTAAAACCTATTGGAACATAATCAAATCATGGATAGAAAAGATGATACAACAACGTATAGAATTAAGAACAGAAATATTCCTGTTGGTTATTTTACCAGAGAAATATAGTAAAGAGAACACATATTTGATTATTCATATAACCACTGCAGCTAGGATTGTGTTTGCACAAAACTGGAAGGCACTGAAAGCTCCTCCAGAAGAAGAGGTGATCAGGAAAATAATGGAATGTGCAGAAATGAATAGATTAACAATGATAATTAAGGTTTAAGATTTATTAAATTTATATGCCGCCCTTCTCCCTGATGAGACAGAGTCAGAGTATTATGAAATTTGGGGAAAATTTTTATGAGTGGGTGAAAAAGAGAATATACTTAAAAGACAGCTAACACTAATTTAGATGGAAGAAAAATGAGGAGATAAGGATATTATCATACCTAATATAGACATTGAAAATCCAGGGAGAGGAGCTGCTTGGACATCACCCCTGAATTGTATTGAAAGAGGAATGGGAGGGAAGAAAGGAGAGGAGAGAGGGAAGAGAGTAGAGGAGGGGGAAGGAAGTAGGAAGTTTGGAGGGAAAGAGGAGGAGAAGTGTGGAGAAATGGGAGGGGAGTGGTGAGGAAAAGAGGAGAGGAGAGGAAGAAGAAGAAAGTAGGAAAGAAAGGAGAAAGGGAGAAAGAAAGTAGAGAAGAGGGAAGAGAGAGAAGGAGGGTGGATACAGTGAAAGGGGAAATGGACGAGCAGCACTCAAACTTACCTGTATGTATTTATGTATGGCGATATATAATACCTACAGCATTACTGATATAACAAATATTAAATACTTGAAAAAATGTTTATATTTCATTGGTTGGTTTGTGGAATATTAAAGGAACTGTGAAAAAAATAACAAAAAAATAAAAATTAAAAAAAATTTCCTGGAAAAAAACCCCAAGAAGCAAATTTTTTTTCCAAAAGTGAGAGGAGTGGTATTCTTGCTCCACCCTCCCACAGATGGAAGCAGTGAATTAATTTTTTATGGGGGACAGAAAAATATTGAAATGAAATGAATATAAGACTTAAATCTGAATAAGTGTGAAATTGGTGGAATTGGTTAAGATTTTCTTGGCAAAAGTTTATTGATGAAAACAGAAGGCAATTGCCTGTTTTGAAAACTGAAAAATGAACTGGTGCTGACATCTAGTGGTGGATGAAAATATACAATTATAGCTGCTCTAATAACAGAACTGGCAAGCCCAGGAAAAGATAACTTTTTTTGTGACCTTCAGTGCTATAACTAAACAAAGAACAGCTATAATAAAGAAAAGAAAACATTCTGGGCTATCTACAAAGCAAGAACCATAAAACTTAGAAAAAGTTTTGGATTATAAAGACTTATTGAACTGTGACTCTAAAGCTGTTTGCAGAGAAAGGAAAACTTTGATTTTTGGCCATCATGGAACATCAGAGATCTGCAGAAAAAACATATCAAGAAAAAACAAACACTTTCCAGGAGGAAATGTATTCTATGTTACAACTAATACAAATGACAATACTTCGAATCACGAGGAAATTAAAAATAATTTTGAAAATTTAAATGAAAACATCTTCAATTTAACTTTACAACAACAACAACAACAAAAACTTTCAGAAAATAAAAAAGAGAATTCAACAATGGAAGGAACTATGATTTAACCCAGGCAGACAAAAACTTGCAGGAAATATTGGACATGGAAGAGACAACTTATACTTCAAGATTGCAAAATAAGTCTAAGGACAAGAAAAAAGATTTCACACAATGGATTACAGAGCTGTCAGGAGAACTACGAGAGCTTGAGAGACAAAAAATGATAAGAGAAACTAAGAGAGAAAGAAAGAAAGATTTTCAGCGAAAACGAAGGGGTGAAACATTCCCACAAAAACACCTTACTTGACCCGTACTTACAACAATATCGATAAAACTATGGGAAGACCTTTTGGTTCAGCGAAGCATATTGATTAGGAAAACTGTTTGGAAAAAAGGGGCTAAAGTTAGAATTAAGAAATTCAATGATGGGATTTATCAGATGGAATATTTAAAGATTAAGCACTTGTTTGAATATGGTTAAAGAAATAAAAGTTTGGATATAAATGAATTTTAGTTTAAGAGAGATAGGCTCTTCAAGTAACATAGAACTTTTTTTATGATATGAGATATAAAAATGTTGGGATGATTTATATGAGGGGAAGATTTTAGATACTTAAATGTAATGGATTTTGAGAAAATTTCAGTTAAGAAGGTTTTTAATAGTTCTAAAAGATTAGCTGTGGATCTATTACATGGAATAGTTACAGATTAAATATTTGTTTGAATATGGTTAAAACGAATAGAATTTTTTTGGACATAAATGTATTTTAGCTTAAGAGGGACATGTTTTTCAAGTAGTATATTATTTCCTTCAGTTTTTCTTCTGTCTTTTGTGTTTGTTTTAAGGTATGAGAAATGTAAAATTGTTGGGATGACTTGTATGAGGAAAAAGACTTAAATACTTAAATGTAATTAACTCTAAGAAAATTTTAACAGATAAAAATGTTTTCAAACATTGTGGGGAAAATAAATTTTAATAAGAACTTTAAAAACAAGATCTATGACAAGGTGAGTAAGATGATTAATTAGAAAAGAAGCTTCACATTGATTTAGTTGTTACTTCCAGAAATACTAGAAAAATGTCTATATTCAATTGTTGTCTATTAAAATACTAAGAAATGTACTAATTTAAGGTTGATAAATGAGAATATTATTGGAAAAAGAGAAAATCAAGGAAAGCTACTATGTGGATTATGGAATTATAGAAACTAATTGTTATTGATTGTTTGTAAATATAAACCCAGACAACACGCTGTTTACCAAATATTAAGGTGATTATGTTAAAAAAATAATAAAATATATGAAATATATAAAAAAATAAAGTGTTTATACAATGATATAATATATTAATTATGTAGATGAAACTACAGATGCCTGAGGTGCCTTCTGTAGCTGAGAAAAGGGTTGAAAAATATTCCAGATAACATGTTCTATATGCTTTTTATGCTTTTTTTAATAAAAAAAAATCCATTACAGGATTTCTGCTATCATAACTGCAGATCTGACCATGGGATTAAAAATATGGGTCTAAAATGACTCTTGGTTGATCCAATAGAGCTGTTGTTACGTTGTGAGACTAACCTACAGAAACTAAAGATCCATGGAAAACCATTCCAGAAATGTACTATTTCAGTTGCAGACATTATTATGTCTACAAATCTGAATCTGTTTTTTTTTTCAAATAAAATTTTCTTGGACACAATTCTTTTTTGCAGAAAAAGCATGTGACCCATCATTTGCTATATAAAGTAATACAATCCACGGACAATTTTCCCACATGGATTAGTCTGTATATCAGTCTTAATCAGTGCTTTTTTTGTAAAAGAAAAAGGTGCCGGAACTCACACGTGTCATACAACCCACCTTGCCTACCCTACAAATTCCATCCAAAAAGGGTGCTGGAACTCCGTTCTGAGCATTCTATGAGAAAAAAAATCCCTGGTCTTAATGCTTTAATGTTTTGCCTACTGCTATCACTATAGCAGGTTGGGACCAAAACAGATTCTTGCACTGGCACATTTTGCATTATGTTTTTACATACTGTAATGTCTTTTCTGAATAAACATGTTGCTATCAGTATCTTAAAAGAAAAAAAACCCTCTCAAGTGGCATTAAAGACAGCATGTACGTAAAATCGCACTGACCAACATTTGCATAGTTGAAATTTTGAACATATTATCTGGAACCCAATGTCAAGTTTCCTGAGGAATGGACATTTCAGTTCCAGCACTAACACTTCATTCACACTGTCATTATTTATTTTTAATGTTCTTTCTTAAAACCTTGTAAGTAGTTGGTGGATGAATTAACATCACATGATGAAGAGGGAGAAAGAGGGCAACATCATTTTTTGGGAATTTTCATCACTCGTTTGAATTCAGGAATCCAGGTTTTTTATTAAATAACATCTATCAACATGAAACTACCAACTTTTGAATCTGAAATGGACTGTTTTGTCACTGAACCAAACTATCAAATGCCCAGGTACAATATTATCCTTCCACTACATTCTGCTTCGGGAAATGGTCTTTAAATGATCTACTGGTAGAATTTTCACACAATATGAAATAAAATTAATTATAATGAAGTCCAATACTAGACACTCCTGCTTAGAAAAGTAAGCTGCCCACAAAGGGTAAAAATAAACTTTCTTTGAAAACTGAGTTCAATAGCCTGTTTTCTGCTTAAAGCTATAATTTCTGCTGTTTATTTTTTCCCTGAGTCAAGTTATAATGTTTATTAAGAGAGAATTTCCCCTCACAGTTTGTATCTTCCTGTTTATTTCTCTACAAATTACCTTTGGCACACACTTTTATTATTGTATTTCACAAGATTTTATTGGTAAGGCTAAAGAGCAATATGAAAGGGTTGTCTTAAAATATTGTTACAATGAGTCAAGGGGAGATTGAAGTATCCGTTTCCTTCTCTACTGATCAAAAGATATTGTATCTCCCTGTGACAAAAGTGGAAAATTGTAGGAGTGTTTAGAATTACATTATTCAATAGCATTCACTATTCAACAGGGCCAAATTGATAGATTTCAATATATTTTTTTATTTAAAAAGTTTTACAATATATTTTATTTTTAACAAGCAAAACACAACCCCACCCCACCCCCTTCCCACTCCCCAACCCTCCCCAGCCCCTCCCTCCCTTCCCCCTCCCCCCTCCCCGACTTCCCAGAGCTAAGTACAGGGTATAAGAATACAAACAATCATAATCTACTTTATGCAAACGATCATAAACTATTAAAACTATCGCACTTTAACTCATATAAATTAACTCCAAACAGTATAAATATCACATTAATAATTATTCAAATGCTGGATAATACTTTTTAGTCCCATATTTACTCCACAGTATCTCTCTTTGCAAATAGTCTTTCAAGTACACTAAAATCTTTGCCATATCCTCCAAGTTGGGAACTTTTACAGTCCATTCTTCTATAATCGGCAGTTCTTCCTTCTTCCAATATTACCCTACTTTTTCCTGAAGCCATAACAGTAGTGTCAATAAAAATACCCAATAAAAACAATTACAGACAAAACAGATTTACATCAATCATTAAAAAACCAATTTTCTATTCTTCTTTCCACCTGGTCTTTAATTTTCCATACTAAAACCAAGTTTATACAATCTTTCCTTCTCTTAATATATTATACAGCTTCAAGTACCATACATTACTTTCCAAACTTAATTTTTTTTATATGTAATCACATGATTTTTATATTTTCTATTACGTGTTTCATTATTGCCCATAAAAGTAGCTTACAAGTTAACTTTCATCTATACTTTTTCCCAAACTCGCAACAGAGCATGTCATAAAATATATACCTTAAACACATTATCCAACTTCTTATCACACAATAGATATACATACCAACCAAATAGCAAATCATGACCTTTAAAATTTCAGTAAGCACTACTACAATTCTTCCCAATTAAGTTTTCATAATTATCTTAAAATTAAAACATAAAATATTACAAAACATAATTATTTTATATAACTCTACATTTGAGGGTGAAAAATATATCCCCAAATATTTAACCCTTTTAACAATTTCAATTCCCGTTTACTCTTCTAAAACCACCTTTTATGATCCTTATTACATTATTATCTCCTTCAGTTCTACAACTAAATCTTCAGGCTCGTCTCATTCATCTAGAAGCAGCACGCCTCCTCCAATTTCTGGCCTCCTCCAGTGACACTGAAATTTGATCCACTCCTGTAACTTTCTCATCTGTCTGCATTGTTCCTTCAGCACCTTGTAGATTCTCTCTGTGTCGTTGAGACTCTCCCTCACCTTTCTTCTTTTTAGATTCCAAAAGTGGTATGGGGGCTGCTTTTAAAACATTACTATAAAAATCACGTGCCTGAATCACCGTAGTAAGACGATGCCTCATACCTTCATAGGTCACCACCATACCCACTGGTATCTCCCATCTGAACTTGATATCATGTCGTCTTAATTCTTGTGTCAAAAAAGCAAATTCCTTCCTTCTACTTAAAATTCTTGGAGGGATCTCTTTTAAAATCAAGACTTCTTGCTCAGCAATTGCAAATTCAGTATTGTAGGAGGCTTGAATAACCTCATTTCTAATCGCTCTCTTTGTAAAATAAACCACCACATCTCTGGGTAATTTCCTTTGTCTTGCAATCCACGAATTAACATGGAAAATCTTATCTATATCTTCCATTATTTCATCTGCTGGTCGCCCCAGCACCCCTTCCAGAGCCTCAGAAACTATTTTCTCCAAATTTTCTTTAGGATCTTCTTTTAAGCCTCTGATTCTCACGGCAAACTCCATCTGATGATACTGTACCAAGGTCAAATCACAATCAATTTTCTCCACCACATTTTCAGTTTCTGTCATTTTTACTTCTAATCTAGTATTATTTTGACTGAGATCTTCCACTCTTTCATCCAAATTCTCAATACATATAGCCATGCCTTGAAATGCAGATAAGATGTCTGCTCTTATTTCTGTTAGTTTCTCTGTAATCTTTTCATCCATAACCTCAGCTAGTTTTTCTGTTAACTTCTCCTCCAGCTTTTCATCCATTATCTCAGCAAATCATTGCAATTGCTTTTCCATAATCTCTTGCATCACATTCTGCAAATCTTTAACTGTAAGGGCTGGTGCAAATACGGGTGCAGGGGGCAATAAGGCTTGCAACAAAGACTGCTGCACTGGAGCAGGAACTTTAGGAGATGTAGCTGCCATTTTCACCCACTATTGTCTGCTACGCACTTCCACTTTCAAGCTCAGCAAAGTCCATTGAGTTAAAGATCAAAAGACCACTTTCACCTGAATCTCCTGTATCGCTCTGCCTGCATCCTCGTTCTCCAAAGTTCTTTCTTGCTAGCAGGGATGGTTGTGGATGCCCTGTTCTGCTCCAAAAAGCCTGGAGCAGAAGCGCCTCGCAGTCCGGAGCATGCCCAGACTTCGGGGGGGCTCAATCCTTCAGCCGCCAAAACCTTAAGTTCTGGCGGCCCCAGAGAGCTCTACCCCTACCTGGGCGCTAACCCCCTCCTCTTCTCATGAGGAGGGGGCTTCTGAGCCACCGAAACAGCTGATTGGTGCTGTTTTCGACGGCTCTACGGAGCCGCAGGGCTGACAGCCTAAGAATGGCTGCCTCCGGCGACGCCTTGCCATCCGGAAGTCCCGATAGATTTCAATATTTTTTGTTTTAACCATCTAGTTTCTGTTTCCTTCTCTCTCTCTCTCTCCTGAATAGGGTGCACAATCTTTAGTCCTCTTGAACTTGTAGATCCTACTTGAGGAGCAGGTGGCAGTGGTGACTGGAGGTGGGGAGGGGCTTTGCACAACATTTAGTTACCAGTAAGTAATACCTATTCCTGGATTGGGGATTCCACTCATGGCCTCTCATGGCATCTTGACCTCCAGACTGGACTATTGCAATGTGCTATACTTAGAGCTGTACTTGAAAAGTATTCAAAAGCTTCAGTGATGCAGAATGTGGGAGCGTGGGCTCTTAATGGAATTAGTTATTTGGTGCATGTGACCTAACTGCTGCATGAACTGCATTGGACACTAGCTTGTGTCCAGGTGCAAGTCATGGTGTTGGTAGTCTCCTAAAAACCTTTAATGGCTTAGAAACATATTACTTATATATTGTCTCTTCTCAGTTGATGTACTCCAGGTCCAGTCAGATAAGGATTACTGAAGGAAAACCTTTCTCTTTTTATTTTTTCATGTGGCACCCACCCTCTGAAACATCATGTCAAAAAAAAATCAGATTTTCCCAGACTCTGCTGGACTTCCACAAGGCATTGAAAACTTGGTTTTCACCTAACTCTGGGGTCCTAATTGTGTGTTGGAGCCTGTCTCCAGAATTAAAAATTGTCTATGGAGATTCTCAGTCATCTAAGTCATAGTTATCCCAAACATCCTTTTTCAAAAGGCAGTTGTACTTTCTTGTTTTTCTCTGAAGACATTTTGCTTCTCATCCGAGAAGCTTCTTCAGCTCTGTCAGAGTTAACAATTGTTTTATGATTCCATCCACTGTGTATTTTATTTTATTTTTTTTACATTGGATAGTCTTTACTTAATTCTTATCTATTTTTTATTTTTTATTACCCAGTGTCATATATGTGAGATGGACTAATTAACTAATTAATTAAAGTTTTAAAGCTTTCAGTGAAAATCACCATGTGTTTTCAGGTACATTTCTTCATTTGTGTGATTTTCATTTGTAGTTCTGCTTATCTGTACAGTGTATACAGATATTTTCCCATTATGCATTCTTTTCATGTTTATTGTTTCAATGCAAAAACTACATGTTATATAGATCTACATGGTCATATTTATCCTAATAAAAAGACATTGAAATGCTAGAACTAGAATGCATGTATCATAATTAAATGACTGAAGAAATCTATATTTCTACAAAGTGTTTAGTGAATGCTCTCCTTGGTCAATAATATGTTTTATTTCAGTTCAACTTATTCTGGGAGAAAAAGTAGCATCCATATGACAAATGACTGCCAATGTCAGATTGAAGAAGTTCTTTATAATGTATAAATTGAATGATGGTGTTGTACAGTGTGACACTGTTACTGACTATGAGTTATTACTGACCTTCAATTATTGATACAAAAACAGCTGGTTCTATCTATATGTGAGATACCAAAACAGGCAGAACCCTTTGCATGTTTTTTTTTAAATGTAACAATTTGCTGGAACACTGTCACCTAGTGGTTGCTCGAAACATGGTTAAATCCAGGAAGAGAGTTCTCTGTATATGTTATAGAAAGTCAAATATTTCAGCTTCTTAAATGCTCATCAAATATATTACATCTTTTTTTCTTTGAATTACTCATACATCATAAACAAAGTTGAACACAATACTTTACAATTCAAACAAAAATCACTAGTCACAATTTGTTATAGCCTTTGATACGTCTTAGTACATTGGATTTTAGACCTCAAAATCTCCAGACAAGAGAGTATCCCAGATGAAATATGAAGAGTAAGGCAGGGATAATAGATAGGTGAAGCAGTGTTAACAATGAATATTATTTTTGTAGTATTACTACTAAATAATGGAAAGTAGGAGTTTAGTAATTACCAGATCTGATTCAAATTAAGACTTTAATGTTACAAAGATTTGAGATCTGAAGGCAACAAGACTTTTCAAGAGTTAAAAGAAGGCACAATGATTCAATTTAAAATGAAGATTTAAGATTCAAGCCATCCTTGCTCTAATCCACAGGTGTCAAACTCGATCGCGTCACGTGACATCGTGAAGTATCGTGACATTTTTCACTTTTGCGGAGCCAGGGTGAGGGTGGCCTGCGTGTGACACATCTGGCCTGTGGGTCGCCAGTTTGACACCCCGATCTAGCATATAGCTTATCAACTAAGACAACAGGGGGACAAGGGAAATTAGAGAAGGGGTACCTGTAGGGAAATTTAAAAATTAAATTGGGAATTACTCATATTTTGGTAACCAGCAGCTTGATACTGCTGGAATAGATAAAAGATTTTAAGCTCATATTGTTCCAAATAAATCTTATAAAGAAATGCTGCATAAAACTGAAACTAAAGCATTGCCTTCTTTGTATTGTTAATAGAGCAAGGGGGGGGAATCATAAATTGATTGTATTTGATTGAAACCCACAAAAGCCTATGAAAATTCTACATGCATACTTAGTTAGGCAGTTTTAGTGAACTGTGGCAAAATGTAATAGTCTTTATCAACCTGGTATCTTCAAGATACGTTGATCTGCAGAGTAATAGTTTGAGAAAAACTTTTTTTATTTTCATGTTTTTGCAGGATTAAAAATAGGCTTTACAAGCGCTGTTAGAATAATAAGTAAAGTTAAGAAAGTCATGTGCTGCACAAAATGGAAAGCTATTGGATATTAATTAACTGGCAATTGATAAAGACATATTTACTGTGATTTAACAGCTCTGTGAACAACATAAAAACATTGCACATACATTTAACAAGCAAGTATAATAAATATACTTGCATTCTTCTAGCAGTTTAACTTAATATTCTGGCTGCCTGTTCTGTTAATTAAAACACACACATACAAAACACATTTGATTGCAAAAGTTATTGCACATTAATTAAACATTTATTCATTACCAAAGACAAATAGACCAACTTTAAATGACCACTTCCATCAATAGCAATTTTATGTGTAGCAATTAATAGACTGCTTTGAATTCTAACAAAACACAGACCACCTACTTTTTTATTCATATATAGACTTATTGCCAAAAAGAATGCAAGTTGCTATTTTCATATTCCATTTCAAAATATTTACAAAACCAAGTTTAGGATTAGGATGAACCACTTTCTTTTACTTATAGTTGATATTCCATTAATGATTATATTGTAACAATGATGGAAGAGTTTTGTGAGTCTTTCAAAGAGGGAGTGGCCAGGGAAGAGAAGCAATGTTAGCCCTCTCTTCATGCTCATTTAGAAATTTGTTTTTCTACTTCTTTGTTAAATTTGAATCCTGCATTTCATGGTTTTCCAATCTCTACTATTTTATCTTGGCAAAATGCTTCTTCCCTGTCTTACAATGCACCAAGGGCATGATAATTAATTGCTCATAGGCATTCAGTTTTGCATAATATTTCTGTGAATTGGTATTGTAATGTAGCATCTTTTATAAAGAAATCTATCCACTTAAAGTGTTTGGTTTTTACTAAATATTATGACCAGTACATATGTATACACACACACACACACACACACACACACACACACACACATGCATACATGTATGTTTTTGCATGCATGTGCATATACATACAACATGAAAAGGCCCTTTTAGCAGCAATTTCCACTTGCTACTCAAGCAGGAATTGTGACTCTAGAAGGACCCTCAGATTTCACCCTAGGTCTATCTAGGATTGTACCATCCTACCAGTACCAAAGATGGTAAAATCCCAGATCCAGAAGCTCCATAAACCCAGAAGCATGTTAATTATGGATGAAAAAGTACTTTCTTTTGTATGCTCTAAATCTCCTTCCATTTAGCTTTATTAATCCCAGTTCTAGTATTTTGAAACAGGGTGAAAAAGTTAGCAATGACTTCTTTCTCCTTGTCATGCATGATTTTGTACATCTTGATTATGTACCCCTATACTCCTTTCTTCATAAAGTAAATAATCTCAAATATTCTGTTTCTCATGAGGAACATGCTGGGTTTCTTGATCCTTTTATTCTCCTTCTTTTGCACTTTTTTCAACTGTATTATACCAGTTTTTTAATACAGCAACCAGAATTGCAACACAGTATTCTTGTTATGAAGTTACCACAGATTTGTATAATAGCATTACACTTTTATTTTTTTGAAAAAGTTCCTAAAATGTAATCAGCTTTTTTCACAGCTGACATTCACTGAGTAGATATCTTAAAATTTACATTACAATTTCTTCATTAACATAAAAGGGTGATGCAAGTAAAGAAAATCTGGGATAGAATAATAAACAAACAAATAAATAACAATGCACTGTTTTGTAACAGTAAATTTCTCAGAGCATCTTTACTCAAATACCCAAATATTGGGTATTTCCCTTGTTATATTTGTCCACCTCAACAACTTTCCTTTCATACCACCAGTTTTCATATAACCTGGTTTCATATGATTTTCTGCCTTCATATATTTCAAGCCTCATCTCCTCTGTATATCAGTGCTATAGTACATGTGATGATAAGCAGGCAGATGCTGTTGAAACTGGCAACTATATATCAAATTCTGCCTCTCCACTCCATAAAATCTACAATAGGTAAGCAATCACAGCCTGTGGGTCATATGCAATTCCCAGTATTCCAAGATCATAACTTCAGTAATAAAAAAGCCAATTTCAGTGGTATGGTCTTTGACATTTTCTTCAAAAATAAAGGCGAAAATCAGAGGGAGAGGTTTCTAAGAAGCAGCCATTCCTTTTTTCAGCCTTAAAATTCAGCCCCTGCAAAACAGGCTGACATCACACTGCAGAACTTTGGCCCTTCTATGCTGAATGTTGGTGATAAAATTTTGGATTGGTTGTGAAGGAGATGTACTGGGGGCCCTTAATGTGTAGAAATATAAGATGTTGCTTGAATTCCCACTCTTAAAAAAAGCTGCACTCAAAAAAAAAGGATGCAACAGGGAGTTCCACTTTATCCTGCAATTTGACAATCTTTCCAATTTTATTATCTGTCACCTGCTGGTCAGGGCCATTGTTGCCACTATTGTAAGTTTTTCATACATGATCTAAAATAAGTTATCCATGTTGAGGGGGAGGTTAGTGAGTTTTCAGTATTCCCCCATCATCAATAACCATTAGATTTATGGGCAGAGAAATTGGGTGGAAAATTGCTTCAAATTTCTCTATGAGAAGAAAAGAAATTGCAGATTTTTCAAGGGCAGACTTTCCTCATTGCAGTACTTGAAGCTGATATTGAAAAAGCCTCTAGGAGAATTTTCCCATGAGGCCTTTCCTTGGCATTTAATGAAGGTTGCACTCTATTGGAGACGAGATTGCAGAAAAAAAAGATACTCATCTTTCACCTACATCCTAGATAAGTAAGTGAAGAATACCTTTTTAAATTCTTTTCTTTTGAAATAAAGTTCTATGACAAATTCTTTTTCATCATGTGACAAGTGCTGAAAAGCAAGAATGTTTCTGCATCTCAGTGGTAATGCTAGGTCTATCTAAAGGGAGAGCAGCTGATTGTGTAGTTACAGACCCATGTTTCTTATCACAATTGGTTGGATTTCAGTATAAATCTATTTTAAAAATTCCTTTACTTTGTTAATATTTTTCATATCAATATGTGAAGTCTGTCAAGCTTCCAATATTAATTTGAAAGACTGCTTCTAAGATTGTTAATATTTAACAATGAACAAAGTATCAAAATTATTGTATATGTAATTGTACAGTTTTTTATACAAATGCTGTACTGTTGGAATATTGTGGAAAATACTTCATACTTATGTTTGCATTTCTTCAGTGGAACAACTTTAGTTCATAATAGGAATTTAGATGATCCTGTAGGGTAAGTCAAGGTGTTTCTTTGCATGGAATCACAAAGAATATGTCTGTTGATGTGGCTATGGCCTGAGGCCTTGGGAGACATAAAATGATTCTAGGATCCAGGTATGTATATGGACAGCTCATCTTTGGAAGCTATGTGTTTCTTATAGCTTTTATGAAAGGTGAAAAAACACAAATGCATTCTGTGCTTCTTTTTGTCAAAAGCAATTGGTTTTTAATGATTTTTGCATGAACCTTTATCAATTGGTGGTAGTAGCAAAGTGTAAAGTTGTAATGAGAACTCAGAAATTACTGTTTATGCATATTATTAGGGCTAATATTGAGCCTACGTTGAATTATTTTGCATGAAATAATCTATATATTGTAGGATTCAAATTAAGCTTTGAAAGACCAAGTTTGGAAAACAAATAAAAGATCAGTGGAAAATATAATTGTTGGGGTAAATAAAACAGAAAGAAAGAAAAGAGTACCAAGAAAAAAAAACCCAGAGTTTGTTTGACATGAAAAGCACCTTTTGTACTAGGAAATATTATGTATTTCTGTTTTTAGAATCTCTCTCTCTCTCTCTCTCTCTCTCTCTCTCTCTCTCTCTCTCTCTCTCTCTCTCTCTCTCTCTCTCTCTCTCTCTCTCTCACACACACACACACACACACACACACACACACACACACACACAAACACACAGACACACACAAAGAGAGAGAAATCCTGAATTATTTTTGCAGATCAAGAATATATGGAAATAGTAAGGATGTTATTCAGAACTACCTGAGTGAAGCAAACATAAACATTTTCAACTTAGTAGGCTTTGACTATTTTCACAATAGATACCAGGAAGACACTCCCATACACATAGCATGTAAATGAAGAAAATATTTAAAAGCTACAGAAGTAGCTTTTTTCATTCAATGTACCAGAGGTCATATGCAGTCTTTTAAAGGTTCCCTTTGCTTGTGCAGATTTGCTATCTGCCAACTGCCAGTTTCATCACTAAATAAGAGCAATATTGCCCTGATTTTTGTGTTTTTTAAGTAAATAAAAAATAAGGCAAAAATGGCTTTAAATGGTAACTTTTTAAAGTCTGTAGTTATGGGACTTCCGGTGGCTCCGCGGCGACGGAGGGAGCCTTCCCGGGCTGCCCGCGGCTCAGCTGGTGTTTTTTCGCCCGAAACAGCGCCGATCAGCTGTTCGGGCGAATCTGAAGCCCCCTCCTCGGGAGAAGAGGAGGGGGTGAGCCCCCAGGTGGGGGTTGAGTTCTCCAGGGCCGCCTGAGCTTGGAGCTTGGGCGGCCGAAGGATTGAACTCCCCCGTAGCCTGGGCTGCTCCCAGCTGACCAGCGTCTCTGCTCCGGACTTTATGGAGCAGAGCCAGGCGTCTGCGACCATCCCTGCTTGAAGGAGAGACTATGAAAGGGAAAGAGCAGGCAGAGCAGTACAAGAAGGAAAGATGAAGAGATGAAGAAGATTTTATTTTACTCTCAAGCTTGATGGACTTTGCTTAAAACTTAAAGTGAAAGTGCGTCACAATTGTAAGTAAAAGATGGCGGCGAAACCTCCCCCTAGAACTTTTCGGAGTGCTGGAAATTCTCCGGTGCAACAACAATCATTGCTGCAGGCGTTGCATTCTCCTGATGTATTGACATCGAAGGATCTTGAAAAACATACCCAGTTAATTTTGGAGTCAATGGGTGTTAAATTTCTACAGATGGAGGAGAAATTGGAGAAATTGGAGCAGAGAATGGAAGAAAGGATGGAACAGAAACTTAGAGAAATGAAGGTAGACATTTTGTCCTCAGTGCAAAAAGTTGCTAAATGTGTGGAGGTGCTGGATGATAAAGTGCAAGACTTGATTCAAAAGAATGCTTTATTAGAAGCAAAAGTATTGGAAATTGAAGATTTAAAAGACAAAATTGACAGTGAACAGAGCTTGGCCCAATTTTACCAGATGCAGTTTGCTGTGAGAATTAGAGGCCTAAAAGAGAATATTAAGGAAGATTTAAAGCAGCTGGTTTCTGAGGCTTTTGAGGGAGTATTGAACCATCCAGCATCTGAATTAAAACAAGGTATGGACAAAGTGTTCCGTGTGAATTCGTGGATTGCTAAACAGAGAAAGTTGCCTAGAGATGTGGTGGTTTATTTTGTAAAAAGGGAAATTAGAGATGAAGTTATACAAGCTGCCTACGATACCAAAGTTGTGATTGCTGGTCAACAAGTTTTGGTTTTAAAAGAAATTCCTCCAAAGATTTTAAAGAGAAGGAAGGATTTTATATTTCTTGTGCAAGAGCTCAAGCAAAGAGATATAAGGTTCAGATGGGAGATCCCAGTTGGGTTGAGCTTCATGTATGATGGCAAAAGATACTGTTTGAGTAATGTGAAGCAAGCGCATGATTTTTATAATAATGTCTTGGAAGTAACCCCATCAACACTTCTGGAAGCTGCAGAGGGATCTGGAGAAGGAGAACATCAAGAGGATGAAGATGCACAGATAGACGAGAAGGGTACAGGAGGAGTTCAAGCTGCAACTCTTTTGGATGATCTTAGAGAACAGAGGGTGACGCGTGCTGCCTTAAAACGCTCAAAAAAGAAAAAAAAATAAGACTAGTAGAAATCTATGGAACTTCCACAAAATATTTATAGTTAAGTGGTAGTTGTGTTTTTTTTTTTTAAAAAAAAAAAAAGTTTTGGGATGCTATGTATGGTAATAGATTTTTTTTTTTTAATTTGGAATTAATGGACAACTTACTACAGAGGAAGAGGAAGAAGGTTTTGTGGGTTAATGTGGGTTAATTTGTGTAAGAACTATTTATTAATGTGCAAATGAGAATATGTTAAGGTAATAGTGAATTGTGGAAGAACATAGATGGGAATGATGCTAGTTTTCTTTTATTCTAGTTTTTTATATATATTTAGTATTATTAAGGATTGATTTACTATATACAAGCTAGAGAGTGATGGATTTTAGAGTTTATAATTGTTAGTATATGATTGTTTATGATTGCCTTTTAGATATATACCTTGTATTTTGCTCTGGGAAGTCGGGGGGGGGGAGGGGGGAGGAGGGGAAGTGGAGGGGGGGAGGTAGGGGAGGGAGGAGGGGGAGGGGAGGGGGGGAGATAGGGGGGCGGTAGGGAGGGGAGGAGGGAGGGGGAAGGGGGTTTTTTTTAAAGGAAAATTGTATTTTATAAAACTTTTCAATAAAAAAAAAGTCTGTAGTTATGAAATGCTTCAAAAGACTGGTTCTCCAACATCTTAGGACATGCCTCCCACTGGATTTCGACAAACATCAATTTGTCTACAGAGGGAACAGGTCAACAGACGATGCCATAGCTACTGCTCTATACTCTGTAGCAAGCCATCTAGAGAAACCTGGAAGCTATGTCAGGATGCTTTTTGTTGATTACAGCTTGGCTTTCAACACCATTTTGCTGAGCACTCTCATTGAAAAGCTGACTGACTTGAATTTCCCCCCCTCCATCTGCGATTGGATTAAAGACTTTCTCAGGGACTGGCTACAAACAGTGAGGGTTGGGTCTGTCTTATCCACCCGCCTGAAGCTTTGCACCGGCTCACCACAGGACTGCATGCTTAGCCCCTACCTGTACTCATTGTACACATTTGATTGTGTATCGTCCGACCCATCTACTGCAATAATTAAGTTCGCAGATGATACCACCATAGTGGGTCTTATTACAGGTGAAGATGAAACAGCATACAGGGGGGAGGTACAAAAACTATCCATATGGTCTTCCAAGAACAACTTGCACCTGAACATCAGCAAGACGAAAGAGATGGTGCTAGACTTCCGGAGGAAAAAAGAGGAACCTGCCCCACTTTACATCAAGGGGGGGGGGAGGCTGTGTGGAGAGATTTTCCTCCTTTAAATTTCTGGGAGTTTACCTCTGTGAAGATCTTACCTGGAAAGTTAATACAACCCAGGTGGACAGAAAGGCCCAACGGAGACTCCACTTCCTTAGGGTCTTGTGGAAGAACAGGGCAGAACAACGGCTAATGACCCTCTTTTACTGGTCTACTATAGAGAGCGTCCTCTCATACTGTATTGTGGTTTGGTATGTTGGTCTGACAGCCGCGGATACGAAAGTATTACAGAGGGTGGTGAGCACAGCAAAAGACATTGTGGGCTGTCCCCTGACACCACTGGATGACATCGCCAGGGCTTGCTGCCTTGGAAGAGTGAGGAAAATTCTCAGGGATGACTCACACCCTGGTTGGTATCTCTTTACTCTCCTACCATCGGTTAGGAGATATAGGAGTATAGCCAGCCGTACTAACAGGCTGAAGAACAACTTTTATCCATGGGCTGTTAGGCTCTTGAATGGGAAATAATTTTATAATTTTATGTATGATTGACTTGCGAGGCTGGTGTATTGTGCAATTAGCTCACATGGTGTAACAAGATGGAGGGTTTGTTATCACTGTGAGTTGTGGGGGGGGGCACGAAGGGAGGCTCAGCCAATCTCAATGTATACATGGTTGTACTTTGACAATAAAAATGTTCATTCATTTTTTTAAGGCAAAAATGGCTTTAAATGGTATTTAGAAATAAAAAATTAGCAGTAATAGGTAAGTATTAACAACAAGGGCATATCACTTTTAAATCTTTAATTATAAGGAGCTTAAAAATGCGATGTTAGCAGCGTTAACAGCTTGAATGTATTCCTCAAAGCACATATCATCTTGCCATTAAGGAAAATTTTTAATAAGATCAAAGGGAAAAATTATTAAAAGGTACAAGAGAGGGAGGGAGGGAGGGGGAGAGAGAGAGAGAGAGAGAGAGAGAGAGAGAGAGAGAGAGAGAATATATGAGGAAATTTAGTAACTTCCCCAGTAATGTCTAGAGACCAGAATTTTATAAGGGATTTATAAAATACCACAGTAATGTAGAACTTTGGTCCTGGATCATGATATATTCTTGCAAATAATAGGTTTGATTCTCACCCCTCCCCAAGAGCAATGCAGTAGTATGAGTGGAACAAGCTTAATGTGAGCTGTAAATCAAGCTGCAGAAATTCAACATTCAAAACATATCTTAGGGGCTTCTTCTTCCCAGTATAATCCTTTACGGTTTACATTAGCTGTAATGGGCTTGTGCAAGAACAGGTATAAATCATAGAAATATAGGAAGCTGCTTTATAGCTATTAAAACCATTGGTTCATCATTTGGCAATAGCTTTCTAGAATTTCAGAGAGGAATATTTCTCATCCTAACCTTAGGGCCCCAGAGATTGAACCGAAGATCTTTTGCATACAAAATGCTTGCTTCAACATTTGAACATGTCTAGCCAAGATTTGTATTTACATGAGATGTTTGCTTGATCAGTATTTAAGGTTCATTTCTCTATCTCCTTAATTTTTTAAGTGGACAACACATTCTTCTTCTCTATTTTAATCAATATAATTAATTAATTAATTAATTTTGTACTTGATGTTTTGTTTATTTACTGTGCCTGAAATTCTGTCTTTATGTGCCTGTCTTCATGCTCACAGAATCTATACAGATGTAAGAAACACAAAATGAAGGGTTAGATCTGCAGAAGTAAAGTAAATGCCAAAACCTGAATATCTAAGGGTTTTTCTTTAGTTCTGATTAACAAATTGTATTTTAATTACGAATTTATGGCCTTGAAATGACCTTTATCATTTAGACAGATAGTTTGTCTTTGTTTCCTTACTTCTTAGTTGATACCTTATAGCTTTGGGGGCCAAAGAAGGACAAGCAGACTCACAGATTTTCATATAGAAGTTTTAATAAACAGTATGAGGCTGAACTGTCCAATTATAAAGCAGCAACAGCATGGGTGTTTTGTATTTTTAAAAAAGGACAAATTTTTGTGACTTCTGGGAATGGTTGCACATGGACTGCACTGATAGCTTGCACAAAAGTCATTTATAAATGGCATTAATAAGATATTGACATATGGAGATTCTGCAATTCTGAAATGATGATTAAAAAGTCATTTATTTTTATACTTATTTTTCAAAAAGTATATTGGATATCTATCTATCTATCTATCTATCTATCTATCTATCTATCTATCTATCTATCTATCTATCTATCTACTGTATCTATCTATCTATCTATCTATCTATCTATCTATCTATCTATCTATCTATCTATCTATCTATCTATGACACAAAGTAATAAAATGAGATTTTGAAGCTATTGTAATAAATACAATAAATAAATAAATACAATCATACAATCAGGACAGCTTTCTTTTATTTGTTGTCCTCCTAGTAATGGATTACTTCTACAAAAATTCCCATTCTACACAAGAAACACAAACACAAAACACATCCTGAATTTACAGAGAAATAATATCTTAATGTATGGACAAATATTTGAATCAGTCATTTTATGTGTCTACTCTAAATAAGAAAGATACCTTATTTGACATGTAAAAATGTCACATAGCCAAAGGATCTTTATAAGTTATTAATTAGCTAAACAATTTATTATCATAGATCTATGGTTATTGGGATTATTTTCTGTTTCTAGAATTTTTGATTTAGGATTATTATCTGTTTCTAGAAATTCTGATTAGGTAGAAATGCTCGCCAAGCTGGAATTTTTGTGAATAATTCTAGTATTGGCTAGCTTAAGGGTGTCTCATAAGGTAAGAGCATTCTTCCAGAGCTTTAAGTATTTGTTTCAATATTTAATTTCAACAGTTCTAAAATAAATGTAGTTTCTGTGCAGAATTTTTAAGTGTTCAAGTTTAGAACTTCAGACTGACTGAAGGCATATTATTGCCCGAGGAAAAGAACAAGATAACATCTGCCCTTCCACCTCTGAATTCTGCATATAGAAACTGAGCACACTAGCAACTGAATTTTATTTCAAATCCAGCAAATAGAACCATGACCTCAACTACTCCTAAGCAGGCTATATAAAAGTATCCAGCTCTGACTTTCAACATATCACTTCTGACTAGGTTGATAGCTCACTTTTGTTAATGAGAGGCTGATCCAAATGACACATCATACTTAGTGGTGGGATTCAAATACCTGGATAACTGGTTCTCTGTGTGGATGCAGGCCTAGGCATCCAAGGCCTAGAACGGACTTCCGGAAGTGGCATCATGCACTTCCAGCAGGCTGTTCTAGGCTGGGAGGTCTCCTCCAGGTGGTTCTCCAAACTCAGAAAAATTTAGATACCAGTTCTGCCGAACCGGTATGAACTGGCTGAATCCCATCACTGATCATACTGTAGATTCACAGTGTTCAGTTTAGTGATTCCAGCAGAAGAGAATATACATAGCTCAGGCTTGAAATGTGGAGTCCTTGGTAATCTCTGAGCCTGGTTGTTTGCTTGCAGCCATTTCATTCCCCAACTGATCAGGAAACAAAATGTCTGCAAGCAACCAAGTTCAGACAACACAAAGGACTGCAATGAATTGATTAATGATAAAAGCTGCATTCCCACATATCTGATAACCAATGCTTTTTTTCTAAAAAAAAAAAAAGGTTCCGGAACTCTCATCTTGTTAATCTTTTATTTATATAATTTTATTTATATATTTATTTATATAATTAAAAAAATATTCAACTCTTAACATAAATTTAATTTATTGTATTTAAGGCAAATGTTCATAGTAAATTCCAAAGTTTTGTCCAATTCTTGTCTGACAAATCTTTGAGATTTGAGGCAAGTTTAATTCATAATTGCCTTTAGTTTTTTTCATCTGTTTTTGGCTTAGATGAAGTAATGCATCTTTCAGGCATTCACCAAATAAACTAGAATTGGTTGTGAGCTTCTCCTTAAATACAAACAGCTCATAAGCCGGACCTACCTATTTTAGCAACCACATTATTGATGGCTTGTACTGTTCTGTTCCAGCCTATGACCAGCCCTGTTTGAATGTCAGGGACAACCCCTTTTTATAGTCAACAGGCTAGAAAAACCCAATCAAATTTATTTACAAAGAAATCAAAAGTTCAAACAAGAGTTAAACCAAAAGTTCAAACAAGAGTTAAACAGAAATAACAGACCAGGACTCTAGCAGAAGATCTTCAAACGGTTGCCTTCAGCAACCAGCACCTCCCACACCTTCCCCTTTTATCAGCAGTCCCAAGGCGTGGCTTCTCTTTGCCTTCTCCTCCTCTCACTGAGTTGCCTCATTGCCTTTCTCTGTTCTACTCTGCTGGATTGCCTCCTGCTCCTAGCGTCCTTGAATAGATCCAGCTGTGAATCATCTACCTCCAATACCTGGTGCTCACATGGCTGAGTCTGATGAGAAACGTGATGGGAGGGGCCAGGCTGAGAGTCCTGCAGTGCATCAGAGCCTCCCTCTGACAGCAAAGGCTCTCCAAACCCCTCCTCCTCCTCCTCTTCAGAATCATCGGACTCAGCTGCCAGTATCACAGGCTGACCCTGAATCACAACATTTACATAACATTTTAAAGATATGATCACATTGGTTCAAGTGAATGAGATGTTCCTATAATCCAAAATGCATACTATTAATTCATCCCTTACAAAATAGTTATTTTCATCAGACTTAGTTTATGATGAACTTAGAACATTAAGTTCTGTTTTATCAAATTTATCATGAAGACAGCATAGTAGGCTGCCGTAGGGGTGAAAAATTGTGGGATAGCCCCCCCCATGTTTATATACTGCAGGTGGGTATAGTAAAGATGGAATATTATTTTTTTTCTACTTGGAAAATGATGTGTTGCACTTTAATAGAGGAGGAGACAACTTTTGCATATATAGTATGACATATATTGTGTTCCTTTTGGAAGGACTAGCAGTGGGAGATAATAGATGTCTAATACAAGTGCATATGCTGCCTTTAACATATATGCGTTTAATTGATGGAGTCATGTTACTGACAAGGTAATGAATTGCAAAGAAATTGTTATTAATACATTTTGTTTCTATTTCTTTACAACTGCTGATAAAAAATGACCTGGCTATGTTCAAATTATATACACAAGAGAACAGGCTTAGGTGAGGGGGGAAAGTGTTACAATTCAATCTATTTATGAATATGAATGAATATGTCCATAATTGCCCAGTGTATTTTAACAACGATATAGAACTGTGCTATGAGAAGCTTACAATTTACATTTCTTATTCTTGAGGAATTAATGACAGAAAGAAAATGGATTGAAAAAAGTAGATGCAAAAGTAACATTAGATAAACATGAGAAATATAGTTGCATATCCTTAAGTAATTTATGAAAAAAACCTTAAGATTACCACTTCAGATAGACGTACAAAATCTGCAAGAATCCAGATAACCACTAAAATAGTAGCCATGAGACACGGTTCCTGGCTGAGGGAGGTGACCCCCCAGCCCCTCCAGGCCACATGGGATGATGTGGTCAAACCAGGTTAAGTCAGTGCAGCATTTCAGGGTCAATGCGTGCAAGGTGATGTGTCTCCCTCAATGCAAACTGATGGCACAGAGCTTGCAGTCACTTAGCCAGATGCCGGTGCAGGGCAGCAGGAGAGCGAGGGCAGCAGACAGGCCAAGGCGGCAGCAGGCATTGCAGGCCAGGTGCTCCAGGGTGGCCATGTAGGCATGCAGGGCAAGGAGGTGGCGGTGCAGGTCCAGCACCGGGTAGGCCACCAGCTGGCCCGGCCCGTGGAAGGCCAGCTGCCTGATGCACTACACATATACCACCTCTGTGCCCAGCACCCACAGCTGCCCCGCCAATGCCTCCTCTGCCCACCCCACGCAGCCTCACCGTGTATAGTGTGCCCCACAGCTCCCACAGCACCAGCCGCAATGCACACCAATGGCGCAGAGCTTGCAGTCGCCAAGCCAGATGCTGGTGTGGAGCAGTGAGAGGGCGTGGACAGTGGGCAGGTCAAGGCAGCAGCAGATGGCAGCAGGCGTTGTAGGCCAGGCACTCCAGGGCGGCCACGTAGGTTCACAGGGTGAGGCAGCGGGGTGCAAGTCCACACCAGGTAGGCCACCTGCTGCGCCCCATGCATGCCACCTCTGTGCTCAGTGCCCACAGCTGCCCCGCCAGTACCACCTCCACCCCACTGCCCGTCCTGTGCAGCCCTGCCATGTAGAGCGGGCCCCGTGGCTCCCACAGCACCATGGCGTTGCCACTCCTGTCTCCTCCAGATATCTTCAGGACTACCATTAAAAACAGGTGGAGAGGGAAATCATGTCTGCCAGGCCTCGCCTCCCCATTGGGCCAAGGGTCTCTCAGAGGGCAGGGTGGACTTGACAAATGCAAGTTATTTGAGGAGGGGGTTTCTTTGCCACTGCGTTTTCTCCTTCTGTCTTGTGGTCAGCCTGACTGACACGAGGTGAGAATGAGGCATGCATGCATATGTTTTCCGTGCTTTGGTGCCAGGCTCTCCATGCTGCAGCACATGGAGCATGAGGTGAGCACGAGGCAGGAGTGAACATGGACTCTGCTTTTTTGGCAGGGCAGAATTAAGTGCTGCTCCCCACCTCCCACTCCTGGTCCTCTCTTACTTACAACTAGGAGATGGTGTAGTTGGGTAGCAGGGAGGGTTGCAAAGTTCCTGCCAACTTGCCTTCATTGCAGACAACTTGCATGTGCAATATTTGCCAGCTGGGTCTTTTGGCGTGCTCAGCAGCAATTCCTATTGACTTTCGAAAGCCAATAGAGGGAGTAGCACAGCTTGTGCAAAAATTGAAAAAAAAATCCATCAAAAAAGGTGCCAGAACTCCATTCTGAGCGTTCTATGAGAAAAAAAGCCCTGATGATAACTAATCAGACCCTAGTAGTTACAATATTGATTCTGAGTTAAAAATTCTTGTTTCATGATAATGAACATATTGTTTACTGTTTATATTTACAAAGCAGTGTGATAGCATCTAAATATCAGGTAGCTCTGTGGGTATACTTACAAAGAGATAAAGTTCACTTTCACAATGAATATAAGGGCAGACATTTGAAGGAAATGACTAGTAGTCCAATTATATTGTTGTTGATTGAGAACTATGCCCAACTGCAGCTTGAAGAACAATGACTGAAGGTAATGTAATTTTTGGAGAGAGGCCTAAAATGCATCCTATATTAAGAAGTTAAAGAAAAGATTCTTAATTAGGACAGATACAATCAGCGCTTGGATACACAGCTATTTATATGTCTGACAGTACACAGAGTACACAGGTAGAGAAAAAGTCCTTTTCCAGACCTTTGAGGAATCATACTGTCAGCAAGAATGCAACATTTTTTTCTGATCGGTTTGAAATGCTATCTCCAAAGATGCTTATTCCCTGCTGCAAGGAAAGATGCAGATTGGGAAAATATGTTATCTCTAAGGACTTGCACATCTTTAGCATTTAATGATGCACTGCCCCCCCCTTTTTTAGCTATTCCCTCTGTCACAAAATGTCAGCTTCACCAGCTTTTTTGAGATATAAACTAAAAAAATGTAAAAAAGCCATATTTTTCTTTGTTTTTTGTCATAATCAGTCTTTCTGGTCTGGCAAACTCTATTTCAAAAAGCTTATTAATTTCTTTAGATCAGTAGCCCAATGGATTGTCCCACACAAAAGATTGAATACTATTCATATAATTCTGTTTTTTCAACATTTGTATCTAGGAGTCATTGGACAACAGATTACCAGACCCCCGTTTCTTAGAATTCCTTTTTCCTGTTTGCTGTGCCATGAGGACTAAATATGGACCACAAGCAGTTTTTCCTGAACATATTTTGGTCCTTAAAATAGCAAACTCATCCTATAGATAATTTTTCTAATCCAAAAATATACAAGAATTAAACTTTACTTTCTTCATTCATGTTTATCAGAAATGTATGCATAGGCAGACTGTCATCATATTTTAATCAGCTCAATGCACCTAGGCATATTCAATCCATTCCCTCTTTTAAGGTATTGATGGAGTTGCAATTGCAAAATAATATTAATCTCATCTTGTAAGAGATTAATATCATTTTTTAAAACATGTATTCTATTTCCTTTCCCTATTGATACTTGCCTGAGGTACTTCACATTTTATTACTGTGTATTATGATTGGTGCAAGAATTCATTGACCTGGGTAGTTATACACGATGTTTGTATGGTGGACAGTTTTGACATTAGTCCTTAAATTCCTTTAGTGATGTCTTCTTTATATTATTAATTGCATAATTCCATCAGACAGAGGATGCAATTACAGTCCAATTCCTCCTCCATCCCAAAGGTCCCCTTGAATTTCATTAACATCTGTGCTGTAAATGCTATGGAGCTTCTCTAGGTTGCCAACCAAGATTTAATACTAAATGAAGTTACAAAATAATGACTTAATAGTGAATAGCAGCAATTTCTATATTGGATTTAAAGATTAAAACATAATCTTAATTAAATCTTAGAAAGTTCAGCAGAGCTGGAATTATAAAAATGAAAAAAGATATATTGATTATTTAAGAAATTGAAATTACATTTAATAAATATGTGAATGAGTCATTAAGGGGATGGGAAGATCAGAAAGAAAGCATTAAATGGCGATTTACAATAAAAGAAGATAAATATTTATTAAATGTTTACTGTGATTTATTAAATTCTGATGGGCTAAACAAATGTAATTTGAGATCTGGATCATCTCTCATTTTGTTACAGCCTTCATTATATCTGAAGTCTTAACTTGAAATGGGTATCGTATGCTGCCTTCAGTTCTTAATTTCTTTGAAATATCAGTTTGAGGCTGAAGACATTGAAAGTCAATGAAACTTCCTGTGCATCTATATTTTGCAACTGAAAAGCAAATCTATGCTTCTCATGTATCTTTAAAAAGGTAAAGGTTCCCCCACACATGCGTGCTAGTCGTTTCCAACTCTAGGGGCCGGTGCTCATCTCCGTTTCAAAGCCGAAGAGCCAGCGCTTGTCTGAGGATGTCTCCGTGGTCATGTGGCCAGCATGACTAGAAGCCAGAAGTGCACGGAACATGTTACCTTCCCACTGTAGTGGTCCCTATTTTTCTACTTGCATTTTTATGTGCTTTCGAACTGCTAGGTTGGCAGAAGCTGGGACAAGTAACAGGCGCTCACTCTGTTATGCAGCACTCGGGATTCGACCCACCAAACTGCCGACCTTCTGATCAACAAGCTCAGCGTCCTAACCCACTGAGCCACCGCGTCCCTTGTATCATTGGGGAGGGCATATTATGAGCAATGGTAGCAGAGAAGCACCCAATATTCTGTAATGATCTGTTATAAATCTTGTGCATATACAGTAGCTTTTGAGCTCATTGTTTTTATAGTCTCCCCACCACTTTTTTTTTTCTTTGAAGATAGGCTATCGTCCACAAAGTAAGCAGAAAAAATGCTTTTCCCATCAGGTAAAGGTAATCTTTTTCCTTTTTTTTGTAAAAAAAGCATTTTTCAGATTTCTAATGCCAATTTTTGTTAATGTCATTATAGTGGAGTCACTAAAAAGTTAGCAGAACTAGATACATATTGAGGACGTGTGAAGCAAAGGAAGCTATATTGCAAGCATTTTATTAGATTGCATCAGAAATCTTTCTTACCTCTACTTGCTTTCCAATTCTAATAGGATTAGAACTACAGCCCTCACCCTCAGATGTGCCAACTGTTTTTTCCCCTTGCTGTTTATTTTCTAAGCAGCTCTTCAGAACATAAACCATCATGCAGATTTGTTGAAAATAAATGATATATCATCAATGGATTTAGAATTGCTTAAACAATCTTTGTTCTTCAACAACCTAAGTTGTTGATTTTTTTTGCAAAATGATTTTCAATTTCTTCTTTTTTTTAACTTCA
This sequence comes from Vipera ursinii, assembly GCF_947247035.1. Classification (NCBI taxonomy): domain Eukaryota; kingdom Metazoa; phylum Chordata; class Lepidosauria; order Squamata; family Viperidae; genus Vipera; species Vipera ursinii. The sequence goes on along the minus strand of NC_139514.1, from coordinate 28,320,838 downwards.
CAATAGACCATAGTTTTCAACCCCAGTATTTTGTGTTGGTGTCTTGTTCAAGTACTAATCAGTTCTGATCATACGTACAGTAATTTTTATATCAGCCAAGTTCAGTTAGGTCCTGCCATCTGCTGTAACTATTGATTACTACAATCTTCAAATTTCAGATTGTAATTTGCTTCCTGTTTTCCAAAATCATGCACATCCTTGAAAATCTATCTCACTTCTGAATTGGCACTTTACAAACAGACTTTCATCTCATAATTATTGGTAATGGTTTTGGTTCATGAAACAATGTAGCAACATTTAATTCCCATTCTGCCTAAAGCACAGATGTCAAACTCGCCATGTTACGTGATGTGTCGCAACGTATCGCGACTCTTTTTGCATTGCTGGCAATGGGGTGGGCATGGCTTCAGTGTGATGAAACCAGCCCACGGGCTGGCAGTTTGACAGCCCTGGAAAGAAAGTAGAGGTATGTGTTACGGTGTTTTTAAGTTTCACTGCGAATAAGAAAAAGTATATAATCAAACATTATGGAGCTGGAAATATTTTGAGCAACATCTATACCTCATATTTATTTCCTATGTAATCTCAAATGTGGAAAAACTAATTTTGAGCTATTTGTTTCAAATAAATAACCATATGGTCAAATTACTATCTATGTAAGGGGAGTAGTTTTATAAATTACTTTTATAAACTATTTTATAAACAAGAGTTTTTTGCATAACTTTACATTTTATAATGAAAGCAGTATTTTTCTACAATGGCCTTCATGAATACTTGGCCTATCCATATTGATTTTTTATTTGAAAGGCTATGACTTGACAACTGCAACGTTCACCATGCTGATATATGGCTTTGTGTGTGTGTGTGTGTGTGTGTGTGAATTGCACTATTCTTAGCTGCTTGGAGCTGATTAAGGTTTTTAGATCTCCAACTCAATTCTCTCAAGACCATGAGAATTTATTTATTTATTTATTTATTTATTTATTTATTTATTTATTTATTATTTAAGTTATTGGCTATCCATCTTGCCATAGGGTAACTCTGGGCAGCTTATAGTTACATATAAGCTAAAACATAAGTTAAAAACAAACATTAAGACCAAAGGCTCACGGAGAGGGGGGACAGAGTGTGTCAGTGAGGGGGATCTGTAACTATTTAATCAAATACTTCCATTGTGGTGTTCCCCCACTGGGGCCCCAAGCTGACTGGCAAAGTCATGTCTTTAGGACCTTATGAAAAGATAGAAGTGTTGGGGCCAACCTCAAATTTGGGGGGGCAGGATGTTTCAGAGGACAGGAGCAACAGCAGACCTCATCCACCAGCAGGAATGGACCCCACCAGCAGGAATAATAATCAGGCTGATGGGACCCACAGCATGAATCTTAGCACAAGTGATAAGGGTCAATCCCAACACCTTGAATTGCACCAGGAAGTAGACTTGCAACCAATACAGTTCAACATTGTGGGTATCTGGGCCACCTAGATCTGGGGATGTCCCATCTTTGACTTTGAATGGAGTCATGCTTCCTCTTTCAAAAGTAGTACATAATTTGAGGATATTCCTGGAATTGCAGCTCATGAGTAAGTGGCAACTTTGGTCAGGAAGACCTTTGCACAGCTTCATTTCATCATTTTATTTATTCTGCCAATTGCACCTTTTCCTAAATCAGCCAATTACTCCTGCTCTGGGCTCCTTATAGCTTGAGTTCTGCAATGTGCTGCCTTGAAGGCGATATAGAAGCTTTAACTGTTTTAGAATGTAGAAGTATGAGGAGTGATGTGCGTATCTTGCTATGTCCATATAACACCACTGTTTTGTAAGCTCGATTAGTTGTTAGTTTGCTTCTGGGTATGATTCAAGATGCTGGTTATTATCTATAAAACTTTACAGAATCTGGTTAATTCGGGGATGGCCTGTTACCAATAATAATCTGTCCTGCCAATCTGATAAAACAGATTTGGCATGCTTCAAGTTTCTTCTATTAAACAATGTCATCTGCTGGTACCCTAGCTGTGCACCTTCTCTTAGTCTTCTGGATGGAGGTTCTCCCTGGGATTTGAGTAATCCCTGCCCTATTGATATTTCCTAAGTACCGTGAAGTCTCTTTGCCCAGATTTTGGTGAGGGTTATTCCTTGCATTTCCTAATTTCAGGCCACATTTTGTATTAAAACATATTGATATAAATTTTCAGTAGTTTGACTGTGTCTGGAAGTCACCCATACAAACTGCTAAACAACTGGGGCTACAGGACTGTTGGGATCAGTTAATTGAATACTTGACTGAGAAATTCTGTTACATAAATCATGTTCCTCAGAGATCTAATGAAGCTATCAATTCCTCTCTCCTAATTTTCTCCCATTGTCAAAGTTAAACTTATTTGATGCCAGCAGATGAAAAGATTTCACTTTTTGGTCTGCATACAAACATAGCAATTATGACCTAATAGGTTCCATCACTGGAAAGATGAAAGTAGAGAATGCAGATGAAGATGCCCACTGAATTGCAACCTTTACTTAATCATCTATAGGTGTGTGGCACATAGGGTTACATACATGCACATGTGCACACTTCATAGTTGACAGAGATTTGTAATATGTGTATGTATATAATGCATAGATCAAAATTTAAAAAAAAATCATAAAGTGAGGAAAGAAGAAAGCAACAGATTAATGGTATCAAGAAATATCTAGGATCTCTGCACTGGAAATCAGAACTCCCATTGGGGAAATGATTGTGTAATGGATCTTTAGTCTGACTTGAGGCCTCTTGAGCACAGTATTGAGAGCTGTAATAGCTGTAGAAAATGTTTTTTTGAATTTTGCTCTTAAACTCCAGAAACTCTGAGTAGAAGGACCCTGTCTTTTTCTATGCTGTATAGTTCTGAACAGTCTCTTATATTTAAATGGTATACCCAGCCTTGAAAAATCAACATCTACTGTGATGGATAATAGCGGAAAAAGAATGGAACAAAAGTGAATATTAACTGACAATGATTATTCATCTAACTGAATATTAGGAATTCAAATTTCAATTTTCTTGGAATGTCATAAACAATTTTGTCTCCCTAAATTTGTTTATAGTGGGAACTGAATATTATCAGAATATAGTAAGCTATAGTCTGTTTTGTGTGGATATTTTAATGAACTACCCTAAACAATCCAGTGACAAATTTCTTGGCTGATCTTTTAAAACTCTTTGAGTCCTTTCTTTGGTTTAACTACTACATGGCTGCAGTCAGGCAAGATGTAGCTGGGGCTCTGTTGTAACCCATCTATAATGCCTTCACTGGTGAAAGATAAATGCTTCTCTGGCCTGTATTCCACCATTCACAGAAACTAGTGCCATTATGTGAATAAGTCATGCATGATCCCTGGCTACATTATCAGGAACACTTTTAGCAATGATGAAATGTTATTGTTGTAATGTCAGATACTCAGTCTTTATCAGTCTCCCACATGACAGGTTTCATTATTCAAGCAAGTCTAGGGATATCTTCAAGGGTAGGATTTTTTGAGCAAGGTCAAGAGGACCAAGGTCATTTTGTTTTCTTTGCCTAGTCATGCCTTCCTTCATTTGTTTGTTTTTTTAAAATGAGGAAAAGTTTTGAAGAGTTTTCATATCTGATATGATAGTATCTCTCTCTTTCTCTTTAAAAAAAGAAGAAAGAGATGTTTTCTCAACATTGAGGTACTTGTTAATTTTGATGTCTATGAAGATTCTCAATCATCCAGGTCATGGTTGTCCCAAAGGTGATTTCTAGAAGGCATCTGGACTTTTTTTAAAAAAACAACAGCAACAGCACCTTTTGCTTCTCATTCAAGAAGCTTCTTCACTTCTAACTCGTTTTGATCTAAATTAATTTTAATAATCTAAGTAAATTTTAGCCTCTTGTGGCGGGTGAAGAAGGAGAGTGCAAAAGTGTACTTAACTTAACATTAATATTAAGAAAACCAAGACCATGGCATCCGGCCCTCTTAATTTCTGGGAAATAGATGGGGAAGAAATGGAAGTAGTGACAGATTTTATTTTCCTAGGCTCCAAGATCACCACAGATGGGGACTGCAGCCAAGAAATTAAAAGATGCTTGCTGCTGGGGAGGAAAGCCATGGCAAATCTAGACAGCACACTAAAAAAGCAGAGACATCACCCTGCCAACAAAAGTGTGTATAGTCAAGGCTATGGTCTTCCCAGTTGCAATGTATGGCTGTGAAAGTTGGACCATAAGAAAGGTTGAGCACCAAAGATTGAGGCCTTTGAACTATGGTGCTGGAAAAGACTCCTGTGAGTCTCTTGGACTGCAAGGTGATCAAACTGGTCAGTCCTAGAAGAGATCAACCCTGACTGCTCTTTAGAAGGCCAGATCCTGAAGTTGAAACTCAAATACTTTGGCCACCTAATGAGAAGGAAGGACTCACTGGAGAAGAGCCTAACGCTGGGAAAGGTTGAGGGCAAGAGAAGAATGGGACGGCAGAGAATGAGGTGGATGGATGGAGTCACTGAAGCAGTAGGTGTGAGCTTAAATGGACTCCAGAAGATGGTAGAGGACAGGAAGGCCTGGAGGAACGTTGTCCATGGGGTTGCAATGAGTTGGACATGACTTTGCAACTAACAACAACAACAAGTAAATTTTAATTTAAACATGCTAAAATATCTTAGAGTCATTAGCCTTTTAGATGGGAAATAAAAATATATGTATCAATGTAGGTATTTATGCATGTATCTATGGTTTATGTGACCAATTCGATAGATGTTTAAAACAAGCATCCTAATTTCTACTATATTCTGTATCAATGGACAGGAAAACAGTATCATGCTTTTCTTCCTTTATTTTTCTCTTTGCTTTTAATATGCTTTTTCTTCTATTTAGAAATTAGGTGCAGAAGGGGGTTTGGGATGAATGCTTGAGCTTAGCTAACCATAATAATAAACACTGCTTTGTGGGAACCCAAGGACAAATTGATAATGTTTTGGCAGGCTGAGGAGCTGGGGGGAAAACCCACATTTCAGGCTAATTGGAGAACTTGATTTATGACTGTTTATTAGGGGTGGGAATTGCAATTTGTTACTTTGTATTGAAAAAATCAGACAAAGTTGTAATTCTGGAAGTAGAAAATGTCATTGATATTTATAAATCTACAGCTCAAAAGGGGGAAAAATGGAAAGGATGTCAGCAGGTGGGTTAAACTTACATCTGAATACAATTTAACCACAGTCCTATTACTAGACTGTTTGCTATTTCTATAAAGCCTATAGAATTTTGCTTGAGAATCTGTGCTTGAGAGTATCCTGGTTTTATGAGAACAAAAATAATTTTTGCTGGAAAGAATTCTGTGTTAGAGTAGATCGACCCCTCCCCTTAGTAAGGGAAGCAGCAGATCAAGTCAGCAAACTGTTTGTTGTAGCAAGAATTCAACACAGGTAAATTTCTCTCACAGTGTTTGTAATAGTTATAATTGTGTGAAACCCATCAAACAATAAATATGGACCATAAATGTGGTAAAAGCATAATATCACCTTTTATTGTTAATACTGAAGATGAAAGATGTCTCAATCCACTTTTTTCTATTCCCCACTCTTTCCAATTACAGATATCACACTTCGTTTTTCTGTTCAATTGTGTCCAGTTCTTTGAGACTGCCTGACAGATTCTTGTTTCCTTGTATAAAAAGATTCCAGCTGGATCAAGATCCATTTGCATTTACTCAAAAATTGACCAGTTGTTTTCGGGAAGCTCACAAGGTTGACTTTGAGAGTGAGTGCTATTTTCCACTGGCATTTTTCAATAAGTGATATATAATTCCAGACATCATAAACTACAATCTATGTTACTAGTAATGATAATCTGATTTTCCATTAATTCTCCTCTTTTAAAACCATTCAAATTGACTGCCATTATCACAACTGCTAGCAGTGAATCCAATTTAACTATGTTCCTCAGCTTTGTTATAATGCTTTGATTCTGTGGCAGCTGGGCATACGAGATGACTTTGATTTCTAGGTTTGATCATACAACAAGCAGTAGGAATTATTCTATACCATTGAACAGCAAGTGCTTGAGATCAGGAAATTTGTTGAAAGAATATTTTAAAGGAAAATGGGGTTAACTGCCCTGCTGCTTTAAAGGCATGCACAATTTTCTTTTTATTTCAGGTATGCATGCAATGATTCTTATAAGAATGCAAAACCCATCTCTCCTTATGAGTTGTCAAACAAGACATGGCATGGTACTCATGACATGACTAAATGACAATGAAGGCACCTGGACATATCCATTTACCTGCTGACTAATAACTTAATTTCCCAGTAAGCTGTAGGTGTTCTCTGAGTGATTTAATGATCAACTATTAAACGGGGTTGATCAGTATGCTTTGCATTGCAAATTCCAACCATTATGGTTCTGCTTGGATCTTTGACAAAAAGAATATTGACACTAAAATGATCCAAATAAGACCCTCTTAACTTGAACCTTACTGTCTCCATGTCCAGGCAATAAGATTTGTTCTCTGATGTTGACTTAGAGAATAGAAGAACTAATCCAACATATCCCCAGAGTATCAGATCAGAAAATGGTCTTTATTATCTGTTCTAGGGGACAAAAATAAGATTATATAGCAATGACATTGCTGTTTACAAAACTAATTATTTGTTTCATATCCATCTTGAAGTTAAAATTACATTTGAACAGGAAAAACTGAGTGCTATATCAAATTGCAAAAATATGTAGATTTCCAAGATACTGAAGCCATATACTGTATTTTATTTAAGCAACCTACCAAAAGCGCAAAGAAGAGGGTCACCTTTCCAAATGTTTGCACAGAATAGAATCCTTTCTGTGACAGTACAAGTGCTGGTAGTTCTATCATTTTGCAGTGATATACAGTTGTATGTCTGTGCATGTATCTCTTCATATAAAACAGAAGGTGCGAAAATCAGCTAGAATTGTTCTCCCAATATATAGTTTTCTATGATCTTTCTCACATACAGTATATACATGTATGCACACAATCTAAAAAAAGTATCAATCCTATAAGCCACAACTTGCATCATGAAATGGTAGTTTCAATAGCATTTTGACTTCTAGGATACACTGTACATAAACCATTCACTCACTAGAATATTTCAAGCAGATGACGTAGAAGTGGATAGTAATGGTAATGATGCAGAATTACTGCAATTTTCATTTGTATAACTAGGTAGTAGACAAGCCCTCTACGGAACTATGGACTATATACAATTTTCAGGATGGACATTTTGACATTAAGAGAGAATAGTTTGGAACCAACTTTTATTAGTTTGTTAGATTTATGTCCTGTCTTTTATTAAGAGTTCAAGGCAGTCTCTATAGTATGCTTGACATCTGAAAGTTTTTTTAAAAAATGGGGTATTCAAAACAACTGCTACCTTTGTGCAGTTTGAGATGATATTGATAAAGGTCAACTTGATTCCAAGTGTGTGTCAGAATACTACATATACCTTCCAGATCAAGAAATGTAGCCTCATTATGTTGGCCTGTAAAATAATCTCTAAAGCTTGCACAGAAAGTGTGAACATTCTTGAAGCTGAATCTGGTTTTGGTTGCACTTATAAGGAAAATGTGACAAAACTGAGTACCACTGTTCTTATAATTAACAGGGAATGATATATGTGGCACAAATATGATTATGGTTGCTGATCTGGTCTATACCTTCACTATCTTATTAAAAAGCATTATATGCAAGCCTTGTTTGAACAAAGTCATTATGGGTGGCAGACATTAATATTTCTGTCATATTTATATGTAAGATCAGTAACTGGTAACTGTATGAATTGGTGTGAAGGAGGGAAGGAAGTTGAAAAGTAGAAATTTGATTAATATATGTTGAGAAATGAGGGTTTAAGTTTAATTATGAAAACTAGGTATGCAAAAGTCTGAATGAATTGTCATTAATTCAGGTAATATGAATAGATGAATTACAACAAGAAGCGAGAGTACAAAGTGATTCTGTTATTTGTAGATCCAAGAATTGATCAGAATGATATCTGCTTTAAATATCTCTTTCAAATGTGGCTTAAGCATAAATATTAATGCATAAGTATGGTGTGTGTGTGTTGGGAGCTTTTCATTTGGATTATGTAAATCTAAGGGAACACAGAAAATTCCTTTGGATAAAATTGCTTTTATTAGTGCAAAACATGAACAAATAGTTTAGTGTATAGTTAAGTATATCACTACCACCTTTTTCTCTATAGCTGTATTTCTCTGGACTTCTCTCATTGCTTCTGGGCATTATGCCAGTGTAGCACCCAGATAACCACCTGGCTGGTTGCTGCAACCTTGAATGCTTTCCCAGAGGATAGAAACAGTCATTTCTTATATGACAAAGCTGGCAGAGATTTGATTTTCCTGACCTTTCCTGCAACAAGCTAAGTTTCACTTTTTTCTGTTCCATTCAGTATTCTTTGCCACTAGCCTTTAGCAACTAAAGGCTTTAATATTTTGTCCCCCTTTGCCCTCCTATTCCTGTCTCTTGCAATGACCTGTCTTCCACTACTGACTTGGAGTGATGAGGCAAATTGGATTTCTCCTCTCTTTTCACATTTTGTAGGTTACTGCCTCTACCAGTGTGCATTGTCAGGATCTCAGCCAGAGGGTTGAAAATGCTTTGTGTTTCCATGGTCACTACGCTCCAGAATAACTAGTTATGATGCTGAATGGCTAGGCTGGCTTGGTAGCTGCTTAGTGTTACAACTGACTTCTAGAGTTCCTTCACTTGCTTAGAATTTACTGCAGGAAATGCTATTGCTTAAGAACAAGAAATTGGCAAGCAAACTGTTGTCTGCCCTTTTTTATTTGGCACAGTTCCCCTGTTATTGAAGGAACTATAGTTATTAGAGTTTGGGGCATTATTTTATCAATTCCCTTCAGCACTAGCCAGAATAATGAATTGAATGCTTTTGCTGTCTTGTCCCTAGTCTTCTGACCCTTCTCCTTGGCCTAGGTCCCTCCCAATAGTTTGCTGTGATATATATTAATAGCTAGCTGTTGGCACAATCCCAGCTATGGTTCATTACTCTGGTCCTTCCAGGATCATGAAAGAAAGAAACGTCTAAGCCTTGCTACTCCTACATTTTCAACTTTCTTCCAAAGCTCTGGATTTTTTGGAGTTCTCCTTGACAAGATTTTCTGCCCTATTCAGTCTTCATTGCACTTCACCACTACCTTCAGCTATAACTTCTGCCATTATGATACACTCTCTATTTTTTTTAGTTAGTCTTCTTAAAACCTCTGTCCCCTGATACATACACATACACATACACACACACACAAACATTCATTCATTCAAATTTGTCTGTGTATGTGTTTATTCTTAAAACGTGTGCAGCCAGAATTAGCCTTTCTGTCTTTCTTCAATTTGCCTGCTGTTAACCATTGACAGATTTTGTTATCTTTTTTATATTCTAGTCATGTAATACTTTATCTTGCCATGTCTCTTTCTTCTTTCCTTTTCATTTGATATTTCATTTAGGGCACTTTGGTCTCTCTACTTTCTTCACTATGCTCCAGATATTCTTCTAAGGCCTTTTTTTCAACTTTCTCTCTGGTATACTTGCAATCATACACCTATTTTCCTTGGTAAGTAGAGTCTGCAACATTGCTGCATGGATGAAAGGCATGATTCATTGTCACTATTCATTATTCATTAACATTATTCATTGTTAGGGGGTTAGACTAGAAGACCTCCAAGGCCCCTTCCCACTCTGTTATTCTGTTGTTATTCTTCTGATCTTCCTATCCAGGGCTTTTACTTTTGCTTGAGACCCCTCCACTATTCTAGTTGTGTATCTAATATATGCAGTTCGCTGTCGCAGCTATATGGAATTGCTCAGGTACTAATTGCCTCACTGGCATTTTTTCCGTTGAGTTTAGACTTTAAGATCTTCTTCACTCTCATGATGTATTCACTTCTAACCTTCTTGACTTCACTGTGCTTGATGTTGTCAGTTTGAAGGATGCCCAGGTATTTGTAGTGATTGCTTTCATCCAGACTCTTGAGGTTATATCCATAGGGCATATTGATTCTTTCAGTTTTCACTATTTTTCCCCTGTTGATGGTGAGAGTAGCACATTTCTCCAGTCCAAAATCCATTGCAATATATTGGCTGTATATACAGGAAGTGTTGAGCAGCGATTCTATTTCAGATGGTGATTTTCCATACAGCTTTAGATCATTCATGTGAAGGAGATGGGATAACTTGGCAGGTGTTTTTGATATTTGTAGTCAGTAATGGTCAGTAATGTTGACAGAGGAATCAGTGCAGTAACAAACTGTGCTGATGATCCTGAGTTTCTTTGAGATATTCTTCTGTTAATATTATTATTATTATTATGGCTGCGACAGGAACTTGCATTTTTATCCACCTATCAAGTCCTTCCCAAGGATCTGGAATAGGGAGAAGTTGTTGTCTGATAGTATTAAAAGTATCATCACAGGATGTAAGCTGTTCCAAGTAAAGCTGCCTTTTGCAATTAATAGTGATTTTATTTATTTATTTATTTCAAAAGACACGATATAATACAAAATAAAAATAAAAATAAAACAACCACAAGAAAGAAAACATATAAAAATCAAATAAAGAAAACAAAAAAAACCTAAGAAGAACAAAGAATAACAAAAACTACAAACAAGAAAGGAAATAAATTAACAACTTTGGGGAAAAAGGGGGGGGGAGAGAAAGAGGGGTATATAACAGATGTACAATTAAAACTAAACATACATCGTCAACCTTGGCTGAAGATTGATAAATATAATGTACAATGCATTTGCTGTTTTACAGAAAATATATCATAAAGAAAATTGATTGGAGTTATTGGAAATTATGCATGGATATGAAAATGAACATTAGTTACTGAATGCAGTAACAGTGGTATATCATGGAAGTAAAGCACACCTAAAATGAATGGAATATTTAATAAATGGTTCAACAGCAAGTAGAGAGCAAGAATATTGATCTGTCGTGTCCTTTTAGTTGTTTGGTACTTCTGTGGAGAAATATATACAGAATGTTTGCGGTGACTTTAAAAGATGGCAGGATGAGAGATTCAATAAATCTATACTTTTACATACAGATGTTGCTAAATTGTTGAGTGGCATCTTAAATTGTTTGTAGTAAATGTTAGATTTACATCATACAATGAAGTATATAGATCTGAAAATTAATGTAGGAGGAGGGACTGAATGATTGCAGCTTATACATAAATGCTGCAAAACTAGAGCAAGAAGATAAATGCATTTACCTTGCTAGAATATTCACTAAAGATGGAGAAATGGATAAAGAGGTTATAGGGCAACAAAATACTAGTATAAATGTAATGGGTAATGCATAGGTTTTAATTAATTTTTATTGAAATAAGCTAAAATAGCTGCATATAAGCAAACTTCTGTTTGTATTGTTATCAGAAAATGAAAATGGACATTGTCAGGAGAAACCTAAATGTAGACTGAAGTAGAAATGTAGACTGAAAATATGGATGGTGAATGTGACAATACAGAAGTGAATAACTAGTGCAATAACATGGTAGTTCAAACCCCTTCTACAAACAAATATATCTGTTTGATATATTATTCTCAGAGGATCTTCTCAAAATTATACTTTGGGTGAGAAAAGACAATCTTCCCTTGAATAACAATATTTTGCACAAACTGAAATTTCTGAACATTATTCAAAGACAGCATATTACTAATTCAACTGCATGCATGATCAAATCTTTCTTTTCCAAAGACAAGCAAGAAATTGAATGGTAGCAAAGAAATATAAAAGGAATAAAAGAAATCAAATGGAAAAAGTAACAAAGTGCTTACAAAACAACCTCTGTACTCTAGTTTCATAAGCAAAAGAAGTTCCATCAAAAATATCAGCTATTCTAAAATACAGGAGTTGGAGTTTAAATACAACAGATACAAATAGTATTCTAGTATTTGAGAGGTTGCTACAAAGAGGAGGGGGTCAACTTATTTTTCAAAGCACCAGATGGCAGGACGAGAAACAATAGAAGGAAATTAATCACAGAGAGAATTAAGTAACAGGCGCTCACTCTGTTACGCGGCACTCGGGATTCGACCCGCCAAACTGCCGACCTTCTGATCGACAAGCTCAGCATCCTAACCCACTGAGCCACTGCGTCCCATTCTGATTGATAGTTTGATACTAATAGAATTAAAGTGAGAATATGTATCATATAGAATCATCTGAGTTCACTTCTCCATTTCAAAAGTAAGGATGTTATGGTAGTTGGGATTAGTTCATTTCCCATATTGTATTGGCTCAGTGGGTTAGGAGACTGAGCTTGTCGATCAGCCTGTTACTCGTCCCAGTTTCTGCCAACCTAGCAGTTTGAAAGCATGTAAAAATGCAAGTAGAAAAATAGGGACCCACTACAGTGGGAAGGTAACAGCATTCTGTGCACCTTTGGCGTCTAGTCATGCTGGCCACATGACCACGGAGACATCCTCCGACAAACGCTGGCTCTTCAGCTTTGAAACAGAGTCATTTCCCCTAGAGTTGGAAATGACTAGCATGCATGTGCGTGGGAACCTTTACCTTTACCTTATAAAATTCTAGATTTAAAAACTTCCAGGACTATCCATATCTGGGCTACAAAACTATGGATAATGAATAGGTAAAGGTAAAGGTTTCCCCGCACATGCATGCTGAGGTATTTCCTTAATGACCTCAGCCTTTGCTTAATTAAAACTGCCGCTAAATGTTGATAAGATCAGGTGTGGACACATTGTGACTCACTTAATGACTACTATGACTTATGATGGAAATTCCAGGAACAATTAACATCTAAGTTGAGGACAACCAAAAAATATGTCTATAAAATCATCCATTAAACTCGGCTTGAAGGAGACTTTAATTTTTCTTTACTTGGTCTATTAAAAATGGGAGAATTTCACAAATTTAATAACATTTCCAAGCAAAGTGCTCTGAATATATTATGTAGAGCATTGACAGCTGCTTCTACATTCACAAAAAAGTGCAAATATACATTTTAGTTCATATACATTATTGTTGTATTTTTTCTACTCCAGTCATATATTTTGTCCCTTTTGTTCTAAAAAACCTGCTAGCTTAGCTTCAGCAAGGGCAGGGCAATCACAATGTGCCTTAGAGGAGACCATGAGATCTTTTTTGATCCAGCACCTGCAAGGGATTCTGTCATATCAAAGACATCTCTGATATGGATGTATGGTTTTTAAAGAAGCTCTGTGTTATTCTTCTGCCTGTTTTTGTGTCTGTTATCTTTTCTGAACATACATGACAGCCTGATGGGATAGATGAGGATTACACTGTCCTTTTGAAAATGCATGAACAAAAATATCAAGGGAATCTCCTCTAGTTTTAGTTAATCTCAAGAAGTCTAACACATGTACAGCAGCAGTAGATTCTTCAAAAAGAAGCTACTTCTCTGCACTTGTGCATTTTGGACTGTGCCACATAATGTTGCTTTGTCATTTTGTAATTCTAGATAGCCCACAAGAAGGAGAAAAGCCACTTTAAAAAGGCTGCAGCATTACTCACAATGTTCACTGCATTTTAAATAGAATCATTGCAGGATTTATGAATCCAGTTTAGACACTGGCATTAAAGCAAGACCAATGGAATTGATCAAAGCCAAATTTGTCTTGGTTATTCAGGATGGGTTTGAGCCTGTTGGTGCCAAGAAATTGGACAGGAGTCTTGGAACTTTGAATATGGCCACCATCTTGGAACAATGTCCCTCTTGGTTAACTGCTAGGATAAAACATGTGGTTGGGTCCTGGTCCTGGTTAATTTATCCTTGAGGAGGTAGTTCACTGATGGTTAAGGAGTTGGTTACTTACCTTCTTTTCAAGAAGCCATTTCCAGACCTGAATGTGTTGGTCAATTTTGCCCTGTCTCCAATCTAGTTTTAGGGAAGATTGTGGAGAAAGTGGTTACATTGTAGGTTCACAGAACTCTGGAGGATGGGGATTATTTGGACCCTTTCCAGTTGGGTTTCAGTCTTGGATAAGTTCATTGGATAGCAATCATATGAGAGGAGGTTGGGCAGCACCTGTAAGATGTTGTGATTTTTATTATTTTGGATGCTGTTCGTGACAGCCATTGAGAAATATGCAGTATGTATTATAAGTACTGTATAAAAGGTAAAGGTAAAGGTTCCCCTGCACATGCGTGCTAGTCGTTTCCGACTCTAGGGGCCGGTGCTCATCTCCGTTTCAAAGCCGAAGAGCCAGCGCAAATTGTTATACATTATTGTTTGACCTTTATTTGGAAAGAGTTAGATGGTGATGTGAATTGAGGAAATACATATATGAATATATATGTACTGTACATACACATTTAAGTTCTTTAATGTCCTGGGAACATAAATGTGAGAATAAATGCAAATATGCCCTGAAATTATTACATTGGATTGAAAATAGTCCAAATATTTCTAATTTATCATTGCTTACAAGAAATGGGTAAAAATCACAAAGAAAAATGTGAGAAAAAATGACTTTTTTAAATAACAGAAAAGAATGGAATGTTCCGGAAAAAAAGAACCTGGGGCAATTACTGCAGAACCAGTCCATGACTGGATCTTTGAATAATACATGTTTTATAAATCTAAGCATCTCTTCCTCACCACATCTCAAAGCCAGGAGAAAAAATAATAGCTGCTGTCCACACTTATCACCAATAATAAATTACAGGGCTCCCATGCATGGCAGCGATTAATGCAAAATGCAACACAAAACACAAAGCTAAATAAATAGATAGTTTGACTTTCCTGTGGGTTATCACTTTCTTTCTTCCAATCTCACTCTAGATTTTTCCTTCCTTTCAGAGGAAAAAAGAATAAAAAATGAATTGTACATCATATCTCCAATTGAAAAATAAATGTAGGAGCATATTTTACCCACACAGGTGGCCTCCTAAAATATACTTATGTACAGCCCTAGGTGAGCTGCTTATGTGAAGCAACAGACATATAAATCAAAGAAAAAAGTATTGAACTAGACTAGGAGTAGGCAACCTTGGCTCTTTTATGACTCATGGACGTCAACTTCCAACTCCTATGATGGCTCAGGAATTCTGGGAGTTGAAGTCCACGAGTCATAAAAGAGCCAAGGTTGCCTACCCCTGAACTAGACTAAGCGTTAGAATTCTGTTTTTGTGCTGGCTATCCTATGTGGGCCAACCAGTTGTCCTTGAGAAGCATCCAGCAAGATGTATGCTCTAGAAATTGGTATTCAGAAGCTTTCTAGCAACAATATTTAAGCTTGACTGATAGTCTTAGCATTCATTGTCTCTTGTTTTTTTAACAATTATCCAACTTTGTAGCATTCCGTAATAGTAAAATTCATAGGTTAGGCACTGTGTGAAGAAATACTCTTCACACTTATTGTGGTTTCCCCACAATTCAATTAAATAATAAAGGAAATAAGGATAATTTTTTCCCCAAATCATTTGTTACCAAGGACTACTTAGGTACAGTGTGTGTCTGTGTCTGTCTGTCTGTCTTTTTCTCTCTTTGTGTGTTTGTGTGTGTGTGTGTGTGTGTGTATGTGTATTAAAATGTCAAGCTGGCAGCTGTTATTGTGTGACTGAAGCAGCTATGAATGTGAAAAGGGCTTCAGTTGTGCAGTTGCAGGTATCATCTTTAATATTTTTGAACCCTTCTCTCAATACCCTTAGTTCTCTTTATCATATACATTTTATGTCCATGTACAGGCATTTTTTGTATTTTTCCAGTTCTACGAATATTCTTCTTAAGATATGATTATTAGAATTCATTATATATTTGTGTGAGCATTTTAAAACACGTATTTGTAGTTCTTGAAAGATCTCCTATATGGAATTTGCTTTTTTCATCGAAATTACAGCCAATGAGAACTCCACTACATTTAGGGATCTTAGAGCAAAGACAACAACCTATCAGCCCATGATCTCTTCTGCAAACATGAATGTCACCGTTTAAAATGCCCTTGCTTGTTTCCAGTCATTTTTTTCTTGCACTGGATAGAATGCAAATCAAACAAAGACAGTTGCTTTCTTCTATTATGGATTCAGTTCATTGTTTGGTACATATATATTATATAATATTTAAAGACTGGAGGCCTTCATGTTGGGTAATGCTGATACATAGTACTCTGTCCATTCCTTGTTTTTGAAAGATTTGGTTCCTGCTGGGTCTTATATGGGAAGAAAGAAAGAGTAATTCTGCTTTGGAATGCAATGGCAACTATAAGAACTTTTCAAGAGTTCAGTTCCTAGCAGATCCTATTAAAAGCAGTCAAGAAGAGATAGTTGGCAGTAGTTTATTTTGTAAATTTTGAACAGTGCCTAGAACATTTTTTGAAAATGTTCAAAGTTTGAACAGTGCCTAGAACATTTTTGGAATAATATTTTGTTTATAAATTGTATTTAGTCTGCTCAGTATTATAAATTCTTTCGTGTCATGAAAAGAATAAAAACAGGATATAATGAACAGGAACAATTCTCAGAAGAACACAGCATAAAGTGTATAAAAAGAGTCACTCAGTACTTCCAAGATCTAAAATCTAAATTGTCTGCAGAAAGAGAAATTCCTTTGCCTGGTTCTGAATCATTAACAAGCTACTTTAGGAAGGGCAATATATACGCCAGCAGCACTTCTTCTCCTCTAAATTTCAAGGCCCCTTAGAGATAATCTCTAATGGATCCACATACAGGAGGTGGTGGTTCTTTAGATGTTCTGTCAGTCAGGTTATTTAAAATTCAAAGATACTATTTCGAATTTGACTAGAGCAGTTCCAGTCTAACTGCTGAAATTTTGACGTTGCCTCTTCAGTATAACCAGATTCTGTTTTCGGGACTTGAATTAATTAAACATTCTGAACAATTTTAAGAGGGCATAAATAGTTGGAATTTTCATTCCTTGTGAATGAAAGTACCTAGATATTTCCAGTAAAGGAGAATATTGTGGTTATCAAGCTAGCATCTGAAAAGTGCCATTATCATTATTTTTTAACCTTATATCTTTGTACGTTTTCCAGACCAATTTCATATAGATATTCATAATGCATGAAAACTATAATGCATGAAAATCTATTATCAATTTCCTACCTTCCTTTTTTGTTCAATAAATAGTGCTATGAACCAAATATTTCAACAAAGGTAACTCTCTTGCAGATGTAATTAAGTATAAAAGAACACTAAAATTTATTTCAGTAAAAATGGACCACTAGTCTATGATTTCAATATGGGCACTTTTAATAAACTACATGCATATTTCATCTTTATGCAATTTTCAAATTATGCTTTAATATTATTAAACATGTGCCCCATTCTCTCTATGCAGTGCCTTAATAATACAACTTTAATTAGTTTTAAATAACTACATTGTTTTTTCCTTTTAGGATGAGGATTTTTTTTAAAAAATGAAACAAAGTAAATTTTCTAAAATTAATCCCCCACTTAATTTCCTATTGTGACAGTTAAATAAAGGTAGCACAACTAAAAATGCAGTATGATTCCATTGTAAGTATAATAGTTCAAAGTTAACTCCAGGATTCCACCCATTAGGAAACATTGGTCAGATAGTTAAACATGGCACTGTGGCAGAACAAATGTCACCACTATTTTCCAGCCCTTGGAGAATTTGAACTGTTGAAAATAAAGTGGAAACTTTATTTAGAAGAACAAAAAAAATAAAATGTCATTATTAGGCTGGCATACTAAATTACTCCTAAACTGCCAATCAACGTGAATTTGGACAACATATGGACTTTCCTGCTGTCATTGGAGAAAGGCTTGAGTCACTTCTAACCCTGGTCTTGGTAAAAAATAAAAATGTACAATGTGTACAATTTGAGTATTTTTAAGGAAAAACATATTTGAGTTCTGTGTATTTGAGGATCAGACTAAATGATCCCTTTTTTATTTTGTTCTGATTATGTACAGGGATCAGAGAAGAGGATATTACAAATGTTCTCTGTCTATTAAGTAAATATTCAAATGTATAATTCCAGAAATAAAAGGAATTGGCTGTTTGTCCCATCAACATCCCTGTCTTTAAATATATTTAATAAGAAGAACTTTGAGCTCTGCAGATAAGGAGATTTGAAATTTGCCACATCTTACCGAAATATGGTACACTCTTAAATCATATTAAGCCAAAAGCAAATCAGCTTAGTATGGTGTGTGGAATCCAAACAATTTGAAATCATTGCTAGAATCATGTAAACACGAAATGCTATCATTTTCAACTACATTTGATTTATTTCACTGTTCAGTAGTTTGTTCCTTGGATACTCTGTTCTCTCTGCCAAAATTGTTGAGAATTTAAATCATCCTTCTGATGTTTTGTTCCTCGTATTATAAGGAGAGAACAGGATGTTCTAGATGTCCCATTTCCATTGTGAAATATATAGAGATTTCCATTGTAATTTCTGTGTGTTGAGGGCCCGGTATTATAGCAGCAATTCTGCTACATCTACAAAGACTCTTTATATGTTTGAAGCCAATAAAGTCTAAAGAAATCCAAGAAAGTTCTAAACTCTTGAGAAATTGGGGGGGGGGAGGAGAATATGAGTATACAGACTCAACTGTTTCAACATACAGAGTGTAGTAACAGCATGAATGAATTACTTTTTACACAGTAGCAATTCTGTTGATACTTTACACTTGAAAAAAAGTTAAACAATATTGGAAAGACAAAGCACTGTTCGCCCTAACCCTCACAGGTCTGAAGACCTAAAGATTAAATATTGAGTTCCATCAATTTGTACAAATCGTTCTGCTTGCATTAGCTGTGGGAAGTGGTGAGCTAAGTCATGCTAGAAAGAATCTACGGTATTTGCTACTATCAACAGCTTTAGTTCATCTGCTTCTGTGGACAAAAACTGTAAACCAACTTCTTTAACAGTTCCTTTGGGAGCAGCACATCTTTTTCTGGTATAAATATGTTTTATGTTAGTGTTAATTGTTTTAGATCATATTGTGAAATTGATGAGAATTCATATTTTTCAAATCAGAGCCTCTTGGTGGTGTCTATTTCTTTGGCTTCTGTTTAAAATGATATTTGCAAACAGAAAATTTTACCAACAGGTTCCTTTTGGCTCTTCAAAAATAAATAATGAAATAAACAAACTACATAGACAAGTAATTGTTTAATTTATAGTTAGTCTCTAGCTATGCAGGAAAAGGCCAATTAACTGAACCCCTTTCATGATTAATCTTTTGTCTTTTCATCAATTGTTTCCTTTAAAGTATAATTTGAAATCATAACTTTCCACCTTCATCATAGCCTTGGAGCTTATTAAATTATAACATCTGTGAAGTACTTTGAACATGGAAATCACTATACAAATTCTAACTGTGACATGAATTTTAAGAAGGCACTAATATCAGCAACTACAGTCATTCTCATTGTTTGCCTTTCTTTTTTCTTATTCTTTTTAAACTTCTACTTTCAATTGTGGGAAGAAGGATGAAGAAAGAGAGAAAAATCTCTGTAATAACATGTTTGCCTTCGTGAATTCTGGATATACATATTAAAAGAACTGTTAAACAAACAACAGATATACCTTGAATTTAAAATTTATAATTAAAAACGTATCCAAAATGCCAGAAGATAAATAACATGCTGTTTATATTTCAAGTGATGATAAAGACTTCTTCTACCAAAAACAATATGAATTGGTAAAACAGTAATTCATAGATAAAAATAGAACTAGGTAGATAACAAACCTATCTAAATAAATAAATGACATACTTGCATAATAGAGAGGGACAAAGGTCCCTCTATAATGTAGTGGGAAATTTCTACTGTCATCTTTTATATGGAATTTTGAACAATTTTCAGTCATCTGAGTCTCCTTTTGAAACTGGAGTCTTGGGAAGCATGAACTAACCAACTATGTATGGAAATTGACTAGATTTTATAATTGTATAGTTAAACTATATAATTTGCTGCCATAAAAGGGAACTCATGGACAGAGTTGTTCATGACTACTTATTGTGATGGGTATATATTAAAAGGATATACAATTCAGTTCAAGGATGCAAGTTAAAGTTTTCAGAACATCTTACTCCAAATATGGTCCAGGGTCAATGCTTTTATACAGAAGACTTAGTCATTTGTTCTCAGATTTCTAAATGTACAACAGTGGGGAACATTCATGTCAAATCCTAGAATATTTTCATTCAAAAGGAAGGAGTTTTTGTGACAATGCCTTATCCTGAAAACAGTGAGATTGCAGGTCAAGTTTTAATGTTAGGCGAATATAACTTTTTTGTTAGACTGGGGAGCTGATTATCTGGGAAGATAGCAATGACAAACTACTTCCTTAATGCTGTCAAGAAACCTGCATAGTTACCTTTACCGGCAGTTGACCTTGACTCAATAAAGTCTTGACCATTATTGCTGGTGATGATATAAGGTAGATTTGACACATTTGAGTATTTTGTTTAATTAGAAAAAAAAGCTTCTTTCTTCAGTTTAAGACATTAAGAAATATGAGCCTCAAATTCTGCCTTATTATTGAGCGGCATTCTTAGATATAAGCTATTTCATATTTTTGGAGGTTCATCTTTTGATGTTCCTTATTTCAATAGCTATGATCAATTTTGGGATAAAAACTGTATGTGGACAGAGAAACTTCATTCCTAAATTTATTGCTAAAGTCACTCAGGAGAAGTTCTTTCTATCATGATTATGAACTAGAGAAAAAGTTCCAACAATGCTGGTTGGATTGTTTTTCCTACTGCTGATAGCCATATGGAATTGGGAAACAGTGTCTAATTCTTCCAGCTTCTATTCACTATACTAAAACATTATAGAAAACACCTGATGTAGTATCCTATATAAGAACTATAAAATATTGTTTGGGTTACTTATCAAACATATATAAATGACACAATCCTGGAAGGAGAGCAGTTCAATCCTAATCTGAGAATACTCCATTCATTCATTATATGGCAAGGATATTACTGTTGTCCATTGAAATGTTAGAAGAACTCTTCCAAATTTACAAATATGCTCTCTGAAGTGGAACACAAACTCCCTTCTTGCTCCACCCTATAAACTTCCAGTTAGAAGCCATCATTAAAGAGAAAGAAAATCTAGTTATTTTGTTCTTCATTAGAACCTTTCAAGGTGGATGTTTCTGCTTAAAGGATATATCTCAAAATATGAGAATAGGTTAAAGATATTTCTATTCCAGTATTTCCAACCATCCTTCCCCCACCGGGGTTAAATTTAAACATAGATTTAGATGTGGATCTGAATTTCTCCAGTGTGTTAAAGCAGATGTGGTCTGTATCATAAAACAATTCTTATACAAGCTGCTCCTAATATTTATGGGAGGTTGCAAATTTATTTTATTTTAATCAAAAGTTTAAAATCCCAAATAAAAAAAAATATGCTGGATTATTTTATTTTGTTGAGAATGATCATGCTCTGATTTTTTTTGCACACAATTTGCGAATAAGAAAGAATAGGGTCACTTCTTGTAAGCTTCTTTTAGCTGATAAACAGAATCAATCAGGTGGCAAAATCCAGGGTCTCAGTATGTCTTGTATTCTTATAGGGAATTCTCTTGGAGACTATATTCTTAATGTCACGTAGACACATAGAGCTGGAGCATCATTTTCTTCTGAAATGGATTGAGTGATTAATGTTTTCATTTCTGGGATGCTTTTCTTTTTAAATGCTTTTAAATGCTTTGTAGTATTAGACACATATAAAATAAATATAAAGTCAAAAATTAAAAATGATAAACCAAAAGGTATCTAATACCAAATCATTCAAAACAACAAAGCCAATGACATTAATGCCACTGCAGAGTGCTGCGTATCCATATTGTATAGGTCTCTAAGGAAACTCAGTTCAATATCAGGATTTACACTGGAAAGGCTTGTCCCTGTGACAAACTATTCACCACTCTGAAGATGAAGACATAAAGTAAGGTTTCTACTAAAGGTTTCAAGGGACAAGGAGCACAAAAAATATCAAAGTAATCTAATATGTTAGGGTTGTGTGTATATAATCCCTGATCAATCAACCTAAGTTCCTTTCCAGTGTGTTTCTTTATTTTTATTTGAGAAAAGAAGAAAGAGAAATATTATGCACTGGATTGCTGGTAAGGAGAAGAGAAAACTAAAGATGAATAAAGATGGATTTAACAATATCACAGTTATTCAGGTAGCTCAGGTTAAAAATAAAATAATAGCTGGAATTTCTTATCCAAAGCTATACTACAGTGATATTGTTAAATCCATATATGCTTCTAATTGGTTTGGGCTAATATGTGGATTTTACCTCTAAAATTTATAATTTATCTTTACTTTTTATTCATCTTTACTTTTCTTTTTTCCTTACTGGCAATCCAGTGCAGAACATTTCTCTTTCACCTTTCCTCAGATAAAAAGCCACAGAATTTATCAAAGTGATTTGCTTTTCTGTGATGCCAGCCTATTCAGTTTTTCTGCTTCATGTACTATGATCAATAGCTCAATAGAACATAGTGTGGGCAGAGAGAGGCAAAACAGCATAGAGGGTAAATGTGTGCAATTTAAGCTTTTGCTAAGGAAGAATATAAAACTACTGAACAGAATCAAACATTTTGTTTGCTCTGTAATCAGGGAGAACTGCCAACAAAGAGAAGACAATAAGGGTCCTAGTAGCAATAATACAAATATGCCACAATGACGTGTATTTTGCATCACATCCTTACAATCATAATGGTAAAATTCAAAGAGTGAAAGATAAGAGTGCAATTGAGGCTGCAGCAATGCAGAAATATTTTAAGAAATTTCTATTTTAAAAAAAGGACATGTGTAAATATGCAGAGCTAGATTATGGCATCATATGCTAAACAATATTGGACATTTGCATAGCATTTGCAGGAGTTCAAACCACTTTGTAATTTGTGCAATTTTAATATTTACAGTAAATATATCAAATATGTCAGTATTAGTTCCTAAATTGTGGTTTCAAATTCAGAAAAGAAAACATGGCAAAGGCCATCTAGGAGTTTGTAAAATTAAATGTAAATGACTGTTTGACTCAGAATGTGTAGTTACTAAACAAAATTAGAGTTCAGCAGCTAAATGCCAGAGGGGCTTGTAGAACTCTTCAAATATTTGAGTTTAGGGTTTACTCCCTCTCTTTCCATTCCAAAGGAATGCTAGTAAAGTGTAGTAAGATTTAAAGTTCATTTAACATATGGAGAAGAGACAGTAGGGTGCTAAACATTTTCTTATCAGAAGAGACGGCATAAAAGGGAGATAAACCCTCCAAGCTCAAAGAAATATCTTCATCATGGCTGATGTTGTGTAGTGTGTTCTGGAGAGCAGGAAGGATGCCAGGCCGATGAGTACAGCATAACAGCTCTTTATTAGGTGGAAATGACCGTACTGGGGAATAGGGGTTACCTGCACTCTTTATATACCTGGCCAAATCAAATCTGGCAGGCCCGCTTATGCAAAGCAAGGTCACCACTTTTAGGCCGTCCTCGGCTATTTGGTTCACCTGGAAATAGTTCTCGACTTGCCCCAGGTGTGATGGCCACCGTTCGGGATGGCGGATGTTGAATTCTCTGGACTGGCCTACCTTTGGCATCTTCTCTTGTTCTCGGATCCTGCTCTGCCGACTCAGATGGTTGGTTCTGAGTATGTGTGGCTGCTAGCATGGTGACTAGCCGGCCGTAGAAGGGAGGGAAAGATGCCTCTTTCCTCCAGCACTTGAAGCCGTCCCCTTGTGAATTCAGCTCTTTAAGGCAAAGCAGGATCCCACCTTCGTTGCCACTGTTGTGTGGTGTGTTCTGGAGAGCAGGAAGGACGCCAGGCCCATGAGTACAGCATAACAGCTCTTTATTAGGTGGAAGTGACCGTACTGGGGAATAGGGGTTACCTGCACTCTTTATATACCTGGCCAGTACCTGGCCAGGTACACAGCCAACCAATTGGATTGAACCTCTGTTTCCCGCCGAAACTGCTTCCTGCCAAAACAGTTACAGTTCAACGCCTCCTGGTGGTGACTCTTATACAAATGCTTTAGGTGTTCCTTTAAGCCTAATACATAATAGCTGATTTGGAACAAAATATATTTGCATATATGAATCTGTCAACAAGGCATATTACCCTATTAATTATAGTGTCATTTTGATTGCTTTCTCAATATACCAATCAGTTTAACTTTTGCAGAGCTCACTGTGTTCTAAATGTTCAGTGCAGTATGATTAGTTTAGAAAACATGAACTATTAGCTATAAAAAGGACAAGATAATTTTTTGTTGAGTGAAGCAGACTTGAGCATGAATGTCCTTTGCTAGTCCCTATACTTTACTGTAGTCTTCTTATTTTTGGATTGTGATTTTAACTATTGTAGATGTGGTTATGGTCAATTACTTCCATGTTACTATCTTTCTGTCATAGTGGCTACCACAGTAGATGACAATAACTGCATGAGAGTCTGTTTTTACAAAGTCACAAGAAAACAGCCTGAACTTAGACTACCCTACTGTCAAAACAAGAAAAAGATAGCAATCTTCCTTTCCACCCAAAAGAGTGTGACTTTAAGTCTGTTAAATCACACAGGTAGGAAAAAGAGGCAGGAATATGAATTCTGATTTCAGTATAAGTAGGGCTGACATTTGACACATCAATCACTGGAATTTTTCATGTTGGCCAAGTTAATTTCTTTGCAACAAATCTACTTATTAGAAGTAGCTTTTTTCTTGAATGCTGGTTTATCTGTTTTGGGTTCAGTTAGATTTGGATGGAAGATTACTAAGAAAATCCATGCCTGTAATTAAACTGAGAAAAAAAACCCAAAAAGGACTTTTACATAGTCACCAAGAAAATTACATGGACATATTCACATATTTATCAGGAATTGAGTTTGATCTGAGAATGCCTGTCTTTTGCTTTACTGTCTGAATGAATGTGAGTTCTATAAAAGTTATAGCATCTGGCTAACCTTAGCAGGGTTTGGAAAAAAAAACACAACTCAGTATCATCAGAACTTTCATTTAAGACCAACAAACTAAGCAGAGCAGTAGAGTGAACTAATGAATTACATAATGTATCACAAAGTGGCAAAGATTAACAAATGCCATACATTGGAAGAAAACAAATGATTTTGTCTCCAGTCATCTGGAATCAAGAAGTTCAACTCAAGAACATTTAACTTAATGAGGGCAATGGTTATTTAGAAACTCTGTAGAATCTGCTTAGTGTTAAATGCTTAACTTTGGAACATTTCTAAAATTTATCCTGGATAGAAAAAATTCTGAAATTTATGGAATAGCAGATAATAAATATACACAAAATATACATTCTCTTACTTTCTTGCAGACTAATCTATTTGTTCCAAGTAAAACAAAATTAGATTTAAATTATACTGGTCTAGTAGTAAAGCATCAGGCTAGATTTGGTGACATTGTGAATTCTATTCTTGCCTTAGGCGTGAAAGCCATCTGGGCGATTTTCATGTTACTGTGAGGAAAATAGCAGGAGGAAAGAGTATTAGATATGTTTTCCACCTTGTTATTTATAAAAATAATAAAAGCAGAATAAAAACAGATTATAAAACGGTTGGATGTGCATCAAATTCTGTTCTACACTGTTATGTGTGAATTGTTATATGTTACAGTATATGTATTGTTAATTGTTATATGTAATGGAGTGAAGTTGGTGTTGCTCTCTTCATGCAGACAAGGTCTCCTCCCCTCCCCCCACACTTCCCCCTCCAGCATTCTTCCATTCTCTCAGAATTGCACTTATATGCATTCAAGCTGGTGTTCCAGCTGCCTGGCTTATTGAGTCACATCCTGGTGTTTTCAAGGACATGCTAATATCCAAAGGTAGCCTCACCCCACCCAGTCATTTGAACATATAAAAAGCAAATGTTAAGAAAGAGTGGGAAGAGGGTAGGAGGAATGAACACAAATGGAGATGGGCAGCTATTACAAACAAGCAAGAGGACTGTCATTCAAATGCCAGGACCACAAGTCATGGTGAGCAACATATCTTGATGAGACCCCTGCCTGGACCTTGGAGTTTTGGTGAAAGATCAGTAGCAACTAGAGGAGGAACAAGCACAAACAGCAACCTCATCCCAACTAGTGCAAGAACTTTTGGAAAAAGCCAGAAGTTGTATGCTACTTTGAGACTTTCTTTTGAACTGACTATTAAAGACACATTTATGTGGCAACATCACTTTGCAAGTCCTAGAAAGATGGAGTTGACACAGAGCAGTAGCCTATATTGGAAGAAAACATTGTGTACAGTTTTACTATGCTGTGTTGTATCCAGTATTTGGAGAGCAAAGAACCTCCAAATGAATATCTCTATTTATTAAATTTATTTTTTCTCTCAAATGTTTTTGTGCAAATCATTCATTCATTGTTGTGGTATACCATAGTACATTTTTCCAGTGGTTTATCTAACTTATACTGTATGTGCAAATTTTCTTCTCTTTTCTTATACTTTAGGATCCCTACTGTATTAACATGAAATGGTATTAATGTTCTATTGCTACAGGATTTCTGATGGCATTGGGTCTTGGTGATAATATGGTAGGGCTAGGAGAGGACTAGGCAAGATTTTTGAGAGGGCAGGTGCAACTGCAGAGAAATCCCTTCTCCTGGACACTGCCAGCTGGAATAATCAGGCTGGTGGGGCGACTTCTCTGCCAGCACAGGTGGGACAGCCAATCCATGCGGGATGAAACGGTCACACAGGTAACCTGGACTATGTCATGAAGGGCTTTAAAAATGATTGCCACACCTTGAAGTGCACCCAGAAGCAGGCTGGCAGCTATTACAGCCCATGGAGAAGTGGTGTTATATAGACCATTCTTTGGGCACCAAAAACCTCCCATGCCACTGCATTCTGCACCAGCTGTAGCTTCCAAATGCTGTTCAAGGTAGGCCATGTAGAGTGGTTTATAATAGTCCATCTGTGAAATGACTAGGGCCTGAATGATTGAGCCCAGGGACTCCTGATTCACAACTGGCACGCAACCAAAAGTTGCACAAAGGCTCTCCTAGTTGTGACTGGCACCTGCCCTTTAGCAGGAGTCATGAGTCCAGGATAATCCCCAAGTTGCAGACCAGATCTGTCTGGGGTAATGTCCCAGATCTTGGGCCCTATGCACCCAAAGCCATTTGTTCTTACCAGGATTCAGTAGGAGTATGTTGTCTCCCATCCAGGCTCCACAGCCTCCAGGCACGAGAGATCACCAGTAGTATCACTTGGGTGACCAGGAGTGGAAACGTAGAATTGGGTATTGTCAGTGCACTGCAGGTATCTCAAGCCATGGTGATGGGTTATTTTACCCAGAGGTTTCATGTAGTTAAAAAGGAGTGGAGAGAGTACCAAGTCCTGTGGCACACTACAAGACAGTCACTCTCTATTAACACTGATTGGAATTGGCCTTGGAGAAGGGATACCATGGTCGATGGTATTAAAAACTGCTGAGAGGTCAAAGAGAGTGACCTCTGTCACCAAAGGTCATCAATAAGCATGACCAATGCTGTTTCCATCCCATAACCATCCTGATTGAAACGGGTCCAGATAATCCATTTTATCCAGGACCTTCTGAAGCTGCCATTTATTTATATTATGTTGTATTTCTCTTTTATATGTACAATACTCAATCTTTTTGGGTATTTCATAAATATTGGTAAATAGAAAATCAAAATAAAGAAATTGGAAGAGCCACCCTTTCTGTGTACCTTATCCAGCTAGGAGGTAGATAGGACCTTATGTTTGTCATGCTTGCTTATAGTCCCATAGTTATCTGGATTTCATTCCATAAGACCAAAGCTGTAACTGTTGAAACTAATCACATCAGTTTCAAAAACCAATTCAGGCAATACCAACTGGATGATTATTAGAGAGGAGATACAAGCTCAAATGCCAGTTAGATTATGTTTGATAGAAGAGAGCCATGCACATACCTCAAAAGCACTAGTAATTTTTCTCTCTTATGCATTTCCACAGATGCAGATTTTCCAGTCTGAAAGTATCATCTGCGTTTACTGCATTTTTGTCTTGCCTGAAATTATTTGTGCCCTCCCCCTCCCCAGGATACATATAACATCTGCCAAATCAATTAAATTGTCCCCAAAGGGATTTTGTTGCTGGAAGGTAAATGATATCTTCTGTGTATCAGCAGAAGAAAATTCATCTATTGCCCATGGCAGCACTCTTTACAGTAAGTCATGATCATCTTATTTTGGAGAGGAAACAGATGGAAGATGTCTTCCTGAAAGCTGAAGTTTATATACCTTTTCTTTTCCTAGTTATTTTACAATGAATTAGAATGAATCTGACAAATTGTTCTACTATTACTTAATTATTGTTTTCTCTTCTGTCAAATTCTTCTTGTACGTTTTGTTTAATCAATACACTGGGCAGTACCCAGAATTCTGCCATGACTAGAATTAGAATGGTCAAACTAAGTTTGTGAACTAACATTAATACACTGTGTTCCATGCTTCTTGGAGAACCAGAAATTTGAAATAATCTAGATTAATATAAAGATTAATATAATGTGTTTTACAAAGTTCTGTCACAGAAATATACAAAACAGCCACAGGGTTCATAATAAAACAGCAAGTTAATTAACAGAAATACATAATGAAGACCACATTTCATTTGGGGAGCGATTTCAACATTGATTTTAAAAAATTGAAAGCTGGTTGGTCTAGCATCTGGTGGGAAAGATTGTTCTGTTTTTATTTTGTTTGCATTGGTTATTGTGAGGTGTCAAGCTCCACAAATAAATAATTTAGAAATAATTTGGTACCTCCACAATTAGTTTCTGAAGTCATTTAGTAGGTTTTTAAAAACTATTTATGTAACCACAAGCAAGGACTGATATTTCAAGGTTTATGTCAAGAAATTGGTATTTGTAAAAAAACTATCCAACTTCTGCATATTTGTAAGGTTTATTATACTTGTTATGATTGGTACTCCAACTACATAACATAATACTTGATAAACCTTTTAATACTCTTTGTTTTTTGAAAAAGGCAAAAGATATTTTGGTAGTTTTCCTATGTATGTTGCCTTGCTGTTGATTTTAGTTCCATTAATTGTTTTATGTTTTATTGTTATATTCTTTTTAATTTCTTCCAAGCTATCTTGCAAATAATTTGATTAAAATAGGGTGATATAAATCTTTAAAACAAAGAGTAATAAATCTATTCCAGATAATTGTTGTTGGCGATCATAATTCATACTTCATCAACCAAACATTCATTGAAAATACTAAAAATATATTCATCTTTTATTTTTTTCTCCTCACTATAATTTACTTTGAGTTCTTTGTACAATAAGTGTACTTTACTTACATAAATGTATAATCTCTACATATTTATGAAGGTTTAGACATAGAGCTATAAGGAGAGACAGAGAGAAAAGAATGCCTGAGAATGAAAAGGCTGATACAAATTGGCATTTTGCTTCTCTATGAATAAAGTGCAATTCTAAATGTATTGTCTGTCAGGTCATGAGTTTCCCAAATATTTTGGGAAGGCATGTTTTAACAGTATGCATGTTAATATATATTTATAAGCAGCAGTTCATGCAGCCTGGAAAAAAGTCACAAATTCATGGGGAACAAAGATATAGTTGAAAGTCACAAACAAACAAGTAACAAACTTCTGCAAAGTCCTAGAATCATACTATCGGAAGGGGGCCTGGAGATCTTCTAGTCAACCCCCCTGTCCATCCTTAGATCATTGTAGAAAATGGTTATCCAACTTTTGTTTGATAATCTCTAATGACAGAGCACCTGCAACTCCTAGAAGGAAGCTATTCCAGTATTTATTAGCCTTCAGTTCAATTTTATTTCAGGTTTGGCTCTCTTTTTGTAAAACTTCTACTTTTTGATTCTTTACTACCTGTGGGCACTACAGAGAATAAATTCACATTTTCTTCTCTATGAGGTCCCTTTATGCGATTTAATTTTCAAGTCTCTCATCAGTTTTTTAGGTCCTTTCTGCACTCTTTGCAGTCACCTTCCTGAACTTTCAGAACTTGATGAAATCACAGGGCAAAATATTCTAATTGCAAGCCACAGAAAGAAAAATAGAAAGTTATTTTATGCTAACTCAGATAATCATTTAGTGTAGCTCTCAATTCGCTGAAGGTCTCCACAGTTTCATATAAAATGCTGGGGATTGACTCAGGATCTTCTGCATACTAGGTGCTCTATTATATAATAATAATAATAGATACGGCGCGCAACTTGGGGGTCCTCCTAGATTCACAGCTCTCTTTAGAAGATCATATAGGAGCTGTGACTAGGGGAGCCTTTGCCCAGGTTCGCCTGGTGCACCAGTTGCGGCCCTATCTGGACCGGGATGCCTTGCGTACAGTCACTCATGCGCTCGTGACCTCTCGTTTGGACTACTGTAATGCTCTCTACATGGGGCTGACCTTGAAGACCACTCGGAGGCTTCAACTGGAGCACAATGCAGCCACGCGAGTTGTGTTGGGGGTCTCCCGATACTCCCATGTTACACCTTTGCTCCGCGAGCTGCATTGGCTGCCGGTTGCCCTCTGGGTGAGATTCAAGGTGCTGGTAATGACCTACAAAGCCCTACATGGCATGGGTCCAGATTACCTATGGCAGCACCTGCGGCCGGTGTCAACTTCCCTCCGTCCAGTGCGCTCCCACAGAGAGGGCCTCCTCAGGGTGCCTCCGATCAGAGAATGTCAACTGGTGGCCCCCAGGGGGAGGGCATTCTCTGTGGGTGCGCCAGACCTGTGGAATCCGCTTGCTCCGGATGGCCCCCAACCTTCTCTCCTTCCAGCGGGATCTAAAAACCTATTTATTTGAGCAAGCCAGCCTGGTCTGATGGGTTTGGGGGTTGGGTTTTAATATGGTTTTAACTATTGTATATATTGGGCATAATTATTTAATTGTTTTTTAACTTTTGTACTTTGTATTTTAATATTGATTGCCCTGTACACCACCCTGAGTCCTTCGGTAGAAGGGCGGTATAAAAATCTAATAAATATAAATATAAAGTTGGAAGGGACCTTAGAGGCAATTTAGTCCAACTCCCTGCTCAGGCAGGAAACTTTATACCATTTCAGACAAATGGCTGTCCAGTCTCTTCTTAAAAACTTCCAGTGTTGGAGCATTCACCGCTTCTGGAGGCAGGTTGTTCCACTGGTTAATTGTTCTAACTGTCAGGAAGTTTCTCCTTAGTTCTAGGTTGCTTCTCTCCTTCATTAGTTTCCATCCATTGCTTCTTGTCCTGCCTTCAGACACTTTGGAGAATAGCTTGACTCTCTCTTCTTTGTGGCAGCCCCTGAGATATTGGAACACTGCTATCATGTCACCCCTCACCCTTCTCGTCTTTAAACTAGACACCCAATTCCAGCAACCATTCCTTATATGTTTTAGCCTCCAGTCCCGTAATCATCTTTGTTGCTCTTCTCTGTACTCTTTCCAGAGTCTCAACATCTTTTTTACATCGAGGTGACCAAAACTGGGTGCAGTATTCCAAGTGTGGCCTTACCAAGGCATTGTAAAGTGGTATTAATACTTCACGTGATCTTGATCCTATCCCTCTGTTAATGCAGCCTAGCACTGTGTTGGCATTTTGGCAGCTGCAGCACACTGCTGGCTCATATTTAAGTGATTGTCCGCTAGGACTCCAAGATCCCTCTCACAGTTGCTACTATTGAGCAAAGTACCACCTATGCTATACGTGTACATTTGTTTTTTCTTGCCTAAATGTAGAACCTTACTTTATATATATATGCATTTATTTACTCCCTGATTTTCTAGAAAGTTAAAAATATATATGAGCCATGTTGGCACAGTAGTTAGAATACAGTACTGCAGGCTAATTATGCTGACTACCGACTGGCAGCAGCTTGGCAGTTCAATTCCCACTGGCTCAAGGTTGACTCATCCTTCCATCCTTCCAAGGTTGGTAAAATGAAGACCATGATTGTTGGGGGCAATATGCTGAGTCTGTAAACTGCTTAGAGAGGGCTGTAAATCACTATGAAGCGGTCTAAGTGCTATTGCTATAGTCTGAAATGGTATAGGGTTTCCTGCCTAAGCAGGGGGTTGTACAAGAATACTTCCAAGGTCTGTTCCAAGTCTGTTATTCAATTCAATTCAGTTCAGTTCAGTTCAATTCAATTTCAATTCAATTCCATTCCATTCCATTCCATTCCATTCCGTTCCGTTCTGTTCCATTCCGTTCCGTTCTGTTTTGTTTCATTCAATTCTAAACTCTATTCTATTCTATTCTATTCTATTCTATTCTATTCTATTCTATTCTATTCTATTCTATTCTATTCTATTCTATTCTATTCTATTCTATTCTATTCTATTCTATTCTATTCCATTCTATATAATTCTAATAAAATCTAAATCTAAATCTAAATCTAAATCTAAATCTATTCTATTCTATTCTATTCTATTCTATTCTATTCTATTCTATTCTATTCTATTCTATTCTATTCTATTCTATTCTATTCTATTCTATTCTATTCTATTCCATTCCATTCCATTCCATTCCATTCCATTCCATTCTATTCTATTGTCTTACATAGGTTCTACAAACAAGGAAATGTGAACAGAAGGAATACCTGTCCTCCCCAGTTTCTTAAGAGTAGAATAATCCCTGGCTCTTACCAGTTCTGCCCATCACAGAATGAAGCTGAAGTTAGGAATTATTGGCCTAGACACCAAAAACATACAATACATAGCAACCGGGTTAAGGAAATCTGTAGAAAAAATAGCAATAGCAATACCATTTAGACTTATATACCATTTCATAGTGCTTTACAGCCCTCTCTAAGAAGTTTTTTTAAATGTAAAATAATACAAGAAGTTAAAAGTAGTTGCTGAAATTAAAAATAAAATCAAATAAATTTATTAATATTAGAGTTAGTAGGCTATGATAGCTTCAGAGAAATCTGAAAAGCAGCTGCAGTTTCAACTGGACATTTGAAAGAGAACAATTGATTGGTTGTTGGTTGAAGGACTGTTATATCAACAAAAGAAGCAGAAAAGAGGTATGGTGAAATAAAGATATCATTTGAAAGCGATAGACATTATTCTTCAGGTATAAAAATGATGCAGTCAGTGAAAATAAGAGCCGAGTTTTACAATTACATAGTTTGAGGTAGTTTGTCATGTTTGGAATATGGAAAACACAGTCCTATGCATGTCTCTTTTCTTCAATTTGGCCCTTATGAATGGAATTACAGTATTCAGGGGAACATTTAATACAAAGTTATACATGGAGTCTCCTAAGCAATGTTATTGCTTTGATCAAAGGTGCTATCAGAATGCTACAGACATTTTCCTCAAAAGAAATCCATATAATTGATGTAAATTCCATTTTAGTCAAATGTTAGTGTTGTTGATCGCCCTCAGTTTGCATACTCTTTATTCTCTTCATTAATATTCTTTATCAGTGTGTGTCTGCACCTGCTTACTACTTGGTTTTCTTGCAAAATTAACCAACATTGCTGACAATGGCAGGTCCATCTTGAATTCAGCTAATTCAAGTGATCAATATAACTTTCAAGATTGTTTTTTATTCATTTTTCTTTATTTTTTTGTTAACTGTTATGCATAAAAATTCTCTTAACAACAGAGTAAGCAAAGCAGTCTCTTTTATCCATTTGTTAATCCTTAAACCATCTGCCTTATTCAGGCTTTCTTTCTGTAGATATTTTTCCATTTACAAATAAAATGGAAGGAACTGCCTCAGCAGCAGAAGGCAATGCAAGCATTCAAAGAACATGCACACCCATTTACCAAAATGTCTCTCTAACCAGACGTTAAAAATAGGTTCACTTTGATCAGTTCAAACTAATGCATCTGTGTATTTTCTTTTTTACATTTTGCTTTTACATGATACTATATGGAGCAGAAAACCACCATTACTATGTTGAATATTCTATAAACCCTTGCCCAGCCTTCTCTAAATTTGAATATACTAGATATATTTTACTCTCTACTCCCCTAGGGAAACACTAAAATTATTGTGTTTTGGAGATTATGGAATTTGCAATTTAACACATGCCCAGGATGCCATTCAGGAATGGTTGTTGTTTTGTATTTTTTAAACTTTCAGTACCAAGGGTAGCAGTTAGTCACCCTTACATACGAATTCTGTGTATAAATAAGGCTTACCTACATTATTAACACTGCAACAAAGCTGTTTTTCCCACTCAGTGAGCTAGCAATTTTTAATACATGATAGAGAAGGCACTGCTTCTTTTGGAATTGGGAGTCATTATTGGAAGGGCAAAGGTATTATTCATTTAGACAACTCTCTGATAAACATAAATGTGTGGAGTTAATACAGGCTGAAATATTGATGTGAAAACTTATTTGGGAGACTGAACTAAAAGCAACTGTACATACATTTTTTTTCCCTTAAGAGAAGCCATGGGAATGTAATTCAATGAAGAAAACACGGGTTCATTTTCTTTCAATGTATTGATGAGGTTAGTTTTGAATATGAAAGCCAGTTTGCTGTAGTAGTCAAAGATTCCAGGCCTTGTACATGAAGCCAGCTGGGCGACTTTAGGCCAGTTACTTTCTCTTATCCCCAGGAAAAAGGAAATGGCAAATATGTTATGAAAAATGCCAAGAAAACTGCAGGGACATATCCAAGCAGTCACCAGGAGTCAAGACTTGAATTCAAACAAGTAAACAAACACAAAAAAATCCTTGAAATATGCCAGAGGTCCAGAGTAAATGTAATTTTGAAGGAATATTTCTCAATATAATGCAAATCATGGGCTTTTATTATGCAGAATTATATTTATGCTATTATCTGTATTGGGAAGTAGCTAGCTGACACTCCTTTTGTTGTTGCTTCTTAGAATATCAGAGAATGTGGAAAAAAAATGCTTTATTCATTTCTCTTTTTTCCCCCCTCCTACTTTTCTCCTTTTGGTCTTTCCAGTGAAACAGATTTTGCACAGATGCCAGGAGAATGATTAATTGATTTTGCTGTCAAAGCTGTATGGATGTGTGTGTGTAAAATGTGTTGGAGAAAACTTGGTCTTGTGCTCTTTAACGACCTATCTTAAGAAACATAGTATAAAGGAAACTAAGATGCAAGAAACAGATGTAATTCTAGAAAAAATAAAATGTCTCTTGACCTTTGGGGGCTTTCGGGGGTTATATATAAAATTACAAAATGAACTGAAGACTTAAAAGTGGCAGCATCCTCAAGTGAACCAATTTATTCCTCTATAGACACCTTTGTCACACCATTCACCCACCTGACCTAAGTGCAGGCTTATTTCTCTCCTGAAGAAAAGGTGAAGTGGCTAGAGACAAAAATGTCCATCCACAGCTTATCAGGGAAGAAGAAGAACTCTTGAATCAGCCAGAGGAATCATTTGAAGGACATATATATGCTTCCAAATATATAGAAGAAAGCTTGTGCATAAAAGTGATAGAAGAATGTAATACAAAGGTCCATTCATGTTGTAAGAACTCTTATTCTCTGGAATGACAGAATGAATTCTAGGGCCTCCCTGTTGATTATGGTTATGTTTACCTGTACAAATGGAGTTTCCAGAAGTCAGACAGAAGAAGAGGGCACAACACGCTTTGCCCTGAATAGGACTAAATAATAGGATTGATGATAGATGGTAACCCACTGAAGAAGAAAAATGTGGGCAAATAATCTGTCAAAATCTGCCTTCCTGAGTAGTTGGAATGTGGTGATCTTTAGGCTTATTGAGAATTATTCATTTATGGAAACAAATAATACAATCTCAAGATATTTCTAAGGAATCCTGAGCTGCAAGACAAAGATGCTGGAGACATAGTTTTCTTCATTCCTTCATCTGAAGGATAAGGGCCATAAAGAATGAAATGAATAGTAGAAGTGAACAATTCACCATGCAGAGATTGCTAGACTATAGGTTATTTTTTTCTAATAATGGAAAAAGAAGAGAGTTTGATGAAATGTATTCTAACAATAACTAGAAGGCTTGTGCAGGATGGGAAAGCATCTCATATTAAACATGCAAATACAGGCAAGAATGCATCAGTGATTCCAATGTCTCTACAATTACATGGACTACGAAGAACCACACAGAAATAATTAAATAATTTAATACAGAAAGGTTGGCATTATTGAAATCTAGCAGTATAAAACGTATAAATGGAATGCAAGGTGAGAAACCTGAAACCTGATAGGAATAGTGGACAATTAACCTTTTATGAGAAATAAACATATTTATGTTTTGAGATCCATGTATTTGCCAAGTTGTGATTGCTAGGTTAGGAATACAAGGAAAAAGAAACAATTTGAGTCACTGTACTATAAACTACCAAGACAGGCATGGGATCTGAATATTATCTTCCTGGACTCGATTACAAAAATTTCAGGGAGGAATCATAGCAATAATAGAATACTAGAACTATCCAATATCCATCAGTGATTTTACTAATTGTTTTGGTTTCCAGAATATTGATGTGATGTCAGCCAAAAAGGAAGAGCAAGCTGAATAAATTAATGCAATGCAAATTTTAGGAGGATGTAACCATGTCACCTTGGGTTTGGAGAATATGATGGATTGAAACAGCTGATATGGAAAGGACAGTGCTATTCCATACCTACTTTGCTTAAGTCTTGTCTACAAAGGATAACTGTATTTAAATAATTTTAAGCATGAGTTTGACACAGAGAGAGGACTAAAAAGACTATAATGAACATGGAAATCTGCTGCAGCAATTAAGAAAACTTTCTGACAATGCAGCAAAAGGTCCCTTAGGACAATTCAGTATCTGCAGTTAACTCTTTGTGTATCTAGATAAATGTGCAGATGAAAAAGGTATTTTATTGTTTTTGTGCGACCTTTTTTCTGGAATATTAAAGGAGGTGTTGCCTGGAGAAATTGAGGTAGTAGAGATGATTAAGGGGAAGAAGATGGTAGTGTGGACACTGTCATATATTGTAGACAAACTTCTGATATCCACTGTTTGCATTCTGGTTGTGATAAATCATATAACTTTTCAAATTGGTTTTAAATATTCAAAACACAGCTTTTAGATTTCTGTTGAGACTCTGTTAAGACATACTTAAAGTTAAGTTTAATTAGGTGAGATAGAACAAATCAGGGCTATTATGTGTATGATGCCATCTTCAATTTGATTCTGACATTATAAAACATTATAGATGTTTAAGTCAAATGTTGAATTATGCAGTTTGTGTTATTTATTTCCTAAGTATTTTCATTGTGCATTTGCAAGTGCTGTAGGTTTGAAAATAGGAAGATAAATATATAAACTGTAACAATGGATCAAGTTCTCAGAAATCCACAATCTTCATGCAGCTTCCCTGGTTTCAATTTACTCCAAAAGCTAATTTGAACTATCTACTTTAAATTTACATTTTGACTGGCTCTGATTGAACTTTGGTTTAGGTGAAGTTCTCCCAAATACAGGGAAAGGAGAATCTATGCAGATGAGGATAGCATAATCTATGAAAAACAGTAATTGATAAAATATATCTTCTTGTCTCAAGTAAAAATACTTATTCTCCATCCTCCTTTTTCCTTATAGAACTTACAGGTTTTCTGACCCTATCATAGCTCTGGGCAGCATATAGTGTAATTTAAAACAATCCAATACAAACAATAAAAGTAAATGTACAAAAAAGAAACAAAACATGAATTTTAATGAGCCAATCATCCCACAAGGGGTCCAACACCCATTTAAGCCCAAGGTATGATATATAGAGCAAGGTTTAAATAAGGTCAGCACAAATGATTGTGTATGGAAATTATTTTTTTTGTAAAATAGAAAATAAGGATTTGCAAACATTATCTATCCTTCAATTCTGCTGCTCTGAATTGTTATCTTCTGCTTATGTTATCAGGCAACCTTGGAATATAATAAATAAATAATGAAATAAGTACTGTTTCTTATTCTTTGAATGACTGATAAAACTTTAGCTTCTCTACCTTCATGCTCACATATCTGCTCTTAGAATATTGAACTATATTGTAAAAAGAGATGCACAGGCAGAGTATTATGACTTTTATGTGTGCGTCTTTAAACATGGAAGACAAGTGATGTGGGCCTGATGAATCAGGCTGAAGGGAATTTAACTAATCCTCACCATCCCAGAGAGAAAGAAACATATGGCACATTGTACAGATGCATACATGAATATATAAATATAAATATGTTGCCTCCTTGGAGAACCATCTGATACAGTCAAAGTTAACAAATTTCATGCAGCCATACTATGCATGTAGATATGCATATCACATATATGCATAAGGATGAAAGAAAAAGTGTAAAGTCAATATTAAACAGAATAAAGTTTGTGACAAATAATTTATAGGGCAGATTTATGTAAAATCAGCCTACTGACTCTTCATATTGTTAATTAACATTAATAAAATCAGAATAAATGCCTTTAATATATATAATACTTCTTGACAGAAGTTAGAATTGGCAACCAGAATAACCACGTTTGGGAATATCTGATTCTAGCATTTATTCAGAATTGATTTCATCAAAGAGAGGTCAGAATAATCAGAATGAATCTTATATTAATCTAGTCACATTTGCTAACTTGTCCCCATCGCAGCTAGCATCTGATTTTTTTTTTTACTTCTGCCAATAGTAAACTATTTTTCGCTCATGTTTCAACAGAAATATCACACTGCATAAATACAGCACTCTTTTGCAAAGGAGATGGTACAACCTTTTGAAGATCTGTTGATAGCTGTTCTTTTTACCAGATTATGAGAACCCATCACTAATATTGTAGTTGCAATCATAAGCCAAGTACTTGTGAAGCACTATAAAATCAATGTGTCAGTCAATCAATTGCCCAACCATGCGATTTAATTGTCTCATCTCCTGTGGCTGGGTGATAGCCACAGATTCTCTGTAAACTGCCAAAAGAAGCATTGTACTGCATTTTCAGATGTAACCCATAGTCTCTTTGGCAGAAATAAGCCACCTGTGGTCATTTATGTGCAAATATAACACGTGCCGAGGGGCCTTTTGGAAGAAAAGCTTTCGATCTGTGTTCATGACTAAGCAGCTGTAACAGAAGCAATAAACATGTTCATGTCCTCCTTGCTCACTTCTTTCCAGTTGAGCTTTTGTTGCCCTACACTTTGCTTCATGAAGTTAAAGCGCTGGAAGTGGCATTTTGCATTAAGAGAATGGCTGGTGAGGAAGAGAAAGAGCCATAAAGCGCACTTAATGCAACTCACTATGGTATTGGAGGTTGCAGCCAGAGCTGAAGTGAATGAGTCTCATTTCCTCATCAGCAGTGAATTCCCTAGACAAGAGCCATTAAAAAGTCAGCAAGGTCTAGCTTTCCCTCTCTTTTCCCACAGGAATTACACAATATAGCTATTGCATTAAGTACATCGCCTTTCATTGTGAACCGGCTGATTAATATAAGAACAGCACTTAAATGACAAGGAAAATTGGAGCAAGAGAATTTTGAGACTGTTTGATGAGTTATATTACCTTATTCCATTGTACGCTGTAGTAACTGAAGGCCCCGTTTTACAGATAAGTGGGCCTAAAGCTTTTTGCATTTTAAAAAGCCCCTAAGAATTTATTATAGTTTATGAAAGCCTTATTTGCTGGTCATTTGTAGCATAATCAACAATATTTTTGTTTTATAGCAAAAATAAAACTACGGTACACAGGGATTTGGCCTAAACAATAACTTCAGTACAAATAATTGCATCATTTATTGGCAATTAGTAATGTATGAGATACTTGCCTTTTAAATTAACTGCCTTAGACATAAGACAAGTCATTGTGTCTCAAATTTGAAATGAGACCCATAACCCTTCTCTGCCTATTTTCTTCTCAAATTGTTAATTAATTCTCCCAAGCACATTTCTCTTAGACAAATAGTATTCTGAAAGATGGCTTTCTACTAGTTTTCATTCAGTTTGACGGTAGACAACTTGCTTTTCATATTTCCCTAGCTTTAATAGCTTTTACTGAAAGTTGACAGAGTCTGATCTTCTTACCTTATTTTTTTATTAATGATCTATGACCAAAGATTATGTGTGAATTTCTTTCCATTTGGAAATATATAAAACAAATAAGAACAATTTGAGCTGTAGTACCTTCTGTTACTTCCTACACAAAGTACCGGTAAGCTAAAAATGCATTGGTACTGAAATAAATTCTTAAGCATTTTGAGAATAGGATAAACAAACTAAAGTCTCTTTTTTTAGAAGAAACAATTTCATCAAGGAACTATTTTTATTTAGTAACATTGGGTATTTTGTGTACAAGAAGGAAAAGGCAGAGTTGTCCACTTCCTTCTCCAGCATCTGGGGGACTATATTTGTCTCATCCTTTATTTCTGCCATGTCAACAAACAATAGCATGCTGTTAAAAGTGACATCTTTAAATATCACCTGGGATTTTGTTCAGCTCACAACGAACAGAGAAGGAGAGTGAGACTCCCATTGTCAACCAGATTTTGTCTGAAATATCTTATAAAGTAGCTTCAAAAATAGAATTACAAACTTTCTAATCTGATGCCCATATCTTTTATTAATGAATTTCACCAATATTTTTATTGATAATTTGAAATTCTTAAAGAATACAGGAGTTATTACATATCATGGTGTTGTTCCATGTAGGAAACAATTGTTGTTGCATAACATCTATTCAAAGCTCACTTAATGAATTTTTTCATTTAATCAAGTATCTTTACTGAAAAATCAATAATATATCCCATTTACTAGTCAGCATATTTTTTATTTCCTTCTCCCTACCACAAATGTTATGATACTTAGAATATAGCAAGACCAGAAGGGAGCCCAGAAATTCAAATAAAGCTTAAAATATAAGATAGAAACAGAGCAAGAATCACCTAATTTTTACATGGCTGGTAAAGCCTCAGTTTAACTGTTTTTAAGGTTGTCTCATCTGTTTTATGTTTATTCTAGAATAGTCTTCAGGGGACTGCTCTATCTCTGTAGATACCATATTCAGCTTTCTTTTCAGTGTGATGTTTTTGCCCATCTAACTTGTATTGTCTCATCTTGGGGAGGAGAGTAAGTTTACTGTGACACTGCACCAGTGGTGAGATTCAAATATGTGAACAACCGGTTCTCTGTCTCGATGCCGCTTCCAGAAGTCCATTCTGGGCCTGGGCAACAAAATATTAGCTACTGGTTCTGCCGAAGTGGTGTGAACTGGCTGAATCCCACCACTGCATTCCACTCTGTAATCTACTTAATATCTTCAACACCAAGACACAAGTAAGAAAGATCAGGGTTTGCATCATTACATCACAATTCACATTTAATTGTTTTCTTGTTTTTTTTGTTATCAGAGTTGATAAATGGATACCTCTGTGTTGTATACCTCTGTGCACATCTGTTTTGCTTTAAAAATCTAGGAAAAGATATTGGCATTCCTTATGCGAAAAAACCAAGCTAACTTCAATGAAATCTTTATCTTTGCCATATATAGCCAAGGACAGTCATGGAACTAAAAAGCTTGAATTCAAAAGTATCCAAAGTAGAGGTTTGAAAACTCTGTTTTCTTTCACTGTAGACCAGCTTAGCCGAAGGGACTCAGCCATATGTTATGACCTTGATTTGCAATCATATACACTCAGGCAGCCTGTATGAAAATGAGCTGCAGATGAAGAATACTTAATGAATGCCTTGAAGAGAGCTTTAATTTGTGGATAATTCACAAATCCAAAGAAAAGATGTGAAATGGATGATTTTCTAAGTCATGAATAGAAAGAATAATTAATTTCTGTACTGGATGGTTTTCTGCCTAGCTGCTGCTGAAACGAGAAGCTTCGGCTTGGCAAGGGCAAATTTTTCTCTTGGAAGGAAAGGTCAATTATGCTCATGCTAAAAAGGGATATTATTGCTTATCAATATCTCTGCCTATCTGACAAGGAGGTACTTCCTAAAGCAGCAAGCCCTCTTTCTTATTTGTTGTATTGTGGCCATTAACTTGGTCAAATAGTGCATACAATTACCTGCAGTATGTAAACCTTCCTAAGCACCACAATCAGGCTAGATTGTCAATTTTTCTCGTATGTTTATATCAGAGCAGCAGCTTTGACAGGTTTCATCCCAATAAGTTAGATTTCTTTCCAATTAGAGTAAATAATGAGAAGAAACGACTATATGAAATATGCAACTCCATGACCTGAGAACCAACAAGCTCATATCCAGTGTAAAGGCTTTTCCTAATAAGAGGTAGATATTGACTGAATGGGCACCGATACAGAAATGACAAATGGGATAATACCCCTTTATTCTTTCTCTGTAAAGATGGTTGTCCTTGGAAATAAGAATTTCTTTTGACAAAATTGAGTAGGAGTACCACATAATTATGGTATTGTTTCATTTATGTTCTTAGTTTTATCTGCTTTTTTTAAAAAAAAAGAATAGTTAATGTTATTCAGCTCCAAAATGTGTTAGGAATTTATAACTGGAATGCTCTAGGAGCTAAAATATTGTTAATTATCTTTTAAAAAGAAGAATGGAACTGCAAGATGTTCATATTACACCTTCCCTAAAAGGGATGCTTCCCTTAAGGTACACATCTTACACTTTCCACATTAATATTTTGTATTTAGCATTTTTATAAAAACAATCGCCTTCTACAAATCTTATGAGAGTATTAAGATGAGGCACTTTTAGATCATAGAATATGATCTAAAAAAGACCTCGATGGAGTTTTGTTAGCGTGAATTTGGCCTGCTAGCTGTCTGTAGCAACATGGTGAAAAATATCCACTGAAATACTTTCTCTCTGCCCCTTGTTGGTAAAGACATTTCTATTTTGACATGCTTTTGTCTGCCAACAAAATATTACTTTATTTAAGGCTCCATTTAAATATTTTACTTTA
Source organism: Vipera ursinii (assembly GCF_947247035.1). Lineage (NCBI taxonomy): Eukaryota > Metazoa > Chordata > Lepidosauria > Squamata > Viperidae > Vipera > Vipera ursinii. The sequence goes on along the minus strand of NC_139514.1, from coordinate 28,277,939 downwards.
GTATGTTATTACACTTTAGAATATTCTTGTACTTTACATCAGTTGTAATTTGTGACATCATATTTTGAAATTGTTTTAAGATCTTATGAAAGCAAAGAAGGACTGGAGAGAAATGTGTCTATAAATAAATCCTCTACTTAAGGCTCCTGCCCAGCTCACAGTATGTCAGAGACCTACATTCTTTCTGTTTTTAACACTTCATGATTCCTTTATCCACGTGTTGTGAAACTAGGTCATAACAATGAGAGCATACATTATCTAGATACCAAATTATTAAACTATGTTTCAGGAAACATAACATAATATAATTTACAATTTAATATGGGAACATGTTTTAAATAAACATTTCAAAGAGATGACAAAGATATAAAAACCACCCATAGGTTTGTCTTTGGGACTAAAAACAATGTTTTGCCTTCTTCTTAAAAAATTAAAATTAAAAAGGGGGCAGTAGAATTTAGCTAAGCTGTTATCTGAGAGACCAAATTTCATTATTCATGGCAATTCTCATACATATTACATCAGATCACAAACTGAGGAGTGTATGGAAGCAAAATTATGCTGTAGCCTATTTAGTAATGCTGGACTGTTGAGAAAAGGCATTTCACAAATCTGTCTCAAAGGATGTACCACTTCTGAATCCCTTTTGAGATCCCAACCAATGTCTGTCAATGTCAAGGCTGGAGTGAACATGTACCGGAGGTAGGATTGAAGTCAGGAATACTCCAAGGTAGGGAAATAAAGTGAAGAATGAATTACAACAAAAGCAATGCCTTTACTTGTTGAAAATGAAATGTGGGGAAAAAAAGATCTTCCATATATCCTGAATGCAGAATGGATCTTTCTTACATACTAATTAAATTGGTCAAAGAATGATGAGTGGTTTTATTCCAGAAAAAAAGATGACTAAAGAAGACCAAAGAAGAGGCTTATAAATAAGAATGATATGAACAGACAGTGAAAATTTACAACAAACTGACATACTATCATAGGATCATTCACTGAAGAAAAATTGCCAGTGGATTTGGAGCAGGTTTCTTTTTCATTTATTTATTTTATTTATTTTATTTTATTATTAAATTTGTATACCGCCCTTCTCCCGAAGGACTCAGGGCGGTGAACAGGGCATATATAAATAGCAAATACAAAAATTAAAAGAGAATTAAACAATTGCCCAGATAAAAAACAATAACAATATAAAACAATAACAATATAAAAAACCCATTAAAAACCCATCCTACACCAATTTATATAAATTGGGCCAAAACTAGATGTAATATGCACAGTTAAGGATGATCTTTTTGCTAATGTTTTTTCTTTTAATGAAATCAATTCATGATCAAGTTAAGGTGTAAAATATGATCTAGAGCAGGGGTGTAAAACTGCTGGCCCATCGGTCAATTGCATCATACGGAGGCCGCACCCATCCCAGCTCTGGCAATGCAAAAAAAGTTGTGGTACATCATGACACGTCACGTGATGTGGTGAGTTTGACACACGTGGTCTACAGCTATTCATCAACAAAAGTAAGATTGAAACTTCCCTTTTTAGTGACATTTTATAGAACTCATAAGCAGAAATCCTGTAGGGATCACATAAATGTGCATAGCTGCAACCACTGATTACCCAAATCCCTTTAAGCATCTTATGAGGAAACACTAGTTCATGCAATCAGCAACAACAATCAAAATTACACTGGGCCACAATATACTTAATTTTAGTACTTAGTACAAGAATGAGCCTCATGATTGGTATTCTACCTCTACTGAGGTCAAATGTTAAAAAAAACACTTCCTCCAATAGTTCAAATATTTTCTCTCCTACATTTTTTACCTATGAGAAGCTTGTTAATGGAGCTTATTTCTTTACATGCTTGGCAGGGATGGGGCCTGCATACGTAAAGCAATGTGTGTTTCCATGATCCCAGATGAGTTTGGGGATGATATGAATATAATGAAGGAAGAAAAAATATCCCTTCTCTTAATATGTCACAGACAGTGCATTTCATACAATGGTCATGGAGCAAATAAAGAGAATAAAAAGTGGGCTAGGAAGGAACAAACCTAAATTAGCTGAATTGCAGGAAATGATTCGTTGGCAAGCAATGTTCAAATTACATGTTTAGATTTCCTGCATATCCTTTGCAGCATTTATTAACCTCATTTTGAACTGTTGCAAATTTCAAGTTATTTTCAAAGGAAACTGCCTAGAAAGCACATGTTTATAAGTTAAAATAGTGACAACTCCTGCGTGAATATCCTTAAAAATGTCTTCTATTCATTCTGCCCAGTCTGGAGGACTACCTCTCAAATAGATAAGCCACATTCTTTAGCATTGTGGGTCTTATGAGAATTCAGAACAGTTTGTACTATACTTTATTTATTGCCCTGTACACTGCAATAAATAATTTAAGGATTTTTTTCCTGCATACAACACTATGAATAATATTATTTAAAAGATAATTGTAGATTAATTAATAAATAAAGACAGTCTTAGCTGTTAGAAATTGTTTCATACTGCTTCTATTTAGGCTACTGATATGGGTGAATAACTTTGATCAAGAGACCACTGAACAAGGGTGACATTAATATACTTTGCTTATTTTAATTTATTTAATTTTATGCAATTATCTACTCTAGACCATCATTTTTTGTCATTAGGTCAGGGCCTACTCTTAGGCTAATTTTATGTTAGTAAAGGTAAAGGTAAAGGTTCCCCCGCACATGCGTGCTAGTCGTTTCCGACTCTAGGGGCCGGTGCTCATCTCCGTTTCAAAGCCGAAGAGCCAGCGCTTGTCCAAGAACGTCTCCGTGGTCATGTGGCCGGCATGACTGAACGCCAAAGGCGCACGGAACACTGTTACCTTCCCACCGGAGTGGTCCCTATTTTTCTACTTGCATTTTTATGTGCTTTCGAACTGCTAGGTTGGCAGAAGCTGGGACGAGTAACAGGCGCTCACTCTGTTACGCGGCACTCGGGATTCGACCCGCCAAACTGCCGACCTTCTGTCGATCAGAATTTTATGTTGGAGATTAAGAATTACAGAGTGTGCAGTTGCTTATCCAGCAAATGAAAATCAATGTATTGTTTTAATGTATTGAAACCTGAAGAGAATACTTCTTCCTATTCCTTCTCTTTACTTCACACAAGAATGTATCACCTATTCCAGACAGTAGGCCAAACTTGTTCTCTGGATAGAAAGGTGGATGGAACCAGGACTAAACAAAAGTATGATTTAAAAGCTAACACCAGCTGCCTGCAATTAGTGCAGGTTCGCATCCCACCAGGCTCAAGGTTGACTCAGCCTTCCATCCTTCCGAGGTAGGTAAAATGAGGACCCAGATTGTTGGGGGCAATAAACTGACTTTGTAATAATGCCGCTTGGGGTGTGTGTGAAAGCCCTAATAAGCAGGCATATACATAGAATGAAGGCTACTGCTAAGCTTGTAAGCCACCCTGAGTCTTCGGAGAAGGGCGGGATATAAATGGAATTAAAATAAAAATAAAAATAATAAAATAAATCTAAGTCAGTGCAATGTGGTTAGCATTACTTTTCACATTTATCATTTTTTAAGATTTTTGTCAATTAAAAAAACCTACAATTTGGCACAGCAACAGAAGGAGATTTGGATGCCACACTAAACGAGGGTATCAGTCCTTTGAGCTACTTCAGACAAGAGCCACCAAATATGAACACCCTCTACCTTTGTTGTAAGGTTACAGTATAAAAATCATAAAAGTCTGAAAGTATGTCTCTTGCCCCTTTGCCTTTATAGTCCAAGAAATTAGGAAGACATTGCCACAGTTTCCATTCTTATGCCTCTTATCTGACCATTGCCTGATTTGTGGCTCTTCTTCCTGTCTGTCAAGGACATTCTTACCGAATACTATGGAGTGCAGAATAAAAAAGGACAGAAGACAGATATGTATAAAACCTATATGTAATTGATTTGAAATAACCTATAAATAGTGAAATAATTTGAAATAATTCCTATAATAGCAATAGAAATATAGTACATTTCATCATAGTGATGTAGTTAACATCTAACATGTGTCAGTTCAGTGGCTAATTATTGGTAGTAGTTCCACGGTTCTAATAATTTCTTCTTGTGATTTATTTTGTATTGCCTTCCAATGGTACCTTAGCACTTTCCTTGCAAATAGTTTGTATAACAATCTTAAAAGCTAAAAAAAAAAACCTATCTCAAGACTGATGGCTTAAAGGGAAGGAAGGAAATTTCATTTTATGCTGATCTCTTCTAAAATCTTAAATTGAGATGGGAACTAATGAATTGTGAAATTATATTATCAGACTGAGATGCATTTTTCTATCAGCTGCATATCCCAGGATATTCGCCTTTGGAATCATCAACAATATGGAAACAGAGATGACCTTGGTATAATTCTCCCCCCCCCCACCACCACTGCTTTTAGAGGTTTCTGTACAACTTCAAGTAAATCAGTTCCATTTGTGCTCTAGTTTCATAATAATACATTATCAAATGTAAGTTCCCTCTGCTCCAATCTCAGGGAGACAGAGAAAAGAAAAGCATTTTACTTTTCTTGAGACTAGGATATAAATCTGTGGGAGGAGTCCAGGAAGAATATAAAGAACCTGTTTTGCTCTTAGAACTTCTTTCCCTCTCCCTTTCCTAGGAAAAATGAAGAAAGCCTGCTTTGACAATAATTGTTTGCTACATTTCTGATGAGCTGGGAGGCTCTGTCTATTCACCAGGCATATCCTACTCTGCTGTTTTCCAGTGAGAGGCCCCCACCTCATGCCTGACTGACTCCTCTCTTGATTTATAGTAATTAGGTGCCTCACAGTCAGGCCAGAAGTAAATCTCAGCTTGCTCATTTTCCCAGAGAAGACAGGCACCATTTGTATGGCATTATCATGGCTGACATTTGTTTACTTACAGGTGTCACATTGGGATCCCAGATGGTACAGCAGCACCATTTGCTTGTGGCACCTTTCCCTATTTTTTCTATCATCTACAAGTTTAAGTTCTTTGCAGCAAAAATGACCTGAATGGGAGAGCTTTGGTATACCTTCAAATAACCATTTAAAAAAAAAAAACAGAATCACAAGTTTATCACCATAAGAATAGAACTCATACTCTTGACCCTCTCTTAAAATCTTTCATATAACAGAAGGAGGGGGGCATTTGAAGGAGTAGGTTTTAGTTCAAGTTTGTGATTTGAGTGCTGTCTCAAACTTTGATTTCAAAACTATTACTGAGTACTAGCAGGAGTACTAGATAGACCTTTTATAAGACTCTAATCCTGCCAAATCTTGTTTGGTTGCTTACAAGGTTTTACAACTATGTATTTTTGAAAAATGGCTGGCAGGATGATATCATAATATACAGAATGACAGAGGTTGGCAATGCACAGAAAAAGAAGAAGTTTCATATCTAGCCATGTCACCTCATTCTAGAAGGAGTTTGGCCTGACAAACCATTTACTTATTATCAAGAGATTTATACTTGATATAATCAGGTAGAAAGGTCAGTCTGGAGCCATATTTGGAGTACTGAAAGTTGTTTGAACTCTCAGCTGTGTAGCCAAAACTACACAGAAATATAACATTCCATTAAAATAAAAGAGTGCAAGTTAAGGCGTGCAGAAAATGAGACCTGAAAAAGTGAATGCAGTTGAAAGTAATTTTAGCCTTGCTACCCCAAAAAGTTCTGATAGGCAGAGAGTTTAATGAAGCATTAAAGTGATTGGCTACTCATGCCCATCACACTCTCAATCTCTAAAGAAGGAATTGAAGTTGCTGTATTGTACATTATCTTTTATAACCTTAGAAGCTGTGAAAAAACTATCAAATCCACAAAGTGTTTTGACTATACAAAGTACTTTGAAGCAACTTAATTGTATTGCTTTGGAGCAGGTCTCCAATTCAACTGTGAATCTGCTTCATGTGATACTTGTGTACAAACTCCATTAAATCAAAATTCCTTCAAAGCCTTGCCCATTTCCATTTCTCATTACATCAAATGATCTGAGCAAATGCTGCAATTTTAATGAGCCTACAGACTTTTTGAATCCTAGTTGAGTGATGCCAATGGCTGTTTCCTGGAGCTTATAAAAGCACTGGAAGCACCATTGCATTTATTCTCTCTTCTAAGGACATGAAGATATGAGTTTGAAAGTGGGTTTGGCAATGTCAACCAATTTTATGATGATAGCAATCTCTCAAAATCTAACCATTTTGTATTAGGAGAAAGTATGGATATTTTCTGTTCTACTCCAGTTCCTTTTGTGAATAACCCAAGGAAACAAAGAACCTGATTAAGAACAAAATTTTTACAGTATGTAGTAACTGTACCTACAGAAAAAAAAATATTACTTTTACTAGCATATTGATGTCATAGCTGTTGAAACATATGCTGACATTTCACATTTGCCAGGAGATAAGAAAGGTCACTGATGCTAAGATCACCTACTGCGTAGGAGGGTTACTATCACAATTAAGAAGCAAAGCTGCCCTCTGCAGTGGTCCTGGAAAAATGATCTTCAAGGAGTTTGCTTTGCTCTTTTGTAACAGAAATAATACCATTTTATTTAATAACTAATTGCTGTATACAAAACAGCCATACTTTACCTTGAGGAGGCATTTTCTACCATAGAGACCTCTTGGTTCACCTCAATGAGCATTTCAGTTTGCTCCAAGGCCTTGTCTGGAAATTGTAAAGTTGGAAGAGGTTTTGGCATATGCATTTTGCATTTATAGCCGCTTTTCTTCTAAAGTGAAGGACACGATAGCGCCTCGATTTGCTGAGGAATTTTGATCAAAGCAAAGCACCCATTCAAAACTTTCCACAGATCTAATAATTAATTTCTGTGTTTGCTTCTCTCTCTCTCTTTCTTTCCCCCCAAACCCGCTCTCCTTTTATAATAAGACTTTTAATTACACAGTTAGAGTTAGGGACTGACTTATTACTAATTTCTGTAAGCCATCATGTGAGTTTTAAGTAAACAGCAGAACAAAAATGCCTGAAACAATTAAAATATACCATATGCAAAAAATGCCTTTGAAGATGCTGCTTTTCACCGTGCTGTGAGAGTCATTTAGTAAAACCTACAACCTCATCTTGCTTAAAATACTTATCATTTTCAATTATAAGGACTATGTTTATTCACCCTAAATTTTTGCCAAACAAGTTTTATTTATAACAAAGTAAATATTTGAATATCTAAGAAGACTAAATAACTAGTGTTTCAAACAATGAATTCTGTTTCTACGGACAGTACAGACACTAGAGGTTCTAATTCAATGGATTGAATTATACAGCATTTTGGCTCGTTATCCTTTCCCAATTTTGCCTTTTAGAAACGGTTGAAGACACTGCTTGGATGGTGAAATATTTCTATTTGCTTTTTGTCAGGTGAGAACAGCTGAAGGGAAAATGCTGAAATTTTTAGATTCTTTCAAAAGCTGATATTTTCCATGGTGACCTATGATGGCTCTTGGTGAACAGCAGAAGTAGGGACTTAATCTTACAGTATTCTTACTCACTGTAATAGAGCTGAAAGCTGCAGTCAGAAATGAAGCAAGCACATAATATAATGCCTTTTTCAACACTTTAGACCCTATATACCTCTAAAGTGCCATTTTTATTTTTATTTTTTACTATTGGAAGTGCAAGTTCATTAGCAATGAGTCTTCAGCAGCTCACAAGCTACTGGACAAGGGGGAGCAGTGGGGTACTGATAGAGAATAAAGGATTTACTCTGTGGAAGGAGACTTGGTTATTCCATTGTATCTGCTAAAGTAAACTGCAGCTTATGAAAGCTTATTCTTTTTAGTAAAATGTATTAGTCTGTAAAGGATGTATTCTGTGTCTTTTCTTTGTTATCAGTCTGCATGTCCTTGTTACCAGTCTGCAGATCACTTCTTTTTGTCTTTATTCCCAGGCAAAAATGCATGGAGCATATGTTTCATAATTTTCCTGGTAGCATACAGCTAGTTAGGTGCTATGCTTTGCCTATCTTTGTCATATATTTTCTCAAGTAAATGTTCTTTCTATTATAATTATAAAGCCTGCTTACCTAATCAGTGATCAGGGCATTTCCCCACAAATTCACATTCACATTTTTTAAAAAAATATTTACAAAATGCATTGTATAGGCAAGTAAGGCAAAAATGTACAAAAAAGCATATTTTCAGAAATGTTCATCAAAGTACAAATTCTTGTGCAACCTTAAAAATCAAGTGCAGAAAAACTGATATCTTCACAAATTTGAGAAATGTGGTTATATTAGTCACCATGTCTGCAGCTGGTCCAATGAAAAACTGTACAAAAGAGATGGTTCACATCCATCAAAGAAAGGGACTGAGTTACTTAGCATTAAATTCACAGATTTCACAGAATAAATAAATTTCACCAAATAAAAGAGGAGGTGGAGTTGCACTATATATAAGAAATAACTACATCTCTACAGAAATCGAGCACAACAATGATGAAAACTGTCTTTAATGCATTTGGGTCACTATAAAAGTGGAAAAAAGTATATTGCCATAGATGTATACTATGGGCCACCCAATCAAATAGAAGAAATAGATGAACTTTTTGCTAGTCAGTTAGCTAAGGTATGTAGGAAGCACATCACAAAAGTAATGGGAGACTTTAATTACCCTGATATCAACTGGGAGACAAACTCTGCACCAAGGGGAAGATCAAAAAGATTCCTGACAAACCTAGTAGACAACTTTGTCTTCCAAAAAGTAGAAAAGGGAACTAGAGGATCAGCCATATTGGACTTGATTCTTACTAACAGAGATGAAATGATAGAAGGTGTTGAAGCTACAGGAACCTTGGAGGGAAGTAATCATGCAATATTGGAATTCAATGTTATGAAAGCAGAAACAATAGAACATAGTCAAACTATAATCATGGACATTAAGAGAGCTAATTTCAATAAACTTACTGAGAGCTTGGGAAGGATTTGATGGATAAAAATGTTCATCGGGAAAACAATTCAAGAAGTTTGGGAAATTTTGAAAAGTGAGATTGTAAAACCCCAGTCTGGCACAATACTGACGAAGAACATAAATAGCAGCTCTCAAAAGAAATCAGCATGGCTGCATAAAAAACTCTCTAATAAATTGAAAGATAAAAAGCACAAATATAAAAAGTGGAAAGAGGGGCACATAACATCAGCAAATAGCCCGAGCCTGCAAAGATGAAGTGAGGAAATCTAAGGCTTAAAATAAACTAAGGTTTGCAACAAAAATAAAAAATAACCAAAAAAGCTTCTTTCAATATGTAATAAACAAGAAAAAAGGAAATGATTGGTCCATTAATGGGAGAGAGTGGCAATGAGACAGTGCAAACTAAGGTACCAACTCAGGTGTAACATTTTTACCCAAAGATTGGACAGAAGGCCTGAAGGTTTGAAACTTTGGTTCAGGCTACAGCACAGCTCTTAAGGCCTAAGCCTCTGACCAATGTCCTATTTCCCTCTCCTTGTCAGCCAACAACTGTGCTCAGCCGTTAGTATTTTTATCCTGACCCAGACATATGCATCCTGTTGTTTTCCTCTGGGGTAGCCATATATCACATGTAACCTCCTTTTTCTGTTGTTTATCTGCACTAAGCATATTTCACTTCTGCATATGATGTTATCTACATTACCATATATTATTCCTCCCTATGTAACGCCTATACTATGACGTATGAATACCAGATGAATGTAACTGTATAAATGTATGCTGCTTTGGACCTTTCAGGGTTCAGACATTTTCTTAAATGCTTTATTGGCAGTTTGAACCTGCACAAATAAACTCTTTCCTACATTGAAGAGCTTGGCCTGGTCTCTGTCAATTTTTCCTACTTCATTCAGCAAGAAGGTGACAAGCAACAGGGAGAAAGCAGAACTGCTTAACTTGTTTTTTGCATCTGTCTTTACACAAAGGGAAGAAACAGTCCAATCTATCAAAAACAGTATAGTAAAAAACAGATTAGAAACACAAGTTAAGATAGGTAAAAAAAAGGTTAAATTAGCACCTGTACACCCTAGATGAGTTCAAATTACCAGGACCAGATGGATAACACCCTAAGGTTATGAAGGAACTGGCAGATATGATCTCAGAACCACTGAACTATATCTTTCAAAGATACTGTAGCTCTGGCAAACTACCAGAGGGCTGGAAAAAAGCTAATGTAGTTCCCATCTTCAAAAAAGGGAAAAAAATAGATCCAGGAAACTACAGACCTATCAGCCTGACCTCAATACCTGGAAAGATTCTGGAAAAGATAATCAAACAATGAATCAGCGAGCACCTAGAAGCAAAGAAAATCATTACTAAAAGCCAACATGGGTTTGTTAAAAACAGATCATGCCAGACAAATGTTATTGCATTCTTTGACCAGGTGACAAAATTAGTGGACCAGAGGAATGCTGTTGATATAATTTATTTGGACTTCAGTAAGGTATTTAATAAAGTAGACCACGACCTACTACTTGTCTGTTGGGCAACATCACCAACAGATGGATTCATAGTTGGCTGACCAATCATACTCAATGTGTGGTCCTCAATGGAACTGCATCTACATGGAGGGAAGTGTGCAGTGGGGTGCCCCAAGGCTCTCCTTTGGGCCCAGTGCTCTTCAACATCTTAATCAATGATTGGGATGAGGGGATAGATGGGGAACTTACCAAATTTGCAGATGACACCAAGCTGGCAGGAATAACCAACACACCAAAAATAGGCTTAAGGTACCACAGGATCGTGACAGACTTAAACATTGGGCACTATCTAACAAAATGAAATTCAATGGTGAAAAAAGTAAGGTTCTACATTTAGGCAAGAAAAAAACAAATGCACAGGTATAGTATAGATGGTATCTTGCTCAATACTAATAACTGTAAGAGGGATCTTGGAGTCCTAGTGAACAATCATTTAAATATGAGCCAGCAGTATGCTACAGTTGCCAAAAAAGCCAATACAGTGCTAGGTTGCATTAACATAGGGAAGAATCAAGTGAAGTGTCAATACCACTTTATAACACATTGGTAAGGCCACACTTGGAATACTGCATCCAGTTTAGGTCACCATGATGTAAAAAAGATGTTGAGACTACTGAAAGAGTACAGAGAAATATGACTGGAGACTAAAACATATAAAGAACAGTTGCTGGAATTGGGTATGTCTAGTTTAATGAAGAGAAGGGTAAGGAGTGACATGATAGCAGTGTTCCAATATCTCAAGGGTTGCCACAAAGAAGAGGGAGTCAAGCTATTCCCCAAAGCACCTGAAGGCAGACTAGAACTAAGGAGAAATTTTCTGACAGTTAGAACATTTAATCAGTGGAACAACCTGCCTCTGTAAGTTGTGAATGGTCCAACACTGGTAGTTTTTAACAAGAGACTGGACAACCATTTGTCAGAAATGGTATAGGGTTTCCTGCCTGAGCAGGGGTTTGAACTAGAAGACCTCCAACATCCAATTTATCATTACTATTATCAATTATTACTGTTGTTGTTGTATAAAAATAGTTGAAATATTCACAAAAATAAGAAATTGCAAGAAACAAAAAATATTCACCTCTGGGTCCATTAGTCCAAAACAGTCGTTCCCAACCTGATGTCTCGTTATTGGCAGGGAACTAAGAAAACCAAGTCCCAACATATCTGTACATACAACATTAAGAAGACTGTTCCAGAAGGGTAAGAAACAATAACAAGAAATATAGTAAATTCTAATAATTTATTTTAAATTCACTAAAGGAAAATATACTTTTGTTTTCCACTTTTTAAAAGACATATGCTTTATTTGTATGTCATTACTAGTTATATAAATGCTGCTCATGGCCTTTATTCAGCTTACCAACCAAAACAACTTCATGTTTTCCTTTTACTATGGTAAAGAGTTGCTGATATGAATGTTGATATAATTTTTAAAATGTAGCAATTATTTTACCTTTATAGATAAACTAAGAAATGTTTCTATTGAATGAAGTGTGGTAATATCTGAAAGTAAACTGACCATCATATAGAAAATAATCTCAAGGGACTGGGTAGTGCAAGTGAAAAATAGAAGAATTAGCATTATTATTATATTATGAGTGAAAGGAACTGGCTGTTCCTGTTGTCTTCTTTCCATACCCAAATTCTTCTGTTAGGTTGAATATCTTTATGGAAGATAGTAAGCAAGAATAGTTCTAGCCACAGGTAGGACTATAGATAGCAAATGGACTTTGAGTGAAACAAAACGAATGCAAAACAATTCAGCCAATGCTCAGTTCTAGGCAGAATCTTGCCAGACTAAAACTATACTACTTCAAGTTAATGGATAACTGGGAGATTCTATGCAGTGGCTACCCTAAATTTCTTCCTTTTTCCATGATCCATCTCTGAACTGTGACATCTTTTATCTTGCCCCCTTTCTTGGAAAGTTTTTCCTTCTTCCTTGGAACCTGCTGCATGACTGGAATCTATCACAAAAATGCAGAGAGAATTTTCAAACTCAGCTTATCATTGCCTTGGAAACCTCCTTGATGGCCAGAGGTTAACTAGTTCTCCTAGCTATTAAACAGCTGTTCCTTTCTTTAGCTCAGAGAGCAGGCATGTCAAATTTGTGACATCATGCGACATATAGTGACTTTTTCTCCATTGCCAGCAATGGGGTGGGCACAGTTTCAGTATGATGCATTTGGCCCATGGGCCGGCAGTTTGACATGCCTGTCATAGAGGCTGCAAAGTTAAAGAAGCAGAGGTTAATTTTCCATTCAGGTGGGAGATGAATGTCTATCCATGTTTCAAATCACATGCAATATGATTGGAATTGCAGCTTCAACTCTCAAATCTTACACATTGACTATTGTTACAAAAAAACCCTGTGCTTAGTTATACACATTCATATCAGATGTGCTTAGTTATACACATTCATATGCAGAGCTTGACAACTCAGTTGATATTATTGCTATTCTTGCTATGTACTAAAGAATTTACATTGAATTCTGTGCCAGCTGAAGGCATATTACTGCCTAATGTAAAGGGCAAAGGTCCCTCTCATAGAGTTCCACATATTAAAGCCAACTGGATTGCAATTGAATTTTACTTGTTGACTTAATTAAAACTGAAGCAACATACTTGTTTAGATAAATAGCATAAAAGGTCTTTCCTTTCCATCATCTTAGCAAGGCTTCCAATATCCCATAGCTAGCAATTGAGATGACTTTTTCGCTATGGCTGATGATAAAATTAGCCCAGAGTTTTCACAGATTTTTTTTTCTTACTTAAAGAAGAATAGATTTTGGTCCTTATAAAATCCTTTTCCAAATTTCCTTCTCTGTTTGTAACTGTGAGATAACATCCCAAATAAGATTAATATCAAAACTAATTCTTCTATTCCCTCCCCCCAACACCATCTAGTCAGAACTGATGAAGCTTCTTGGATGCTTCATCTTCTTCTTCTCCTCCTCAAGGGAAAAAATATAGCCCAGTTGCCTTTTGAAAAGCGCTTTTGAAGAAACCATGACCTGGATGACCGAGAGTAACCACTGATATTCCAAATAAAAATGCAAGTGTTTCATTTAGGAGAAAACAGTTAAGGATAAAGTTAGCTCCATGAATAAAAGGAAGACTTGAAAGAAGAAAACAATCTGTATTTTTCCCCACAGATATATACTTCAGAAAAGGCTGACTACCAGCTCTTTGCAATATTTGGACAAAAGGCAGAAATTCAATAATTAATCTTATATTATGACTGGTTTCTTTTGGCTTCATATAAGCTGGTCATATAATGTTGGGACTGCAATAAAATACTTATATAGACAAATTAGATTCTAGAATTCCCATGAATGTGCTAAATTTCAGACAGAATCAATGCAGGTATCTAAGGAGAATTTTGACATCTGATATCAACCGCTGAACTATATTTTTCAAAGATCCTGGAGCACTGGGGAACTACCAGAGGACTGGAAAAGAGCTGATGTAGTTCCCATCTTCAAAAAAGAAAAAAAAATAGATCCAGGAAACTACAGACCTATCAGCCTGACCTCAATACCTGGGAAGATTCTGGAAAACATAATCAAACAACAAATCAGTGAACACCTTGATGCAAACAAAGTCATCACTAAAAGTCAACATGCGTTTGTCAAAAACAGATCATGCCAGACAAATCTTATTACATTCTTTGACCAAGTGACAAAATTAGTGGACCAGAGGAATGCTGTAGATATAATTTACTTGGACTTCAATAAGGCATTTGATAAAGTAGATCACAACCTACTACTTGATAAGATAGAAAAATGTTGGTTAGATAGCATCACCACCAGATGGATTTGTAGCTGGCTGACAGGCCGTACTCAGCGTGTGGTCCTCAATGGAACTGCATCTACATGGAAGGAAGTGTGTAGTGGGGTGCCCCAGGGCTCTGTTCTGGGCCCAGTGCTCATCAACATCTTCATCAATGATTTGGATGAGGGGATAGATGGGGAACTCATCAAATTTGCAGACAACACCAAGCTGGTAGGAATAGCCAATACTCTAGAAGATAGGCTTAAAATACAGGAGGATCTGGACAGACTCGAACACTGGGCACTATCTAACAAAATGAAATTCAATGGTGAAAAAAGTAAGGTTCTACATTTAGGCAGGAAAAATCAAATGCACAGGTATAGTATAGGTGGTACCTTGCTCAAGAGTAGTAACTGTGAGAGGGATCTCACAGCTAATGACTTATTAACTGTAAGAAGGATCAGAAGAGAATCAAACACTGAAATCTCCAGTGGAAATGTTGCTGATTTATGCAGATTAATTTTTGCAAGGCTTTTTTTTACAGTGTATATTTTACACTGTCTATTTGAAAAGGTCATGCAATTGTATGATACAATGCAGTACAGAAAGAAATGAGAGCAAAAAGAATAAAGGCAATTGTGTTTCTTTTTTCTCATATCCTATGGGAACAGTTTTATGCCAATGAAGTAAGCAAATATTCTTAATGTATTTTAAAAACCTCTCCGATGAACACATTTCTAGTTTATTTTGCACTATGATAGTTAAAATTGAATGCATAGTCTGGTTGTAGCTGCCTATAAATAAATCTTTTCCTCCATTTCTTATAAGCATTTCTATTGATTTCAAAGTCAATATATTATTCACAAACTGTAAGACAAAACATGGCAGGATCAGAGCCTTATAGTGTAGCAATATGTTGTTTCCCACCCTCTCTGATATATTGGACTAAGCTTTCAGATGCACAAACATGTTGCTTTTGTCACTTGATAATTGTGATCTGATTTAGTTTGCCTCGAGAGTAGTTTCTATGTATCATACACAGGAAATCTCTGCAATCCCTCAGGAATATCTGGCTTCCTAACTTGTACTAGCTTTGAAGTAGAAGTCTCACTTAATTCTGACATACGAAACAGAAGAGAACATTACAGGTTTGATCTGATATCTATTATACATAAATCTGTGTTTGCTTCTGTTTGTGCTGTTGAAAAAATGCTTTAAATTGTTAACATACTATATTAAATGCAGCCTCTTGCTTTCTCCCCATTGAAAGATATTATTACAGAATAATAATTATATTGCAGTTTGGAAGTTTGCTCCTAAATCAAGGTTATTATTAATAAAGCCATTTATGCATGGATCCTGGTTATATTCTAGGCCTGCTATGATGTTATAATTCTATTATGTTTTAGATGCTTGCATGTTATTGGTTCTTATGTGGCTAGGCATATGTTCAAACCTTCAGTGGAAGTGGTTTTAAATAAATGAAGAAAGAAATAATGAAACATATTGTAAGATAACATGATATTTAAAAACAGAAATAGGAGAAGATGAAAAGCAAGCAAACAATGAAGCAGCAGGTTCTTTTTCTGTAATTGATAGATGGAACCCAGTTGATCTCAGTTCTAATAGGTTAATTTCTGGAAAGGAAGGCTGAATCAATTTCTTTTTAGCTGCTGCTTTGTGGGCTGACACAGTATCAGATTGGATCTCTTGACTTATTGTGGAAAATGAGATATAAAACCTTCTTATGACTTGGGGCAGGGGTCTTCAAATTGGCCCTTTTATGAATTTTGGATTTCAACTCTCAGAATTCGTCAGCCAGGCGAATTCTTGAAGTCCACAAGTCATAAAAGGGCCAAGTTTGAAGACCCCTGACTTAGGGTCTCATGTTCAAGGTAGCTCCAAATGTCTTTCAGGTTTCCAATCTCAGGCCTTGGAATTATTCCAAGAAAAAGTCACTACTTAGACAGTTTGCTCTATTGATAACTTAGGTCTAATAGCCTTTGTAATATGTAATTACAATCTATTTTACTGTCCCATAGGCCATTGCTAAATCAGTTTGGTGTACTGGTTAAGACATCAGGCTAGAAACCAGGGGACTGTGAGTTCTAATTTCACCTTAGGCATGAAGCTACCTGGGAATCCAAGTCCTTCTCTTTCAGTCCTAGGAAACAGGCAGTGGCAAACCACTTCTGAAATCTTGCCAAGAAAACTGCAAAGACTTATCCAGGCAATCATCAGGAATCAACGCTGACCCAAAGGTACAAAAAAATACTTATTACTTATTCTAACATTGAATAAAACATATTGTTTTTTTCTTTTTCATTTCTTTATGAAATATATTAGAAACAGTGATTTAGATAATTCCATTTAAATCAGTGAGATTTAATTTAATTATGGATAAAACCCAAATTAATTTAAGAGATTGAAGTTCATCTAACTACATCAACACGTCTCCCAAAGTTGGGCAAAAAAATAAATAAATAGAAAAGATATACAAATAGTGCTGTGCTTAGTGTGCATCTGATTACCAGGAAAAACTGAAAAAGCTATAAAAACTTTGAGATGCAGTCAATGAGATGCAGACAAAGCTTCAGACATTAAGATACACAGGATTTTTTTTAGGAGCTACTTTCAGGACATTAATTGATTGCACATATAACCAACCTGATGAAAGAGCAAAAATACATTATGCATAATCAAATATATTCCCTAAGGTATATTTTATCCCCCAGTAGTAGCTGCTTTTATGCAACCTTTGCTATGACTCAATTCATACATAGATATAACCCTAATAATTCTTAGTGTACTTGAACCTCTGAAGCAATTTCCCTATGTATTATTGACCTATGATATTAATAAAGGATGGATATTTGCTATTTCTTATAACAATATTCTTCTGCCATTACAATGCTCATGACAAAGACCCATATGTGATACATGCAATAAGACTTGAGGGTCTAGCTAGAGGAAAGGGTTTTTGAGAAAACGTAACAGCCCTAAAAGTGAGACACATATTAGACCTCTAATTCTTAAATGAGACAGATTGGGGTTGCCATTTTACTAGAGGTATCAGCCCTGAGCTAACCTTGGCTGGAGTTAAAGAATGGAAAGAACAGTTAATCTACAGTATGAGTATTTGGATGGTATAGGATATTACCAGACATTCTGTGTGTTATAAACAGAATTTGGAGTTTTGTGTATGAGAACCTAGAGGAATTTTGGATTTTTTTTTAAGAAAACTATGTTGAAATGTCATTGCAATCATTGGTAATTGAGCTCAATTTAGGGCAATTTATTATATTAGAATAGCCATGTTGGATGAATTGTCAGTATAGTATATGATCTATTTTATTTGTGGGCCGAAGAAAGAATGCATCATTTTAATGATGAAGCACACTCAAGCTTTGATAAAGGTGGGAGAGTAGAAGTCCAGTAGAGGTCCAGAATGACAACAGCAGTACAGTTGTCATTCAGTTACAGTGTTGTGTCTTCCCATTTTTCTCTAATTATTTGCTGTTATTTGAAAAGAAAAGAAGCTTGGTCCAATAGATTCTATACAAATTGCATAATTTACAACTTTAAGAAAGATTCTGTCTGTTCTGGTTAGTCTGTTCTTTAATTATCTTTATAAAAGCAAATCTGAATTCCTGGAAGGTTTAGTTTCTTTCTGACTGATTGCTTTTATCCCAGAGATATGGGACACAAACAGAATAATTTATAACCCTTAATTTTTTTTTTAAGTTGCACATCTGGGCAAGATTCTGCATGTCTATTGTTTTCTGTAGTCACTATTTATTTTAATGGTTGGATGGAACCCTAAGCCACACTTTGTGCTATATGGAAAATATCTGGATATTGGTCAAAATAGTCACTTTGCAGGGTATGGTAGTGTTATGAATTTAGGATATTCCTTTTCCAAGACATGGACAAAAAGGCATATAGTAATCCAAGGCATTTATAGATGGCATGGGAAAAAATATAATGTTATACTGTACAGCAGACATGTCAAACACAAGGCCCGGGGGCCGGATCCAGCCCGCAAAGTGGTTTCATGTGGCCCGCGAAGCCATCCTGGAAACAGTGAGGGAATGGCCCCCACTGCCTTGGCCCTGGCCCAGAGACCCTCCTCCTGCCAGAGACCCTCAGATCTGGTCCACTCCTGCCCAGGCCCCCATAGGCACCCTTGATGCCAACGATGTAGAGCTGGCCACGCCCACCCAGTAGGCCATACACACTCTAGCCACGCCCACCCAGTAGGCCATGCCCACCCTGGCCATACCCACCCGGCCCCTTGAGGGCAACCGCCATGCTGATGCAGCCCTATAGTAATTTTGAATCTTGGGATAAAACGCTCTATGGATAAATCTATTACAAACTATATAGTTAATATTACTATGCATATGTAGGTAAAAATTTTCTATATGTGATGTTCAAAACTTCTTTAAGATTAGAATTCACCATCTAAAGTAAAACTCAAAGTTAGAAGACACATTGGTGAAATAATGTGTTTGCTAATGTTTGTGAAGTAATCTGCAGTACATAAAATAAAGAATCTCTGATTTATGCTAAGTCAAATCTAACTTATTCCCTTTATGTGCTGTTAAAGAACTTAGGAAAGAAAGGAATAAATTAAATAATGGGAGCAACAGTAAGAAAGATTTATAGGTTCATATTTGTAAAGCTCTTTTAGTATTCTTTATAACAATCCTGCAAAGAACAATATCATTGCCCTTCCCCCCACTCCTGCAATGTTTCAAAGGTATCCAAGAGAAAGAAAAGTGATTTATTATTTTAAGGTCCAAAAGCACCTAAAATATTTTGTCTGATCTGAAAATTGAACCATAGGCTTTCCAGCTCTTACTAGCTTCTTTATCAAACAGAGGAAGATACAAATATTATCCATGTGGTGCTTTCACTGTTCTCCCTCTAAGTGTATACAGGATATTTGGGAGAGGAAGGAAAAAACTTTAGCTCCAGCTGCCATTTTGGGCAGAATACCGGTGAACTTGAGAAAAATCCCTTTGAGAAAAGGAATGGATGGAGATAATGAAGATTGGGATATGATGCATATTATATACATCAATATTGCGAATGTGTATGACAGTCAGGCTTCACTTACACATATGTATAGTGCAAGTTAGAACCTTGGTGGAGCAGTGGGCTAATGCCTCCTTAAGTAACACCAGCTGCCTGCAATTAGTGCAGGTTCACATCCCACCAGGCTCAAGGTTGACTCAGCCTTCCATCCTTCCGAGGTAGGTAAAATGAGGACCCAGATTGTTGGGGGCAATAAGCTGACTTTGTAATAATGCTGCTTGGGCCCCCCCCCCGAAAGCCCCAATAAGCAGGCATATACATAGAATGAAGGCTATTGCTAAGCACATTGATTTGTGCTTAGATTGTAAGCCGCCCTGAGTCTTCGGAGAAGGGCGGGATATAAATGGGATTAAAAAAAAAGTTACTCAAATAGCAATTGGCAAAGATATTAGGAACAGCAGGATTGTCCTGCTGATCTTAAGATGGTCTATTCAGCATAATGATTGTAATGTTGATGTTCAGGTATTATTGGTATCTAGAAAACATTTAGTATCTACTATTATTATCATTTCTTAATTCAGTTGAAATAACAGGATACAACCAGAAATTTCTACTATTCATTTGTTTTAAATTAAAAAAAAATACTTTGAACACATGTTTGATTCATTAATGGCCTTATTCATTAATGGCCCAGAAATGTCAACACAAGTAAGTATTTGAAAGCTTCTTTTTCTCCTGAATAGGTGGAACAAGATATAGATGTGAGAGACCAAAAGAATAACTGAAAGTAATGAAAATGTATATTTTATCACAATTGTCTTTAATTAATGTAGGTTGTTCTTTCCAGAAGATTACTATCAAGATGTATTGCAACGATTTGTTTATTTGGTCTGTCACATTGAAATGAAAACTTTGCCATAATATTTAAATGGGGCTGCCAAGACATTTTTAACCAATAACTTTACTGAGACTTTTTTTCCCTGATAGCTATTTTGTATTATTAAATTGTTAAACACACAACTGAAATCGGAATCCTTCTGATTATTCCATATTCTTCAGATGCTTCTATATGTTATATCCAAACCAATAACCAACATATTAACAAAAATGATAACCAGCCCTGATTAAAAACTCCAAGCATATAAAATCACATTTTAAACTCACTTAAATGATAACTTCAGCTTCTATCTCTCATTTATTTGACTACAAACACTATTTTGTTATAGAAAAGGACTATATAATATAACATCTGTGGTCATGAGTATTCCAAACTAGTATCTTACTGCTAATGAAAAAGAAATGGTGTATCACTCTCACTGAAACCCAGTGTAGCCATTTGTACTCAGATCCTAATGACCCTTGTTTGCTAATGTGTCCTCACCAGTTACCTTTCACCTAGGGCTTCATAAGTAGTAATCTGCTTGAACTGTAAATCCACAGATCTTTACCCTGAGATCTAGACTTAGGTAGCTTAAATACCAGGACATGTATCTCTTTTTATACACACATTCCTATGTTTTAAGAGCCAGTTTGGTATAGTGGTTAGGCCACCAGGCTGGAAACGGGAAATGGAGTACTGGTTTTGCCTTAAGATACTATGCTAACTTGGTCTCTTTGTCACTGTCTACTCATTGTCTCTCAGCCCTAAGAAGAAAGTAATAGTAACCTCTTCTGAAATCTTGCCAAGATGGTCAGCAAAGCAAGGATCACTTTACACGTTAGGGCAGACTCCAGATGCCAGCTAGGAACAAGTCATACATTGCTTCAAAAAGTGACATTATATATTAAAAAAAGCTAATTTATTAAATTCAATTAAACTTGGTATTAAAGCATGCCATTCATGTATATGAGTCAATAGATTTTCAAATTCTCAGGTATAGCTGCATTATGGAAATTAAACAGTACATGTCTTAGGGGCCTCTTGAAAGTATTTGAAATAAATCAATTATTGGGGGGACGGGCTTTTTCTGCAGGTAAGAAATAGACCACCACTTGGCAACAGGCAGTGCAAAAGCCATAGTTATTATCCTGTATGTGCGCACATGTCTATATATTCTATGCATGGAAATCATTCATTAAACTTGTAGCAGGTAAAAAGAAAGGGTATAAATAGCAATAGAGTGTGCATGGAAAAAGGATTTAACCCTACACTTCCTTCTTACAGTCGTCTAAAACTAACATTCACATTGTAACAAATAATAGCCACTGGCAAGCAAGCACCTTTTGAAAACAGTTTCTATAAGAGTAGGAGAGGAAAATATTATCATAGTTTAATGCAACAGGTTTCTAAAACATGCATATTAGATTCAAAGATTCAAGTAAAATTATATCATATAATATGATAGTTTTGTTATGCTGTTGGCTCTGTCTTGATGGTTGCAGATATTATCTATGATACAGTCTAAGGCAATGACATCAATGGGACAAGATTAACTATAGTTATATCCAAATGTAGCCATAGCATCAAATGTATAGTTTAAGCAAAACTTATGAAAGAATTTCTTAATTTAAAAAGGCAAAAGTTGCTGATTTGTGATATTTTTCTGTACTCTGTATTTAAGATGAAGTATCTCAACTTAAGGGACGCGGTGACTCAATGGGTTAGGATGCTGAGCTTGTCGATCAGAAGGTCGGCAGTTTGGCAGGTCGAATCCCGAGTGCTGTGTAACAGAGTGAGTGCCTATTACTCGTCCCAGCTTCTGCCAACCTAGCAGTTCAAAAGCATGTAAAAATGCAAGTAGAAAAATAGGGACCACTATAGTGGGAAGGTAACAGCGTTCCATGCGCCTTTGGCATCTAGTCATGCTGGCCACATGACCACGGAGACATCCTCGGACAAGTGCTGGCTCTTCGGCTTTGAAACGGAGATGAGCACCGGCCCCTAGAGTCAGAAATGACTAGCACGCATGTGCGGTAAGTGGCTGGACTGAAAGGATAGAAAGATCTTAAACTGATAATTTTAGAAATGCAAAATAAGTTTCAAATTTAAACTTCTATTAAAAATAACAGAGAAAAACAGCTACAGGTGTCAAGGAAGTCTCCTCTTTCAGTAGGTCAATTTAGGATAGGTGCATTCTCTTAGTCAAATCTAAATTAAATCAACTGATTTAAAATTGAAATTAAATGAATCAGTTTCAGCATGGAACCAGCCATCTGATCACTGCATAGATTCAGATTTGTTCACTGATCTGGTTCTACACAGAATACTTTAACCTTGTCTTTCTTCTCTTTGCTTTTGCATCATCCTGTTCTCAGTAGCACAAGAACCAGATCTGACAATATGACATAGTGGAATGGTGATCATACTTCAGCTGTCAGATGCTGCCAAATGCTGACCATAACATGTGAGATATTGTCAAATGCTGACTGTATTGTGTTCTGGCTGTCAGATAGTATCAAATTATGGTGAACCAAGATGTCACTGGGAATATCGAATATGCATACTTCCATAGAATTCTTACAGAACATTTGCTATCAAAATGAAGAATTGTCTAGAGAAATGTGGATGCAAACTCATTTCAAATTTGACTCAGGTCTAACTTAGTTCTTCCTGTAGCCCTGCACTTTTGGTATCCCATTGTGGGAAGTCAGCCTCCCCTTCAGAGAAGGAAATATTAAAAAGGAAATATTAAAAAGGGCAGAATATTATATTTATTATTAATTATTTAAATTTATATACCGCCCTATTCCCGTAGGACTCAGGGCGGTTTACAGGGAAAATTAAAATACATAGTATACAAATTAAAATAAATTAAAACTATTAATTAAATTAAAGTCCCTGAAGTTAAACTAAAACCCAATTAAATTAAATTAAATTAAAACCCCTCAGTCTGGGCCAAACAGCTCGAAGAACCAGGTTTTCAAGTCCCGGCGAAATGAGAGAAGGTCGGGGGCAGTCCTGAGTTCCATGGGAAGTTGGTTCCATAGGGCCGGCGCACCCACAGAGAACGCCCTTCCCCTGGGAATAACCCGCCGGCATTCCTTAACCGGCGGTACCCTGAGAAAGCCCTCCCTGTGGAAGCGCACAGGACGATGGGAAGTTGATGCCAGCAGCAGGTGTTCCCTTAGATAATCCAGGCCCAAGCCATTTAGGGCTTTATAGGTCATTACCAGCACCTTGAATCTCACCCGGAGGGCAACCAGAAGCCAATGCAGCTCATGGAGAAGAGGTGTTTCATGGGAGAATCAGAAAAGCCCCATAACAACTCGCGCAGCTGCATTCTGTACCAGTTGAAGCCTCTGAGTGGTCCTCAAGGGCATCCCCATGTAGAGATCTTAAAAAGGCAGAAAAACATGGCCAGTTTTCCTTAATAGCCCCAAGTCTCCAGAAACCAGCTCTATAGAAATGCAGATATTATAATCCTTTCAGGAAGACTGGCACCTGGAAGCATAGAGCTGATGGGATTAGAAAGACAAAGATCCCTAGAATCAACAATCCCTCACACAAAAAAATCCAATACAAGACATAGCCATCAGCCACACCCCCAGGAAAGCAGGATATGACCTTTGGGACATAATAGGATTAACCCACCACCATCAGAATATCAGAAAGGCACACTCAGACTCAGGTCAAAGTTCATGCCACAGGAACAACTCCAAACAAAAATTCAAGAAGGTATAAAAAACCACCACTCCCTAGTACATGTGGTCAGCTTTCCCAGAGCCATCTTTCTGTCTGGCTGTCCTCTTCAATTTGAAACTTAACATTAAGAAAACCAAGATCATGACATCCGGCTCACTTAATTCCTGGCAAATAGATGGGGAAGAAATGGAGGTAGTGACAGACTTTATTTTCCTGGGCTCCAAGATCACCGCAGATGGGGACTGCAGCCAAGAAATTAAAAAAAGCTTGCTCCTGGGGAGGAAAACCATG
This sequence comes from Vipera ursinii, assembly GCF_947247035.1. NCBI lineage: Eukaryota > Metazoa > Chordata > Lepidosauria > Squamata > Viperidae > Vipera > Vipera ursinii. The sequence goes on along the minus strand of NC_139514.1, from coordinate 28,253,770 downwards.
ACAAATCTAGACAGCACTCTAAAAAGCAGAGACATCACCCTGCCAGCAAAAGTGCATGTAGTCAAGGCTATGGTCTTCCCAGTTGCAATGTATGGCTGTGAAAGTTGGACCATAAGAAAGGCTGAGCTCCAAAGAATTGAGGCCTTTGAACTATGGTGCTGGAGAATACCCCTGTGAGTCCCTTGGACTGCAAGGCGATCAAACCCTGACTGCTCTTTAGAAGGCCAGATACTGAAGATGAAACTCAAATACTTTGGCCACCTATTGAGAAGGAAGGACTCAATGGAGAAGAGCCTAATGCTGGGAAAGATTGAGGGCAAGAGAAGAAAGGGATGACAGAGAATGAGGTGGCTGGATGGAGTCACTGAAGCAGTAGGCATGAGCTTAAATGGACTCCAGAAGATGGTAGAGGATAGGAAGGCCTGGAGGAACATTGTCCATGGGGTCGCGATGGGTCAGACATGACTTCACAACTAACAAAAACAACAACTCCTCTTCAATAAACTACAACCTTTTTTTTAAAAGCAGTCTTCATTTTGAGTATTCCCAGCTTGGACTGGACCTTGATGAAGATTTTTCTTTCAATAGCATATAGACTTACTTACTAAACACTATTGGGAATGATTGTTGCCTATTTCTGAATAGATTTCACAATCAGCTACCTATTTTATATTCATGTTTCTTTACAGGTAGTGTGAATTCGATTCAGGCTGATTCTGTACTAAATCAGATAGGGAAATGTCTAAGCTGAAGGAAGATTTATTCAGTTCTGAATTTTGTTGGCAATTTGAAAGGACTTGAACATCAATATTTTTGTACAAAAGCTAATAAATCTTCTCCAGTCATTCATATATATTTTTTAAAAAAAATCCTTCAGGACTGGAGAAGAGAATGGAGAAAAATTGTAATCGACAATACTCTGTTCTAATTACTAAAACTTTATTTTTATTTTTAGTTTTATTACAGTTCTCAATTCATGTTATTTAAGGGATTGTAAAATAATATATCACACATAACCCAATTGGTCTGCTATTTAGCTTTGCCAGTCCTTTCTCCCTGGTATAGGTAGAGTGTGTGAGATTTAGTTGCTTGCTTGGAAAATGAAGGAGTTCCATCTCCTTTATCTCATGTTAATTCAAGATTTACAAGGAAAGGAAGAAACGGATATAATTATCTAAGACTATTGGCACAGTGATTAGAATGCAGTATTGCAGGCTAACTCTATCCACAGTATGAAGTTTGATCCTGATGGCTTCCATACTTCTGAGATGACTTAAATGAGGTCCCAGTTTGTTGGGGCCAATATTCTGACTGTGTAAGCTACTTAGAGAGTGCTGTAAAGGACTATGGAGCAGTAGTCTAAGTGCTATTGCTATTAACACCATCAAAAAGATCTGTCTATCCCAGGTCCTTGGGAAGGACTTGATAGGTAGATAAAAATGCCAAATCCAGTTTAAACATCTGATAAACTGGGTGACCTACTATAATAGTAAAGCAATTATGGTACATTCAGGAGGAACTGATATTTGCGTAGTATCTTAAGAGTGTTAAGATCAACAGATAATCTTCCCCTCCTTTCAGTCTTTGCACATGAATCAATGGACCAATGACAAATCCTATATATATCTAGCATAGACTTTTTATATGTATAATTGCTTGAGATAACTGTAGCCTGAAATTCTGTGTACCCAGAGAACAAATCTATCACAATTCAGATGATTTCAGATTGTTGTCAATGAAATGTCACATCAAAGCAGCCACAAATTTTGCCTTGCATCCAGAGATTTTCCATCCCTTTTATTATCTATTCACTCATATGGCACAAGATAGAAAGGTACAAGACAGCTAGAAAAAAAAAATCATCTGCTTGGTATGCTTGGAATAGTAGAAGAAAATTCACATGAAAGGCCTTGAATGCATAGAAGATTAAACCTTCACTTTTTAAAAGGGGTTTAGATGTTCACTATGAATTCTCTTTGATAAAAGAATAAAGTGCTTCTGTCCTGGCAGTAACAAAATATCTAAAGGATTTCACAATTGAAGATGCTGCGCAACAGCCCAAGATCATGATGACATAGTTGCCAGATCCTTTCAGATCTCTATATTTTTCCTGGACTTAGATTACTATATGTAAAATAATAGTGGTTATCTCCACATATTGCTCTCCTATTGACTTTTTTTTGTTCTTGTACAAAATACATTATCTGTATTTACAGTAATCAAAGTTTTTGTCAAAACCTCTTGTACTGAATACAGTTATAAGTGTGTGCTTTATCCTATTTTATTAATAGATATAATGAATACCACTAATAAAGATAAATAAACTAAATTAATTCTGTTTACATAGTTTAAAATTAAAAACAATAGTAACTTGTTGTTAAGTTGAATATCTGAATAACAATGATCCCTTAATTTCCCTATATTTTTTTTGCCAACTATTATATAGGTAGTCAGGATTCTGAAAGGATCAGACCGGAATAAAATCCTCTGTAATGCTAATCTTCAATGTCATCCATGTTCTTCATGATAAAGTTGTTCAATTTTGTTTGTTTTAGTTCTCTGTACAAGAGATAAGAGTAACTATGCAAAAGACACAAAAGAGATTGAGATTTTCTAATAATTTATTGTTAAGGATCTCTGGGAGTTGAGAAACGGCCTTTTAATGTGAGTTGGGCAACCATATAAATGTGTCATCAAACAAACAAATAGCAGATTCCTGGCACTATCAATCAAAAGATATGTCTTACTTTGACACTTTTCATTATTTTAAGAAGTTGGAAAAATGATGAGAAGGCAGTGGGGAAAGTTATGATTGAAGATGATTTAGTCTGAATTTGCTGTAAAGTTTCATAATTGAAGTATTGCTTATACTGATGGGCAATTGATATATCTCTAGTGTATCAAGCGAAATCTTTGCCCACATATTATCCTTTTAACTGACATTGGCAGAACACTTTGAACCTATATGTTGTGATTCAGGGTCAGCCTGTGGGTTCGGCAGTTGGGTCGGACGACTCAGAGGAGGAGGGGGGTGTTGAAGACCTTGCTGAGGGGGTTGAAGATCTTGCTGATGATAGCCCTCAGGCAGGCCCCTCCCACTTGGTCACCATGGAGACCCAGCTGTGTGAACCTGACAGTGTGGATGAAGATGACCCACAGCTGGCTCTGTTCAAGGACGCCCGACGCAGGAGGCAGTCGAGTAGGAGTAAACAGAGGAAGGCTGTGGGGCTTCTCGGAAGGAGGCAGAGAGAGGCCACGCCCTGAACTCTTTATAAAGGGAATGTGTGGGGAGGGCTGGTTTGCTGAAAGCAACCGCTCAGATAGTGTTTCAAAGCTCCTGTATCTTGGTTCGTGTCTTGTTTGTTTTTTGTAGTAATAAATTTGGCAGACATCATTCCAGCCCCTTTTATAAAGGGGTTGCCTTTTCTGCAGGGCCGGTAGCAGGCTGGTACAGAACACTATACATGTAAAGTCTACTCTACTACTGAACCAACTAAACAAAAATGTGGTACCTGGCAATAAAGGAAATGCTATTATAGCTGTCTCCAGATCACATTAGCTGATGGGAATAGGACAAAATTATAACTTCTTCCCTCTATTTTGAAATTAGGGCTTAAGAACCATTAATTCAGCTTCAGTATCATTTTTCTGTTCTCAGGTCTACAGAGAAAAGTGATGATAGTTTTCCATCTCTCTTGGGGTGTCAAATTCGCAATGTCACATAACGTGTTGCGATGTATCGTGACTTTTTTTGCCATTGGCGGCAATGAGGTGGGCGCGGTTTCGCTATGATTCTGTGGGCCAGCAGTTTGACACCCCTGCTCTTGAACATAGCTAGAATTGGGCCTCCAAATACAAAAATCAGGGCCTCTCTGTCAATTGTCATTTGCAAGAGCTTGCAGAGCTATTTGTGATTTGGAATCATGTATAGTCCTTGATATTCTGAGAACATTATGGTTAATTCATGGTATATCAACCTTTTGTTAACATTGCAGCACTAATTACAGCTGCCAAGTTAAAAGTACCCATTAGATGTTTATGTGAGTTTTGAATAAGACCCAGGGCATCTTCACTTCTATTTTAAAGCAGCGATTATTCAAGAGTCACATAAGCCATTCCTCATCTATCGTCTTTCCAGAATTCAAACAAAAGCTTCTGTACCACAACAGAGGCTATTAAAGAGAAGAAGAAGATTAGAAAACTGGATGCTTCTCTTAACAAACACTGGTGTACAGTGAAGCAGCTCATGAAATTAAATTGGCAATTGGAATGCATTATGCTGAAAGAAAAGGGAAATCCTTTCTCACCACCAACTGTCAGCACTAGGCAGAACTCTACATTGAAAATGAACAACTGTCAAATAATGCTGATGCTGAGAGAAGCACAGACTAGGAATTATGTGCAAGTACTGATTTGGCTACAGCACCCCAAAGCTGAACTGAAAGGTGATAGCAGAAAGGCTGTTACTGGTTCCTGGCCAGTGATTTTACTTGGCAAACCTGATCCCTTGTCAGCATTGATTACCATACTAAACTTAGTTTATTTTCAGTTTCAGATTTAGGGTCTCTCTTGAAGGCTGAGCAATGACTTGCAGGGAGGAGGGAATTCCCTCACATAAACTCAATCATATATTGTATAAGTTTTACAATTCACAATGGACAAAGTCCCTTTTTGAATCATCTACTAGGCCAGGGGTCGGCAACCTCAGCTCTTTTATGACTCGTGGACTTCAACTCCCAGAATTCCTGAGCCAGCTATGCTGGCTCAGGAATTCTGGGAGTTGAAGTCCACGAGTCATAAAAGAGCCGAGGTTGCCGACCCCTGTACTAGGCAGTCACTTCTGCTGTATCTTTAAGAGCACAAACACCACTTTTTAAATTCCTTCCTTTGTAAAAGTCTGAAAAACAACAATAAAACCCTAGGAACAAGATTGAAAGAGAAGGCACTATTTACAGAGCCAGTTTTTAAAAAGACTAAATATTTTTTTTTTTAAAAAAAGCTAGAGGATGGGGAGGGTTTCTGTTTGTTTGCTTGTTTGTTTGAAAACAAAGATCAAAGAGAGGCTGTTTAATCTTTCTGTGCCATTAAGAAAAGACAGTAAGGGGGAAGCACATGAAGTGATAATTACCAGGGTTGGTTTAACAAAGAGACAACAAAGGCAAAACAAAACTGTATTGAAAAATTTGAAAAATTCAGATATTTTTATTAATCATTCTCAAATAATTTTAGAAAGCAAGAGATAAAAGGAAAAGTTAGCTTCATCTAATTTCCCTTACCCTACTGTTATGGGCTGGGTTGTACTTTGTCATGGACTGAACAATCCAATTCATACATTTTATTATGAATACAGTCTTACTGATTTCAGTAGGCTTTTATCTCAAATCTGTTTATAGTAGAAAATTTTTTGGAACTCTTCTTGGACAAATGACATCCAATGTATGAAGATATATAAAAGGAATCGTCCACTTTTAAAATAAACAGCATTCAGAGAAAGAGTTTAGATTATGTCACCAAGAGAAATGATAAGAATTAAGGTTATAAATAGTTCATTCTATCATATCATTTTTCATTTTTTTGGAGTTTATTGCTATCAAAATAGATATAAATTATAAAAAAAACTATATGGTAGAAAAACAGTGTTAAATGAAGTATGATCTAAGTCAAGTAGGAATCAGAAATTTAAAGCCCATGGTTAAACATTTTCTTTTTCTTTGTATATATAGTCCATAAATGCATAAGTAACTATGGCAAGACCTTCCACTTCAGAATCACACAAGGCAAATCTCTACAAAGGCCTTCCTGGTTCTAGCTGCTAACTTTGAGCAGGAGCTGACAATCCAGGAAGTCCCAGACATTAGACACCAATTTTGTATAGGAAAGTGCAATCCCATTCAGAACTAGAGTTGAAAAGTCCTTGGATCTGGAGGGGTGATGTACTCACAGCACTCTATGTTTCTAGAGCTGAATTTAATTCTGCTCCTCTCCATCCAAGTATTGGAGAAGATATTGAAGGCATTCCTCAAGATCAAAGCTGAGTTTCATCAGATGTCAGTGCATAAGAAAGACATGTGAAGTTACTTCTGAACATTTTCCTTTATTGTTCCTCAGCCAATGGCAGAAATCTTGCCAAACAAACCAAATAGTTGCATTGCTACAGTTATACTCTATTAGAGAGGAATTTTCTTAACTCTATTCTTCTTGACTAAAATTCCATGCTTTGTGTTGCCCTCTTTGACATCTGGAATGCAGCCCTTCCTCCTGGGAATCCAGACTACATTCCACCACATCAGTATGCTAATGATAGCTGACCTTATGCCAATGAATAACCTCACTTGACATCTTCATGTAGATGATAAACAACAAGAGTGAGAGCATTGAGCCTTCAGGATCTCCATAGGTAAGATTACTCAATTTCTTTCTCCCTTCCTCCCTTAACAGCAACTGGAACCAGTCATGGAAAGAGAAGGAGAATGACTACAACACCATGTTTTCCATTCTTAATAGTCTTAATAGTAGAAGAGTACTATGATTAATGATATCAAAGGACCTGAGAGAATACTTCTGTCACTGAGATGTGACAGATTATAAACAAGTGAGATCAATGACATTTCATTGCCATTCATTGCCTAACTGAATGGCAATGAAATCTAATCCAGATATTAATTTCTTCCAGGGTCCTTTGAAGCTTACTTCCTTTTCAATAACCTTCCACAGAATAGGGAAGACTATTCTGAGACTGGATATTGGAAATGTTGTTCAGGACTTTTTGGTCCATTTGTCAGAGGAGCACATCTTAACCACCTTTAAGGAAGACAGAATCATCTCCACTCTAATAGATGAAGCTACTTTGCATTGACCCAATCAAATGTTATCTCCCAGGATCATCTATCAACTGAAAAAGAACACAGATCTAGACATCTCTTTCCTTGTGTCAGACTACCATACTGCCAAAGATTCTCCTGCTCTCAGGAACTCAGCAGTATTAAAGATACCAGTATTTAATCATACTTCTCACATAACCACTCTCCCCTGTTTACCCTGAACTACTAGAGCCACTCAGAAGGACAATTATATACCTTTCAATCCTCAATCCAGTGCAATACAGGGCAGGTTTCAGATATAGCAACTGGACAGGCAATCTCAGCTATTGGAAGATGAACAAAGATCTTCTGGAGCGAAATTTGGTGATGGAGATCCTGGCCTGGGCAGAGATGTAGGCTGCAGGGCTTAGACTAATAACATGTTCCCTCAACTTTCCTGCTGCCCAGACTGGTCACTATTTATCTTAAATCATTGTCCTTCACTGGAGAGGAAACTCCAAACTTTAAATCTTGCTCCTACAGTCACAGTCAGTCTGCTGCATTTTCCAAGCTGGAAAACCTCAACCAGGACTCCTCTCTTCCAACACCTTCAAGATTGTATCAAAGCTTCACTCTAATGTCCACCCAAGATATTTTTTCAGAACCTCTAAACATTAGGCTTCTCCAGTCCAACTTCTGCTCTGGCTTCACAGTAGCCCAGAACACTTTGTTAGGGCTCTCTCCCAACATTGTATGACCATGGTAATTTCAATTATTGACTCTTTATCATCCTTCAAAGCATAATAAACAATTTAATTTCTTAACATTTAGTTGCTGCTAGGTGCCAACCTGAGTAGGGGTATTATAAGGTGACTTTTTTTTCCAGTTCGTAAGTTGTATGTTCAGACGTATCTGGTCAACACCTGTTTATCTGTATAGCAACTTAGATGTCTGTTCTAATGTACAACACTATTAGAATTCTATACTTCAAATACATTTCAAAATATACTTGGTGAACTGTTGCAAATACCACATAATGATTGAATAATGGCCGTAAGTTTGTTATTCCCATTCTTCATTTACTATTCCTATTCCTATTTTTAATTTTTAAAAGAGTGAGTGTTATCCTTCATATACTCATAATTGCAATGCACTCTTGAGATGATGTTACAGGCTGTAAGACATTTGGTGTATTATTTGCTCTTTTCACTGTCTTGGCTTCCAGTGGTTTTTTTTTTCTCCATCTCTCTCTCTCCCCCCACTAAAGATGCCATAAATATATATTCCCATTACAAAAAAAATCATTTTAGTTTTAATTTTAAGAGTAAGAGTCTGCAGGGACTGATTTATAAGGAAAGACTGAATACATACTAGATCCAAAATTTAGTTAAAAGCTTCCACAATGTCTGCATATATTCAAAAGTGCATAGAGATGTCTGTGTCCTTAAAAACATTGTGGTGAGGGCGAATGAAAAACCTTGGCTGATTACGAGGTCTGCAAGATGCTGAAAGCACAGAATGTGGCTTTTAAATCTGGCAACATGCTGGCACTTAGAACAGCCAGAGCAAATTTGAAAAGCACCATAAAAGAAGCAAAACAAGCACTTTGTCAGAAAATTCGGATTTTTTTCCAGGACCCAACAAACACCAAGCGTATGTAGCAAGGAGTCCAGGCCATTACAGATTGTAAGGTGGCTCCATCCAGATGTAAGGGCGACACAGACTTCCTAAACAAACTGAACACATTTTTTGAAGATTTGAGGCATCAAATAGCATCCCTGTTGGAAAGCTGTGCCCCATCCTGACGAGCAACTGCTCAACTCTGATGTCACCTCTGTCCAGAAAACACTATGGAAAGTTAACATCCGGAAGGCAGCAGGCCCAGATAATATCCTTGGGTGGGTTATTAGGGAATGTGCAGATGAGCTGGCTTTGTGTTCTTACAGATATTTTCAATCTCTCATTGCAGCAGGCAGTGATCCCACCGTGTTTTAAGACAGCCATTATTTTGCCAGTGGCAAAAAAATCTACAATTACAGGTCTCAATGATTACCACCTGGTTGCACTGACATCCATTATTATGAAATACTTTGAGAGGCCGATAAAGGACATTATTGTATCTAGCCTTCCTCCAGCATTTGACCTGCTTTAGTTTGCTTACCAACCAAATCACTCTACAGAGGATGCTCTTTCTTCTGTTTTCCCTCTGAGCTTGGAGCACTTAGGGGAAAGAAATACACATATGCGTATGCTGTTCATCGATTTCAGTTTTAGTACAATCATTCCCCAGCATCTAGTAGACAAGCTGGGCCTTTTAGGCTTTGTGCAACTGGATTCTTGATTTTTTTACTGAACAAATATTTCTAACACCATTTTCTTAAGCACAGGTTCTCCTCAGGGCTACATTCTAAGTCAGCTACTGTTCACATTGCTGACCCATGACTGTTGTGTTAGGTTTGCCACCAACCATATTGTGAATTATGCATATGATACAACAGTAGTGGGCCTTATTCAAGATGACAATGAGGATGCTTACTGCAAGGAGATTGAGGGTTTGGTGAACTGGTGTAAGAAAAACAGCCTAGTTCTAAACATTGGAAAAACCAAAGAGATCATTGTTGATTTCAGAAAAGGCAGGCACAGCCATGCTCCTCTGTATATTAATGATTCACCTGCTGGGATGGTTACCAGCAACAAATTTCTGGGTGTGCAGTTAACAAGTAGGTTGGCTTGGTCACTCAACAGTGAGACACTGGTAAAGTGAGTATAGCAGCACCTGAATTTTCTGTGTCGCATGAGAAAAATATCTCTTCCTTCTCCTCTCCTTATCACTTTCTACAGAGAGACAATCGAGAGCATCCTGTCATATAGCAGTACTGTCTGGTTTGGAAGCACCACTATTTCAGACAGAAAGATGGTGCAGAGAGTGGTAAGGATGGCAGAAAAGATCATTGGTTTTTTCCGTTCCTTCCATCCAGAACATAGCATATAAGCATTGCTTGAGCAGGGTTCGTAATATTTTCTTGATGACCTGTTTTTTCCTGTTACCTCCCGGGAAGAGACTTTGTGGTATCTGAAGGAGAACATCCAGATTTAGTCACAGTTTTGTTCCATATAGTATTAACCTTATGAACTTTAAAGCTTTCTCTTTCTGCTATGTATTCAAGATGGACAGTGATTAATATTTATATGTTATTTTATATAAGGATGTAGGTTTATACGTATGTTGCATATAACGTGTTTAAATGTGTGTTATGTATGTGTACACTTTTGAGAGCAAACAACAAAATTTCATTTTTAATGTGTGCCAATGTGCCCACAATAAAAGAAATGACAATAAAGGTTCTCTGTCTGTCTGTCTGTCTGTCTGTCTGTCTGTCTGTCTGTCTGTCTGTCTATCTATCTATCTATCTATCTATCTATCTATCTATCTATCTATCTATCTATCTATCTATCCATGATAACTCACTTTAACCATCTTTTTATATTTGTTGAAGTAAATAAAACCCTGGAGTTTTTTAATTAATAATTTGTTTTTATTTGCATACAGCATGAAAAATCTTAAACTCACTTTCAATATGACCAGGAGGATAGCACTGCACAGCTGCAGAAATCTTAAGTTATCCAATGAAGTAATAATAACAGACCTTCTCAAATTATTCACAAAACTACCACAATTTTCTGCCCCTGAATCAGCCAATGACAAAGCATGGGAGGAGAGAAGGGTGTTCACCAACTAACAACTACATGACTGGGACTTTAAATTCCAAACAAATTAGTGATGCTGACAGCTGGAGAAGCTGCAGTAACACCTTTGAAGCCTCATTGATCAGTAGTAGAAAAAAAGAAAGACATAAGATAATAACAGCACTTTAAGTGAGCATGGGCACAATGCACTGACCCAGTACAATATAAAAGCAGCACTAAGAACAGTTTAAATGAAAAAGAGAGATAAAAGTCAAAGCAAAAAGGAGTTTCTGCATACTCTGTAAAAAAATAGAAGCACTTGAGAAATCCAATTAAGATGAATTCTTCTACAGGCTGTCTATAGGTTCCAGAATGTCATGTGGATTGGAATTTAGTTTTTCAGTATTTTTCACATTTCCCAAATAACAGATAAGTTTAGAATTATCCCAAATGTGTGAATTCTGACTGAAATGATAAGGTGTCAATAAATAAAATGTGAGAAATACCCTGTGGTTCACACTGAGCAGAGAATATGAGCCCCTTTTTTGCTCTTTTTTGCTCTTCAGAAGCATATATATATATATGACAAAGTTTATTATATTTTTGATTTATAGAAAGTGTCTGAATTATTTAATGCTTTGCATGAACATGGCTTGTTAGTTCATGTGATTAAAAATAATATGTGATAGAAAGTAAAGAATGTGTGAAAATAAATAGAATGCTTAAAAAAGTGGTTCACCATTGAAAAGAGAATGAGATAAGGATGTGGCATGACTCCAGGTTTTTTAAAATGTAATTTGGATGAATATATAAGTAATACTTATGACATTAACTTCATCCCATTTTGTGGGATGATTGTATATTGTCCAAGAACTAAAATGATTTGCAACAAATATTAGCTATAATTCAACAAAGAGCATGGATCTGAAATTAATGTATCACAAAACTAAAGTAGTTGGGTTTGACAAAGAAAATGGAGTGAACAATAACAAGTAACACATAAATGATAAACTTCAAAAACAAACGCTGGAGTAAGGAGATCAATTTTTGCCTGATAAAATGTTTACTATAGATAGAGAAATAGAAAAATTGTAAAATGTGCTCGTGCTGGTAGAAAGGTAATGAGATAGTTTGTGGTTTATTGCAGGTAATGAATGCTTGTCACCCAAAATGAAAATGTGTGTAAAAGTATGCTTCTGCTCATTCTATTATGCAGAAGAGAATTAGATATGTTAGAAAAAACATAAAAGTAAGTTGAATGCAGAAGCATCCTAGGATCATGAATGTGGATGATGAACAGTTGTGGATAGAATATAACAGTGAATAATAGTTAAAAAAACCTGGAAGTGTCTGGTCAAAAAGAGAATGAATAAGATCCAACACAGAAGTTATATGAAAGAAGCATAACTATACAAGAGGAATGAGGAAACCAAGAATGTTGGGGTTGGTTAGAATTAAAAAGACCCACAAAATGTGTGTTGAGAAGATGAATATGGTAGAAACAAGGACTGCTTGCAAGGATTAGAAAGATGTGGAGAAGATAATGTATGGTGTTTGTTGAAACAAGGTTTATCTATATTTCATTTTGCTTGTCTTCTATCATCCCTTTAATTTCTTTGGTTTATTATTTCATACTTCTGTTATTTGCATATTACTTAAGGGGATTGTTTGATATGGATGGTGAGAGATATATTTCTCTATGTGTGAGTTTATAAATGTGCAATTTGGAGAGGAAGCACCTTGTACCTTTGAACCTATTTAAATCCAATTTCCAACTATATGTCATTTTGTTTTTGTCTAAACACCTCCAAATACACATGCATGTAATACAGAATATCTTTATGTCTGAAAATGATATTGATTAGTAATAGATTAATAATATAACCTATATTTGACAGTTCAAATTCAAGCTACACTGTCCAATGAACTTTATCATTAGTTTTTCATAATTATAAGACAACCTAATAGTATGCATCAATGTATACTATTATATATATATATATATATATATATATATATATATATATATATATATATATATATATATATATATATATATATATATATATATATATATATATATATATATATATTTATTTATTTATTTGTTTTGTTTTGCAATGGTAAAAACAAACACATCTATGGAGATTCTCAGTCGTCCAGGTCATGGTTGTCCCAAAGATGCTTTTTCAAGAGACAACTAGACTTTCTTTTCTTTTTTTCTTTGAAGACGTTTCACTTCTCATCCAGAGCTGAAGAAGCTTCTTGAATGAGAAGTGAAACATCTTCAAAGAAAAAACAAGAAAGTCCAATTGCCTCCTGAAAAAGAACCTTTGGAACAACAAAAACACACAACCATTCCTATGAAACATGCTTTAACATCACTAAAGATTTAGAGATCGACCTTACATCTACTTTGGGATACTAAAGAAGGATAAAGGGCTATGAATATTCTGTTTCATTTCAGACTGAAGCAGCAATTATGCTAAGGGTTGTGTAGTGAGCAAATAAAGGTTTATGTATTCTTGAGCAGTTGGCTAAAATGTGGATGTAATCAACACTTTAATGCAATATGCTTTCCATCATACTGCTCCTGCAGGGATAATGATGGCATTTTCTAAAGGCAGACTTAAAGTTTATATCCTATATTTTAAAAAAGAAGAATATGATTTAGTAAGAAATGAAAAGCATAGAAACAGAATCTGTTAAAATATATGGCAGTTTTATGTCAGTTAAAAACTTAGAAATCCCCTCGCTGCCACAGATCTAAAGATCTCAGAGGTTCATTGGGGAGAAAGAATGTCTAATCAGTCATTTTTGGTTGGCACTGTAAATCTACCCAAACATTGTATAAACTGATTTTTATGGGAATGAGGGACTATGACTTATTATGAAGTTCTTATTGCTCAGCTGAAATCCAGTTGAGACTCAAGAAAAAGCCACAGTTTCCTTCTGTGAAAAATACTGATGTCTTTGATAAGACTATCTTGTGAGGAATCTCAAGAGAAACCCATGTTTTTATTTTGTGTTCCTAACTTATTTTTATTTGTTCATTTATTTAATAAATCTTTTTTTGCTCACAGTAGCCAAATAGACCTTACATAGCACAATAATCATAAAAATAGTTATAATAATTAAACATCAGTATTTAAATCTATAAATGAAACAATCTATAGTTATATCATTATCATCATATATATAACATCATCAGAATCTCAACTCAGGTATCTCTCATTACATATGTGTTCACAAATAGTATCTATAACACCACATTTTTATAAGTTACAATATATCTTCCAGACAAAAGCCAAGGTTTCTATCACTTTCCCCATGTGATTGGATAGAAATAGGCTGCATATTAATTGCACTATTCCCCCAACTGTTGGAGGACCTCAACACTGATTTATTTATTAAAAAAGACAAGGGAGTCAAAGCTGGAGTACTCCATATAGAAGTATCAGAAGGCTTGACCTCTCTTTTGTCCATTTCTGGCATGCACTAAATGGAATTTAGGAAGCAACCAAATCAATCCTGTTCAAGGCTTCAGCCATTCTCTGATTCTAAGTTACAGCCAGAATTTTTGCAGCACTGTGAAGCAGAACCCTAGCCACCATCTCTCTTTGACTCTCAAGAGGGTCCATCAATCACCAAAGGTAGACCATTAAAATAGATGCAGCCTACCTGTGGAGAAGGGAGAATCTGAAGGCCATCTGAACATAGTCAGAGTACATTGACAGATGCCTCACCAGGTCACATTACCACTGATCTGATAAGAAGATCATAACTGGAGTGTAACAACTGTTTCAGGTTGGGCCATGGATGACTAGGTATAAGCCCATGGTCCTCATGGAGGCAATGAAATCCTGAGCTGCTTTTCAGGCCAGGATGGCAGATTGATGTATGTATATTGTAGGAGATAAAAGACTTCCGCAGCACAGGGTTTTTTGGATAGTGTGTTTTTTATTCAATAGTTCCTGTCTTCCCCAGAATACAATATATGTGCTATCATTTTTTTGGTGTACACTTCAGGGGCATCCACTAAATAATTGAATTGGGTCTAACATATTCCAAAGTGCCGATTTATATTTTATTTTCAAATATTCAATCCATTACAGTTTATACTGCAAATATAAATATAGTATAAATAGAAAGGACAGATGAGTGTCATAAATTCTGTATCTTCACACCATGGATGTCTACATCAAAATATTCTCTAGCTGATGAAACTTGTAATCTAGACTTTAGCACACAATAAACTACACACATTACATGAAATGCTTACAAAAAGAGAAGTAACTTCAATATCATTAATTCTTTACAGTTTTAGCAAATGTGTTATGTGATGCATATGAAATCTTTGCTTCATTTTGCTTGTTGATTAAAAGATAAAAAATATTTTAAAGCAATTGTTGAACCTTAAATGGTTGAAGTTTACAATATATTTGTTCTTGTTCTGTCTACAAAATTTGACCATACAGTAAGGTTGCATAGTATGAAAATGAAGACTCTTATTCTCATCTTATATTCAATAGGCCACATATAAGGTACCCTAGCAAGGCATATGTGATTTTTCTGAGAAGACTAGTTCATTAATTTGCTTCTGCTATTATTTAGCACATGAAACAGTCCTGATTTGACTTCTTTGAAAATCTACACATGACTTTGCATGTGTCTCCAAGATGCAGATTTTCCTTCAGTATGACATGGCTAGCTAGCAGGGATAATTGCATCGTGAATGAAATTCTACTGCACATTGGAGATGGAGATATCACATTAACAAGTGTGGACAGCTCCCAATGGACTATAAAATCCATTTGTGACTGAGATAACTCAGAAACCAAGCGATGCAGTAGTAAAAGTTGGGACACATTAATTTAAGTTTGTAGAATCTCACAATATCCAGCAGAATTGCACAGACTACTCAATGTTCTTTGGGCTGACTCATGAAACTCCTCTAGGCATTTGGCATTGATTACCCAGTTCAAAAACAACTCAGTATAGAATCCAAGTCTTGCAATAAATATTTTGCTGGTTCCCTCCATTTATGTAGAATTAGCTTATTTCAGCAAGCCTAATATTACTTGTGCTTGTAATTATTTTAAGCTATTTCTAGAACAATTTTATTCATTAGATCTGTGGAAGGTATCTTTAGCTGACTTTAGAAAATTAAGTCGGGTCAGACTTTGTTAGAGGAAAAGCATCCAGAAAATCAAATACTTCTAAATTTCATTTGGAAGTAAAAAAAAAAGCAAAAAATAATGGTAATGCTTGCATTGTTTTCAAGCAAACTAAATGAACACATATAGCAGCTTTTGGGATAACTAATTGAAGATGAGCAAGTAGGATTGATAACATTATTATATGCAGTAATAGGAACGTGGTATATAGATCATGGAAACAGTGAAGAAGCCAAAACAGTTTAGAAAAAAGATATCAGAAACATAGTTTGTGAAGCAAGATTAATGGAACATGATAAATATCTAATATATAAATATTGTCATGTGCAAGAGAATTTTGATTTGTTCTTTGTTTAAACTGAGATAAAGACAGTGAGTTTTGAGCTGAAAGTTATATAAATAAAAATAATAATGTGTATCTGGAAGAAAAATTTACATGTACACTGTATTTAACTAAACTGTATCTAACTAAAATCTTAAAGTCATATTAGATTCAATAAAGATGTCAACTCAATGACCAACATTTGTGGAAAAGACAACACACTAGGCTAGGAATTATTAGAAAAAGTATTGCAAATAAAACAGCCTCCCTGTGATGCCCTTATATCTATGATAGTTTTGCATCCAGCACATTGTGTATAATTCTGCTAACTATTTATATTAAAAAAAAGATATACTGGAAAAGCTACAGAAATGGCAAGCCAATCAGTATGTTCAACAATTTCCCCTATGAGAAAAGGTTAGAATATTTGGGATTTTTTTAAAAATTGGGACAAATGGTGACAGTGATGGGCTATGATTGATATGCATAAAATGCTTAATAAAAGTAGATGGAGATCTTTCTTAAAATGCTGGAACCCTGAATCATCTAATGAAGATGAGGGGAGGAAAGAAAGAAAGAAAGAAAGAAAGAAAGAAAGAAAGAAAGAAAGAAAGAAAGAAAGAAAGAAAGAAAGAAAGAAAGAAAGAAAGAAAGATGGTTCCAAACTCCAGTTGCAGGGAAAAAAGATCAGGAGACATTTATATCTCCATCTTCTGTTGTGAGTATTCCAGAGGCATCCAGTGGACCACTGTAGGGAAAAAAATACTAGACTAAAACAGGCCTTGTTTTGATCCAGGAAGGCTATGCGTATGAAATTATAAATAGAGGAGAGTAAGACTGAATATTAGGAAAAATTTTCTAATGGTAAGAGTAGTTAATCAGTGGAGTACTGATGGAAGACTACTTATGAGAATGATTTATTAAGATCTGTACTGGAGATGGACTGAATGATGTGAAAGATCTCTTTCAACTCATACCGTTTATGATTCTATATAGTCTTCTGGTGCTGAACTTCACAGCATTTATTCTTGTAAATAAAATGACTTAAGGGGATTTGTTGTAAATGTCGGGATAATCAATCAAAGTTTTAGTGTGCAGCCATCAACAAGAATATTGGGCAGCTATCCTGAGTGATTCATGCAAAATATGTTGTTGTGAAAGATACCATTCTTCCACAAATTCCAGCTCCTGATTCACTGTTCCAACTGTCCAAAAACACAGATGTCTCAGAAGCAAATTGAGGATATGGGAACAGTTATATTGAATACTATATACTATGCCATTATTATAATTTCCTTTCTTCTTAAACAACAAATATCTTCTCATTATATTTAGAAACATACATATTATCTATCAAATGATACGGTAGCTTGTCATTCTGAAGGTGGTTAATGGACTAAGATAAGATATCATGTCTGCCCCTGGGCATCACTTTTACTTCTTTCCCATCTTGTCAATTTTAAACCAGTTTTGGTGTTAGCATTTATTGTTTTAATGTTTTATCTTGTTTTTTTGTAGTCTGCCTAGAGCCAGTTCTAGGTGAGATATCTAGCATATAAGTTTAATCAACAAATGCATGATGAATTGATTTTATATTCAACTTTTAAACATTCTAGCCTCTATTTTTGTCTACATTGCCCTGAGCTAAATGGAAACATCACCCCTCCAAAAAGAAATAAGGAGAAACATATACCATACCTGGATAGTTCTAGTTTTTGACAGAGTTCAATATAAAGAAGTAGTAGGCCCGGGGGATGTGGGCATCATTATGTTACTTGTTTCTGCAGACTTAAGAATTATCCATGAAAGAAAAAGGACAGAAACAATGTCCTTAATTCTGCAATATATGAAATAAGACTTTATTTTTACATATTTGTACTTGCTGATGTAGTCATTTCAATGATCTTATTAACTATCCATTCTACCTGATATTCTAGATAAACAATAGATCATTACTGCCCTCAATGATATCTTCAGAACCCATCCAGAACAATAGATTTTCACAGTTCAGATGCAATTTAAGGGCAGATTACAGGCAATTGTGCACTTATTCAGCTTTTATGGATGTCATAAATTTATTTGACCTTCACCCACACTTTTTCCTATTGAGATTATTTCCCAAACAACTAACTGCTCAGAAGTATTTTCTCTTGAAACAGTTCCCCAGGCACCTTCATACCAAGAAAATAGTTTACTGTTCAAAGCCACAAAGAGTATTTAAAAGAGCCCTTGTGTTAATGCAAAAGTACTTCATCATAAATATCCACAGCTCTCTGTCTTGAAACTGCAAAATCTTACATCGAGGGAAAAAACGGTATGTATCAAGGATAAATTTGGTTTTGTGGTTTTGAGGAACTAGCAAAATATATTTCCAAAAGACCACAGTAACACATAAAATTTTTCATGGCAATCTTCATAATGCATCTGGAATTGGAGATAATAAGGAAGCTCTATGGATAAGTCATTCTTATTTCTTATGTTCATTTGTTTGCATAACTGTAATGGCTTGTTACAGAATATTACATTCTACATGAAGTACTTGCAGTGCAAACTGGGAAGTGACTTATTTTCAGGATACCCAATCTGTGAAGGTGTACTAGATTTGAAAAGTTACATATATTTGCTACTGCAAACTTGCTTCAATTTGTAAATGCCAACCTGAGAACAGGACTTAGAGGTAATGGAAAGTATTATGGCACATTTCCATAAATCTTACTCATTTCATGGCACTTTCTCAAATGAATTCAGTCATATCTACATAAATCTGCTACATTCAAAAAAACTAATCTGTACAAGTCCCACAAAAATATTTAAGTCTGTATGTAAATCTGTGTTTCAAAATATTGTATGCTAAAAATGTATATTCTCTTTAAAAAATCATTAAAAATGCACACTGATGTTTTATATGCCTAAATAAATAACCAACCTATTTATTATTATTTTGCATGTCTCATTGTTTTAAAATTCTAAAACATTTGGGAAATTCAAAAGACAACATTGCCATTCCACCCATTACTTCAAGTGATTTGGATCTGGACACTGTACTAAAATTCACAAAGATCAAATTCTTCATGCATCTCTATTTATGAGGAGGTTTCATAAAACAGAGAAAAGAAACAAAGTGGAAGAAAATATGAAAGTCACACACTATTTGTTTATTTTATTTTTATACCATGACTATCACACATTTTGTCAGTTTATTTTTGGCAAATATAGCATGCATAAAATAATTATAAAAAAGTAACCATAATTATCTAAAGACCAGTTCATATGACACTATTGCAACTAATCAGAAAACCTTCATTTTGTCCTGTTTTCTTATCTCTCTGGGTAAACTATTCCATAATGTAGGGGCCATAGCACAGAAACATCTCCTGGCTCCCTCTGATCTCATGGCAGTGGAAGCTATCAGCAACTTTTCCCAAGTTGTTTCTACTGAATGCATTGGTTCTGATTAAAAGAGCTGCTCTGAACCCACCTTTTTGCCAAGCCACATGGAAACATATTGCTTAAGACTAGCATTTAAATTGATTCATTCATTCATTTAGGGTAAGCATATTGCTGCACATCCTAGATATTTCTGGGCGGCTAACAGAAGAAACATATTTAAAAAAATAATATAAATCAAAACAAAATACAAATAAAAATGAGCATAACAATAAAATCAAGGAACTGCAGAATTCACAATACCTAAAAATATATCAGGCTCCACTAATATCCAGTCCTTAACACCTTCACAAACTTCTGGAAGGCCAATAGGTTTTTGTACTGGGAAACCTATTAGCAAGTAAAGCAGAGCCTGCAGCACAGATATAATGTATTTGTAGCTTTTGATCCCACTTAGGATATATGCTGCTGCACTTTCTACTAATTGAAGTTTTCAAGTGGCCTTTAAAGGAAGTTGAATGTAAATTGCATTGCACTAGTTCAGCTGGATGATAATGAAAGTATGAACAACCACGTAAGACTGCAATCAATGCACTAGCAAGAGTAACCAAAGAATGTTGTGGTAATAAACTCTCTGCCCATCCAGCAGTAGCCATGAATCTACAAGAATCCCCAAGTCATGAACATAGTCTTTCAGAAGCAGGCCATTCATTTGAGAGAAATCATTAGAACTCACAGAACTTCTCATCTAAAAGGCCTACTGAATCACCATCTTCCCCTTAAGCAACTAACTAGAATCATTGACCATGTCGCCCCCAATTTGCAGGCCTAGTAATTGGTGCAGGAAGATGCAATAGTGAATAATATCAAAGGAGAACATTTTCAAGGCTTTAGAAAACAATCCC
The DNA here is from genome assembly GCF_947247035.1 of Vipera ursinii. Taxonomy (NCBI): domain Eukaryota; kingdom Metazoa; phylum Chordata; class Lepidosauria; order Squamata; family Viperidae; genus Vipera; species Vipera ursinii. The sequence goes on along the minus strand of NC_139514.1, from coordinate 28,233,492 downwards.
TTCTACAATAAGATGTAGACCACATCCTGCATAACATTGACTACACACATGTGCTGTCTCTTCACAAGAGTCATGGAATAACTCCAGAAATAGCAGGATACATACTAATAACATTTTAGAAGAACTCAAGAAGAAAAAACTGTTTAGATAAATCTATGTGTTCCAACAATTCATCCCCAATGAGGAGTTATCAAGAATGATAGCCTTTGCTTATTGTTCCTGAATTTTAAGGAACCAGTGGATTTGGTAAAGTACCATGTAAACTGAATTCAGCAATTTCACTAGTCTTTCTTTTCTCAGAACCAAAGAGAGGATGGTATGGATGGAGAACATGAATAATGATGCTGAGGTGTGAACAATAAGCAGTGTTCATTATTCAGGTTTCACATTAAAAAAACCCAATGCTTTGAAAGCACATACATGGAGCCCTGCTATAAAATCCTCCATGGAAACATACATAGTTGTTTGAATTCTATTAACCAGGGACAGTCTGAGGTCTTTCAGGAAGTAAACTAGAACAATAAGTCTGGGACACCACAAAATCTTTCTAGTTCAGATTTAGTTCAGTGGTTTTACTTCCAAAAACTGACAAATCACCCCTACAATGGCATGACTTGGAGGAGATTTAGTATAATCCAGAGGAGGAATAAAATATTATGGAGTTCTTCAGAACATTTGATTTTTAAATTGATCAATTTGGTACATCCTTAAAAGACATCTGGAGATGGGATATTAGAATTAAAAACTATGCATAACCCTTGGCCATGTTATCATCAATATTCGCAAGAAAAGTACACCTTACATATGAGACTATCTCCAAAATTCTCTTTGGAAATAATCCTTGAAGTAAATTATCTTTAATGGATTTGAATTAGAAATGATAGGGGGTGGGAAACCAAAGAGAGTTTCTCTGTCCAGTACTAATCTAAATTATTTCTGTCACTTGCAGTGGAAGAAAATATAAATGGAACAATCATGAATCAGACAATAGACAAATGCAAAGATCTCTCCACTGATACTTCTGTCCTGGCAGTTTATTGCCACCAGTCTTTGAGGCATGCCAGGATATTCTGAATAGTAGGATGATCTGCTTTCTAATTTTCTAACTAATTATTTGTACATTTACAGATATGTGCTCGTTACATTTCCTTATTTTTATTCCATTTTTTAAAATAAAAATACCATTGCAAACTGGGATACTACACATTTTCAGTTTGCTATGTCAAGCTGGAGAGAGGAAATATTTACCCATCTCTTCTACAGATTTCACTTCTTCTCAGGACTCTACATATTTGCTTAAGTATTAATGTGTAGCTTCAAGTAATAGTATTTCATGACTTAGGTGAAAATTCTGCCATTTGGCTGTTTTCAAAAGTGTTTGGAAAAACGAAGTGGCATTGAATAGTCTTCCTCATCCTGGTCCAAATGTCAAGAAATAAAATAAGCAGAAGGAAGATAGGCTCTTCCATAACTTGTGGGTACATATAATTGATAATATATTTATCTTGTCAGCTGGAGACACCTGTTATATGATGAGATGGGATTTCAGAAGGCCAGACAGGATTTTGCCCCAGTAAAAACAAGCATTATTGGCAGCATTCCCCTAAAGGCAAGAGAAGGAAGGCAAAGGGGATTAGCACTAATATTTTGCAACACATTCTTATTACATTCAGATTCGTTTTGTCAAGAGAAAAAAAAAGGAAGAGATTTTAGAAGATATTCCAGCAAGAGAAGAGAGTAATGGAAAGAAAAGTTATGAATGTAAACACAAAGAGTCAAATGTTCTCAAGGGAACACAGAAAATATAATAACCAATTTTCTAACTGAGTTGGTATAATCTGTAGGAAACAGAAAAATGACAGGATAAGGCCAGCATGCCTTTTGGGAATTTTCCATAAGAAATGAAGAAGTGAAATCTGTAGAAGAGATGAGTAAATATAGTTATATTAAAATCATGCTCAAAAATAAAGATATGGATATAAAGGACTTTTATTTTAATGCTAATCAAATGTTAAAATTTCCATTCATATTAGTAGTTTAGTAATCTAACAAAATGTATTTGTATTTAATGGAACAAATATTTATAACAGCAACAAATTGGAAAAAAACAGAAAAAAATAAGTAGCAGCAGCATCTTTTCTGAATTAAGCCTTTTTTCCCTACATCTGTCCCTTATGCATGAAAACACATGAAGGTTTTGGAGATTTCCAGCTCACAGCTTACAAAAAATAAGAATTCTAGCTGATTAGCATATTGATAAAAATTGAAAACCTGCAAAATGTCCTTCTCAGCAGCTTTATGTAGATTATAGATGGCATGGAATATAAAATGTAACTTTCCCCTCATTGACCTAGTTGATCCAAACAGTTGATCATAAGTTTATTAATACCATTTTATATTAAAAGCCAGAGAAATGTAAGGGGGACTTCCAAAGGGTATTATCCAATCCTAGTCCCTCTGTGTATTCTTACATGGCTAATGGTACCTTCCCCATCTCTACTTGGAGAAATTAATTCTGTCTCCATGCCAAATACAACTCTACACTCAGGAAAAACCCAGATATAATCTATTTCATTGCTTTAATATAATAGTGGACACCAGTCAATACCTATTAAAATCAAGTTATTTCCAGTGTAAGGTTCTTAATCAAGAAGCTCACTACCACTTCCTTTCAGGTGGCAGAAATTCTATCTCAAAATAGAAGATTTAATGATCTGAGTGTCCACTGGCACACTGGAAGAATACAAGCCTTATAATCTCTATTCAGGAAGAATTTAATATGCCAATAGTGCCAGCGCAGAATCAGTAACATAAACCTGCTTGATCAATAAATTATCTAGTTAACCAAAATTATGGCAAGAGTTAACATGATATTTACAAGAAAGTTTAAGGTGACTGATTACGGAGGTTGATTTCTGGATGTAAACTATGGATGCTATTTATGGCTGAGTTATGTTGTCTTAAATTAGCAATTCTTCCATATTTAAACAACACATTCTCAAATTAAGATTGTCAAAAATCTTACATTTAAACCAATCATTTAATGAACCTGTAGTCTGGGAAATCATTACCTATTCTTCTGTCTCTGTCTCTTTCTCTGTCTTTCTCTCTCTCTCTCTCTCTCTCTCTCTCTCTGTGTGTGTGTGTGTGTGTGTGTGTGTGTGTTTATGTGATACAACCAATTCATTTACATAGACATATAAATACACATATACATGTATGTATATATGAAAAATAGTTAGTTGTAAATAGTACTATGCTATAAATATAATGTATTGTACATCCCAATATTGTGCCCAATCCTAAAGATTTTCATATAAGGATGGTAAAGAAACAAGAGAGGCTACTTTTAGTGATCCACAGTAATGACTTTTCTACTTATCGTCTTTTACAGAGTCATTTCCATATGATTCTCCAAATACATCCAGGCAGAATGTCAATTTGTACCAAATATACTAATAGAGAACTTACAATTGGGACAGGATTTATGTAAGGAAATTTGAAATATAGATTCAAAATGCCTGGTTCCATTTTAAGTTGACTCCATTTATTTTCAAGATAATTAGAAATGAGATATATTAACTGCTTCTATTGCTTTATTCATCTTCTATCAAATCTTCTTGCTCCTTAGTATGGAAGACAGAGTCAGAAACAAAAGCAGATGCACAGGAATAACATTGCAAATTATTTTATGAAGTGGAATGGTTATATAGAAAACAACAACCTCAAATAGGACCCTTTGCATGCATATTATGAGTAGCTAAAAAGATGCTGCCAGAGGCTGTCCCATTTAAATGGAGACCTACATTAACTTGAATGATGGACAGCTATTGATGGGCAAATTGGACAATAATGGACTAGGTGGAACAATTTTCTGTCCAACTCAATATAAAGAAACTTGACCTACTGATATGTGGAATAGGTTTCTCTGTATGCTTGGCAAAGCAGATCCCCCCTTTCTCTTCTTCAGTTGTATACATTTGTCAAGCGTAAGGAAACTGGGAGTCCAACTGAGGATGATCATTTCTTTAGGTGCAACAAAAGTATTCAGATATGATGAACTAATATTAGTCTACCACATCACTAGGGCCATTAAATCTGGACTGGAAACATTCAAACAGTATTTGACATAATAAATAATACATTTAAATAACTTTATATTTGTACAAATGATTTTAGGACTGTGCATTCTTATAAAATGTGCTTAGGGATTTGGCATAGAATTTCTCTGCTACTCATTACTACCAGCAGAAACTTTTTTTTTCATACTCATTAAAATAGCTGCATTTTCATTGTAAATGTTAAAGTGGCTACATTTTTTTTCTGGCTGCTTCTGAAGCCTTAAAAGCAATTTGGCTGTTTTAATGACTAGAAGAAAAGAGCATTGCCAGGAGAAGCTCCGAAATATTTATTCCAAATAATTTTTGAAACATACAATAGATGCTTATATGAAACAATAATATATGTACTTATTAAAACATTCTTTTTACTATTGTTTTATGGCAGTACAATAAACTTCCTATTTGAAGTATGGCATATTTTTAGAAATTTCAAGCATTTGTTTTTGCTTGATAGATGAAATCTATATCATATCACATTAAAATAATGAGCCCTGAATATATCCAGTATTCCATGAAAGGCAAGCAGAGTCTATTCAGAAACAAAGCAGAAGAAAAAGCACAAATGAGTTTGCACTACATCTCATCAACTGTCAAAAGTAACATGAAAGGGAGTCTGGATTTATGAGCAGTTTGCCAAGGAAATATACATTTTAAGCGCTATAATAAAAGCATGGTAATGAGCCCCCCCATCATGTATTTTAATTCTGGTGAAACTGAAAGTTCAGTTTAGTACACTTTGTATTAGCAAGTCAATAATTTCATCCAAAAGGGATGCGGTGGCTCAGTGGGTTAAGACGCTGAGCTTGTCAATCGGAAGGTCGGCAGTTTGGCAGGTCGAATCCTGAGTGCTGCGTAACAGAGTGAGTGCCTGTTACCCGTCCCAGCTTCTGCCAACCTAGCAGTTCGAAAGCACGTAAAAATGAAAGTAGAAAAATAGGGACCACTACGGTGGGAAGGTAACAGCGTTCCGTGCGCCTTTGGCGTCTAGTCATGCCGGCCACATGACCACAGAGACGTCCTCAGACAAGCGCTGGCTCTTCGGCTTTGAAACGGAGATGAGCACCGGCCCCTAGAGTCGGAAATGACTAGCATGCATGTGCGGGGGAACCTTTACCTTTACCTTAATTTCATCCAAAAACCATCCAGTCCATTTCCTTATTTTCACAGTCATGTTCTATTAATCAAATAAACTGGATTTTTTAAAATGATAGCTGAAATAATATTAAAATTAACTGAATGCCAGATTTCTGCTATTTTTGAAAGTTTCATTTAGAGTCATAATATCTTGTGATACAGTCATCAATACAAATATGACAAATAAATATCTTTAGTCTATTCTTTTTTTCTTCCCACGGTAAGAAAAAATAGTTCAGACACAGCAAAAGTTTTTGGTGGTGAGGTTTTTGAAGGCATTTATTATTTACATCTCATAGGGTTTTAATTAGAGCTGAGAGACTCATCCATTCTGAATAATTTATTTGATTAATTTTGCTGCTGCTTCTTGTTAGAAATTCTCCACCATGAGTCTGTGAGATTTATTTGTCATCTGAAATTGTTTGCACAATTGTCTTTGTAAATAATTCTTGAGTTGAGCTTGTTCATTGCCTCATGTGTAAGTTTATGAGAAGTGGGCATGAGCCATCTTGATTGCTTCTCCTTGTAAGTGAAGGGCTTATCCAAAGTAATTGTAGAAAGGGAAGGGGAATTAAATGAGACATCTTTTAATAGCACAATATCATTCTTATAGCAGATATTATCTGGTGCTTATAAAATGTGCTGATTCTACGAATGAGTGTTCACATGTGAGCTTGTTCACAAAAGACATAAATCTTGGGTAAAGGATAAAAAATATCAACACATACTCTATTAATAGTTTTCCAGCTTTTACTCATCAAGTTTTGCTTGGCTTTAAGTAGCCTTCTGCTTTGCTTTGCTTTGCTCTGCTGAAGTGGAATCAGATTATTTAAAAAGTCTTTTTCTGTATATTAGAAAAATATTTACATCAGAAAAGTATGTACATTTCTCCCTAGAAGTTTCTTATCAGTACTTCCTAGAAGTGTCATGATTGGACAATTTAATTGGACCACTGCTACAACAGGTCGAAAGATGAAGGGCAGTTTCAGGATTGTAAAAAAGAAGAATTAATGTCACTGGGAAGATTTATGGGCATATATTTATTAGGTTTTCTTAGTCTCCCTCCTTCCTATTTTTTTCTCTTTAGTATTCTTTGATCTGCTGTATTAAAATTTACATCCAATTCTGTTTTTCTTAAAAAAAAACTATGTGCATAGGTGGCACCATAGATCTCATTAATTCCAAACCAGTTCTGGGTTTATATTGGGACTCCAACACCCCTCTGGAAAAAAAAATCCTGCAAAATTATAATTCTTGCTATGATAAATTGAGATGATGAATAAGATTGTTATATATACTTAATTTAATGTAATTAAATTATATTGCATTATTCAGTCTGGATTAATCACCGAAGGTTTAGTGTTCTGAGCTTTCAGACTTGTGCTAGAGCCCATCCCCAGGGAACTTCTCTCTGACCAGAATGCACATTCTAGTGAGAGAGAAGTTTCCGGAAGATGGGCTCCAGCACGAGTCCAAAAGCTCTGAAGGTCTATGGAGATTCTCAGTCATTCAGGTCATGGTTGTTCCAAAGGTGCTTCAGTTCAGAACTGAAGAATCTTCTGGAATGAGAAGCAAAATGTATTTCAAGGAAAAACAAAGTTGAGTTGCCTTTTGAAAAAGCACATTTTGGAAAGCTCTGAAGACTAAATCTCTGGACCTGGTGACTGGCCCCAATTGGATCTTGCAACAATATCCTGGGACACCTATATTTGCCTTTGTTCGTATATCGCATTAGTTTGGAGCTTTCATTTCACATTCCTAGCTACATTTATCTTTTGTAGTACAGTTTGGGCATACACTCAAAAGCCAAGTACATGTAAGGATAGTTGAGGGATTATGATTAACAATTGTATTTAAATAGATTAGGGACCAATTTATGGTGATTTAATTGGTGGGTTTAACAATTCTCCAAATGCTTTGTTGTTCTATCAATTTGGGATGTGAAATACAGGGAAATAAAACTAATTATTATTATTTTTAATTTTATTTTACATGAAATTCATGCTATAGTAATTCCACATTAGGTTGCATTTTTTAAAAGCTCAGTTTGAAAATTCACAAGCTTTTATGTAATTGTCTCATAGAATGGCACATATAATTGTTTGTATGTGCATTTTAAGATATATTTTAAAAACCCTCAAATATTTACTATACCTTTTTTGCCCAACTTCATCCTAATACATACAATTTTATGTACTTTTTCCTAGATTATATACTGTATTTTATGCTCATTTCTACTTGCATTTCAAAATTTGGAAAGGTGCATATAATGCTTACTATCTTCCACTACAAATTATATTTAAGAAGTGCAAATTGGTAGAATTTATTTATTTATTAAATTTGTACACAACCCATTTCAGTATCGAGTGACTCTGGCAGCTTACAATGCCAAAACAATTAAAATATTAAAAACATTAAAACATTGGGCACTGAAATTTAAAACATCAAAATGAGTGAAATGTTCATGCTTGTTTTACATAGAATGTCAAAATATTCAGTTTGGTAAATAAATACAACAAATATAAAAGAATATGTTTACCTGATTGTATGTGTCCAGTTAGACAAATATCATATATCACAAAAATGATCCCTAGTAAGCCAAGAAGTTTATAAACTTTCTGAAGAATGCATTCAATGGGTGTGGGATAAAGGGAGACTTCTACTGGTTCTGCTGTTATTTCAGAAAGCACAATATAACAGAAGTGAGTGATGAATATAAGCAACTGATGAACTTCCAAAAATTGATTTGTGCCTTAGATTGTAAGCCGCCCTGAGTCTTCGGAGAAGGGCGGGATATAAATGGGATTTTTTTAAAAAAGAGATGATTATTTCAAGGAAGCATTAATGTTAGAATGTTCAGAGCCATACAGACACTGTGTAAAATAATTTATTTCTCGTTAAGTGGGGGAGAGAATATTTAGCAAATAATACTAAAGAGTGCAAGAATCCAATCATATATTTCTTCAGAATCTTTTTCCCTTCAAGGAATTGTTGGCCCCCATCTTGTTGTTCTTCCAAAAGGCCCTAACAATGTCAACAAGGCATGTGTCAACAACAACAACAAAAAGTCAACAACTCGAGACAGAGCCAATCAAATGACTGATTCGATTGTGTTGTTGCTGGCAGGTAGGATGGGGGTATTATTGGTTTTTATTATATGATGGATTTTTTTAGTATTTTAAGCCTCTCAGAGTCATCTGTATGTGAGTTGCATGGTTATATACATTTGTTTAATAAACAAACAAACAAATATTTTTCCCAGATTCCTAGTTAATTCCCATTCCATTAGGTTTGTGGTAAATAGGAAACCTGTGCAATGCTTGTAATATTGGTGCGAAATATTATGAATGCCAAGCCCCATAAGCATCTAGCAGCCAAATTATTCTGTAGCTTAAGCCTTTAGACAGCTACAAAAGCAGACTGTTCTGAGGGTACAATAGTCCAGTATAGAAATGGCTATGGACTATGGACAATTAACAATTGGTTCAACTTTTACTTCAGTCAAAACACACCACAAAACAACAGCCCACCTCAGATATATAAACCAAAGAAAACACCTTGAATTGATTAATATGATCATTATTGAAAATATTCTTGGATTAAAACTTAAAAAAAAAACACCAGTGAGATCGAACTGTGAGGTCTGGAGTTGATGTTGCAAATAAATGCAATGAACCAAAAGAAAATTTGCTAAATCAAAAGTTTTTCTACTGTGTTCTGGCCTCTAATTAATCATATCCTACCAAGTTCTTGAGATGTATGATTAATATCCTATAAACTGACTGCCTGCACAAGCTTTTTTTTTTCTTCATCAATTGCACATTTGGAAGCTCATACATTCTATCATCCTGGAGGGTTATGAAAAGCAAATGTAATTATTAAAATCCTTTGGGTATATGTCTTAGCTGATATTAACTATGAATAGCTTGTTTGTATGCACATGCAATATTAATGGACTCTAAGAAATCACAGAAAGATAAGCTTTAATGCTTATTGTACTTGGGCGTGATGGACATTGTTATTTTTTTCAAATCTTTGTCCCACCTAAATAAATACTGGTTTTTATCTGATTTCTGATGCATTCCTTTGGAAAATATTATTTTAAAGTTACTCCTTTACAATCCTTGTGCTCCGCCTAGTTCTACTGAATGACATTCATTAGCTTTCAATACAATATTATATCACAAAACATAACTCCTTGGGCACCAGAGCTAGATCAATATTAAGCATTTTCAAGGTATACCTATCTTCATGTGGCAGGTACATTTTTTATGCCTTGAAGTAAAATTATATTTTTGGAGTGGAATTAGGAAGAATAAGAGAATTCATATAGATAATTTAACATCTTCAAATTATAAACTCTTGTTACTTCACAGAAGGTACAGAGTAATGCTAATTTTGCTTCCTTTATTGATTCTTTCCTTATATGTGATGGATAAATTTAAAGTCTTGATAATTTAAAAAAAATGAACAAAATTCACCTGACTTGACACCATGCCATTTTCATCAAAACTGGTTTGTTAATGTTATCCTAACATCAATTCTCAACTAACATTGTTTTTAGGAATATGCAAAAATGTGTTTTATTTCAGGTTTGGAGCAAACGGACCCACTCTAAATGTTTCATGTGAACATTTAGAGATGGCTATGTTCTGACCAGAACATGGAAAACTTTTAAAGTGTTCTGGTCATAAAAAGCAATGCTTCCTACAGTATCTTGGCAAATATGGCAAATTATTTTATAAATCTCACTGTGTTGAATATTTTGTTAGCCAACTCTTCCATTACACTTATACATCACAATGCTTTAGGACATCTACAGATTATGGCTTACAATGGAATTGCAAGTTTAAAGTATCTTTTTTGCATAATCAGCTGTAACTGAATAGAACTCCCATCTAAATAAACACGTTCACATTTGCATTGTTAAGGAGTTTTATGCACATTATCATTTGTTTTCTGAGTGTAAAGTGCCTTAAAATCAATTCCCAAGAAAAAAATAAAGTCTCAAGTCTATCACCTTATTTCCAATATACATTTCCAAGGATCCCACAAGTAAGCTCATTAGCTAGAAGCAAAGGCAATAGCCCCCATTCCTTGTTTATTCAAAGTATCTGTTATCTGTTATTCTTAGATTTTAACATTCTTAGCAATAAAAGCAGTCTGGCAGTAGCACAAATTCTCAAGGGAGACAGTTGGTCTCTTTCATTGCATATATTCAATCAGAGATTAGGAAAAAACATGCGTCAGGAGTGCTGTAATAGGGATTATTACATTTACATTTTCAAAATTTTGTTCATTGTCACCTCTTGTCCACTTTGAATGAAAGTTCTGTCAGACATCTTCTCAAGCTTATTTAACAAATAGATCACGTACATTTAAATATTTACAATCATGTAAATGTTGAATATGTTATTTGCTAAGCATTTCTCCAGTTACACAGTCTACATCTGCAGCCTTACCATTTAAGAACCATTGTTATATTCATTACACATTGCAGTCATAGATTCAAAAGTTAGTTAAGAGAAAAATCAGTTATTTTATTAAAAATCCTAAATGTGTTAACAGCTATACTATTAGCATATATTAGCATCAAGTAGCATTATAAAAATTCACAAAATACTAAGCTTCAATAAAGTTTAATTACTAACTGAAACAGTCCTGTGTAGATGTATTATTAATCTTTTGGCTTGCAAGAGTATTTTGATATTTTTATGTAAGAAAAAAAAATCCTCTAGATGAAACAATATTATTTCAAAGGCATAATTGCATAATTGTGGTCAGTAATCACTTGGTCATTCCCACAGCAGAACAGTCTTCCAGAGGAAAAAAAGATTTATTGCCTTGACAATGGAATGCAAATTTTAATATTTCTGAAAAATTGAGGCCTATTAATCCTGGCAAGTCTTACTCTGAAACACAAAATGGGGAAAAACTTCCTTTGATCTAATTTTCTCTTTGAAAGAGAACTAAAAGATGGGGAAGGGTGAGATCTTAACTCTGTTGTTTGAAATGTATTATAGAATGAATCTGGCTTTTCTGGAAGAAAATAACAAGTGCAAAATAACAAATGAAAATATAATAAATGGAGTATTTCAGAACATTTTGCAATTATTTTATATCTTAAACAAAAATAGAATTATACAGAAACTACTACACATTCTTTATTCAAAAGAGACTAAATTTATTTATAATTTATTTATAACTATAACTATATATATTTGTAGTATTTGTAACTTTATAAAGAATAAAACATTTTTACTTTTAATAAAGTTAACATGGACTGAATACATACATTTGTAATATATATATGAATATATAAATTCACAAACATTTGATTTTTCCAATTGTTTGGTCATAATGGTAGACATATGTATGATTTTGTTGTGCCTATTTTCATTCAGATGGAATTTACATATCCTTTCTATTAATAGGCAAACTTGTAATTAATTTGCCTAAAATATTCCTTTGCATACTAAGCTGCTCTTTTTTGTTAAGGGAATTCTGCACTGCAGCCTAAACTGCTCATCAGCCAGTCCCAGTCCAAGAATGACATAGAACAATCCAGCCAGTTATCTATTTGCTTATATGTTATATACAAAATCTTATACCAGTGATGGCGAACCTTTTAGAGACCGAGTGCCCAAACTGCAACCCAAAACCCACTTATTTATCACCGGGTGCCAGGTGGGACATGGCCCACTCGGTGGGTGTGGCCAAGGTGGGCATGGTTACCTCGATGTTGCTCATGGGAGGGATGCCTGTGGGGGCCAGACATGGTTGGAGGAGATCCATGGGGTCTCTGGCAGGTGGGGTGGTGGACAGGAGGCTCGTCCTGCAGGGTGAGGTGAAGCAGGATGGGGGTGCCATTGCCACGGGGCAAGGCAAGGCAGGGACCAGGGTAGCTACTGCCTGACACCATTGGCCCCTGCACACAGAAGCCAGTGAGTGCATGGGGGCTGACAGTGTCCGTCAGCAGCCAGAGCCTGCTGGCTCCTTGACTGGTGCACTCTGGAGCTCCACAGCCCACTACCAGCAGTTCAGAGAAGCTGCCTCTGAGCTGGACAGCTGGCTGACAGCTGAGGAGGCGATGCAGTGGGTTGTGCCCAGGAAAAGGAGAGCATGCGAGGCCAGGAGGGATGGGATGGGGGGAGGGAAACCAGCCGTGCCAGGATGCATCTGGCCATGTGGGACCTCGGGTGGCTGGTTGAAGAGGGACAGTTGCCATCTCCAGGGCATGGCATGTGTGCCCACAAAGAAGGCTCTGAGTGCTGCCTCTGGCACGCATGCCATAGGTTTGCCACCACTGTCTTATACTAAACTTATACTGCTCTAACCCTCAGAGATATACCTTAGGAAATTCTACAGAGTAGCTATCCTAAATTTCTTCCTCTTTCTCCAATCCACTTCCAGGCTGTGTTGTGTTTTGTCTTGCACCTGCTTTGAATGTGCTTTCCTCCTTTTTGAGAAACTGACTCTTCACTGTAGTCCATCATACCATCTCCCATGCTATTCCTGTCCATTTCTTAAGCCATATTCAAACATTCCAAACTCTACTATTGAGAGTTGGCAACAAGGCCAAGTTGGTGTGCAGATCAGATTATGCATTGCAATAATAGATTGATTTTCCCCCTCCTTCTTGCCCTTTCCATCCATGCAGGAAAGGCAAGCTTCACGGCTGATTCCTATGTTACCTACTCTACCATTTCTTTCTAGGAATTGTTCCCTTCTCAGTAGTCAATATGACATAGTTTTGCTTTCTTAGGTATTTGCACATTAATGCCTTCCCATGACTTCACACATTCTCTTTTTGACTCTATTATTTTTTCATTATCATATCAATATAATTCCATTGCTGCAATAATACAAGCAGCAGATAAAGGGTTGTTTCTTTTAATCTACCTTCTAGGCATCCCACTGGAAGATTTAACAGTTGAATGAACATGAGTATTCAATTTCTAATGCCCCAGTTCCCATAAGTCTCCTGCAGAACAAATATATCATTGATACACTGATATATCTTATCAATCCCTGATGCTATTGTGAGAACAAGTAGGAGGGCTGACTTATTTTTCAGAGAATGAGGTTGTCTTCCGATACTTCTCCTTTGTTGCAAAAGATAAATGGAGCACCATGAACTCACTGTGACCCCATTGTAGGCTTTGGGAAAATGTAGCTGTAAAAGTAATTGCAGTGAGTGACAATATTGGAAAGGATAGCAAAAGACCACCTCTCCTAAAGGCACTATATGCCTAACTTGACATGTTTACTATTTAATTTTGTATGAGAAACTACAGTATATAACCAGATTTTTATAATAATTTTAACAGTTGAGTCAAAGTCAAATGAAACTGTGTTAATAGGGAAAAAATACATAGATAGCATAGTAGTTAGAGCACTGCCTTTGATGTAGGATATGAGAGTTCAAATTCCAGCTAGTACCTAATTTACAGTAGGGGTTCTTAGGCAAAGACTTCTTAATGCTTTATCTACTGTCAGGTTCAAGCCCAGAGACATGATATTAAGATCCAACAAGTTCAGTCCTTTATTTGCTTTGTTTGGACAGAATTTGCGCAAACTAAACTATAACTTTCTTACTTATGGTATATCCTGTTCCTGCGGTGGTGACTACCCTGAACGTTTTCCCCCCCTTCCCCATACAGTTCAGCACTGCACACTGAGAAAGCTCTATATTATGCCCTCTGAACCTGCAGCTGCAGGATCACATTACCTCAAATATGAGAGTGACACAAACTAGGAGAATCATGCCAGCTCAGATGTTACCTGGATTAATAGGGTTCATATCAGATGTTTGGGAACCAGGACAATGCGACAATAAGTGAACTACTGGAACAAATCATATATGGACAAGATAAGGGAATATGGAATTGATTGAATGCTAGTACAACAATAGACCTAACAAGAGGGCATATATGAAATGTATGAGTGAACTATAGATGAACAGAAAACTTATATCCACACTAATTGTGAAACAGTAAGTTACTCAGCATAATGAGTAGGAAAGCTGCTCTCACAGCTTGAGACCAACTATACATCACATCCCAGACTCATGAAAACCTGGAAGAACAACTGGAAGTGCACCAATATGTGAAGCTGGAATGGCCCTAGTATCCCCTCCATTATAAGACATAGCAGCTAATATGAGGCATAAAATTATAGACAAGCTAGCTACAATTAACTCTCAAAACTGGTAAATAAAGCTCTGTGGAGCAGTATCATCTGATACTACACAAGAAGATGCCAATAGATTCCTCACAACAATCCCTACCACTATCATAACTCAAACCAATGAACTGGTGTACACTATCACACTTAATTCTGGAGATGCTTGCAACACAATCAAAAATATTCACCTCCTTGGAAATTAAAGTTAGAGGCTAAGATCAAGACAATTCAGAGGTTATTCAGCATGTCAACCAAACCCTGTTCATCTAATGATTGGACTACTGCAATGTGCTCCATATGGGGCTACACTTGAAGAACATTCAGAAACTGCAACTCATGCAGAGTGCAACAGCATGGGCAGCCCTTGAGGTCCCTAGAATGGTCCATGTTACACCACTGATCCATGAGCTGCACTTGCTCCAGTGCAATTCAAAGTGTTGATTATCACCTTTAGAGCTGTGTATGACATAGTCCAGGTTACTTGAGAAACCATCTTACCCCAATGGACTGGCCAGCCCCACCCGTACCAGCAGAAGAGGCATGCTACAGTAGCCTAGTGTACCCCAAGGAATTCTGGCTGGTAGTATCTAGGAGAAGAACCTTTTCTGCCATGACTCCTGGTCTCTGGAACACCTCTCCCCCTCCCTGAGGTAAGATCTGCTCCCACCCTTCTGACCTTCTGTAAGGGTCTGAATACCTGGTTCTGCTAACAACTAAAATACTGGACAGAACTGTCAAACTAATAGGAAGTTTGACTGAGAAAGGAGATTGAGGAAGTCACATACCACCCATAGGGTGAGAAGGGAATGTTGTAGGTAGGTAGTCGGTAAGTAGGTAGGTAGGTAGGAAGAATGATAAGTAGGATCAGGGCTTTTTTTGTCATAGAATGCTCAGAATGGAGTTCCGGCACCTTTTTTGGATGGAACCTTGTAGGGTAGGCAAAGCAGGTTGTATGACATGTGTGAGATCCGGCACCTTTTTCTTTTACAAAAAAAGCATTGAGTAGGATAGTATATAGACAGATGAATTGACAATAGCTAGATAGATAGCTAACTAGATTAAGGACTTATGTCTTAAAAAGCCTCAATAGTTCTTTTACTAGCATATCCCTACTGAACATAACCTGAAGTTTCAGAAGCCTCTGCTTCAATGTACTTTTTCATTGTACTATTAAGGATTAAGTGAAATATGGTGCCGCTGCTAGGCTATAATTGGTGAAAGAATTTATTTAAAATTGGTAAATATTTTAAACTTCCAATATACTGGTTGTGGAAAAAAATAATGACTTAATGTTTTTTCTCCAACTCCCATCTCTTCCATTTGTTGGTAATGACCTACAAAGCCCTTCATGGCATGGGTCCAGAATACCTTGGGGAGCACCTGCAGCCGGCGTCAATTTCCCTCCGCCCAGTACGCTCCCACAGAGAGGGCCTCCTCAGGGTGCCACCGGTCAAAGAATGCCGACTGGTGGCCCCCAGGGGGAGAGCGTTCTCTGTGGGTGCACCGGATTTATGGAACCATCTTCCGGTTGAGCTCCGGATGGCGCCCGATCTCCGCTCCTTCCGGCGCGATCTTAAAACCCATCTCTTTAAACAAGCTGGCCTGGCCTGATGGGATGGGGTGGGATTTTTATAAATGACTTTAATTTTAAATCTGTATTAATTTATGGGCATTGTTTAATCATGTTTTAATAATTTTAATTTTTGTATCTAGTTTTAATGTATTGCCCTGTTCACCGCCCTGAGTCCCCCGGGAGAAGGGCGGTATACAAATTAAATAAATAAATAAATAAATAAATAAATGATCAAATATGCTATTTTCTTCAAGTTGCATTGACCGGTTTCTGTACATCTCATCATATTTTACCAATGCCTCTTCATAGGCATGGAAACCAATTCTCCTTGGTTTCTCTAAAAGGAATATTGAATTAGAAATGCCCAAGAGCCCCTGGGAAATGAGGAGAGAGAGGGGAGGGGGCCATGCCTCTCAGTCTTATAGCTTAGTGCAAACCATTAAACAATCTGAGATCCAGACACGTAAGATCCAACATCCTTAAAGCAAACAAAGGAAGTGATCCAATTTCCTATCCTAGGCCATTACAAAATAATAATTTTGGTATAATGTTGTTTCAGTTTCTCTGAAATAAAGGGTAGAACTAAAGAAAATATCAGGACAGTTTAATACAGTAAATGTCCTTTATGGCAGAGTTGCTAATTTGTTTTTAAAAAGTTACAACAGGACTGAAAAGGTGATTTAATACTGGTCCTTGCATATCTGACTATTGCAGCAATCCTATGGTCAAGTGATTAAAATTCAGTGCTGGGCAACCTGCATATATTTATGATTATTGCTGCGTTCTAGGGTCATGTGATCACCATTTGGGGTCTCACCAGCCAGCTTCTGACCAGCAGTCTAGCTAGTTTTGCTTCATTAATAGCCAGTCCAGATAATTTTAGAAAGCCCCAAGTTTTGTCCCTTTCACAATGTTGAAAATGGGAGAAATATATCACTGCCATTTGTAGAATACTCATTATTTATATAAATCTACAGTTTAGATGCCAATGTAAGGTTTTTCTTTCCCGTTCAAATCAATCTTAACCCTGCCAACCACAGGGACAATCCAATGCAGTTTTCTAGGTAACATTTTTAGAAGCAGTGTGTCATTGCCTTCTTCCTAGGACTGACTAAGAATGACTAGTCCCAGAGTCTCCCACTTCTTGGTGTGGTGCCTTTAATCATCATACTAAACTAGCTCCCATTAAAAAAAAACCATTAGTCTAAGTTAAACAGAAATACAATGCATCTATCAACAGACTGAGCATCTTAGAGATATAGTAAATAGATTTAATGCAAATTAATGACTCTTTTGTTCTTTTGGGGAGAGAGATACAGCTTGAGGAATGATGAGATGAATGTGTGTACCAATACACAACATTTCTATCATATCACCTTAAACATTTTGGAAACTGGATGTTTCTCCATTCATATCTACAGAGAGAAGTCATTTGGCATGAGATGATCAGGGTTACAATGATGTAAAACAACAGCAGTTGATGTTCACTTTTTCCATTTTGAAAAATAAGAAGATACTTGATGAAAAGCAGGCAAATAAAAAATGAAAATGGACTTTTATACAATCTTTGCTGCATATTTAACAGGTGGATATTGCTTTGGCATAAAAATGCATGTCACTAGGGATTTTTAAAGGAAGAAGTAAGGATTTTGTGAATATCCTCATCACAAATTGGAGATTGATTTGGTGTGTAAGCTCTCACTACTACACTCCAATAATCCATCTCTATCACTGTGTTGCAAAGGCCATGGCTAATTTCAAATACATTTTGGCTTTCCAACAGGTAGAAGGGCTAGGATGGAGAGATTTGAGTTGAGTCAGACAAGGTCAGTTTTCCTCTCTCCTTTGTCCTGATACACAACTCTAATTGCTTTTGGGTTTGAAAGTCTGCATGAAATGACTGTGACAGAGAAAAATCAAATTCACATTAATGTTTGTTTAAACCATGGAAACTTTATAAAAGGCAGCATGTCTATACTGGTTACTAGAAATATTTATCCATATAAATATTACCATCTATTCAAAGTATCTGTGTCTTGTTTTGAATCTAAAACAAACACTATCCACTACATCAACCTAGCTGGGTCTGATAAAGTACCGATAGCATACTGTCATATACCATTGCATTTCCTAGTAACTGCCTAAAGAAATCCTTGCAGTTTTCTTAGCGAAGGTTATTTGGAAGTGGTTTGCTGCTGCCTGCCTTCCAATGATAAGAGAATGAGACTGTCCAAAGTCACTCAGCTGGCTTCATGCCTAAGACAGGACTAGAACTCACAGTCTCCTAGTGTTTCGCCTGTGCCTTAACCATTACTGAATTATGCATCATCCCTCTGTAGTCTCACAGTAAACAATGTTTAAAATGAGCCATGTCTTAGTATGATGTAGAACTATTTTTATCAAGTTACTATTGAGTCTTTGTAAATAATAGTAGCATCTGTATAAAAAGCATATTTGTATGTGTACGTGTATGATGACTATAGCTAGCAATGAATAATGGACAATGGAAGCTTATGTGAAAATCAGCATGTGCCAGTTTGAATTCATGGTTTCTTTAAGCAAAGGTAATTGGCGGCATGCTGTGCTTTCAAGATTTATGGGACAAAGGAAATGATTTGCAATCATATCTCTCCAAGCAATTTTGCAATAGTGTCTTTGTGTTTGAAGCCTGAGGTTAGTAGGAAAGAATAGTGCCTCACAATTTGAAGGATGATTTACATGTGTGCTCACTTAATTCTTTCATAGCTGCTGGCCAAGCCTTCTTCAGTCTACAATACAGGCAGCTAAGGCAGATGTCCAAGCTGTTTTCAGGAGAGAATTTTGGCTTTTGCCAAATATATCTGGATATACAATGAAATGTTATCCAAGTTCTTCCCCTATTGGTGGTTGCACAGTAACCTACATTAATATCAACAGCAGAAGTGACAATGTAATTCATTAAGCATTCCTTTTAAACCATGTTTCATTTGTAGAATTTTTTTAACGTGAAAAGCACTTTATAGTCTTTTGCTTTCATTTCAGGCATAGTAACAACAAAGACAACACAAACACAAGCTATAAAAGAGCATTATTTATTTGCATTTTACGAATAAGCAGTTGGAACTACGGTACATACTGATGTCAACTACTAATTATGGGCAAGACAAATTTTGAACCCAGGTCTTCCCTATCCAATTTTTAGTGTACATACTACTTTACAAATAGAAATTCAGCAACATGAAAAGTCATGCACTGTTCTCCCTCCTTCCCAATACCAAATGCAGTCTTAAAAATGTATTTGAAGAGCCACCTCATAAGTTTTGAGTTTTGAAAAAAATGTAAAACATGTCCTTTCTATATTATACAGGGTAATTATAAAAAAAATAGTAGATATCTATTAAGCATGAGGTTTGATTGCATGACCTATGTGATAATGGGCCTGCTTGCTTCATTTGTGCTTCATTGCAAGATCTTAAGCGAGTGGACCCCTATCAAAGATAGACCAATACATTTTCTACACTGAAAAGTCTATGAAAACTGATCTTGTATAACACTATCATATAAAATCTCATGTTTTGCTAATGACTAAAGCCAGTGAAACTTGACTGACATACTGTACATTTGCAAAGATTTTCCATGCTGTATGTTTTCACATATAAGCAGAAATGGAAGCTTATATGCATACTATTTTTTTAAAGGAGAGAAATTATTGTTGGTAAGGTCATATTAACAGGTGATTATATCTGTTATATGACCTCCTTATAATGTGAATACGGGCCTGGACATTGCCAAGTGGCTGAACTAGAGTATAAAATGCAATGAAACATACATTATAGAAGAATGGGCCAATAATGAATGAAGCCTGTAGCAATGAATATTTAATATTTTAGAACAGACTCGTCAGAGACTGAAAAGCTGCATGATCCCCATGTCGTTATAAGAAATTTGCCATGTAATTGACAGTGTGCTGCAGTTAAGGAATAGTAATCAGATAATTACTAACTGTTGAAAGGATTTGTTCAAGTGCTTAACACAGATGCTCAAGGCTATTCTCTAAGGCATTCCTAGGCCACATGGAAGATAAAATGTACAATTTCTACCAACATACCTGCTACATAATCATTTGTGAAGTGGTACTTGCATACTTGTAATGACCTGTACTCATATTATGAACAGGAGTGTTGTAAATAAATCCAAATCTAGAAAGATGGCTGTGTTTCACAATGGGCATCAATTACTATGCTTATGTACTGTATATCAGCTTACATTTTAGTGTCTTGCTCTGGTACATTTGATAGCAGAGGCCATATGGGCAGATATTTAAACAAAAGAACTTTTAATCCATTTAAAAGAAATAGGCAGTGCTTAAATTATTCATGTAGGGCTGCTAAATCCAAAAGGAGGAAAGAGAAAGATGGTGCTGCAGCATGTAAGGTAAAGTCAAAAGACAAATGAGGCATCACAACATTGCAATTCATGTTGAGCTTTTTGACAAAAACTATCAGATTTCTTCAGGAACTTTTAAATTCAAGAAAGCATGAATGCTGAGACAGAATTTCCGAAGTCTTTCTCTTTCCCTAAGTTTATTTAGAAAAAATTATAAATCAAATGAATGAATAAATAAATATGCTTTCATCTTGTATTTTGATTCTCTCTTTGTGTTCTATCCTTCATTCATTGGTGCCTTTTTATTGTATTTATTGTGAAACAAATATGGACATTAATCAAAAGGCTCATTTCATTCTCAGTGTATTTAGGGCAAAGGCCCATAAAGCAGGTGCTGCATTCTGATTATAACAGACTGTGATTTTCAAATGTCTGAACACATTCAGAAGTTTCATCTAATTTAAGTAATCAAGTATAAAGGAAGATGTAGCAATCTACTGTTATTTCATATGTAGATGTAGTATAGTGCTGTTCTTTGTTTATCTATAATCTGCTCATGACTGTTTGTATGCACTAACTTTGCTCTATTTATTTTAATTTGTTCAGTTGCTACATACTTTTGCTAGGACAATAGAAAATGAATATTTTCACCTACCTGAAGTCTATGCAAATCTTTCACTAATATGAGTTCTGGGTTAGAGAATAGTCTACATAAACATAATCAACTCTAATTTGATCTTTACAATTCAACTCAGGTCTGATCTCTGTTTGACTTGCTTGCCTCTGTCAAAATCCAAATCAAATGTTTAGATCTGGAAGTCTTCCTGATGTTCAGCAGAAATTAGTCTGTCCTTTCTCCATCACAGCAAAACAAATGCTCACCTTTTTCTGATATAGGTTGATGTCATTGTCCATGATAAGGCTACTTTTATTTTCCAACACACAACACATGTGTGTGTTGCTTCAAGGACATCAATGGCATCAAATGTTCAGCAAGCAAGAAAGAGGCAGAGAATAAGGAATTAGAAGAGTGAAGGGATCACTGCTCCTTAACTGCTCTGGAGATCAACACATATCCAGATTTTTTAAAAGAATCTTTTATGTCTGGTGATAACTTTATCAAGAATTTACATGGTAATTGAAGAAGATAAGAAAAAGAAATAAAAAGCAATGCAACTTTTTTTTTATTGAAAAGTTTTAACATACATTTTATCTTTAACAGTCCCCCCTCCCCCTCCCTTCTCCCTCCCTCCCTACCCCTCTCCCCCCCCCCCCGACTTCCCAGAGCTAAGTACAAGGTATAAAAACAAAAAAAAACGAACATAAACACATATGCTAACAACCATAAACTCGAAAATCTATCACTCTCTGGCTCATATAGGATAATACAAACACTATTAATATTAAATATATATAGAAAAAAGGGAAAAAAGAAAAAGAAAAGGAAGACTTATTCAAATGCTACATGAAACTTTTTAGTCCTATATTTGTTCTGGATATACTCAATCCATTTTCTCCATTCCATAATATAACGTTCTTGCGAGTGATCTTTCAAATAAGCCGAAATCTTTGCCATCTCTGCCAGGTCAGAAACCTTTAAAGTCCATTCTTCTATGGTTGGCAGTTCCTCCTTCTTCCAATACTGACCTATTAAGAGTCTTGCTGCCGTAATTAAATTCAACATCAACTTAGTGTCCACAACCGTAGCATCTGTAATTATTCCCAACAAAAAAAGTTGCAGACAAAACTTTATCCTTTGCTTGAAAATCTTCTGCATATTCCACCAAATTTTTATCCAAAAGGCCTTAACCTTTTTGCAAGTCCACCATATGTGAAAATATGTTGCATCTTCATCGCCACACCTCCAGCATTTTGGCTGATAATTCGGGTACATACTTGCAAGCTTTTTAGGATCTAGATGCCATCTATAAAACATTTTATAAAAGTTCTCTCTTAAATTTTGAGCTTGTGTAAATTTTACTTTCCTCACCCAAATCTTTTCCCACGTGTCCATTGTAATAACTTCTTGGATGTTTTGGGCCCATTTTATCATACAATCCTTAACAAGTTCTGTTTCTGAGTCAATCTCTATCAATGCAAGATATATCTGTTTAATATGTGCTGGTCCCTGATTTCTAATTTGCTTTATAAGATTTTCATCAGTCATTGTAAAACCAGTTTTCTGGTCTTCTTTCCACCTGGCCCGTAGCTGAATATATTGAAACCAAGTTTGAACAATCTTCTCATCTCGCAAGAGGCTGTATGGTTTCAGACACCAGACATTTCTTTCCAAGCTTAAAATCTCCTTATACGTAGTCACATCATGTTTAAAACCAACATTTATATTTTCTATTGCGTGTTTTGGAATTGCCCACAAAGGTATCTTACAGTCTAACTTATGTCTATACTTCTTCCAAACTCTCAGCAATGCCTGTCTTAAAATATGCACTCTAAAGGTAGATAATGTGTTTAGAAGCAATGCAACTTAAGCATTGGATTTTAATGCATTGTATGAACATATTTTTGTCTACCCTAAAACTATATTCTACTTATCATACCTTTGAAGGAAATCATACAAGCACAAATTCAGTGCTATGTGTGCTGCAGCATAATCTAAATATATATATATAAGAGTTAAAAGATTATAAATTGGATCAATGAAATCTAGTGCGCATTCCATCCTTGAGACCGGAACAAAAATATTTTCCTCTGATCTGCCACAGCTCCTGAAAACTAAAGCTAAAATAAGGTAGGCACTCAATAACATTGGAATGCCATCTATAAAAATTTCCCTGCATATTTGCTCAAATTGCCATGAAACCAAATTTTATAATAATAACAATAATAAAAACCACAATAAAGGCAGCACTGAGTAGTCTTGCTGTATATTCCAAGCTGTCAAGAAGATGTGGAAATTGACAGGTAGATAAAAGTCCAAATCAGAAAAAGCCATAGGAAAATAACTTCTCCTTTACATTCAGCTCATTATAAAGCACAGCCATGCTACTCATTTTGCCATTACCTATAACATTTGGGTGAGTTAAAAAGAAATTTTAGTTTCAGAAGATGTCAGCTTTCTTTTCCAACATAGTTTTAAATCTGCACTGTTGTGATAGTTCCCCTATTACTATTGCATGCTTCAAAACTGAGATTACGTCTTTACTGTCAGGCCATATATGCTCAGGTCCATTTGCTGATTGCAAATGGGAAACATTTTTCAAGCATATAAATATTGGGCACAGCTGGTGAGTTAAGTGTTTCTGAATAACATCAGATGGAAATGAGCAGCTGCCACATATTCAGAAAGGCACACAACAAAATGAGAAGGAAGTCTCTAGCTGAGAATTACCATGTTTCTTTCAGAAAGTAACTGGCTGAATTCCTTACATTTTCATATATAGTACATTGGCTAGAAATTACAAGCTACTAAAATTAAAAAGCAGTATTTCAAACAGCTATAAATTATTGTTGAGAAAATGCAGGAACTACAGTAGATGGTATTTTAATGCTGAGTGTGTCTTCTCTAGCAAGATCAAGAATTAGCTTATCAAATTTTATGAGCAGTGTTTGAATCATTTTAATCTGTGCAAATGCCTTCCTGTGCATTCCTTCATGCACACCTCTTCTAGCTATTGCAATGTTGGTGGTTGGTGGCTTGTGCATTCCTTGTACAGCAAAAGTGACAATCAATTACTGGAACATATAAATCCATATGAATATCAGTGGATAGCAAAATCACAAAATTCCGCCTTACATATTTTGTTATGCGATTAAATTCACTGGACAAGGCAGTTATACTCAGAATGGTCAGCAAAAACACAGTGGCTAGACAGCATCAAAGTTGACACCAGCTTAAAGGAACTAAAAAGAACTAAACCCATACAAAATAGGAAAAGGTGGAGAGAGCTGGCCTCCACCTCCAATAGCAAGAAACGGAGATTGTTGAATGGATAGCATCATCATTCTATTTAACTTGGCTGTATCCCAGATCAAATGGAGCAGCTATGAACACATTCTATAACTCTACAAGGTATTTTGGGATTCCTTGCATGTGAGGAAGACTAATTGTCATTAAATAAATTGGGGGACAATGTTGAATATTATATTATGTCTTCAAATGGTATTAGATACAAACCAAACACAATAAAGTTAGAGATTTGTAAAGTATGTAAAAAAAATCATTGTTGATAATCTAGTACATTTTTTGTTATTGTTGGAAAGACTATAGATTTTATAAACACTGAAAGCAAGTGTAATTAGTTAAACCCTCTCCCATGAAATATATATAAAAAAACTTTAAACATGCTGTGCCAATTTTTATAAAATGGGGCAGTTGGTCTCCAAAGTAAAGGCAGTATGCCTACATATGCCATCTGTTTTTGTCCCAGAAGAGTCATAGGCATTTTTAAGCCGATGAATTGTTTTTTACTCAACAGGATTTAGCATGCCTTTAGAATTAATTCCATTCTGGTGTTTTTTTTAAAAAAAATAAAATCAGACTCATTTGTGGATTTTCAATGGCAGTCAGTGAGAGACACAAAACTTCAGTGTTTAAATTTTGCTTTGGGATTGAATTACAAATCAAAATGGACTTGATTTAATTGACTTGGCTTGACTTAACTTAAATTGGGCTATTTTCCAAAACTATTTTAACCCCAATTCTATAATTACTTTTTACCTAAAACTTTAAAGTCAACAATATATGCCCTAATAAGCAGGCATATACATAGAATGAAGGCTACTGCTAAGCTTGTAAGCCGCCCTGAGTCTTCGGAAAAGGGCAGGATATAAATGGAATTAAAATAAAAAATAAATAAAATAAATATAGAACTATTGGTCTGGAAATGCAAGAAGATAACCAAAACATCATTCAGTTATCATGTTTATAATAAATTCCATATTTAGAACGACCACTTAGTCTGAAGAAACTTATCACAATATAAAAATATTGTTACAACTAAACAAATCTTTCATTTTTTTTAATATTTTAAATTGAGTATTGGACCATGACATTTTGGGATTGATTTTACATATATAAACTCAAAAATTTAAGTCTTGATGGTTCCTACAGCAAGGCTAACTCACCTACATTGCACATATCTAACCACATATCTATGAATATACAATACTACTTCAGCAAATCTGACCCATCGCATTAATATTGATTTGTTCATTTAATAATAGATGCTTATTAAACCAGTGCTTTAATATTAGGGCATAACTCTATCCCTTCTCTTTCCCTCTCCCAGCATATTTTATTAACACTTGCTATTTTACAAGAGTAGATATTTTCTCTGTCAGAGAAAAACTGACATTCTCAGGTGAAATTTAGTCACTAGTTTAAGAAAAATCTCAGAAATAGCAGATAACACGTTTTTTAATTAAAGAACTGTAATGAAAGTAAATGACATGAAAAAGGAAGAGAAAAAAGACTATAATATCTGCAAAAGGAAGCCTTCTTGGTAAATTATGAATATCCCTTCTTACTGCTCTCTTCTCTGCTGTAGTCTAAACAAATATAAATCAGGACAAACATAATAATAATTAATAATAATAATAATAACAACAACACCAACAATAACAACAAACAACAAACAACAACAACAAACATAATAATAATAATAATAATAATAATAATAATAATAATAATAATAATAATAATAATAATAATAATAATAATAAAGTTGGAAGGGACCTTGGAGGTCATCTAGTCCAACCCACTGCTCAGGCAGGAAACCCTATACTATTTCGGAAAAATGGCTGTCCAGTCTCTTATTAAAAACTTCCAGTGTTGGAGCATTTACAGCTAGTTACAGCAGAAACTCAAAAGATGCTAAACATTAATATTGCACATATCTAATAAGGTGATTTATGTAAATCAGCCAGTCTTACCCAATCTGTTGCTCTCTCAAAGTTTTAAACCAGAATATTTGGTCAGGTAGGACAACAGATATTCTCGATTGGATTTAGGAGATTTTTCCCCATTTTTTATTTATCTTTCAATATTGATCTCTGGAAGATATATCTGGGTGGGATGGCAGATATTTATTAACAGTCGGATGAAAAAAATATAGAAAAATACAGCAAAGGAAAAGTTTATCTCAAAACTTTGTTTTTAATATAGTATTTAATGTAATATTACAAAATCAAATACTTTTCAAGTATTTCATCCTTTATGTGACTACAGTAAACCTACTGAGATTGTACTGATGATAATTATGATTTATGTGGAACTTAAGCACCAAACAATTATTATGTCCCTGGGAATGTTCCTGGTTGGCTTCTGTACACAGAAGTGTATATATGTGCATGTGGTGTGTGTGATGAGGGAAATAGCACATGCCATGGGCCATCACTCTTTATGAGAAAATACGAGTAGGATAATTCAATGAGTAGGATTTAATGGAATAATGATTTGATAGGAAGTCTAATAGACATTTCCAAAACAAAGAACAGGTGTAGGTTGCTCTTCTTCCTCAACAGAAACAAGTTTCTTTCTCTTTTCACTGTAAGGCTATGAGAAAAAAAACAGAACCTTGCAGCCTGCATCCAGATTTCTCATCTGAATGTCGAACACTTGCCAGTATTCTTGTGCTGTTTAATAGTAGAGCTCTGAGAGAACATTTAACAATTTCCAGATCAGATTACTACAAGAAATCTGACATTAATTCAGATGAATCATTAGGAAGACAACCGTGCTTCAATATACGACATCCAGAACATGCTGACTATTTCTCTTAATTCATTGTTGATTGTTGAAGAGGTTGACTTGCTTCAGGATAAAAATCAAGTATATCTGCACCAAAACCAGCTGGACACTTAGAGAAATCAATTAACTCTAGCAATCACTTGGTGGATGTGGAGATGAAACAAATCCAGTTCTGACTGCATGTCGTACCACGTACCTTGACTGCAATATTTTAATCTCTGCCTTCCCTACCTGATATAAATGGCATAAGTGCAAAAAAAATTCAAAACTTTTCAATTTTAATTTGGTGTATTGCTCCTCCCTTTCTGAGGCTGACTGAATTTCCTACTAATCATTTCTTGGTGGAATTACACTTGGATCCTTCGGATGGAGCTACACAATTCTATTGATGGGTAATAATTTAGAAATATGGATGTTCTCTTCACAGCCCGACAAAAATGCGGTAGATCAGGGTGTCAAACTGCCGGCCCATGGGCTAGTTTCATCATACCAAATCTGCATCCACCCCATTGTTGGCAATGCAAAAAGAATCTCGATACATCGCGACACGTCATGTGACTTGGTGAGTTTGACACCCGTGCAGTAGATAGTTTGGAAATCAACAGTTTCCTGGCATTCTTTAGTTACCTGTCAAGAGAGTAGCCAGATCATTGCCTCACAGAAAAGCCATTATTGAGAAACTGAAAAGGAGTATGCCTTAATGATCTGAAAGAAAAAAATGGACTCTGAAAAGGAAGTAATCCAGTTCTGAGTTATATCTAATATTAATACTGTAGATTTGTCTTCAGTAAGCCTTGTTACTGAAGACTCTGTAAGAAGCAAATGCCAAGCGTTTGGCAGAGGGCTAGAATGAATTGGCTTTAGTTGACCAGTTTTTAAAATTTTATTTATCCTGTTATTGCTTTTAAAATGGTGCCATTTTAAGCAGAAAAAGCTCAAAGATAAAAGTATATGCATTGTGATACACACACATACACATATGCACTTTTTAAAAAAATAAAAAAATTCAACAAATGAAATGAGGTATATCATTTTATATGTAAATAGTTATAGCTCTATATTTATGTAATGCAATTATTATTCCAATACATAAGACAGGCTTCCTTTCCTCTACATTGAAAGCACTGAGGAAATAAAAGAAGAGACCAACTGTCTGAATTTGCCTCTGCACAAGGTTCACATCTGGAAATAAAGTACCCATTGAAATTATTGAACTGTCACTTTAAACTCTTTTCCTAATAAAACTTATTAGTAGAGCTCAGTAGACGTCTCCCCACCACTGTCAGCCAGAAAAAGCAGATAACATATACAGTTGATTTCTACTTATATTGTGGAGTTCCTGACAGTTAGCAAAATTAAATTTGACCATCACTGTAGCTATTGTTTATAGATATGTTTTGCCCATTCAAGATCTTAGATCTGCTACTATAAGTGGAAACAAAAATGGATGGCTGTACCATGCTGCTCCCTTTCACCTTATCATTTTCAACCATAAGGAAACTAACATTGTTTATATTTATGTACAGCATGGGGAATGATTTGGCATTTATAATCCATCTATTCCATGGGTGTCAAACTTGCCCTGTCACGTTGACGTGTTGTGACATATTGTGACTTTATTCGCATTGCTGGAGCTGGGGTCAGCACCACCTCCACATCATGCAACCGGCCTCTGGGCTGGCAGTTTGACACCACTGATCTATTCTCTGGGATCAAAGAATTACAGTAACTCCCATAATTGCCAAAGTCCTCAGTTTTTAATCTCCTATCTTCCTTTGCACCCCCAATCATTCTCCTCTCTTACATGCAGTAGGGTTTTCACAGATGGGGAATTTTTTTGGGGGGAAAACATATTGCCATTCACTACTTACATGACTTGCTAAACTTTGGTTCAAGGAGATCGGATTCCTGCTAAATGTCAACATCCTATATTTTCACAAGAATTTAAGGATTACTTACAGAAAGGAATTATTATTCTGCATTTACAGTCAGTATGTGTTGTAAAGAAAAAAGTTTATTGTTTGAAAGTATTATATTTTTTTAGTGTTCTGAATTCTGTAACCATAAAAGATTTTCCCACCAGTCTGAACTTTTATAATGGCTATAAAAGGCACACATTTTACTAACTTGAAGTTAAGAAGAGTTTATAACCTGAAACAGGAAAATAGGTTTTAAACTTCTTATGGAAAGCTGGAGTACATAATAATGCTTTCCTATCTGGCAAATAATGCTTGTCTATTTGGCAAACATATCTTTGATATTCATGAATGAGAGTCTAGATCAAGAGTCTCCAAACTTGGCAACTTTAAGACTTGTGCACTTCAACTCCCAGAATGACTGGCTGAGGAATTCTGGGAGTTGAAGTACATAACTCTTAAAGTTGCCATGTTTGGAAACTCCTGGTCTAGATGGTACATAATAGAATAACATAGTTAGAAGGGACCTTCTCACTTATACTAAAGATCAATTAGATTACATGTTTGTATTGTCCTAGATGGTCCTTATCAGCACAAATTTGTACTAATTATTGAAGCTATTCTGATAACGTTTAGGTGAACCCAGTTAAGTGAACTCTACTGTTTCCTGGCACCCTACAATAAATGCCAAAAGACTTCAGCATTCAGAGGGATCTTGTTAATGTTATTGGCAATTTATGCTTGTTGTGTAACTTCATCATAACTTTCTTAGTACAGGTAGTGCTCCACTTACAACAGTTCATTTAGTGACCATTGACCACTCAAAGTTATAATAGCACTGAAAAAAGTGACTTATGACCATTTTCATATTTATGACCATTGCAGCATCCCCGTGGTCATGCAACTTCACAATTGATTCATAGTTATGACCATTGCAACGTCCTGGGGTCATGCGATCACTTTTTGTGAACTTTTTACAAGCAAAGTCAATGGGGAAGCTAGATTCATCTAACAGCCATGTTACTAATTTAACAACTGTGGCAAGAAAGTTCATAAAATAGGAAAAAAAATCACTTAACAATTGTATTTCTGAGCACCAGAAATTTTGGGCTCAATTGTGGTTGTAAGTTGAGGACTATCTGTAAACTCAAAGGGATCCCAGATATTTTTTGGCCCTAAAAAATGTTCAACCCCAGCCACTCTTTGTCATCCATACTTTACATATTCATTTGTTGCTCAAACAGACACATTAGACTTTTCTCTTAGAAGGAGGCAGCATATTTTACCATGCTCAGATTGACAATAAAAAGCTGGAACAACTGACTTCACAGAAAATCAGTGTCAAATTAGCTGTGTATAAGTTTTATTTATTTTATTTTTTATGTTACTTCCAATCCTGGTTCAGAAGTCAGGTGCACAAGCATGACTATTTTGTTTAGCGTGAACTGACTTATGCCATGATTTTAAGACCATTTCTAGTCCCTGTGACACCAAGGAGGAAGATGTGAATTCAGAAGCTTTGAATAGTGGATCCAACAGTGAAGCCTGTTCTTTCCAACCTCTGGACACATTTTGGTGACTTCCTTGAGAAAGTAACAGCAACATTGCTTTCCATTATTCTAACTGGGGTCTCTAAAGTGGACATTTGCATTTATGAAGACTGAAAAGGCACTTTAAATTTTATTCTGACACCACTTAGCTATCAGCACAATGATAACCAATAATTGTTATTAACAAAAGAGGATATTTTCTCCAAATGCTTTGTAGACTTTTTTTAAAAAAATATTCTCTTCAAAAATAACATTTTTCATTATTTACCCCCTCTTCAAATATAAACTTTATGTTTATGTGCTCCTCTGTCCTTGCAAACTAGCTCCATTGTACCTATTGTAAAGCTTATTTCTTAAATTAATTTGCAAAGTATTAAGCAAAAGAATGGGCTGAACTGCAATCTGGTCCATCAAAGAATCCTCAGCTGGTCACATGATAGCTGTTATTAGCAAGAGACAGCAATTCAACTCTGCTGCCTATGATAAGACCCAACTCTGTTCTCATACATTTATCATCAAGCAATTAAAGCTGCAGAGATACCATTTTTCCTCTGTCAACCTTTTTCTTCCTTTTTTTTCTGAACTTGAATAAAAAATGATTTATTATTTTCCCCAGAGTTGAATATTTAGGGAAAAGTCAGTGGATCTATGAGAACAACCAGAAAGAGTGGAAGCAGCTTTTTGAGATATTACTTTGCTGAATTCCTAATTCACTGATAATCAAGCCAAAGCTTGGTAAAGAGTAGAAAAATATAGAACTTAGTCTTTGAAGTGGACAGTAATTTCTGCTTGGGTTTTCATTGTTTCAAAAATGGGTGACATACAAATAAATTGCCGAAGACATATACTTTGAAGGAGTATAGAAGCCTTCTATCCCCCACTGAAGCTTCTACCTATCGAATCAAGAAAATGCACCCCTATGTTTTACTGTGTAATTTTGAAAACTGAGACAGAAAACTCCAGACAGAATATCTACTTAGTAGTACAAAAACAATACAATACATGTGCTTTGTCAACTACAACTCATGTCATCCTTAGGTACCAATCATACTGGTGATGACATCTAGACCAAAAATATCTAAAGTTGATATCTAAAAGCACCTGTTTGTAAAGAAAACTTTAGCTTTTTCTGAATCAAGAATATCACTTTCTACACTATTCCTGCATACACTTCTATACCAGAATATATAGAATGATCAGTATGAAATGGCAACAAAACAGAATAGTGAGCACGCTTTATAAATCAATAGGAAAAAAGTATAGCACACAGCAGGAAGGTCTTCTCCAAATTTCACTCCATATTGGGAATTATATGTACACCAGAAAAAGAAATAAAGCTACACTATTAGGGTTTTATATGTATTAGGGAAGTAATTGATTTTTGAAAAACCAAGTTTTAAAAATAACACACTCACGCAAACACTTCTAGCTAGATAGCTATAAGTAATACCAGTTAAGACAACTGAACAATGCACACTCCAAATTCTAAAAGTAATGAAATTCTACATACTGGCAGTAGGTTTGAAAATGGCAGATGTGCTTTTCCATCTCCTGAAATATACTTCACATGCAAGGAGAGTACAACCCTCCAATGTGTCTTCCAGACAGTGACACCCTGGGAATGTTTTATGGATGAGACGTCATCAGCTGTTGGCACTGGGAGTATAAAGCACAAGCAGCCAGTGATGGATGGCTCCTGAAAAGCTGTGCAGTGTCCTCTGTGTCTTTCTGCCATCTCTCATTAACATGCATCATCCCAGTAGCATCCTATTATGCTTGATTCTTGGACTCTCCTTATTTTCAAACCTTGCATACTTCTAACAGCTGGCCATCTGAAATCAGCCATGCTACAGTTCACTTTATATTGTCATTCATTTAAAGTCTTACGAACAAATTTGCTTAAAATTGGTTTAATTTGCCATTTGTTAAAGAGAAAACAAGAAAGTGGCTGTATTATTGTCAGAAAACTAAATGGATATGCCCATAGGATAACTAAGGCCTAAACCTGAATCAAGAAATCCTTTATTTTAATTTAGTTGTTAAAATGCTGTAGGGGTAGGAACTTGTAATAAGATTATTACAGTGTTAACTGCAGTGTTAACTCCCAAGTTTAGAAAGCTGGTTTCTTTTTATCATCTTCATCTATGGTAGGAGACTTTGTTTTTAGAACTGATGAGACGTCACTTAGTCATTTTCTTTATTGTTTCTTGTTGGGGATGTTCACTGAATGCTATACATAACTTGACATATCTAATTATTAGTACTGACCATACACTTGAAAGCTTCTACTTTGTGATTGATTCTAAACTGAAGATTGCATGGCTACAATCATAGGCATCTGTAGTTTATCACAACAATTGCCAAATTCTGTGAGGAATGTCATGATATCATTATGTAAACGACACCCTTTCATGCTTTTACTTAAGGAGACAGGTTTGTCCTGTGACTTACAATGCATGTTTTATCATTTGCTGTCCTTTGTACCCTCCTGTGCATGCCCATTGCTATAACATCTGGCCAAATTTAGATCTGTGGATGTTCTGCTTCTTGGTATCTCCTGTTTTTTGTCCTTTATCCCCTGATTAAGAGCGCTGGAGCATTTAAAAATTCTGTTGTATCATTGACTTTTGTCCTAATAAAAGTCTTATTTTTTTTTAATCCCATTTATATCCCGCCCTTCTCCAAAGACTCAGGGCGGCTTACAATTTAAAGCACAAATCAATGTGCTTAGCAATAGCCTTCATTCTATGTATATTTAGATTTTAGATTTAAATTTTATTAGATTTGTATACCGCCCTTTCCCGAAGGACTCAGGGCGGTTTACAGGACATTTTAAAATCACATCAATATAAAATACAAAGTTAAAAGAGAATTAAAAGATTAAATTATCCCTGAAAATAAAACCCCAGTTAAAATTCTCAGTCTGGGTCAGAGAGCTCAAAGAGCCAAGTCTTCAGGTCCCGGCGGAATGAGCATAGGTCAGGGGCAGTCCTGAGCTCCACGGGCAGCTGGTTCCAGAGGGCATGTGCCCGCTTATTAGGGCTTTTCTGGACAGCTGTCAAGGACAATAAAAAGCAGAACATTTTTTTTAAATAATAAAAAAAGGCTGGGACCTAAGCCATCCTCCTCCAATGCATCCAACATAATAACCCCCAGGTTCCAAACTCATCCTATAAATGCTTGGAAGAAAAATTTGTTCTTTGTGACCATGCAGAAGGCTAAGAAGGTGTGGCCTGATGGGTCCCAGGAGAAGGATGTTTCAGAAAGCATGGGGAAAAGCCTACTTTCTATGTCTAATAATTTTAACACTGTTTCCTCTTAGATTTACTTCCCCTACCCACACACAAACACAATCACACATATAGACATGTGCACATTTTTATTTTTAATTGTTTTCAGATTTAACTTGTGCCCCTAATTATCACTGCAATTATTTTCAAGGACACAAAGACACAGACTGTATGTGTACATGGAAAAGGAAAGAGGATAGGCAGAAGTAATAACATAATAGCAAACAAGTTATTCTTTAATAAAATATTGAGCATTCTAGTACCTTTTTTTCCAGGAATTGTATACATTTAGTTGTATAATAACAAAGAGCCAATGTTATGTATACAGATGTGCACACACACACACACACACACAATATTACATCTTTGTTGTCCTAGCTTAGCTCTTTACAAATCAGGGGAAATACATTGCCCCATAATCACCTGCAGAAGAAGAAAGTGGGCCCAAATGATTATATGGGTATAACAATGCAAATTGTGCCTCTTATGTATTTTTGTATGTAACCTTACAAGACAAATATTTAAAAAAATAGAGTTTGCAATATGACATTACAATGAACATTTTATGATTTGGAAGTCATCAGGTTAGGAACAAATATCTGCTTTTCTTCTCTCTTTAATCATATTCTTCTCAAATTGTGTTAGACCCACAACTAAGTTGCAAATGTGAAAATTTAAGCAGTTAAATGCTATTAATGATATGAACAAAGGTGACACAAAGCCCAACTTCAATATAAACTTTTAAACTCACAACCTTTATCTACTTCCCTTCTTCTTACCCTTAAAGGCTTCAGAGTCTGGTATTTCTATACCATTCTAAGAACATAGTTTACAGAGAATATTTGCATTTCCCATAAACCTAAGATGAAACGGTTGCAATATGCATGAAAACAGAGGTAAAAGACATGACTATCTGTTGAAACTTCAGCCCTCTTGTTTGTGCTAGTATTGGCCATGGTAGGAGTTTCAGAATGAGATTTTAAAGGGAGGGGGGAAACCAATTAGCTAGATTACAATATTGTAATAAATAAACCTTCTGCCAGTGTTGTTGGGAGTTGGCAGGCATATAAATTTAATAAATGAAGGAATGGATGGATGGATAAAAAATAATGATTAGAATAAATGCTGTTATAAAAGCTTGGTTTGATAAGTTCACTTTCCAAACAGGGTCAAAGGAAATCACCCATCACTATCCAACATTTATATAATATCTTATTAGCATGAATGCAGAATGCTTCCTTCAGTCACACCTTTATAGTGTCTCCAGAAAGCCACAGATGAGTCTGTCTCTTTTGTTACTGTTCTTGAGAATCCTGGCATTTACATCTTTTCTCCTTTTTATCTCTTCTAAATCCTTGCTAAAGTGTCCTTTTCATAATCTTGTTCCCCCCTTTCCTAAGCCTATATTTCCATAAAGGTCAGTGCTGATTTTGAAGGATCTGTTAAACCTACCTAGCAATTATTTCTTCTGAAAGTGACAAAAGTGGAAATGTGACATGACAGAACTTGACTCTGATCTCCAAGGCCCTCTGAACAGAAACAATTGTGATATATGAAATATGTACTTTTTTTAAAAAGAAAACCAAACAAAACAGATGACCAATAAAAGACGTACATTAAAAAAAAACTTTTCTGATGGGAATGTATTGATTTTATTATTAAATTAACAGGATAAATTACTCAAATAGCATATTTTTGTTTGGAGGAAATAATTTGCAACAACCTTGGGAAAAGCTTTTGTTTCTTTTCAAAGCCATTCTGCCAGGGTCAAAGAAATTTGAATAGTGAGCTTACAGTAAAAATTAATTAGTTTGTATCTGCCATGATACATCAATTTCTTAGAACTGACAAAAATATCAGTGTCAAATATTATCTTCTGGGTGCTAGCATGCCCAAAATCCATAGGATTGGTTCTTCTATGAATGTAATGGAATGCAAAGTTTTACATCAGTGGATGCAAATGCAAAGTGCTATCATCTATCTATCTATCTATCTATCTATCTATCTATCTATCTATCTATCTATCTATCATCTATCTATCTATCTATCTATCTATCTATCTATCTATCTATCTATCTCATATGGATTTTTGGTATACAGACACACACACACACACACATACACACACACACACATAAAATAAAAACTAATGCCTCTTATATATAAATCTTCCATAGATGGCAGTAATGATATACTACAATGATTTGTTCTTTAGCATCTTTACTTAAGTTAGTAGGAAGTTGCTATGAGGAAAGGTCTGTTGCTATTGTTCATGAAATGGAAGTCCACAGTGATACTCCTACTCCTCAATACACTTGAAGTAACATGCCGTGATTGAATTTCTGACTACCAGAGCAGTCAGCCTAAATGAGATTGTTTATGGTAATGACTGTGTTGATGTGAGTCTGTGCATCACTGAGCTGAAAAATGTAATGATGGAGAACTTGGAAGGACTCATTTGTGTGATCAAGAATAACCTGTGACAGCAAATGAAAAGTTTTACATAAGAAAAGTTGATGAACTGATTAAGGACATTCAAAAGATTAGATCTGAAGCATGTGGAACATGTGGGTTACTTAACAGAAGCTCTTCAATACTGTATGCAAGTTTGTACATGATGGTTTTTCACTTACTAATAGTAGAGATGAAAGTTTCAACAATTCATATTTGCCAGCAAATGTTGTCATATGGAAATGAAGTTATGTTATTTCTTCATAACATCATGACAATCAATAAAACATGGGCTCATCTTTATGACTCAGAAACAAAGCATTGTCAACCCAATTTTCTTTGGCAACAAAACCCAGGGTACAGTTTTGGGGATACAGATATTGTTTATACAGTCTATTTTGAATTTGGCATCAGAATACATTCAGAGTGTTATACTGCAACACTCAAAATTTTGAAAAAATTGTTAGGCAGAATTCAAAACCACAAGAAATAAATTTTATGAAAACATAATGAAGTAGATCTCACATGTTACAAAGCACCCAAGAGTCAATTGCAAAGGTGGATTTCACTAACTTACCTCATCCCCATTCAGTTCAGAATTGGCACCATAACACTTTCACCTACCCTAAAGTTGAAGGAATAGCTTCAGGCACATCTGCTTGATTCAAAATATAGATATGGAAAGGAATATGAGGATTTGGTTGAAAATAAAAAAGTATGGAGTCCTTTCATATGATTTTAGTAAGTTTTCTCCATCATTGGCAGTGTGTAGCAACAAACAGTGATTATGTGGAGAAGTAAACAGAGGTAACAAAAGATCTTGAACATGAAGGGATCACTTTTCATTCAACTACATACATATATTTCAGAATCAGCACTGTGAGTAATCATATATTTTTCTCTAGAATCAAAGAAAATGACCCCATAGGACAGGGGTCTTCAAACTTGGCCCTTTTATGACTCTTGGACTTCAACTCCCAGAATTCCTCAGCCAGCGTGCCTGGCTGATGAATTTTGGGAGTTGAAGTCCACGAGTCATAAAAGGGTCAAGTTTGAAGACCCCTGCCATAGGAAGACATTGTAAGAAAAAGTTTTCAGGCTCTTCCTGTAGCTTTTGATGTACTGTGGGAAACTCTGATTTTAACCTTTTAGTCTCTTGATGAAAAATCTTTGATTACCAGAGATGTAGCTTTGTCAAGAATATTGCAATGATTCAGCTCCATTTTCTCATTCATGTAATCATTTTGGTTATAAGCAAAAGATGGAAAAATACTGTATAATGAATGATTCATTAGATTAATTTCTTAAATTTATTCTCCTTACCAAATCATTGGGGTCTGTAAGCAACAAATCCCAGGCAGACTGTTGAGAAAGTCTGTATTTCATATATGATTTGTAGTGAAGCACATTTGTCTCCTCTTCACTGATTTGTCTATATTTTTGATAAATAATACTGATAAATATTTAGGAATAAATTTCTAATCAGAGCCTTGTTTTGGAATCATATGCTTGTAATTACTTACTTGACTAACTATCAAGACCATGGGTCAGTTCAGTATGTGTTTTATCAAACCATTGAACTTAAATTTTAGGACCAATTCACTATGGTAACACTATGGTAACAGTTAGATATATTATTCAGTTATATATAATAATAGTACTATATTTAAATATTAATTTAAATAATTTATTTAAAATATTTTTAATATTATTTTTCTTTCTCTCCATAAATCAATCAAATGTACCTCATTTTTCATAATGTTGTTCCAAATCAAATTACTTATCAGTGAGTCAGTTACTAATCCTTCTATAAATGGATCCAATGTTTTATTTGTCATTTTATAAAACCTATTTATATGCTTGTCTGTTTGTGTTGCTAGATTTATATCCTAATTTTATCCAGAAAATGTTCTCCCCTAATTTTCCCCATTAAAAAAAAACAACTACTTTGTAATTTATCTTGAGCTGAGAGACAGTGACCAGCCTACAATCATCCAGGAGTATTCTATGGCTTTTTGTATAGATGAATGACTGAGGATCTGCAGAATTCTATGGCTTTTTTGTGTAGATGAGGGACTGAGGATCTGACCCTAGGCTGTATTTGATTCCTTTAGCTTCCTATGACCATTTTTGCTGAAAACTATTCATGTAATTTCCCCATTTTGACACAGGAAATTCATGAAAAATGTAATATAAGCTTATAATAAAAAGCAAAATCATTTCAAAACTTCCCTTCTCACACAAGCAAAAACAGAAAACGCTAATCCCATTC
The DNA here is from genome assembly GCF_947247035.1 of Vipera ursinii. NCBI lineage: Eukaryota > Metazoa > Chordata > Lepidosauria > Squamata > Viperidae > Vipera > Vipera ursinii. The sequence continues at coordinate 28,194,925 of NC_139514.1, read as the reverse complement.
ACTTTCTGTTATTGTTCGGTTCACAGTAAACCTCGATCTCTCTAAATATATTAAATATGAATCCCCCCAATCCCCTAATGATTGCCCACCCATGGCATTCATAAATATGTATTGGAATTGTTTTGGATAGTTGTCATCATCGTCATCATCATCATCATCATCACCACCACCACCACCACCATCACCATTATCATCCTTGGATGATATCCTGATGCTGCTACAAAGGGTGTGTCTCACAGGCCTTCCGCCCTGCTAGCTCTGAGGAAAGCAAAATAATATCATTGTTTTAGAAAGGTTTTATGAGGATTCCATCTATATTCTGAAAGTGCAATAGGCCGAACATTTTAAAGAACTATTTCATTGCACTATTCTTCATTTTCCCTCCCCTCTTTTGTTATGTGATTGAACGTCAAAATGATTTTGCAGAATTAAAGGCACAGATATTTCCTATTCCCCACCCCAAATTGTCATTCTTCAAGAAAGGGGAAAAGAAGTATACATTTTAATGCTCAGCTGGAATGAAATTTGAAAGGTTATCAAAAGTTGATTTTACCAATAGAAGTAAATTATCCAGCATGAAGTGTACTTCTCATGAATTTTGTCATTGCTTACTGTTAAGAATCCAAACGTGCTAAGCACACCTCTTCAGACTGAAAACGGAGCTCTTAAGCAAAAAAAACAAAACAAAAAAAAACCTTACTCCTTTTAGTTTCAATTATGATGTCTGCACTCCCTCTGCTGGGTTGTATATTTATGTACAGGACAATTCAGCTAAAGTTTAATCATGAGACCTTTATAAGAAATATGGATTCTGAAATGCAGAAAGCTTTGTATTCAGAAACAACTGAGCAGGGCATGAATGCCCATTAATGTAAAGTAGATGTCCAACTTCTTTGTCCATCAATAAAGCAGACAAGAATTAAGTAAAATTATTTAATGATTGTGATAAAATTTCAAAGATTGGAACCGACAAACATGCGAAACAAAGCTTAGCCGTAAAATGTATTAAGATGTATCAACATAAATCTTCCACTGATTTTGAAATTTTGTTATGGGGTATAGGTGAACTACTTTCTGCCTCCCTGTCCTTTGCCTGTGATATTCCTATTTCCATTGTTTTCATATTTGTAACAAGCAAATATTCAACCATTTTTTCTCCCCAATTTCCTTTTTCAAAGAATGAGTTTGTTTGTTTTAGAACAATGTTTCCCAACCTTGGTCCTTTTAAGCTGGCTGGAGAATGCTGCAGGTTGAAGTCCACATCTCTTCAAAGGGCCAAGGTTAAGAAACACTGATTTAGAGAATTTGTATGGCTGTCCATCTTGCATACATAATCCTGGGAGTTAAGATAACTTTCCCTTTCAGACTTCTAAAGTAAGATGGAGGGACAGATCAGTTGGGCAGGAAGCAGGGACGATTGATCCAGTCTATGGGTAGTTTCTTCACTCCACTCGACTATCTATCATGCAGTCCAGCAGAAATGAAGACAATTGCAAGGTTGTCCTTAATATGAACTAGCTGCTATTGTACCAGGTAAACAAAGGGTGCTGCTTGATAATTTGGTTTCAGATTCTTTCCAATTGGAATGGACCCATTCATAACATCACTCAGGAGCTTGCTTAAAAAAGAATGATCTTAAAGCATACCATAACTTGCTTAGGATTCAGAGCAATGTAATTTAAAAGTAATTTGTGACATAGGGCATAGTGCTTTATTTTAAGCTGTGAGTTGGATACTGTCTCAAAGGTTTCAAATATATTTTTTAATCTTTCAGTTTTAAGCCCCCCTAAGAGAAGGAAGTTAAAAATCAAATCCATCCTTCCTAGTGCTTCCAAGATATTGCTAAAACATTTAGAAACATTTGCTTGCTAATTACTTCTCTACTTACCAGAGAACAATGTCAATATATGATTAGTGGATGTAGAGGTTTCACATGGCTAAATGAAAACCAAAGTACTTCATAAGTTTATCATTTTACAAAGAGCAAGCTGGGTGCAGGTTAAGGCAACACATTGAAAACCTGGAGACAATGAATTCTAGGCCAGCCTGAGGCACAAAGCCAGAACTAGGTAATCTTGGGCCAGTCACTGTCTTTCAGCCCTAGGATGGAAACAAGGGCAAACTGCTTCCAAAATCTTGTTGAGAAAATTTCATACGTTTGTTCAGGCAAGTTGCCAGGATTTAAAAGTGATCCAGAGACAATAACAGCAAAAAAACAATGCAACACTGAAAGTGAGAAGCATAAACTTAGGAAAACTTGAAACTGTCAAAGCAGAAATGAAGTACACTGAAAAACTGAAACTAGTTGGACTGCAGAAGGCCATTTAAATAATAATGATTAGATGGTAATGCAATATATCTATGGTGGCGAACCTATGGTACATGTACCAGACTGGGCACGCAGAGCCCTTTCTGTCGGCACATGAACCAGAGGGACGCTCCCCTCCTCCTCTCCATGTGTGCCTGAGTAGTGGGAACTGGAGAGGGCAGGGAAACCGAATCTAGCAGTGCTCTTGCAGGAAAAGCTGCGAGAGCTGGGCAGGGAGATGGGAACCTATAAAAGCTGGTTTTGGCGGGAGTGCAGCAAGAGAGTGAGCGAGCAGACAGCCTTTAGAAGTGATGGTAGGCATGTGTTTGTGTGTTTTCTGAGGTTTTCCCGGGTGTTTGTATGTGGATCTTTGGTCATTCGGGTTTTTTCCCGCGTAGAGTTGAAGGTGTAGGAGCATATATGTTTATATGTATATATGTATATATGTTTATATGTATATATGTATATATGTATATATGTGTATGTGTATGTGTATGTGTATGTGTATGTGTATGTATATGTATGTCAACAAATAGATGGTAATAATAAGGAAGATAAAAAGTGTGTCTAAGAAAATTAGATAGTTGATAGTAAAAATGAAATTCAGTTAGGAATATTCAAGAGTAATCTTGGAAGAAATCTTGTAGCAGCAAAAGAAATAGAAGGAAAATGAAAAGACTTTATGAACAGTCTTTACAAATAGAATTAGAAAATAACAAAAATATTTGTAGGGAGACAATGTATTTAGGAACTGACTGCACTAGAAAATGAAGACAGGCAATATAACATCTGTTAAATAGGAAATAAATAAAATGAAATATCAAATGAAATATCCATTGATTTAAAGCTACAAGAGAAGATACAGTTTAAATGCTAGCAGGTGTAAGTCAAGAAGTATAAAACAAGATTATATGACCTACAGAGTGGAAAAGATTGGTACATAAAGTTTTCTCTCTCCCCATATATATATGAGTTTGTGTGTGGCATGTTTGTGTGTGTATTTATGTTTGTGTGTATACATATGTATATATAGGGAGATGCAAGACAATGTGCAAATTATTAAATCATTGCACTCAAACTTTTGTTACATTTATTTTGTTTAAGGTCTGACTATAAAGAATTAAACAATGAAAACAATGAGACTTGAAATGAGATAGTAAACTCATAATGATAAATAGAAAGAGCAAGAGAATTAAAGAAGCACGACCACAAATTCTACCAAAGCAGGATGATAAGGAGTAGCAAAATGTTATTTATTGCCCTTATTGCATCTGCTAATAGCTACTGAATTGCCCTATTTAAAGCAATGCAATCTCTGTTGGAAGGGGCATAGACCTGGGTCACAGGGTAATCTGCAGGGCTGTGTGCAGAGTAGTAATGCTATTTGTCAGATAAAGTTATTCAGATTCACTTGAAGTTGGACAGTCCTAATGATTTGCCCAGGGAACAGTCTGGATTGAGTTTGAGTCTATGACTCCTGAGGAAGTGAACAAGGCCTTCTAATCTGCCACTTCAACAACCTCTCTTCATGGTTTTTATTTCATTATCAATGTGCATTTTCTTCCAAGTACTCTCAAGTATGACTTTGTCTCAAATGTTAATATATATATGCAGTATATTATCAAAATACACACTGAAATTAATGTTATATTAGAGCTGTGGGAACATTTTAGGGTTTGTGTGATGACCCAGGGCACAGCACAGAGGCAAATCAGTCAACTGGCAGTTCAAACCGCCCTTTATTTGCTCCAAAATGTTCCCACATTTCTGGCAAGCTTCACAACAAAGTAACACACACACACCTTCAGCAGCCTCTGGCTGCAAGTAGTTTCACAAGTTTTCAACTCTTCAGGCAGGGAAAGTGTGTGTATGGATCAAGCCATCCTCCTTCTGGTTTCGACTCACACACATTTAGATTAGAAGAGTAATTTACTCAAGGCCACATAGATAACAAGGAAAGAAACATACATCCAAAATCTAATGAGTCTATGGAAATACAAGCCTGCCTGAGCAGTTTCAGAAAAGAAGCCAAAATTCAGTCCAAGTCTTTGAACACCAAATCAAGTTTGTCAGCCAGTCCAATGATCAGAGGTTCAAGGTTTCCAAGCAGAAATCACAACACAGAACAAGAGATCAGAGAGTTGTTTCCAAGATCAGCAACAGCACCCAAACCTCCAAGACTTCAGCATTTGTTCCCGACAAATGCCCCTCTCCACAGCATCTCCTTAAGTCTCAGTCTCCAGATGTGCCTTGTGGAGAAGGGCGGGGTGCTCTCCTCCTGAGTAGTTGAGCCTGCCTGTGTTGTTCCCTCCTTCTCTCCACTCTCCATGCTCTAGGATCAGGAGGGGGTGGTCCTTGCTCATCACCTGAGCTCTGTCTCTCATGTTCATCCTGTCCCAATCCTGAAAGGCCCTGGCCTGCCTGAGCCTGCCCTTCCCCACATTCCTCTGAAGGTACCGACACCTTTCCCTTGACCTCTAGTTCCAGCTCATTTTCCTCAGCAGATTCAGGCTTCGAGGGGGGGGCACCACAGTTTGAATCAAAATAGATGAATATTTCATTGATTCAAATGTTCCAACTGATTCACTAGGTCAAATGCAAATCAATTTGGATTACTTCAATTTTTTGACATGTGCCCACTTACAGCTTAGGAGATTGGACTGATTCACAATAGGTTATAAAAGCTAAATAATAATTTAAAAAACCCAAATCTAAACTAAATCAATATATCAATCAATACTAAAATAACCTAACATTTATGATACAAAATAAATCTGTTCACTTTACTTTTCAGTGTTTCAACTGCTTTCCTGAACATCATTACAGCTAGTCCTTGCTTGGTTCCATAATTGAGTCTGGCAACTCAGTTGCTAATGATGGAGTCACTAAATGTAAAATCATGTGACTGTGACTTTTAATTCCTTTTTATTTTTTCCTACTTCCTGCCTTTTGGAATGCTAATCTTGCTGCTAAAATAATTAGCAAGAAGGAAATTAGTGTTTATGTTTACAGTCATCGGAAAGGAAGAGATTACAAGTAGGCACACAATGGGGACTACACATTGGAAAGAATGTGCTGGTTCTGGCAGTATGCCCAGTTTACTTGCAGCTCTGAACCCTAAGCTCCTTAGGAGACAAAAAAGTTGAAGCTGTGAGAGTGATTGAAGTCTTGTCAGTAACAGGCAGCAGAAAGCTGGCTAATTAGGATCACAGAACTGAGCTTGTTAATTTGTAGATAACTTGTTAATTTTTTTGGAGAAATGGTAGCTTAGTCAGGAAGAGATTGCTTGTTTAGGCTATCTGTCTGCTCTGTGAGGGAGTAAAAAACACAAATCTAGGCACAGGACAACATATGCTGATTGTAATGACAAACACATGACTAATTGAGAGATGCTCAAAGGTTGTGAATGCATGCCTTGGTTGCATATTTTTTTTTCTCCAGCACTATTTTAACTTTGAACAGTCATTCCATGAGGCAGTTAGTAAATAAGGTCTACCTGTACTATAGGGACTATCCTCACCTAAGACAATAAGTTTCCGAAGGGAAGTCAGAGCAGAAAAATATTCCATCTCCAATATTAATGAAACTGTCTCCAAATATTATATTGCAAATCTGGTAGATAACTTAGTTTTCCATATTAGAGAATAGATCGAACCATTTCATAAAACTGCATAAAATGAGCTAGTAAAGGATATGTAAAATATCTTACTTAGAAAGGATTATGTCATAATGTCATCTAGGGAAACAGTTATCCCAGGCATGTCAAACTGCTGCCCCACGGGCCGGATGTGTCATGCCGAAACTGCACCCACCCCATTGCTGGCAATGGGGAAAAAGTCCTGATCACATGACGTCAGGATTTTGACATGCCTGAGTTATCCTTATAAAGGGTTTGTAGAGTATTTGAAAATAATGGCTGGATTATGGAAACTATTTGAAAGAGATACTTTAGAAAGTATGCTAACAGAAACAAATCATCTCTTTTCAAAATATTAAAGCAGCTGCATCCTTTGCTGATTCACAGTGCTGCTTTGAAAGTGTGCCTGGTTGTCTGCAAATACATCTGCATAAACACATATTTCTATAGGGATTGCTATTGAAGCAAAGTGGCTGTGCATATACAGTACACACATGAAGGGGACAGCAAACTAAGTTTCATTTAAAAACCTAGCAGTTTTAACTGTCAAGAGTGAAACTCATTATGCTAACATCCTGTAAAACAATTATTTCAAATGCTTTGGACAACTTTAGAAAAAAGCACAAGCTCTGGTTCCTCCTGGTTAATGAGATAAATTAATGTGCATTACTCTAGTTGGGCTGAAATAGGTATATTAAATTGTGATTTGATGAGTGTTTCATACATAAACATGCCATTGCACTTGCTATTGTTATTGCATTTGCTGAAGTGATTTGCTTTCAGGAGTGTGCCAGCTATTATGAAGGAAGTTTACTGGTAATAGTAATTGCAATATATTTCTTCGGAGTAAAACCTAATGAATGGGTAAAAGGAGCTAATTTACAAAAACTGGTAAAGTTTCCTTATGTATGGGGTTAGTATTTGTATTGGCTATGTTTGATGAGAGAACAAACAGAAGTTTCAGAAGTTAACTGAAAAATTTGGATGAAGCCAGTGTAATAATGGATCGGCTTCAGCTTCTAGTTGAGCATGGTTAGAAATGTGTTGGAAAAGAGGTAATGAAGGAAGTGAAAGTTTAAGCTGTTTCATGTGGCAAACAGGGTTGATAAAAATAATGTGAAATTACAAGCAAGCTTATTTCTGCATGCTACTGTGTAGGAAGGAGGCAACAGAAATGTTCAATACATTCTAATTTGAAGAGGAGTTTGATAAGGAAAGCTGAAAATACTGTTTGAGAAATTTGAAACTTATTGTACACCAAAACAAAGAACAAAAAAGTTATATGTAAGTATTTCACAAGGAAGCATCAAGAAAGTGAAGGTATTGAGTTATGTTATCCAAGTTAAAACTTTTAGCTCAATCTTGCAGGTTTGGAAAATTACCTGACTTATTTAATTAAGGATTGCATAGTATATAGAATAAAATCTGAAAGACAGCAAGACTTTCAATATGATTTAATATTGGAGCACATCATTGCTAATAGTCAAGCTGCAGAATATGCTGTAACTCAGTTAAAAGATCTTGGGAGTGCTGATATAAAGAAATTGATATTTTGAAGAATAAAGAGGAAGGCTTAACTTTATACAAAAGTTAAATCTCAGCTATCATTTGTAACTCCAATAACCAGAGATTGGAAGAACTTACTTTGGAGTTAGAGAGCTTTTCACCTTAAAGGATTCTGCCTGGTAATCGGAAAATAATGTAGAAAAAAAAGAAAGTTGACTCATTTTGCTAAAGTATGTATACCTAAGGAGAAAAGTTACAGATTAAAATATTGCATATAGAACATGAAACCCTCATAACTTTTTATTGGACTGATTAAAATGGAAGGTATAGATAATATAAATGGACCGTTGAGTTAGCTATTAATGTTAATAAACTATATTTTTAAGATAAATATAGGCAAATTTCATGTCTTATAGACCATATAAAACATATGTGATATAAGAATAATAATCCGTTTGGTTTATAGGAAGATTATAGAAAAGAAAATTAAATTGTAGGCATAAGGACATGAATTTAGTGTTACAATTTTAAGATTTGAAGCAAAGGACTTTTAGAGTTAAAAGCAGAAGCTGATTTAAATATTATACAGTCAGCATATGTATTAACTATGGTGTGTCTCATCAATGAATTCAAAGATGTATTTTTAGGATTGGGGTGGTTAAAAGGATGTTATTCCATTAAATTGATTTCACAGGCATCACCAGTAGTGTGACCTCCAAGGAAAATTCTTCCAGTCTTGAAAATAGGAGTAAAGCAAAAATGAATAGAATGGAATAGATGGGAGTTGTGTAAATGTAGAGAAGCTTACTCAATGGGTAAACCTAACAGCCTAGTGGAGAAACCAGGGAGCAATCAAATAATATATTAGGATTCTAGAAGTTTAAATTAGAGAGAACATTTTTTGTATATCAAAAAAATTAGGGGCAGACTGGATTGCTTGTTTTATATACCAGTAATAGATTTTGGCACATTCTATTACTTGACAAGATTCAGCATTGTGCATTTTTAATACTTTTGAAGGTACTGGCTTAAATAATTGCCAGGGTTTTTTCCTATAACTTCAGAAATATATCAAAAATAATATATCAGAACCTAAAAGGTTTCGAAGGAATATGATATTTTGTTTACAATATACTGATAAGGGGTAAGAATAAACAAGAACAGGATAAGAGAATAAAATTTTGGATGATGTATAATAAGACGTTTGAAATCAAATAAGCAGAAGTAGAATTTTGGATTTACTAAGGTAAAGTATTTTAATGGTATGATACTTGACATCAAGATTGAAGCTATTGTTAACATAACAAGCCCCAAGAATAAACTAGAGCTATGATGATTTTTAAATATGGATAATTTTGAAACATATGTTCCAGGTAAAACAATTGTTACAAGGTGTGTAATTTCAGTAAATGTCAGTACATGAATTTACTAACTAGGAAGGATTGTTAACTGTGCCAGTATTAAATGATATGATATGATAAAACCAGTGGTGGTTTCAATTGGTTCTGACTTACATAGATATTTTGGCTTAAATAAATATTTCTATGTTGGTGAGTTATCAATAGATTGATGTTTAAACATGAGGTTGCCACATCTGGTTAAATTTACTTGGTTTGCATTTATATTTTCTATATTTGTTGGGGTAAAAAAGCAATATTTCTCTATGTTTTAGAGAATTTTCCACTTTGTGGCTCTACAACAGTAGATTGACTGATATGGGCTTTTATATAATTAAAGCCCTAAATAACAATTTCATGTGACTTGCTGAGTTAGTAGAAATAGCAAAGCATATTCCAGGAATTGTTTTTCTTAATTTGCCTCTTTATCCGTAAAGTGATGAAGATAGGTTAACTGTGAATAAGACAATCATAATAGCATAGAAAAGGAAAGCAGAAACATAAACATTTTCAGAGCAAACTACAGGTTAACAGATGTACCCAATTCCACTTTTGTTGTGTGTGCTTGTGTGGAGAATGAGAGTGTGTATAGAGGGGTATAATCTCATGAGATCTTGCAAAATTTAAGTAGTCCCTTTGGAAATTCTATGAAATTCCAAGACAGAGCTTTGAGAATTGATTAAGAATGTTGATATTTTTCAAATATGTATTTTTATATGTGGAAAAGATTATAGTAAACTAACCCATGCACTGAAAGTTGCCAAGTCTTATATGTTTGGTATAACGCATCACGACGAAACCATGCCCACCCCATTGCCAGCAATGGGGGAAAAGTTCCGATATATCACGCAACGTCACGTGATGTCACGGGTTTGACATTTCTGGTTTATAAGGTTAAGGACTCCCAGGAACAATAAACAAACCATTTTTCCAGGTAAGACCTGAAGTGGTGACTGTCAATTTCAGGACCACCTTATGTGATAACTTACAATGGAGCACATACAATATAATCCCATGATAAAACAGTTGTCTGCATTGTCTGGTTAAGTGGTGAAAATTATCCAATCTCTTGCTTCACTAACTTTCTGATCAGGTGATGAAGTGCAGCAATATATTTTTTCTTCATCATGTAAAAGGGAAATGCAGATGGCTAGTGATCTGTAGCCTGCCATACATAGTAATGTAGTAGATGGCTGTCTGAATTGATCTACTGCTGTCCTTGAAATGCCTTTCTGCTTAACAACTGCACAGGAGGAGGTTGTTTACCAGGACAAAAAAGCAGTATCACGAAGCAAGCACCTGCATCTATTTACCTGCTGAAAATAACACAGCAAATGCAGAATGTTGACAAAGAGGTTCAATTTACAGGCCATTGCATAAATTTATTGGTGTTTATGGTCCTTGATTATGAGCCAGAATAATTGTGTTATAATCCATATAATGAGGTTTATGACAGATTCTAAACAGATTGTGTTTTACATTTACATGTCTGCACAATTAAGTAAATTCCAGAATTTTTCATAAGATTTTCTTCTATGAAATGTTCTAGAAAAGGTTTGTCACTGCTATATCTCTTCTGAAGTTGAAGCAAATTCAAAAGAAAAATAATAATAGGCAAGTTCTAGAAATCATTATTGATTTAGAATGATGCCAACTTTGCCTGTTTAATGCAACCAGCAGAAGAATGCCATTTTGAACCTTAAAGAGGAAATTACAAGGCAAATGACTGATTGTACCCTAATGCCTTTAGATGTTTTATATTTACAGTTTTATTTCTACTTTCCTGTTCTGAACGTTTCCTTATCCCTTGAAGACTCACAGCAATTGCTTATTTGGCCAGCAGATGGCATAGGAATCACATTTATAGTCCCTTCCTTTAAAAAGAAAGGCAAAAAAGGATAATGTGACTATGGTCACACACAACTTAAGAAGTGAAAGTCTAGAAAGAAAATACTTCCAGCATTATGGGACCAGTGCTGGATAAGCAATTTTGAAGAAAACAGATTCTAAGCCTTACCTTTTGCAATTTCTGTCACTCCTGGACATCAAACCTGCTTCATTCATGCCAAAACAGAATGCTTTCTCTAGGCCATTTCCTCTAGCTGCTTCCTTAACGCTCCAAAATCAGATTTATATTTATTAGTGATATGCACAGAGTTATTACTATAACTGTATTCCTTGCCACAGAATGATTATATCCTGATTATGAACCATTAGAATTTGTTAAACAAAGAGACAAGAATAATACTTTGACTGATAATCATAATAGTAAAGTTGGAAGGGATCTTGGAGGTCATCTAGTCCAACCCCCTGCTCAGGCAGGAAACCCTATACCATTTCAGACAAATGGCTGTCTGGTCTCTTCTTAAAAACTTCCAGGGTTGGAGCATTCACAGCTTCTGGAGGCAGGTTGTTCCACATCTGTCATGCATTGAGAATTATTGCCAGAAGTCTAAAAAGGAACACAGGAACCAAAAGGTGATGTTTAATTGATGGCATCAGCCAGGAAGACAAAATAGGAGAGAAGCAGACCCTGAAGTAAGTAGAGTCCTTGCCATGTAGGGTTTTATAAATAAAGAGCAGCAGCATGAATCAAAGCCAGAAGCAAACAGACATCTTGCAAAGTAGAAGTGTTACATAGGCACACCAAGGTATGCTCATCATAGCTCTCACTGATGCATTCTGAAGTGGGTGGTCTTCAGAGACAATTCCATGTAGAATATGTTGCAGTCATGAAACTACAAGCTCCCTATGTTTTATTGCTTGGATTGCACTTTTGGATAAAGAGTAGTTTCCAACATTGTATATCCATTTCCCCAAACAGCAGCTTTTCTGAGAAAAAAATGTGTTAGTCAAAGTATTTTAAAAGGTTGAGTGGGGAGAAAGTAGCATGCCACCACAACTCAGCTTTTCCTTTGCCAGGTTCTTTGACCCCACAAGTGAAATGCAAAGCTGAGCAGAAGCTCTTCTAGTTCACCTTATCCCACCCTCACATTGTTATGAATTGGTAAATGTTACTGCAGTTCAGCTGCGGCCTTCTGGTAGATGCACAAACGTGTGTTGCAATTTTATAGCTACAAAATGCTGGGTTTTGTTCTATCTCCCCACCCACCTAGTCAGCTGTATTCATTCCAAACTAAATATGACACCCCAGAGAGCAAAAGCATTTCATTCTATGAGATCAACGGGCTACTTAAGGACTATCAAAGGATTCCACGATGTCTGCAAATAGGCTTTTCTAGTTTGGTTTTATGTTAGGCTATAGACTTTACTGAAGACAGTCTGATCAGTCAGAATCTACATCCAACTTAAACAAAAAGCATGTTTCTCATACAAAAATTATTAAATGTTAATTGAGGATCTATTACAGCTCCTTTAGTACCACTTTTATAAATGTAGTTCATATCTCTTTCATTATTATTGCTGCTGTAATTGTTTGGCAGACAAAGATATCTTATGTAAAACAATGACCTGTTGTGAAGCTCATGTAGTAATAGAGGATTTTGAAAATGCCATGCAAACAGCAATATTCTCATTTTCACTTTGATTTGTGTATGGGTTGGAGTCATAAACATCTGTTAAATCTCCTCAAGACAGTTGTTACTTGTTCATCTCTATCATGCTAGGACAGACATGTCAAACTCACGTCAAACTCATCACATGACATCAAATGACTTATCGGAATTTTTTTCCCATTGCTAGTCGGCAGTTTGACACCCCTGTGCTAGGAGATTAAAATATTTGTCATTTGTGAAGAGTTTGGCTGAGTAACAGAGTTGACTTAGAATTAGAGTTACCTTCCAGATGGATTAGATTTGTAGAGTTGGCCAAAACGTCTTAGAATTGCAATCCAACATATTCTCAAAGATACTCGCTTTAAAACCTCTTTTTAAAACTCACACAGTTAATAAGATTGCTTTTATCTTTTAACTAATGACCTCAAAGTGCCCTTAATAGGCAGAAGCCATCAAGGTAGATGTAATTAAGCTCTCAACCTTTTTATTCTTGAAAGCCTTTCTAATCTCATTGCACTACCTTCAAGAAACCTTGCCATTCACATGCTGAGGAATTCACATCTGACACAATTAAATGATTATACTGAGATCTGTGTGCTCTTGTGCGCCTGCTGTTCCTTCTGCCTGACATGATGTTGGCTTCATGGGGCAGAGCAGAATCACAACCAGATGAAATCATTTTACTTTATTGTAAATCCACATTGAGAGAGTCTTGCAAATATAAAAGCACAATTCTTTACTTTCCTTATGTCCTTTGTAGCCAAAGAAGCTATGGAAGCTAAGCTCTTCCCCTTCCTATTCTCTAGCTGCAGGCTATGCTGTCTTCTATTTGACCATTCCCTTTGCAGGATTTGTTTGCCCAAAGTCTTTCCCACATACCATTATGAATGATGAACACCTCAAAGTGAAAAGGTATTATTAATATCAGAAACAATTTCAATTCTATACTTTGTTGAATTGACCTCTGGGCAGACTTTTGTCTTCTATGGTTATTAGGCCTCTATCCACATAATAATAAGGGACGTGGTGGCTTAGTGGGTTAGGACGCTGAGCTTGTCGATCAGATGGTCGGCAGTTTGGTGGGTCGAATCCCGAGTGCCGCATTACAGAGTGAGCGCCTGTTACTCATCCCAGCTTGTGCCAACCTAGCAGTTCGAAAGCACGTAAAAATGCAAGTAGAAAAATAGGGACCACTACGGTGGGAAGGTAACAGCGTTCCGTGTGCCTTTGGCATCTAGTCATGCCGGCCACATGACCACGGAGACATCCTTGGACAAGCGCTGGCTCTTCGGCTATGAAACGGAGATGAGCAACGGCCCCTAGAGTTGGAAACGCATGTGCGGGGGAACCTTTACCTTTACCTTTATCTACATAATAAGCCAAATGGCCCAGAATTGCATTATATCCAGATTATTGAAATGAGAACATGAAATAATAAATACAATAGGAACAAGATACATCATTCTTTCAATCCCAGCTAATTTATAGTAATCATATTCATGAGGAATGTATGTGTGTTTGGGTGTGTGTTAACTATTAGACAAAAAAAAGAATTTGAGTTTAGTTCTTATAGTATGAATGACAACCTTCTCCCAACCTGAAATCCTCCCAAACAGATGGGATTGCAGTATCCAAAATGACTGAAATGACATGCTAATGGAAATTCTGGGAGCTGCTCTCTGGAACACTTGAAGGACTGTGTTGGAGAGAGCTGATCTCTAACCATGAATCATTCATTTATATTTATATATCTATTTCTATTATTTTTATTTATTAAATTTATATACTGCCCCTCTCACCGATAACATGAATCTCTATCTATCTATCTATCTATCTATCTATCTATCTATCTGTCTGTCTGTCTGTCTGTCTGTCTGTCTGTCTGTCTGTCTGTCTGTCTGTCTGTCTATCTATCTATCTATCTATCTATCTATCTATCTATCTATCTATCTATCTATCTAAAATGTGTCCCTGATTTCCATTTGCTTCTTGATGACCAAGAAATACTAGGTCTTAGTTACTTAGCAGTATTTGGCTAATCAGTATTGAAATCAAACATATACTTCTTTTTTAAAAAAACCCTGCTTTAACCTAGCAATTTTTGCTCTCTTACATTCAGAGGCTATGGAATTAAAGGCAAAAAAGACACTCCAATATAGCAAAATATTGTTATTTCTGTGGATTCCATAGAGAGTTGACCTCTCATTAGTGAGGATAAAAGTCACATCACAGAGTTAAGCAATACTGATTGTGTTTCTAGCTTGTCTGAAAAACACAATTTGGACAAGAAATGTCCCTTGTGTATGTTTGCGTGCTTGCGGAAGGGGAAATAGAATTTTATTATTATGGTGATTAAGGAAAATAGCAAACATGAGGAAAAAAATAATTTTCAAAATATACCCTTCCATTACACTTCACTGACAACCTGTTCTTTTTAGGACCTTGGGAATAGGTCTTTTCCAAAAAACAGACCCCTCAAAAATCACAGATTATAGAATACCTCATTTTGAACATCGGGCTCTTGCAGAGTGCCCAAGCAAAGGGCAAGACCTAAAGATGGAAAGAGGAAGGCAGATATAACCTACAAGAAAAACAATACCAGAAGTATATAAAAATTTTCAGGTCCTGGTATAGATTTATGGGTCTGTTTATTAAAGTGTGTTTCTATGTCAGCCTGCTAAAATATATGTAATACAAAATATTATTTTAAATAATACAATATTAAATTCTCATCAAAGAATTGTGAGCATATATCGTTATGACTCATTTTTAATTTTTAAATATCAGTAAATACAACCCATACAAACAAAAGCTCTTTTGGGGTCTTCCATAATTTTTAAAAATGGAAGATATTTTTCATTGCTTTATGGTATGTTGGAAAATGAAGAAGGGAGGAAAAATAGATTTCTCACTGATATTCCCTACAACAGTTCAATGTGTTCCTATATTGAAAAAAAATACAGATTTCAGAAATTAATTTCAAAGGTAAGTGTATTTTTATAAGCTGCCTATATTCATGATCTAACTTCAAACAAGGAAAAAGAAGAAAAAACATCCCCCTAATGAGATTTTCCATTCTTGTTTCATTAAGTGTGAGTATGTATAATATATTTATTTAACTTGACGTGTGATATATTGCTCTTAGCAATCTACAATAACAAGCAAGTGTTTTCGAAGGAAACATATAACAGACTTAAGAAAATCATTATGACATACCTTGAGTAAACAACTGAGGCTACTACTGTGTTTCCCCAAAAGTAAGGCATACCCCCAAAATAATCCCTAGCCTGATTTTTTGGGGGTGGGCCTACTATAAGCCCTACCCCAAAAATAAGCCCTAGTTCTGGGGCGAGGCACAAACTTAGAAATCAAGGTAGGTGGGGGTAGGGTTGTGGATCTGACCCACGCACCTTGCACCTACTTACCTTGCAGCCAGGCTAGTGGTAAAGAAGGAAAATTTACCTTTGGATTACACCTGCCTGTGAGAGACTTTTGAGCTGTTTTCAGGGAGGTTGAACATTTTGAACACTTTGAACATTGTGGATTACAACCTTGCCTGACTGAAAATTTTGGGATACCTGAAACAAAGGTTCACTGTAAAATATTACTTTCAGAACTGGACCTATACTCTGGAACCTACTGGATTATAAAGGCTATATATAAAGACCAGAAAAGTAGATGAAACTTTGATCTACTCTTACTGAGACTGGTGATACTAGAAGATATCCAGGAACAATGCCTCAAGAAAAAACAAATACCTTTCAGAAGGAAATATACTCTGTGCTACAACTAATTCACCAAACAATTGTTGCATACAAAGAGGACATAAAAAAGAATCCATAATGTGACTAAAAACAATTTAGATAATATAAATATAATACAAATCTCCAAATTAAATCTACAACTAGAAAGCTCCCAGGCAATGACTACAAAGTATGAAGAAACAAACCAGAAACTAGAAGATGAAGCAGAGGAAATGGATTTAGAGATGGAAGAGATAAAAGAAGGGAAATATAAATGACCATATACAAACAAAATTAGCCATAACAATGAAAATGCAAAAAAAACCAAAAACTCTTTACCCCTTAGTTCTGCAAAATACATCTGATGGCAAGGAAAAAATTTTTTAAAAATGGAATATAGAGTTGTTAGGGGAAATGCCACAGTATGGGAGACAAGGAATGAAAAGAGAAATTGAAAGAGAAGGAACCTGGGAGTTGTTTAAGGAATATAAATGGGTGGAATTCTCCCCCCAAAATACCCTACCTAAATCATCTTCCTCATGCCAAGCAAATTTCACAAAAATAGAAAGAAAATTCCTAGGTGATTTAATTGGAAAGCTACTTGGGAAAGAAAGAAAATGAGAGTTAGGTTTAAAAAACAGAAGATTTGACCTTTTAGAGGGGGCACTATATGTTTAAATACTTATTTGAATAAGACCCTTAGATATAATTAGATTTTTATAATGGAAAATATGACTTAGAATTAAAATAGCATTTTTTTTCTTTCTTTCTTTTTGATATGGTAAATATGAAAATAAGAAGGATTGGTATGAATAAAACTTTTAGCTATATAAATGCAATTAATATTGATAAAATCATAACTGACAAAGATATTTCAAATATTGATGGGAAATCAAACCCTAGCAAGAGCAGGATATTGATTTATGAATTGATATTATTGTTATTTGTATGACATTAGTAACATATGATGAAGATGTTTATATCTAACTTTGTATACACCAATATAATGAGGGGAAAATGGAAAAAAAATATGGGGAAGAAAGGAACATCAAGGAAAAAATACTGGATTATGCAGTACTGAACAGATTTATATTGAAGAAATCAATGTTAAATATGTGAACACAGACATGTTATTTACTAAGCAATAAAGACTGTAATTCTTAAAATCAATAAAACATTTTTTTATTTTTTTAAAAGAATGAAACTGATCCTTCAGCCACAGAAGAAGTGGACCTGATGGGCAGGGCTGTCGGTGCCAAAGGTGAGTAAGACATCCCCCCCAAAACGAGACCTAGTGCCTCTTTTGGAGAGAGAAAAAATAAGACCTGGTCTTATTTTCAGGGAAACATGGTAGATATAAATCCCCCAAATAAATTGAACAAACCATGTTAAATTAAACTAAAAAAAGTGATTCTCAATTAAATAAATTTTTCGTTGCAGTTACTGAAATCTGCATGATATTACTTAGAAAGTTATCAGTGTTGTTGAATAGGGTCATAATTTGCAGTTAAGTCAGTACTGGTAATCTGTACGAAATGCTCCACAGCATTGGAATTAACTTTCGTGGATAAGGATTTGCAATATAAAAATGTCAGTTTTACTAGGTGAGAAGATAAAAACAGCTCTGAAACACAGTGGCAGTTTTAGAGCATTTATATATTCTCCATCTGCACCTGTCCTCCAACCTGGTAATTATAGCTGTAAAATTAACACAGGGACGTTAACACCTCTTTTAATCCTGTTGATATAATACAAATTTGAACAAAAAATGATGATTCTTCCAAGATGCTTATAAAGCCAGTACTGACTCAGGTCTAAGGTCATTCCCTGAAAATAGGTTTCTCTGAATATAACTGAGATTTATACTTTAATCAAATACAACCACTGGCTTATTTTGGTGCATATACATTCTTTTAAATCTCTCAGATTCATGCTCCTGGGGGTGGGAGGCACAGTCTTGTGACTGAGTGGATAGGTGAAAGGGGAACCTCATAGCAGCCACAGAAGCCTGTACTTTGCTTTGTTATTTTCAGCTTGAAGCTCCACTTTCACAAATAAGGAAAACCAGAGTTGGTTTGACAGTACAATAGGATAGGCATGTTGGGAGAAGGATTCGGTGAGTGTTTATCCACATATAAGCTAGCTGATACAGCCAGCATCAAAACCAGAGACAGCCACAGTAAGCCACAGCCCAAATAATAGAAAAAACACATATGCATGGGAAATGACAAATATAAAATGAAGTAACAAGGCTTTTTGGAAGGCAGTCTTTACATAGCCAGAAAGCAACTGGCTAAGACTAGCTGAAGAACAGAGTCAGAAGACAAGAAAGAGATAACATTAGATTAAAATTAAGTACAAGAGAAATATAGAAGAGTAATTAGATGAAAATAGTAATAAGAAATATAGAATACATATAGAATGAGAAATATAGGCAATATAAACTCATAGGTAGATAAATAAGAAATATAGAAATGTAAACAAAGAGAAGCAGATGTCTACAAATGTCATACATCTAAAATCTCTGAATTTAATAGGCACAATGGATACAGCAAAAAAAGCAAGTACCACAATTTATGTGGGATAATTTACTACTGCAATAAGGAAGATAAATATTTGTCTTCATCTATGGTCTATACTATTTTCAGAAAGAAATCTATGATGGGGATACTAGTTAGTATGCATAGGAAAAGAACAATTGAGTCATTGGCTCTTTCAATGAAGACTACAATGAGGCTCAAACCTCTCTTCCATACTTTTGAATATTTACATCTATTGGTTTGGAAAGGCTTCATCAGTAAACTGATGTTGCCACCATAGGTTAAGGTGGAGATTCTATAAAGACTCTACCCAGTGCTTTGAACTTTTAAGGGCTGGATTGGTCAGAACAAATTCAAATCCCTGGGTAAAATTGCTATTTGTAGTTGATGAATCTGGCTCTTCATCCCTAAGTTGTGTTTGGATAGGGTGGCACATCCCCAAAATATTATGTTCATGGCATGAGGATTGCAATGTCGCGTGGTTGAACAGAGAGACGGACACTTGAGCTGGGTAGTATTCTTTTATTGAGTCCGGAATGAAGCTGGGGCAAAGGGGGTACCTGGCGTCTCTTATACCTGCCCAGGTGAATGGTGACCAATAGATTTCAACTTGGGCTTCCTGCCAGTGCAGGTGGCCAATGGTTTTAAACCCTGGCTTCCCGCCAGAGCTGACCATGCCCTGGGCTGTCAACGACTCGCTCTATTCAGGCTTTCCTGCCAAAAGCGGTTATAGCCTGGAGCTGTCCAGCCCCCTGCTGTGCTGACATTTCCATGTATGCTTTAAAGGCATACACTACAAGGATCATTCTGGACTTATCACTACTGTGTAAGCAATAAATTGAACTTTCACCCGGCTTTGGCTGATTGCCAGTTGTGGGCCTTTTTAGATCAATATTCTTGAAACAATGACTCATGACACAAGTCTGGCCAACCCCAGCAAAGAAAGCTTGATTGGGGGAAAAAATCTGCAATGTTAAAAGGAAAGATTGCCCCAAACAATCTCCCATAATGTTTTTTACCTCTAAACTTGCTACAATCATTAATTCTGGATTAAGATTGATTTACCCAGTAGAATATGGACACAACTTTAGAATATGATGCTAAGCTTAACTTGCTTCATTTTGAGACAAAAGGAAAATAGCCTCAGGCAAACATTTCACAGAAGCAAAGAGGTGTTTTTTTAAAAAAATCTACCAACAAAACATTTATTGTGACACTAGTTACAGTTTTTAAATTCACATTACATGAATGGAAAGTACATTTTCCCCATTTTTCCCCTTTCTGGTTTTCTATGACTGTGAGCTTTGCAGAGAATTATAATTCTGTTGTTCTTGTGTTTTGCTGGCAAATGTGCAGGAGTGATTATTCATTATTTGGATTATATTCTTTCGTGCAACTGGTTTTCTGAGAATATACTATACTTTTCTAGCATTTAATTTGCAGCCTTGAATTCTTTGAAAAAAGTGCAATTTATCATCATTTATACCAGGGGTGTCAAACTGCTGGCTCGTGCCCACCCCATTGCTGGCAATGGGAAAAAAGTCGTGATACATCGCGACACATCACGTGACATTGTGAGTTTGACACCCGTGATTTATACCAATTAAGACTTCGGCTATAAATGCCAATGGGATTGGTGCACAGAGATCACTGAGCAGACTATAAACTCTCTCTCATACCATTTTAAAGGAGCACTTCGTCTTTAACCCTTCTATGTTGTAGTTGTTTTACTGATCCACAACATAAGTGAAATTATTGTTTCTTTATTGTAGCAGTGACCACTCTATGTAATAGTGCAATCATTTGTACCATCCATTGCCAATTATCAATGTGAGATATAATTCACAATGGAAGAAAAGCTTTTATTTCTACATAAAAAACAAATGACCTCTATGTAAGATGCTTTAGAGTTCTTTGATATATTACTTAAAGTGCCTCATCTGGATTCTACTTTTAAAGAGCTGCTGTCATATTTTAGCCAGCTTGGTGCTGTTAATATTTTTTCTGAAACAATCTATTATGATCTTGGGTTTGGATACTGCTTTCAACTGCAGAATGATTTTTAGGTAAAGGTAAAGGTTCCCCCGCACATGCGTGCTAGTCGTTTCCGACTCTAGGGGCCAGTGCTCATCTCCGTTTCAAAGCCGAAGAGCCAGCGCTTGTCCGAGGACATCTCCATGGTCATGTGGCTGGCATGACTAGATGCCAAAGGCACACGGAACACTGTTACCTTCCCACTGTAGTGGTCCCTATTTTTCTACTTGCATTTTTATGTGCTTTCAAACTGCTAGGTTGGCAGAAGCTGGGATGAGTAACAGGCACTTACTCTGTTACGCGGCACTCGGGATTCGACCCGCCAAACTGCCGACCTTCTGATCGACAAGCTCAGCGTCCTAACCCACTGAGCCACCGCGTCCCTTGTGAATGATTTTTACGTTCCTCCAAATAGACAGCTGTAGCTGGTTGTCTAATTCCAACTTACTAATGCAGGCAAGAAATCTAAAGAACAGGAAATTATTATAGTTCATTTATAGTAATCTAGTCAGTCTTGACTGACTTCAAAATACTAATCATAGTCAATCTTGGTTACTATTTCAATAGAAAATGACCAGGAAATAAAGAGGAAAAAAGTGAACTGATTGATGGATTAAACATTAAAAAGATGAAGACTAAATGAAGAAATAAAGGCACTTATATAGTACTTAAGAGGGAAGAGGAATAATAAGAATGTAATTACCTGTTGAAAAGAAGGTTGGAAGCCATATAGATTTTTCTTAACTTTTTTGTTAAGAAAAAAAGTTAAGCTTTTCTTTTCTTTTAAGCTTTTTTTTCTTTTCTGTTTTTTTTCCTTTTTTTCCTGTTATATACAGTAACTAAAAGAAAGAAGGATTGCCAAGAAGTAACAAAATTGTATGCTAGATTGAAAAAAAAAATTCCCAGGTGTGAAAAAAGGGCTAATCTTATGTAAATTAGATACCTTTAACCACTTCATTATCTACCTTGGTTCATATATCTGAATAAAAATAATTTTCTTGCTATCATATTTATGTAAAATAAATTTTATATAAAATTATATAAAGCTTTATATAAAATAAATGTGATAATATTCACATTTAAAAAAAAACATATTGGTCCTTTTTATTTTTTATACAACATTCTTTTTCTGTTTTCCAGAGATTATATTGATACAATTTACATTCTTACCAGGGCTGACGTAGACTAATCCTGATTAAATTGTCTAGTCTCTGCCCTTGCTTTATTTGTTAGTGTAGTTAAGACAATCAGAAATATCTTCTAGTGTATATTTATGTTAAGCTGTTATCAGTAGAATTTATTCCTTTCTAAGTAATGAGTTTTTTTGCTAAAATACTACTTAATTTGAAACCAAAATTACTATTACACTCACTGAAGTTCAGAGATTATCAGTCCTTTAATATAATAGTAGCTTATTTTCAAAGTTGCCTTGAAACTGAGATTTCCAGAATAAAACCCAGAAAACATTTAAGTTCTCTTTCCCTCCATCCCCTCTTCCTAGTTCCTCATAAACAGAGATATGAGAAATACACAGAATAATTTCATAGCTATATTTTCATCTTACCTTAGGTACTAAGTATCTGAAGCATTTGTCTCTAATTCTTCTTCTTTACTTCTCATTCAAATTCTGCTGTCAGTTTGAAGTAGTTCACAAACTTTACATAATAAAGATAGTCCTAGTTTTGTTTTTGCCATTGCCATTTCTGTTACTGCTATTGTCCTGGTTTCAATTGCTTTGGTATATAGGTCTGCTTAACTCAGAAAGAAGAGCCATGTTGGTTCACCAATGCCCATTGCCATGGTCCAATCAATTAAGCAAGACTTAGATGTTGCTGTCAGTTTATGAATTCACTGTCTCATTATGAACCTCCTTTCCCATGTTTTATCTGAAGGTCAAATAGCAGGTTAAAATACTGCCTTACATATATAAGGGGAAATTATTTATACCAAACTCTAATTAAAAGCTAAAACTGTACTGATGTTAGTGAAGTTGTAGAACATCAAGTTCCCTCCATTTGGTTCATGGTCCTTTCAATTGATCTCTGATTATTTGTTTTACAATATTTGGATTCCAGTCACTTTAACAATGTCTGGGCAGTAATTTTTAATCCAAATTAAATTCTTAATCTCTGTTTAGTTTATTTCTTTCCCCCCCCCTAGTATAGGCTAGAATAATGTTGCCAATGCTGTTCATTGTTTTGCCCCTGAATGAAAACTTAAATCCTATGTATTTTAGGACTTCTAATCTATGGATTAGAATCAATTGCTACATGAATTGCATTTAACAGACTTTGGACTGTTTTTCTCAGATTACCTCCATATACAATACATCACCACCATTTATTTAGCATGGTGTTTTAAATAACATTTAAATAACATGATCTGTGGTGGTGCAGTGGTTAGAGTGCAGTACTGCAGGCTAATTCTGCTGACTGCCAGCTGCCAGCATTTCAGCAGTTTGATTCTCATTAGCTCAAGATCAACTTGGCCTTCCATCCTTCTGAGGTTGGTAAAATGAGGACCCAGATTGTTGGGGGCAAAATGCTGACTCTGTAAACTGCTTATAGAGGGCTGTAAAGCATTGTGAAGTGGTATATAAGTCTAAGTGCTATTGCTATTAATAATAATTAAACACTATAATTTATCTAATACTAGCAGTCCTTGACTTACAACAGTTCATTTACTGACTGTTCAAAGATACAGTGGGACTGAAAAAGGTGATTGATGACCATTTTTCACACTTATGGCCATTGTAGCTCTCCATCATCACATGATCAAAATTCAGATGATTTGTATTTGACAGTTATAGTGTCCCTGGGTCATATGATCACCTTTTGTGACCTTCTGACAAGCAAAGTCAATGAAGAAGCCAGATTAACTTAACATCATGTGAATAATTTAACAGCTGCAGTGATTCACTTAACAACTGTGGCAAGAAAGGTCATAAAATGGAACAAAACTCATTTAACAAATGTCTCACCTAACAAGAGAAATTTTGGGCTCAGTTGTGGTTGTAAGTCATGGACTACCTGTAATTTAAATGCTTGAGAAATACTGAATAATTGAAGAAAATAACTGACAAGACAAAAAATAAAAAAAGCTTTCAAATCTCCAAAGAGAAAGAAGATCAGGATAGATGTCAGCACAAGAAAAAAATCTGTAATACTTAAAATAATATTGGTTTGATTTTCTTGTAATCTTGTAGGTTCAAGATAATTATACAGCCAATGCGCTCTTATCACTGTATAACTCATTGTGTAAACTATCCTCACCTCTTATTATTGATGCATAATAAGAGAAAATATTCAAGACAGAAAAATGGAGGAAACAGGTTGATGGAATTAGGTAAAAGTTGTCAATGGAATGTAAACTTTTCTATTTGCATGTTAACTTGCTGAGAAATGAGTCAACCCTGAAAAAGAGCAAACCCTAATTGAAATTCATTATATTTAAATTAAACGTAAAGTCCATTATTAAGTCAGTTAACTACATACATACAAAATAAGCACAAGAGTGGCATACAACACAAACATGCACCATTCATAGGCAAAGTTTTTTGTTTTTGTTTTTGCTCTGACACAGACCAAAAAAAAAAAAAGCTGTTACAAAATCCTAGATCCTAGAGGATTTGGGGGGAATTTAGATAGATCCCGTTCCTAAAAACGCAACAAGCTTTTGATCCACGAATCTATCCATGTCCTTAATGGCATCTCAACCATATCTTCTGCCCGTGATGTTAAAAGAAAACAAAACAAAAAACCCTGATCTCAGTAGTGTTCAGGAGAAAGGGACATATTGTTACTCCTTTTTCTTCTGTTCCATCATCATGAGCAAAATTTAAGGTCCCTTTAAAGCAGCTGTATTTTATTTTCCATGAAAAATATCCTTAAACTGATTTACAATACAGTTAAAACAGTAAATTTAACAACTGATAAAAATGTAATATATTTACCAAATTAGATAGTAAACAATAATATGAAGAGTAAAAGCAGCAATAACAAATTAAAAGTAATATAATACAATAACATTCTTGGGACCTATGACAACAGAGGTATTCACAGTAATGTAAGTTTTTCACATGAAATTAATCTTGCTTCAGAATACTACCTCTTAGGAACTGTTAAAATAGCTGAAACTAGCATATGCTGTAGCAAGCTGAAATTGATTACCTCAGACAAATCTCCATCAATTTCTTTCTATATATCCTAAAGTTTTCACTGTAGCTCACAGGTGCTTTGGATGAAACCCTCATTTCAGGTAGATTCACACAGATACCTGTGAATGAATCTTTGTACTGTATATAGGAAATTGATTATAGCAGCTCAGAGAGTTTTTGCTGTCTGATTTGCTGCAATATTGCCATTATTATTCATCCTTCCCAGAAGCTCCAGCTTTTAGGAAAGTGAGGAGAAGCATCTCACGTAAATCTAGCATTGCATCTCACACAAATCTAGCATTATAAATGTGGGTAGGCAGACAAATTGTGGTAAAGCTAAAATTGGCTTTCTGATTAGTTGAACCTAACAGCTGCCAGATTACAGGAGGCTCTTCCACATTGATTCAAATGCTAGAGTCTTAACTGTAAGATAAGTTATAGGAGCCCCTGCAAATTTTAATCTGCTAGCCATTGCTGACTATAGGGGTCCCTGTTCATCTTTGTTTCAAGGGCCATTAACCCAGTGCTGTCCGAAGATATTTCTGCAGTTATGTGGCCAGCATGATGTCATGGAATGCTATTACCTTCCTATTAAGTGGTACCTATTTGTCTACTTGCATTTGCATGCCCTGAAACTGATAGATTGGCGGGAGTTAGGGAGAGGATGGGAGCTCACTCCATTGTGTGATTATTTGGGTCTTGAATATGGGCTGTTGACTTCCCAGCTTACAAGCCCTGTGTCTTAACTGCTGAGCCACTGCACCACTCAGTCTTAACCATAAATGAGGGATTAGTAAGAAAGCATAAAAATGAGTATCTTGGATAAAATATTTTTAAGGTACCCCATTTTTACATTTTATAAATTGGTAATTTGATCATATATTGACATTTAGTTACATTTGACATTTACTGTAGTGCTTTCAGATATATATGCCTATACCTCTGATCTCTTAAGATGTCGATTAAAGTCAAGAAATCCACCACTCCTCACAGCGCTTAAGCTGCTGGCCGAACATCAGAGCACTATACAAAAGTGGATGGAAGCATAGAGTAGCTATACCTCCCAAGATATTTCTGAGGATTTTAATCCTAATAGTATACCTCCAGGATTTAATCTACCCCGACACATATGGGTGACATACAATAGAATTAGAACGACTCATGGGGTGTGTGCCGATTCTCTGTATAAATGGGGAAAGACACCTTCAGCACAATGTGATTGCGGGGCTCCCCGACAGACTATCCAACATATAGTGAGGGAATGCACTAATAGAAGATACCCAGGAGATTTTAAGGACTTCCTCTGCGTAACAACAGCAGCTACTGACTGGATTTCCAAACTCGACATTAAACTCTGAAATGTTATTTCTGTTTTCCTCTTAGGTTTTATCATTGCTTCTTTTTTAAAAATAATGTTTTAACTGTTCTGACTTGTAAATATGAAGTGCTTTTAATTCTGTGTGTGACCAGCCATACGCTAAATAAATAAATAAATCTGATATACAGTATTATAATTTTGCCACCTTTTATAGAAAAGTATTTAAAATATCAATTTTATTTATGAAGAGAAGCAATGCACTCTGGTTCTCCAATATAGGTTTTACTTGAAGATAAGGGAAAGGAAGGACTCAGTAGTATGAAATTTTCATCCCAGCATGATCATCTTGGATCTAGAAAAATCAAATGTTGATTTGAGTATTGTTTATTGAATATAACATCCCTTCCCCTACTTAGATGGGGGATTAGTAAGAAATCTTTTTAACATTTAATCATTTACAATAGATATGGGAGAGAACTTTTTCCATAGCTAAATTAAATCCATTGCCCTCCAAGCTATCTGAGAGAAAATATCATAGTATTCTGAGAACTAACCAAAGTGCTCGTGTAGATTAAACAAAATAGAAACATTAGATTATGAGTTTATTTAATATAAATTTCTATCACTATTATGCATCCCAACCCCTTCCATGTAGCCTTCCCAAATGTGAGAGGTGAGCAGAACATCTGGATCTCCAGTAAAAAGCTATTTATTCTAAAAAAATTGGCTGCCCATCTTACCTCCAGGTAACTCTGGTGGCTTACATCATCATAAAAAAATAAAAAAACCTGTGCAAAGATAAAAGCATAAATAAAATACTCCATCCAGCCAAATATACTAGCCCAATTAAAAGATGGGGAGGGAGGGAGCAGGATGGGAGGGGGATCTGTTATTAATCAATCAACCACCTTCACTGCGAAGCTCCCCCATTGGTGCCCCAAGCCAACTGGCAGAGCCATGTTTTTAAGCTCTTATGCAGGGGTCTTCCAGCTTGGCCCTTTTATGACTTGTGGACTTCAACTCGCAGAATTCCTCAGCCAGCGAGCCTGGCTGAGGAATTTTGGGAGTTGAAGTCCACAAGTCATAAAAGGGCCAAGTTTGAAGGCCTTTGTTCTTATGGAAGGTCAGGAGGGTTGGAGCCAATCTCACTGCAGAGACCAAGAGGGCATGTGTAATGGCAGAGAAGGTCCTTTTCCTGGACCTCACCAGCCAGAATACTCAGGCCAACAGGGTCCGCAGCATACTTCTTCTGCTGGCATGGGTGTGGCAGGCCAATCCCAGTTGGGATTGGTTGACATGGTCCCTTGAGTGGACTGGAACAGAAATGCACACATTTCTTACCCTTCCATGAATCTCCTATGGATATTTGGAGAAAACCCTCTACATCTCTCTGAGGCTGGATGCTTGGAATAAACTTAAAGCAGATAGTCTTGCAGGTATAGAATTGTCAAGTCAGAGAGGACTTTACAAGGCAAAATGAGAAGTCTGAATTGGCAATCAGTGCAGAGTCTACAAAATTAATATTAATCTGTATGTAACAGCTCTCAGCTGCCACAAATGGGCTGCTAGACTTTACAAGTACTGAAATTTTTAAGTGGCCTTCAAGGACAGATGTACAGAATGTTGCAGGAAATCCTAACTCTTATTTCAAATAAAAATATTCCAGATTCCAACTGTAGCAGTATTTTTTAAGTAATAAAGCTTCTCTGAATGATTTTGAATGACTTGTTGTGGCCATTTGCATATATACAAATCTGTATAAGATTTTGTCTTCAAAATGTTAAAGGTGATACTTAAATATTTACTTCAACTCCTGTCAATACCAGCAGGCCTACATCTACTACATCATCATCTGTACTATGTTTTTAAAATAAGGGTATAATTTGTTAAAAATAGGGGGGAAGGTAATGAAAACATTTCCATATTGACTCATTCATTGCCTACTGACTAAAAGGAAGAATCAGTTAGAATCAGTTGTTTACTTGTTTCTAGTATGTTACACCTAAATTGCATTCCTGCTGTTAAACAGCTGTGCTTTAAAGTTATTTCCCTCCTCCTTTTCTCACCTGGCATGGGTGAGAGTAGTAGCGGATATTTGCTTTAGAAAGCATGATTTAAGTTAGGAATGCATCTTTGTGAATTCCAGGGAAAATAGAAAATAAATCTAATTTCAAGCATCTTGGACCACAGTGTATGGATCAGACTTTGGAGGTTTTTTTGCAAGGTTTCCAAGTGTAATAATGAAATCAATTAGCTAAAAAAATAAATTAGTAGAAATCAGAATGTGTTGATCAATGGTTCTTAACACAGTTACACATGTCAGTTCTTTAACACAGTTACATATGTCACATCTCCATCCATTCTGTTTTCAATTAAGGTTCAGAGACAATAAATCTTATCCCGCTTTATTGTGTACAGTCATGGCTGTGAGGAAAGTCATGGCAAATCAAATCCCCACAAACACAGGAAATATGTGCTGGAAAGCAAATTTCATCTGGTCCTGAGGTGAAGAAAGAAAAAGTCTATTCTCTGGAATGATCAGGGATAGGATTTTTTTGTTTTTTGCAGATTATAGTATATCAACATTACATATTTAGTTCCAGTAACCTCTTGCTGATGTGGTGGAAGAGAGGTTAGCAGAAGTACTGGAGCATTAGATCAGTATTTGATTCAGATATATATATATATTTAATCAAGTTATTTGTAAGTCTATTTGCCTATACTTAGATTAATCCCAACCTGCTCTGTTATTCGGTTAGATCACGCAGAAGCTGTGTCCACCCCAGCTCCGGCAAGGGGAAAAAAGTTGTGATACATTACGACACATCACATGACGCGGCAAGTTTGACACCCCTGGATTAGATCATCAGTATAGAAAAAGGGACTAAAATTTTTGAATGATATTTTCAAATTAGCATTTTTTTCAGATGAATGAGTGCTTTTTATTTTTTAATCCCTAATTTTAAATTATAAAAGCAGACACATTACTGCTTAAAGTAGGCCGTTACTGATGATCCATTTTCTTTTATAGTTCTATGGTTCCAGATTGTGGGCAGGGAGAGAAAGTTTCACATTAAAAAGATTTAGAAGACTGACTTTTGAGACATAGGGTCACAGAGTGCACATACCTACTCTGTAGTCTTGCAGGCTCAAATAAATGCTTTGCCATTTAATTTTTTTTTACACAATAAAAGTGGAGAATGTTTTCCCACAGCTTTGCCGCCAAAACTCTGGCTTGCTGCTTTATGATTGGTTCCCATTTAGGTGCAAACTAAGAAATGGTGCAAACTAAGTATATCACAGTAGTATTTAATGTCCCAAGGTATATATTTAATGTGATCTTGAGTCTTGAGATTGGCCAAAACAGGCCTGAGTTAAGAGCTTGGCTATTAATCATTAATTACTGGTTTAAGTCCCACTATTTCCCTTCTGACTGATTCCATCTATTTGATATGATAAATTAGAATCTTCATGGTTGCAAGTACCTCTTTTTTAAAAAACAAAACAAAAAGAAACCTCTTTTCTTCTTACTTTCTTTGGATTCTAGAATTTTCACAAGCTAAGAAAGTCATTAGAGAACAGTTCCTGAGCACTGATGAACAAAATGAGAGAGGTCTTATTCTCAAATATATTTCAACATGGTTAAAGAACCCCAAATAGGAATTAGCTAATTATATATTGTCTTCAATTTCTACATCACAGTTGTGATTCTTTTTTAGGGCCAGATTCCACAGCCTTCCCTCAGTGTTTATACATAAATAATTTAATAAAGTTCTTCTAGCTATTGAACCTGATCTTATAGTGACGGTTCAGATGAACATATCCTTCATGCTGTTGTTGTTGTTGTTAGCTGCGAAGTCATGTCCGACCCATCGCGACCCTATGGACAACATTCCTCCAGGCCTTCCTGTCCTCTACCATCATCTGGAGTCCATTTAAGCTCACGCCTACTGCTTCAGTGACTCCATCCAGCCACCTCATTCTCTGTCGTCCCCTTCTTCTATTGCCCTCGATCTTTCCCAGCATTAGGCTCTTCTCCAGTGAGTCCTTCCTTCTCATTAGGTGGCCAAAGTATTTGAGTTTTAGCTTCAGGATCTGGCCTTCTAAAGAGCAGTCAGGATTGATCTCCTCTAGGACTGACTGGTTTGATCGCCTTTCATGCTGTTACAATGCAAATTTTATAACAATAGCAGAAGAAAAATCATCACTTCTCTGCCATCAAGTATTCCAGGTTGGCCAGGAAAAATTTGTGTGGACTATCCTCTATCACATAAGAAAAATCCTAGCACATACTGTACAACTGTAGCCAGGTGTTGTATGAGAACTGTAATATGGACAATTGGTCTGTCAGGCACAAGAAATCAGAACCAAGAAGTTCATAGCCTTGACTCAGCCTTCCATCCTTTCGAGGTAGGTAAAATGAGGACCCAGATTGTTGGGGGCAATAAGCTGACTTTGTAATAATGCCGCTTGGGGGGCCCCTGAAAGCCCTAATAAGTAGGCATATACATAGAATGAAGGCTATTGCTAAGCACATTGATTTGTGCTTTAGATTGTAAGCCGCCCTGAGTCTTCGGAGAAGGGCGGGATATAAATGGGATTAAAAAATAAAATAAAAATAGCATATTGCATATAGGGTAGATGGAATTTAGTTAGACTCCATTTTAATAATTGGAAGCTTATTCCAGACATTACCATTCAACTTCACTATGACCTAGACCAAGCCAGTTTCATACATAGCACGAAGAAGACAAAATATATTATAGATTTATTTAATATTTGCATTTTATAATTTTCATGTATAAGTGAAAATTTAAAAATAATTAGTATGATTTGGCTAGAACAGGGGTCAGCAACCTTGGACCACTTGGACCCATTTCCCAGAGGGGAAAAAAAACAAAACACTGGGAAATGCAAAACCCATGCACGCATGCACACACGACGAGGGGAGCTTGACTGAAGAGTTTAATTAAAAAGAAATGGAGACTGCTGTACATGAGTTCTTTCTCTCTGTCCCTCCCTCCCCCTCTCTTTCTCTCCCTCTCTCTCTCTCCCTCCCCCTCCCTCTCTCTGAACTTCTGCTCACCTGGCAAGCTGGCTTCACGCTCTTCTTGGATAAAGTGACACACATTCTTATTGGACTGGCTCTCCTGCCCTTGATTGCTGCTGCTTTCTGCTGCTTTCTGTGGAGATGCAGCAAAGGCAGGAACCCCACCCAATAAGCTTGTCAGCTTCTTGGAGAACAGCTTGAGGCCACTCTCTTTTTTACACACACACACACACACACACACACACAGAGAGAGAGAGAGAGAGAGAGAGAGAGAGAGAGAGAGAGAGAGAGAGAGAGAAGGGAAGTGCAAGTGCCTCTCTCTGTCTCTGTCTCTGCAAATGGCGGAGGATGACTGGGAGCCACATGCAGCTCCAGAGCCACGGGTTGCTGAAAGTATTGATTGTTGATGGATTCCTTCATTAAGACATCCCTCATTAAGATGCTTTATTTTTAGTCTATAGTTGTACATTCTCCCAAAAGAGAATGATGCCCAACAATCTTTCCAACAAAGGGTTAGTCCTCTGTAAATAGAACAAAGTATAATCACATTTTGATCTCCTCCTAAGAAGTATTAAAAAAATCATTTTATAGGAAAAGAAGCTGAAAGAGAATTCAACATTAACATTTTACTTGATCTCTCATCCTTTAGTGGATCATGAATAGATCATAATAACAGACTGATATTTCTGCAATATGTTTAAAAGATATTGGGTCACATATATTATGACCCTTTCTTTGTAAAATAACTAGGACCAACATTCTGAAGAAGGAGAAGATGATGTATCCTGTTTTTTGTTACATTGAAGCCAGTGATTAAAATAAAGAGAAAGAAGCTTCAAAACCTTAATAGAAGCCTAGGAGAGAAAATGGCCAGTGTTGGATAATTGGGATTAATTTAGGTTAAATGTGAGATCTTCTGTAGAAAAGTCATTCTTTAGTGTATAGGTAGAGGTTCTTTTTTGTTATACCAATTCCTGCATGTGGCTTGGGAGTAAACCTGATTACTTTTCAGCCATTTCCAATTAACAGTAACACTGGGAAAGATCAAAAGATAAAGTTTCATGATACAGGGAATAGTTGTGCGCAGCTCTATTTGCCTGAGCCACATGCTGCATTTAGAAGAGTGCTGATTTACTAGAGAAATGCAAAGATTCATTCTGACTTAGAATATTTGTCTCCATCAGTGAAAAAGTGCAGTAAAAATTAAGTGTGAAGAATGAGGACAACGAGGAAGATGTAACATCCTGCACTGACTCTCTGCTGAAATTCACTGCCCCACATGATGTGCAACTAATCACGGTGTGCTGACATTTGGCTTGCACTTTCAGTATTAATAACATTTTTCTTCTGACTCATCATTAAGCAAGAGCAGATTTATTGGCCATCCACACAGACTTCCCCATGATGACAATATCACTGAATACATCACCTATTGGCCAGCTGTTTGCTGTGACATTTACCAGCATGATCATTTGGAAAGGATAAATTATAACATTAAAAAACTAAAATCCTCCTGACTCAAACACTACTCATTCCTACACACACACACACACACACACACACACACACACCCCGCTTGGTCTAGTTATATGTAAACTTTTTTGCATGATGTGAACACCTAATTTTGTCAGCAAATGTATTATTTCAATTTTTCACCTGTTGGGTTTAGACAAATCTTTTTTCTTGTCTAATAACTGTTCTTCGAAATTTCTTTCAGGTCTACCCTCTTCTCATCTAACATTTCATTGTTTTGTGATGATATCCTCAAAAATCAATTTCATCAATTGAGCCTTCATTTTGACCTTCAACTCAGTTCTATTTTAAGTAGAAAGCTGGGCAGATTAAAGACATTTATTAATGAAAGAACTAGACAGTCCAACACTACTTTAAAGAGTTTTTGATCTATGCATCAGACTGTAAACCCATAACATTTATTGGAAGTGGCTTTAGGATTCTAAACAACCATTTTTTTAATGCTGCATATGTAGAGAAGCCAAACTACCTACCAAACTCTAGCACAACTTTTTGTCCATTGTCCGTTAAGTAGCATAAAGCTTGTTAAGCCTTGGAATTTTGTTATTTATAACAGAAGAAATCCACTTGGGAAAACTTTTGGATATATCACCCTTTTTAACAAAAATCTGGGACTCTCAAAATCTCTTTTTCTACTGAATATTTGTATATAGGTGGCTTTTCTAGAAGAGTGTTAGTATCGGAGCAAAGTGTCTTTCAAAATTATTATGCATAAATCACACACACAGACACACACACACAAATAACTAAATTACAATTGCCACAATAAGCAAATAAAATGCTTTGTGAGTCATACAGATAGCTCCTTTATAGGTTCACTTGTTCACAAAATTCTCAATAGGTATTATAGTCATTTGTGTGCATTAGCTGGCTACTCTCACATTCCTCTTGACCATTCTTGCACTATTGCTACCAAATATAAGAACAGAGATCAATGCATTTAAATAGTGATACTTGTTCCCTTCTCCCTCTTCTCTATGTGAAGGCTGATCCAGCTTACAACCTATAAAATCTTATTTACCTTTTTCTATAATGTTTCTACTCCCATTCAATATAGTCTCGCCTTTTCCTTTATGTCTTTATGATAATTCACTTATCTGAAATGGCTGTTGCAATTATGGTTATTATCCAATTCAAGAAATTAGTTATGGCAATAGAAGTACCAGAAGCACAATTTCATATTAGCTTTGTTTGCCAAAGAAGAAAATTTCACAACATAGAGATCTCTGAGCATTAGCTTAAACTCCATGCCAAGAACTGTGTCCAGTTCTAAATAGCTCTGTTTAAGGTTTGGAACAAATGAGAGTGATTTGAAAGAAGGGCAATGAGAATAGTCAAGGGCCTGGAAACAAATAAGAGTTAGATGAGTAAATTACAGTAATTTATCCTGGGATGAGGGGGGAGGGATAATAAAGGGAGATAAGTTAGCATTTATCTGACAATCATCATACAAAAAGTGGCTATTATCTTTTATTCCTGAGTATTGCTTGTGAAACAGAAATGTTCAGTTATTCCAATATGAATTCTGAATGATAGGGAAAATGTCCTAATAGTAAGACAGTTCAGCAATGAAGATCTATAACCATGACCAAGATTTAGAAAGATGTTGAATTTTCCTTTAATGGGAGTCTTGTAACAGAAGCCAACTAGCTTCTAGAGATATTTTAATTTGGGTTATTTGCTAGGCTGATTATCACATTTCATGACCTATACAGTCCTTCTAAAGATGTGATTCTTTGTGTGAGGTCCTAAGAATATTTGGAAATGTGCAGTTATGTGGATAAAGAAAAAGGGTGAGAATCAAAAAGAAATAGCTGTCCACATCAAAGTCCATACTGAAAAAAATGTCATAGTGTTTGATGAGTTCAATTGATAGTAACTCATAACATGACATTTCTCCAATATGGTATTTTTAAGTCTGAAGTTTTTTCAGCATCTGTTGTATTATCCAGGCCAGATCCCCTCCAATGAAGATGTAGAACAGTAGGGAAATTTTGCGAATAAAGACAACAGGAAGCAAATGAGCTGTATCTTCTTGATGGTGATTGAAGAGACTGGGAAAACAGGTGGCTTTATGTGTAAGCTTTCTAAAGCTTTTGAATTAATCATTTTGATATGTCTAAGGTTTTGTGATTTGTGAGACAGGATCTAGAGATAAATATTTCCATTTGGTTCATTTTTAAGTGACCATCACATGTTAAAAAAAAATATTTATGATTTTTTTAATACACACAGACAAACAGATTAATGGACAGGGACACACACACACACACACACACACACAATTAACAAGTTGAATAAATGGAAGGAAAAATGTATCTTGGAAAACCAAACAGCTAGCCATCACATACAGCTAGTCATCATCTACCCATTAATAAAACCTTTAAAACTAAAAGGTAAAATTGTTCAATCCAACATTTGACTGGGAATATTATACAAGCAAATGTTGCCCTTTTAAAATGACTTGTTTCAAATTTTAATTAATAAGAGAAACTCTTTTTTAAAAAAAACCAAAACCCTAATGTTCCTTTTTGGGAAAAAAAGTTCCTTTAATAAGAATAGTAAACTCACAATAAAGAAAATTAACACCGATAATGAGGTTAAGTCTGCTATGTTACACATTCCACAGAAAGGCATTTCAAAAAGCAGTTCAGCACAAGACTTCTTAATTAACACCACAAAATGCTTTAAATGGCTTTGGTCTCTAATAACCACAGAGAAGTCTGTCAAGACAGTTCACTTCTGAGAATGGTTCATTTAAGCAGATTCTTATGTTGACTGACAGGAAGTAGTAAATTTTACCTCAGAATCATTTTGCAGAACTAAACATGAAATGATGATCAGCAAAGTAATAAGAGTTTCTTGGAGAATCAGATTCTTATAAATTTTGTGCATAGAGGTTACAGTAAGATGCCATTCTGGAAAAAGATATTTTTTTATTAATTTGCTAAGCATCCATGGCAATCAAGTTTAGATTTCAACAAATGTCATTTCATGAAAAGTGGATAGCCTGTCTACAAGCGTTTAAATGGTGTTATTGCATCATATAGCAAAGTAGTCATCGTTTGCTTAAAACATATCCACTAAATGAAAAGCCACTAACTGAAAAGACATGTAAGATCCTTTTGTTCTGTGCCTGAATAGCCAATGGTAATTTTTTTAAAAAATATTCTGACAATGAAGTGATAAAGTCTTGTTGCTTTAGAGCATTTGTATTTGGAAAACTTGTCCAACCTTTCTAAGAGTTTAGGACAGATGAATACTTAAATAGGCAAACATGATTAGATTGTCAAGATGTTGTGACATCATCAAAGAAACAAAATAATATAAAAACTTACCACATGATATTTTTTTACCATGATTCCATCAGAAGAATATTTAACATGAAAAGATGTATATTCTGAGGCACTTCTTCCCCCAAATATTATACCAATAAATTAGACACTTACCTAGAAAAAAGAAAAAAATAGAAAAGAATGTCAGTGTTACTCTTTACCAAGGGAATGAAACAGTTTTAAGGATGTGGCCTCATGTCGTCTTTCAATAACAGACTTTTTCAGATCTTTTCTTTAAAAGCCTATGCTAAAGAAGCAGGACACGTGACAAAATAATTTGTCTTATTTTATTTTAATTGATCTTTTAAATTAATGCTAAATTAAACTATTAATGAAATTGTGTAGGAGTAGGAGGGTCAGAACCTGGGGCAAAATTAAAAGAGTAATCAGCCTAGAATCCTTAAGTAGCCACAAGTGAACCTTTCTTGAATTCCATTTACCTCATCTAATCCCAAGAAGGTGTTAATGTTAGTTGAGAAGATTCCTATGGATAGGCACGATTAGCAATATATCAGTTTAATCGCACCTTCATGTCTGGACCTTTCATACCTGACAAATTACTTCCCATGAATTTTTCCCCTTCCATCACATTAAAATTTACAGTTTGACATAAAATTTTGGAGGCTCTCTTGAGATTGTATCTGAGACTTTGGAAAAGTATAAGTGGCCCTTTTCAAAACAGATTAATTTATAATTTATGTAGTTTGTTTAAGTGAAGGCTTTATACATTTTTAACCCAATAGAGATACGAGATCAAGGGGGGACAGAAATAGAGAGATAGAAAGTACTTTTAAAAAAAATGTCAGGTTTATAAGCTGGCCTGGCCTGATGGGATGGGGTTGGATTTTATAAATGGATTTTAACTTTTAATCTGTATTAATTTATTACGGGCACTGTTTAATTACTTTTTAATAATTTTTAATTTTTGTATCTTGTTTTTATGTATTGCCCTGTTCACCGCCCTGAGTCCTTCGGGAGAAGGGCGGTATACAAATTAAATTAATAATAATAATAATAATAATAATAATAATAATAATAATAATAATAATAATAATAATAATAATAATAATAATAAGCCACTTCAGTCCCAACCAATTCTCAATGACATTTAATGTTAGAACAATTTATTGATAATAATAATTGCTATTATTGCATTCTGAGGAAACATTCTAAATATAGACAATCATAAACTTTAGATAGATGTGACAGATTATAGCAAGTCTGAAAAAGTAATATAAGCAACCAAGAGAAAAGGAACAAGTTGTTTAGTAAATTACAGCTCAATCAAGGTGCAAAATGTTTGGGAAGAATGGATTCAATTATTCAATGCAGCTCCACCTTAATAGATAATAATGATAATGATAATAATAATAATAATAATAATAATAATAATAATAATAATAATAATAATAATAATAATAATAAGTTGGAAGGGACCTTGGAGGTCATCTAGTCCAACCCCCTGCTCAGGCAGGAAACCTTATACCATTTCAGGCAAATGGCTGTCCAGTCTCTTCCTAAAAACCTCCAGTGTTGGAGCATTCACCACCTCTGGAGGCAGGTTGTTCCACTGGTTAATTGTTCTAACTGTCAGGAAGTTTCTCCTTAGTTCTAGGTTGCTTCTCTCCTTGACTAGTTTCCATCCATTGCTTCTTGTCCCTGCTTTCAGGTGCTTTGGAGAATAGCTTGACTATAGCTTGACTAGCTATAGAATAGCTTGACTATAGCTTGACTAGAGAATAACTTGACTAATAGCTTCTTTGTGGTAGCCCCTGAGATATTGGAACACTGCTATCATGTCACCCCTCACTCTTCTCTTCGTTAAACTACACATACCCAATTCCAGCAACCGTTCCCTATATGTTTTAGCCTCCAGTCCCCCAATCATCTTTGTTGTTCTTCTCTGTACTCTTTCTAGAGTCTCGACATCTTTTTTAC
This sequence comes from Vipera ursinii, assembly GCF_947247035.1. Lineage (NCBI taxonomy): Eukaryota > Metazoa > Chordata > Lepidosauria > Squamata > Viperidae > Vipera > Vipera ursinii. Next base: position 28,156,915 of record NC_139514.1, on the reverse strand, counting down.
ATCGTGGTGACCAAAACTGGATGCAGTATTCCAGGTGTGGCCTTACCAAAGCATTGTGAAGTGGTATTAGTACTTCACTTGATCTTGATTCTATCCCTCTGTTCTAAATATATGCAGGTTGGAATACTTATCACAATATCCAAGATTATGGATTTACTTCTAATCATGGCTTCTTTGTTTCTTACTGTGAGACCAAGCAAAAAATAATATCAACTTCATTCTCCAAAAGTTATTTAGTACAGTGAGTTCTTAGTGACCTTTCTCAGTTTCAGAAAATCTTGGAACTGCTCTTCCTCCAGACTATTTCACAGGAATTCCTAAAATTCTAGTAATCACCTTGGATTCTATTTATTTCATTAACATTTTGAGAATTGGATTGTAGCAGAAATTAATTAATAATGTATTATTTGTGTCACAGGATCTCTTGCCCTTAAATTAAAACTTATAAACATATCAAAACATAGTTAGCATTTCCTTAACTTATCAATAACGTAAACAACTTGTATTGAAGGGAAAATGTAATAGCAAACTTTCTTATTTGTATGATGATGTAATCTGGGCTACAGTGTAACTTGCCACTTAAAATGTGGAAGGATTAAAAATAATTCTTGAGATTCCCATAAAATGCCTGCATATGTGCATGTTTGTATGTCTATATTGTTATAGTAGTGTTCCTCAATCTGACAGTTCCCAGGTGTGCTAGATCACATCAAAATTCTCACAACATAGCTGAACACTGGAAGGTATAATTCAACATTAACAAGTCACTAAAGTAATGGACAACAGATTGTAATTATAAATTTAAAAAGAAATAAACAGCCAACCAAAATTAAAAACTACCATCAACCCATCTCAAAAAATTGAAACATTGAAAGTACTGTAAGGATTCAAGTTAAAAATATATTCTTTGAGTATGTAGCAAATCTGGAAAGCAGACCCTACAAAGATTAGGTAGACATAAAACATTCATGTCATTTGACAAGTAAGTTGAAGTCTTGATAATGTCCTCAAAGATAATGTCCTCAAACAATTTGTGTTATCAGTTTTGTTAAATAGCAGGTTCTTTGGTGCACGAATGAAGTCGCAGAACAGAGTAGAGGATAACTCATGGTTTATTTCGTGCTGGAACTGTACTGGGGAAATGTCTGCAACTAGCCGCAATATATAGTCTAGCCCCTAGGTGGCAGCTAATAGGTTTGAATCAACCATTGCCGCCTGGAGTTAGCCAATTGCAGCACAGGAGACTTGTAGTCTGGATTGCTGGAGAGCCATTAGCTGCTCCAGCAACCCACGTGGTGTTTCACAAGAGCCCAGTACATAACACCCCTCCCCTCTTAGATCAGACTATAATAACATCAATTAGTCTCAACAATTGTCAAGACTCATTATCCATAATAATAATAAAAATAATAAAAAACAATGTAGGTTACAATGAGATTAAACAACGTCTCAATGAACAGGCTTCACAATTTGCACTATTAGACAGTTACAACATAGCACTAGTTTCTGTAGTTTAATGGCAACAGTATTTACAACAAAATATAGCTCTTTATTTTACAATGTAATCTGCAAGATATGAAGGAGGCTTGTGTGCCCTAGAGGAACATCTCGGAGTTCCCATCACTTTGTGGTCTAACAGCTTGCCCAGTGGGCTGGGTAGACTTGTGTCCCTTTGTGCTCCTGAGTCAAAGGGATTCGATTCACTCCGGCTGGCCTCTCCAGGTTGGCCCATTCCAATGTCAGACTGTTCAGCAGAGTAGGCACAGTGGTTGCTGAAGTTCTTTTGGCTTGCTCCTTCAGGGGGTCCATGTTGCACTCCAGAGCTCTCCAGTTCTCCCTTTGGTTCCACCTCACTTAAGAAGGAAAAGTGAGGGTCCATGTGAGGGCTGGCTTGGCCACAAGTTTGAGGACCTTGGGAGGGACTTATGATGCAGTCCTCACTTAGTGGCCATTCTGGAAACCGTTTCCTGAGCTGATCAATGTGTAGTCTGACAACTTGCCCTCCCTCCACCCCCACTTCATAAGATAGGGGTTTGGGTGCCTTGGTGATTTGACCAGGAACCCACAGATTCCCATGACCATAGTTCCTGGCCCAAACCCAATCGCCCATGTGCAGCCCCCTCAGGGGTTTTGGTCAAGAGGCTTCTGCTGCCACTCTATCTGGATGCAACTTGTCCAATTTAGTAATCAAATGCCTCCCCCAATGTAGTTCTGCAGGACTTTTGCCTGTAGCAGTGCAGGGTGTAGAATGCTGGCAGAGTAAAAAATCTGCCAATCTGTGATGCCAGTCACCTGTAACAATGCGCTTGAGTGCTTCCTTCATTGTCCTCACTATGCGTTCAGCTTGACCATTAGAAGATGGATGAAAAGGCGCAGACATTGCATGTCTGATGAGATTAACTCTAAGAAAGGCCTGAAATTCAGCAGAAGTGAATTGGACCCCATTGTCTGAAACTAAGACATCTGGCAACCCATGTGTGGCAAAGAGTTTTCTCAGCACCTGGATGGTCCTAGCAGTAGTCATGTTAGGAACTGGAATTACTTCTAGCCATTTTGAGTGGCTATCCACTACTATAAGGAAGAGCTGCCCCTGAAAGGGCCCAGCATAGTCTATGTGAACCCTAGACCAAGGAGTGTGCATTACCTCCCACCTATGAACTGGAGCCTGTGGCATTTCAGGCCTAGATTGCTGGCATGTATAACAACCATGGACTTGACCCTCAATGGCCTTATCAAGGCCAGGCCACTAGAGGTAGCTTCTAGCTAAAGCTTTCATTTGGATGGCCTTCATGTAACGATTGCAAAATCCTGTCTCTTAGGGAAGTGGGAATTATGACTCTGTTTCCCCATAAAATGCACCCTTTATGTGCAGATAACTCATGCCTCCTGACAAAATAGCTTTGAAATTCTGAGCCTGAACTTTTTTTCCAACCAGCCTGTGGATACCCATGACAACACTCTACTAAGTATTTTATCTCTGGAAGTTTCATCAGCAGTGTCCCCTGCATGGAGGGAAAACTCGGGTGTGTCCTGTATGGACAATATTCTGAGCACCTGGATGGTCCTAGCAGTAGTCATGTTAGGAACTGGAATTACTTCCAGCCATTTTGAGTGGCTATCCACTACTATAAGGAAGAGCTGCCCCTGAAAGGGACCAGCATAATCTATGTGAACCCTAGACCAAGGAGTGTGCATTACCTCCCACCTATGAACTGGAGCCTGTGGCATTTCAGGCCTAGATTGCTGGCATGTATAACAACCATGGACTTGACCCTCAATGGCCTTATCAAGGCCAGGCCACCAGAGGTAGCTTCTAGCTAAAGCTTTCATTTGGATGGCCTTCATGTAACGATTGCAAAACCCTGTCTCTTAGGGAAGTGGACTCTGTTTCCCCATAAAATGCACCCTTTATGTGCAGATAACTCATGCCTCCTGACAAAATAGCTTTGAAATTCTGAGCCTGAACTTTTTTCCAACCAGCCTGTGTATACCCATGGCAACACTCTACTAAGTATTTTATCTCTGGCAGTTTCATCAGCAGTGTCCCCTGCATGGAGGGAAAACTCGGGTGTGTCCTGTATGGACAATATTCTAGCAGCAGGAGCTGGATCCATTAGTGGAAGTGGTAGTCTGCTGAGGCCATCAGCATGGCCCATTTCCTTGCCTGGTTTGTGAATTAATTTAAAATTGTATGCAGATAGGAAAATAGACCATCTCAACATTCTTGGAGATAGTATGTGGGGGGTTTGTTTTTCCATTGTAAAAAGTCCCAACAGAGGTTTGTGGTCAGTGTAGACCGTGAAATCCCTGCCATATAAATAGTCATGGAATTTTTTTATTCCCGCAATGATGGCTAGGGCTTCTTTATCAATCTGAGCATAGTTGCGGTCAGCAGAAGACAATGAGTAAAATGCTATTGGAACCTGTTACCCATTTTTTTCTATGTGACTTAAAACTGCCCCCACCCCATAGGGAGATGCATCACAAGCAAGACATACAGGTTTAGACTCTTTGTAGTGAGTTACAGTGGACATTTCTAACAATAGTTCTTTTAATTCCTGGAAACTGTTTTCATATAAGTTAGTCCATTTCCATGGAGCTTTCTTATCCAGCAGCCTCTAGAGGGGCTCTGCTATTGCAGCCTTATGAGGTAGAAATGTGTGATAGAAGTTTAGGAGACCCAAGAATGCTTGTAGCTTTACTTTTGATTTGTGCCTAGGAGCCATTTTAATGGCCTTCACTTTAGAATCAGCGGGGTGAATGCCATTAGCATCAATTCGGAAACCCAGGAATTCTGTTGAAGAAACCCCAATACTACACTTGTTCTTTTTTAATTTGAGGCCTGCTTCACAAAGCCTGTGCAAAACAGCCTTGAGCCTACTGGCCAACACTTCTGGGGATTCCCCTGCAATAAGAACATCATCAAAATAAGGACAGATGCCCTGAATACTCTTGAGTGTATCCTCCATGATTCTCTAAAAAATACCCGGCGCAACACTGACTCCAAACTGTAAGCGTTTAACTTTGAAAGCCCCCCCCTGTGAGTCACGATCATTTGAGCTGTGGCTGTGGCCTCATCAACCGGCAATTGCTGATAGGCCTGTGCTAAATCAAGTTTAGCAAAAATAGTACTCCCTTGCAAGGAGGCTAAGATATGGTTGACCACTGGGACCATGTAAGCGTGTTGCTTGAGGGCTTTATTTAGTGTGTATTTATAGTCAGCACAAATGTGAACTTCCCCATTGGCTTTAAGTGGAGTGACTATAGGAGTTTCCTACTCACCACTATCAACAGGCTGTAACACGCCCTGTTCTACCAGTTTATCAATTTTGGAATCAATTTTATGTTTTAAGGCAAAGGGGACCCTACGAGGCTTAACCCTGATTGGAACTACGTTGGGATCAAACTTAAATGAGATAGGTGGGCCTGTGTATGTTCCAAGGGTTGAATCAAAAACATCCGCATATTCCTCGCACACTGACACGAGGTCTGCAGTTTGTGTCCGGTTTATGCCAGTAATCTGAATACTTAAGGCATCAAACCAACTGAGTCCAATGAGACTCGTTCTCTGGCCCCCTACTACTATTACATCCAGGTGCTCCAAAAACCCTTTAAACTTAACCAACAAGGTGGCTTCTCCCTTAACTTTAACATGAGCATTTTGAAAATCCATTATAATTATATCTGAGGGTCTTAGTTTGGCCCAATTGTTACTGCGCCTACACATGAAATTAAAAGTGTCTTGAGAAATGATTGAGACTGCAGAGCCAGAGTCCAATTCTATTTTACATGGAACTCCTTGTAGCTCTACCATGTGCTTAAGTTTGAGTTTGAGGGGGCGTCGAGCCCTGGTGTGGCATACGCTTCTGCGGCTTCTGAAAAATCCCACACTAACTGGACCCTGGGCCCCAGTACCTCTCCAAGTCAGTTCTTTTGACTGGTGTTTGGGTGGTCGGTCTCTCTGTCGGGCTCTGCAAACCACCGTGATGTGGCCTGTCCTTCTGCAAGCTCTACACATGGCTGAACAAAATCTGCAGTTGGCGTGAAAATGGTTGCCACCGCACCCTTTACATCTCAGTAAGAGAACTGCCTGGTAATTGTCCTCTCATGGCTGGCCATTGCAGTGTGGTGCGTTGGGTTGCTTTTGGAGTTGGTTGATTTCAGGTTCTTCTTCCTTGGAGAGTTCTTCAGTGCATTTGGCATCCTCATGGTGGACCGTTTCTTCGAACTTTGTGGTGGGCTGTACAGCTTGAACGGTGCCCCTGGCAGCTTCGTCGGCCATCACCTCATCTTGTGCTTCAGAAAACATTAAATTTGGCCTAGCAAATAGTCTCTGCTGAAGCATTCTTTCCCATAAGCTGCAGATGAGCCGGTCTCGTAGTTGTTCTTCTAAATTTGAAAATTTGCATAGGTGTGCTGCCTGCCTTAGGCCCGCTATGAACTCCGATGCTCTCCCCCCGGGAAGCTGTACTCTTTGGTTGAACTTGAACTGCCAAGCCATCTCAGACATCTCTGGCTGGAAGTGCCCAGTTAGCCTCTTTTTGAGATCTGTGTAAGAGACCGCTTCGATTGGTGTTGGCATGAAAAGGTTCTTGGCTAAATCAAAGGTAGCTGTTCAGTCCTTCTTCCATGATCTGGTTGGCTCTGAAGTAGTTTTCTACTTGCGATAAATATGATGTCCATTCCTCTGGGTGTTTCACGTCAAATTCTCACAATTTGCCAATCTTCAGCATTTTTCTTGCTGGTTCCTGCGTTTTCTGGATCCTGCTTCAGGTTCAGAGAATGAGTCCACCGAGCATGAGGTTGCTAGTGTAGCTTGCTAGCCGACCTTGAGAGAGGGGGGGGAATGCCTCTTTCCTCCGGTATGTGCTGCCTTTCCCTCGTAGACTTCAGCTCTTTATTCAGTGAAGCAGAATCCCATCCTCGTCGCCACTGTTAAATAGCGGGTTCTTTGGTGCAGGAATGAAGACGCGGAACAGAATACAGGATAACTCATTGTTTATTTCGTGCTGGAACTGTACTGGGGAAATGTCTGCAACTAGCTGCAATATATAGTCTAGCCCCTAGGTGGCAGCCAATAGGTTTGAATCAACCATTGCCACCTGGAGATAGCCAATTGCAGCACAGGAGACTTGTAGTCTGGGTTGCTGGAGAACCGTTAGCTGCTCCAGCAACCCATGTGGTGTTTCACAAGAGCCCAGTACATAACAAGTTTTAATAACTGATCAGATTTCAGGCCACAAAGATGGAACTCTGTACTTGCCTGCTTTCCATTTCTCTCTTTTTCTCCTGTTTTGTTTATCATTAGAATAGGAAATTCTCTTCTAATGCCTCCAAAACCCCCAATGTGTTCACAGCAAAGTGCTTACTTTATGTACCAACTAATTTGTGAATGTTAGTGAGAACTCTATGGGAAAAAAATCAGAAAAATGAAACTAAGAAGAACCTGCAAATGAATTCTCTCTATTCAACATGTGTGTACAGTCCCATTAGCAACAGCACAGCAGGCAATCGATTAGGGAGGGAAAAATGGCTTTTTTATGGTAATGGATTTTGAGACTCCTGATGATAATTTATTTACTAGGAATTTTGCAGAGCTGGCTACTGCACCAACTAAAACCTACAAGGTTTTTTTTTTAAATGAGCTCCAAAGAAAAGGGAAAAAGCTTGTTTATTTTGTAGAAATATTGTTATTAAATTATTTGAAATCTATTGATAAAATGTGCTTGAAACTCACTGCTTTAATTTATATTACATATTACACCACCATTGACAAATGGCAATTTAATCTAGCAATTAACTTTAACAATGTGAATTCTTTTGCTGCCTTTTTAAAAGGGGAAATAATACCAGAAAGAAGAATAAAAAAGCTGTACTATATTCGGTATGATAGACATTATTCAGTACAATAATACTGATGACATTTAACTTACATTGTTTTAGGGAGCACACCTGAAATTAACACACACGCACGCACACACACACACACACACACACACACACACCCTTATAACAGTGTTGCTTTCCATTATTAACTAATAGCCAGAAAGCTAGTTCAGAGATTGAATGCATGTTTTGTGTTAAAGGTTCCTAGTTCAATTTCTGGTACCTCTAGGTAAAAATAACAAAAATTTAAATGTGATATTTGAAGATTGAAAGCAGTCTAGAATAATAGAGTAACCAAACAGGTCTTGCAATTTCTGGAAAAAAATTGTCCCCCAAAGAGGGAACAGTTACACCTTCTTTTCTATATTTTTCTTGTATGTTTGTGTATTTAGATTTTATTATTGCTATGAGGTAATGGAGAGCATTATGTTTTTACTGTTTTGCATTTCTCTAATGGTTTGTAGTTTCTCTGACTATCCACATTTAAAAAATTTCCCTATTTGATAGAACTTGATTTGCACCTGTATCTCTTTAACACATATGCTCTGATAAAATGAGAATCTTCTCTTTAAGAAGAAGCTAGGCTGCCTCAAGCAAGAGATAGAGAAACAAAAAAAAAACCCCAAGAACTTGAAAAGTGGTTTATGTCATTAACAGAAGTGTGGTTGAAATGGAGGTACTGCCATCCAGAATGGATTTTCCATGCCAGCATGGCTGGCTGCCAGGAAGCAAATTACCAGGCTATAAATCTGCCATGGGCCAGAGCTAAGCATGCTCAAGCTTTATAGCAGGTAGCTAGAGTAAAACAACCTTTGAAAAAAGTCATTTTTGCAGTCAGACTGTTCTTGTGGTCAAGCAGGCATTTACAGTGGTGAGCTGTAAATCAGGCACTAGACCCAGAGGATAAGCAAGAGACAAGGTCATAACTACCACAGTGGAAGAAAAGAAGCAATTCAAAAACAAAGCCGTGTAAGAAAGAAGGAACTAACCTGACAAATTCTAGAAACTGACAGAAAAATCTGAATGAACAGGCTGAGAAACGGTAGACAAACAAGTAGAGGCCAGAGCTCTTAGTGGTCAAGGAAATACCATCTATCTTTCGTTAAAGTGTTCTTGTTTTGAGTATCAATAACTGGAAAGGGTTAATTTTGGTTAAGGTATAACAGGCTGGATGAGGACACAAGATTAGGTAGTAGTGGTCAAAAAGAGTTAAAAAGGAGGCCAAAATAAGGGCATGAACCCGGGTCTTAGGTTTTAGGAATTGCCACAAAGATGATAGCATAACATAGTAAGAAAGACTCTGATGGAGAAATAAAAAAGTGGCTCAAATTAATTTGGCTAGCAATTGGATGAGGACCGCAGTTCTTATGTTCCATAGACCAGAGATGAATTCCTGAATTCCACTGCAGAGACTCTAGAAGAATGCTACCAAGAACCAGAAGGTTGGCCATGATGTGGAGAGCATCTGACAGCTTAGAAACCATGACCCTAGGATCTAGGAGCAAATATAGAAAGGGCTAACCTAGAAAGAAGGGGAAGTCTTTGAACAAATAATATCTTGTTATCATTACATTCCAGTCATATGAGCCATCCTATTTGGTGCCTGCTATACCTCCTAAAATAGGGACGCGTGGCTCAGTGGGTTAGCATGCTGAGCTTGTCGATCAGATGGTCGGCAGTTTGGCGGGTCGAATCCTGAGTGCCATGTAACAGAGTGAGCGCCTGTTACTCGTCCCAGCTTCTGCCAACCTAGCAGTTCGAAAGCATGTAAAAATGCAAGTAGAAAAATAGGGACTACTACGGTGGGAAGGTAACAGCATTCTGTGTGCCTTTGGTGTCTAGTCATGCTGGCCACATGACCACGGAGATGTCCTCAGACAAGCGCTGGCTCTTCAGCATTAAAACGGAGATGAGCACCAGCCCCTAGAGTTGGAAACGACTAGCACACATGTGCAGGGGAACCTTTACCTTATACCTCCTAAATTGTTTTGTCTTTCTGGAAAAAAATCTAAGCTGCCGAGATCTGCAAGTGGGCATTGCACACTGCCCAGAGGCTACCATATGAGGACAGATACTGCACTGTAAATATTTCTTGGAGGTGGGAGAAACTTCCAATGTAATCTACCAAATGTCCTGCATGGATTGCCCCTTTGACTATGTAGGACAAATGGGGAGGAAGCTAACAACAGATTGCAAGAACACAAGTGAGTGTCAGATGAAGACACCTGACCTCATTGGTAGCCTCACAATGCAATGAACAAGGACACACTTTTAATTTTGCAGCAACTAAGAACATTGCCCTGCAGGTACAAAGATAGCCAGGGAAATGATCAAACCCTGGGAAATAGGTCCCTTGTCAGTTAACAGGAGTGCTGAATTACCAACAGCCTGTCACCAGCCTATTACCACCAGCCCAAAGAAACAACAGCCAATTGCGAGCCATCAACACACCAGTCAGCCAATAGGAAGACACCACATAAACATAACTCACAGAACATCCAAAGGACATATTCCAGTAAAGAAATTCCCTGAAACATGAGTCTGAAAGCTCAGAAGAATAAATCTCTGGTCCCGGTAACTAACCCAAATTCAATTAATCATCATTATCCTGGGACACATATATTTGACTTAATTCATAATGTAAGTTCATTTTGTTTATTTTTTTATACTTGGAGCACTAGTGGATAATGAAATATATGAGGCAATGGTAAAGCACCATTACATCATTTTTTTTCTTTCAGTGTTTTTGTTCAGGTTAAAGCTCTCCTAATCAAGCTTGCCAAGTTTCAATGGAACATATTTTTATCAATCCTTGTGAGGTGCAACTCATCTTGTGCCAGATGTACATCATCCAGAAAGCTCATCCTTGGTTCCCAGAAGTCAAATCTCTCCTGTCAACACTATTTGCATAGCTGCTCCATCACTTGCTGTATTCTGACTTTTCCCCTGAGTCTTGCATGGAGTAAAAGTAAGGAAAACTATTTCACCCAGATTTTCAGTTTCTTGTGCATCCTTCTAAGATATTATAATAGTCCATAATACTATAGCTGTTCTTTGTGGTATGATTTCTTTCCATGTGGATTAGCCCGAACGGATAATTGAGAATGAACTATACAATTATTATGTCATATTTCTGACCCTTACTCCTGGCAGGCAGCACACTTCTATGAGCTATTAAAGTTATCATATCATGATAACCATAACCACTATACAAAAGCAAAGTGTTACAATTTTCTCTATCTCATTTCTTTCATCTAATGATCATTTATATTTCTTCCAGATATGGTACTTCTAATCTTTGGGTACAACCAAATGTCTGCATGAAAGTTCTATACAGCAGTCTTTGAGGAGCCATAAAAGTATGTCAGCATAAAGTAAGCAAGGCCTATTCTGGCATAGTAATGAAAAGTTATTAACGAACAAGTTAAGGAAAGTGATGGTAGAGTTCCCTCCTTTTGTCTTCCTCCTGCCAAGTATCAACTGCGGGTGGTAAAAGAAACTCCAATCCTTTTCATAATGTGTGGCTGAGCAGGCTGGGACATTTAGGTGAGTGCTTGTTAGCCAAATATTAAGTTATTAACCATATTGGAGATAGGGAACCACTCCAAACCTATGGCTCTTCAGTCAAACTATTTCTGAGCATGATACTAGCATTCTTGGAAGGGTGTTCAGAAATAGTCAACAATTCACAGACAAAGAAGAGGGATGAAGCAGGAAAAAGTGATAGATAATGGCATCAGACCCTATAGTATGCAGCTGGCACAATCTGGTTCTTTTTTCCCAGCTTAAATTTATCTTCAGTGTTTATAGGATAAGCATTTTCTCAAGAGAGCACTAGTTCTGTTTTTTTAGTGCTCTTTCTAAAAACACTAAGTCCATATTTATAAGGATCCTGTGTAATTACTATGTATTATTTATTTAGCTTTATGGGTTGTCAAATCTGAAGCGTCTAGATGGCATGCAGAATAAAAAACAGCATTAAAAATGATATAAATCTGCCATTAGGTATTATAGTGCATGGAGGAGAATGCTGCACCTAAGTGTTCTCTATCCTCCAGTGGTCTGGATTACAAATCACCCTGATCTCTGGCACGTTTGAAGAGTTTTTTAAAGGGTTTTTCTAAAATATGGAAAGGTGGAGGCCAGGCGGAACCCCAGGGAATTGTGTTCCAGAAGGTAGGGAACCGCAACTGAGGGTCATGGCTCCAAGATCCCATGAGATGACACCACTTAATCAGTTGGATTTGAAATATGCCCATCTGCCCATCTGTCTGATTGCACAGCACAGGCCGAAACATTAGAAATAAATGGTCCCATAAATTATCAGGTCCTGCACAATGTTAGGCTTTATAAATAACAAATGGCACCTTGAACCAAAGCCAACAACCAACAACCAGAAGCCAACTGGTAGCCTGGGGAACAAAAAACACCCTGTGTGTCAAAAAGTGCTTGATTTTTCTATGTTTTATGCTGCGTTTTATGCTGCATTTTGCTTAAATTTGTTTTCAGAATTTCTCTACAGACAAGGTTTTTGAGTGACACAGAACTTTACTTTTATAATAACCTACATTTACAAGTTAATTAAAAGCACCAAAGTAATCCCTAAAATAAAGCAGTGTTTGACTTATATTTTATTGATTTCACTTCAGGAACTTTTCTCTTAGGGGGTCTAGCAATAGTCACCCAGCATACTGAAAACCCACTTGCCTTGGTACTGCTTCTCCAAGTTTGAAATATCCTAGTGAAATTGTTCACTATGATGTACCAAGATTGTCGAGAAAAATGCAAGTGAGAGTCTAAGAAATTAGTTTTCAGTGATATATTCCATATCATTGGTATGACTTCAGGATATCACTAATTTGTGTTGATTTCTTGTTTTATGATTTCCCAAGAAAGTTTTGGTAGATGCTTTTGAATGATTGCTAGAAACTCTTTCAATTTCACTGAACTGTTCATCAATTCTGTTATCCTTTATTAATTTTCTTATCTGAGGATCTAAAATTGATCCTTCATCTTTGCATCAGTAATCTTGGGAAATCGATTCTTCAGTACAAGTAGTCTATAACTTACCACCAAAATTGGGACTGGAACTTCTATCAGTAAGTGACGAAATTCTTAAGTAAATTGAGCCAATTTTTGCTGTAGTCATTAAGTGAACCATTGTGGTTGTTAAGCAGATCACACAGTTTAAGTGAATCCAGCTTCCCCCATTGACTTTCTGAAAGACCACCGAGAAGGTTGCAGATAGTGATCATGGGACCACGGGACACTGAAATGTAAATGCATGCCAAATTGCCAAGCACCCAAGTTTTAATCATATGACTACATGGAGTTACAACAGTCATAAGTGCGATTGCAACACACTTTTTTCATCATCATCATCATCATCATCATCATCATCACCACTTTGGTCATGAAATGAATAGTTGAAATCATAGATTATTTGTACATGAATCCAATTGCTGGTTTATCTATCATTAAAAAAAACATTTTCATAAGTGTAGGTTTGATATGCAAAGGAAGAAAGAAAACTTTTTCAAGGTGAACAAACGGACCCTCTTTTTTCCCTGGAACAAGTGATTGTAATTCTTATTTTTTGAATGTAATGGTTTTTCCTTTTCCACTCACACAGATGTGATACAGGATATGATACAGTTATAGACAGTCAAAATCAGAAAGAAAATAAAGTGTGAGACAGAAAATAAAAACCACAATAAAACTCAATAATTATAAAATGGGTATGAAAATATAAAACAAAATTCAGCCATGTTAAGAGAAATATGATCAAATAATTTAATACTGACAACTGTAAACATGATGGATCTGGATAGCCTACAAAACTGATTAGTGTATTATGAATAGCCAGGTATTTTTGTAATAGGAACAATATAAAAGAAGATGGATCAGTGTTTCAAGGACTCCTTCATAAAAGGGCAAAGTGTTTGTTCAAATGGAATGTTCTGTGGCTTCCCCTTGAAAACAGCTACTTGGGAGTGATTAAATGTTGAATTTGGGAACTGTTATTTAGCTTAGATATTTAACTGAATTGAAAAAGGGTGACGGACTGCCCAAGAACACATCTTGGGTATTGCAGTTTGGTCTAATGGGCACAGTCAAAGGGTTTTTATTTCTAGCCCTTTGGTGTCTCATGCAATGTCCTGTCCCAGTGATGCAAAGTCATAAATTAAAATAGAGATGTTAAGTCCATAGGAAAATGACCACCATACAAAACAACAAAAATATCATTACTTTGTGTATCCTGTCTGAAGCCTGAGTAGAAATCCAGTGACCATCAGATCTTTGCAGATATTCCATTTATAATTTCTACACTGGATCACATTCTCATACGACTCTTTTATGTTATCAGCATGGCCTAAGTGTAAAACTTCCTTAACTAAAAGGACGTTTTCCAGTTATTTTTCAAGGAGTGCTCCATTTTCATTTTGTTCATGGCCAAAATCTTTTATAACTGAACAAACATCTTTACGGAACACTAGTCCATCTTCTTGAAGAAATGAATTAGTTGATGTTTGGTCTTTTAACTCCCTCCAAACTATAGGAACAGCAAATACCATCTTATTAGAGGTTTTACACATGTCATACAGCAAATATGAGATGTTCCATTCTTACCTTGGTCAACCACTGCAATCAAATTATAGTTCATAGCATTTTTGACAAGTGGGATAAAGTTTGATTTCTGAGATTTAAATTTAACTTGCCACATACATATAGCAGAGAGTCTCAGAATGGTTTACAAAGTTTTGTGGTTTGATAACTCTCTCTAGATAAATACAACACCATTAAAATCAATCTAAGATTTAATTTGAGTGCAAATACACACGCACACACACAAACATACATACATACTTATACATACACACACACACACACACACACACACACACACACCAGAATAGAACAATAAAGATGGGATCCTAAAAACTTTTGGTTTTGAATTCAGCATAAAAAATCTCTTTAGAACAACCATTACACTTCACATGACTAAATTGTTCTGATCAGTGTAATCAATACAGCTTGCAGAATAGACATCTGACACAGATTATTGAAATGTACCTATATCTCCTTGCACTGCTGTGTTCTGGCCAGCTATTGCTCCCAAGTGGATCTTAAGTCACACATAGAGTAATCCAGATGTGATGAGCACTCTGTATCAAATCAAATGCCCTTGGAAAATAAAGATATTTACCTTTTTATGGTTCAAGACAAAATGGCCATGAAGACAGTTCGCAGTGATTGGAGGACTTCCCACAACACCTAAAGTAGGCAAAGAAGCTCCTTTTGCAGATCTCATGCATATCCCATGTCGGCAATCATGTTGTCAATAAAGTACAGCATTCTAGATTGTATTGTGTACTGTGCACTTGCTGAAGATGGCTTTAAACCATCACAGATGTGATCTGGACATTAGATGAAGATAAAGTCATGGGAACAGAGAATAAAAATGAGTTACTGGGTTATGTTTGTAGTTAGTGGGTCTTGAGGATGGATGTTGTAGTGAATCGTTGAATCTCCTATGTCCTACAAGATCCCAATATCCTGCAGTATCTCTTTTCCTCCATCTTTCTTCTATGAGAACTCACATAAATTTAAATCAATTAGGTAAATCCAAAAATAGCAATAGGAAACTATTGTCAAATACTCTGTAGAAGTGTTTGTCTTCAGTGCTTTCTGGGACATTAGAGGAGATGAAACAAGCATTAATTCTAATACTGTTCCACAAGGCTGTGCCAGCAGATCTTTTTTATTTTCTTTCTGCAGGTAGTAAAACTTTGTCTTAAAAATTGATTTCTATAATTTTCACTTTAATGCAACTAAAATATCCCATAGAAGCAGCTCTGAAAACCACAAGAACAAAGCAAAAGGTAACACTGAAATGTTTCAGGATCGCATTTTTGGATGCAATTTCAATATTTCCCAGCTTACAATACTAGGATACATTGAAGATGATTACGTGTTTTGACCTGTAATGAGAATTTTCTCCATACTATTTCTTTATGAAGAGGAAATTTGAGATGTTTTAAAATTTAATTTGTGAATCAATAAGAGCTCTTTCTTTTTTCAGTACCCCCCTCCCCCAAATGTATATTCTTTGTAATATCTATGAGAGTATCGGCATTTTAGAGTAGCAGAGTTTGTTCTCAGTTAAAAACACTAGGTTGAAATCAATTCAACAAGGATCTGACATATTGTAAGGTTAGAAATGTGAAGCTTAGCAATGTTCCTGTTTGTTAGTAAACTAAGCAGAAAAAACAAAAAACAAAAGAGGAACAAAAGCAATCTAGGGAACAGCAGAAATAATATTTCTGATAATTTAAATGGAAAAACAAATCTTGTAACTATATGGTGAAGCTATGCTGGTAATTTTGGTCATTCTTCACCTGCTGTCATGCTGATAGCTGTTGATGGTATCTTTAATTCTCCAACTTCCTTTTTCCTTAGTTCTTTATCTTTAAAATTATATTTGGTTCAGCCAGAAGGGAGATTTTTTTCCTAATAATTAGAGGGCTTAGACAGCAAATTGATAGAGATGTCTTCCAATAAGTGAAGAACTATATATCGTGATGAACCATGAAGCCACTCTGTGAATTCTGATGGCCAGATAAAGCTCATGAAACCTGATACCTCTTTATAAAGTAAGTTAGCTAGAAAAGGATCTTACAAAGTATCTTTCTTGCTCCTTCTAAAACATATTGTCCACTTGATGATGAACAGGTTAACTGAAGGACATGAAGTGACCTTTTCAATGACCCGGTGGATTGCCAAAAGTGACAAGCTTCCTTCCTATTATACCCTCTATCTTGGGAAATAATACTATTAGTTTATTTCTTTGACTTGCAATATTTACCGTAGTCATTCACCCTAGCCATAATTATTTATTTATTCAGTTCCTATAGCCACACATCTCAGCCAAGTGACTCTGGGCAACTTACAATTTTAGAACTGTGAAACAGTTAAGGCAATTACAAACAGTCAAAACAGGAACAAAAATTCCAAAAAATGAATACAGATCAACACCTCGTGTGCCTCAACTCAAACCATTTAGCAAGTTGGAACTTTGCCTTTTCCATTGCACAAATATCACAGTGAAGAGATAGATAGCATACCTTACCTTCTGAGCCCATAGGCCCACTGTTTCACTTTAAGGATCAGTCCTATTTGATGAATTGGGAAAGCATAAGACAGAACCCCATTGGTTTCTTTTCTATTGGAGCAGATCATAGCCAGAAAACAGTCTCACTCTGCAAGTGCCTCTCATCCTCCCCTAAAACTCCCTGGTAGAATATACCTGATCACCCAGAACTCAGCTTCCGGAAGACATTTTAGAAAAGCCAAAAGCTAACACATAAGACTATCTTAATTTTTTTTTTGCATGATGTTAATGAATTTTCAAAAGCAGTATTGTGGTTTTCTGTCAATAGAGGTGGAAATAGTTATCCTATCAAACAAAAATATGTTCTTGGACATACAAATTTCATTGTTCTTAGCGATCATTCACAAAGTTTCTATGTAACAAAACTGTTTAAAACAGCTCTCAGGGGTAATCAGCTGTCATCATAAATTAATGCCTTGCTTAAGCATAAGGTGCTTGCTTTAACTATCAACATTAATTCCTGAATTTTTGTAGAGATTTTCTGGCTGGTTACTGACCATACCTACTTTGATTTGCTGAAATTCCTTTTGATTGCCCCCCCTCCCCCAAAGAAAAGTGAGCTTTGATAGTGTGGATGCAATTCAAATGCAATCAAGATTATGACTTTTTAAGGGAGGAAAAACCATAATCAACAGAGACAGATGAACTCCCAAGATAGAAATACTGTGTTTTCATGTAGATGTCCTTCTAATGAAAAATGAAGAAAGAGCAAAATGGAGAGTGAGAGCACAAGCAGCAGAATGATTTTTGAATGGAACTATTCCACAGAGTGTTAAGAAAGTTTTGGACAAGCTACTTAATTAGAGTTTTCAGCATTTTGGAAGCCTGAACAGAAAGGGGGAAAATACAATAAATGTAATTTATTTACAAGGGAATGTAAACAGCTAAACAAAGTGCTCTTTCTGTGTTTGGGGAATTTCAACAATAAATGAATGCCTCTCTCTTTTTAAAGCAGTCTTATTTCACTATTGGCTTCCTTTGGGTCAGCTGCATCACAATACAAAGGAATCAAAAGTACTTCTAGTTTTAAAAATATACTCAATAGGATAGATGCTAAAATTTGGGAGTAGTAGCAGTTTTAAGGTTCTAGAAGACTGAAATGTATCTTTAAGCAGGATAACTTATTTACCATAGATTGAATGTTGAACCTGTATTCATTTAGGCATATGGTCTACCATCTGGGTTTTTTAACAGTCAGATTTATCAGAGGTAATGAGCAATAATTGGTAATTAGCTTCTGAAAGTGGTATTGAAAACAGAATCTTTTCATCCTTGACATAATTTGCATGTTTGCTGATGGATTTGTACTGCACATTTCAAACTTAAAGAGTTTTCTGGTAGACATTTATTGCAACCGGATTCCAGAATGGTGCATACAGCTGTTGGATGGAAAGATACACACACACACACACACACACACACACACACACACACACACACACACTTAATGGTAATAATATTCTAATAAGATGTCATTAGAAATACACCTACATTGTAAATTAATACAATTAATACCTTTGTATTAAAATGTAATGTTCAATAAATATATGTTTTTTACCTTTAATACTTTAAAAGTTGGCTGAAGCCTAAATTTGAATTATCAAACTAAAAGTCTGATTTTTTTCCATGTGAAAAAATAATGTGGCATGTTTGGATTTATTATTATTATTATTATTATTATTATTATTATTATTATTATTATTATTATTATTATTATTATTAAAATGCTAGTATCACAATTTAAAAGGTCCTAATCCATTTAAATTTCCTATGAATTAAATCACTATATTAGGAGTGGCAAATGAATTGGTAATCATAGAATTACTTTACTGTAGTGTCACTAATATAAAAATGGCTTGGCAACTAAATGAGACTAATACAAACTTTCTTAATTTAATGTGTGGCTTTAACTGTGATAATTATTTACCTAAAATCAGAATGTATTGAAAGCATCACATTACTGTTCATACTACCACATGATATAAGTGTGCCATTGGAAATTAATTTATAATTTAGCATTTATTTAATAATGAGATATCATTAGGTGACACTTTATAGCCCCAGAGGCTCTAAAGGGTTTTACAAATTATATGCTAATACATGAGACCAACTATTTAAAAATACACATTTTGAATCTGAAAATAGTAGGATGCTGGGCTTGATTCTGTTTGACTTAAATATGCAGATTACCATTTGAAAAACAAACAACATATTTCCTGTAAGTGTATCTTAAAATCACTGGATTTAAAACTAATTATTTTAAAAACCTATTTGATTCAATAGTGTAGTTAAGTATATCTTTAACAATGAAATTATGGAATTATGTGCATATCTGAGAGAAGACGTAGCCTCCAGTTCATTACTGGGGTTTGTATTTTGCACAGAATATATATAGATCATAGCTAGATCCCAGCAAGGGAAGTTGATTAAGACAATAACCTGTTGTTATAGAAAACTGTCCTTTATTCCTCTGAATAAAAAAGAAGGTATTTTCCCTTTAAAAAGCAAGGACAAAGACAAAGAAAGAAAAAACGAGGAACAGTTTTTATGCTTTTTTCTATACTTTATGTCCATAGAAATCAGTTGGACAGAAGACACAAAGGGTCAATATTTTGAAGCTACATCTTGAAAAATATATATTCAAAATTACCTAGATCTTTGAAATAAGTGAATGCAAGACTGTAGCTTGTAGTCTAAGAAAATAAATAGAATTTAAAATGAATTAATCTTTTTTACTGTTCTGTTTCAATATTGTCTTGTACCATGAAATGCTCAGAGTTAATTTGGAGTCAGGCAGCACCTAACTTGAATAAATAAGCAAATAAATAATATTGGTTTGATTATATGCAGTTTGGTTTATGTTCAGTGACTGGGGAGGTAACGGGGCCAATATTACCTTTGTACATTCATACAGCATTCCTTGCTGGAATTGATCAATCCAATTCTGACATGTACTTTCCATTCACAAAAGTGCTGAACTGAAACCAATCATATGGGATTCAATTCACCTAGTCCAAAAATTCTCTGGGTAGTATAAATTATCTGGAATGGAAACAGAATATTGTTTTTTTCTGTATTGATGAAAAATAAAACACAACACTGCCTCTTTTGAAAAACCTATGAACTATAAATACATAAAAACCTAAGGCAAGTAAAACCTACTGTAATACTTAGAGTGACCAACATTGGAAGGCATTACAATTTTTTAATTTCTTGGTTTTCAATTTATTATTATTTGTTTTGGTTTTTTTTTAAAAAAAAAAGCTAACTAGAAATCTTAAAATGTTTAAAAGAATATATAATTTAAAAAGGAACATGACTGCCTGACAAAGTATTTATTTATTTATTTATTTATTTATTTATTTATTTATTTATTTATTTATTTACCTATCATCATCTCTCTTACAGTGAATAGTGGAGGAATATCTTGAAAGGTTACGCAGAACAATAATCCAACTCATTGTGTGCCTTTCTGCTATGTTGTCTGCTGCTTAGGTAGTATTATATAGTTGAGCTCCAGTCCCAGAATCAATTATCACTCAACCAAAAGTTGTCCCTGGTATTACTCTGTAAGACCAAGAGTTAGAAAGAGTTGGCAGCTATAAGCCACACTTGATGTTGCATTCATTCATTCATTCATTCATTCATTCATTCATTCATTCATGTGGTTGGGCCATCCCTTTTAGATAATGTGATTCTGCATGGATAACCTGAGAGTCATCACTAATTCATCAATAAATAATATCAATGTAAACATCTAAAGATAACAGAAATAAAACCTAAGTGGATCTATGTCCAATCTCATTCATCTAAAGATAACAGAAATAAAACCTTAGTGGATCTATGTCCAATCTCATTCAAACTAATAACCCCTAAAAAGGAGCTCATTTAGCCTGAGGGGGAAAAATAAATTTTCAACCTTCAAAGACCATCCTAATCTCAGGGGGTAGGCTATTCAACAGGGCAGGCTCTGTAGCAAAATAAGCATGCTCTCAGGGTATAACCAAATGGTATAATTTAACAGAAGGAATAGAAAGCAAGCCATCCTTGACAGTTCTTGTAATATAGGCAGATGTAATCAGAGACAGATGGTTCTACAAATACTTCAGGTTTTGAGAGCTTCAATAGATTGGGTTGGTTTTTTTATTATTTTAGCCTGTGTGGAGGGGTAGACTTTATTTTAAAATGATTCAGGTCTATGTTGGGACTTCAATTATCTTTTTTAAATATTTCCAACCTCAAAATTTTGATTGTCCTATCATTTTTCAGCAGGTGGTCAAAAAACATTCTGGAGACTTTAAAGAAAAGAATTGGGGCTGCATGAAGGACTGGACAACAAATTGCTCAGCCCTGAGATATAAATATATCTAGCTATGACACATTGTATGCCATAGTTCACAAAAGTATAGCACATAAGCAAAAGATATTCCCTTATAAGTAAAACTTTGCTTTTTTAAAAAAAAAAACTATACCTACACACTGTGTTGAACCCAGAAAAATGTTTTATTCTACAGAAGGAACTGTCATACTATAGGTTACTTCAAACAGTGTATAAAAAGGACAAGTATAAAAATGTTTGTCATTTGTCATATAGTGCTGTAAGCTGATCATGTTCTATATTTGTGTATTTAATTATTTACTCCTATGTGAATTGTTTCAGTGTATTGTATTTTCATGCATCGATTTCTAACTTTTCAGTCCATTTCTCCAATTTCTCAAATGTAGACTCTAGGTTGAACTTATCCTCCAATGTATTGGAGTTTGCTCTGAGTGATATGTTACTCATGAATTTGATTAACATGCTCTCTCCACTCCATCGTCCAAGCTGTTAATGAAAATATTGAACAATGTTGTTTGATCCAAAGAAAGCCCATGTGAGTCTATAAATCAGCTCTAGGCAACCTTACATGAAAGTCTTAATAATAACTATTACACTCATATGGTTTGCTTAAATAGTTAGAAAATGTAATATTGTCCAATCCTAAACTTCTGTGATTTGATGGAATCTGAAAATGTCTTAGTTAAATTTCATTTAATAAAGCCAGGTCTTGTACAACAGCAGGTAGATATAGTTTATTACTAAATTATATTTCATGAATCCTTCTCCAACTTGGCATTCTTCAAATTATTTAGAATTCATGGCAAACATGTTCACGCTAATTCTAGGATATGCAATTCTGAAAAGCTGAAATCCCCCAAATGCTGCATGTTTTCTGTAAAAGTTTTGAATAATCCCAAAGACCTGACACAGGGAAACAATAACTTAGTTGGTACAAGCTAGACATTTTATCTTTTGTTGCATTTGAGAAGTTTCTAGAACTGTAGAGCAACAATAAACTTTGAAACCTTTTAAATCATAGAACCATCTAAAAGAAATGCAGAGTGGACAAGAATTCCTAACTGTTGTAAACCTATCCAAACCTCAGGAGGATCACCTGAATTAAACAGCATTACAAATTTATCTCAACACTTTATAAATCTATTTCCCTTGCCTCAGACCCAGTGTTTGCCAGTGATTTTGGTCAATTATTATCACATTTCATAATATGATAGGTCCTGGAGAATTTTTTAATATTATTACCAGTCTGGTGATATGTGCATATACTCATATATTCTCTCTCTCTGTATCTCTCATATATATAGATAGATAGATAGATAGATAGATAGATAGATAGATAGATAGATAGATAGATAGATAGATAGATAGAGATAGAGATAGAGATAGAGATAGAGATAGAGATATAGATATAGATAGATAGATAGATAGATAGATAGATATAGATATAGATAGATATAGATAGATAGATAGAGAGAGAGAGAGAGAGAGAGAGAGAGAGAGAGAGAGAGAGAGAGATATGCTACAATAATCTTTCTAACCTTTTCTTCCTGATATTGTACCATTGCTGCTTTAATGCCACCATAAATAAAACTAAGTTCTTTTCTTTCTTCTTTCTATCCTCCTGTAGATAGATAGATTTTGTATCTATGAGTCAAGAATTACGTTAATCTGATGATTATGTGGCCTCATTAGTGTTATGTTCTCTGCAACAGCATGAAAATGGTTCACATATGTCTGAAACAAACTGTAATGAGAAACAAATGAGAAAGCAAATGCTTGGGTATCACAATACAAACAGCTTTTAGTTTGTGTTGTGTTTTTTGCTTCCTAATGGCATAAACAAGGACCTAAGTCACAAGATTTCCATGGTAATGTTGTGACATACATTGCATTTATTTAATAAACTTATACATTGCCCTTACACAAATTAAAAACAATTGGCGCTTTGAGCAGACTATTGTGGATGCTATCTTAACTTTTTTGACCAAAATCTGTAGCCATCTTGCCTGTTTTAAGCGCAAAGGCAACTCTAGCGGGCTTATGTATTTGCAATTAAAATACACACACATGCACATACAAACACACTCAAGACAACTGAAAAGATACAACATAATAAGAATAAAAATAAGCTATTTCCCCCTTTTCCCTTCCCATTTATGGATATTCATGAAGTACTTAAAATTACCTTCTTTCAGGATTTAGCTTAATTTACTTGATATTAAGAGTATTAGAATACTAACACATTGTAAAGGTACCAGTTTGAATTATCAGTATTTTTAAGGCTATGCTTGTAAAATCCTGAACTGTACTGACTATGAAGGTAAATATATTTCCTTGCAAGGAAATATCACTTTTTGAGAGATCTATAATTATGAAATTTGTATTTATATAAATGTATATATTTTGAGCCATATAATTTTGATATATTTGGTATGTGATAATATTCAGTATGGATTATGTAATAATATTATGCCTAAAATGGAAAAGCAGAACCATTTTCTTCCTGAGACTTGCTTCTTTTGGATAATTTAATCATGTTATCATTATATCCATAATATAGCTCTACATTGTTTATTTAACATCACTAAATCGGCACAAATCAAGGACATAAAGAATTTAACTTAATGCTATGTCAAAAGTTACCTAGGAATTCTCAAAATTTTCTTGCTCACTGAAAAATTTATTTCTAAACATATAACATTTAACAACAAACAATTTCTATTTATTTTTGAAATTCCAAGCAGCCTTGCCATTACTTCTTGCCCTCTTGACTTATTTCCACTAATCCATCATATCACATAATAGAATAACATTTCTCCTGGAAATTCCCCAGAATGTTGTACATTGCTTCCTCAACTCACCCTTATTTCTTCCAATACCTTCAGTCACTGGAGCATAACATGTTCCTGACAACATCCTATGAGTTCCTATTTTTGCATTGTTGACTCATTAATTAATAGTTGACTCATTCTTTTTTTTAATTTAAATTTTATGTATGGCTGTAATTTAATTGAACCACAATACTACATTCCTTACTAATAGTAATATCAGTATTAGTCATTGTTAGCATATTTGAATTAGTATGGTATAACTAGCATGTTATAAGTCCAATGTTATGCAATCATACTTATGCTATTTTATGAAACATGCTTCTCTGAACTCTGGATTATGTCTGCCACCCACCACTTATATGAGGTGAAAAGGTAGACTGAGGATACTGATACACTTAAACATAGCATTCTCTTCCTGTCTAGGGAACTATTGAGGAAAAATACAAAGGGTTTTTCTGTATGGCACAAATACAAGCATTGATTCTGACCATATTCCATATTCCAAGCTTGAAGTTTTTCACAGAAGAAACAGAAAAGTAAATGTGTATGTATATGGCTTTATTTAGGCTGAAATACAATGTCTACAATGCCTTCATTACTTCTTCTTTCCAGGAAGCATGAAAAAAAAGAGTTTTGAAGAGGTCTTTTGCAGTCTAGTTAAGACCCTTACTATGAGAATAAATTCATGGAACAGAATAGACCTTCTTTCTAAGTAAGCATCAGATGTGAGTTTCAAATGATGATGTGAGTGTTGCTCTTATTTTAAAAATGTAACCTTAGTGCTGCACACAAAAGCCTAAACAATAGAGCCTTTCCCCAAACACGTCCCAACTATTTTTTCTTGGGACTTTAAATTCACAGTCACATATTCTCTGTATGTGATTTTAGAGATGTGCTGCATTCTTTCAATATAAATTTGTTTAGTCTTTCCTGTTCTCACTCTTATTTATTATTTCTAAACCCAGTCTGCTGTACATGTTCCAGGTGAGTAAGCAAGCTTGTGAAATCCCAGGGAGCAAGGTGGCAGACCCATTGTAACAATTTATATTTTGAATGTTAAAAATTATACATTGACTTAACTTATTTATTGTACTTACTTTAGTACAATAAAGTGTGCTTATATGTTCTGAGGTTACTGTGGATATTTCTGTATTGATTTGCCACAGCAATTCTACCTCATAACAGGAGTGTTAGTTTTTCTTTTTTTCCTGTGCTATTCATATATTAATCTTTTTTTAATATGTTCATTTTTTCAACAGGAAAGAGCACCCTAGCATTTTTAAAATTTCCAATTTACTTGAAGCAATATTTCCTTAATTCTTCTTTATTCTGTTTCATTATTTAATGCACATTGAAATAATTGGTTCTTATTCAATCCCATTCCCTTGATTTCCCACAATCATAAGTCACTTAACTTGTATCCATTTTTAAGACTGACAAATCTCTGGGGGATGTGTAGTAAGCAAAACTTCTAATGTAAGATTAATATTGGATAAGGAAGGTGGCAACCGTACAAGGTAAACCAGACTAAGAAACCAGTATCATACATGTTAGGATACTTTTAGTGTAACAGTTACAGTAACAGAATCTTGCAAGTCTGAATCTCCATCTCCTCTCTCTCAATTTATCTTAATGTAAATTAGGGAGGGGCTTGTCTGATATGTTTTATCAAATTGGTTTTTTGGAATGGGAAGTTCTGCTTCTCTGATCATTGCTTTGGTAACAGCTTTCCTTCCTATCCTTCAAGACTAGTCACCATGCCCTTCACAGAGGGGCATTTCATTGAGTTTATTTACTCACGTTTTACTTTTTTCAAACACACAGTCCAATTCAGTTATCCACCAAGGATCATGTTCAAATGTGTGAGGAAAAAGAATGCCCAGCCACCATGAAGACCATACTGAACATAAAATTTAAAAGTTGCAACTGCATCATATCTAGAAAGTCCAGTTTGGTGAACAATAGACTTATACAATGTATTGTGTATCATGTCAAAATTGATTTTATGAATCAGTAATTCAGAGCAGAACACTGTAGCAAGTTTATAGATTTTGGAAAAACTTTAATAAACCTAGAGTCTCAAATAATAGGAGGGACTGCTTTGGTAAGAATTGGATTGCTTTTTCAATATTTTCTGTTGTTTTAATGAATAAAACAGATTAGGTCAATTTTAAAATGGGCTTTCTGAAGAGAATTAAATACTTCTTATGTGTTCAGCACCAAAAGTAATTTTCTAGATATTGATCTCCTTCATATGGATTCTTTTGGGGATTATTGCCCTTCTCTATTTGTTTGCTCACTGCTCAATCATCTTTGCTCAATGGGCCTCCTCAAGTACTGATACAGTATTTGGATTTTGCTCAATGGATAAAAAGATTGAACCCTAGAACTGGTCTCAAATGACAGGTCAGCCATAAACTTGCATGTCCCATTCTTTCTCAGTTCTTTAGCTATAAAATGGAATGTAACCACTGTTAAAATTATTGCAAGAAATTCCATTTAAGTCTATGCACACTTGAATATTTTTACGTACAGTATGTGCATGCCTGATTAATTGATACATTAATGTGTTATCAAATAATTATACATTCTTAGTGCTCACATCCACTAGATTTTTTCCCCCAGATTTTTTTCCTCTATTCTCAACTTGATCCTTCTGAGCTTCCAATGTCAATACAGTTGTGTCTATCCACCTTGTCTGTTGGTCATTCTCTTCTTACCTTTTACCTTTTCCAGCATTACAGACTTATAGGCTCAAAATATGCTAACTTGATCCTGGTCAGGTTTTTCTGCCCTAAGACAGACCTTTGGATTTCTTTGCTTGAAATATAATTGTTTTCTTGGCTATCCATTGTATTATCAGGAATCTTCTATAATACCAAAATTCAAAAAGTTTCAGTACTCTTTTCATTCTGCTTCTTCAAATCCCAACTTTTGATTTAATAGAGGGTCATAGGAAAAACTATTGCCTGAGTGATTCTTTTTTTGTATAGACATATCCTAGCATTAATTATCTTTTCCATAGCTGTTATTGCTATTCTACCAAGCCTGTGACTTATTTATTGACTTCTGGTTTATTTATTTTTGATAGCTGATCCTAACTTTACATCATTTCAATATCATTATTACCAACTTTAAAAAGTGTTGCTGTACCTGTTCTTTTGGTTTGTTCTTCTCTACACTTTAATTTTTATCTTTTTTTCACTGTGCTCCTCAATTTTCATGTTTTTCAAATAATTTGGCTCCTGCAGAGTTTCTAGTTGCATATTGTTTTACTTTGCGCCTATTATCTTTGGAACTATTATATTGAACTAATGAAAAAAATTACATTGCTTCAGGTAGACCAGATCAGTGTTCTACCCAATACTGAAGACAAGATACTCATGGGGAAAAAAGCCTGCAGTGAAGTTTATTTTTTGAACTTATTAAAAATAATCATTCTTTTGCTTCCTCCATTAATGAATGACTGTTCTTATTAAAGTTGAAGTTTTTCAAGGAGTACCATCCCCCTTCCCCATCTGATGAGATAACTGAAGATGATCATTTATCTGGCACAAGATTTTGAAATAAGCAGGGAAAGAGGGAGAAGGAATAAAATTTAATTGTTTGGTTTAGCAGCAGGTGTGGACTGCTGAGCATTTATTTGGGGATCCTCTATAATGAAACATATTTCTCTGTGTTGCACTTTATTGTTTCACACATGTCATCCTTATCTTATGTGACTGACTTTTTCTGAGTCAGTTTAATTTCCTGCAACTGTGTTTTCAATACAGTTATTTATGTGACTCCACAGCTATTTTTTCATAATAGCCACTGTTGCCAATTGCCATAGTAATATCACTTCTCTATAGAACATTTGAGTTTTAATTGAGATTCATTAAATGTCTAAGTCCTCTTTCTTTTTACGCCTTGGCTTGGAACTTTGCTTTGAGGCAGAGGCAAAGGGAAGTAGTGTTTCCAATGGTGTAATAAAACAACTTTTCTTCCTGAGGACTTCCATGGATAATTTAGAACTTTTATATCATTGCTTCTACTTTATGTTCCATCTGCTGGAAGATAAAGTTTGGAACCCCCAGATAGGAACAGGCAAAATAGATAGTTCAACAATGGAGATAGTTGCCAATGAAAGTTAACACCATTTCACTGGAACATGTATTGAAGTCCTTTCAGAGTCAGCATTGACATATCTCAGTTTTTTATATTACATAAAAAGGACCTCCTGCATATAAAGAACATGAAATATAAGATATGCTGATAACATGGTATTTAACACTTCAATACAAAGAAGAAATTGTATTTCAGATTCAGATTACCAACAAATGGCTTACTAATCCTGGGTTTGTAACTTATCACCTATCTCTTAGACTCTTCTGGCAAAGCTTGCATCAAAATCTCTATGAAATATTAGAAATAATAGAGTAGTGAGATAAAAATGCTATTCAATTTAACAATGGAAAGATTATAAATATTGAAAAGTACAAGTCTTCATTTTTCAGTGCATAATGAAGTTAAACTGAAGAGTGGGTTGCAGTGTATACTTTCATGGGGTGTTATTTCTGTAGAAATAATTATATTCATATCAGTAATATAACCTGACAATCAATTTTGTTGGATTTGAAGGTGATGAGCAAGAAAATATATACATGTGCTTTCTTAAAATCAAACAAAAAGCTAAGTTCAAAATGATAAAGCTACACTTCCTAAAGGTGGATAAGCCCCGATAATGTATTCATTACACTTTGGAATTATTTCAGCCTAGATGCCAGTTATTCTTTAATTCTTAAAGCTGACAAGTACATCTTAAAAGGACCTGAAAGCTTAGCATTAAACTGAGTCAAATATATTAAGAAATTTTATTTTGGTACAAATTAGAATTATTGAGAAACAGGTTTATCGAAAACCATTGTCACTTCCAATTAAAAGTGGACCTGGAACTGATTTTCTTTCTCTGTAACTTACAGCATTGGCAACAGCTAACAAACCCCCTGTAGAGATTTATCCATTAACATGTAAATGTTCTCTGGTTTGACCAAAGCATTTTCAGAAACAGAGTCTACATGTGTGCAGATTTCAAAGGAGGTTTTAAAAGAGATTTCTGAAAGGAAAGGAGAGGAAGAAGAAAAAGTAGGAAAACTAATCTGTTTACATCCCTAATCACAAAGAGTTAGAATCTATAAGGAGCTATTGATTCAGTAATAAAAAAAGTGTATTTGGACCCTAAAAATATTCAGAACAGAAGTCCTCAGGTTTCAGATCTACATTTGTGTTTCCACAAGTGATTTACAGCATTTTCATATCATTGCCAGGTTATACAAACAATGTTCTTATTGCTGTTATTTTAACATACAGTGATTAGATGACTCTGGAAGACACAGATAAATTATAAAAGAAAAGTATGTTAGTGTTCTAAGAAATAAAAATGAGACTATACTTTTTGCTGACTATACTGTGCGGCCATGTATAGTAAATCTATTAAATCAGCTGTTGTGTTTTAACAAGTTGCTTCAGTCACTGTGGCTTGAGATTGGGCTAGAATAGAATAGAATAGAACTGGAAGGGACCTTGGAGGTCTTCTAGTCCAGCCCCCTGCTCAAACAGGAGAATCTAGACTGCCTCAGACAGATGAATGTCTAGTCTCTTCTTAAAGATCTCCAGTGATGGAGCACCCACTGATTAATTGTCCTCACTGTCAGGAAGTTTCTCCTTAATTCCAGATTGGTTCTCTCTTTGATCACTTTCCATCATTTGCTTCTTGTCCTTCCCTCTGGTGCTTTGGTGAAAAACCTCCCCCCCCTCTGCCTTGTGGCAGCCCCTTAGATACTGGAACACTGCTATCATCTCTCCCCTATTACTTCTTTTCTTTAGACTAGCCAAACCCAAGTCCCATAGCTGTTCTTTGTATGTTTTAGTCTCCAGGCCTTTGATCATCTTTGTTGCTCTTCTCTGATTTGTTTCCAAATTCTCAACATCTTTTTTGTGATATGGTGACCAAAATTGGCTGCAGTATTCCAGGGTTACTTACTAGGGTTTTATAAAGTGGTACTAGCACAAAACTAAAGCTACAATTTCATTTCTTTATGAATTCTATTTAAATTCAAAGGATGCCTTGGGGCTACTCATTTTTCTCAGTCGAGCATCAGCCCCACTAAGTAGATCAGACCAGGAAATCAGCTCCACAAGAAAGCTAAAGTTACTTTATTGAGACTGGCTATAATAACAGAACCTGTTCTTATATTCTAGGTAACCAGAAAAGCATCTGCCTGAATTACTTCCAAATGTTATTTCACTGCTCTAGACATAAAAAGCATTTCAGCCCCTTTTTGCCTAGGTAATGGTTCTTGCATCTTGAGGTCATCTACAACCAGACACAGGATTTATATTGGGAAGAACATTATTTTTTTCAATCTATCTTATGCAGAAATGTTGACAATTCAAAAAGGTTCACAAACTTTTAAGCACCGCTGTACATTTCATTTAATTTTATAGCCTTAACTCAGTATATAGTCCTCCGCTGTCCTGGAGAACACTGTTCTATCATCAAATGAAGTAAGTTTTAGCTGCCAATCTGGTCAGTTTCAATACACATCATGAGAACATGATTCTGACTCCTATGTTTTCCTACAGGATCCACAGAAAACTGTTTGTGATATTAATAGGTTATGCAAACATCTTTTTTAATCCTCATGGCTTAAGGATTTAGACAATTTTGTACAAACATGATGTATTCCCACATTTCTGGATATGGCTACATATGGTTATACATTATAATATATATGGTTCTCAAGTGGTATTCACACAAAGAGCTTCTGCTAAACATTACAACCCAGTGTTACAAAGTAAATTATGAAAAATAACTAACCTGTGTCTCCAGTCTGCATTGAGTTAATTCAAAAAGCACAGCTATTCCTAGCATGGAGATAACTTTTTTTACCTACCTTCTAATAAAATAGTAAGGAGGCTTTTAAAGAAAACACCCCAACAAGGACAGCTTTAACTAACTAGCTGAGATTTTGATTTTTTTTTAGAAAAATAGACAATCAGATGGTATTCTTGCTTAAAGAAATTACTGATTTTACAAAACCATAATAAAACCTAACCAATTATCACACCACTATATTTATTCATTTATTATTTATTCATTAAATTTATTTGATACCCATCACACTTGCATAACTCTGGGTGGTTTACAGATAAAACAGTAAAATCATATAAGAGCTATAGTTAAAAACATGTTAAAAATCCAATTAAAGCAGAGTTAAGAAGAATAACAGCAGAGAAGTATTTCAGCCCACCAACCATTGCTAGGGTTGTATAGCACTCTGTAATCCTCAATCCAGTCACAAAACTGGGTCTTAACACCCTTACAGAAGGCTAGGAGAGTGGGGGCCTGCCCAACCTCTGGGGGCACTCAGTTCCATAGGGTGAGGGTGATAGAAGAGAAGGTTCTTTTCATTGAGCCCACCAGTCAAAATTCCTTAACTGAAGGGATCCATAAAATGCTTTCCCTGCTTGCCCAGGTCAGAAAGGTCAAATAAATTAGACAAAATGGGTCCTCAGATAACCTGGTACCATACTATTAATAGCAGATTAATCTTGCTTCACATGCAAAGCTACTATTGGAGAATGATTCAAAAAAGTAGAAACTCTAAGTACAGAGCACAAATTATACAAATCAAATTATACAGCTTGATGGTTCATGTAATAGCCAGTCAGATGTATAAGAAAAAAATAGCCCTCTACTGTGGACATTCCCAGCAATATTGCCTTTGGATCTGGCATTTTCATGTATCCATTGTAACACAATTTCATTAAGGCATGAATGGCAATAGCAAACTTGGTTTGCTGTCATCTATTCTTAACTGAAAAAGTTTATTAGGTTTACATAGTGGTTTAAAGTTTAAACTATGTACAGCACACCTTATATTTGTATAAGCATCTGTATAAAATCAGTTTTAATTTAGGAAATGCCAAAATATGTTTATTAAGGTCAGTTATATTTAGGGTAGGCATGCATGTTGCATGTAAGCTTGAATATAAAATAACATATGTTGGCAAAAGAAGTACTTGGAATCCACATGACAAAACTGTGATTTATTGATAGTTTTTATCTAATTGTAACATACAAGATTTATGTTGATTCTTAATTCTCTAATTGAAAATATTAGTTATTGTTTTATAAAAGTGTATTTTCTACTTTTACATCAAGTAGGCTAATTTGCTATACCCTATCTTACATTGGTAAATTCCAAAATTTCAGGTTACTTTAGACAAAGAATATTGCCCTTTATCTCTTATTCTATTACTTATGAAATTATCTAGTATGTCTTCTTAGCTATTTTTCCCTAAAAATAGTAAAAACGTTTAATCCTTGTTTGAATGTGCTTAAGCCTGTGATCCTCTTGACTGATCTTGGTTGAACTTTAATGCATTTTTCTCCATCTGTATGGAAAAGAATAAGATTGATAATGAAAGGAAAGGCAACAGAGAAGCACTTAAGTATGCAGCAATTCTCAAATTCATTTTTCAATACATTGGAACATTGAAATGCATTTGAAATATGTCAAAAAGATCCATGGAAACAAAAAAATTCGGTCAAATATGGTAGTGGGTTTTTTTTTAAAAGTGCCTAATTATATATTTTAGGGAAAGATCAAACAATTTAAAAAAAAATAATTTCACAATATGTTGGAATGGATTAATGAAGGTAATCATTTATAAATGAGGCACTCTTCTTGTTCTCTAAAGAGAAACCATGGCTTTTTTACTCCAAGGATGGTTCATTCACTGTTGTTGTTTTTTATTTATTTATTTAGGCTCCTGCCTCTATAATCTGAAATCTTTATAGGTTTAAAAAGTAATCAGAATAGCCCAGTAATGGATTTTTACAAAGAAATAGAGTTTCATACAGTGTCAATGTGAGGAAATAAAAAATGATTTACTCTGTGCTCAATTTAACCTTGGAACTAATGAGTATCAGACATAAAACTTATAAACAAGAAACCTAGGATGTGAGTAAATAGAGGAATTGTGCAGTCATGGTCTGCAAGTTCTATAAAGCAAGCTACTTATATTTGATATTTGAATTGAAATGCTGCAGAAGTGTTAATGATGTCCACATAGTGGTCTATTCTTATCTACATTGCTAAGGCATTAGTGGCTAGTTGTTGATGGGGAAAGGTGAGGAAAGCATGAAGAAAGATATAATTCAGGCATCAAAAAACAACAACTGAACAATCTTTAGAAGGACATACTGTAATTAGGTCAGTGTGGTAAAGAATACATTTGTGAGCTTTGTTTTAGCCTGGGATTAGCAGCAAATTTTGTTTAACAGACGTGAACATACAAAACATATAATAAAGGACATGGTATACACTTATTTCAATCTCATGTGGTTGGACATTAATATTCTCAGGTCAAAGTGTATCATTTCTGAAGAGATAAACTCTTGAAGAATGGTGACCTACTTTTAGTCTTGATTGGTCCAAGTTAAGGTCTTATTTTCCAAATTCTTTTTCCTTTTTCCCTTCTTCCTTCCAAGCTCCCTAGATGGTAAGATTTATCCTAATCAGCCAGAGAGTTTATCTGGATTAAAATAGTTAACCATTTATTTTTATTAGTGTAAATCCTGCTGCATTGGCTGAATTTTAAGGGAGTTCTGTTAAAAAGAAGACTTAAAAATGAGCTGTAACAATTTTGTTATAAATTCATATAGAAGTTAGAAGGAAATGATCCTTCCGCATAGATCAGACTTGATGATTATGTGATTTCTTAGAGAATATTTTAAACAAAATGTTTTTTGCTTTTGCTGTGTTCTCTCAGCCAGCACAACGCAAAATAGAGTCCTTTCAAATGCACATCCATTTTCAAATATCACTCTAGCAAGAAATTCCTTTAAATCTGATGATCAAAAGTTACATTCCATTTTTGCACGAAACATTTGAGAATGGAATTACTAGCAAGAGTTGAATGGTTTTGGACATGTGTTCAGAGCATTATTGCTGTAATGTATGCTTGCTGAAAGCATTCAGTAATATCCCTGTCCTTTCTGCAATGTCTTTTTCATGTTCCTGTAAATTTTGTCTGCTTTTGTGATCTTATTTTGCCAAAAGACTTAGAATTTGAGTAGGGAAAGCAGGAGTGGTAGCAATTGCTTTGAAGCTTTTCATGTTTAGATTAGGCATTTGCATAAATATATTTCATATTAAAGAAACTTTAAACTTTTCTAATTATATCTTTCTAAAGCAAAGGCAGGAGATACAAGTTCTAGATTTCTGTGTGGCCCATAATTTTTTTTTTTAACTGTCCAGATCCATTGTCAAACCATGGTCACCCAATTGTTGAAAAAGATGGCATATCTCCAGCTGCTTTAGTGGGCAATACAGAAAAGTTGTGTTGTACGTCACAAGTCATCTTGATTGGCTAATGGCCATAATAAAATATGTTGTACAACAACATATTTTATTAGGGCCATTAGTCAATCAAGATGTCTTGTCAATATTAAAATAAAATAAATTTGTTTAGAAACATCACAATGGATTTTTACTGTTCAATATGCCAGCTGTATGCTCATACCCCGGTCATTTATGATCCTTGAGTACCTTTACCTTTCTCTGCCTGTTTAATGTAAAAAACAACAACAATGTCTTAGCAACAATAGTTTTTATTGCTAAAACATTTTATATGCTGTACATGCTCTCTCAGGATATACTGTACATCCTTCTGGAAAAACAGGTAGTCCTTTTGAGTCCAGAATTTATGTTGATAAGTGAGAAATTTGTTAAGTGAGTTTTGCTCCATTTTATGGTTTTTCTTGCCACATTTGTTAAGTGAATCACTGCAGTTGTTAAATTAGTAACACGGTTGTTAAGTGAATCTGGCTTTCCCATTGGCTTTGCTTGTCAGAAGGTCACAAAAGGTGATCACATGCCCCTGGGATATTGCAACCATCATAAATGTGAATCATTTCCCAAGCATCTGAATGTAAATCATGTAACCATGTGGATGTTGCAATGGTCATAAATGTAAAAAAAATGGTCATACATAACC